>NC_091950.1:87247417-88457417 GCF_031021105.1 Erythrolamprus reginae | reverse complement strand
GCGTGCGTGCACGCCAGAGACCCGAACCTGCATGCGCAACTCCAGTTTTACTACTGGTGTGGCGTCCTCATCCATACCGGTAGGAACCCGATACTGGTACCCGACCTCTGCTACCAATGTCAGCAAGCCATCGTCAGTCTGCCCATCTTCATTCTCCTTTGTTTATCTTCCCCCCAGGTTGACCAAGCTTCTTAAGAGAAGGAACACAAAAAGAGGTTTCCCAGGCTGTGTGCCCTGAAACAGGCGCTTTCTCTCAGGCCTCCCACCGGGGGGGCCTCACGGAAGCAGAGATGTAGGCCCAAAAGGCAGCTAAAGCCACCCCCACACCAGTAGGCCAAGGGATTTTTGAGTCCCTGAGGTTGAAAAGGTTGGAGACCGCTGCTCTAGTCTACTCCAAAAGTAATTGACACTTAAGGCCTTTTTCTTTTCTCTTGCATAGAAACATAGAAACATAGAAGATTGACGGCAGAAAAAGACCTCATGGTCCATCTAGTCTGGCCTTATACTATTTCTTGTATTTTATCTTAGGATGGATATATGTTTATCCCAGGCATGTTTAAATTCAGTTACTGACCACATCTGCTGGAAGTTTGTTCCAAGCATCCACTACGCTTTCAGTAAAATAATATTTTCTCACGTTAGGTTAGGTTTAGGTTAGGTTTATTGGATTTATATGCCGCCCCTCTCCGCAAACTCGGGGCGGCTCACAACAATAATAAAAAACAGTACAGTACACAATACCAAATCCAATGCCCACCCATCCAGTTCCAATTTAAATTAATAATCTCATAAAAACAGTATATATAAAAAACAGGCACACTGTCAATCAATCAACAAAACAACATGGGCAAGGGGGAGGTGTTTTAGTTCCCCCATGCCTGACGGCAAAGGTGGGTCTTAAGGAGTTTATGAGAGGCAGGGAGGGTGGGGGCAATCCTAATCTCAGGGGGGAGCTGGTTCCAGAGGGTCGGGGCCCCCCACAGAGAAGGCTCTTCCCCCTGGGTCCCGCCAGACGACATTGTTTAGTCGACGGGGACCCGGAGAAGGCCAACTCTGTGGGACCCTAACCGGTCGCTGGGATTCGTGCGGCAGGAGGCGGTCCCGAAGATATTCTGGTCCGGTGCCATGAAGGGCTTTATAGGTCATAACCAACACTTTGAATTGTGACCGGAAACTGATCGGCAGCCAATGCAGACTGCGGAGTGTTGGAGTGATATGGGCATACTTGGAGAAGCCCATAATTGCTCTCGCAGCTGCATTCTGCACGATCTGCATTCTGCACGATACTTCTTAGCAAAGGAAAAGGAAGGGTCCCAGCAAAAGGATCCCCACCCCTGTTTTGTCCATGAATGAGATACCATTAAATCATGCTTTTCTGGAGCAATGGTAAAATTGCTATACAGTATTCCTTCTTATTCCACCTGGTCCGTGGGTACTGTTACCTTCTAACCCTGGAGGAAATTCATGTAACTTATGGTGGGGTCTCCAACCTTGGCAACTTTACAACTTGTGGACTTCAACTCCCAGAATGCTTGCAGCATTCTGGAAGTCCACAAAGATGGCTGAGGAATTCTGGGAGTTGAAGTCCACAAGTCGTAAAGTTGCCAAGGTTGGAGACCCCTGACTTAATGGACTAAAAAAAGAGAGGTAACAATCATAAAATCTCCATATATTTCGTAAAATATCATGTACTCAAAAGCATGCTTGTACAGTGGTACTTCTACCTAAGATCGCCTCTACTTACGAACTTTTCTAGATTAAAAAACGGGTGTTCAAGATTTTTTTGCCTCTTCTCAAGAACCATTTTCCACTTAAAAACCAGAGCTTCCAAAACTTTAACTGGAAAAGTCAGGGAGAAGTCTCCGAGGGGCCTCTCTAGGAATCTCCTGGGAGAAAACAGGGCCTCCACCATCCCTGTGGTTTCCCCAATCACACACATTATTTGCTTTTACATTGATTCCTATGGGGAAAATTGCTTCTTACAAATTTTTCTTCTTAAGAATCTGGTCACAGAATGAATTAAGTTCATAAGTAGTGGTATCACTGTACTTTATATATTCATATTAATGTTTATACTTTGCTTGTATTCATATACATACTTGACAAAATAAATAATAAATACAATAAATAAATAATGAAGACGAGATCAGTAATGAGCAGAGCCCATTTCATGCTAATATAGTTTGCTTCCAATTCAAGGATGAACAAATACGACTCATTGATGGGCAAAGGGAAGGATGGGAAGGAAAAGAAATGAGCAGGAAGAAAACTTACCAGGTTTAATCTCCAGCAACTTCAGCCTGGAGTCTTCAGGGGGATGCAAACGTCTCTTCTTGCGCCAGCACCGAGCAGGATATGTATAGAGCTGCCCTGGAGCTAGTCCTGAGGATCACAAAGAAACAAAAATAAGAGAGCCACAAAGAATAGATAGGTGATAGATGAATTTGGAACTTGTTTTCCCATTGGTTGGAAAGGAGAAAAAAAGAAAACAGCAATAATAAATAAATAAAATATATTGAATTGTTAAATACTCAACTTATTAATGCAAATGGAATTTTGTATATAATATGAGACTGTATCTGTTATAATTGAATTGTAAAGAAAATATACTACTGGGGGGGGAGAGAATAGTTAGAGAATAAATTTAAGTTATACAAATTCTATTAATGTAAATCGCCAATATTAATTGCTATAAGAGAACCCTAGGGGTTACATCATATAGTTAGTGCGTTGTTTCATGTTTTTTTCTTTCTTTCTTTTTCTATGTATGTATTTTTCCTTTTTTCTTTTTCTGGATTTTTTTCATTGTATTTTCTTGTTCTTTTTTAATGTAAACAATCTAATAAAATTATTTTTTTTTAAAAAAAGATGATAGATAGGTAGGTAAGTAGGTAGGTAGGAAGGTAGGATAGGAAGGTAGGTAGGAAGGTAGATAGATAGGTAGGTAGGTAGGTAGGTAGGAAGGTAGGAAGGTAAGTAAGGTAGGTAGGTGAGTGGGTGGGTGGGTGGGTGGACGAACAGACAGATAATTATTTTGAAACGAGAACAAAAATACAGGTAGTTCTTGTCTTACGGCCCCAAGTGAACCCAAAATTTTTGTTGCTAGGTGAGACACTTGTTGAGTTTTGCCCCATTTTGTTGCCACAGGTTAAGTGAATCTTTGCAGTTGCTAAGTTAGTAATATAGTCGCTAACTGAATCAGGCTCTCCCCATTGACTTTGCCTGTCAGAAGAGGATCACATGATCCTGGGACATTGCAACTGTCATAAATATGAACCAACTGGAAAGCACCTGAATTTCGGTCATATGACCATGGGGATGCTGCAATGGTTATATGTGTGTAAGTCATTTTTTTCAGTGCCGTTGTAACTTCAAACAGTCACTAAATGAACTGTTGTAAATCGAGGGCTACCTATATATACATCTTTATATCATGTTCTTCAATTAACATTTAAGTCAGTTTATTTAACAAGGGGGAGGAGCTTTGAGCATATAATCTAGTGTATATACAGTGGTACCTCTACTTACAAACTTAATTCATTCCGTGACCAGGTTCTTAAGTAGAAAAGTTTGTAAGAAGAAGCCATTTTTCCCTTAGAAATCAATGTAAACGCAAATAATGCGTGCAATTGGGGAAACCACAGGGAGGGTGGAGGCCCTGTTTTCTCCCAGGAGATTCCTAGAGAGGCTCCACAGAGGCTTCTCCCTGCCTTGTCCAGCCCTGTTTCCTCCCAGGAGAGTCTTAGAGGGGCCCCATGGAGACCTCTCCCTGCCTTTTCCGGTTACAGTTTTGGAGGCTCAGGTTTGTAAGTGATGATGAGGCAAAAAAATCTTGATTACCCAATTCTTATCTAGAAAAGTTCGTAAGTAGAGGCGTTTGTAGGTAGGTCTGTATGCCCTAATTTCCCTCGGTGGTACATGGCTTCTTCAGATATAGAAAGAGAAATTAATTCTTCAGACCACACATGTAACTGATGGAAAATTCTTCCTGTATCTGTCTTTCTTGCATTCAGAATGGTGTGCCATGTGTATTTTCACTGTCCTCCTATTAGTTTCAAAATGACTCATAGAGAATTCAAAATTCAATACAGTATGGAATTTTTTAATCTCCCTGCCTGATTACCCTGAACAAGCAACAAAGAGTCTAGCAGAATGTTGACAATAAATCAGTTTATTGTACCACAGACTTTAGGATGCAAAAATCTATTTTCTTCTGTACTATACTATACACAGAGTAAAAAAGTTATCCACAAATAAATATTTGTAAGACAAATCTAGGCTAAGCTAAAAAGTTGGGAAATGGACACAGGGAACAAATAGTCCTGTTTGCAGGGGTTTCCATTTACCAGAACATCAAAAACTAAACTACTATAACTGGTGCCAAATTTTGCATAGCGCTTCTTTAGTGCAAGAAATAAATATCAGTAAAATTAATAATGAACTCTACTCACACACCATTCATTCTAATTCTCCAATTCTCACGCTAATGCTCTTAAATATCCAAAATATGAGGCCAGAGGCTGGGAGTCTCAAAAATGCTTCAGTGCTAGGTTTCTTTTTTTTATATTCCAATTTATAAAGTCCTTTAATTCCCTTACTTAGAAGCTGACCCACTTGGCTTATAGAAATAACATATCCTTGCTAGCAGGTAAAATGATCACTTATCTTGGTGGAAATTACATACAATAGCAACTACTAAACACGGCGCTGAAAATAGGATTAAACTGATTAAAGCATTTTAAAGTATAAGGGACAGTGTGCCTTCTTTCATCGAAAACAAAACACTGCACATGTCACCAGGGAGAAAGGTCCACAGATGAAGGAAGCCATAACCAAAAATATATTTCTAGCACTTACTACTCACCTTATTTCTCATAGCATTCAAGGAGAAACCTTAGTACACTCTGTACTAAAAGGCAGATTTGAAAGCAGATATTCCATTGACTACTAAGCCACAAATCTTGTAAGAACCCATAAATAGCAATAGCCCTTGGATTTATATACCACCCCACAGTGCTTTACACCACTCTGGGCAGGTTATGATGTCAGCATTTTACCCCCAACAATCTGGGTTCTCATTTTATCAAATAAAATATATGGCTGAGTCAACCTTGAGCTCGTCGGGATCAAGTTTCAGGCTGTGGGCAGACTTAGCCTGCAATACTGCATTCCAACCACTATGCCACCAGGGGTCTTATTAGGGTACGTAAATATATAGCATTGAGTTTTAATTGATCTTGGGGCTGTCCAGAAGTCAATGAAGCATTTTCATTGACTTCAGCACAAGGTTTTGCAGCAAATTGATCTTTCTTATATCTAATCATCAGTGTTCCCTCTAATTTTTTTTTTTGGGGGGGGGGGGCGGAAAAGTATAGTGTCTGAGCGGCACAGAAATAATGGATAGATAGATAGATAGATAGATAGATAGATAGATAGATAGATAGACAGACAGACAGACAGACAGACAGACAGACAGACAGACAGACAGACAGACAGACAGACAGACAAACAAAAAACCCACCCAGTTTTGCCTCAGAGAATTTCAAAATAAAATACTGTACTGTGTGTCTATAACAGTGAGCTCATAATAGGGCAACTCTATCAATATCAAAATGCCACTTAAATAGTTGAGCTAGTTTCAAACTAGATTTTGATTTTCTTTCTCTCTTCCTTACTCCCATTCTTTTTCTTTCTCTTTTCCTTCCTCTCTTTTTTCTATCTGTTTCTCTCTCTTCCTCTCTTCCTCTCTCTCTCCTTCCCTCTCACTCTTTCCCTCTCGGCTTCTGGGCAGGTTTGGAAAACTCTGAGTTGATGATGATTTTTAAGTGAGCGATTGCTCACTGCTCAGCTAAGAGGGAAATATGCTAACCATAACTTTAAGCCAAGAACAGCCCCATATTCAAGAGAATGTGCATCTTGGGCTTCAAATAATCCAGCTGAAAACTCCTATACTGTAGACTGAGTTGGTTCTTCAGAAAAGGGGCAACTCTATTCTGAATGTCACTTTCTAGAACAAGGGCCCCCAAACCTGGCAACTTTAAGACTTGGGGACTTCAACTCCCAGAATTCTCCAGCCAGGTGGCTGGAGAATTCTGGGAACTGAAGTCCACAAATCATAAAGTTGCCAAGTTTGAAGACCTCTGTTCTAGAATAATCAAATACTGATCTGCAAAACTGCTCCTATCAGAACTGAGAATTATTGTAATTTTAAACATTACAAATGAACTAGTTAAATCTGGCAATAGACTGCCTGAGCATTTTGTTCAGGATAAGAAAACTATCTGTAAGCAATGATGATATTGCTCAAACTATACATAGATATATCTTCATTCATGAAGCTCCCTTTGAAAGTAAGCAATTTATGTAAGTGAAAAGAGTAACAAATGGGAAGCAAAAATAAATAAATCCTCAACTAAAAGACATGAGATAACAACAACAGCAAAATAAGTCATTGCAAAGAGTCTTTTTTCCAGAAAATCATTCCGAATTTTACTTGCATGTTTTAATCTTAAGTATTCCATGTTCTTTTGTTATATTCTTTGTAAGTTTTGTAACTATATTTTTCACCATGTACATGGTACAATACTTTTTGCTCATCATTTTTTCTATCAACCAGTCTCTCACGCTCCCTTTTCTTTCTCAGCCAGAACTTTTCATCCTTCCACCAAGCATTTTTTTCCCAGAACTTTCGATGTGCATCTCAAAATTTACACTCTTCAGAGCATAATCATTTTACTCTATTCAAGAAAATGCCCACAACCTATTTTAGAGGTCATTCGGTGGGGCCCTTTCTGCTCTCTAATCTTGGTTGTTGTTGTTGTTGTTGTTGTTGTTGTTGTTGTTGTTTGTAGACGTTTCCTTACCCAAACTAGGTAACATTATCATGCACAAAAACAAACAAGCTCAAGAACTGTTCATTCAACCCTGAGCTACAGATATTCTACTTTAGAGGTCATTCTCCTCACATTCTCATTTTGTGCTACTAAATATTTTATTATTTTACTTTACTTTACTTTACTTTACTTTACTTTACTTTACTTTACTTTACTTTACTTTACTTTACTTTACTTTACTTTACTTTACTATTTTATTCATTCATTCATTTATTCATTCATTCGATTTTTATGCCTCCCTTCTCCTTAGACTCAGGGTGGCTTACAACATGTTAGCAATAGCACTTTTTAACAGAGCTAAGCTATTGCCCCCACAATCCGGGTCCTCATTTTACCCACCTCAGAAGGATGGAAGGCTGAGTCAACCTTGAGCCGGTGATGAGATTTGAACCGCTGACCTACAGATCTACAGTCAGCTTCAGTGGCCTGCAGTACAGCACTCTACCTGCTGCGCCACCCCGGCTCATTTGCTTGTTCTGCCGCTTTTTTTGTCTATCTTAAGGTGTGATCCTGAATCTCAGAACCTGACTAGATTTGGTGAAACTTCCCAAAAAATTGAAGGATTACTTCTTCAACTACTACTGTACTTCACTCTTTGTAAGCCATTTAATATCTACATGAAACCGCTGGGTGAGATCAACCAAGGGCATGGGGTGAGGTATCATCAGTACGCTGATGATACCCAGCTTTACATCTCCACCCCATGTCCAGTCAACGAAGCAGGGGAAGTGATGTGCCGGTGTCTGGAGGCTGTTGGGGCCTGGATGGGTGTCAACAGACTCAAACTCAACCCGGATAAGACGGAGTGGCTGTGGGTTTTGCCTCCCAAGGACAATCCCATCTGTCCGTCCATTACCCTGGGGGGGAATTATTGACCCCCTCAGAGAGGGTCCGCAACTTGGGCGTCCTCCTCGATCCACACCTCACATTAGAGAACCATCTTTCAGCTGTGGCGAGGGGGGCGTTTGCCCAGGTTCGCCTGGTGCACCAGTTGCGGCCCTATCTGGACCGGGACTCTTTGCTCACAGTCACTCATGCCCTCATCACCTCGAGGTTCGACTACTGTAATGCTCTCTACATGGGGCTACCTTTGAAAAATGTTCGGAAACTTCAGATCGTGCAGAATGCAGCTGCGAGAGCAGTCATGGGCTTACCTAGGTATGCCCATGTTTCACCATCACTCCGCAGTCTGCATTGGCTGCCGATCAATTTCCGGTCACAATTAAAAGTGTTGGTTATGACCTTTAAAGCCCTTCATGGCACTGGACCAGAATATCTCCGAGACCGCCTTCTGCCGCACAAATTCCAGCAACCGATTAGGTCCCACAGAGTGGGCCTTCTCCGGGTCCCGTCAACTAAACAATGTTGGTTGGCGGGCCCCAGGGGAAGAGCCTTGTCTGTGGTGGCCCCGACTCTCTGGAACCAACTCCCCCCAGAGATTAGAACTGCCCCTACTCTCCCCGCCTTCCGTAAACTCCTTAAAACCCACCTTTGCCGTCAGGCATGGGGGAACTGAAACACCTCCCCCGGGCATGTTCAATTTATGCATGGTATGTTTGTGTGTGCATTTGTTAGTAAATGGGATTCTTTTTAAATCTTTTTAAATATTTTAAATTTATTTGGATTTGTCATGATTTGCTGTATCTTGCTGTGAGCCGCCCCGAGTCTGCGGAGAGGGGCGGCATACAAATCTAAATAATAAATAAAAATAAATAAATAGATTTGATTTGTCCAACAATATGGCTCACAACTCTCACAGAGTGGGCCTTCTCTGGGTCCCGTCAACTAAACAATGTCGGTTGGCGGGCCCCAGGGGAAGAGCCTTCTCTGTGGCGGCCCCGACCCTCTGGAACTAACTCCCCCCGGAGATTAGAACTGCCCCTACTCTCCTTGCCTTTCGCAAGCTCCTTAAGACCCACCTGTGTCGCCAGGCATGGGGGAACTGAGACATCTCCCCTGGGCATATACAATTTATGAATGGTATGTGTGTATGTATGTGTGTTTAGAAAATGGGGTTTTTTAAATGTTTTTAGTAGAAATTTAGATTTGTTGTAAATTGTATTTTTTGCACTTTGTTGTGAGCCGCCCCAAGTCTGCGGAGAGGGGCGGCATACAAATCTAAATAAACATAAACATAAACATAAATCCCTCCCATGGGTCATAAAAATGAACTTCTGCAATTATACATCATACCAGAACTAAACTTTTCCTAAATCCTCATAGTCTGTCCCCCTTCTGGCTAGAAACTAGAGGAAGTTCTCCAAAATTATGGAAAAATGGTCCCTTGTATCCTGGACATAAATTGTTTCAACTCCTACCCTCAAAACGACACTATAGAACACTGCACAATAAGACATCTAGACACAAAAATAGTTTTTCCCGGACATCATCACTCTGCTAAACAAATAGTTCCCTCACCACTGTTAAACTATTGGCTTAGGCTGCATTACTATTTGTTGTGATTCCGTCTGAGGCTCCTCAGGGAACGGCTGAACCTCTGCCGGCTCCCTGCTCAGAGGGGGAGGATGAGGAACAGGAGGAGGAGGCCCAGGCAGAAGGGGAGGAGGAATATCAGGCCGAGGGAGAGGGAGAACAGCCAGAATCCCCCGGGGTGGAGCTCTCCCCAGCAAGCAGCCTGGAGTCCTTAGATGAAAATGCTCAAGCCATCATCGATAACGGGCAGAGAAGAGCAGCACAACGAAGGGGACAATTAGCCAGGTACTTCCAGTCCTAAATAGGTAACAGCTGGGTTTGGGTGTGGTTCTCCCCAGAAAGGCTGAAAAGGCAGACCCACCCTTCCTGTATTGTGGAGTATTATCTTTGGGAGTCCTGGGACCTGGCTGTGATCTTTGGCGTCTCTGATTCTGGCTTGTGGCCTTGAAGGCTGAAACCTTGGGGGAAAAGGCGTGGGGGCTTATTCTCTACAGTGGTGTGTGTGCCAGCAAGAAGTCTGCTGTATTGTCCGGCCGTCAGGACTTTGCTGTGAAGCCTCATAGCCTGCCTGTTGGGAAGAACAGGTTTTTCTCTGTGTTTATTTTTCAAACTATAAAGTGCTTTTGCTTTTACCAGCGTGTCTGGCTGCTTTTTCCAGTTGGTGTTGAAGTCTGGGGGCACCCAGACAGAACACTATTACTATTAGTCTTCTCATAATTCCTATCACCAATCTACTCCCATTTATGATTGTATAACTGTAACTTGTTGCTTGTATCCTTAAGATTTCTATTAATAATGATTGTTTCCCCATTGCTTATTTGATCCCTATGACAATCATTAAGTGTTGTACCTCATAATTCTTGACAAATGTATCTTTTTCTTTAATGTACACTGATAGCATATGCACCAAAGACAAATTCCTTGTGTGTCCAATCACACTTAGCCAAAAAAGAATTCTATTCTATTCTATTCCAATGGGACTGTCATTTCCCCCCCTTCTTTGCCAACTAAGTTTATCTGAATCCCTTGATTCACTCTAAGGAGAATGTAGTATTAGATATACATATAATGATAGACACATACACAACGTTTTAAAACAAAGCATGATTTCCGATTTCCAGACAACAAAATAGTTAATCACTGAATGGCAGAGCAATTAGAATAATTAGGTGACTTACTGCTTTTAGTGGTATTTTTTTAACAAAAGTTAAGCCAGGAGATCAAAGGAAGAATCTAAAGATCTCTTTAATATGCTTAAGCTGCATGTTACTTACCCAGCTGTCTAGCCACAAATGTAAAACAGTCCAAAAAAACCCAATGTTGTTTATTTTATAGTGTTACAAATGTGTAACACAAGAATGTGTTCAGTGATAGTTGCTCTCAAAAACTATGTCAGCAGCATAACAATTCGCTTGAGAGCCTGAATGTATTAATTTATCTTCTAATATGCCATTATCCTCAGTAAAGGGCAGCCAAATTTTTTACTGCCACACTGTGGGTGTGGCTTATTTTGTGGGTGTGGCTTATTGGTCATGTGACTGGGTGGAGGTGGTTTGCCAGCCATGTGATCAGGTGGGAATGGCTTGAATGATCATCATCGTTCAAGTGAACTGTTAAGTCCTCGACTTACAACCTTATCAGTGTTGCTCGCTGAGGTGACAATTTGCTTTGCATTTCTTGTGCTCTCCTTCCTGGATCGCTCCCCCTCTGCCTCAGGCTGGGTAGCTAGGCGAACGGGTGCTGCAAGAAGCATAAATGCTGCCAGCTCCAGTTCCACCCATGCCTTCTGCTTGCACCTCAGGTGGGAGGTGGCCGCGTGAGACTGGAGGGCAGCTGGGCAGGAGAGAGGGAACCTCGTCCGAGGCCAGGAAGGAGGAAAGAGGAAAAAAGCAAGGAGCGCAGATGCAGCAGCAGGGGGGGAAAGGAGAGCCAAGCCGAGACCAGTAATCCAGGAAGCGACAGCCGCTGATCAGCTGGAGCTGCGGATGCATCTTCATTTCCGCCGGTGGAACTGTGTTCCACCCCTTCCTGCCTGCTGCCCACCCCTGCTCATCCTTCAAGATAACAAAACACACACACAAATACATGCCCAAATACACACATGTGCACACGCACACACACACACCAGAAGCTTAAAATACCAGAGGTTCATAGGTAGTCATCCAAAACTCAATTTTTAGACTGACCAATCTGAGCATAGCTTAGATCAGTGATGGCAAACCTATGACATGCATGCCACAGGTGGCAAGCAGAGTTATATCTGAGGGCACGTGAGATGTTGCTCTATGTCAGCTCCAGCATGCAGGCACGCACTGGACAGCTGATATTCAGCCTTTTTCCCCAGTTATTTTTATTCTCCCCAAGCTTCAGGAAAGCCTCCTGAACCCTGTGGATGGCAAAAAATGCCCCAACGGGCCTACCAGAAGTCTGGAGGCTTTAGTGAGGCCTGTGTACATGCGTGGTGGACAGCTGGGGAGGTGTGGTGTGCATGTGTAGAATGGGAACTGTGCGGATTGTGCACCTTTATTTATTTATTTATTTATTTATTTATTAGATTTGTATGCCGCCCCTCTCCGTAGACTCGGCACATGTATAGGTGCGGCGTTAAATTGTGGGTGTGGTCACATGCACGCATGCTATCTCTCTTGCATGCACCCTTTTGGCACCTGAGCCAAAAAAGGTTTGCCATCACTGACCTAGATTTTTTATGGATGTTTTATGGCTCAATAGCCCATAGATATATCTGTGGATCCCTGGCATTATATAAATGCAATGGGATTATGGAAGATAACACTTGAAATCAACTAAAGACAGCTTGCACAAGATCCAGGCCATCAACATATTGTTAGATACCCTGCTGCAGTGAAAGGCTACCAAAATTTTTACTACCACACTGTGGGTGTGGCTTATGCAGGACGTCCTGCTTTTTCTTTCAATATCTTTCAGTGCAAATTGGGTGCTCTGGGGTGGAACTCCATTTTTGCCACCCCACTGCATCCTGGGTCCCCACCCCACCCCCCGTCGGGGCAGCAGCCCACCCCTGCCCTGCTGGTATAGTGAACTGGTCAAAGGATAGCATAGAGGCTGTTGATATGAAAACCTGGAAGTTCTTTTCAAGGTACAGAGGTTTCCTATTCCAAGTCCAACATCCAGAGACTATACAACATCCAGAAAGAGGGTGGGAGGCATTTAATAAGACTCCACTGTCCTGGATGGAACACAGAGCATCCAGAAGTACATCAGTAAGATGCTTCTCAAAGATAATCTGATGGGAGAATGCCTTTACAGCACTCTCTGAGTGGTTTACGAATTTCAGCAAATTACCCCCAACAATATGGGTCCCCATTTTACTGACCTCAGAAGGGTGGAGGGTTGAGTCAATCTTTAGTCGGTCAGGATTGAACTCCTGGCTGTGAGCAGATTTAGCCTGCAATGCTGCATTCTAACCACCGCACCCTCGTGGCTCTGAAAGCAGACATGGGGGGGAAGAGCAAGCAGAGGAAATGGTATGGCAAAATAAGACCGTGCATGAGAAGTTCCATCAACTGATAGCTGAGGTGGCAGAGATTGGGATTTCAACCCGTGGCTGAAAAGAGCTGGGCTAAAAAAAAAGAACTGAGGCACCTATCATAGCAGCACAACAACAGAATAGAATAGAATAGAATAGAATAGAATAGAATATTTGTGAAGCTTCTCTAAAGAGTACCTCTCTAAATTAATCAAAACTGAAACATTACAGTGTAGAGCAGCGGTTCTCAACCTTTCCAATGCCGCGACCCCTTAATACAGGTCCTCATGTTGTGGTGACCCCCAACCATAAGTCTAGCGTCAATTCTCCCAACAGAGCTTTAAGTTGATTGGCAGGAACGTCAGAGGGACACACCCACTGTAAACGCCTGATTGGTCAGATTATAAAAATATGTCCCAAGGCACCAAAATAGATGCTTTAGAATTTGTCTTTTCCCATGGTCTTGGGCAACCCCTGTGAAACGGTCATTCGGCCCCCAAAGGGGTCCTGAACTCCAGGATGAGAACCAATGGTATAGAGCAACATTTACTGATAAAACCTTTCTAAGGGAGAATGAAAAACTATTTTGTATTGAGCTGGGCACTGAAATTTCAATACAGTGGTACCGCTACTTAAGAACGCCTCTACTTAAGAACTTTTCTAGATAAGAACCAGGTGTTCAAGATTTTTTGCCCCTACTTAAGAACCATTTTCTACTTAAGAACCTGAGCCCGGAAAAATTTCCCAGGAAATTTGAGAACGGCACAAAGGCCTGGCCAGTGTCCTGCCATTCCCCCTTTAATCCCATCCATCTCCGGCTTTACTGGGCTGCCAGAGGAGCCTTTTGATGGTGCTTAAGGAGGCTTTTGCAGTCCAGAGTGAACGAAGCATTTTCCTTTCTCTGGGCGTTTGGGGAGGGGGTAAACCTCTGCCAGCACCCAGAGAAAAGTAACACTCCCTTTGCTCTGGGCAGTCCAGAGCGAACAGAGCATTTTCCTTTCTCTGGGTGCTGCCTCAGAGTCCCTCCTTTTAAAAAAAACCAAAACCTTGAAATTTTAGATTTCTTTGATTCCCCTCACTTCACCTTCTTCCTTCAGCAGCGACTCTCCTCCTCCTCTTCTTCCGCGTCCTCCTCCCACCCAAATTCCGAGCTTTTATTTCTTTCCTAATGGGTTTGCACACATTATTTGCTTTTACGTTGATTCCTATGGGAAAAATTCCTTCTACTTAAGAACGTTTCTACTTAAGAACCTGGTCACGGAATGAATTAAGTTCTTAAGTAGAGGCACCACTGTATACGCTTTCTGTGCTAGAATGATTAATGTTCTGCGAAAAATATTATTTTGTAATTATTCTGAACCTTAAACACACACATACTAAACTAATTTGAGAGAGATTCTTACAGGTAATTTTACACGTAAGAGACTTGGTTATTTGAATTTGGGTTTCTCCCGCCATAAACTTTTTGGATCTTACTCTGATTTCTAGACTGTGAAAAACACATGTAAAAACTGCTTATTTTTCTAACTGTGAACAGAAACCAGTATGCTATCTACTGATATTATCGCAACTATCATTTTCTCTTACTAAATTCCTATAATAATTTTTAAGCTTCTACAGAAAAAGCAATGGCAAAATTGATGAATACTACTAAAGTTGAAGAAATGACTATAGTAGGGTATAGAAAGCCAACATTTCCTGTTCTTAAAGAGGAGGAATTCAAGGATCTCTTCTTTTACACTAACCTAACAAAATTGACTCCACTGAGTCTGTATTTTCTAACTTATTTATAAATCATCCGATAATTTGTTAGCCTCAAGAGGAGGAAGGGTGGACCAGACTAATTTCATTCAAACTCTTACTGCCAACAAGTCTGGATAATTCATAATGAAAACAACAAAATCCTGCAGTTATATTTGCAAAATTCAATCCAGTTTGTTTAGGGGGATTTTTGTTTCATTTTTTAACGAAAAGGGGAAGGTGAAATACTTTCCCCCATTATTAAATACTCTGTTGGGAGGGGGTTGCTGGAAAAAGAAATATAATGTGATTCTACTTGTGCTCTGCTTTTTAAAAACTTCTCAAAAGGTCTTGGCTATTTCTTGATGCTGCAGTTTAACATTGCTAGCCAAGCATTGTCAGAATTTGACTCGCTGCCAGCCTCCAACGTACTGAAGGAACCTCCACCTCGGATTTTATATATTTTATGGTTTTTTTCAGCGTCTTAGATACTATGATCTTTGGAGATAGCGGTCTTATCTCCCATTTCCAGTCTGCTGCACCTTGATAGAGGAAACATTCACACAGAGAGATCTCTACATAGGAGAAAAAGTTGGAATCTCTGCTTCTGCTTAGCGATGTTAAGCTTTTACTTTCCCAGGAAATAAAGGATGTTAGTCTATTCAGCACTGGGTCTTATTTATAGGATTGGAGTGATACAGTTCTGAATGAATATTTTGAAAAAAAGCCTTAATATTCCTGAGGAAACTCTTATTTGAGTGGGTATTTTATTACCGATAAGCAGCGAAGAGCTGCTTGTCTCACCTCCTACCAGTGCATCCTCTGAGGCCATCATGGGCATGCACACATCCAGTAGGCACGGTGAGACTTAGCTTCTGTACATGCTCAGGGAGCAAAATGCTGTGTGAGAATGCACGCGCGGGTGAGATTTTGCCAGTTTTCAGGTATATTTTTGTTTCCAAACATGCACAGAAGCAAAAAAACCTGGCGAAAATCACCAAAATCTCACTCTCACAAGATTCCACTTGCTGCTCATGCGCAGAAGCCAAGT
This sequence comes from Erythrolamprus reginae, assembly GCF_031021105.1. Lineage (NCBI taxonomy): Eukaryota > Metazoa > Chordata > Lepidosauria > Squamata > Dipsadidae > Erythrolamprus > Erythrolamprus reginae. Next base: position 88,441,792 of record NC_091950.1, on the reverse strand, counting down.
TTCACACGGGGATGCATTGGGGGGGCACAGCAGTGCACTTATCCCGGAATTTCCTACCAGGACAGAGCATCTGAGTACATCTCTTCTGCCCAACACTGCCAATAAATCTTATTTTTAAAAAAATGAATTCAACTAAAGCAGGGGTCCCCAACTCTCAGGCTGTGGCCCACTACTGCACCATGGCCCCATTCAGAACTAGGCCAATCAGAGCAACAATGGAGCACATTGCTCGCTCTCTCTCTCTCTCTCTCACTATGTCTGTCTGTCTGTCTGTCTATCTCTCTCTTTATCTATCCATCCATCCATCTATCTCTTTATCTATCTATCTTTTATCTATCTATCTATCTATCTATCTATCTATCTACCTATATATCTACCTATCTACCTATCTATCTATCTATCTATCTATCTCTTTATCTATCTATCTTTTATCTATCTCTTTATCTCTCTCTCTCTCTGTCTGTATCTCTCTCTATCTATCTCTCTATCTCTCTATCTATCTCTCTATCTATCTCTCTATCTCTCTATCTCTATCTCTCTATATATCTATCTATCTATCTATCTATCTATCTATCTATCTATCTATTTATCTATCGACCTATCTACCTATCTATTTATCTATCTATCTATCTATCTATCTATCTATCTATCTATCTATCTATCTATATCTATCTATCTATCTATCTATCTATCTATCTCTATCTCTCTATCTCTCTCTCTCTCTCTCTCTCTCTATCTATCTATCTATCTATCTATCTATCTATCTATCTATCTATCTATCTATCTATCTATCCACTCATCCACCCACCCAAGAAGCTTGATATCCTAGATTCGAACACTGTATACATAAAGAGAAACAATAAATACATTTTTTGCTGCTCTTGTCCAATCCTGATTTATCATTTCTTTAAACTCTTTTTCACTTTATTACCAGCTTGGGCCTTTCCTTGTCTCTTTTGCTGAGCTACGAAGAGCAGTGATCCTGTTCTAAAGTGTGTGTAAATTTACTCAGTGCAGCAGCTGATGAAAGGGCATAGAGGATAACTGATGTTATTGGACAAAGCTCACAGACGGTACAAATTAAAGACTTTTGTCAGGAAGTGTGGCTGTTTGTTGTCCTGCAGGGCCACCCAGAAACAGTGACATTCAGAAACAGCATCCAGAAATAGTGACATCAGCCTGAAGCCTGTGCATTGGAGGTGGAATGAGGCCTGAATTCTGCCCCAGGGAGAAAAACAACAACAACAAATTGCCCAGAAGTTTGACAGGATTTCAGTGCTGAGCCAGAAATAAATCAAGTAGCTCCAAACAGAGACAATTATTGCAGAGTTGTGCAATTGGCGCAATGATCCCACGTTTAAGTGCCCAGGATTTAGAATCTGAGCACAGCACATGCAACTTCTAAAGATTGTAGTAGGGGGGGGGGAAAGTTCATATAATAGCTTGCTTCACCTTTTGAGTGGTTCATATTTTTTTTTGTAAAAATGTTCAACAATTTCTTGCACATGAGGTGGCTTTAAAAAACACCTTAAGCCAAACTAATCTTTTTCTGTCTGCCAAGCCTCTGGGGGAAAAGGACAGATAGGAAACGCTCCCGGCCTCCCATTCTCTAGTCAATTTCTCAATCTGATCTTATTAGAGAACCTGATTTAATTAGTTTTGCAGTCAGGCAGGAAACTCCCTGGATTGATTTTCCTTGTTTATATAAAGAACGTACACTTTCCCCAGCAGTAAAATTGACAAGCCAGACTGTATTTGGTAGTACATTCGTTCCTATCACCCATCTCCTCTCATTTATGACTGTAAGCGTAATTGTATGAATTGTTAATTTAAGTTTTAAAATTAGAATTTTTTAACGATTGTTTATGTTATTAATTGGATTGTTTTTCTACTGTTTTATTATGTGCTGTGAGCTGCCCCGAGTCCCCGGAGGGGGGCAGCATGCAAATCCAATTAAACTTAAACTTAAGTTGTTGCTTGTATCCTTATGATTTATATTAATATTGATTGTTTTCCGATTATTTGTACTCTATGACAACCATCATGATTCTTGACAAATGTATCTTTTCTTTTATGTACACTGAGAGCATATGCACCAAAGACCAATCACACTTGGCCAATAAAGAATTTAAGACCAGTGATGGTGAACCTATGGCAGAGCCCCCTCTGTGTCTACATGGGCTGTCATCCCAGGTCAGCTCCACCGCACATGTGCACGTGCCTCCCACCAGACAGCTGCTTTTCAGGTCTCTGCTGCACATGTGCAGGAAGTAGGGTGTATGCGGAAGATGCACATGCATGCATGGGGAGCCGGGCACATGTGCAGGGGTGGGGGATCATAGAGTGTCATGTGTGAAGGTATGGGGGTGTGGCGCACATGGGGGCTGCAGGCACATGTATAGGGCGAGTCGCGTGGTAGGAGTTCCCATGCATATTGCGTTTCAATATGCAGCAACAAAAAGGTCAGCCATCATTGTCCTAGATTTTTTAATTAGTGGCATTCAAAAAAAAAAACCCAGTTCCTCCCCCCCCCCCCCCCCCAATAATCATCTTATAAGGTTTCCTTGCTAGATAATGTGAAGATCTGTTGACTTAAATATAAACTACAGTGGTACTTAATTCATTCCATGAACAAGTTCTTAAGTAGAAAAGTTTGTAAGAAGCAATTTTTCCCATAGGAATCAATGTAAAAGCAAATAATGCATGTGATTGGGGAAACCACAGGGAGGATGGAGGCCCTGTTTCCTCCCAAGAGATTCCTAGAGAAGCCCTACAGAGGCTTCTCCCCACCTTTTCCGGCCTCGTTTCCTCCCAGGAGATTCCTAGAGAGTCCCCACAGAGGCTTCTCCCAGCCTTTTCTGGCCATGTTTCCTCCGAGGAGATTCCTAGGGAGGCCCCACGGAGGCTTCTCCCTGCCTTTTCTGGCCATGTTTCCTCCGAGGAGATTCCTAGGGAGGCCCCACGGAGGCTTCTCCCTGCCTTTTCCGGTTACAGTTTCAGAGGCTCCGGTTTGTAAGTGGAAAATTGTTCTTGAGAAGAAGCAAAAAAATCTTGAACACCCGGTTCTCATATAGAAAAGTTTGTAAGTAGAAGTGTTCTTAGGTAGAGGTACCACTGTATCATGACTTCTGGCAAAGCATGACGTCTTATGCAAAATTTCTATACAAGGTGTTGCCAAGATGCAATTATTACCCAAAACAGCTGAGATTTAGCCAAATCTCCACCTGCAATATTTTTTTTAGATAAGTTAAAAACCCTGCTGTTCTGTTTAAGAAAAATAACAAATCTTCTGTTCGGGTCACATACGACCCGGACCGAAAACTCTTCATTTGCAGTGCTTATGTTTGGTCTTTTTGAAAGCTTTTTTCACTTGGAAAGTAGTCTGAACATTTCTGCACACAATGATATGAAAATTGAAATGAAAAAAGTAAATCTTATTGGTTTATTTTGCGGATATAATGCACGCCCCCCCTGTTTTTGTGAATTTTTTTTCAATTTATGGATAGTTTTGCTTGCAAAATGCATTCTATTTTACTAAAGTTGCTATGGGATTGGTAGCTTGAACATTTCTGAACATAATGATATGAAAATTGAACTGGAAAAATTGATGCATATTGGTTTATTTTGTTGATGAAATGCACGCCCCCCCCGTTTTTTTAAATAGTCTTCACTTTATGGATAGTTTTGCTAGCAAAATACATTCTATTTTACTAAAGTTGGTGTGGGATTGGTAGCTTGAACATTTCTGAACATAATGATATGAAAATTGAACTGGAAAAATTGATGCATATTGGTTTATTTTGCACATAAAGTATGCCTCAATTATTTCAATTTATATAAAAATTATGCTGTTAATTTCAAACTTACATACTTTTTTTTAGTAAAATGGATTTGTTTCATAAAATTAGTTCTCTGGCTACAATGTGGTTGATTTTCAAAAGGATATTCCAAATATTTCTAGACAAATATGTATAAACAGTGACAATAATGGCACACAGCAAGGCCGAGGGGGGGTGGCCCTTTTGTGGCAAAAATAAACCAATAAGAACCATTTTGTTCAGTTCATTTATATTTTTCTTATATTCAGAAATGTTCAATTTAGTATATCAAACCTTTTTGGGGAAAATTCCTTAGGGATTTGTAGCCTTAAAAAATAGAAATTGACACAAAATTAAAAAAGGATGGGGGGAGGGGCTTTTTGATCAAAATAAAAATATAAGTCTCAATTTTTCCAGTTCAATTTTCATATCATTATGTTCATAAATGTTCAAACTAGTTTTCCAGTTGAAAAGGTTTTCAAAAAGACCAAATTCAAGTGCCTAAAAAAAATCATTTTGGTCCGGGTCTATATGACCCGAACAGACTAAGTGTGACTTTTTTTTTGCCCAGAAAAAAAAATTTTCCCCCACCCCCACAAATATTTTTTTGATGGTCAGCATTGTTAAATTGAGTAAATGAATGCCTAAGATTTTAAAGAATATTTCGGATTTGGAGCATAAAAAAATAAAAAGTGAAAATGGTTGCAAGCAGCTGAGGGGGGAGGGGAGGCCTTATTTCTGATGTTAAAAAACCAGTAAGAATCATTTTGTTCAGTTCCTTTATATTTTTCTTATATTCAGAAATGTTCAAGCTACCAATCCCACACCAACTTCAGTAAAATAGAATGCATTTTGCAAGCAAAACTATCCATAAATTGAAATTTTTTTCACAAAAACGGGGGGGGGCGTGCATTATATCAGCAAAATAAACCAATAAGATTTACTTTTTTCATTTCAATTTTCATATCATTGTGTGCAGAAATGTTCAGACTACTTTCCAAGTGAAAAAAGCTTTCAAAAAGACCAAACATAAGCACTGCAAATGAAGAGTTTTCGGTCCGGGTCGTATGTGACCCGGGAACATAAGATTTGTAACTTTTTTTGCCCAGCAAAAACTAAGCCCCCCACCCCCCCCCAAAAAATTCTCATAGAGAGAACCCCTGAAATGATAAATAGTCATGAAATTTCAAGTTTCAGATATGCAGGGAAAAAATTTTACAGGGACTCAAACTTGGCTTCGGGTCACATACGACCCGAACAGAACAGCAGGGTTTTTAATACAAATAACTTTCAGGTAATCCTTACTTAACAACTGCTCTGTTTAGTAATTGTTCAAACTTAAAACAGCACTGAAAAAGTAACTTTATTACTAGTTGTCACTATTGTGACCATCAAAGCCCACAGTTATTGTTATTGCCATTTGTGTTCTTCACAGTCAGCTTCTAACAAGTCAAGTCAATGGAGAAGATGGGAATAAAATTGAAATCGCAGTCACATGATGGACATGTTGAAGAACTGTGGCACTTATTGATGGAGCTGTCAGTCTCAATTGTAGTTGTTAAGTGAGTACTACCTGAATATTATATATTTCTCTGGCAGTTAAAGAGGAGAGAGGAGGGAGGAAGGAAGATCAGAAGAATATTGCTCAATCTTAACATATTAAAAAAGAAAGGGCCAATATCAGTATCTTGTTTTAAAGAAAAAAAATTGTACATTTAAATACTTGGCATTTGTAAGAGGAGCTCTGGAGAATCGCTGGCAGTAGACAGTATTGAGAAACAAATATTTGGACTCTCTATGAACCGAGGTTTGAGGAAGAAGTATTTTTATAGCACTGTCCTTTGCCCCTTGCTTCATCATAGCAATTTCATGCATTGTAATTACTAATGCAGCTTCTATCTATCATATTTTATGGGTGTCTGTACATCTGGAGGAGTATTTTCCCTATAGGATTTCAGCTGGTCAAATTTGAAAACTTATCATATATTTTCAGAAACAAGGAAAGTATGATAAATCGGAAGCAATCAACAAGAGAACGTTTAAAATTTTTCATTTATTCTATATCCCCACACAGAAATGTGGGAGAGAACATTTCATTGTATCTCAACTAGATTTTGTGGAATGCTATGTTACTTTAATCCAAATCAGATTCTAGAACTTGGACTTTCAAATTGTAAAAACATAGAAACATAGAAGTCTGACGGCAGAAAAAGACCTCATGGTCCATCTAGTCTGCCCTTATACTATTTTCTGTATTTTATCTTAGGATGGATATATGTTTATCCCAGGCATTTTTAAAATCAGTTACTGTGGATTTATCTACCACGTCTGCTGAAAGTTTGTTCCAAGGATCTACTACTCTTTCAGTAAAATAATATTTTCTCATGTTGCTTTTGATCTTTCCCCCAACTAACTTCAGATTGTGTCCCCTTGTTCTTGTGTTCACTTTCCTATTAAAAACACTTCCCTCCTGGACCTTATTTAACCCTTTAACATATTTAAATGTTTCGATCATGTCCCCCCTTTTCCTTCTGTCCTGCAGACTATACAGATTGAGTTCATTAAGTCTTTCCTGATACGTTTTTTTTTATGCTTAAGACCTTCCACCATTCTTGTAGCCTGTCTTTGGACCCGTTCAATTTTGTCAATATCTTTTTGTAGGTGAGGTCTCCAGAACTGAACACAGTACTGTATTCCAAATGTGGTCTCACCAGCACTCTATATAGCGGGATCATAATCTCCCTCTTCCTGCTTGTTATACCTCTAGCTATGCAGCCAAGCATCCTACTTGCTTTCCCTACTGCCTGACTGCACTGTTCACCCATTTTGAGACTGTCAGAAATCACTACCCCTAAATCCTTTTCTTTTGAAGTTTTTGCTAACACAGAACTGCCAATACAATACTCAGATTGAGGATTCCTTTTCCCCAAGTGCATTATTTTACATTTGGAAACATTAAACTGCAGTTTCCATTGCTTTGACCATTTATCTAGTAAAGCTAAATCATTTACCATATTACAGACGCCTCCAGGAATACCAACCCTATTGCACACTTTAGAGTCATCGGCAAATAGGCAAACCTTCCCTACCAAGCCTTCCCCTGTGTCATATGCACGTAAATTGTAGGTGTTAAAATGCTGGTACCATCTTGACCTGCATATTTGTATAGTACTTTCCCTGATGATTCCATTCTGCCTTTCCACTAGGAAAGTCAACTGGGGAATAATTTGCTTGACACCATCATGCACCATTACAAGTCACTTTGTTTCACTGGAAAAGGCTGCGGTGATGCAATTTGAACTAACGGTGAGGAAATCATAAGAAAAATGCTTGACTGCCCAGAACTGGATAAGATGATGAAGGAATTACCAGATAGAGGAATCCAAATATTATTTAACTATAGAACAGATTTTATGAATAGTTAAAGAACAAGAACAATAGAGTATAGAATGTGTAAATACCAGTTATAATCTGTATATATATGTAAATAATAAAACATAAAAGAATAGAAAATAAATATGTATATACAGAAGAGCATATAATAAATATGTTATTAGATCAATATATTATAATATTTGTATCACATAGGTGTATGTGTCTAAATTTTCATGAACTGATATTCAACTATAACAATAGATTATAACAGAGTTGGAAGAGACCTTGCAGGTCATCTAAGTCCAACTCCCTGCCCAAGCAGGAGAGCCTATATCTGCCTCTACCTAGGATCGAACTCACAACTTCCTGATTGTGAGGCAAGAGCTCCACCTCTAGGCCACAATACAAGTTTCCTAATACTACTGTATATGTTTGTATGTTATGTTATATTTTTGTGTATAAATAAACAAATAAACAAACAAACAAACAAATAAGCAAACAGACAAACAAACAAATAAGTAAATACAATTTGCAGTGGAGTGTAAGATTTCCTACTTTTAAAATTATGTATTCATTTGTTCATTAATTTTAGTTGTCAAATTTCTAGCAAGCCAACTCCAAAATGACCATGGGTGATTTTACAGCATTAAAAGACAACAGTATCCTTACATAAAACAAATACGATCTCAGTGCCATTGAACTATATCTTTCAAAGATCGGGGAACTGCCAGAGGACTGGAAAAGAGCCAATGTAATTCCCATCTCTGAAAAAAGGAAAAAAATAGATCCAGGAAAATACAGACCTATCAGTCTGACCTTAATATCAGCGAAGATTCTGGATTAAAAATAATCAAGCAACGAATCAACAAACACCTAGAAGCAAACAAAGTAATAACCAAAACCCAATATGGGGTTGTCAAAAGCAGATCATGCCAGACTAACCCTATTGCATTCTTTGACAAAGTGACAAAATTAGTGGACCAGATGAATGCTGTCAATTTAATTTACTTGGACTTCAGTAAGGCATTTGATAAAGTAGACCAGTGTTTCCCAACCTTGGCAACTTGAAGCTATCTGGACTTCAACTCCCAGAATTCCCTAGCCAGCAAATGCTGGCTAGGGAATTCTGGGAGTTGAAGTCCAAATATCTTCAATTTGCTAAGGTTGGGAAACACTGAAGTAGACCATAGCCTACTACTAGATAAAGTAGAAAAATGTGGGCTAGACAGCAACACCACCAGATGGATTCAAAACTGGCTAACCAACCGCACTCAATGCGTAGTGCTCAGCTGAACTGCATCTACATGCAGGGAAGTATGCAGAGGAAGGTATGCAGAGGAGTACCCCAAGGCTCTGTTTTAGGCCCAGTACTCTTCAATATCTTCATCAATGACTTGAACAAAGGATAGATGGGGAACTCATCAAATTTACAGATGACACCAAACTGGCAGGAATAGCCAACTCTCCAGAAGATAGGCTCAAGATACAGAAGGATCTTGATCAGGGACAGATTCTACTTATTGCCATTACACTTCCCCCAGAGCTCTGCAACCCCAGCATGCGCCTGCATGACTCTGAGTGAGATTTTGGTTCTGCACATGTGCAGGAAGCAAACTCTTGCAAGGGGACATGTGCAACAGAGAGATTTAGGCAAATGTTTTGCTTCCATTCCTATGCAGAAAGATCACCAAAATCTCACTTGCACGCATGTCCCCTCATGATATTTTGCTTCCTGCTCATGTGCAGAAGCAAAATCTCATTTGGATGTACGTGCATGTGTGCTGGGGACATTTTCTATATACGGATTCAACATTGTCTCAAATGAGTCTGATCACTGTTCACAAATTGTAATCCAGAGGCTCATTCACAAAGGCTCTGACTCACAAAGATAGATTTGACACCACTAGTTTTCCAGACTACATTGTTAGGTTATAACTGCAGAATTAAGCTTTCTAGATTCAACAGAAAAAAGCATAATGCTCAAGAGAAAAAATGAATACATGAACAAAAATATAAAAATATTCCAAAACCCTTGTCCTAAAAGATAATTTAGCAAATGAAGAAAAAAAGGGGTGGGATAATAAATGCCTCACAATACTTGACTAAAGAATGGAGCTATTATTCCAACATAAGTACCTATAGTCTGCTTTCTTATATGCCCATACACAGAATGTCAATTGTTCCTCATCAATTGGCCTGCTCAGCTGGGAAATGAACCTTGGTAACCCAAGCTGTCCATGGTTACATCTCAACAGTAATGAGAAAAGAAACTCATGCTGTACCAAAAAAAAAATTGCAACAACTGATTTGATCCCACATTTATCATAATCTTGAGAATAAAGAGAAAATAGTATGATGTTTCTTTCTGTATCTATCAGTAAGTAACCCTCAAGATTTAATCAGTTAGATATCATTTTTACATTCTGTATAAGATAATGGAGGAAATAGTGATTATCAATTTAATTTTAGAAATTTGTCCAACAAAAATCCAGGGGTCATTTTGACTCAACTAATTTTTACACATCCTGAAGTGACAAATTTAATCTTGAATCGGAGAAGGTAGATGGTTTGGCATAATTTTTTATCAATTGACCATAATAGTGTCATGTATTTGACTAACTGACTGTTGTTCTCTTTCTATATTACCCTCCCTAATAGTGATGGGCAAACCGAACTCGCACAATTCACATCCGTACCGAATCTTGCGGTGTTCGGTATGCTGAACACGAACACAAAATTTTTTTGAAACTTTGGGCAAAGTTCGGGGTCATGTTCAGTGTTCGGTTGCCTCAGCTGGCCAGGAAGTGATGTCTCCGTGACGTCAAAGCCCCGCCCCTGGAATCCCATCGTGGGGAGGCTGGGGGAGTGGGGGCAGGGGATTCCCCTCTGCCTGTCACCGCCCCTCTCCCCTTTTACATCGGAAGAAGGATGCAACAAAATTGTATGGGATATGAGGATGATGTCCAGAGTTTAGCATCCAAATCTGCTAAATATAGGTTGGTTTGTTCAATACACATTTTACTGAATTGTCAATTCTCTTAAGTACTGCTTTTCCAGTGCATAGAAATAAAGAAGCTGGAGCAATAAAAGTTGAGGATAGGGCAAAATTTCTCCGTACACTAACAGAGAACGCAGCTGGGAGAATAACAGAGACGTACTCATCTCCTGTGGCTACCAAGTCAGACATTTTAGGCTGGTTCTACAAAAAGTGCCTTACTCAGAACTTTAACATTCCTAGTAAAGGAAGTCCACATGGCTTCCCACAAGTCATATTGGTACCTGGTCCCCGATGCCTCTTTTCCATCCATATGTAGCAGTTATTCTGAGCAACCCCAGTCTGTGAATCCAGGAACGGAAGACGGACACTGCGCTCGGCACAGAGACGGGAATTGTAACTGCGGCAGTGTTCTATGGCTTCTTTGTAGAACTGGTCCCCAAGACTGCAGAGGAGAGAAAAAAAGACAGAGCACCCATAAAGTAACTCCATCTACCCAAAGAATGAGCTAGCACAAAAGGGGAGAAGTGAATGGAGTAACACGCAAGGGTAAGATAAGCAAGTAGGATGCTTGGCTGCATAGTTAGAGGTATAACAAGCAGGGAGAGGGAGATTGTGATCCCACTATATAGAACACTGGTGAGACCACATTTGGAATACTGTGTTCAGTTCTGGAGACCTCACCTACAAAAAGATATTGACAAAATTGAACGGGTCCAAAGACGGGCTACAAGAATGGTGGAAGGTCTTAAGCATAAAACCTATCAGGAAAGACTTCATGAACTCAATCTGTATAGTCTGGAGGACAGAAGGAGCATTTAAATATGTCAAAGGGTTAAATAAGGTTCAGGAGGGAAGTGTTTTTAATAGGAAAGTGAACACAATAACAAGGGGACACAATCTGAAGTTAGTTGGGGGAAAGATCAAAAGCAACATAAGAAAATATTATTTTACTGAAAGAGTAGTAGATCATTGGAACAAACTTCCAGCAGATGTGGTTGGTAAATCCACAGTAACTGAATTTAAACAGGCCTGGGATAAACATATATCCATCCTAAGATAAAATACAAAAAATAGTATAAGGGCAGACTAGATGGATCATGAGGTCTTTTTCTGCCGTCAGTCTTCTATGTTTCTATAAAGATGAATGAAAATGTATGCGCATAATGCATTGTTGACTTACAAACAGAAGCGCTATTCAGCCAGTTTGGACCGGTTCGGCTCAACTGTTAGTGGTAGCTGTGGCTGGGCCTGCCCACCCACTCAAATGTAATGCCATCCTATTTAGCCATGTTTTGGAGGGCGGTCGTATGTGCACATTTGCAGACTGGTGCGGAAGGTAAGTGAATACAACCTCTGCTTACAAAGGTGAGATTATTTACTTTTCAGTTTAAGACCAACCCAAACTTCACAGGAGTAACATTGCCCAGACTAGCCTACAAAGGACTTGTCCTGTTAAATATACGCAATATTTCTTGCACAATACTCCAAATTTTGCAGGTCACTGCAAAAATCTATATGCCAAATTTGAGAAAAGAGAGAGAGAGGTTCACTCCTTTAATTAAATTAGATTAGATTTATTGAATTTATATGCCACCCCTCTCCGCAGACTCAGGGCGGCTCACAACAGTGGTGAAAAACAGTACATAGTAACAAATCTAATATTTAAAAATCTAGATTACAGTTTTAGATTAAAAAGTCCAAAAAAGAAACCCCAATATATAAAAAACAACAACACACAATCAAATCATACACAAAAATTACATGGGCAAGGGGGAGATGTTTCAATTCCCCCATGCCTGATGGCAGAGGTGGGTTTTAAGAAGTTTACAAAAGGCAAGGAGGGTGGGGGCAATCCTAATCTCTGGGGGGAGCTGGTTCCAGAGGGTCGCAGCCACCACAGAGAAGGCTCTTCCCCTGGGTCCCACCAGACAACATTGTTTAGTCAACGGGACCCGGAGAAGGCCAACTCTGTGGGACCTAACCGGTCGCTGGGATTCGTGTGGCAGAAGGCGGTCTCACAGATATCCTGGTACGATGCCATGAAGTCATTATTAAGTCAACTCGCTCCATCACTTCTTGCCTGAAGATCCTTCAGAGTTATCAGATGACAGACAGTACTGCAGAGATTTTAACATCACCAAATTTTCCTTCAGTGTAATCTGCCAGACTCTGTCACTTGGGCAATCTGCCATCATTCCTCCCGTCTTAGCTGTCTCCAGTTCTAACAAAGGCTCTCATACCTGAACTACAAACATCAGGGCAATCCCTAGTAATTAAATAAGTCTGTTCATCCATGTTCTTGCAGCTCGGATTTGCTGTCTTTGGCACAGCCACTGCTAGGCACTAACTTTAAAAATGCAGCTTTGAATTAAGGGTAGACAAAAAGATAAACAAATAAACAAAGTGTAAAAAAAAATATAACCTGCCTTCTAGTTGATTTATCCCTCAACTTCATCCTATACTGCACCCATTTATAAAAGAAGCCTGTTTCATTTCTCTACCTTCAAATTTGCATCTTTTCTCCAAAACCTCTGAAAATCTGGTTTCCTGGAAAGTTTGGAAATTTGCCAGCTTAGGATCAGCTAAAATCTAAGACAGCAACGAAGGGAGAAGAAAGAAAGGAAAGAAGGAAGAAAGGAAGGAAGGAGGGAGGGAGGAGAAGGAAGGGAGGGGGGAGGAAAGAAGGAAGGAAGGAAGGAGGAGGAGAAAGAAGGAAGGAAGGAGGAGAAGGAAGGAGGAGAAGGAAGGAAGGAGGAAGGGAAGGAGGAGAAGGAAGGGAGGGAGGAAGATCCCTCTCTCATCTCCCTATTTTTCTTCTCCACTTGATTGGTTAGCTGATAGAGAGGCAAGGCAAATCCAATAAATAAACCAAATGCGTTAGGGTTGAGTTTGACAGGAGAAGTCTGGAGTATTGTCCATATATTGTCTATCATATAATCACAGTGAAGCATTCAGATAAATTTTGATTTAGCCCGAGAACCAGATCTGAGGATCAGTTGACATTTTTAGCAGCTTTCAAAACTGGGCATTCTTGTAACTAAGTGAAAATGCCTCCCAAATCTCCCTGCTGTGTCACCAAGGAGTCTGTGGTCCAGGTGGCACAGAAGGCGGCCATGCCGAATGACGCAGAAGAAAGGGGAGAAAACAGCAGTGGTCCAAATTGCCTCCATCCGGAACTGGCACAAAAGAAGATGCTGCCTGAGATGATGGATTGTGTACCACCCTCTCCAGTTCCACATGCAAAGCCGACAGCAGTTCCACATGCAAAGCCGACAGTATAGCCAAGATCTACCAGCCACTGGAATGACACACGTGATTCTCTCCCTCCCCCACTTTTCTATATTTCTCCACCCCCACCACTCCCATTACTCCCAGCACATGCAATCTGATGCTCCTCTCTCTGTTCAGTACAGCTGTCCTTGAGAGGGCTCCTGCATGAATTACATCTAAAAAAAATGCATCTTCAGAACCTCTTTAGGGAGAAGAGCAGAAGAAACAGAACTGGCTTTAAACATCAGTGCCCATTTCCCCATGATCACTTACCCCTTTAACAATTTCCACCTGACAGGCAATTATATAATTTAGCTGAAGACAAGTACACTTCTTTGTGGACAATTGTTTATGCTGACACACCAGTCAGCATCAGTTAGCAAGCTGAAAGCTTGTCATTTGAACTAATAGCTATCTTATGCATTCCTTCAAAGAGTTGTTTCCTCTCCAGAAGGAAGGGAGAGAGGGACAGAGGGAGAGGAGAGGGGAGGAAAGGAAAGGAAAGGAAAGAAGAAAGGAAAGAGGAAAGGAAAGAGGAAAAGGAAAAGGGAAAGGGAAAGGAATGAAAAGAAGAAACAAAAGAGGAAAGGAAAAGGAAAAAGAAAGGAGAAAGGGAAAGGGAAAGGGAAAGGGAAAGGCATGAAAAGAAGAAACAAAAGAGGAAAGGAAAAGAAAAAAGAAAGGAAAGAAGAAAGGAAAGAGGAAAAGGAAAGGAAAGAGGAAAGGAAAGAAGAAAGGAAAGAGGAAAAGGAAAGGAAAGAGGAAAAGGAAATTGAAAGGAATGAAAAGAAGAAACAAAAGAGGAAAGGAAAAGGAAAAAGAAAGGAAAAAGGAAAGGAAAAGGAAAGGAATGAAAAGAGGAAAGGAAAAAGGAAAGGAAAAGGAAAAAGAAAGGAAAGAGGAAAGGAAAAAGAAAGGAAAAGAAAGAAGAAAGGAAAGAGGAAAAGGAAAGGAAAGAGGAAAGGAAAGGAAAGAGGAAAAGGAAATTGAAAGGAATGAAAAGAAGAAACAAAAGAGGAAAGGAAAAGGAAAAAGAAAGGAAAAAGGAAAGGAAAAGGAAAGGAATGAAAAGAGGAAAGGAAAAGGAAAAAGAAAGGAAAGAGGAAAGGAAAAAGAAAGGAAAGGAAAGAAGAAAGGAAAGAGGAAAAGGAAAGGAAAGAGGAAAGGAAAGGAAAGAGGAAAAGGAAAAGAAGAAGAAAGAGGAAAGAAAAAGGAAATGGAAAGGAATGAAAAGAGGAAACAAAAGAGGAAAGGGAAAGGGGAAAGAAAGGAAAGAGGAAAGGAGAAGGAAAAGGAAAGGAAAAGGAAATGGAAAGGAATGAAAAGAGGAAACGAAAGAGGAAAGGGAAAGGGAAAGGAAAGGAAAGAGGAAAGGAAAAGGAAAAAGAAAGGAAAGAGGGAAGGAAAGAAGAAAGGAAAGAGGAAAAGGAAAGGAAAGAGGAAAGGGAAAGGAAAAAGAAAGGAAAGGAAAGAAGAAAGGAAAGAGGAAAAGGAAAGGAAAGAGGAAAGGAAAAGGAAATGGAAAGGAATGAAAAGAGGAAACGAAAGAGGAAAGGGAAAAGAAAGGAAAGGAAAGAAGAAAGGAAAGAGGAAAAGGAAAGGAAAGAGGAAAGGAAAAGGAAAAAGAAAGGAAAGAGGAAAGGAAAGAAGAAAGGAAAGAGGAAAGGGAAAGGAAAGAGGAAAGGAAAAGGAAAGAAGAAAGGAAAGAGGAAAAGGAAAGGAAAGAGGAAAAGGAAAAGAAAAAGAAAGAGGAAAGGAAAAGGAAATGGAAAGGAATGAAAAGAGGAAACGAAAGAGGAAAGGGAAAGGGAAAAGAAAGGAAAGAGGAAAGGAGTAGGAAAATGAAAGGAAAAGGAAATGGAAAGGAATGAAAAGAGGAAACGAAAGAGGAAAGGGAAAGGGAAAAGAAAGGAAAGGAAAGAGGAAAGGAAAGAAGAAAGGAAAGAGGAAAAGGAAATGGAAAGCAATGAAAAGAGGAAACGAAAGAGGAAAGGAAAAGGAAAAAGAAAGGAAAGAGGAAAGGAGAAGGGAAAGGAAAGAGGAAAGGAAAGAAGAAAGGAAAGAGGAAAAGGAAAGGAAAGAGGAAAGGAAAAGGAAAAAGAAAGGAAAGGAAAGAAGAAAGGAAAGAGGAAAAGGAAAGGAAAGAGAAAAGGAAAGAGGAAAAGGAAAAGAAAAAGAAAGAGGAAAGGAAAAGGAAATGGAAAGGAATGAAAAGAGGAAACGAAAGAGGAAAGGGAAAGGGGAAAGAAAGGAAAGGGGAAAGGAGAAGGAAAAGGAAAGGAAAAGGAAATGGAAAGGAATGAAAAGAGGAAAGGAAAGAGGAAAGGAAAGAGGAAAAGGAAAGGAAAGAGGAAAGGAAAAGGAAAGGAAAAAGGAAAAGGAAAGGAAAGAGGAAAGGGAAAGGGAAAAGAAAGGAAAGGAAAGAAGAAAGGAAAGAGGAAAAGGAAAGGAAAAAGGAAAAGGAAAGGAAAGAGGAAAGGAAAAGGAAAAAGAAAGGAAAGGAAAGAGGAAAAGGAAAGGAAAAAGGAAAATGAAAGGAAAGAGGAAAAGGAAAGGAAAGGGGAAAGGAAAAGGAAAGGAAAAAGGAAAAGGAAAGGAAAGAGGAAAGGGAAAAGAAAGGGGAAAGGAAAAGGAAAGGAAAAAGGGAAAGGAAAGGAAAAAGGAAAAGGAAAGGAAATAGGAAAGGAAAAGGAAAAAGAAAGGAAAGGAAAGAAGAAAGGAAAGAGGAAAAGGAAAGGAAAAAGGAAAAGGAAAGGAAAGAGGAAAGGAAAAGGAAAAAGAAAGGAAAGGAAAGAAGAAAGGAAAGAGGGAAAGGAAAGGAAAGAGGAGAAGGAAAAGGAAAAGGAAAAGGAAATGGAAAGGAATGAAAAGAGGAAACGAAAGAGGAAAGGGAAAGGGAAAAGAAAGGAAAGAAGAAAGGAAAAGGAAAGGAAAAAGGAAAAGGAAAGGAAAGAGGAAAGGGAAAGGGAAAAGAAAGGAAAGGAAAGAAGAAAGGAAAGAGGAAAAGGAAAGGAAAAAGGAAAAGAAAAGGAAAGAGGAAAGGAAAAGGAAAAAGAAAGGAAAGGAAAGAAGAAAGGAAAGAGGAAAAGGAAAGGAAAGGAAAGAGGAGAAGGAAAAGGAAAAGGAAAAGGAAAGGAAATGGAAAGGAATGAAAAGAGGAAAGGAAAAGGAAAAAGAAAGGAAAGGAAAAAGGAAAAGGAAAGGAAAGAGGAAAGGGAAAAGAAAGGAAAGGAAAGAGGAAAGGAAAGAAGAAAGGAAAGAGGAAAAGGAAAGGAAAGAGGAAAGGAAAAGGAAATGGAAATGAATGAAAAGAGGAAAGGAAAGAGGAAAGGAAAAGGAAAAGAAAGGAAAGAGGAAAGGAAAGAGGAAAAGGAAAGGAAAGGAAAGGAAAAGGAAATGGAAAGGAATGAAAAGAGGAAACGAAAGAGGAAAGGGAAAGGGGAAAGAAAGGAAAGAGGAAAGGAAAAGGAAATGGAAAGGAATGAAAAGAGGAAAGGAAAGAGGAAAGGGGAAAGAAAGGAAAGAGGAAAGGAAAGAGGAAAGGGAAAGGAAAGGAAAAGGAAATGGAAAGGAATGAAAAGAGGAAAGGAAAGAGGAAAGGGAAAGGGAAAAGAAAGGAAAGGAAAGAGGAAAGGAAAGAAGACAGGAAAGAGGAAAAGGAAATGGAAAGGAATGAAAAGAGGAAAGGAAAGAGGAAAGGGGAAAGAAAGGAAAGAGGAAAGGAAAGAGGAAAGGGAAAGGAAAGGAAAAGGAAATGGAAAGGAATGAAAAGAGGAAAGGAAAGAGGAAAGGGAAAGGGAAAAGAAAGGAAAGGAAAGAGGAAAGGAAAGAAGAAAAGAAAGAGGAAAAGGAAATGGAAAGGAATGAAAAGAGGAAAGGAAAGAGGAAAGGAAAAGGAAAAAGAAAGGAAGGAGGAAAGGAAAGAAGAAAGGAAAGAGGAAAAGGAAATGGAAAGGAATGAAAAGAGGAAAGGAAAGAGGAAAGGAAAAGGAAAAAGAAAGGAAAGAAGAAAGGAAAGAGGAAAAGGTAAGGAAAGAGGAAAGGGAAAGGAAAAAGAAAAGAAAGGAAAGAGGAAAAGGAAAGGAAAGAGGAAAAGGAAAGGAAAGAGGAAAGGAAAAGGAAAAAGAAAGGAAAGAGGAAAGGAAAGAAGAAAGGAAAGAGGAAAAGGAAATGGAAAGGAATGAAAAGAGGAAAGGAAAGAGGAAAGGAAAAGGAAAAAGAAAGGAAAAAGAAAGGAAAGAAGAAAGGAAAGAGGAAAAGGTAAGGAAAGAGGAAAGGGAAAGGAAAAAGAAAAGAAAGGAAAGAGGGAAAGGAAAGGAAAGAGGAAAGGAAAAGGAAAAAGAAAAGAAAGGAAAGAGGAAAAGGAAAGGAAAGAGGAAAAGGAAATGGAAAGGAATGAAAAGAGGAAAGGAAAGAAGAAAGGAAAGAGGAAAAGGAAAGGAAAGAGGAAAGGAAAAGGAAAAAGAAAAGAAAGGAAAGAGGAAAAGGAAATGGAAAGGAATGAAAAGAGGAAAGGAAAGAAGAAAGGAAAGAGGAAAAAGAAAGGAAAGAGGAAAGGAAAAGGAAAAAGAAAAGAAAGGAAAGAGGAAAGGGAAAGGAAAGAGGAAAAGGAAAGGAAAGAGGAAAGGAAAAGGAAATGGAAAGGAATGAAAAGAGGAAAGGAAAGAAGAAAGGAAAGAGGAAAAGGAAAGGAAAGAGGAAAGGAAAAGGAAAAAGAAGAGAAAGGAAAGAGGAAAAGGAAAGGAAAGAGGAAAAGGAAAGGAAAGAGGAAAGGAAAAGGAAATGGAAAGGAATGAAAAGAGGAAAGGAAAGAAGGAAAGAGGAAAAGGAAAGGAAAGAGGAAAGGAAAAGGAAAAAGAAAAGAAAGGAAAGAGGAAAAGGAAAGGAAAGAGGAAAAGGAAAGGAAAGGGAAACGAATGAAAAGAGGAAAGGAGAGAAGAAAGGAAAGAGGAAAGGAAAAGGAAAAAGAAAAGAAAGGAAAGAGGAAAAGGAAAGGAAAGAGGAAAAGGAAAGGAAAGAGGAAAGGAAAAGGAAATGGAAAGGAATGAAAAGAGGAAAGGAAAGAAGAAAGGAAAGAGGAAAAGGAAAGGAAAGAGGAAAGGAAAAGGAAAAAGAAGAGAAAGGAAAGAGGAAAAGGAAAGGAAAGAGGAAAAGGAAAGGAAAGAGGAAAGGAAAAGGAAATGGAAAGGAATGAAAAGAGGAAAGGAGAGAAGAAAGGAAAGAGGAAAGGAAAAGGAAAAAGAAAAGAAAGGAAAGAGGAAAAGGAAAGGAAAGAGGAAAAGGAAAGGAAAGAGGAAAAGGAAAGGAAAGAGGAAAGGAAAAGGAAATGGAAAGGAATGAAAAGAGGAAAGGGAAAGGGAAAAGAAAGAAAGGGAAGGGAAGGAGAGGAACTTTCTGAACAACCTGACTTCAAGTTGAATTGATACTCAGTCTTTACTAAAATGAGAATAACAACATAATAGCAGCTCCAGACCTATTAAATTCCAGGGCTCACAATTTCCATTCAATAAGTCTTCCCCACTAAATCTGTTAGGAATCATAGGTGAATACAAGCTGCAAAATAAGGTGGCTTGCATGATTTTTTTAATTGTCAAGTTATATATAGGTTTCAAAATAGGTAGGCCTAGAATCCCTGCAATGTTATGCTGCTTCTCCCCTCGTTTTTGGAAATAATGAAAAGAGGAAGTACATGATGCACTTGGATTATTAAAAAAACAAGTTCCATCAGGGCTGGGGAACTGAACCAAAACTGAAAGTCTTAGGGAGAGAAATCCACACCCAGGTAGACCAATCCTTAACATCAATCACATACCTCCCAGAGGTCTATTAGATCGCACAGAATCAGCCTCTTCAAGGTCCCGTCGACTGTTTACATTGTTTAATGTAGATTGATGGAATCGCACGGAAGGGCCTTTTCTGTTGCCGCCCCAGCTCTATGGAACCAACTCCCCCTCCCCCGATGCTCGCACTGCTCCACTCTACTGGCTTTTCGAAAAACTGTTAAAACCTGGCTTTGTCGACAGGCCTGGAGGCCGTGAACTTAACACCAGATGCACCCGAATTCATGTTTGTTTGGTATGTTGTGAGATTGATTTGGAGTTTTTAATGGGTTGTTAGGGTTATGCGGTTTTAATTATTATCGTTGTCCAACTTCTTTTTATTGTATTATTTTTTTATTGTTGTAAGCAGGGGTGGGCTGCTGCTCGGATGGGGAGGAATGCAGTGGGGTAGCGAAAATGGAGCTCCACCCCAGAGGACCCAATTTGTACTGAAAGATGTTGAAAGAAAATGCAGGGCATCCTGTATAAGCCACGGCCACAGTGTGGTGGTAAAAAATTTGGTAGCCCTTCAACTGGTTGTAAGCCACCCCGAGTCCCACTGGATTGGGCGTCATAGAGGTCGAATAAATGAAATCAAATCAAATCAAATTGTATTAGAAACATAGAAACATAGAAGATTGACGGCAGAAAAAGACCTCATGGTCCATCTAGTCTGCCCTTATACTATTTTCTGTATTTTATCTTAGGATGGATATATGTTTATCCCAGGCATGTTTACATTCAGTTACTGTGGATTTACCAATCACGTCTGCTGGAAGTTTGTTCCAAGTATTATTTTCTCTATGGGGGAAAGAGGAAGTAATATTTGCTACCTTTCCTCCTACGATGGTAACAAATCTCTGAATCCAAAAAGAAGAGTTGCAAGCGATCCTGCTGCCATCTTGTCTGAGCCAATTCTCTTCAATGGATGAAAGCCAGAAAGCCAACCTCCAAATGGAAAGCATGGCTGAAGGAGAGCCTCTTGGACAAACTATCTCAAGAGCTTTTCTTATCAAACTCAGCCACGTTTGCCATCTGTGCTTTCTCTCTCTGATGAATGTGGGAGAGGGTTGAAACAGAGCCACGTACGTTACACTCTAGCTTGGCTGCAAGAGCACTGCAGGAGCCAACTTCTGCCATTCCTTGCTTCCCTTTTCCAAAAAGAAAAGGTGAGGGTCTGATTTGATCCAACTGGGGCATGGTAAACTCTCAGCACTGTATAGTATTCCAGGTATATTTTACTAAAATAGTACTGCTTCTTTTTAAAAATGGGGGGGGGTGGAATCTAATTTGGCTTCTGGGATCTCTACCAATTAATTTCAAAAAAATAAAATCCGATATTGACCACTATTAGCTTAATTTACCAAGATAGTTATTCTTTTTCTTGCTTTTTAATTTTAAGCCATATTGCTTCCTCACTTTTATTAATCTTTTTATTCATCATTCATTTTTCTCATCCCCTGTTTTATCATAACCAAATGCCCCATAAAGATTGTTATGCATTTGTATACTTTTCTTAAACTGTCTGCCGCACGAATCCCAACGACCGGTTAGGTCCCACAGAGTTGGCCTTCTCCAGGTCCCGTCCACAAAACAATGTCATCTGGTGGGACCCAGGGGAAGAGCCTTCTCTGTGGCGGCCCCGACCCTCTGGAATCAACTCCCCCCAGAGATTAGGACTGCCCCCCACCCTCCTTGCCTTTCGTAAACTCCTCAAAACCCACCTCTGTCATCAGGCATGGGGAAATTGATCCCCCTGGGCCGTTCCCGCTTTGTGTATGGTGTGTATGAGATGCATGATTGTCTTTTATATTAAGGGTTTTGAAGTGTTTTTAAGTATTGGATTTGTATTGTTTCTTGTTGTGAGCCGCTCCAAGTCTACGGAGAGGGGCGGCATACAAACAAACAAACAAACAAATAAATAAACAAACGAACAATGCTTCTCATTAGTCTCCATTATTTTACCTATGTTATTCCAAGTCAAACTATTCACTAAGGATGCATTACTATTAGTCTTCTCATTGTTCCTATCACCCATCTCCTCCCGCTTATGACTGTAATAACTGTAACTTGTTGCTTATATCCTTGCAATTTATATTTTTTTAATTGTTTCCTGATTGCTTATTTATACCCTATATCAATCATTAAGTGTTGTACCTCATGATTCTTGACAAATGTATTTTTTCTTTTATGTACACTAGAGCGTATGCACCAATGACAAATTCCTTGTGTGTCCAATCACATTTGGCCGATAAAGAATTCTATTCTATTCTAGAACGAGATGGTAGTCAGCAGATACAGTATCTCCACCCTGATGCCTTTAATAGTGGTGAAAAACCTCATAATTGGATGCGTAATAGTTATGTAGAAATGACCTTGGGAGAGAGGAGGAAGAGTCACAGAGAAGTCAACCGCCATGTTAAAATTATCTCAGTCCTCATAAGCAAAAGGAGAGCGTAGGGAGCATCTCAGAACAGACCCTGTGTAGTAAACGTACAGAAGGGGACATATGATTTCAGACATGCAAGGTTTTGTCACTACAATCTTACAACAAAGGTCGTGTTAGTATTATGGTTAGTGCTTCTTGTCTGGGCTACTACCTGGTTCTCTTGTCTTGCTAGGTTTACCAGCGAGAAGCTCAGAGAAGGGAACTAAGCAGAGTAAGTACATCAGTCTCATTGTCAAGAAAACTTTTGGACTGGGCAACCCAACCATGCCTAGGAGGAAGGTGAGAGTTACATGCAGCCCCTTGGAGGACAGAATGGGTATAATTCTAACAAACAAATTTATTTATTTATTTATTTATTATTATTTATTATTTAGGTTTGTATGCCACCCCTCTCCGCAGACTCGGGGCGGCTCACAACAAAGTGAAAAACAATTTACGACAAATCTAAATTACTGTTTAAAAATATTTTTAAAATCCCATTTTCTAAACAAACATACATCCAGACATACCATTCATAAACTGTATGTGCCCGGGGGAAGATGTCTCAGTTCCCCCATGCCTGACGACAAAGGTGGGTCTTAAGGAGCTTACGGAAGGCAAGGAGAGTAGGGGTGATTCTAATCTCCGGGGGGAGTTGGTTCCAGAGGGCCGGGGCCGCCACAGAGAAGGCTCTTCCCCTGGGGCCCGCCAACCGACATTGTTTAGTCGACGGGACCCGGAGAAGGCCCACTCTGTGGGACCTAATCGGTCGCTGGGATTCGTGCGGCAGCAGGCGGTCTCGGAGATATTCTGGTCCAGTGCCATGAAGGGCTTTAAGGGTCATAACCAACACTTTGAATTGAGAGGAAAAGGTGAAACTGAAAGAGAAAGGGGATTGTATGGGGAAAGATTACTGCATTCCTGTCAAACAGGCAACAAGTTGTCAAAATTGGAAGCGCCATTTCCACCCCCGTCCCTGTCAAAAGTGGTGTTCCCCAGGGCAGCGTACTAGGTCCTACTCTTTTCATTCTCAACATCAATGACCTCTGCGATCATATCACAAGCAACTGTGTTCTTTTTGCCGACGATGTAAAACTTTTCAACACCACTGACAACACATTTACTCTCCAAAAAGACCTTGACTTTGTCTCAGATTGGTCTAACACCTGGCAACTTCAAATATCAACCAACAAATGCTCTACCCTCCACATCGGCAAAAAGAATCCAAACCTTATATATAAACTGAATAAACAAATTCTCACAGCCAACGCACACTCAGTAAAAGACCTTGGAATACTAATATCAAATGACCTAAGTGCTAAAGCCCACTGCAACAATATAGCCAAAAAGGCTTCTAGAGTTATTAACCGGATCCTACGTAGCTTCTGCTCCGACAATCTCACACTACTCACAAGAGCCTACAAAACTTTTGCCAGACCCATCCTAGAATATAGCTCATCTGTCTGGAACCCATACCACATCTCGGACATCAACACCCTTGAAAACATCCAAAGATATTTCACCAGAAGAGCTTTTCACTCCTCCACTCGAAACAGAATACCCTACGAAAATAGACTAACAATCCTGGGTCTAGAAAGCTTAGAAGTACGGCACCTAAAACACGATTTAAGTATTGCCCACATGATCATATGCTGCAATGTCCTACCGGTCAATGACTACTTCAGCTTCAACCGCAACAACACAAGAGCATGCAACAGATTCAAATTTAATATTAACCGCTCCAAACTTGACTGTAAAAAATATGACTTTAACAATCGAGTTGTCGAAGCGTGGAACTCATTACCGGACTCAATGGTGTCAACCCCTAACCCCCAACACTTCTCCCTTATACTCTCCACGATTGACCTCTCCAGGTTCCTAAGAGGTCAGTAAGGGGCGTACATAAGTGCACTAGTGTGCCTTTCGTCCCCTGTCCAATTGTCTTTCCTTTATCTCATACAGTATCTCATATATATTTTCTTCCTTTCATATATCTTCTCCTCTATTTTTACATATTATCTTTATATATATATTACTTCATGTCTATTCTCTTCCATATGTATTGTGTATTGAACAAATGAATAAATAAATATAAATAAATAAAATAAACATGTGTTGCCTGTGGAAAGCAGTGATGAACAGATGCACTCCTAGGAGGAAACAAAAGATGAGGAACTACAATTTAGCCTTGCCTGGGAGAGGCCATTTTCAACATCAATAAGAAGCTCACTTCCATGATCTCTAAACAGACAGGCCGTCTAACAATGAATCAACGCCCCCCCCCCCCAAAAAAATCCATACACTCTAGAAAAGAAAAGTGACTAATCAGCCCTTTAACAGACTACATAGGGACAAAGAGCTTTTGTTTGTGTGAAAATGTAAAGTTTAATCCTATAACACAAAATCACAATTTAAACCCATAAGAAAGAGTCTCGTGATGCCATGTGTCTTTATTAGCAATGTAAGCATGTGAATGCTACATATGTTCTTGGAGTACAGATCCAATTATCATTACGCACCAAATATTTTTCTCTTTACCAATGAGCCACGGTGCCACAGTGCAGCATTTCAGGCTAATTCAGCGCACTGCCAGGTGTTCAATCCTGACCGGGTTCAAGGTTGACTCAGCCTTCCATTCTTCAAGGTCGATAACATTAGAACCCAGGTATACAAGTCGAAGTGCTATTGCTATTTACTCATAAAGCACAGATTCCATTTCCAGTATAACACAGGTCGGATGATCTGTAGAAATAAGATTGACTCACCTTTTCCAAGTCAGAAACATAGCACCATATACTGTACGTATATATATATATATATATTGTTCTGAGTTCGGGTTTTTATATATCTGAAAATCCAGATGCAATGCTAATCTTTTCAGCCTCTGGGAACTGAATTGCCAATTCTATTTTTTTAAGGCCACAGAGCAATCACACATAAATACAACCTTGCCCTCCTTTTCTGTTTTCCTCTCCCTCCTTAAAATAAGACCACCATTCATTCATTTATTTATTTGTTTGTTTGTTTGTTTGTTTGATTGATTGATTGATTGATTGATTGATTGATTGATTGATTTTTATGCCGCCCTTCTCCTTAGACTCAGGGCGACTTACAACATATTAGCAATAGCACTTTTTAACAGAGCCAGCCTATTGCCCCCACAAGGTCCCACAGAGTGGGCCTTCTCCGGGTCCCGTCAACTAAGCAATGTCGGTTGGCGGGCCCCAGGGGAAGAGCCTTCTCTGTGGCGGCACCGGCCCTCTGGAACCAACTCCCCCCGGAGATTAGAACTGCCCCTACTCTTCCTGCCTTCCGTAAACTTCTTAAAACCCACCTTTGCCGTCAGGCATGGGGGAATTGAAACATCTCCCCCTGGGCACGTTTAATTTATATATGGTATGCTTGTGTGTGTGTCTGTTAGTACATGGGGTTTTTTTAAATCTTTAAAATTTTAAGTTGTTTGATTACTTATGATTTGTTTCTACATGTTGTGAGCCGCCCCGAGTCTTCGGAGAGGGGTGGCATACAAATCCAAGTAATAAATAAATAAATAAATAAATCCAGGTCCTCATTTTACCCACCTCAGAAGGATGGAAGGCTGAGTCAACCTTGAGCCGGTGATGAGATTTGAATCACTGACCTACAGATCTACAGTCAGCTTCAGTGGGCGGCATAGAAGTCTAATAAATTAATTAGTTAATTAAAGATTATCGTAGTACCTACTGTTGAATTTGTCTGTGGCATGAACAATAAAGGCATACAAAATCTCACCAGAAATTGTGGTGATAATTCTTGGGATTTTCCAGAAGTCAAAGGATGTGGGAAAACTGGTCCCGCAAAATGGACTCAATTCCTAGTGGAACTACAGTGTTCCCTCGCTTTTCGCGGGGGATGCATTCCGAGAATGCCCGCGAAAGTCGAATTTCCACAAAGTAGAGATGTGGAAGTAAATACACTATTTTTGGCTATGAACAGTATCACAAACCTTCCTTTAACACTTTAAACCCCTAAATTGCAATTTTCCATTCCCTTAGCAACCATTTAGATTATTACTCATCATGTTTATTTATTAAAGTTTATTAAAAAAATATTTATTAAAAGCAGACAAAAGTTTGGCGATGACATATGATGTCATTGGGTGGGAAAAACCGTGGTAAAGGGAAAAATCCTGTGAAGTATTTTTTAATTAATATTTTTGAAAACCCGTGGTATAGACTTTTCACGAAGTTCGAACCCGCGAAAATCGAGGGAACACTGTACAAGCAAAGGAGCCCAGTTAGGATAAGATAGTAAGGCAGAGGGACAGTGCGAAGGAAAAGCAAGCTGCATAACTCAATGCCAGCCTCCCAAGGCAGTTCGCTATCATGTGGGCCCCTGTTTTCAATTAAAAACTTGTGGTGGGGAGTGGGAGAAAAGGAAAGCAATAAAAGTCAAACCCAACTACAAAGCCATGACTCCTGAAAAGTCTGGACACCGGTAGTCTTAAATCAAACTGGTTTATTCATGGCAAGAGAAAATACAAACACTGGAACGGTAGCATTGCCGGAATGAGGGCAACGGCTAACCCGTTGCCCTTTTATACTCTTTTTAACGCGGGCTTTTACCAACTGACACACATTTAACTTTCGCGGCTATTTTCTGAATAGCCGCGTCTTAACCAATCGCAGATTTTCTGCGAATATTTTTAAACAAACACAACACCCCTCCCTCTTCGGCTGAGACCATGATTACGTGTTAATCCACGTCACATAGTCCTGCAAGCGGATTGGTGGTTTCACAGATCTCTGGGACCTGCGCAGTTCATTTTGCTGGGAGCTGCTTGCCTGGACGGCTGGCTCCGTTGCTCCGCTAAGGCTAGTCTCTGACGGGCCTGGTTGCGATGATGCATTTTGATCTTCGCCGGCCGCCAGGGGCAACAAGCAGCCATCGCTGGAGTCTCGAGGTGGTTCTGGTAAGTCCTCTATTGGTTTGTCTACAGTAGGTAAAATGTCTGGGTTAGTCTTCATTCTTTTTCGTAGTTGGTCGACATGCCGATGCCAACTGCGCCCATCTGTTAATATTACAACGTATGTTTTTAAACCTGTTTTATCCAATACTGTGCCATCTTTCCATTTATCGTTTGAATCATAGTCTTTGGCATAAATTAAATCCCCGATGTTAAACTGTCTCTCACTTTGCATTTTTATTTCTTTTTGGTCATTCTGGTAATTTGGGTGAATTCTGTCTAATTTAGAACGAAGGTTTCTGCCCATTAAAAGTTCTGCCGGGCTTTTGTTTGTTGACGCTGACGGCGTAATATGCTGAATGGTTAAAAATTCATCAATTTGTTGTTGCCAATCTCCTAGTGGTGCTTTGTTTAATGCTTCCTTTGTGGTTCTAACCATTCGTTCTGCTTGCCCATTAGCTTGGGCAAAATGAGGTGGAGTGAGCACATGTTTTATGCCCTGGTCTGCAAGAAATAGTTCCATTTGACGGGCTGTTAACTGAGGCCCGTTGTCAGATACCAAAATGTCTGGGATACCATGTGTGGCAAACATTTTCCTTAATGCCTTTATAGTTGCACTAGTAGTTGTGGATGCCATGAGTTCAATTTCCAGCCACTTGGAGTATGCATCCACAACCAGTAAAAAGGATTGGCCCCTGATTGGTCCTGCAAAGTCAATATGTATTCTAGACCAGGGCCCTCTTGGTGTTGGCCACTCTGATGGTGTAACTTTTGGTGGGTTGGGTCTTGTTCTCTGGCAGGGTATACAACCACCCACCCATGACTCTATGTCCTTGTCCAACCCTGGCCACCATAAATGACTTCTGGCAATAGTTTTCATTTTGACTATTCCTGGGTGACCTATATGCAATAACTGCAATGCTTGCTTCTGTAAGGCTTTTGGAATAACAACCCTGTCTCCCCACAATATACAATCTTTTAACACATTTAATTCAAACTGTCTATTCTTAAAAGGTTGAAATTGGTTTGGTTGTTGTTCAATTGGCCATCCCTTTAATATCCATTGTTTAATATATTTCAAAATTGGATCTGCTTGTGTCTGATTGGCTATTTCTGTTGCTGTTAATAACGTTTGTTTACTAGATTCAATTAATAAAACGCTTGAGGCAGGGGCTGGATCATTGACTAATTCTGTTTGGGGGCACCTGCTTAATGCATCAGCATTTCCTATGTCTTTCCCCCCCCTGTGGATTAATGTATAATTGTAAGCGGCTAGAAAAATAGTCCAGCGAGTCATGCGAGGAGAAAGAAAGGCGGGAGTTTGTTTGTTTCCCGCCAAAATGCCTAAAAGCGGTTTATGGTCGGTGATTAACGTAAAGGGCCGACCACAAAGGTAATAATGAAAACGTTTAACTCCAGCGACAAGGGCTAACGCCTCCTTGTCGAGCTGGGAGTAATTCCTTTCAGCTGCCGAAAGAGTTTTAGAATAATAGGCTATTGGGGCTTCTGTGCCGTCCGGAAAGGTATGGCTGAGGACGGCTCCTATGCCGAACGGTGAAGCGTCGCAGGTTAGGGATAAGGGCATAGCTACATTATATTGCACTAGGACACTATTGGAGGAAAGTAAATTTTTTACTGCTTGGAAAGCGGCTTGTTCTTTTGGTCCCCACGTCCAGGCAGAGTCTTTCTTTAGGAGGTTATGAAGCGGTTCTGCTACCGTCGCTTTCTGTTTAAGAAAGACGGAATAAAAGTTAAGGAGTCCTAGGAATGCTTGTAAGTCTGTCTTATCTGAAGGGGTGGGGGCATTTCTTATGGCATCAACTTTGTCATTTGTGGGGTGAATCCCAAAACGATCTATTGTAAACCCCAAGAATTCAACTTTGGGCACAGCCCAAGAACATTTGTCTGCTTTTAAATGGAGTCCTGTTTCTTTAAATTTGGTTAAAACGCGCCTGATTCTGTCCCATAACTCAGATTTGGATGTGGCAGATATTAATACGTCGTCGAAATATGGAACGACCCCAGGAATATTATTTAAAATGCGTTCCATCAAACCCTGAAAGATACCTGGGGCGGTAGAGACTCCGAACTGGAGCCGGGTGCATTTAAAGGCACCTCTATGAGTTACGATTGTCTGGGCTTCAGAGGTGTCTTGATCTACGGTGAGCTGTTGATATGCCTGTGCCAGGTCCAACTTCGCAAAGATGGACCCATTTCCTAAGGTGTGCAAGAGTTGTTGCACTACTGGGATTGGATAGGCATTATGCTGTAGTGCTTTATTAATCGTGGCTTTATAATCAGCGCAAATTCTAATAGAGCCATCCGGCTTAACGGGCGTTACAATAGGAGTTTCCCATTTAGCGTGGTCAGTGGGAACTAAAATGCCCTGAGCTATTAATTTGTCCAATTGTTCATCCACTTTAGGCAAAAGTGGAATGGGGATTCTGCGGGGCTTTAATCGGATGGGCGAAATATTGGGGTCCAAATTAAACGAAATGGGGCTGCCTGTATATTTACCCAGAGCGCTAGAGAAAACTTCGGGAAATTCTTTCAATAAATCATTTGGGTCAAAAGAGTCACATACATTGTTAACCCCTGAAATTTCAATACCTAAAGGTTGTAACCATCGAAGTCCCAGTAATGAGTGTTTAGGACCGTCAACCACTAACAGAGGTAAAAACCCTTGAAATTTTTTAAACGCAATAGGAACATTTAAGCATCCTAACACTGGAATTGAATGGCCCTGAAAATCACTCAAACCCGGTTCCCACGGTTGCAAGTCAGTTTGTTTTACACGAGGTAAATATAATTTAAGTTTTTCCCAAGGCATTATGGAATGTCTGGACCCGGTGTCTAATTCCATTTGGCAGGGGTGGCCGTTGAGGAAAAGAGAAACAAATAGCTTGTTTTCCGCAGCGGGAAAATTGCAGTTTACGGAAGAAGGGGGGTTACCTCGTTGGTTAGAAGAGGGCGAGTTGTCAGCCGGGCGGGAAACGTTGCGCGAAAACGGTGGTCGTCGATTCCTCGGTGAAAAATAGGGTCGTTGGTTTTGTTGAGTTGCTGGAGTTGGGTTGGCGGCGCGGCAGACTTCGGCGATGTGGCCGCGGCGCTGGCAACGGCGGCAGTAGGCGTCCTTGAAATGGCAGCGAAAACGAGGGTGGTTTCCGTTGCAGCCGGCACATCTGTCTGCACGGGAGGCTTCTTTGGCGTCGTGGTCGGAGGCTCTTCGGATTTGGAGACAGGTGTCGTCTGGAGTAGCGGATTCTGAGTGTTTTTCATCAGAAGAGCAGGCGTGCCAAGGTGATTCATCAGGAATGTGATGAACGGTTGAGGTTGCGCGTTTAATTTCGGCAACAGATGTTTCAGATACCTCGGAGGCTTTTGCTGCCTTAAGAATGTCTTGGAGAGAGGCATCCTCATCAACTAAGTATTTCTTCTGGAGCGTGATATTGGTTAGACCGAAAATAAGGCGGTCCATGAGCTGTTCCTCTGGATCCTTGTATTTGCACTTCGGGAGGAGTGCGCGTAGGCGAGTTATAAAATCGTTGGTGGATTCTCCGTCCGCTTGCCTCATCTGAGCGAATTGATGGCGGTATACGCGGACAGGAGTCGTCGGCTGATAATGGGCGGCAAGTTTTGCTTGTAGAGTTGACCATGCGACGGTTTCCAGGGTGTCTGGGTCAACGAGTGTAGAGGCTAGGCTGTAGACTTCTGTGCCGCAATAAGCGAGGAATATAGCTTTCTTCCTTTCGTCATCGGCGTCATGTAGATTGCTCGCTTTCAAGAAAAATGTAAATTTGGACATATACGAGGTCCAAGCTTCCGTCTCGGAGTTGAATACGGGCGGCGGTGGAGCCATGGCCGAGTTCATGGCTGC
Source organism: Erythrolamprus reginae (assembly GCF_031021105.1). NCBI lineage: Eukaryota > Metazoa > Chordata > Lepidosauria > Squamata > Dipsadidae > Erythrolamprus > Erythrolamprus reginae. Next base: position 88,411,262 of record NC_091950.1, on the reverse strand, counting down.
GTTAGCGGGAGTTCGACCTCTTCGTCGCCACTGAAAAGTCTGGACACCGGTAGTCTTAAATCAAACTGGTTTATTCATGGCAAGAGAAAATACAAACACTGGAACGGTAGCATTGCCGGAATGAGGGCAACGGCTAACCCGTTGCCCTTTTATACTCTTTTTAACGCGGGCTTTTACCAACTGACACACATTTAACTTTCGCGGCTATTTTCTGAATAGCCGCGTCTTAACCAATCGCAGATTTTCTGCGAATATTTTTAAACAAACACAACAACTCCAAATCAAAGCTATAATTAAAGATGGAAAATGTGCACATTTTAAATCTAACGCAGAAGGAAACCAAACATTTTTATTTCCCGCCTCCCCCTTCATAGTACATTCAACTTATCGGTATTATCTCAAATTTCTTTCCCTGCTGAAATGAAGATGCACAATAAAACTCCAAAGAGAGCACACTGAAGGAAAACAAAATAAACTCTCCCTTTAGCTTAAGTCCCCCCTCTCATGGAGCATTCCTTCCCATAATGAAATATGAGCAGTGCCCCGTCACTTTGTATTAAGAGAACCAATGAAATGATAAACTACAGCACTCCCTTCAAGGGATTATTTTTAGTTGAATGCCTAAAAATAAAACTTAAGTTTTTGAAACTTAAATGTTTTGTTTCAACTGGCAGCATCGAGGATTGTTTAAAGTCCAGTTTTGCTCTAGGCAAAAAAAAAAAAAATGTTACAGAAAAATTGAAGGGCCTGGCAGTTATCAACCAATGGCTGAAAAAGTTATTTGTAGGTCAGCAAATAATTTCAAGCAATTTTAAAAATAATGCATTTGAAAAATCACCGGCTCAATTGTCTCCCTGGTAGAACAATAAGCAAAGTTCGAACAAAGCTACCAAAAAAAAAAAGAGAGAGAACCAGCTGCATCTTAATACTTGTGCTTCAAAACTGAGCAATCAGAGAAACCAGCTATCAGTGAGTGTGCCCCGCAAAAGTGCTTGTGCATGCACACTTGCACAAGAAAATGGAGAGGACTGTCTGTGAAGCAGCTATGCAAGTCATCCCAAAGGACTGTCTGGTGTCCCCAGTGAAGCATCTCCCTCAAATGCCTTGCACTGTTGCACAGCTTTGGGGTGACCATGTTTTCAGTTCTGTTATTTGATAAATAACTGGGGGATTTCAACAAATTAGGGCAGTATTTGTAAATCTTGGAAAGTTTAAGATGGATGGACTTCAATTTAATTCTCCTTGCTGGTTGGGGATTCTGGGAATTCAAGTCCCCTTAAAATTTGAAAAAAAATTGCTATAGGCCAGTGATGGCGAACCTATGGCACAGGTGTCACAGGTGGCACGCGGAGCCATATCTGCTGGCATGCGAGCTGTTGCCCTAGCTCAGTTCCAACATGCATGTGTATTCCGGCCAGCTGATTTTTGGCTCGCACAGATGCTCTGGGAGGGCTCTTTTGGCTTCCAGAGAGCCTCTGGGGGAATGTGGGAGGGCATTTTTACCCTCCCTCAGCTCCAGGGAAGCCTTTGGAGCCTGGGGAGGGCGAAACACGAGTCTATTGGGCCCACCAGAAGTTGGGAAACAGGCCATTTCCGGCCTCCAGAGAGCTCTGTGGGGGTGAGAGCTGTTTCTGCCCACCTCAGGCCTTGAATTGCGGGTATGGGCACTTACGCGTGCACTATAGCGCACGCCCACGATCTTTCGGCCCCCGAGGGAAAAAAGTTTCACCATCACTGCTATAGGCAATGTCAAGTGGTTGAACATGGCTGGCCTTCTGTTGGCTGGAATCCGTTTTCCAAATTAATCAGAACTACAAAATCCCCACAAAAATGCTTGCCCTCGTGATTATTTACTGAGGCCACAAAAGAATGTTTTACAGAGCAAGCAGCCAAATAGATAATTGTGAAATAACTGATTTATTTGATAAGTGCCCAGGTTTTACAGGCTGCAAACAATGAATATAATTTATTTAGGCTAATATACAATAATTGCTTAAATGCTTGCCAGACTAATGTTTTTTAATCAACCAGATTGAATGAATAAACTAGATGAACTAAAGTTATTTAGTATGTAGTACAAAGCCAGAAGTTAACATGAACTTAAACGAGAGTTTTCCGTAATAACAAGACTTTTCGATAAATGCCATTCCTATAGCTGTTCTTCTCCCTCCCACACAACACACACACAAACTTTTTTTTCCTAGTCCTGATATTTATTATTACGGCAAAGTTTCAAGTACTGTACACTGTATAATAATATTAGCATCTTGGCAGGGCTGCCCACAAAAGATAAGAGGCTCAAATCTCTCTCATGGACTTACTATCTGACCTTAAGCAAATGGCAATATTTTATCTTCAGATTTTGGTCAGCAAAGCAACAGGAATGATAATTAGAAGGACTGCCAGCGGTGCAGTTTACCAGGGTAAATCAAAATGGTGATTGCAATTGTGCAGCCAAAGATCCATCTACTTTTGTAAGCATTGTGTGCACAAGACTGTGTGTGTGTGTGTGTGTGTGTGTGTGTGTAAAGGTTCAATCATATAGTCACAGCTGCCATCTTGACTTTTTGAAATGCCTCCTTATGGATGTTCCTGACTAAAAATTTTACCTGCAAATCCACTACAAGGGTCTCTATCTCTTTCTCCATTACCAGGGTCTCTATCTCTGTGTCTATACATATACATATACATATACATATACATATACATATACATATACATATACATATACAGTGATACCTTGTCTTATGAACTTAATTCGTTCTGTGACCAGGTTCGTAAGTAGAAAAGTTTGTAAGGCGAAGCAATTTTACCCATAGGAATCAATGTAAAAGCAAATAATGCGTGCAACCCCATCCCAAAAGTCACCCCTTTTGCCTTGTGCCGCTGGGAATCTCCACCTCCGGACTTCCGTTACCAGCCAAAGCGCCCGTTCTTGCATTGCTGGGATTCCTGAGCCTCCCCTCACTGGGATTCAAAGCAGCGCCGACAAAACTGAAGGGAATCCCAGTGACGGGAGGCTCAGAGGAATCCCAGCACTTCAGCTGGCAACGGAAGTCTGGAGGCAGGGACTCCCAGCGAGGGGAGGCTCAGGGTAATCCCAGCACTTCAGTTGGCAACAGAAGTCCGGAGGCGGGGATTCCCAGTGACGGGAGGCTCAGGGTAATCCCAGCATTTCGGCTGGCAACGGAAGTCTGGATGCAGGGATTCCCAGCGAGGGGAGGCGAGGGGAAATCCCAGCACTTCGGCTGGCAACGGAAGTCCAGAGGCGGGGATTCCCAGTGGCGGTGGCTCGGGTTCATAAGGTGAAAATAGTTCAGAAGAAGAGGCAAAAAAAATGTTAAACACCATGTTCATATCACGAAAAGTTCATATGAAGAGGGGTTCGTAAGACAAGGTATCACTGTACACATACACATACACATACACATACACCAGAAGTGGGTTCCTACCGGTTATAACTAGTTCTTTAGGACCATTAGTAAACCTGTGATGATGTCATGGTTCTGTCAGTGCCGGTCTGTAGGTACTGCCATCTTGGATTTTGCTTCTGCACATGCACAAAAGCTATTTTTCTATTATTACAGGCACACCCGTGTTTTGCAGCAAACATATCCATCCCGATATACATATATGTATACACAGCGTTGGGCAACGGCCAGGATGGGGGGGAATGCAGTGGGGTGGCGGAAATGGAGCTCCACCCCAGAGCACCCAATTTGCACTGAAAGATGTTGAAAGAAAATGCATAAGCCAGTGTGGCAGTAAAAATTTTGGTAGCCCTTTACTGCCCTAAACATAAACCTATACTTATACTTGTGGTACTTACTTACAGGCAGGGGCAAATAACTTTGACTCCTTCATCAAATGATTCATTCCTCTACTTCCAACTTTATTAAAGGAATTTGTTGGGAGGGTGCAGAGAGTGCACCCACAAAGGCTTTAGCCTTTCTAAAATGTTACGTATAATATGAATATTGTAACTATACAATCAAATGGATCAAGAATTCAGTCCCCCAGCCATTAACTGAGTTTTAAAATTCCTTCTTTAGCAGGCAAATCAGATAAGATTGGCAAGCTAACTCAAGTGCAACATCATCCAGCTTTCCTCATACATTTCACATCCAGAAGCAAGCAGAAGTGACACATTCGAAAGAAGGAAAGCCAACCAAGCTGCTGCAATGTGTTAACAGCCATGTAGCAGGGCCAAAGTAGAGAGATACTGCCAATATAGTCAACGCTAGAAAAATGGTAAGGTTTATTCCTTTCTAAGCAATACCAAGAGAGTCTTAAAAGCCAAGGTGGCGCAATTGTTAGAATGCAGTACTGCAGGCAATTTCTGCTGACTGCCAGCTGACTGCATTTTGACAGTTCGACTCAAGGTTGACTCAGCCTTCCATCCTTCCAAGGTCGGTAAAATGAGGACCCAAATTGTTGAGTCTCTGTAAACATGCTGTCTCACTAAATCACTTAAAGAAGGCTATAAAGCATTGCAAAGTAGTATATAAGTCTAAGTGTTATTGTTATTAATGGACAGCTGCTTTTCCGCTTCCAGTAACTTTTGTGTGTTAAGATAAAGAACTGTGGGGTTCAGTCCCACCAAAGATCTTTGGTAATTAAATTAAATTAAATTAAATAATAAATTAAATAAAAATTAAATAAAAATTAAATAAAAATTAAATAAAAATTAAATAAAAATTAAATAAAATAAAAATTAAATTAAGTTAAGTTAAGTTAAGTTAAGTTAAGTTAAGTTAAGTTAAGTTAAGTTAAGTTAAATTAAATTAAATTAAATTAAATTAAATTAAATTAAATTAAATTAAATTACAATGATATCCACCAGAACTACAATCTTTATTGGCCAACTTTGAAGTCACAAAAAATGGCAGAGATATTTTCATCAGACAAGATATTACCAGTAAACTAGAGCTGGGAAGGAAAGGAAACTGAAACCATAACGTGCAAGAGTTAATTTTAAAAGATTTTTTTAAAAAAAATCTACACTCTTTTCACATCAAGCTATAGAGGTTGCAAGGGAGCCTGGCTCCTTCCTCCTTCCATTTCCCTCCTTTTCAACAGTAATCTGTTTTTACATTTAAATTTAGAATCTATCCTGAAGAAAACTGAAAAATCAAATACTGGCACTTTTTTGTAACCTTTGTTGAATCTATGAACAAAGGAATTGAATTAATACGGATGTTTAAACATGATTATTCCATGCCTTTGGAGGTGATAGATCACCCGTTTGACAAGTGAAAGCATTACTGACAAAGACAGTTCAATAAAAGCAATCTTTGATGACACCTATTCTAGTAAAGGGAAAATATCACACTTCGTATATACAGAGATTTTCTGTTTAATAGACAGCTTGTCATTATTATATGTACAATGTCATTATTATATGATTATATCATTATACCTCCGAGACCGCCTTCTGCCGCACGGATCCCGGTGGCCGATTAGGTCCAACAGAGTTGGCCTTCTCCAGGTCCCGTCAACTAAACAATGTCATCTGGCGGGACCCAAGGGAAGAGCCTTCTCTGTGGTGGCCCCGACCCTCCGGAACCAGCTCCCCCCAGAGATTAGGACTGCCCCCACCCTCCTCGCCTTTCGTAAATTATTAAAAATTCATCTTTGCCACCAGCCATGAGGAAATTAACACACACACCAATTGTCAAGGTTGGTGTATGGTTTGATTGGATTGTGTGATTTTTTTTATTATAAGGGTTTTAAATTGTATTTTTTAAAAATTGGATTTGTACACTGTTTATTTTTGTTGTGAGCCACCCCGAGTCCTCGGAGAGGGGCGGCATACAAATCTAATCAATTACTATTACTATTACTATTATTCTGATTTGTTGGACTGCCAGGCAAGGTTTGGTGAAGTAAAGATATCTCTGTTGAAAGGAGTTAATGAAAATGGCAAAAACCAAGGAATTGATGAGTAGACCACTTTCTTGAAAGCTCTTTGGGTAGAGGAGAGGATGGGAGATTGCTCATATGTGCTCCAGGGAGCTGCTGCTCATCAAGAGAACAGGATAGTTGTTTTCAGCACTTTGGTTTGAGGAAAGGGGATTAGTTAACTTGCTTGAAATCACAAAACTTACGCTCTACTATCATTCAGAAATTGCCTATTTATAACTTTCACAAACTTCACTAACTATTAGAAATTTCCTATTAATCATTTAAAGGTTATTAGAGTGAATGAATAAATGAAAACATTGAAAAATCATCAGGTGGAATGGATGGTACCTGTTATGGGGATATTCAGACTAACCCCAAGGAATGCATAGAGCAGTGGTTCTCAACCTTTCAAATGCCACGACCCCTTAATACCGTTCCTCATGTCGTAGTGACCCTCAACCATAAGTCTAGCACCAATTCTCCCAACAGAGCTTTAAGCTGATTGGCAGGAAGGTCAGAGGGACACCCTCATTGTAAACACCTGATTGGTTGGACTATAAAAATACGTTCCTAGGCACCAGAATAAAAGCTTTAGTTCTTAACACCATGGGAAATTTATCTTTTCCCCGTAGTCTTAGGTGACCCCTGTGAAACAGTCGTTCGACCCCAAAAGGGGTCCTGACCCCCAGATTGAGAACCACTGGCATAGAGCAATTCTGCCAGAACTCAGTTCTCCATTTGCTTACACACAATAGACAGAATCTTGCCTAATTAAACCTTTACAACTCTCACCCTAACTGATATACCCTGGGATAGGGGTAGAGAAAGTTGGCTCTTCTATGACTTGTGGACTTCAACTCCCAGAATTCCTGAACCTATCACGCTAGCATCATCATGCTATCATGCTGTGCTGCCTCTTCTCTGGTTTCCCCATCACACACCCCACACCCAAACTGGAACATGCTCCTTCCTTGTTGGAAAATTAGCAGTTTACTGTACGTAGTCTCTCACACCAACTCCCCTTCTTTGGGCATCATGCCTCACAGTGTGATAAAGAAGTCCTACCGGTCAATGACTACTTCAGCTTCAACCGCAACAACACAAGAGCACACAACAGATTCAAATTTAATACGAACCGCTCCAAACTTGACTGTAAAAAATATGATTTCAACAATCGAGTTATCGAAGCGTGGAACTCATTACCGGACTCAATTGTGTCAACCCCTAACCCCCAACATTTCTCCCTTAGACTCTCCACGATTGACCTCTCCAGGTTCCTAAGAGGCCAGTAAGGGGCGTACATAAGTGCACTGGTGTGCCTTTCGTCCCCTGTCCAATTGTCTTTCCTTTCTCTCACTTATCATATATATTTTCTTCCTTTCATATATCCTCTCCTCTAAGTTCACTTTTACCCTTATATTTATTACTACATGTCTATTTTTCTTCCTATGTATTTGTGCATTGGACAAATGAATAAATAAATAAAATAAATAAGTTGGATTAACAATATTAGACAAAGATGCTGGAATAAGATTAGGTAGTCCCAAATTCAAGCCCATTTTCAACCATGGATGACTTTGGGCCAATCAGTCTTTCTTAACTCAACCTGCAATATGGGAATATTATAGAGCAGTGATGGCGTGCCAAAAGATCGCATTCACACGTTATCACACATGTGCGAGTGCCCACATCCATAATTCAAGGCATGGGGGGAGCAAAAACAGCTTCCCCCACCCCTTGGAGGCCCACTGGAGGCTGGAAACTGCCTGTTTCCCAACTGCTGCTGGGCCCAGTAGGCTGATGTTTCACCCTCTCTAGTTTCCAAAGCCTCTCCTGGAGGTGGGGGGAGGTAAAAACACCCTCCACCATCCCCCAGAAGCTCTTTGGAAGCCAAAAATGCCCTCCCAAAGCCTCTATGCGAGCCAAAAATCAGCTGGCTGGCACACACATGCATGTTGGAGCTGAGCTAGGACAATGGCTCGTGTGCCAGCAGATATGACTTAGCGTGCCACCTGTGGCACATGTTCCATAGGTTCGCCATCACTGTTATAGAGAGAGAAATGAGAAGAGAGAGTCCTTAAGATCCTGTTGAAGCTAACAGGAAGTTAATCCAGTTAATAATGAATACTGTCTATACCAAGGACATCAAAAGACAGTGTAATTGTCATGATGATACAATTAAATGGCACAATTTAATTATGTTAAGTGATGTAAGGACATCATGATATCTAGTGTAAGTACATAATTCATGTCATTGACATGCTGACATTATAATGCTATATTTTATCATGTTCGCTTCCCCACTTGCTCACCCCCATGGATGCCAGTATATGGTAGACCATGTGAAAAATGGATTATGGTAATTCATTGCCATTTCTTTGGATTTGCCTAGCATATTTGCATTTAAGGCATAATCCAGTCCCATAATTGCATAATTTGGTTATCACACTGCAAGTTTGCAAAACTGAAAATAAATTTATTTAAATAGCTTCATGCAATGAAATAATTTCGGCTTTCTAATATGATTCTCGTAAGCTACAATTATATTTAACAACTCTATAATAAATTTACATTAGTGTAATAATTAGATTTTATTTTGCTCCGGAGTCTGGCCTTCAACAAAACAAATACAAAGATATATTTAAACATCTACCTCCCTTGAATAGAGTTGCGATAATAGAATTTGATAATGCATAAGAAATACAATCAGCATACATAATGAAAGGCTAAAACCAATTTTAGCAGTCTCATCCCATACATTATTATCACTTTAAACAAATACACAGGACTGAAAATTAAAATTTAAGGAGATTCCCTTTAGTGAGAAAATGTTGTGTTAAATTAACCTCTCTTTTTTCTATCAGACTAACATCATTGAATTATAATATACTAATAATATCTGCCCAGAAATATAAGTTCATCCCAAATTCTATAATAATGCAATAACACAATAAAAAGATGCATCTGTATCTGTGAAAAGTAAACTCTGTGCTGCTCTGTGGGTAAATTCCATGGATAAGGACCAATATTTTGATCCAAGATATTAGCCTTAAATAAAGCAGGGGTCTCCAACCTTGGCAACTTTAAGACTTGTGGACTTCAACTCCCAGAATTCCTCAGGCAGCAAAGCTGGCTGATCTAAAGGATGAGCAGGTTGCAAACTCCTTGGAAGATAAGTGCATGGAATGTTGTGGTTTTATCAAAGTTAATAGACAGGATTTCCATGAAAATTTGTGTGGGTAGGACTAGATTAGAGGTACAGATTTCTATGAAGTCTAACACAAAGTGTATGAACCTACTTTATTATGGGATTTTTTTAACTTCCATTTCCTGTTAAAGAAATTTGACATATGCTGTTCAGAAACCATGGTTAATAACACTACGGCCTCTGCCAATGGTCTGAAATCAGGTTACTTCCAGAAACCTGTATTTCTGAAACCATCTACCTTAAGCAGTGATGGACTCCTACAGGTACGGTCAGGTACGCAGTACCGGTAGCAAAATTTTGGGTTTTTTTCTTTTTTCCCCTTCTGGGCTCTGGGTACGTTTTTCCTATCGCAGTAAATGAGTTTGAATGTGTATAATTTTAGAAGAGCTGTGCGTGCGTGTGTATACATACACTTTATATAGTAGATAATCAGGGGTGGGCTACTGCCCGGATGGGGGAGAACGCATTGGGGTGGAGAAAATGGAGCTCCAGAGCACCCAATTTGCACTGAAAGATGTTGAAACAAAATGCATAAACCACGCCCACAATGTGGTCATAGAAATATTGGTAGCCCATCACTGACCTTAAGCATAGATCAGCCTTAACCAGCCTAATGTCTTTCATCTGTCAACTGAGGAAAGAATGGTATAAATGACATTCTGCTTTCAGAGATATCTAAAATTCAACTGGATGACCAAAATATTCCTAATGGTAGCATTCTACCATTCTACCAGTCCTCGGAGAGGGGCGGCACACAAATCTAATAAATTATTATTATTATTATTATTATTATTATTATTATTATTATTGTTGTTGTTGTTGTTATTGCTGATGTTATTATTATTATTATTATTATTATTATTATTATTATTATTATTTATTCTGTCCTCCCTTTAGCAATAGCAACAGCATTTAGACTTAATAATAATAACAACAGAGTTTAAAGGGACCTTGGAGGTCTTCTAGTCCAACCCCCTGCTTAGGCAGGAAACCCTACACTACTTCAGACAGATGGTTATCCAACATCTGCTTAAAAACTTCTAGTGTTGGGGCATTCACAACTTCCGGAGACAAGTTGTTCCACTGAATAACTGACTGTCAGGAAATTTCTCTTTAGTTCTAAGTTACTTCTCTCCTTGTTTAGTTTCCACCCATTGCTTCTTGTTCTACCCTCAGGGGCTTTGCAGAATAACTTGACTCCTTCTTTGTGCCTGAGATATTGGAATACTTATATATTGCTTTACAGTGCTTTGCAACCCTTTCTAAGCAGTTTACAAAGTCATCATATTGCCCACAACAATTTGGGTCCCCATTTTACTGACCTTGGAAGGATGGAAGGCTGAGTCAACCTAGAGCCTGGTGGGATTCGAACTGCCAAACTGCTGGCCACCAGCAGTCAGCGGAAATAGCCTGCAGTACTGCACTCTAACCACCCCCTCCCTCCATTGAGAAGTCTAACACTGAGATGTAGACAAGAATCTAAGAATTTCATCAGGCTGGGTGCAGTATTGCTAACATTTTACACAACTGAAGTTTTAATTATTCATTAAAATTACTGTTGTTGTAACATATTATTATTTGCTGCAATGTGCTATGCATCAGAAATCAAAGCCAAAGAGTCAGCGCTGTTACCTTCCCACCAAAGTTTACCTGTTCTCCTGAATGTCTATCAACCTGAAATTATATATTTGTCATTATTTATATGATTTATGAAGCGTCTGGACTGTGCAAAGCCTTGTACTACTGGGTACAAATCAAGAAAGTCAGAATGTCACAGACTTCAAAGAGGAGTTTTAATGAAAGAATTAAAAGGCAAGGAAGTACAGAATCTTGAAAACTGTAAAAGGAGCCTCAACCTTCTTTCAATTAATGAGTTCATTAAGGTCAAGTCTGCTTGAATTAGGAGCTCTAAAAGGCTAAAGTTTAGAAAACTCATTTAAAAGTCCCCAGATTTTCTTCTCACTTTATGGTAGACCAATATTAAACCATTAAACTGAGAATAGAGGAAGAAGTTTAAAAAAAATAGGCGAGGTTGCATTATTGTGTGAATGGAGGACACATCATAAGAATAATTGTGTACAGTGGATTTTACAGCATTTGAGTCACTCCTTGGTTGTGGATCAGATCCATGGTGATCTGATCTCTCAGTGCAGGCAGTGGAACCAATTTATTTCCACCTCAATTGCAGTTCGAAACACAACCAGGTTAGAGCTTCTGGGACAGGAATCTCAAATGAAATTATGGGCAGGATGTGCATAATATCTTAATCTACAATAGGGTTGGCTAGGTTGTGAATCACACTGTTGTACAAACAGAGCCTATACATCAGGCAGTGGATGATACATTTCAGGAATTGGCAGTTTTCACGTTTTCAGAACATTTTATTTATTTATTTTATTTTATTGGATTTGTATGCCGCCCCTCTCCGAGGACTCTGGGCGGCTCACAGCATATATAAAACTGAACAATAATATGATCCAATTAATACTACAATTTAAAAACAATTAAAAGAGAAGATTAACCAAACAAATAACTTATTAACCAAACATTCAGCAATCATACTTAAGGCATTCAGTGGTCAGGGGAAGATCTAAAAGTTCCAAGCCTAGCGGCAAAGATGAGTTTTTAAGCTCTTTCGGAAGGCAAGGAGGGAGGGGGCAGTGCAAACCTCTAGGGGGAGTTGATTCCAGAGGGCCGGGGTTCCCATAGAGAAGGCTCTACCCCTAGGTTCTGCCAACTGACATTGTTTGGTTGACGGGACCCTAAGTAGGCTAACTCTGTGGGACCTCACCAGTCGCTGGGATTCGTGCGGCAGAAGGCGGTCTTGGAGATAATCTGGTCCTGTGCCATTTAGGGCTTTATGGGCGTCCAGATGCTAAGAAACACCCCCCTTAAAATTTATTTATTTATTTATTTTATTTATTTATTGGACTTCTATGCTGCTCCTCTCCATGGACTCGGGGAGGCTTACAACAATTCAAGAAAAATTCAATATATTAAAAATTTCTAAATCCAATTAATAGAAATAATTAATTTAAAATATTTTAAAAGAAAGCTAAACATTTAAAATCAAGCATTCAAAAACATGCAACAACATCCTACACATCCTACACATTCACTGGCCAGAGGCTGGGATCTAGTGACCCCAAGCCTGGTGGCATAAATATGTTTTCAAATTCTTACAATAAGAAAGGAGGGTGGGGGCAGTGCGAAACTCTGGGGGGAATTGATTCCAGAGAGCCGGGCCCCCCACAGAGAAGGCTCTTCCCCTAGGACCAGCCAAATGACATTGTCTAGTTCAGTGTTTCCCAACCATGGCAACTTGAAGATATTTGGACTTCAACTCCCAGAATTTAATAGTCATGTGTGTTCTGTCGGGCTCGCTGGTAGACTCCTCCCGAAAATTCACAGGTACAAATTTCAGACACACACGTTTGAAAATTCAAAACAATGTTCTTTATAATGAAAATTCACTTAAACTAAGCCCTCTTTTTGTATAGCAAAGAGCACTCGTCTCCAAACAAACTGGTAATTGGTACAAGTCCCTTATCAGTTCTGTGATACTTAGCTTGCAGCTGTGAGGCAATTCACAGTCCTTCTTCTTTCACAAAGTGAAACACACTTTGCTCTGGTTTAGTTTCAAAGCGGGGGAAAATCAGCACACAAAAGGTCAAACGCAGCAAAGCAGGCACGAAACACAACGATCAGATAATCCTCCACAATGGCCAAACCCACAGGCTGCTATTTACAGCAGCCTCACTAATTACCACAGCCCCACCCAACCACAGGTGGCCTCATTTTCTTTGATAATAATCTCTCAGTTATTGTTGCCTATGCATCGCTCTCCGTATGCGTGGCTGTATCATTAACTCTTGTTCTGAATCCAAGGAGGAGCTAGATAATTGATCTCCTTCTGAGCTGTCTGCCCCACTCTCCTCCTCCCTGTCACTCATGTCTTCTTGGTCAGAGGAGCCTTCATCAGCAGATTCCACCAGGGGCAAAACAGGCCTGCAGCATGTGGATGTCTCCCCCACATCCACAGTCCTTGGGGCAGGAGCTGGGCCAGAGCTAACCACAACAGTATGCATGTGTGCTTAATGCAAAAATGATGTTGCATTATAAAAAATAATATTATGAAAAAATATTTATTTCTATCATGCAGGACAGTGACATGACAAATTATAGTACAGTGATGGTGAACCTATGGCACAGGTGTCATATCTGAGGGCAAGTGAGACGTTGCCCTATGTTAGCTCCAGCTGATTTTTGGCCTTCTTTTCAACCGTTTTTCTCTCTCCCCAGACTTCAGGAGGCTTCCCTAAACCCTGGGGGCAGCAAAAATAGTCCAATCGGAAGTTCATTTTGGAAGTTCCACTTGGCCCGTTTGGCTGTTTTTTGCTCTTCCCAGGCCTCAGAGGAAAAAACCCTGAGGAGTGAGAAAAACAGCTCAATGGGCCTACCGGAAGTCTGGAGGCTTAAGTGTGGCCTGCATGCATATATGTGGGGGCAGCGGGGGAGGTTTTGTGTAGGGGGAGAACATTGTGTTATGGGTGTGAGCACATGGGCACTCTATTGTGCACGCTATTGCGCATACACGCACCCTTTTAGCACCCAAGCCAAAAAATACAGTACAGTGATCCCTCGAGTTTCGCGATCTCGATGTTCGCTAAACGCTATATCGCGAGTTTTCAACCCAGAAGTAAACTCCACCATCTGCGCATGCGTGCCCTTCCACGCATGCGTAGATGGTGGAGTTTCCCCGCCGGGCAGAGGCTTCCCTGGGTCTTCCCCCTCTTGCCCCGGTAAGGCGCGAGCAACGGCGTGGGCGGGTGGGCGGCACACGCGCGGGGAAACCCCAGGGCCGCTTCTCAGCTGAGAAGCGGCCCCAGCAACAGCGCGGGGGGGGGGGCAGCACGCGCGCTGCGCGCGGAGGAAACCCCAGGGCCGCTTCTCAGCTGAGAAGCGGCCCCAGCAACAGCGCGGGGGGTGGGCAGCACGCGCGCGCGCGGAGGAAACCCCAGGGCCGCTTCTCAGCTGAGAAGCGGCCCCAGCAACAGCGCGGGGGGTGGGCAGCACGCGCGCGCGCGGAGGAAACCCCAGGGCCGCTTCTCAGCTGAGAAGCGGCCCCAGCAACAGCGCGGGGGGCGGGCAGCACGCGCGCGCGCGGAGGAAACCCCAGGGCCGCTTCTCAGCTGAGAAGCGGCCCCAGCAACAGCGCGGGGGGCGGGCAGCACGCGCGCGGACAAGCAGCAGCAGCGAGGCGGCGGGGAAACCCAATCTTCGGCTCCTCGCTGCTGCTGTGGAAATAAAAACACCATCTGCGCATGCGCAGATGGTGTTTTTACTTCCGCACCGCTACTTCGCGACAAATCGATCATCGCGAGGGGTCCTGGAACGGAACCCTCGCGATGATCGAGGGATCACTGTATACAGTAATTATACAGTAATGGGCAGCCAAAATGTTTACTGCCAGACTGTGGATGTGGCTTCTTTTGTGGGTGTGGCTTAATAGTCATGTGACTGGGCAAGAGTGGCTTGCTGGTCATGTGATTGGGTGGGAGTGGCTTGAATGATCATCATCGTTCAAGTGAACTGTTAAATCCTTAAGTTACAACCTTACCAGTGTCGCTCGCTGGGGTGACAATTTGCTTTGTGTTTCCCGCATTCTCCTTCCTGGGTTGCCCCCGCTACCTCAGGCTGGGTAGCTAGGCCAACGGGTGCTACCAGAAGCATAAATGCTGCCAGTGCTGCTTCCACCCATGCCTTCTGCTTGCACCTCAGGCAGGAGTTGGCCATGTGAGGCTGGAGAGGAGCCGGGCAGGAGAGAGGGAAGCTCGTTCGAGGTGAGGAAGGAGGAAAGAGGAAAAAAGCAAGGAGCGCAGGCGCAGCAGGGAAGAAAAGGAGAGCTGAGCCGAGACCAGTAATCCAGGAAGTGACAGCCGCCGATCAACTGGAGCTGTGCATGCATTTTCATTTCTGCCGGTGGAACTGCGCTCCACCCCATCCTGCCTGCTGCCCTCCCCTGCCCATCCATGCTGTACAAGTCTTTCCATGTAGAATAAAAAAACAAATCACAATTTAACCATTGATCAGAAGAAAGGAACTGTGAAGCCTACTTTAATTGACAGCTGAATCGTAATTTACTATATGTGCGAGGACGGGGAAAAATCCCATTTGAACATATTATCAGTCGACTTATTCCATTGCTTGCATTTGTTGAAGACAGAACCTTGTGAGCAGTTCACAATCACTTTCGTCCCCCTTGCATCCAAGGACGACAATTTCATAGGCTCCTGATATCACATGAAACTACAGCCCAACCTGGAATATATTTTCTTTGTCTCTTTCCTAATCTGACATCTTCCAGGAGGTGTCAGAGCTTGCAGATCCTATGTAAGCAGGGAATTCTGGAAAGTGCAGACTTAACACAGCCAGGGAATGGGGGAGGGAGGAAACAGATGGTGGAAGGCTGTCCTAGACTGAATGGATTAAGTTAACAGTAAGTTAACCTGACAAGATAAGGGCAAAGGTGGTTTGCCAAGATGCCAATACTATATCACTAACTCCCTGTTAGAGTCAACAATGTCAAATTTTTATCCTAGCAAGGGACAAACATTCTTTATCTGTGGGATTGAAGTTATTAGAAAATAACTGTAGAAATGAAAGTGAAAAAGAGAACCCTTCTTGAGCTGTGATTTATCTTGCAGAGACAGACTTAAAATATATTCGTTCATTTTGCACAATAGAAGAAAAATAATAACTAAATGGTTAGATGATTCATGGGGGTCGTTTCTTTACCTTGAATAGTTTACCTATCAAGCCCTTTAGTTTTCAAAACTGTGACAAAAGGGACAGACTGGGGTGATAGAAAATGTTTATGTACTATTAGTGATAGCTTTCTAACAAATATCTGTGTTTACAATGCCAATGGCATAGGCAAAGGAACTAAAAAATTAATAATTAAACTGTAGCAAATTTATTTATTTGTTTGTTTGTTTGTTTATTTATTTATTTATTGGATTTGTATGCCGCCCCTCTCCGTAGACTAACAACAGTGATAAAAAACAGCATGTAACAATCCAATCCAATACTAAAATAACTAAAAAAACCCTTATTATAAAACCAAACATACATACAAACATACCATGCATAAATTGTAAAGGCCTAGTGGGAAGGAATATCTCAGTCCCCCCGTGCCTGATGGCAGAGGCAGGTTTTAAGCAGCTTATGAAAGGCGAGGAGGGTGGGGGCAAGAGTTGCTATCATTTCTCTAAAATAAGTTAATGAGAAAAAATATATCATAATAGCTGATGTTCCAAATGTGATTTCACCCTCTCTAATGTTCCTAGAAAGCTTTCAGATAGTACCGTCTGTACACAAACTGCTGAAAGCCTTGGATGGTATTCCAAAAAACAATCAAAAATAGTTATCAAATTGCATACAGTGATACCTCTACCTACAAACGCCTCTATTTACAAACTTTTCTAGATAAGAACCGGGTGTTCAAGATTTTTTTGCCTCTTCTCAAGACCCATTTTCTACTTACAAACTGTAACTGGAAAAGGCAGGGAGAAGCCTCTGTGGGGCCTCTCTAGGAATCTCATGGGAGGAAACAGGGCCTCCACCCTCCCTGTGGTTTCCCCAACCACATGCATTATTTGCTTTTACATTGATTCCTATGGGGAAAATTGCTTCTTCTTACAAACTTTTCTACTTAAGAATCTGATCATGGAATGAATTAAGTTCATAAGTAGAGGTACCACTGTATTTTAATATGGTAAGAAAGAGAAAATATTCTTCTTGCTCTACCCACCCGAGAGTAGAAAAAGAAGCAATGGGTGGAAACTAAAGAAGGAGAGAAGCAACTTAGAACTAAGGAGAAATTTCCTGACAGTTAGAACAATTAATCTGTGGAACAGATTGCCTCCAGAAGTTGTGAATGCTCCAACACTGGAAGTTTTTAAGAAGATGTTGGACAACCATTTGCCTGAAGTAGTGTAAGGTTTGTTGCCTAAGCAGGAGGTTGGAATAGAAGACCTCCAGGGTCCCTTCCAAGTTGTTGTTATTGTTGTTGTTATGATATACAGATAGAATCAGAAGTGGTATTGAGCTGGTTTGGACCGGTTCGGGCGAAACGGTAACGGAAATTTTGAATAGTTCAGAGAACCAGCAAATACCACCTCTGGATGGCCCCACCCTCCCGCCCCCATTTCCTGTCCTACAGTCCCTTGTTTTTTAGCTCAGCGAATTCATGCAGCACAGTGATTGCAGCGCCTCAGCTGAGCTAAATAACTGCTCAGCTTACCAGCATTGACACTGAAGGTGGTCTTTCAGTGCTGTGTACACACATAAAGCACACTATTATAGAACCAGTAGGAAAAGGTTTAGAATCCCACCACTGGATAGAACGTTACCCTATTTCCCCTTAAAATAAGGCATCCCCTGATAATAAGCCCAATCGGGTTTTTGAATGCATGGCAATTAGGCCAAGCGCTTATTTCAGGGTTCAAAACAATATAAGACCGGGTCTTATTTTGGAGGAAACACTGTAGTTATAAGTCATTTTGATTAAACACAAATGAAATAATAACCATTTAATTTTTGTTTTCTGTCAGACTTGAGGGCCAGCTCTGCTATTTGTTTGTTTGTTTGTTTGTTTGTTTGTTTATTTATTTTGTCCAATACACAATGAAGGTTTTAGTGGGTATACACATAGTAAAATATATGATGAAGGTTATAGAGGAGATACTCATAGTAAAATATATCAATGAAAGAATAGAAGAAGAGATATAGGAATAGAAGAAAGGAATAGGAGATATAGGACAGGGGACGGAAGGCACTCTAGTGCACTTGTACTAGACTTGTGCTGACAAGCCGGATAAGGTGGCCCTTGGCTTCCAAAGAAGTAGCAAACGGTTTCTTTGCTGAAATGCTACCAAAAGTTACTTCTGAAGATTATCATTCAGAAAAAAACTATCATTGGATCTTCAATCTCAGCTATTTATCTGGAAATGGTTGTACAGTGATTCCTTGTTTATCACGGGTGTTACGTTCCAGGACCACCCGCAATAAACAAAAATCTGGCGAAGTAGGGACAATAAATCTCTTTCTCTCCCCCACACATATACATTGTCCCTCACTCCCCCCCCCCTCTCTCTTTACCTCTTGTCTCTCTGCCTCCATGTCTGTCTCTCTGGGGACCAATCAGTAGTCTACCCCACTTCTTCTGAGCTTATCCTCAGGCAGAATTGCATGGCTTTCTGGTTTTACAGCCAGCCGAGCAGGATCGACTCCCCTCCTGCGCTCCGCACTCCGATTCTCTCTGGCCGGATTCCGCCCCCGCGGCTCCGGTTTCAGCCACTGCTACTGGGACCCCCAAGATGTGCCAAGGGGATGCCCTGCCAGGTTCCCTGCAGCTGCATGTGGGGAATCTTCCTCACGAGGGGCTCCCGGAGGCTCCGCTCCACACTAGGTTAAGGCCCAGCAGCAACCTGCGATTCATGAAAGGTGAACCGCAAAGTGGCGAGGGGTCATTGTACAGTAATTCTCATTCTTTATTGCCAGATCAGTTGTAAATGATTCTTGACAAATTCCAGATTTTATTTATTTTATTAGATTTTTTTTTAGCCACTCATCTCCCCTGCATGGTGATTCTGATCAGTGTCAATTTAAAAAAAAACCCTATTGTCAAAAAGTAATTTAGAGTCAAATGTAAAGTGATGACTAACAAAACAAGAGATTACAGCAACCATCATTTTTTATCATACCGAAGAAAAGAGAAAAGCTGAGAAGAACTCACGTTGTTGAATATCTGAATGGTAACAAAGAGAACATTCTTTTTTTAAAATGGGAAGATCCAAGCTAAAACCTGAAGCATCCATATGTGGGAATGAAACACAGAGAGGAAAGTGTCAAGACATTAATAAATTTCAGTATGCAAAAACAAAGGGGAAATGTTCTGGAATTGCTTCAGCTGAAACCATCCACTTTTCCCTGGAATGCATCTCTGAATTTCTGCTTTTGGTCACAGAGGGTAAAAGGCTAGAACAATGAAAGGCGGGCTGCAAGTTTTTTGAAGGAAGGTAGCCGTATGCAAAGCAATCAGAACAAGCCTTTGACATGTGCATGGACATGTTTTAATTATCCAGAAACCAAATATTCAAAATTCCTTAGGAATTCCAAACAACTTTTCTCCCAAAAGGTTGACACCAATGAAATTGCATTAGAGCTTTAATATTTATTGCCTGTCTTGAAGCTTTTTCATCTGTTTCCATTCACATCCAGAAATAATCTTTAGGAGGAATAAAAGAAGATTTCTAAAGTTCTCTGGGGCCAAGTTACTAAACAACGTGCAGAATAAGATATTCCGCCCAATGCCTTCATCTGGTATGACAAATTATAACAATATCAGTAATTAACAGGGCTATCATATTTGTTATGAAAGTTAGTTTGGTGTATTTAAGGCACAGGCTACAAACCGGGGGACTGTGAGTTCTAGTCCCATTTTAGGCATGAAGTCAACTGAGGGATCTTTAAGCCAGTCACTCTCTCTTGACCCAAGGAAGGAGACAATGACCAACTACCGTGTTTCCCCGATTGTAAGACGTATTGGGGGTTTCAGGGGGGGGCGGCTAATATAAGCCGTACCCCGAAAGTAAGACATATGTCTTACTTTCGGGGAAACACGGGGGTATTGCCGGGGGGGAGCCCGATGACGTCGCTTCCAAGCTCCCCGCGCGCCCCTCGCCTTCGCCTCGCCACGGCGCCACCGCCTCTTCCCCTGCCTCACTGGCCGCTTGCAGCTGAGCCTCGGCAGGGGAAGAGGTGGTGGCGCCATGGCGAGGCGAAGGTGAGGGGCGCGGAGGGAGCTGCCAGAAAGGAGGCTGGCGAAGGAGGGCGCAGCTCCGGCTGCTCGCCTCGGAGCCGGTCGTCCTCGCTGGCCGCTTGCAGCCGAGCCTCGGCAGGGGAAGAGGCGGTGGCGCCGGTGGCTCGACTGCAAGCAGCCAGCGAGGCGGACCGGCTCCGAGGCGAACGGCCGGAGCTGCGCCCTCCTTCGCCCGCCTCCTTTCCGGCAGGTGTCGGCCTTGACACGTGTCTGCCCACCCGGCGTCTCCGAAGCTTACCGGTCTCTGGCGGGCGCCTTTCGGCAGGAGAAGCCTTCACCGGGCTGCTTCGCTGCTTGTTCCCCGACGACGGACAACGTCCGGTCGGCTTAGCCGGGACGGGCAACACGGCATCCGCTTGAGACGCCGGCGGGAGCAGCGGGAGCAGCAGGAACAGCAACATTTGGATCAGACAGAGGCGGCGGTGACGTATGGAGGGGGGGCGGCGGGCAACAAGCAGCGAAGCAGCCCGGTGAAGGCTTCTCCTGCCGAAAGGCGCCCGCCAGAGACCGGTAAGCTTCGGAGACGCCGGGTGGGTGGACACGTGTCAAGGCCAACGTGTGCACCGGACACGGCTGCCACGTCATGGCGGGGCCCGGACGGGGCGGGCAGGCGGGAATGCGGATGTGTCTCCATGTGTTTGTGGGAGGGGGGGTTCTTCGGACTCTTTGTCCCCCCCGGTGGGTAAAAATGAAGACCCAGATTTTTCAAGAAGATTTTTTAAAATACTACTTTTTACCGGACACGGATGTCGCGGGTTCGGGTAGGTGGGTTGGCCGAGTGGGTCTTATTTTTTCCAATATAAGACATACCCCGAAAGTAAGACATAGTGGGGCTTTTGGGGATAAAAAGAAAGTAAGACACTGTCTTACTTTCGGGGAAACACGGTACTTCTCAAAATGTTGCCAAGAAAACTACAGGGATTTGTCTGGGCAGTTGCCATGAGTCAGCCCTGACTTGAAGGCAAGGTCAAAATAAATATATTTGTCAGCTATCATAGAAAAGATTTATTTACTTATTTATTTATTTAATTCAACTTCTATGCTGTCCAATCCTGAAGGACTCAGGGCGGGTTACAATAACAATATAAATACAAAAACAATAAAAAGTTTGTACCAGGACTTATGTGTCTGAATGCTTTTCTACATTTGCAATTGGGAAAATAGCATAACAATGGACACATTTGGTCTTATTCCGTGTGGGCCTCTTTTTTAGTTTGTTTGTTTTTTAAATATTTAAATAAATGAATACTATTTATCTGGATCTGAAATATTTTAAAGAACATTTCCTCAGATTGGTTTTGGAGAGCTGAATAAGAGAGCATGTGGTCCAATGAAACATACATATTTGTTACAGTGGCATTTGATTCTCCTCCAAAACACTCAAAATAGAATTTTAGTGTTGTAATAGCTTGGTGATGTAGGTCAAGCTGAGAGATTGCCATTTGTCAGAGGCAATTACTTCTATGTTTCAGCTTCAGATATTTTGTCACAGAGGACATAAGAAAATTTCTTTCCTTAAGCCAACTCACAGTTTCATTTGCTTAGAGCGGCTTTTGATATTTTCCGGCAACAGACATGCAGGGTGAGGAATCCTGCAAGTTGCAATTCACACATTCGGAGGTCTTCCAGAATGTAGAAGGTGGCTAAGAAAGATCCAGTTGCCTTGCACTCCTGGAAAAGGAGTTTTACCCTCTCTGGAAGCACCATTGTGTCGTAAGTCTAATTCTATTGGCAAAGTTACCAAACTTTTGATAGTTGTTGGAATGAGCATGACCCAAAAGCCAACTATGGTGACCAGAGCTTGTTTAGCAAGAACTACTGTATTTGGAAGTAAAACCAAGCAAAGCTTACCACTATTTTTAAATCTCTACTCTCTACTCTCCAATCTACTAAACCCTGGTCAGACCACATCTGGAGTACTGCATCCAGTTCTGGTCACCACACTTCAAAAGAGACATTGAAACTCTGGAGAAGGTGCAGAAAAGAGCAACCAAAATGATTAGGGGACTTGAAACCAAGACTTACAAAGAGAGATTGTGGGAACTGGGCATGGATAGCCTAGAGAAAAGGCGGGCCAGAGGGGACATGATAGCTGTATATGAGGGATTGCCACAGAGAGGAGGGGGCCACTCTATTCTCCAGAGCACCAGAGGGCCGGATGAGAAGCAACGGCTGGAAGCTGTTCAAGGAGAGATTCAACCTAGAAGTAAGGAAGAACTTCCTGACGGTCAGAGCGATCAACCAGTGGAACAACCTGCCTGCGGAAATTGTGAATTCCCCAACTCTGGACACTTTCAAGAGGAGATTGGACTGCCACTTGGTTGGGGTGCTTTAAGATGCCTGCTCAGGCAGGGGGTTGGACTTGATGACCTTCATGGTCCCTTTCAACTCTGACAATAAATAAATATATCAGTTATATCAAACCTATAAAAGCATTTGATTTATTTAGGTCCCACAGAGTGGGCCTTCTCCGGGTCCCATCAACTAAACAATGTCGGTTGGCGGGCCCCAGGGGAAGAGCCTTCTCTGTGGTGGCACCGACCCTATAGAACCAACTCCCCCCGGAGATTAGGATTGCCCCTACTCTTCCTGCCTTCCGTAAACTCCTTAAAACCCACCTTTGTCGTCAGGCATGGGGGAATTGAAACATCTCCCCCTGGGCATGTTTAATTTATATATGGTATGTGTGTGTGTATGTCTGTTAGTATATGGGGTCTCTTAAATCTTTAAACATTTTAAAAACTGTTGGATTATTTATGATTTGTTGTTACATGTTGTGAGCCGCCCCGAGTCTTCGGAGAGGGGCGGCATACAAATCGAATAAATAATAATAATAATAATAATAATATCAAATCAGGAACCATGATACCATCTAAGCTTCAGTTCACTCTCTGTCATAACTTATTGAACAGAATTTAACAATTTTAAGTCCTTCTTGTATAATATAGCTCTGAGTCCTAGATTCATAATAAAGTGTACAACTATAGATTGCAGCCAGAGAAATAATCTATAGCTAGCAAGAAGATCTGGTTCCAAGAGCTCTCTAAAGCAGAAAGTATTCAACTTTATTTAGCCCTGTTCAAATTGCAATCAATTTAACCCTTGCTTTGACTCATCTTGTTCCTCCATCTCTGACCACTGTTGAAATGCTTTGGGTTATTTTCAATATGACGAGCCCCCCTTGATCTCCCATTGGGGGGAAAAAAATAAACAGGTTGAATGAATGCAGATCCAAAAAGCAAGCCCAACTTCAGAGCATCTACAGGAGTACTGGCAGCTATCCAAGGGCAGGATATTTGGAAACAAGATGTGCCTTCCTTGTGTGAACCTTCAATTTGCATTCATAGAGCCAGGGCGGCACAGTGGTTAGAGTGCAGCACTGCAACACAGACTCAAACTCAACCCGGATAAGACGGAGTGGCTGTGGGTTCTGCCTCCCAGGGACAATTCCATCTGTCCATCCATTACCCTGGGGGGGGATTATTGACGCCCTCAGAGAGGGTCCGCAACTTGGGCGTCCTCCTTGTTCCACAGCTAACTTTAGAACACCATCTTTCAGCTGTGGCGAGGGGGACGTTTGCCCAGGTTCGCCTGGTGCACCAGTTGCAGCCCTATCTGGACCGGGAGTCACTGCTCACAGTCACTCATGCCCTCATCACCTCGAGGTTCGACTACTGTAATGCTCTCTACATGGGGCTACCTTTGAAAAGTGTTCGGAAACTTCAGATCGTGCAGAATGCAGCTGTGAGAGCAATCATGGGCTTCCCAAGGTATGCCCATGTTACACCAACACTCCGCAGTCTGCATTGGTTGCCGATCAATTTCTGGTCACGATTCAAAGTGTTGGTTATGACCTATAAAGCCCTTCATGGCATCGGACCAGAATATCTCCAGGACCGCCTTCTGCCGCATGAATCCCAGCTAGGTTAGGTCCCACAGAGTTGGCCTTCTCCGGGTCCCGTCGACTAAGCAATATCGTTTGGCGGGACCCAGGAGAAGAGCCTTCTCTGTGGCGGCCCCGACCCTCTGGAACCAGCTCCCCCCAGATATCAGAGTTGCCCCCACCCTCCTTGCCTTCCGCAAGCTCCTTAAAACCCACCTCTGTCGTCAGGCATGGGGGAATTGAAATTTCTCTTCCCCCTAGGCTTATAGAATTTATACATGGTATGCTTGTATGTATGAGTGGTTTTTTTAAATTGGGGTTGTTTAGATTGTTTTTAATATTAGATTTGTTTACATTGTCTTTTTATATTGTTGTTAGCCGCCCCGAGTTTTCGGAGAGGGGCAGCATACAAATCTAATAAATACTAATACTAATACTTCAGGCTACCTCAGCTATAGTTCACCACTGGCTCAAGGTTGACTCAGCCTTTCATCCTTTCCAGGTGGGAAAAATGAGGACCCAGATTGTTGGGGGCCATATGCTGATTCTGTAAACCACTTAGAGAGGTCTGTAAAGTACTGTGAAGTGGTATATAAGCAGCGGTGGGCTTCTAGCTGGAAAGCTAAATTGGGCTCACTGCCACGGGTCGTGAGTTCTTAAGGGGCCAGCGCAATTTTGCTTCTGCACCTGTGGAGGTAGAAAAATTGCACATGGAGCAGCAGGTGCGCCTGTGTTTTGGCGATTTTTTTTTTTTGCTTCTGCATATGCTGAAACATGGGCACACCTGCGGCTCCGTGCGCGATTTTGCTACCTCCACAGGTGCAGAAGCAAAATCGTGCTGGCCATGCAAGCACTCCCGAGCCATGGCGGTGAGCTCAATTTTGCGTTCCACCTAGAAGCCCACCAATGTATATAAGTCTAAATGCTATTGCTAAATGCTAATTGGCTTTGTAACTCTGCTACAAAGACAACCGCATCCTAAACCCTGACTTACCTGTATAGAGTGAGTGAATCAATGTGGTTCTAAGAACAAGTAGCGAAGAAGGCTGCCTGACACATCTGCAGTGGTATCACCACACAAGAGCCAATAAGCAAGAATAAACAGGCCAGGAAACGGGTAGAAATTTGGCCTCTCAAACAGGAAACCCTAAGAAGGAAGAGGCAAAAGGCAGCATGCTAATTAGCAACCCAGAGGGGCTGCAAAAGGCAGAGAGAGATTCCCCACCACAGCCATCTAGATGACAGCAAGCCTTTGTGGAACAGAACAATAGGTACATTATACAAACCTATAATTATCTCAAGAAGAGTGATAGCTAATTCAAGGCTTTACACGAGGGCTGGAATACTGGATATAGTCCTGCAAGAAGCAAGCAACGAAGGTTGTGCAGGGGAGGGTCGGCCAGAGGGACAAAAGTCTCAAGGAAAGACTAGAAAGCTGCCTCACACAACTGACCGTTGGCCGCCTCCAGGCTGGCGGCATTTGCAGTGGCATCGGGAGCACCACAGGACAATGCTGGATCGCGGCGGCAGCTAGGGGGAGCAGGCACACGGGGATGATGTGTCCCCCTGCTCCCCGTATCTCCAGCATGCCCCCCACCAGTCGCGGGGCATGACAAGCATCCGGGAGGCGAGCGAGCGGCTTCCCCCATATAAAAGTCCCGAGTCTACAGAGTAGGGCGGCATACAAATCTAATAAATAAATGAATGAATGAATGAATGAATAAAATAAAAAGGGGCGGAGCGCCGTTCACCTCCCTCTTTGTCTCGCTGCTGCCAGCCTGTCTGGTTGGCACCCACCCTCCCTCCCTCTATGTAGTGTGATGAGACGGTCGCCACAGGAGGTTGAATAGGAATTTTTGGCGGCCGTAATGCTTTTAGTTTTGACCATTTTTTCGCCTACTCCACACAGCTGGAGCGGAGATATCAGATAGGAGGTGTCCAGCAGTTTCTAGTTTTAATTAGGCTAATTCGGCAGTCAATTCGGCATTTAATTTCTCCTTAACCCTTTGGTCCTGGGGAGGCAGTAAGGGGCGGAAAACTGGGAGTTCAGCAGCTGTGTGATCTTCTTTGGGTACCTTTTGATAGGTGAATGGCCGCTCCCCGCCATGGCTACAGGGCTCGGCCGGCTCAGGTATAGAGGGAAGATGCCCTTGGGGCATCCCAAATTCTTTGCATGCAAAACATGGACTTTGCACTGCCATCCTTTCATAATTAATATCAAAAGTTTTGCATGTACTAAGCGGAGAAAGCTAACTCTCATTGAAAACAATGGGGCCTTAAAAACCTGCTTGCCCTTTTTAAAAATGGAACTGCCTTATCGCACTTTTCACTTAGCTCTACATACAACAGCTGAACCTGCACAACTCTTTACAATCTGATTAATCTGCTTTTCCACCATACGATCCTTATTACATGTAACCTTATACAAATACCTTTTCCATTTATCCAACTAACAGCATTACTTGAAAGTCTTTCATGTGCCTCCCTATACTCACAGCCCAATTTGATTCATATGGATAAGTAAAATTGGGTTTCTGCATGAAATAAAACCCATGAAAAAAATGGGAAGGAGGGGCACTAGGAAACTCACAGAACTAAAATAATTGACTCACACACAGCCAGTCACAGTTTGATGTAATATCAGTTTTGTTTCTTCCATTCACTTGTGTCCAATTGTCAGAGACTCCCTGGACAGGTTTCTGCAGGTTTTTGGCAGTTTTTCAGACGTGTTTGTGACTAGCACAAGATTACCCAGCTGGCTTTGTGTGCAAGCAAGCACTAGAACTCATGGTCTTGTGATTACTAGCCAGTGTCTTGACCACTACACCAAACTGGCTCTCAAAGTCAGTTACATTTAGTGCCAATTATGAAAAGAACCTGATCACTTCAAGGAAGAACGGGACCATCTGATGGTAGCCTGCGGAGGTCTTGGGATTTTATTTATTTATTTATTCATTTGTCCAATACACAAATACATAGGAAGAAAAATAGACATGTAGTAATATATATAAGGGTAAAGTGAACTTAGAGGAGAGGATATATGAAAGAAAGAAAATACATATGATAAGTGAGAGAAAGGAAAGACAATTGGACAGGGGACGAAAGGCACACCAATGCACTTATGTACGCCCCTTACTGGCCTCTTAGGAACCTGGAGAGGTCAATCGTGGAGAGTAAGGGAGAAATATTGGGGGTTTGGAGTTGACACAATTGAGTCCGGTAATGAGTTCCATGCTTCAATAACTCAATTGTTGAAATCATATTTTTTTACAGTCAAGTTTGTAGCAGTTCGTATTAAATTTGAATCTGTCGCGTGCTCTTGTGTTGTTGCAGTTGAAGCTGAAGTAGTCATTGACCAGTAGGACGTTGCAGCATATGATCTTGTGGGCAATTGTTCTTAATCCTGACTACGGTTCTCAGAGTTGCAACTTAACCTGGGTTTGAAGGGATTAGGGTGAAGAGACTCAACTTTGTACAGTGGAACCCTGACATACGAGCAGCTCTACTTACGAGCTACTCGAGATACGAGCTGCGAGATTAGAGAAATTTTTGCTCGACTCACGAGCTCACATTCGAGATACGAGCCGAGAAGAGCCGGGCTGGCTCGCTTTGCTTCCGAGCGGAAAAGCCGTGCGTGTGTTTTAAAACATCGGAGCCGGCATGGGGAGGCTTTTAATCAGCCCCCGAGCCCCCAACCCGGACTCGGGGGTTGATTGAGAGCCTCCCCATGCCGGCTCCGATGTTTTAAAACACACGCGCGGCTTTTCCGCTGACTCCTAAAGCGGGGAAGTTCGCCAGGAGGCAGCGCAAAAGCCGCGCGTGTGTTTTAAAACATCGGAGCCGGCATGGGGAGGCTTTTAATCAGCCCCCGAGCCCCCAACCCGGACTCGGGGGTTGATTGAGAGCCTCCCCATGCCGGCTTCGATGTTTTAAAACACACGCGCGGCTTTTCCGCTGACTCCTAAAGCGGGGAAGTTCGCCAGGAGGCAGCGGAAAAGCCGTGCGTGTGTTTTAAAACATCGGAGCCGGCATGGGGAGGCTCTCAATCAACCCCCGAGTCCGGGTTGGGGGCTCGGGGGCTGATTAAAAGCCTCCCCATGCCGACTCCGATGTTTTAAAACACACGCGCGGCTTTTCCGCTGACTCCTAAAGCGGGGAAGTTCGCCAGGAGGCAGCGGAAAAGCCGCGCGTGTGTTTTAAAACATCGGAGCCGGCATGGGGAGGCTTTTAATCAGCCCCCGAGCCTCCAACCCGGACTCGGGGGTTGATTGAGAGCCTCCCCATGCCGGCTCCGATGTTTTAAAACACACGCGCGGCTTTTCCGCTGACTCCTAAAGCGGGGAAGTTCGCCAGGAGGCAGCGGAAAAGCCGCGCGTGTGTTTTAAAACATCGGAGCCGGCATGGGGAGGCTTTTAATCAGCCCCCGAGCCTCCAACCCGGACTCGGGGGTTGATTGAGAGCCTCCCCATGCCGGCTCCGATGTTTTAAAACACACGCGCGGCTTTTCCGCTGACTCCTAAAGCGGGGAAGTTCGCCAGGAGGCAGCGGAAAAGCCGCGCGTGTGTTTTAAAACATCGGAGCCGGCATGGGGAGGCTTTTAATCAGCCCCCGAGCCTCCAACCCGGACTCGGGGGTTGATTGAGAGCCTCCCCATGCCGGCTCCGATGTTTTAAAACACACGCGCGGCTTTTCCGCTGACTCCTAAAGCGGGGAAGTTCGCCAGGAGGCAGCGGAAAAGCCGCGCGTGTGTTTTAAAACATCGGAGCCGGCATGGGGAGGCTCTCAATCAACCCCCGAGTCCAGGTTGGAGGCTCGGGGGCTGATTAAAAGCCTCCCCATGCCGGCTCCGATGTTTTAAAACACACGCGCGGCTTCTTTGCTGACTCCTGGCGAACGTCCCCGCTTCAGCCGACGTCTTTTCCCCTCAGCCCTCGGGCTTGCACGCATTAATCGCTTTTACATTGTTTCCTATGGGAAACAATGTTTCGACATACGAGCTGTTCGACGTGCGAGCCTCCTTCCGGAACCAATTAAACTCGTAAGTCGGGGTTCCACTGTATTGTGTTTCAGGTTGAAGAAATGCACAATTTTTTTACTATCAGTTCTGTGGACATGGTGTGGCTTGGTGGGCATGGCAGGAGAAGGATACTGCAAAATTTCCATTCCCACCCCACTCCTGGGAAAGGATACTGCAAAATCCCAATTCCCTCTCCACTGCTAGGGGAAGGACATAGCAAAATATCCATTCCCACCCCACTCTAGAGTGAGCCACAGGTGGTATTTGCCAGTTCTTCGAACTACTCAAAATTTCTGCTACCAGTTCTCCACAACCTGTCAAAACCTGCTGGATTTCACCGCTGAAGAGACTGCTATCAGCCTTAAGACTAGAAGTGATCAGGCTACAAAGCTAATAATCATACAAAACAGATGTATTTCCTCCCTAAAGCTTTGTTGAAAGCACTTAATTCTGTTATCGGAGTGAAAAGTCCTCTCCCCTCTACCTTAGGTATCAATAAATATTTCCACAATGAAACTTTTCCAGAAGAGAAAACAAATGATTGCTGTTAGGTAGAATTTATTTATTTTTTATTTTTGCTAACGTTAATATGCAGAAGCATAGCAATACCCATTCAAATTGCACATTTCAATGAATCCATAAGGAGACCGATGTGGTTACAACCTCTACACGGAATAATATAAAACATAAGATCTTTCTGTAAATTAGAATGCATATTTACTATTTATGTACAATTCTTTACAGGTTCAAAAAAAAAAAACCCAAGAAAGTTTTGAGTATGGCAAGTGCTTTGTTTTAGCAATAGCATTTAGACTTATATACCGCTTCACAGGGCTTTATAGCCCTCTCTAAGCAGTTTACAGAGAGTAAGCATATTGCCCCCAACAATCAAATCTCAATCTAAAGAATCAGCTCCCCCCGGAGATTTGTACTTCCCCCACCCTCCTCGCCTTCCGTAAGAGTCTAAAGACTCATTTATGCCGCCAGACTTGGGGCTATTAGATTCTTGCCCCCTGGTCAATGAAGGTGTTGAGAGAATGCTGAGCGAATGGAATGACTGTTTTTTATGGTCTCTTTGGGTTTTTAGACTTTTAAATTAATTAATTGGATCTAAGATATTATATATTGTTTATTATATGTTGTAAGCTGCCCCAAGTCCTCAGAGAGGGGCGGCATAAAAGTCCAATAAATAGGGAGGGAGGGAGAGAGAGAGAGAGAGAGATAAATCTAGATAGATGGATAGACAGACAGACAGATAGATAGATAAATCTAGATAGATGGATAGACAGACAGACAGACAGATAGATAGATAAATCTAGATAGATAGATAGATAGATAGATAGATAGATAGATAGATAGATAGATAGATAGATAGATAGATAGATAGATAGATACAGATACAGATACAGATACAGATACATAGATACATAGATACATAGATACATAGATAAATCTGGATCCTCATTTCACCCACCTTGGAAGGATGGAAGACTGAATCAACCTTGAGCCTACTGAGATTCGATCTGCCAAACTGCTGGCAGCCGATGATCAGCAGAAGTAGCTTGCAGCACTGCACTCTAACCACTGCACCACTGAGGCTCTTGGAGGTTTTGTTTTGTTTTGCTTTGCTTTGTCGTTTTTGACAGTATAAAGCCAGACATGCTTCACCAGCAGCAGAAGAAAGAAACCCGTAAAGGTGAGCTGGGGCGGCAGAGTACAATCTCGGAGCAGTGCAATTTGCAAGATGTAGGGTGCAAGGGGTTAAAAAAGGGCTGAAATGAGAGGAAGGATAGGCAGGCGAGGGGAACTGGAGGCAGTCCCTTGCCTTATTGAGGATTGGGACTGGGAGAGGTCAAACCCAGAATGGATTGGATTGCAGTGGGTTCTCAGGTAATGTTCCCAGGAAATTTCACTTGAGGACAGCAAAAGTGAGTGCTGGGATTGCAATAGGGTCACATGGTGTCCCACTTTTCCACCCTATTGCTTACTGATCAGAATTTCAGTCCCAATTGTGAACTAACTGTCCGTCCAAATGTTACAAGAAATGTGAAGCTAACAGCTTTATGTCTGTTCTTTTTCTATGTGATAACCGCCTAGTAATGGGCTGCCAAAAATTTTACTGTCACACTGTGGGTGTGGCTTATTTAGTGGGTGTGGATTGATGGTCAAGTTACCAGGTAAAAGTGGCTTCCTGGCTGTTCTGACGGTGTGTCTCAACCGCCCATAATTACAGGGTAATTAGTCCAGGAAGACACACACACCACGATAAAAGGAAAACCCAAAAGTTTTTATAAACAGAAAAACAGAAACAGCTCCCTTTTTAAATGTCAAAGGGATTTTCTGGTACACATAAGGTACAGGTTAAATGCAGTCCAATTGCTCACCCAACAACTGGGAAATTGAGTCCAATGCTAAAGTCCAGAGAGTCCACACACACAATCCTGAAAAGCAAAACCCACGATCTTGACGAAACAATGAATCAGATAAACTGCCATGAGGCTAAAATACCAGGCTGAACTTTTATCTGTAGCACTAATTACAGCAGCCCCACCCAACCACAGGTGGCCTCATTTTCTCTTGTAATAATCCTTCAGTTGTTGTCTCCTATGCATCACTCTACGCATGCGTGGATGTGTCATTAATTCTTGTTCAGAATCCTGGGATGATACAGATGACTGATCTCCTCCTGGGCTGTCTGCCAAACTCCCCTCTTCCCTGTCACTCACGCTTCCTTGGTCAGAGGAGACTTCGTCGGCAGACTCTACTAGGAGCAAAACAGGCTTGCGGCATGTGGATGTCTCCCCCACATCCACATCCACATTCCTTGAGGCAGGAGCTGGGCCAGAGCTAACCACAACAGCTGGCCATGTGACCAAGTGGGAGTTGCTTGACAATCATGTGACCAGGAATGGCTTAAAAGTCATGTGACTGGGTGGGAGTGGCCTACCGACCAAGATAAGTTTTCAAATAGGTGCTTAGACTCTTTTTCAGTTGATTAAGTCACATTTTTTGAATAGCCACAAAAAGGACAAATGATAGCGTTATTTGTTGAGGAGCACAGTAACATTTTAAGATTTTGTACTGAACCCACAACGTTCAGTATGATAACCGACTAGGCAAGTAGCTTGATTTTCTTTAATTGCTATAAAAGTTCAGTTCTAGATAATGATTAAAATGATTAAAGCATTTATGGATTAAAACATACTATTTAACTATTTCCTATTTTAAAAGTAATTAAGTATCATACTAAGGTGCTAGAGAAGGAAGGACAATTTTAAAAAAACTATTACGTATTCAATAAATAGTGCATAAATTTACTACCCCCACTGCATACGTGCCCTGTGGGGACAGCAGCCCATTACTGCAAGAACCCTAGGCCAAAACGTACTCATCTTCAGCATTTTCTCCTCACCAGGAGGAAGCACTGAGAGAAAAGACCTGGAACAGGACAATCTCGCTCAGTCTTTTGCTGAAGCAAAACAAACACACAAATGTCTGCAGGGGAGATAAGAGGCTGTCAGACTCAGTTCAGCTGCTTGGGAAGCGTCGTCGCGCGCTCTCTGAGCAGCAGTGTTTTGAGCTCTCGGCATCCAGCCCGCTTGTAGGCTGAGTTGCAGCGGTGTAAAGGGAGAAACATTCCACTGAACTGAGAAGAACCCACCAGGATGAAACATTCCCTCATGGGAGACCAGTCAGAGCGAGAAGCAATTACAATAATGGGGAGGATCACTTGGAGCATTATCCTGCGCATCTGGGCTGGTGACAAGGCATAAATATTTCACATTAAGGCCCAGGAAAGTACAGCTCAGCAAAAATGCTCATCTTCAGGAGCACAGAAACCAGAGTAAGGATCTTTTCTACCTCTTTACTGAGCAGTAAACAGGGGAAACCTTAGCCCGTCAGATCGTATTTCTCTCGCCCCCAACATAGTCAAACTGATCTTATAATCTTCTCTATGCTCCTGCAGACTTAGGCCATCCCATCCTCCCCGTGTAAGAGTGGCCGTAACTCATATTTCACCTGAAATGGACTCTTTCTGCCGTTGAGTACAATTTTAAAAAAAACAGCCCACCATCTGGAAAGCATCCTAGAAAGAAATCTACGCCCTTCTTCAGTCTTTAAAACCATGCAAGTGGGCTGAGATAAGTAAACCCACTAATGTGCTAAGCATTTCTAGCCAGTTCAGTATGCTGCATTGCTATTTTAGGAGCAGGTGAAGCTTGAAAGAAGATATTTATTTTTTTACTCAACACATATTACTTATACCGACTTCCTATCTATTACAGAAAACTATATCAACGTACCCCAGGTTTGCGAAATGAGACAATGAAGGCAGCTAGTGATGCTATGCTCTTCACCCTTATTTTTTCTTGATATACTTATTAGTTTTAAATCATATACTTTCCTGTGTCTTGAAGATGTTCCCTGCTTCAAGGACATTAGAAAAATAAGATGACTTAATTAGTTCCGTCACCAGGTTCTTAAGTAGAAAACTTTGTAAGAAGAAGCATTTTCCCGATAGGAATCAATGTAAAAGCAAATAATGCGTGCGATTGGGGAAACCACAGGGAGGGTGGAGGCCCTGTTTCCTCCCAGGAGATTCCTAGAGAGGCCTCTCCCCGCCTTTTCCGGCCCTGTTTCCTCCCAGGAGATTCCTAGAGAGGCCCCATGAAGGCTTCTCCCTGCCTTTTACGGAGGCTTCTCCCAGCCTTTTCTGGACATGTTTCCTCCCAGGAGATTCCTAGAGAAGCTTCTCCCTGCCTTTTCCGCTTACAGTTTTGGAGGCTCAGGTTTGTAACTGGAAAATGGTTCTTGAGAAGAGGCAAAAAAATCTTGGACACCCGGTTCCTATCTAGAAAAGTTCATAAGTAGAGGCGTTTGTAGGTAGAGGTACCACTGTATTGTAGTTTCTGCATATGGTGCCACATTTTAGGCTTTGCCCTATAAACCTTTTCCTACTCAAGCTACAGCTGAACTACTACTCCCAGCATCTCTCACTACTGATCAAGATGGATTGGGATTGCCAAATATGTCCAGGGACTGCAGGAAATTCATCCTCATCAAAACACTTGGAGATACCTCGTCTGAAAACTCTTCTCCCTTTCCTTAACATGCATTTTGTTATGTCATTGTTTCATTGTAGTTTATTTTCAAAAGTCAACATAACATATATTTTGTTTTAATCCCATAGGTTATTTTTATTTTATAAATATCTCAAAGCAGGGAACATAGGTTCCTACCTCTTCCTATATTTGCCCACAGCAACTTTGAGATGTGGATTGAGCTGAGAGTGAATAACTGGCTCAAAGTCAACCAGCCAGCATTCATGCCTAGGGCAGGACTAGAACTCATGGCCTCTTGCCTTCTAGCCTAGTGCTAGACCAAACTATATATTAAGAAACTGTGAATCAGTTACAGCCAATAACTAAGAAAGGATTTGTCTGTCTGTCTGTCTGTCTGTTTATTAGATTTGTATGCCGCCCTTCTCCGCAGACTCGGGGCGGCTCACAACAACAAAAGAAAACAGTTCATAACAAAGCTAATAATTTTAACGAATTAAAAAGAAAACATTAAAATCCCCATTATTAAAACATACATACACACAGACATACCATACTTTAATTGTATAGGCCCAGGGGAGATGATTAAATTCCCCCATGCCTGACGGCAAAGGTGGGTTTTAAGGAGTTTATGAAAGGCAAGGAGGGTGGGGGCAGTTCTAATCTCCGGGGGGAGCTGGTTCCACAGGGTTGGGGCCGCCACAGAGAAGGCTCTTCTCCTGGGGCCCGCCAAACGACATTGTTTAGTCGACGGGACCTGGAGAAGGCTAACTCTGTGGGACCTAATCAGTCGCTGGGATTCATGCAGCAGAAGGCGGTCCCAGAGATATTCTGGTCTGATGCCATGTAGGGCTTTATAGGTCATAACCAACACTTTGAATTGTGACCGGAAATTGATCGGTAACCAATGCAAACTGCGGAGTGTTGTTGTGACATGGGCATACCTGGGGAAGCCCATGATTGCTCTCGCAGCTGCATTCTGCACGATCTGAAGTTTCCGAACACTTTTCAAAAGTTTCTTTCTTTCTTTCTTTCTTTCTTACTTTCTTTCTTTCTTTCTTTCTTTCTTTCTTTCTTTCTTTCTTTCTGTCTGTCTGTCTATCATCTATCAAATTTAGATAGTGCCTGTCTGAAAAATGGTTGATAAGGCAATGATATTACTGCTGTGGGTGACCCTGTTTAATGATACTATAGGTCAATGTTAACTCCAACATGTGCAAAAAGGTCAAAATTAAGTTGGCATTTTTATTTTAAACCAAAAATCAGGCCACACAAAAGTAGAAAGACAGCCAAAGATCATGGTAAGTCTGTGGTCTGAGACAGTAATTAGTGCTAAGCTAACATGGACAAATGAACTATCTGATATAGTACCATCTTTTAATGACCCTACTCTTTTGCCCTTGCAATTTTTTCCACTGGGTAGCAACAATGTTTATCCTTTCAAGAAAAATCTAAGGAAATGTCTGTCCCAATTTTACCACAGCCGGTCACCATTCAAAGCCTAGGAACTAGGATCAATTGGAAGGTCACCTCCTCATCCTATTCGGCAATAAGACATGTTATTACTTGAGAGTTTGTTCAATTTCTGTCCTTCAGATATCATGCTAGCATTTTTTTACAATCTACCTATGACAAAGATAGTTTTAAATTGGTACATCTTGCACTTTTTTTTCCTTTAAATGTCAGTGCCGTGGCTAGAAGGGGAAAAAAGCAGCAACAGGGGGTTTTTTTTACACCTGATTATTCATAAAGTACTTTTTAGCAATCTCATAATATTTTGTGCATTGTTCTGCTAGCATGATCAAGTGCAGAGTAATACCACACAATGAAATCCATCAGTCCCAAATTTCCAGGTACTATAAATGCGACCATTTAATAAGAAAGATTTCGACATGGGTCTTGGATTTGGTTTCTCAGCAGTCTTTTGAACATAGCAGAATGCCAAATCAGTTATTCCAAAAAACCCTAGCCTAGCTGAAGCATTTTTTCACAACACAAAAGATTTCAAAAGATGGAACACGGGTATGCTCGGGAATGGTTAAATCACTTTTACCCCCCTAGTTTCCACATAGTACAAAACTGGGTCTGGTCTAAAGAGATTGAAGATCAGGTTCGAGAGGGGAATTAAAAAGTAAATCATACTAAAGCAGAGGTCTTCAAACTTGGCAACTTTAAGACTTGTGGAATTCAACTCCCAGCATATCTGGTTGGAGAATTCTGGGAGTTGGAGTCCACAAGTCTTAAAGTTGCCAAGTAAAAATATTCACACTGCACCCTTATGCTTCACTTATCTTGTGCTTGGGTCAACTTGACACTGAACTATCTTCAGAAAATCAGTCTGGTCTTCCACACTTTGGCCATAAGCTGAAAAATATCCAGTCTGTCAGCTACCACCTCCTCCTTCACCTGCTGTGCTATTCCAATTTCTGTCCCTGGAAAATGGTTGTCAGGTTTGGGTGGGACATGTGTGCTACTTGTTACATGTCTTACTGGACATGTATGTTACTTGTGTATTTTTATATCTGTGTGTTTTACACATATGCACATACACATGCTTGAATTGAAGGTATATATCCAAAATTAAAGCATCCCAAAGTACATTCATTTATTTATTTATTTATTTATTTATTTATTTATTTATTTATTTATTTATTTATTTATTTATTTATTTATTTATTTATTTATCAGATTTGTATGCCGCCCCTCTCCGCAGACTCGGGGCGGCTCACAACAATAATAATACAATGTAAACAAATCTAATATTTAAGTTAATTTAAAACCCCAATTTAGAAACCAATCATACATACTAGCATACCACGCATACATTTTATAAGCCTAGGGGGAGGGAAAGTCTCAATTCCCCATGCCTGACGACAGAGGTGGGTTTTAAGGAGCTTACGAAAGGCAAGGAGGGTGGGGGCAACTCTGATATCTGGAGGGAGTTGGTTCCAAAGGGTCGGGGCCGCCACAGAGAAGGCTCTTCCCCTGGGTCTCGCCAAACGACACTGTTTAGTTGACAGGATCCAGAGAAGGCCAACTCTGTGGGACCTAACTGGTCGCTGGGATTCGTGCGGCAGAAGGCGGTCCCGGAGATATTACAGTATGTGCCTATAGGTTAAAAACCAGGGGTGGGCCCGACCCTGAACGGTGGGGAATGCAGTTCCGGTGATGGCAATGTAGCGTGTAGCTTAGCTCCAGTGGCGCTGCTGGGCGTAAACGTGCGTACACGTACCACCGGCGCTTCCCCGGACCTACACCTGCCCTTTCCCTCCGCGAGCGCTGCCTTCTCCCACCACGAGCCCTTCCTTCCCCCACTGCAAGCCCCTCGCTTGCCTCTCACACCAGCTCCCCCCACTGCCCACATTCGCACCGGCTCCCCCCAATGCCCACGCTACCGCCGTTCGCCCCAAGAGCAAGAGGCAAGCGAGGCGATTGGCGGCAAGCGGGCAGGGGGGCAAACGGCAGCAGGCAGTGGTGAGTGAGCACTTGCATGTTTGCCCATTTCTGGGTTCTTTTTTTGCTTCTTCACATGCACAGAAGTGGAAAAAAAACAGAAATCGCGCTCGCGCGTGGGGGGAAAGCAAGAGCGCACTCCCAGCCCTTTCTGGTAGGGCCGGGAATGGTAGCCTGCCCCTGCTCAAAACCCAGACTTCTTTCAGCCCTGTAATTTCTAACACATTCTAAACTCAACCAGAAATGCTAGAACAGTTCAATGGTTACAGCTATTGGTGTGCAAACAGAAGAGATTGCTGATTCAAAACCTGGAGGATTTTTTTAAATTACTATTCTCCTTTCCCTGGGCTAGCTACATTTTCTTTGGCTTTTTTTTTTAGAGTATCGAAGTAATTAAGTCCAGTGGTATACCATTCCATTCCCCCCTCCCCCCCCAAAAAAATACCCTTCTACATCAAATGACTGTGAAAACCCCTTTAAAAGCAACATGTTTCTGCCAGGTTTTAAATCACCAAACGTCTGCCTGCAAGGCGAACATTTCAACTATGGTGCAACTGTAGCTTAACTGATCAAAGTAATACAGATGCAAAAGTAATGCGATTTATAACCAGCCATTTAACAATTGTTTGAAACACCCTGTTTGAAGGGTGTTTTTTACAGTTCATAAAACACACTTCTGGCCATTGTAAAATGTCTGTCGTCCTGCCCCATGGTCACATGACCATGATCTGGGTGATAGGTAACTGTTTCCACTTATGACCACTTGCTAAGCTCATTGCAGTCATGCGGTTCCCATTTGCAATCTCGAAACCAGCTTCACCAGAAACCTTTCCTTTCAATGCACTGGGGACAGGGAGTCTTTTGTTGGGCTGCCGGAATGGAGCTCAGATCTTGGGGATCTAAGCTTTATTTTCTGCAGCCCAACAAAGGAGGAGTTTCCCTTCCGTGCACAGAGAAGAGGGGAAATCCTACAGCGGGGGCACAAAAACAGATCTCAAGCATCTGAGCACCTTTTTTATGCAGCCTCCTGCAGGAGTTTCCTTTTATAGTTAGAACGAAGGGGAAATTCTTCCATCAAGTTACAGAAACGAAGCCTGGATCCCTAAAATCTGAGGTGTGCTCCTGCATCCTGCCAAAGGATCTCCCTTCTGCTCTTTGGTGGCAGCTCTTTCTCTCCATTCATTTAACAAATCACACAATCGTTTAACCCAGTGATTTTCAACCTTTTTTGAGCCGCGGCACATTTTTTACATTTATGAAACCCTGGGGCACATTGAGCTGGGGGGGGGGGCTAAAAAAAGTTTGGACAAAAAAATTCTCTCTCTCTTCCTCCCCTTCGCTCTATTTCTTTCTCCCTCCCTCTTTCTCTCCCTTCCTTCCTCTTTCTTTCTCTCTCCATCCCTCTTTCTTTCTCTTCCTTCCTCTCTTTTTTGCTCTTTCTCTCTCCCTCCCTACCTCCCTCTATGTCTTTCTCTACCTCCTTCCCTCTCTCTTTCTCTTTCTTTTGTTCTCTTTCTCTCTTGCCTTCTTTCTCTCTCTCTTGTTCTCTTTCTCTCTCTTTTGCTCTTTCTCTTGCTTTCTTTCTCTTTTTTTCTCTCACTCTTGCTTTCTTTCTCTCTTTCTCTCTCTCTCTCTTGCTTTCTTTCTCTCTGAGCTTCGCGGCACACCTGACCATGTCTCGCGGCACACTGGTTGAAAAACACTGGTTTAACCACTGCAACCGAGAAAGTCAAGTTTGCTGAAAGTAATAATCATATAGGCATCTTGCTTAACCATTGATTTGCTTAATCAGGATTCCAGTCTGAAATATATTAAAGATCATGGTAACCACCAAATCAGACATTTTTTCCTCCATGAAGTAGACAATGAATTGCTGGGGTTAGCCAAGGGGTGAGATTTAGCCGGTTCAGACTGGTTCGAACAAACTGGATGTTAAATTTAATATCATTCCCCATTTTTTCCAAGAACTGTTGATCCCACCCATCTCAGTCCTCCCAGGGGTCTCCACATGGCCCATTTTGGATGGCCAGGTAAGCGCAGGGCACGCACAGAGGGTGAAAAATGGGCCTACTGGAAGTACTGGAAGTACCAAAACGGGCCTGTTTCCAGCCAATGGAGGGCCTCCAGAGTATGGGAGGCCATTTTCACCCTCCCAAAGGCTCGAGAAAAATCCCCAGAGCCTGTGGAGGGAGACAAACAGAAGTCTGGAAACAGGCCCTTTTCTGGCTTCCAAAGGCCCTCCAGAGGCCAGGGGAGGCCATTTTTGCCCTTCTGGAGGCTCGAGTAAAGCCTCTGGAACTTGGAGAGGGTGAAAATGCCACCCTATCCCTGCCATGGTGCAGGTGGCCGAGAAGGCCATGCCCCCATGACCACACCCACCCAGCAATTGTGCAGCAAACCAGTTGCTAAATTTTTTCAATCCCACCCCTGGGTTAGCTTGCAAGAAAGTAAAATTGCCAGCTGAAATTTGCAGGAATGTTCCAAGCAATGCAAGAACCCTGTAGTAGGATCGACAATGTCTAATCCTGACCTCTAAACATTGCCACTAGCCTGTTCCATTGACAGAGCAAATAAGATAAACCCTAAAACTCCCATTCTTCTGTAGACCTCCTTAGCCTATATTAATCTATACCAATAAAAGCCTAATTCTGCACCTTTATCAAGAAGCAAAAGGATTAGAAATCCAGCCTTTATCTAGCATCCTGAATTTGATCCCAGAATGGTCCATGATGGAGCCCATAATAGGCTATGGTTGGTGTTACTATCATGGCAACTTTTAAATGTTAGAGGTATCCACAAATACCTGAGCAGAACTTCCTCTGTTGGTCTATAAGGAATACACTGTACCAGTTTATTAGTTTTGTAGTCTGATGACAACTAGAGTGTGACTTAATTAGTAGGCTTGCTTTAGTGTTAAAGAAAGCTAACAGAATTTCTGCTTATTTGTAAGACCCAAAGTGAAGCCTTTGTGAGGAAAAAGCGAAGTGAGAGGGGGAAAATCCTAGCCACAATTAGAACTACTGAGAGTGTTTGTCCACATAATAAGGCCAAGGGAGAAACTCCTCTTCACTAACCAACACTGACTAGAATCAGCTCTGGTGGAAGGAAGTGAACCACAATAACACCATGCCACCCCACCCACAGTCCTTCAAGCCAATCCAAAAGGAGGACATGGGCTGATGATATTGAAAGTCACTGAGAGTGTTGTGGTTAGCTCTGGCCCAGCTCCTGCCCCAAGGACTGTGGATGTGGGGGAGACATCCACATGCTGCAGGCCTGTTTTGCCCCCGGTGGAATCTGCTGATGAAGGCTCCTCTGACCAAGAAGACATGAATGACAGGGAGGAGGAGAGTGTGGCAGACA
This sequence comes from Erythrolamprus reginae, assembly GCF_031021105.1. Classification (NCBI taxonomy): domain Eukaryota; kingdom Metazoa; phylum Chordata; class Lepidosauria; order Squamata; family Dipsadidae; genus Erythrolamprus; species Erythrolamprus reginae. The sequence goes on along the minus strand of NC_091950.1, from coordinate 88,370,489 downwards.
GCTCAGAAGGAGATCAATTATCTAGCTCCTCCTTGGATTCAGAACAAGAGTTAATGATACAGCCATGCATGCGGAGAGTGATGCATAGGCAACAACAACTGAGAGATTATTATCAGAGAAAATGAGGCCACCTGAGGTTGGGTGGGGCTGTGGTAATTAATGTGGGTTTGGCCATTGTGGAGGATTATCTGATCGTTGTGTTTCATGACTGCTTTACTGACTTTGACCTTTTGCATGCTGATTTTTCCCCACTTTGAAACTAAACCAGGGCAAAGTGTGTTTCACTTTGTGAAAGAAGAAGTACTGTGAATTGCCTCACAGCTGCAAGCTAAGTATCACAAAACTGATAAGGGACTTGTACAGATTATCAGTTTGTTTGGAGACCAGTGCTCTTTGCTATCCCAAAAGAGGGGTTGGTTTAAGTGAATTTTCATTATAAAGAACATTGTTTTGAATTTTCAAACGTGTGTGTGTCTGAAATTTGTACCTGTGAATTTCTGGGAGGAGTCTACCAGAGAGCCCGACAGAACAGAGAGTAAGTAGGGCAAGGATGGATGTAGTAACCCCATTCCATCTATGCCAGAGTCATCCAGAAATATGACCAATGCCATTTCTATTCTATAGTCAAGTCTGAAACATGACTGAAAAGGGCCCAGATAATCAATGTCCTCCAAGGTCTTTTTTTAAGTTGTCGCTTGAGCACTTCTCCACTACCTTTCCCTCAAAAGAGTGGTGGGATCTAGCAATGGCTTCTTGAGAAGAACCAATGCTTCTTTAAAAAGTAGAGACACAAATCGACCATTAATCTCACAATCGGTCAATCGATTTGCAAGGCCAAAGAGATTCAGAATACTTTGAAATTTGGGGTAGATGGTATCAATGGATTCGGCATAAGAAAACAAAGTAAAAAGAAAGAGCTAAAATTGAAGCACATTATGTAAATATATATATATAGAAATGCATAACGTATAAGTATAATAGTATATAGAAGAGTACAATGTATAAGTATACAAATATTCAGCATAATGATAGAAAATATAAGTATATTATCTATTTTATTAAAATAAGATTAAGTGTAGCATGATTAAATATATATAAGTTTACAAAATGTAACGAAGCTCAAAAGAAAAATATGCATGAATGTACCAATGCAGAACTACTTACTGTATCTATTATGATTTTGTTTTTTGGGGTTTTTTTAAATGAAAAGTTAATAAACTTTATTTAAAAAAAAAAAAAAAGTAGAGACACAAGTCCCTCATTCAGAAAAGAGCCAGGATAGTAGAACCCATTCACATGACACCCACATTAAAAGGCATGGATCTAAAGAGCAGGTGGATGAAATACAATCCTTCCTCAGGTCCAACGGCTTTAAACCACGGGTAGACTTCAAATATTTTAGCAAGAGGTTTCACTGCCTGATTGCTGGGTGGGCATGGCAAGTGTGGCCTAGTTGGCAGGAGGCATCTTTCCCCTCCCCGGGCTTTGGAGGCTTTTCTCAAGCCAAAATGACCTCCCCAGGTTCCAGAGGCCCTCTGGAGGCCGGAAACAGGCTCATTTCCAGCCTTTCTGAACTTCCAGTAGGGCCGTTTTTTGCCCTCCGCAAGTGCCCTGCACTTAACTGTACCCAAAACTGGCTGCGTGTGGACTCCTGGGAGGGGAGGGGTGAGCGGGGCCAGGCAGGAGGCGGTTCTCTGACCTGCACAGAATCTTAGCTAGAGGTTATTCCCGAACCACTGCGAACTCCCAGCAGCCCACCCCGGTTGAAACCATTCCCAGATAACCAGACAGGATTCTTCACTGAGTATCTCTTCTGGACCCGCGTCAAGGCCAGAAATCAACTGAGATTAAATCCAAGCAATCGTATCTGACAGGTGCCGCACAAATTTCTCTGTGTGGCTTTATAGCCACTTCTCAGAGTCCTCCTTATCCAGAAGGGTGGGTGTCACCCAAAAAAAATGCTTCAGGGCAACATTCTGCAAAGTATTTATTTAGATATGTAAACCTACCTTTTTTGCATATTCTTTGTACGCATTGCAATAATTTAAATGGTTGGCCATATTAGTTAATTTTGTTAGATTATATCTAACAAGTATAATCTATATATCTAGATTTATATCCTTTATTCAGGAACAAACGACAACCTATGTACCAATCCCTCTTCTGATTTTACCACATTTTAAAAAGTGAAAAATACAGCAAAGAATTCTTTTGCAAATCAGAATGGTTCTTACCCAAATGATCAAGACTAAATTCTTCAGGCAGCTCATGTGGGCCAGGTAAATCCTTTATCTGAATTAATCCCATCCAAATCTATTTACTGAGCATGGGGGGGAGGGGGGGGATTATATCTGCGACCTAAAATTATGAAAAACATGTTTTTCCTCATTTTCTGTTTTATTTTTAACAGGCAAAAACTGCTGGTGTGACCCTAACATTTTGTCTTTATTCCCAGTAAAGCTTAATATATATTTTTTGACTCCGAGATTAAAAGGAGAAGGTTAGGGAACCATGAAAAGATGGCATTGTCCCGATTTAGGAGTTATATTCACCTACTTTAAAGGTCCCACACTACCCCAACTTTGTAAATTTATCAACCCAAGATTCAATTATAGCCACAAAGCATTAAAATAAATCCTAATAAAAGCTTGGCAATCAGGTTGCAAAGGCGCTTCCCTTCTGTAGGCAACATTCAGTGCTAAATCACACATGGACTGAAAAAAGGAAGGCCTAATGAAATAATTGGGACCTACACCCAGGTAAACATAGTTAAGATATATGGCACAAGATAAAAGGTGACTCTACAGAATGAACTACAACATCAAAAGCCAAAAGGAAAGTAATGAAAGTACTTTCCTTCCAATTTCAAAATAAAAATATTTTAAAATTATTTTCACTGCCATATTACAATAATTTTTTTTTAAAAAAAATCAAATGTAAATTGAATAGTGGAAGGCGTGTTACAAAATAGTGGTTCTAAAGTAGTCTGGAGTGGAAAAAATACCATAAAAGAACAGCAATGAACAAAGGTACAAACGCAGATTAAAGTGAAAGTAAACATTCCTTTTATAAGAAAGATCATCCTAGTTGAGTAATGGCGAACCTATGGCACGGGTGCCACAGGTGGCACATGGAGCCCTGTCTGCTGGCACGCGAGCCATTGCCCTAGCTCAGCTCCAATGTGCAAGTGTGTGCCAGCCAGCTGATTTTTGGTTCACACAGAGACTCTGGGAGGGGGTTTTTGGCTTCCGGATAGCCCCTGGGGGGATGGGGGGTGTTTTTACCCTCCCCTGGCTTTAGGGAAGCCTTTGGAGCCTGGGAAGGGCAAAACTGGGCAGTGAAGGGCTACCCAAATTTTTACTTCCATACTGTAGGCGTGGCTTATGCATTTTCTTTCAACATCTTTCAGTGCAAATTGGGTGCTCTGGGGTGGAGCTCCATTTTCACTACCCCACTGCGTTCCCCCTCGTCCGGGCAGTAGCCCACCTACTGGGCCCACCAGAAGTCTGGTAGCAGGCCATTTCTGGTCTCCGTGAGGTGGGGAAAGCCATTTTCGCCCTCCCCAGGCATTGAATTATGGGTGTGAACACTTCGTGCATGCACAATAGCGCAAGCACGCACATTTTTGGCACCCGAGTTTTAAAAAGTTTCCCATCACTGTCCTAGTAGAATCTCTACTTTCTTAAACAGAAGATAATAATGGTAAGCGCTTTCTCTTCTCAAAAGGCAAGAGGGAGTTTCTACAGTAGAGGAATGACCCAGGTAAAGCGGCCTCAAACGCATCTCCATCTCACCATGGGAATAATCACCATCTGCTACACAACTGCAGGAAAATTGAGAGAGAAGGTGGGGAAGGAGAGAACAATAAATGCAGAATCCCAGATTCCAAGGAGGAATTGCTTTAGGGCAGTGTTTCCCAACCTTGGCGACTTGAAGGTATTTGGACTTCAACTCCCAGAATTCCCCAGCCAGCAAATGCTGGCTGGGGAATTCTGGGAGTTGAAGTCCAGATATCTTCAAGTGGCCAAGGTTGGGAAACACTGCTTTAGGGAGCTGAACAAACACTCCGAGTAAAACTCCAGAGTTTTCTGAACCAAATAATCCCCCCCCCCTTTTTTTTTCTCCCTTGTCATTCAGGTACGGAAGTAGGTCAACTCACTATAGCGTTGTCGCCAGCTTTGAAGCCATTTCCTGTAGCTGTCCTTTCACAACAAATTGATAGTGACAAGACCTCCTGCGATAAACGTTAGACATCAAATCTCTATTACAGTCACAAGATCCAGTCAGATCTTCTACCAAGTGACAACTCTAATTCAAGGCGTAATAGTGCTGTACGATTAGGAGCCACACATCCATATGCGTACCTCTGCAACTCACCGGCACATAATTAATGTGGGCGCATACTATGAATGAGTTGCTATTCAAAATCCGGGGAGGGGGGGCACAGCTTCTGACATTCTACGATGGTCCTTGACAATTTAGCGTTAATATAATCATCCCGCTTGCATTTCACACAGAACAAGAATAGTTTCAAGTTTCAATCCATTCAAATCACCAGCAATAGGTAATATAAAAAAAATCTTCTATGTACTATATGGGGCAGGCCTGGGGCCGTTGATCTGTTTATGATAACCATAGAGATCCGGCCATATATGGCATGCATGGGCTTCATTGTTTTATTTTAATTGTTTTTAAAGTGTTTTTATAGGTTGTTTTTTTTAGTATTTTAGATATTTATTTTTTGTTGTGAGCAACCCAGAGTCGAAAGAAAGAGAGAGAGAGAGTGAGAAAGAAAGAGAGGGAGAGAAAGAGAGAGAGTGAGAGAGAGAAAGAGAGAGAGGGAAAGAAAGAGAGAGAGAAAGAAAGAAAGAGAGAGAGAGGAGAGAAAGAGAGAGAGAAAGAAAAAGAAAGAGAGAGAGAGAAAAAGAAAGAGGGAAAGAGAGAAAGAGAGAAAGAAAGAAAGAAAGAAAGAGAGAGGAGAGAAATAGAGAGGAGAGAAATAGAGAGAGAGAAAAAGAAAGAGAGAGAGAGAAAAAGAAAGAGGGAAAGAGAGAAAGAGAGAAAGAAAGAAAGAAAGAGAGAGAGAGAGGAGAGAAATAGAGAGGAGAGAAATAGAGAGAGAGAAAAAGAAAGAGAGAGAGAGAGAAAGAAAGAGAGAAACAGAGAAAGAAAGAAAGAAAGAAAGAAAGAAAGAAAGAAAGAAAGAAAGAGACAGGACGGGAGAAAGAAAAGAAAGAAAGAAAGGTGCTCAAATAACTGAGCAGAAGATAAAACACCTATTTTAACTGCTGACAACCTAACAATTGATTAATAAAGTATCAAATTGACTGAGAGATCTTAAAATATGAAATAAAATCACATGTAGTAAAAAAAACATTGCCATTTTTTCTTTTCTTTTTTTCTCTTTTTCTCCTGCAAAAGTTTCTAAACTATTTGAAAATGCAGCTCTTTCTGGAAAAAGAAAATAATACCACTAATTGATGGCATGGGGGTTGTTGTCTTGGTCTTTCAGGCAAACCATTGGAAACCAATGTTCGCTCCCAACTGTATAGTAACTCAAAGTCTATCTTTGCCTCCATCAAACTGAAAATTATTTGCCCGATTTTAGTGTAGTAAACAAGTGAAACAGGATGTGGCCAAACGAGCAGAATAAATTTTATTCTGAATCTGAACTGTGCCCACACTCACATTCAAGACAATGTGTTTCCTTTGCAGGTGCAAGAGGACTTTGGAGGACCTACCTACAAAGGGTTAGCCATTAAAAGCTTCAGTGATAGCTTCCTGAAAGCACGGTTCCAGAAAAGAATGCAGGCAAAGTCAGATGGAGAAAACTGGGTAATTGACATATCCGGTAGGTCCCTGCAATATTGGCATAATTCCACTGCACTGGACAATTACAATGTCAGTTGGCACATGTAGGTTAAAACCTAGAGGAAACTTTTTTTTTTAAAGTAAACCATTCCACATGCAGATCTTGCAATTCAAGGACTGAATAACAACAAGCAAACTTTCTATAACATAGATTACTAGTATAGGTCAGACAGTGATGGTGAACTTTTTTTTCCTTGGGTGCCGAAACAGCATGGGTGGGTGCTATCACACATGCGCAAGTGCCCACACCCATAATTTAATGCCGGAGGAGGGTGAAAACAGTTTCCCCCCTCCAGAGGACCTCAGGAGGCCAGAAACGGCCTATTTCCCAACTCCTGGTGAGCCCAGTAGGCTTCTGTTTCACCCTGCCCAGGCTCCAAAGGCTTCCATAGAGCCAGGGGATGGTAAAAACACCTTCCCCCTCCCTCCCAGAGGCTCTCTGGGAGCCAAAAACCCCTCCCAGAGCCTCTGTGTGAGCCAAAAATCAGCTGGCCGGCACACATATTTACTTGGAGCTGACCTAGGGCAACCACTTGTGTGATAGCAGATATAGCTCTACGTGCCACCTCTGGCGCCCGTGCCATAAGTTCGCTATCATTGCTATAGGTAGTCCTCAACTTACCACCATAATTGAGACCAGAATTTTCATGGCTAAACAAGATGGTTCTTAAGTGAATCACACCTGATTTTATTATTTATTTTTTTGCCACAGTTGTTAAGCGCATCACTACAGTTATTAACCAGAATACCTTCAGAATCGTTTTCTGCCGCACAAATCCCAGCGACTGATTAGGTTCCACAGAGTTGGCCTTCTCCGGGTCCCATCAACTAAACAATGTCATCTGGTGGGCCCCAGGGGAAGAGCCTTCTCTGTGGCGACCCCGACCCTCTGGAATCAATTCCCCCAGGAGATCAGAATCACCCCCACCCTCCTTGCCTTTCGTAAATTACTGAAGACCCACCTATGTCGTCAGGCATGGGGAAACTGAGTCCCTGGGTTTATATTATGTATGCATGGCATGTGTTGTATGGTTTTAATAATGGGTTTTTAGATGTCTTTTAAATGTATTAGATTTGTTTACATTGTTATTATTGTTGTGAGCTGCTCCGAGTCTCCGGAGAGGGGTGGCATACAAATCTAATAAATTAAATTAAATTAAAATTGAAAAGTATTGAGACGCCAGACGAAGTGCTAAAACAGTGGTTCCCTTTATTCAGCTCTTTCCGCAAGTGACAATCAGCTGGGAACTCACCAGCCGGCAATGAGAAACTCGGCTCTATTTATACTCTTAAGGCTCGCGCCAAAAGAGCTGTCCTGCGTCTGAGCCAATCAGACGCCTCCTAGCATTTCCAATCTGCCTGGTAACAGCATTCACCTCAGGCAACTATTTACATGGCATATTAACATACTCAACACCCCTCCCTCCTTAGTCAAGTGCCAACTGTCCATCAATTGAGCCATGTGATGAAGTCCTCCAATCGAGTGGGTCTGCGCGAGGCTCGCTCAGACCTGCGCAGATCAGTTGAGTCTGGAACTTCGTTGGTGGAGGTTGGCTCTCTGTCGGATCCGGAGCCTGGCTGGGCCCGAGTGGGGGCTCCGGCCTGCAGCGAAGTCCGGATGGAAGCTGAATCGACGTCGGAGGAGGATGATGGTGGCTCGTTGGTGTCGTGGGAGCGCTCCAGCCTCGGTGAGCCCAAATTTACATCCAACAAATCGGGTTGTACATAAGAGTCTGCTTTGGGGGAAGAGGTTACAATGGCGGTTTGCGTATTTTCAGAGTTAATCCGCCCTCTTAAATAATCAATGTGCCGTTTCCAAATACGGCCATCCTCTAATTGTATTAAATATGTTTTAGGCCCCTTTTGTTGTAGGACTTTCCCTTTTACCCATTGAACTCCTCCATCAAAATTTCGGGCAAATACATTCTGGCCTAGATACATGCTTCTTTCAGGTATTACAGACATTTCACCTTGTCCCATGGTATTTAAATATCGAGGATGTAACCTGTCTAAAGGAGACCTTAGTTTTCGCCCCATTAAGACTTCTGCAGGGCTTTTATGGGTGGCAGCATTTGGAGTAATATGTTGCATTAACAGGAATTGGTCTAATTTACTTTGTATTTCCCCAGGGCCTGCTCTGCGCAGCGCCTCTTTTGCCACCCGCACATAACGTTCAGCCAACCCGTTAGCCCATGGGGAGTAAGGGGAGATTAGCGCATGCCTGACCCCTAGATTACTCAAAAACACCTCAAACTGTCGTGCGGTCAGTTGTGGCCCATTATCTGAAACAAGGACATCAGGACACCCATGGGTTGCAAACAAATGATACAGAGCCTTTATAGTGGCACATGTTGTTATATTCTGCATAGCCACTATCTCTACCCACTTAGAAAAGGCATCCACGACAACCAGAAAAAACTGGGACCCGATGGGGCCAGCAAAGTCTATATGTATCCTGGACCAAGGCCCAGTGGGCTCTCCCCACTCTACGGGGGCAGTTCGAGGGGGATTGGGTCGTGACTCTTGACAGGGGTCACACCGAGCTACCCAATGTTCAATATCGAGATCTAGGCCCGGCCACCACAGGTATCCCCTTGCCAAACCCTTCATTCGGACAATGCCTGGGTGTCCCACATGCAACATAGTCAATACCTTTTTCCTAAGTGTAGTTGGAATGACCACTCGATCCCCCCATAGTACACATCCTTTCATGTATGACAATTCTAGTCGCTTTGTCTTAAAGTCTGCCAGTCCCCCCTCCTCTGGTCCCCCAAGCCAACCCCTGTGTATACAATTAATCACTGTTTGAAGAATGGGATCTGACTTAGTATGCTCGGCCACTTCCCTGGCTGAAGTTAGGGGGGTTTCTTCTATTTCTAACAGTAGTACCTCATCCGAAGGAACTGGTTCTTCCCCTCTTTGTGCCAAAGGGCACCTGCTTAGTCCATCAGCGTGGCTTATGGACTTCCCTCCCTTATGTATTAAGGTATACTGATAACTGGAGAGGAAGAGAGCCCATCTAATCAGTCTAGGGGACATGAACGGAGGGGTAGGTTTATCTGAAGGCAACAGTCCCAAAAGGGGTTTGTGGTCTGTTATTAATTCAAACCTCCTTCCAAATAAGTAATTATGAAATTTCTTAATGCAAGCTATTAAAGCCAGGGCCTCTTTATCCAACTGGCTATAATTCCGTTCAGCAGGGGTCAGCGTTCTGGAGAAAAAAGCTATAGGTGCCTCAGTGTTGTCTGGCATTACGTGGGCCAGTACTCCGCCCACCCCATAAGCCGAAGCATCGCATGTAAGCCTTATGGGCAAGACTGAACTGTACTGAACCACCACACTATTAGAAGTCAATAAGGTCTTTATTAGAGAAAATGCTTGGCGTTCAGGTCTGCCCCAGGTCCAGGGAATTCCCTTCTGAAGGAGTCGGTGGAGGGGTTCTGCGACCGTTGCCTTCTGTCTCAAAAAAATAGAATAAAAATTCAGAAGACCTAAAAAAGCTTGTAGTTCAGTCTTATTGGTTGGTTCAGGTGCTTCGGTAATTGCTTTTAATTTATCAGTTGTGGGGTGGATGCCCTGACTATCTATTCTATATCCTAGAAATTCAATGCTAGTGGTGCCCCATACACACTTGTCTGCTTTTACTCTGAGGCCCTTGGATTGGAGTCGTTGTAGGACAGCCCTGATTCTCTGGTTCAATTGGGGAATGGTTTTAGCCGAAATTAGTATATCATCGAAGTAGGGTATGGTTCCTTCCAGCCCCGTTAACACTCGCTCCATTAAGCTCTGAAAAATCCCAGGGGCTATGCTTACCCCGAATTGCAATCTTGTGCATCGGAAAGCACCTCTGTGCGTGACAATTGTCTGAGCCAAAGAGGTAGGCTCATCGACCGGAAGCTGCAGGTATGCCTGAGCAAGATCGATCTTTGCAAAGACTTTTCCCTCTCCTAGGGAGTGTAGGAGGTGCTGAACTACTGGTATGGGATAGGGGTGATGCTGAAGGGCCTTATTAATAGTAGACTTGTAGTCTGCACAGACTCTTAGCGAACCGTCCGGTTTCAATGGTGTGACAATTGGAGTCTCCCAGGGCCCTTGCTCTACAGGAACTAGGATTCCTTGAGCAATAAGTTGATCTAACTGATGGTCTAGTTTAGGCAGTAAAGGTAAAGGAACCCTTCGTGGTTTCAGGCGAATGGGCGGAATCTTTGGGTCTATGGAGAAAGAGATAGGGTCCCCCTTATAAGTTCCCAAAGTGGGGCTGAATACTTCAGGAAACTCATGTACAAAATCTGGGGTATCAGAGGGGGACTGTACTAAACAGATGCCAGAGATCTCAATACCTAAGGGGGCCATCCAGGTTAACCCAAGGAGGGAATGCCTTGCCCCATCCACTATTACCAAAGGTAGGGAACAATTAACAGATTTGAACTGTACAGGAATATCAATTTTACCCAATACAGGGATTACATGTCCCTGGAAATCCCTTATAATCAAAGCAGTTTGAGTTAACTTAGACTTACAGACATGTGGCATATACATTTTAAATTTGTCCCAAGGCATAATAGAGTGCCTAGACCCGGTGTCCAGTTCTAAATCACAAGGCTTGCCATTTAAAAGTAGAGAAATAATGATTTTGGTGCCTTGCGTTGAATTTGCGCAATTTACGTAAGTTTGACAGTTACCTCTGTTGTAGTCGCGGTTAGCGGCTGAGTTGTTTTTCCGGGTAAAAGATCTTGGAGGCCGGTTTTCACGGGCCTGTGGAGCCTGGTAGGAGAAACGCTGTTGGCGCGGAGCGGAAAAGGTTTCTTCTGGCTGGGGAGCCCGGCAGGCCTCAGCGATGTGACCGCGCCGATTGCAGCGGCGACAGATGGCTTCCCGAAACGGGCAGCGAAGTCGTGGATGATTTCCCCGGCAACCTGGGCATGGAGCTTGTGTGCGAGGGTATCTCGGTTGTCGTGAGGGGTCGCTGGGAAGCAGGAGGCAGGAATCGTCGGTGGCGGCTGGAGGGCTGAGGTCGTCGGCTGGATCAGCTGTGGAGGAGATCTTAGAGACGGTTTCTTTGTTGACGTGGCTTTGGAGGTCTTTGGCAGCCGCTTCGGCGACCTCGGCTGTCTGGGCAAGCTTGATGACGGTTTGCAAGGTAGGTTCGTCCTCGGTGAGGAGTTTGCCGCGTACGGTGGCGTTTTTCATGCCGAATATGATCGCGTCTGTTAGGCGAGCTTCTGGGCTGTCAAAACGGCATTTTGACAGTACGGTTCGGAGTCTTGTGGCGAATTGATTAATAGACTCAGCTTCCCGTTGGGCCATCCTGGAGAACTGATGGCGGTATACCACAGCTGGCTTCGTGGGTTTGAAATGACCCGCAAGCTTGGATTGTAAGTCTGGCCACGGCACGTTCTTGGCAGGAAGCGGATCGGTGAGCGTTTGAACCAAGTCGAAGATCTCGGGGCCGCAGTAGTTAAGGAAGATGGCTCGCTTCCTGTCGTCTTCGGCGGTCCCCATTCCGGCGGCTTCCAGGAAGATTTCGAAGCGGGTCATGTAGGCTTCCCAAGACGCTTTTTCGGGGTCGAAGTAGTCGGGTGCTCGGCCGATCTGCGAAGGATTCATCTTGCTTGTAGGTTCTCTCCGGTTCTCGTCGCCAGTGAAAAGTATTGAGACGCCAGACGAAGTGCTAAAACAGTGGTTCCCTTTATTCAGCTCTTTCCGCAAGTGACAATCAGCTGGGAACTCACCAGCCGGCAATGAGAAACTCGGCTCTATTTATACTCTTAAGGCTCGCGCCAAAAGAGCTGTCCTGCGTCTGAGCCAATCAGACGCCTCCTAGCATTTCCAATCTGCCTGGTAACAGCATTCACCTCAGGCAACTATTTACATGGCATATTAACATACTCAACAAAAATTATTAAGTAAATGGCACCATCCTTAAAGTGATCCCAGCCTCTCCCATCGCTTTTGATTGTTGGAAGCTAGCTAGGAAGATCATAAATAGTGATCACATGACCCCAGGGCACTGCAACCATTGTAAATACTGTACATGCCCGTTGTCAAGCACCCAAATTTTTGATCACATGACATGGGGATGCTGTGACAGTGGTAAGTGTGAGGACTAACCAAGCCAAGCCCAAATGTTTACTATTTACCACTTCCATGTTTTGCCCTTCTGTTTGTGACTAGTTCTACAAGGGGGCTGGAGATCTCATAGAAAATTATTCCGCCAAGCTAATGTCCTTGAGGAAGAGCTACAATGATTGAACTCTTACTTAGTATAATGTTACTATGGCATGAACCTATAACTGAAACATAATACTGTAGTCCTAATATGGTCAACCATGAACCACAGGTGCTTGACTTTACACAAAGCAAAACCATGCAAACATCATTATGGCTTAGGAATTTTCTAACTGGAGCAATTCCAACATACAAAAGAATCTGTACCATGGATTCCATCCATCAAGTCTATGACTTCTGTTACAACCAAAGTACAGGTGGATCTTAATATGCAACCACAATTGAACCCAAAATGTATGTTACTAAGTGAAACATTTGTTAAGGGATTTTTGCCCCATTTTCCCCCCTGCCAACCTGACTTCCTTTGGGGATCTGTATACTGCAGGAGACAAAAAGAAGGCTGTGAAAATATATACAGACCCCTCGCATTCTGGACATAAATTGGATGGTCAACGAACTGCTGTAAGTCAAGGACTACATTTATCATCCAAGAATCTGCTACTAGAATCAAAGAGATACTAAAATGTCTAGATTCTAAGAATCTGAAATGTTTCTTGGATGTTCTGTTGTTGTTTTTTAATTATTATATTGATGGTCTTTGACTGTAATAAAGGTCTATTTAATTTAATTTACATGCGCGCAAGCATTTTTCCTATGTATACGCATGCGCAGAATGACGCATGATGTGTGTGCCGGCTCGCTGATCAGCATGGGCAGGTCCGTTTTTCCAACTGGGACTGCGCACCTGAACGTACTGGCTGCAGCCCAATACTGGAAGCAACTATATGCAGCGGATAACACCAGGAAATTTAACTTGCAGCGAATTGAAAGAGAAATACATTGCTCAAAAAAATAAAGGGAACATTTAAACAACACAATATACAGTGATCCCCCGGGTATCACGATCCCGATCATTGCGAACGGGCTAAATCACGATTTTTCAACCCGGAAGTCAAAACACCATCTGCGCATGCGCGCCCTTTTTTTCTATGGGCACGCATGCGTAGATGGCACCGGGCAGATCAGCTGCTGGGCAGCTTCCCTGGGTCTTCCCCCTCTTGCTGGCGGGAGGGCGAGTGGCGGGCATCAGCGAGGAGTTTCCCCACCACCCACGCAAACTCCTCGCTGCCGCTCGCCCGCCCTTCGCCCGCCCACGCCATTCGCTCGCGCCGCTTCCCAGCTGAGTCCTGAAGCGAATTGGCTTCAGGACTCAGCTGGGAAGCGGCGCAAGCGAGCGGCGCGAGCGAACGGCTTGTCCGCCGCCTGCCTGCCCGCGCGCCCGCGGCTCGCCCGCCCTTCGCCCGCCCACGCCGTTCGCTCGCGCCGCTTCCCAGCTGAGTCCTGAAGCGAATTGGCTTCAGGACTCAGCTGGGAAGCGGCGCGAGCGAGGGGCGTGGGCGGGCAAAGGGCGGGCGAGCGGCAGCGAGGAGTTTGTGTGGGCGGTGGGGAAACCCCAGCGCCGCTTCCCAGCTGAGTCCCCGTCCCAGGAACCCCAATCTTCGGCTCCTCGCTAGCGCTGCGGAAGTAAAAACACCATCTGCGCATGCGCAGATGGTGTTTTTACTTCCGCAGCGCTACTTCGCGAAAACCCGATCACTGATTGACAATCAATTTCACATGCTGTTGTGCACATTCAACTTTGTACAGAACAAAGCAGTCAATGGGAATATTTCATTCATCCAGATCTAGGAGGTGTTCTTTGAGCGTTCCCTTTTTTTTTTTTAAGCAGTGTATTTCTCTTTCAGAATATCCTTGGCAAATGCTTGCTTGCAAGATATTACGGTACAATAAACCTATTTTTAGAAAAGAATTGCCAAGGAAGTGCTACTCATCCAGTGGCCAGATAAGACATTTATATCAGCATGTCAGAACATCCTTAACTAACCTTGACAGCTGGTGCTATATAAAGTTTAATAAATGAGTACTCATTGGGTGGTAATTTTGTCACATGGTAACGCTTTGATCCTAAATAGAAAGGAAGGTAAGAATGACCCTGAGGTTTGCCGGTCCAATGCAGGAACTACTCTTTCTCTCCTCAACTATTGTATAGATCAGGTAACCCCCAAATGCTAATTGTTTCTAAGAATGTCTTTTGAACTTTTAGATCGCCGAGGAATCCACTCTTCTGTGTATGAAGCATGGCAATGTTGGCATATAACAAAGGCAAATGAAGTTGGCCAACTCCAGGTCTTGTCAGCCCAGCAATGCTGGCTGGCAGGCCCTAGGGGAAGGGCCTTCTCTGCGGTGGCTCCATCCCTTTGGAATCAACTCCCCCCCCCCAAGATCCGCACTGCTCCCACTCTCCCGGTCTTCAGGAAGATACTGAAGACACATCTTTGCTGGCAGGCTTGGGGATGTCGAAATATAGATATTTTGCTCCACCCTACACTATGACTGAGATTTGAATGAATGTGACTGAATGGTTTTTAAGACATGGGTTTTTAGGGTTGCTTAAATTGAATTTTAGTATATCTAATGGGTTTTAGGTTTTTAACTGGTTTAGTTTTTAACTTCAATTTCTAACATGCTATATCTATGTATAGTGCTCCCTCGTTTTTTGTGGGCGATGCATTCCAAGATGAATGAATGAATGAATGAATGAATGAATGAATGAATGAATGAATAAATGAATGAGATTAACAAATTTTCCCAAAGCAGTGTTCTCCAAGTGTGTTAGGATTATAGTTTCCAGAATTTCCAGAAGCTTGATTAATGAATTTTAAGAAATGTACACATCTGGAGGGCACCAGGTTAATGAAAAATGGATTAAAACATGGCTTAGTCTGGATTTCGGCTAGTTTGTCTGATCTATATATATACTTACCTAAAGCATCTGTTTCTGATCTTTGTTCTATTCAGGATGTTTCTGCATTGCAGATGTTCTGATTTAATAACCATTCTCTTTCCCCTGGGAACTTTGGAGAATGGTAGATATACGAGCACAGGGACGTTCAGAAGTTACATTGGAAGAAGCCATGGCAATTGTTAAGTAGTACATCTGAAGATTAATCTTGATATAGCCTTTGGCTTCCATACCATCTCACTAATTCATGGACCATTTGTTCAGTTGAACTTTCATAGGCCAAAGTTAGATGGCATAGACAAAAAAATGCATAAGATAGTTACAGCAATCCTATGCATGTTTATATAGAAATAATTCTAACTATAATACGTTAGGCAAACATACACTAAATGCTGTTGCTAAGTATGTTTTTAAAATGTAATCTGGATATATCACCTAGAATTATTTACCAATATATTATTATTATTATTATTATTATTACTATTATTATTATTATTTTTATTATTTATTAGATTTGTATGCCACCCCTCTCCGCAGACTAATATAGTCTTTAGTCATTGAAATTTCTAAGTGACATTAGGAGACTCGTGAACTTGTGAAAAATAAATTCATAGATCTGGGAAATTTACAGAAGAGATTTACTAAAACTTTAAAGAAGGGGGGGGAAATGGAAAAGAAATTAAAAATCTTACTACAACATCTGAATGAATTAAGGATCAAGATTGTTAATAATAATAATAATAATAATAATAATAATAATAATAATAATAATAATAATAATAATAATTTATTAGATTTGTATGCCACCCCTCTCTGAAGACTCGGGGCGGCTCACAATAATAATAAAAACAATATTATAGTAGAACAAATCTAACATTAAAAAACATATAAAACCCTATCATTATTTAAAAAACCAAACAACACATTCATACCAAACATAAAACAAAGTATAAAAGAGCCTGGGGGAAAGGTGTCTCAACTCCCCCATGCCTGGCGGTATAAGTGAGTCTTGAGTAGTTTACAAAAGACAGGGAGGGTGGGGGCAATTCTAATCTCCGGGGGGAGTTGATTCCAGAGGGCCGGGGCCGCCACAGAGAAGGCTCTTCCCCTGGGGCCCGCCAAACGACATTGTTTAGTCGACAGGACCCGGAGAAGGCCAACTCTGTGGGACCTTATCGGTCGCTGGGATTCGTGCGGTAGCAGGCGGTTCCAGAGGTACTCTGGTCCAATGCCATGTGGGGCTTTAAAGGTCATAATCAACACTTTGAATTGTGACCGGAAACTGATCAGCAGCCAATGCAAGCCACGGAGTGTTGTGGAAACGTGGGTGAATCTTGGAAGCCCCACGATGGCTCTTGCGGCTGCGTTCTGCACGATCTGAAGTTTCCGAACACTTTTCAAAGGTAGTCCCATGTATAGAGCGTTGCAGTAATCGAACCTCGAGGTGATGTTAGATGTAACAGGAAACAATACAAAGTTGGGTTATTTGAACAAGGTTAAAATATGTTTCTATAAAATTCTTGCAACACTTTATGGAATTTTTGTTGACACCAGGCCTAAAAAAAAGATGAATGATTGTAATCTTGTAGGGAGTGAAGAGTTATTAAGATTTTTACAAGTAGTTGCAATGAAAATCAAAAGTAACTTCTTTATATTTTTTAATATTTATCTTACCTACTATTATTAGTGGTAGTAATAGTATTTGTTTTACTACTGAAATCAAAATTTTCAATAATTTATTTTTTAAAAAAGTGGTTGTCATTGTCTTATTCTGGAAATGTTTACAATTTTCTAAATTAGCTTACTGCTCTAGAATTATCTTGCAGCCTCCCATCCAAATATTAACCAGGTCCAAAACTGAGTAGCTTCTCAAAATCAGCCACTCAGCTGCACACTGCCACTTGTAGGCACTACATAGTAAATTACATGGCCACAGAATGTATTCAAATGTTCAATTAAACAATATCCCACTGGCTTCATTGATCATTATGTATCTGCACTCTCACAAACTTATTTTAATATTATTCATTGTCATACAATCCAAGCATTTTGGTAACTATTCCTGAATAAAAGTAGGAGTTCTTCCAGTACCTTTCTCATTCAGTTTTGGCAACAAAGAAGATAATTATTATTTTACCATTTTGCGTAAAACTTGGCCAGTTTTCTTTGCAACCTCCTAAAGGTTCCTTAGATTATTATTATTTTTATTAGACAGTGTATTCAGGATTTTTTATCTAAGCAACATTTCTCACTCTATATTTGTGGCCTGCCAATCAGTATTCAGCTGCCCCCGGTACCAGTAATGGGCAGCCAAAATTTTTACTGCCACACTACGGGTGTGGCTTATTTTGTGGGTGTGGCTTAATGGTCATGTGACTGGGTAGGAGTGGCTTGCTGGCCATGTGACCAGGTGGGAGTGGCTTGAATGATCAGTATTATTCAAGTGAACTGCTAAGTCCTCGACTTACAACCTCACCACTGTCGCTCACTGGGGTGTCAATTTCCTGCACTCTCCTTCCTGGGTCGCTCCCCCCACCTCAGGCTGGGTAGCTGGGCGAATGGGTGCTGCCAGAAACATAAATGCTGCCAGCGCCAATTCCACCCATGCCTTCTGCTTGCACCTCAGGTGGGAGGTGGCCGCATGAGGCTGGAGGGGAGCCAGGCAAGAGAGAGGGAAGCTCATCTGAGGCCTGGAAGGAGGAAAGAGGAAAAAAGCAAGGAGCGCAGCAGGGGGGAAAAAGGAGAGCCGAGCCAAGACCAGTAATCCAGGAAGTGACAGCCACCGATCAGCTGGGATTGCACACGCATCTTCATTTTTGCTGGTGGAACTGCATTCCACCCCGTCCTGCCTGCTGCCCACCCCTGCCTGGTACTCCTGGGATCGCCGTTCCAGTAGCAAAAACGGTGATGCATGTGCATCTGTGCATTCCCGCCAACGGCATTCATGCCCTCGCACACACCCACACAAGATTTTGCTTCTGTGCATGCAGAAATTGGCAAAAATTGGCAAAACCTCGCACATGTGAGATTTTGACAATTGTTGGGCTTTCTTTGCTTCTGCACATGCGCAGAAGCAAAATCTCACACTGGGGGGAGGTGTGCCCACTGTCGCCTGCCCGTCCCTCTTGCACCGGCTTCTGGGACAGATCAGTAGGAAAAGGTAAGTGAAGTCCTTTACTGCTGCCATTGGCTATCGGATCCTAGAACTGAACAACACCTAACTTAAATTCTGAAACCACTGCTCCATTTTCAATTCTGGATGCGAAAGAGATAAAAATGGTAGTATGGAGGGGAGAATCTTTTGTACTTTGTACTTTTTGTTGATATTCAGCACACACGAATGGTCGGAATTTATTCTTTCAGTAGAAACATTTCACATTGGGGGATTTCTAGTTCACACACACACACACACACACACACACACACCACCTGAAAATGGATCAAAAGGATATCTGGAGTCCTGCTGATGAAAGTTCCTGGCTAAGGGACTAAGATGTGAAATAAGTGCATTGTACTATTCCTTCCCACATCCATCACAGTGAAGAATTTAAAAACATGAACATGGTCTCCACATGGTAAACTGGCATCTCTGAATCCAGGCACGACTACACAGTAGTTTTGTGAGTCATCTTTGACTATCCCTCTAATACGAAGACAAAGCTGCTTGTGACAAGAACATGGTGAGCCAAATGTTTGTGGATGTTACTATAAAGGAGGTCAGGCTGAATTATTACAAGAGTCTTCTTTCCACTCTTTCATCAACTGAGCTGGGGCAATTTAAGGGTTTCCTAAGCCAGGAACGAAGATTAGTTTTAGGCACCAGCTAACATTCATTCCCTTATAGGGACTCCAACACTCCGCAGTCTGCATTGGTTGCCGATCAATTTCCGGTCACAATTCAAAGTCTTGGTTATGACCTATAAAGCCCTTCATGGCATCGGACCAGAATACCTCTAGGACCGCCTTTTGTCGCACGAATCCCAGCAACCGATTAGGTCCCACAGAGTTGGCCTTCTCCGGGTCCCATCGACTAAACAATGTCGTTTGGCGGGCCCCAGGGGAAGAGTCTTCTCTGTGGCGGCCCCGACTCTCTGGAACCAGCTCCCCCCAGAGATTAGAACTGCCCCCACCCTCCCTGCCATTCGTAAACTCCTTAAAACCCACCTTTGCCGTCAGGCATTGAGACATCTCCCCCAGGCCTATACAATTTAAGTATGGTATGTCTGTGTGTATGTCTGCTTTAATAACGGGGATTTTAATGTTTTCTTTTTCAATCATTAGATTATTAGATTTGTTATGCACTGTTTTCTATTGTTGTTGTGAGCCGCCCTGAGTCTACGGAGAGGGGCGGCATACAGATTTAATAAATAAACAAACAAACAAACAAATAAATAAATAAATAAATAAGCAAACAAACAAACAAACAAACTACTTTATTGCTCCTCCTCCTCATCTAGGCCTGGCATATTTGGGGTGCAAACCAGGTGTGAAATGGTCCCAGTTTGTACTTGTTGGTCATCAAAGAACCAATCCAAAGGCATCATGAAGCACCTCTCACCCACCTGGATGCCCTTTGTGCATGCATAGAACGCTTTCCACGTGCATAGGGAGTAAAAGAACCCAAATGGCGGTATCCAGGCAGGGTAGGTGGAGCCTCCCATTGCCTTTGTGACTGGATCTCCAATGACCAATAGGCACAAATGAACCGGAAGCATTTCATCCTTGGTACAAACCTCCAGAGATGGAGGGGTTTTCTCTCCAGGATTATCTCTTTGCTGGCATTTGGCAGTCACATGGATTATTCCAGCCCAGGTATGGTAGGCCTACCTTCCCATTCACCTGATCTTCTAAGCAAGCAGGAAGAGAAGAATAGAAAGAAATGCAGCAGAAACATGTTGTGCTTTCTTGGGCTTTTTTTCAGGTGTCAAATTGACCCAGCAGCAGAGCCAAGCAAAACAGCAGCACAAGGAAGAGGATTACTTCAGCATCCTGTCTAAACTCCCCCTAACTCCCTTTCTGCAAAGAAAAAGAAAAAGGCTGAAAGCCACAGTAATGAACCACAAAGAAACTCCCAACCAATCCACAAAGCTTTCTTTCCCTTAGCTAAACCCTACGCGTATTGTTTAAATTCACCAATGTTATTATAGGTGCCTTCTCAGGTATAGTCCCCAAACCAGTGAAATGTGCCAGGTGCCTTCTTTGTCTTTTCAACACCAAGCAAATTTGCTTTTATTCTCCCAGGCCCTTTATGACAGTAGCATGTTAATATTTTGCACAGCAACTTTTAAAATAACATTTCTGCTGTTACATTTTTACCAAATTTGCTCTGGGAGTTGAAGCCCACAATTCTTAAAGTTGCCAAGGTTGGAGAACTCTGGTCTATAATGAGCAGCTGCATAATGAGGGGGCCACCGGATTGGCAAAAGGGGCAAGTCCCAAGATAATGTGACCCTTTACAAAATCTATAGTAGATTCTGACTGCTATGCATTCAGATGAACAACTATACGGTGCATCTATGGAGATTCTCAGTCATCCAGGTCGTAGCTGTCTCAAAGGTGCTTTTTCAAGAGGCAACTGGACTTTCTTGCTTTTTATTTGAAGGTGTTTAACTTCTCATCCAAGAAGCTAAACTCAATGATTTCAGCTCAGAGCTGAAGAAGCTTCTTGGATGAGAAGCGAAAGGACTTCAAAAAAACAAACAAACAAGAAAGTCCAGTTGCCTCTTGAAAAAACACCTGCGGGACAACTACACTGTACATTATCCATACCCTTTGATTCTAACTCTGATCTTTCGGTTTATCTCTCCTGTCAAGTACTGTATATATTATTTCTGACAACATATACGCAGGGGAACAAGACCTCACCTACAAAAAGATATTGACAAAATTGAACGGGCTACAAAAATGGTGGAAAGTCTTAAGCATAAAAGCCACGGCACACTGGTTGAAAAACACTGGACCATGAGATATTTTTCTGCCGTCAATGTTCTATGTTTCTAAATAGATGCAGTGTATTGTGATTGCCTCCATAGCTCCACTCCCCAAATGACCCTGAGCCAGCATACGTACATTCTTAGGGCAGGCAAGGATTACATTGCCAGTGTTGCATTCTAGTAGGTGTCAGCAGCATTCTTGGTTGCTCTGTGAACACAGCCTGAGTTTTAAAGACTCCAGGGTAGGTTGGAAAAGAGTGGGAAGAGATTTAATCCTGTTTTGATGGAACAGGGTTTATTCTGCCTTGCTAGGAAAAATGGTTTTGCTTTGGGCAAGCAAACAACACACTTCAAAGTCCACCAGATTGCAGGCCTCCTGAACTTTTAATTTACTGTGCCAGACCTCAGACTGCAAGCAGAGAAAGCTGTCAGTCAGAAGACAGGAGCTCCAATTTAATATATGCATTGCATTGTTCAAAAATAAGTCATCATATTTCATGACGTTAATATTCATAATTCATGGATCAGCATGCTTTTCAGATGGTTGGGCTTCCCATCAACTCTCCTAGCATGGTTACTGACTTAACCAAGAGAGATTTTCTCTGCTCTTTTGTTTATCAGGCATGTTAATTTGTCTTCCCTTTAATGATACGTGATGAAATTAAGAGCTATAAAGCATTTCCCCAATAAGGGAATTGAGGAGGAGTGCTATTAGGAGTACTGCTAATAATAGTAGTAGTAGTAGTAGGCTGGGAGGCAAAATTAAGAGAGAGAAATATTTGCCACAATATTTTATTATAGAGTTCATAATAGATGCTTGAATCCTCACTGATCGCATCATGAAATTGAGTACACAGCGGATAAAATGTTTTCAACTCTACTGTTTCCTCTCTGTCTGGCCTTTTATCCTGCCAATTAGGAGAAGAATTCAGGATCTTTTTTAAACTAGAAAGGTAACATAAAAGACAAGCTTCTAATACCTTAAGTAGATACAGTACTTTGACTTCCCATAAAATCACGTGCCAGTGATAGCAGCTGTAGTCCAATTGGGGAAATGTTATTACACCATATTGACAAATAGTGAGGTATGTAAAAATTGCTTGGAAAAACAATATTGCCATGTAAAAAGGACCAGAGCCCACATTCCAATTGCCACAAAGGCATTGGCTTCTTACAGCTATGTGCCGGTAAAACGTTTAAATAAATAAATTGACAAAACGTATTACAACCTCAAATTGACCCAAGAGTGATGGGTCTAACACAGTGATGGCAAACCATTTTTTTCCTTGGGGGCCAAAAGAGTGTGCATGCACACTATTGCACATGCACGAGTGCCCACACCTATAATTCAATGCCTGGGGAGGGGAAAAACAGCTTCCCCTCCCCCCTCAGAGGCCCACTGGAGGCTGGAAATGGCCAGTTTCCCAACTTCTGGTGGACCCCATAGGCGTGTGTTTCTCCCTCCTCAAGCTCCAAAGGGTTCCCTGAAGCCAGGGGAGGGTAAAAATGCCCTCGCTCATCCCTCTGGAGGCTCTCTGGAAGCCACAAATGCCCTCCCAGAGCCTCTGTGTGAGCCAAAAATCACACATGCACATTGGAGCTGAGCTGGGGCAATGGCTCGCGTGCCAGCAGATATGGCTCCGCATGCCACCTGTGGCACCCATGACATAGGTTCACCAACACTGGTCTAACGTAATAAGCCAGCAGCGCTCTAGACTAGAGGTTATCACACTTTGACAGAGGGACAGTCTGAGAAAAACACACCACAAATAACAATAGAAAATGCCAATCAAGCTTTGAAACAGAAGACCAGAAATACAAAAGAAACAAGCCGACTCAAATCCAAATGATTTCAAGGAGAAGGAGAAGCTGTATCTGATACAACTTAATCCACTAAACACAGGGTGGGGAATGTACCGATCTCCTGTACCCAAAGCCAGATACTTTGGCCCTAAGGACTACAGTGGCCAGATGGAAAGTTAACCTGTTGAATAATAATAATAATAATAATAATAATAATAATAATAATAATAATAACAACAACAACAATAATAATAACAACAATAACAACAATAACAACAACAACAATAATAATAATATATTAGATTTTTATGCCCCTCCTCTCCGAAAACTGTGGCGAGGGGGACGTTTGCGCAGGTTTGCCTGATGCACCAGTTGCGGCCCTATTTGGACCGAGACTCACTGCTCACAGTCACTCATGCCCTCATCACCTCAAGATTCGAATACTGTAACACTCTCTACATGGGGCTACCTTTGAAAGGGGTTCAGAAACTTCAGATCGTGCAGAATGCAGCTGCGAGAGCAATCATGGGCTTCCCCAGGTATGCCCATGTCACACCAACACTCCGCAGTCTGCATTGGTTGCCGATCAATTTCCGGTCACAATTCAAAGTATTGGTTATGACCTATAAAGCCCTTCATGGCATCGGACCAGAATATCTCCGGGACCGCCTTCTGCCGCACGAATCCCAGCAACCAATTAGGTCCCACAAAGTTGGCCTTCTCCTTGTCCCGTCGACTAAACAATGTCGTCTGGCGGGTCCCAGGGGAAGAACCTTCTCTGTGGGGGCCCCGACTCTCTGGAACCAGCTCCCCCCCAGAGATTAGAACTGCCCCCACCCTCCTTGCCTTCCATAAACTCCTTAAAACTCACCTCTGCCATCAGGCATGGGGGAATTGAGGCATTCCCACCCTCCCCCGGGCCTATACAATTTATGCATGATATGTCTGTGTGTATGTCTGGTTTAATAATGGGGTTTTTAAATGTTTTTTAAAATTTATTAGATTTGTTGTGAATTGTTCTATTGTATGTTGTGAGGCGCCCCGAGTCTACGGAGAGGGGCGGCATACAAATCTAATGAATAAATAAATAAACTACCTGGAGCAAAGAAAGAGGTACCTAGAATGTGGATAGATCAGCATTTTTTTAAAAAGCCATAATACTGTAATGTGTAATTAACCAAGAAAGAGCCATGATCATCTAGAACAGATTTTTCTTCCAGAAGGACTGGATCTGCAGTTCCAACAGTTGAAAACATCAAGGCTTTTTAAGGCATCAGGAAGTCATTGTGGGGAAGAAATGACCTGGCAATAGCTGAGAGGAGCTGGAAAAATATGACGCATGAAATTTCAAATCTAACCCTTTCAAAATTCTGCCAGTCATTTCAGCCCAAGAATATCTTCTGTAATGCCATTTTGCTGCCTCACAAAGGCGTTATCATAATTTTGCACAGGTCTAAACAATTATTTTAGGCTTCTAAATCTGAAGCAGTAAAACATTACAATGAGACATGATAAGCTTTTCTGGCTTGGTTTCATTGGGAATACATCACACTAATTTGGCAAAAGTTTCGCCTAAGATGAGAACTTTGGAAGGGTTTTCCTAGGCCAAGGTGATCAGAAAGCCAATAGGAAACATGAATCCGGTCTTCCTCCCACCCTATATATTGTAAAATCGAAAGTATACAGAAGTTCCTGTAAACAACAAGGGGCAGAAAACTTGTGGGTGGAGGACAAACACACAGGAGGAGGACATCTAAGGCTGTCTTGGCAACAGAAGGTTAGCATTCATGCCTGTCTAGCTTGCACTTTTGTGCCTAAAATAGTAGCAAGAAAACCAGAATATTTCAAAATAACAGCTGTGAATGAAGATCCCCTGTTCAAGTCTTAGGTTAATCACAAACAGCACCCCCACATTTCATGGAATTAGTATAAGGCAGCACAAAAATTAAGGAAATCACTTGAGAAAAAGCAGTAATATTTGTTGTCATTTAATTATTTCAAAGGATCTGGATTTAAATAGCTTTAGAATGGGCATCCATGCTTAGCAGAACATTTTCATCTGTTCTCTCACCCTTTAAAGGAAACAGTTAAATAGCCTTCCTCACAGGATGGATGAGAAATATTCTAAATAATATACTTTAATCCTATTTCAGTGCTTAAGAGATGTATTTACCCAAGGGATTATAGAAATACTACTTTGATTGTCCAGAATCTACTTCTAGCCAATTTCAGAAAATGGATGCAAACAATGATATTATGTCTGAATACTATTTTATAAGCTTATTAATCTACATCATATAAAAAATAATTTTGTACGCCTATATTTTATTCTACAATAAACTATGATTTATCAAACATGTAATTTTTCCCTTTTTTAGATTAAGCAGTCTAAGATACTGATAAATTTGAATGTCCAATTCAGTACCTTTGTTTTATCTCTATGAGATCCTTTTTGGAGTGAGAAAATTCTATCCATTCACAGTTTTTCAATTTGGCGGCACTCTAGACATGCCTATGATAGCAGTTTTAGTTCCAGTTCTTGTACGTTATTGTATGCTTATGAAATTCAAACTCTGCATTTAATGCAATAGAATTATTATAACAATCATTTTGGGAGATGGATAACATATGGTTGGCATGAATACTTAGCACCAGTTTGCAAATTTAACTAAATCTGAAAGAATGGGAAATGGAATTAAGAATCAATTCTTAAATAAAGAAAACCTCTACAGAAAAAGAAGCACAGTTCCTGCAGAAATTGAGAGGTTATGTTTGTCATAATACAACTTCCATTCCTGGTGTACTACAACTTATTCTATATTAAGAACAAGTATGAAACGTTAGCATCTCTGAAAACACAAGCTGCCTTTGTTCTTTTAAAATTTAGCGCACAGCACTGTTTTAAGGCTTTGTCTCTGAGTGTGCTTAATCATTCCTCTCTTAGGTCTGTAGAAAGAAGACACAAAGAAATTTTAAAAGAATATATGGAGAAAAGGAAAATATTGATTCTCAAAACTGAGCAAGGTTAAAGTGCATGTTCACACATATCTGGGCATATTATGTTGGATTAATACCTGATGCAATATGAGCCCTGATCAGAATGGTAAAATTTTCAAGATGGTAAAATTAGAAAGATCACTATTTTACCATTCCTGTGCTCCATCATATCGTTGTCCCAAAGTTCCTTCATACTATTACTACTGTAATTGAACAGATAATGTCTCAGGAACAGGGCTAAATGCGTAAAATTACTATGCATGACATAGGGGATCGAGTGCATTCCCTCTGTTTCATTGCACTTGTTAAACTCCATTTTTTTTCCCATCATCGCTGCAGAACAAATGACAGTATATTAATATTTTGTTAGGTGAGCACGGAACTGACAAATAATTCTACACTGTAACCCTGAATCCACTTAGGCTGCATACTAATAATCCTTCCTGTACAAGTTCCACATACATGGGGTAGTGAGCCTTTTCTTGCCCAAGGTGCTATGAGTGAGGGAGCCCAAAGCAGGGCTGGGTTCCAACCAGTGAAGGGCTGCAAAAACGTTTACTACCACACTGTGGGTGTGGCTTATTTTGTGGGTGTGGCCTGATGTCCAAGTTGGAGTGGCTTGATTATCATGTGACTGGGGGTGGTGGCTTAAATGTCATGTGACTGGCTTAAAGGTGGCCAACTTGACATCACTCGCGTCAAAGGTTTGGGTTAGGATTAGGGTGCCTGGCCTCTCCTCACCTCAAAGAGATACAATTTCCCTTACTAATACTGAACATCCGAAATATTCTTTTTAATTCTATGTATACAGTATATGCCATATGTGTACACACAGGCGCACAAAAATATACATTATCTACTATATAGTGTGTGTGTGTGTGTGTGTATTTGTTTTCGTAGATTTTCACGGGCATATGTATATATATAAGGCCGAAATAGCGCTATCCTAGTCTCCCTTAATTTTAAAAATTCAGCAAAAACATGTGATACATATACTGTATATATATAGCTCTATTATAGATCTATAGTAGATCTATCCTAGTCTCCCTTAATTTTCAAATTCAGCAAATATATATGTCACATGTTTTTCCTGAATTTGAAAATTAAGGGAGACTAGGATAGATCTATTTCGG
This sequence comes from Erythrolamprus reginae, assembly GCF_031021105.1. Lineage (NCBI taxonomy): Eukaryota > Metazoa > Chordata > Lepidosauria > Squamata > Dipsadidae > Erythrolamprus > Erythrolamprus reginae. The sequence continues at coordinate 88,343,721 of NC_091950.1, read as the reverse complement.
CCTTATTTTGGCCTTAGCAGCTAGCCATACACTCACTGGGACTTGAACTTGCAACCTTGGCCTTGTAAGGCAGAGAATTAACCTCTAGGCTACAGTATCCTATCCCTTCAGCTCTGTACCAGGGAAGGGTTACATGGACCGGGACTCACTGCTCACAGTCACTCATGCCCTCATCACCTCGAGATTCGACTACTGTAATGCTCTCTACATGGGGCTACCTTTGAAAAGTGTTCAGAAACTTCAGATCATGCAGAATGCAGCTGCGAGAGCAGTCATGGGCTTCCCAAGGTATGCCCATGTTACACCAACACTCTGCAGTCTGCATTGGTTGCCGATCAATTTCTGGTCACAATTCAAAGTGTTGGTTATGACCTATAAAGCCCTTCATGGCATCGGACCCGAATACCTCCAAGACCGCGTTCTGCTGCACGAATCCCAGTGACCGATTAGGTCCCACAGAGTGGGTCTTCTCCGGGTCCCATCAACTAAACAATGTCGTTTGGCGGGCCCCAGGGGAAGAGCCTTCTCTGTGGCGGCCCCGACTCTCTGGAACCAGCTCCCCCCAGAGATTAGAACTGCCCCCACCCTCCTTGCCTTTCGTAAACTCCTCAAAACCCACCTTTGTCGTCAGGCATGGGGAAAATGAGATATCTCTCCCAGCCCTATACAATTTATGTATGGTATGTTTGTACGTATGTCTGCTTAATAATGGGGTTTTTAAAATATTTTAAATTGTAAATTATTAGATTTGTTATGAACTGTTTTATTGTGTTGTGAGCCGCCGGGAGTCTACGGAGAGGGGTGGCATACAAATCTAATAAATAAATAAATAAATAAATAAATACATACATACATACATACATACATACATACATACATACATACATACATACATACATACCCAGAGCCCGGAAGGGGAAAAAAGAAAAAAAATCAAATTTTTTCTACCGGTTCTGCATACCTGACTGTACCCATAGAAGCCCAATGCTGGTTCCAATTTACCTCACGGTCAGTTCGCTTCCTCCCATGCTGAATGGCAATGATTCGCAGTACAAAAACCCCTGATTTTTTTAAAGCCAAAAACAAAATGGCAACCGCATCCACAGTGCTGGAAATTCAGCTTTTACACATGTGCAGAAGAAAATAAAAATAAAAAAATATTTGGGGGGAAATCATTTTTTTTTTTTAATGGTGGCACCCACAGACCAGCACTGACTGATCCAGTTCAGACAATGACATCATTGTGACATCACCAGCAGGTCACTACCAGTTCAGGCGAACTGGTATGAACTGGGAGGAACCCACCCCTGGCCCAAGGGAGAGGCAGAGGGTCTCTTCCTGTTAATAGCTCGGCTAAATTCTTGCTAGCGACAAAGGCACAGAGACCGACAGACAGACGGACACTGTTTTTTCCCTCAAAATAGTACTGCCACAGATTTTTTTGATAATAGTTTTGCCTTCTGTAAAGTTGGCTTTGCTTCAGTGATGAGACAAGCCACATAATACGAAGTCTGCAAATAAGAATGGAATCTGGCAGAGTAAGAGATAGTTTTCTTTGATTGTGTTTCAGGAGTGTCCACAGGGTGTGGTTAGAAAAGGCAAAATGGCAGCCGCAGCTGTGCCACAAAGCTCATTCTGGGGGGGGGGGGTTATGTGCACTTATACCGAGCACATAAAGAGGCCTGGATATTTTCTCTATTTACTTCACAGCAAAATTAGAGAGGGAGAGCCACAAGACTCTGGACAAAGACATTACATTTTAGAGTTTCGCCTTTCCATTTGTACAGTGTTGACAGATATCCTGCAGCAATTATGTAATCTCCCGCTTCCTCTCTTTTCCCAGTTTAAAAAATATAGCAGAATAAGAAAACACTAACTAACCTTATGATTTCAAAGTTAGATATCAGTAAGAGTTGGGGTAAGTTGAACTTTGCCAAACTATTTACATGCACAGAATACAATTCCTATCCATGTATAGGGGCTATATTTACGCATCATGGCTATATTGTACTCACAATGAAATTAAGCAAAAATAATAGGTTAAAGTAAGAGATTTAAGGTACTTTGTGGCAGGGGAGAAGAAAGCGCAAGACTTAAAAACCTTGCCAATATTTTGCTAGTATTGCCTCAATCTTAAAATTCTGTGCTCTAGCTATTCTACTGAATTATGTTCATCTTTCATGTTGCTTACTTATTTACTTACTTACTTGCTTGCTTATTTGCTTGCTTACTTACTTATTTTTATTTATTTGTTTGTTTGTTTGTTTGTTTGTTTGTTTGTTTGTTTGATTGATTGATTGATTGATTGATTTTTATGCCACCCTTCTCCTTACACCCAGGGTGGCTTACATGTTAGCAATAGCACTTTTTAAGAGAGCCAGCCTATTGCCCCCACAATCCAAGTCCTCATTTTACCCACCTCGGAAGGATGGAAGGCTGAGTCAACCTTGAGCTGGTGATGAGATTTGAACCGCTGACCTACAGATCTACAGTCAGCTTCAGTGGCCTGCAGTACAGCACTCTACCTGCTGCACCACCCCGGCTCTTCTTGTTTATTCTTCAGTAAACAATTTTTAGTTTGTTTAGCATGAGATTTTAAAAAAATAGTAAAAGGTATTAAGATATAAAGAAATATTACAAGCAAGATGTAAGCAGTACATACATACAACTCCGTTCCACTGCTGGGGGAAGTGTGGTACCCTTTAATACAGGATGCCTGTAAAGTTACTTCATGCACAACGAGTTAGCAGTTGCATTAGGCAATGTCCATCCCTGACTTTGCTAAGCACATCTATTGAGCAAGTTGTCGAAGCTAGAAACAGTTTACTCATAAAGTATTATTTTGCTCTGAGATTAATAAGAGAGAGCCGGCGTGGCGCAGCAGGTAGAGTGCTGCACTGCAGGCCATTGAAACTGACCATAGATCTGTAGGTCAGCAGTTCAAATCTCATCACTGGCTCAAGGTTGACTCAGCCTTCCATCCTTCCGAGGTAGGTAAAATGAGGACCCAGATTGTGGGGGCAATATGCTGGCTCTGTGAAAAAGTGCTATTGCTAACATGTTATAAAGGAAGGAAGGAAGGAAGGAAGGAAGGAAGGAAGGAAGGAAGGAAGGAAGGAAGGAAGGAAGGAAGGAAGGAAGGAAGGAAGGAAGGAAGGAAGGAAGGAAAGAAAGAAAGAAAGAAAGATTCCAAGGTTGCATGCAGACCTTCCAGGTTGTCACTGAATTTTATGTTTTCTTTGAAACAAGAGGAAAATTATTTCTTACACAGATTAGAGATAGATAGATTGATAGAGAGAGAGACTGTAATTAGTCTAACATAAATTTAAAGGTAAATCAAATAAAATATATCTACTCCCACTCATTTGTCTGTCCTACCTTACTTAGTGCAAGCTTGACTTAAATTAAGGCAATTTGGTTTTTCAACAGCAGTGGCAACAATCCTCCGTTAAATATGCACAAGACTTTTCACTATTTCAATGTAGGACAATATTACCTAAAATAATATAAACAAATTCTGTAATCTTCCTCAACCTGGTGGTCACCAGATGCACTGGTTTTGTTGGTTAGGCATACAGTGGTACCTCTACCTAAGAACGCCTCTACTTAAGAACTTTTCTAGATAAGAACTGGGTGTTCAAGATTTTTTTGCCTCTGCTTAAGAACCATTTTCTACTTAAGAACCCGAGCCCAGAAAAGTTTCCCAGGAAATTTGAGAGCGGCACAAAGGCCCAGCCAGTTTCCTGCCATTCCCCCTGGGTTTCTCTCTCTGGCACAGTGTATGGGAGGCAGCCTCGCGCCTGGTGTAAGGGAGGCGCGTGCTCCTCCTTGCCGCCTCAGAGTCCCTCTTTTTTTTTTAAGCCTTAAAGTTTTGGATTTTTAAAAATTCCCCTCACCTCACCTTCTTCCTTCGGCAGCGACTGTCCTCCTCCTCTCCTTCTTCCCCCTCTCCCACCCAAATTCCGAGCTCTTATTTCTTTCCTAATGGGTTTGCATGCATTATTTGCTTTTACATTGATTCCTATGGGAAAAATTGCTTCTACTTACAAACTTTTCTACTTAAGAACCTGGTCGCGGAATGAATTAAATTCTTAAGTAGAGGTGCCACTGTACTATGTGGGAATACAAATTAAATTTAAGTTTAAATTTAATTAGATTTGTATGCCGCCCCTCTCCGAGGACTTGGGGCAGCTCACAGCACATAATAAAACAGTAGAAAAACAATCCAATTAATAACATAAACAATCGTTAAAAAATTCTAATTTTAAAACTTCAATTAACAATTCATACAACAGTCTTACTAGGAAACATTCTTTGGCCAGGGGGAAGCTCTAATAACACCACGCCTGGAGACAGAGATGAATTTTTAAACTCTTTCGGAAGCCAAGGAGGGTGGGGGCAGTGCAAATCTCCAGGGGCAGTTGATTCCAGAGGTCTGGGGCCCCCACAGAGAAGGCTCTTCCCCTAGGTCCCGCCAGCTGAGATTGTTTGGTCGACGGGACCCTAAGAAGACCAACTCTCTGGGACCTCACCGGTCGCTGGGATTAAGTCTACCTCAGAGGCAACAGGTTGAACTTATCAATTCTTTGAAATGAACAAACTGTAGAGGAGAAGGTCACCTTGACCAAGGCTTTCCTTGCTCCCTGGACTTTCCTTGCTCAATTTCATTTAATTTATTCAATTTAGGTACCAGCTGTTCTGTCGGGCTCTCTGGTAGAATCCTCCCAAAAATTCACAGGTACAAATTTCAGACACACACACGTTTGAAAATTCAAAACAATGTTCTTTATAATGAAAATTCACTTAAACTAAGCCCTCTTTTGGTATAGCGAAGAGCACTGGTCTCCAAAGAAACTGGTAATTTATACAAGTCCCTTATCAGTTCTGTGATACTTAGCTTGCAGATGTGAGGCAATTCAAAGTCCTTCTTTCACAAAGTGAAACACACTTTGCTCTGGTTTAGTTTCAAAGCGGGGAAAAATCAACACACACAAAAAGTCAAAGTCAGTAAAGCAGTCACGAAACACAACGATCAGATAATCCTCCACAATGGCCAAACCCACAGGCTGCTATTTATAGCAGCCTCACTAATTACCACAGCCCCACCCAACCACAGGTGGCCTCATTTTCTTTGATAATAATATCTCAGTTGTTGTTGCCTATGCATCGCTCTCTGCATGCGTGGCTGTATCATTAACTCTTGTTCTGAATCCAAGGAGGAGCTAGATAATTGATCTCCTTCTGAGCTGTCTGCCACACTCTCCTCCTCCCTGTCACTCATGTCTTCTTGGTCAGAGGAGCCTTCATCAGCAGATTCCACCGGGGGGGGGGCAAAACAGGCCTGCAGCATGTGGATGTCTCCCCCACATCCACAGTCCTTAGGGCAGGAGCTGGGCCAGAGCTAACCACAACACCAGCAAACTCCAAACTGACTCTGTGTAGTTTGCAATAAAACCACACAAAATATAAAATGTGAGGAATATCCCATAATAACAAAGGATGAGAAAGGGAATAAAGAGCAAAAACAGATGGCAACTCCAGCTATCAGCACCTACTCCCTCAAACATCCTTCAAAAATTCCCCCATACATCTAAGCTAAGGACTTGGAGAACATTCAGGTCTTTGGAGCGTTTCAGCGTAGGAGCAGGTACTATTACAGAGAAGGCATGCTTACTGGATCCCAACAGATGACACTGTTTAATTGTCACTGCCAACCCTGTCAGCTCATACCAGCTGGATAAACAGTTCTTCAGATAATTAGGACCTATGCCATGTAGGTCATAATCTCACATTGAGAAGCATACTAGTAACTAATGTAATTTGCAAAGCAGAGGTTTTACACGAGCATAGTGTGCCACTGCATTCTGCACCAGTTGAAGTTTCTGGGTGGTCTTCAAAGGCAGCTTCATGTAGAGCACATTGCAGAAGTCAAATTCCAAGGTCACTAAGGCATGAGTGGTTATCTGAAAGGCATCTTGGCCCAGGAAAGAACATAACTGATATACTAAATGGAAAAATTTTCCTGACCACAGTTGCCATTTGCTTATTGAGGAAGATTTACAGAATGATCATCATTCTTCAATTGGGAAGTGCAAGGTTAAATATGTAATTTTTCCCATATCCATGTGGTCCACACATAGAAGTTTAAACAAACAAACAAACAAATACATAGATCCATCCATCCATCCATCATTTATGTCATCTGGCAGGACCCAGGGGAAGAGCCTTCTCTGTGGCGGCCCCGACCCTCTGGAATCAACTCCCCCCAGAGATTAGGATTGCCCCCACCCTTCTTGCCTTTCACAAACTCCTCAAAACCCACCTCTGCCATCAGGCATGGGGAAATTGACTCCCCCGGGCCGTTTCCCGTTTTACTCAAGGTTTGTCTGAGATGTATTATTGTTTTTTTTATACCAGTACTAAGTGTTTTTAATTGCTTTTTTATTGTTGGATTTGTACCGTATTTTGTGTTGTGAGCTGCTCTGAGTCTCTGGAGAGGGGCGGCATACAAATCTAATTAATAATAATAATAATAATAATAATAATAATAATAATAATAATTTGTTTGTTTGTTTGTTTGTTTAAACTTCTATGCTGCCCAATCCCAAAGGATTTGGTTTTGGTAGGATTGAATTGAAATCAGTTCTTCTCTATCCAGACCCACATAGCCTCCAAGCACCAAAGCAAAACTTCATCAATCTCATTTGGTGGGCCTGGAGTCAACAGATATTATCAGACACTATCAGTACTATATTGATGATATAGCATTTGAAATCTGTGGATGACTTCACCCAGAGATTTCATGTAGTTGAACCAGACAGGAAACAAGCCTTGTAGAACCCCATCAATGCAACCTTTTTAGGATCTTGAAATACAAAGTTTGTAGAACCCTATGACTAGAGAGTACACTCTCCCCACAAGCCGGCACTGACTGTAACCAGCCCCTAGGGAAGGATAATAACCACCATGAAAGAGTGACACCAGATCCCAACTTCCAGAACTGAAATAGAACATTACCATGGTTGATGGTATCAGAAATGACTGAAACCTCACATAACACAAAAACCACCCCTTCTCTAGGTCTTAGCTTTTGAGGAAAGCAAAATAGGGATAATCCTAGGGAAATAGACCTCTTCTAGACCCACACAAGTCTCATGCAAGAATGCCAAGGTAGCATCCTCATCCATGATAAAACTATGAATGAAGCCAGCCTTGTTACACACCAATCTGGCATTCAATAAGGACCAATGGCTAGGCATCAGTTCAGTAAAGGTTGTAGATATGAGTCACAAAAGAAAGAAAATATTTACCAAAAATACACAGATGTGAACTACTCCAAGCATTGCTTTTTATCATTTCTTAGCTTCTCTTATTCCATTGAGGGAGGCTATCTTTATCTCCCTCTGAATTTGGCTTAATTTATAGGTCAACATATCTGGTCCCTTTATTCACCTTTATATTCCCTATTAAACTTTGTATTTCAAGATCCTAAAAAGGCTCCTTCTACATTTGATAGAATTTCTACCAGAAATCATTTCCCCACAAAACCTAAATGCAACCACCTGACTAATCCACTGCAACTTTTTTCTTTTACCAAAAGTTTTTCTTTAATCCTCTCAGGAGCCTTCTGTCAAAAGTCTCCTTCCACCCTTCCCCTGCTAACGTGTTGGATATAATATCAAGACATTTCAGAGACATCAGGCTGGAAATCACAGCTTCACAGGTTCTAGTAGTTATAGGGATGGAAAAATAGCATCTCACAGGGTGGAAAGGAGTCTCTTGCATACTTCTCTAGGCTGAAATATCTGTTTGCGTCTGCTCTTACTTTTGAGTTGCATATTGGAGAATGCAATTTTTTAAAAAATAATGGAATCATGATAAAGACATAAATGGAAACTTAAATTGATTACATTGAATTCGAAATTAATGTAATATTACTGCAATGATTACTCCCTGCATGTTTAGCAGTTATCTTGTCCCTTTACAATTTACAAACTGGTGGGTAATATTTTAGAAGGCTTTGGAAGCACAATTAAAATTTCGAAGGCCTCTAGGTGACCCTAAATCTGTAAGCTATGTGCCCAATATTTTTGATTTGATTTGATTTGATTTGATTTGATTTGATTTGATTTGATTTGATTTGATTTGATTTGATTTGATTTGATTTGATTTGATTTGATTTGATTTGATTTGATTTGATTTGATTTGATTTGATTTGATTTGATTTGATTTGATTTGATTTGATTTGATTTGATTTGATTTGATTTGATTTGATTTGATTTGAATGCCGCCCCTCTCCGTAGACTCGGGGCGGCTCACAACACAATAAAACAGTTCATAACAAATCTAATAATTTACAATTTAAAATATTTTTAAAAACCCATTATTAAGCAGACATACATACAAACATACCATACATGAATTGTATAGGCCCAGGGGAGATATCTCAATTCCCACATGCCTGACGACAAAGGTGGGTTTTGAGGAGTTTACGAAAGGCAAGGAGGGTAGGGGCAGTTCTAATCTCTGGGGGGAGCTGGTTCCAGAGAGTCGGGGCCACCACAGAGAAGGCTCTTCCCCTGGGGCCCGCCAACCGACATTGTTTAGTTGACGGGACCCGGACAAGGCCCCCTCTGTGGGACCTAATCGGTCACTGGGATTCGTGCAGCAGAAGGCGGTCTCGGAGATATTCTGGTCCGATGCCATAAAGAGCTTTATAGGTCATAACCAACACTTTGAATTGTGACCGGAAATTGATCGGCAACCAATGCAGACTGCGGAGTGTTGGTGTAACATGGGCATACCTTGGGAACCCCATGACTGCTTACATGGGAATAAATCCAGTTGAGTTCAGTAAAGTTTACATCTGCAGAGATATGTACAGACAATATGTTTAGGTTTTTTCCCTTTATTTTCCCTTCTTTCTTTTTGCAAGAAAAAAAATAAACAATTAATACATGCAAATAACATTATCAACATTTCGTTAGAAGTAATAGATCAGAGGTCTTCCAACTTGGCAACTTTAAGACTTGTTGATTTCAACATTAACTATGCTGGCTGGAGAATTCTGGGAATCCACAAGTCTTGAAGTTGCCAAGTTTGAGGATCCCTGTAATAGATGTATGCAGTCTTACCTGAATACATCTGATAAAAGACACATTTTTTTAAAGCTGTCCAGAATAATATATGGGTTTCCTTTCAGCTGAGTTTTGTAGAAAAGAGATGCCTGTAACCTATCTTGGGCAGGAAGGTATTGGAGGATTAAAATCACTTGTCCATGAGCAATCTGAGGTCATTCTTTCTTATTGATTTAAGGGATGGAAACATCTGGCAAAAATCTGACTTGTTTGTTACGGGAATATTTCTCCAGGTATCACCAGACCTGGACAGAATTACTAGTTCTTGTATTTTCAGATGACTGGAGAGGAGATACTTCAGAAGACAGAGTAGAAACAGAGGGTCATGTTCACATCTGTAGAAAAGAGCCCTTTTAAGCTTCAAAAGAACCACCATCAGAAAAGTCTATGGGGGGGGGGTGTAATCCAGATGGTAATAATTAACAACTGCATTGTTATTGGATTATATTGAGATAGGAATATGCATTTGGGAAGGACAGCTATGTCATGCAAATTTGCAAATTTTGTGTTGATATGAAACTGGTCTTCCACAGCATCATGATTCGTGAAGGGCAAGTGATAGTGGTTGACATGATCACAACTGGGCCCAAAATTTCTGCTGCTAAACAAGGTGTTTGGTAAATGAGCTGGGCCACATTTTATGGCCCTTTTCTTGCCATGATTGTTAAGCAAACCGTTAGAAGTGTTAAGTAAAGCAAGAGGTCATTGAACAAAACGGCTTCCCCCATTGACTTTGTTTGTTGGAAGCTCCCAGGGGAGGTTGCAAATGACAATCCCAGGACTACATACTGGTTGCCAAGCACACAAAGTGTGACTGTGGGGATGCTGCAACACTCACAGGTGTGAGAACTGATCATTAGTTGCTTTTTTTCAATGCCACTGTAACCTTGAACAGTCATTAAAGGAATGGCTGTAAATCAAGGATTACCTATAATTGAGTGACTTAGTGGCTGAGCTTGGTGAATGAAAGGTTGGCAATTCAGCGGTCTGCATCCCTAGTGCCACATAATGGGGTGAGCTTCTGTCACTTGTCCCAGCTTCTGCCAACTTAGGAGTTCAAAAGCATGTAAAATATGCAAGTAGAAAAATAGGGACCACTTTTGGTGCGTAGGTAACAGCATTCCATGCACCTTTGGCATTCAGACAGTGCTGGCTCTTCGGCTTTGAAATGGAGATGAGCACCACCCCCTAGAGCCAGGAACGACTGCCACTTATGTGCAAGGGGAACCTTTACCCATTAACCAGTGGTGGGTTCTGTTGAGTATGTATATATTATCATGTAAATAGTTGCCTGAGGAGAATGCTGTTACCAGGCAGATTGAAATGAATAGGACGCGTCTGATTGGCTCAGACGCAGCACAGCTCTTTTGGGCGCGAGCCTTAAGAGTATAAATAGAGCCGAGTTTCTCATTGCCGGCTGGTGAGTTCCCAGCTGATTGTCACTTGCGGGAAGAGCTGAATAAAGGGAACCACTGTTTTAGCAATTCGTCTGGCGTCTCAATACTTTTCACTGGCGACGAGAACCGGAGAGAACCTACAAGCAAGATGAATCCTTCGCAGATCGGCCGAGCACCCGACTACTTCGACCCCGAAAAAGCGTCTTGGGAAGCCTACATGACCCGCTTCGAAATCTTCCTGGAAGCCGCCGGAATGGGGACCGCCGAAGACGACAGAAAGCGAGCCATCTTCCTTAACTACTGCGGCCCCGAGATCTTCGACTTGGTTCAAACACTCACCGATCCGCTTCCAGCCAAGAACGTGCCGTGGCCAGATTTACAATCCAAGCTTGCGGGTCATTTCAAACCCACGAAGCCAGCTGTGGTATACCGCCATCAGTTCTCCAGGATGGCCCAACGAGAAGCTGAGTCTATCAATCAATTCGCCACAAGACTCCGAACCGTCCTGTCAAAATGCCGTTTTGACAGCCCAGAAGCCCGACTAACAGACGCGATCATATTCGGCATGAAAAACGCCACCGTACGAGGCAAGCTCCTCACCGAGGACGAACCGACCTTGCAAACCGTCATCAAGCTTGCCCAGACAGCCGAGGTCGCCGAAGCGGCTGCCAAAGACCTCCAAAGCCACGTCAGCAAAGAAACCGTCTCTAAGATCTCCTCCACAGCCGATCCAGCCGACGACCTCAACCCGCCATCCGCCGACGACGATTCCTGCCTCCTACTTCCCAGCGACCCCGCACGACAACCGAGATACCCTCGCACACAAGCTCCATGCCCAGGTTGCCGGGGAAATCATCCGCGACTTCGCTGCCCGTTTCGGGAAGCCATCTGTCGCCGCTGCAATCGGCGCGGTCACATCGCTGAGGCCTGCCGGGCTCCCCAGCCAGAGGAAACCTTCTCTGCTCCGCGCCAACAACGTTCCTCCTACCAGGCTCCGCAGGCCCGTGAAAACCGGCCTCCAAGATCTTTTAACCGGAAAAACAACTTAGCCGCTAACCGCGACTACAACAGAGGTAACTGTCAAACTTACGTAAATTGCGCAAATTCAACGCAAGGCACCAAAATCATTATTTCCCTACTTTTAAATGGCAAGCCTTGTGATCTAGAACTGGACACCGGGTCTAGGCACTCTATTATGCCTTGGGACAAATTTAAAATGTATATGCCACATGTCTGTAAGTCTAAGTTAACTCAAACTGCTTTGATTATAAGGGATTTCCAGGGACATGTAATCCCTGTTTTGGGTAAAATTGATATTCCTGTACAATTCAAATCTGTTAATTGTTCCCTACCTTTGGTAATAGTGGATGGGGCAAGGCATTCCCTCCTTGGGTTAACCTGGATGGCCCCCTTAGGTATTGAGATCTCTGGCATCTGTTTAGTACAGTCCCCTTCTGATACCCCAGATTTTATACATGAGTTTCCTGAAGTATTCAGCCCCACTTTGGGAACGTATAAGGGGGACCCTATCTCTTTCTCCATAGACCCAAAGGTTCCGCCCATTCGCTTGAAACCACGAAGGGTTCCTTTACCTTTACTACCTAAATTAGACCTTCAGTTAGATCAACTTATTGCTCAAGGAATCCTAGTCCCTGTAGAGCAAGGGCCATGGGAGACTCCAATTGTCACTCCATTGAAACCAGACGGTTCGCTAAGAGTCTGTGCAGACTACAAGTCTACTATAAATAAGGCCCTTCAGCATCACCCCTATCCCATACCAGTAGTTCAGCACCTCCTACACTCCCTAGGAGAGGGAAAAGTCTTTGCAAAGATCGATCTTGCTCAGGCATACCTGCAGCTTCCGGTCGATGAGCCTACCTCTTTGGCTCAGACAATTGTCACGCACAGAGGTGCTTTCCGATGCACAAGATTGCAATTCGGGGTAAGCATAGCCCCTGGGATTTTTCAGAGCTTAATGGAGCGAGTATTAGGGGGGCTGGAAGGAACCATACCCTACTTCGATGATATACTAATTTCGGCTAAAACCATTCCCCAATTGAACCAGAGAATCAGGGCTGTCCTACAACGACTCCAATCCAAGGGCCTCAGGGTAAAAGCAGACAAGTGTGTATGGGGCACCACTAGCATTGAATTTCTAGGGTATAGAATAGATAGTCAGGGCATCCACCCTACAACCGATAAATTAAAAGCAATTACCGAAGCGCCTGAACCAACCAATAAGACTGAACTACAAGCTTTTTTAGGTCTTCTGAATTTTTATTCTATTTTTTTGAGACAGAAGGCAACGGTCGCAGAACCCCTCCACCGACTCCTTCAGAAGGGAATTCCCTGGACCTGGGGCAGACCTGAACGCCAAGCATTTTCTCTAATAAAGACCTTATTGACTTCTAATAGTGTGGTGGTTCAGTACAGTTCAGTTTTGCCCATAAGGCTTACATGCGATGCTTCGGCTTATGGGGTGGGCGGAGTACTGGCCCACGTAATGCCAGACAACACTGAGGCACCTATAGCTTTTTTCTCCAGAACGCTGACCCCCACTGAACGTAACTATAGCCAGTTGGATAAAGAGGCCCTGGCTTTAATAGCTTGCATTAAGAAATTTCATAATTATTTATTTGGAAGGAGGTTTGAATTAATAACCGACCACAAACCCCTTCTGGGACTATTGCCTTCAGATAAACCTACCCCTCCGTTCATGTCCCCTAGACTGATTAGATGGGCTCTCTTCCTCTCCAGTTATCAGTATACCTTAATACATAAGGGAGGGAAGTCCATAAGCCACGCAGATGGACTAAGCAGGTGCCCCTTGGCACAAAGAGGGGAAGAACCAGTTCCTTCAGAGGATGTACTACTGCTAGACATAGAAGAAACCCCCCTAACTTCAGCCAGGGAAGTGGCTGAGCATACTAAGGCAGATCCCATTCTTCAAAGAGTGATAAAGTGTATACTCAGGGGTTGGCTTGGGGGACCAGAGGAGGGGGGACTGGCAGACTTTAAGACAAAGCGACTAGAATTGTCATACTTGAAGGGATGTGTACTATGGGGGGATCGAGTGGTCATTCCAACCACACTTAGGCAAAAGGTGTTGAGTATGTTGCATGTGGGACACCCAGGCATTGTCCGAATGAAGGGGTTGGCAAGAGGATACCTGTGGTGGCCGGGCCTAGATCTCGATATAGAACATTGGGTAGCTAAGTGTGACCCCTGTCAGGAGTCACGACCCAATCCCCCTCGAACTGCCCCCGTAGAGTGGGGAGAGCCCACTGGGCCTTGGTCCAGGATACATATAGACTTTGCTGGCCCCATCGGGTCCCAGTTTTTCCTGGTGGTCGTAGATGCTTTTTCTAAGTGGGTAGAGATAGTGACTATGCAGAATATCACAACATGTGCCACCATAAAGGCTCTGTATCATTTGTTTGCAACCCATGGGTGTCCTGATGTCCTTGTTTCAGATAATGGACCACAACTGACCGCACGACAATTTGAGGTGTTTTTGAGTAATCTAGGGGTCAGACATGTGCTAATCTCCCCTTACTCCCCATGGGCTAACGGGTTGGCTGAACGTTATGTGCGGGTGGCGAAAGAGGCGCTGCGCAGAGCAGGCCCTGGGGAAGTACAAAGTAAATTAGACCAATTCCTGTTAATGCAACATATTACTCCCAATGCTGCCACCCATAAAAGCCCTGCAGAAGTCTTAATGGGGCGAAAACTAAGGTCCCCTTTAGACAGGTTACACCCCCGATTTTTAAATACCATGGGCCAAGGTGAAATGTCTGTAATGCCTGAAAGAAGCATGTATCTAGGCCAGAATGTATTTGCCCGAAATTTTGATGGGGGAGTTCAATGGGTAAAAGGAAAAGTCCTACAACAAAAAGGGCCTAAAACATATTTAATACAATTAGAGGATGGCCGTATTTGGAAACGGCACATTGATTATTTAAGAGGGCGGATTAACTCTGAAAATACACAAACCGCCATTGTAACCTCTTCCCCCAAAGCAGACTCTTATGTACAACCCGACTTGTTGGATGTAAATTTGGGCTCACCGAGGCTGGAACGCTCCCACGACACCAACGAGCCGCCATCATCCTCCTCCGACGTCGATTCAGCCTCCATCCGGACTTCGCTGCAGGCCGGAGCCCCCACTCGGGCCCAGCCAGGCTCCGGATCCGACAGAGAGCCAACCTCCACCAACGAAGTCCCAGACTCAACTGAATTGCGCAGGTCTGAGCGAGCCGCCCGCAGACCCTCACGATTGGAGGACTTCATCACATGGCTCAGCTGATGGACAGTTGCAACTAACTAAGGAGGGAGGGGTGTTGAGTATGTATATATTATCATGTAAATAGTTGCCTGAGGAGAATGCTGTTACCAGGCAGATTGAAATGAATAGGACGCGTCTGATTGGCTCAGACGCAGCACAGCTCTTTTGGGCGCGAGCCTTAAGAGTATAAATAGAGCCGAGTTTCTCATTGCCGGCTGGTGAGTTCCCAGCTGATTGTCACTTGCGGGAAGAGCTGAATAAAGGGAACCACTGTTTTAGCAATTCGTCTGGCGTCTCAATACTTTTCAGGTTCCTTCCAATTTGGACTGGATCTCCTGAACTGGTAGCGATTTGCTGATGATATCACGATGGCATCATGGATCCGGTTTGGTCAGTGCCAGTCCATGGGTGCCGCAATCTTTTGGGGGGGAATTTTTGATGAATATTTTACTGTTGGGAAGTTTTTTTCCTCTGCTGCTGCTGGAAAAAAGGGCCTGCCTGCCCACCCATGTGTTTATACTTACCATTATTCCTTTGGCCAAAGCACAGCTGATCAGCTCCTCAGCTGTGTTTCGGGCTGATTATAGCTACTGAGCATGCGCGGAAGCAGAATTGCGTGAGCCACCCAGAGTCCTCAAAGAGGAGCAGCACAGAAATCCAATAAATAATAATGAGAATGACACGTGCCTGCGCACGAGCATTGCGTTCGCTCACGCATAAAGTGTCACTATGCAAACCAATAGCGAAGGTAGGTAGAACCCACCCCTGCTCTAAGTGATATTAGAGTTTCTTAACAAGGGAAATAAGACTCTGAGCAGCAGAAGATGGATGTGAGTAAAGCCCTATGAGGAAAAAACCGTCACCAGTTCAGCTCACAGATTCCTATTTTTCATGTACATTTAAAATGTCACAACACCACAAGGAAAATCCCTAAGGAAAAGAGGGCGTGAAAAGAATGCTAACAAAATCTCCCTTTCTTCTGTTTTGTTTTATTTTGTTTTGTATTTTTGTTTCCAACCATCTTTGAGACAAGTAACGGAAACTTGAGATATTTACCAATATTATTTGTTGGCATTGCTAGCGTAGGGGGAAAATAGTTTTGCCACTGTTTTGCTTTAGTATATCAATAGATACTTAATGCAAGGGTCCCCAAACTTGGCAACTTTAGGACTTGTGGAATTCAGCTCCCAAAATTCTGGAGAATTCAGGAGAATTCTGGAAATTGAAGTCCACAACTTCTTAAAGTTGCCAAGTTTGAAGACCTCTGTTTTGTGACCTTTATTTTTTTCCCCAACTATTTCAATTTCTCATTGAAAGCTGTAGAACCCTAAATGTGTGAATCTCTAGAAATCAATCAAGTTTGTGCCATCAAAATCAACGCAAGTGAAGAATCATAAAAGACCAATGGTAATAAAAGAGTGGAGGGATAAAGAAAGGGATTTACGGTGTATTACAACAGCATACACTAAAAAGAGAGGGGGGGGAGACAGAATTAAAATCATCCTCCTCTCTATATTACAGAATACAGAGACAGACTTTTAAAGATGGAACAAGGGAATTATGTGCTAGTGAGCTGCATTTTCTTTCAAGATAACATTTTTAAAAAATGAAAGTCACTGAGGGGGAAGGGGAGTAAGTGAGAGAGAAAGGGGGCTGCTCCAGATGTGGAAACAGGTTGTGCTTCCTCTCCTATTATTTCTATAGGAATCTAAAGCTATTTTGAGCATGTGCCTGCTGTGATAGCCCCTCATATATTACTCTCAATTTAATGTGGATCTAACTTGCTTCTCTCTGGAGACATCTCTGCAAGACATAACAGGCAATCAGTCTGTCTCCTGAGCCATTGAACTAAAAGCTTTCCTGAACTGTAGAAGAATTAGATTCCGTTTGCTGCACAATTAAAAAAAGATGCACATCGAAACCTTCAAGGAAATTATGAAATGTGATTAGTGTTGGGCGAACCCAACGAAGTTTGGGTTCAGCGAACTCACCCGAACTTTGCCGTGAAGTTCGGCTGAGTTCGCGAACCCGAACCCAAATCCGAACTTATGCTTGCAGCAAGCCGCTGCGGTGTCCTTTTCTGTAAAAATAAACAAGGAGGTGGGGGATTCCCCACCTCCTTTTGCTTTCTTTTATTTCTACAGAAAAGGATGCCGCAGCAAGCAAAAGGAGGTGGGAAATCCCATGATGGCATTCCCCACTCTCCTCCCGGGCAGCGGCATTTTGCGGTGTTCGTCCAAACCCAAACTTTACCCAAACTTTTTAAAAAGTTCAGGTTCGGGTTCAACATGTCAAACACTGCAAAGTTCGGCACAAGCCCAAACTTTGCAGGTTTGGTTCGCCCAACACTAAATGTGATCAGGAGCTGTTGGGTTGTCCTGTTAAATTTTTAACTCATAGAAATGAAACCAGGCTTTAAAGTTCAAGAATGCATTACAACATTCATAAAAGTTGAAATTTCAGTGTTCAATAGCTAATAAATGCAAATCAATCAATAAATAAAATTAAACCATTCTTACTAATAAGCTGCTTTTTTCCAGCCCTAATGTGGGGATAACGATCTTCCCAGCTCTTACTGGCTTGCAGGCTTTTTTTCATTGCTACTCTCTCTGAAGAATGTTTTTTTCCAGCCCTAATTCTATGCAGGCTTTTTTTCATTGTTACTCGCTCCAAATAAGTTTTTTTTTTAAACCTAACCATGAGATAAAATAATATGCTGAAGCTGCCCAGACTAAGGATGCTAGCCAGATGAATACCCAGTAGGGAGATTTTTTACCCCCTATTTTCCTCCCCAAAAATTAAGGTGCATCTTATACTCCAATGTGTCTTTTATTGCAAAAAATATGGTCAATTATGTTATGATCACTGCTGGAAAGGGGCTCTATTGTTTGTAGTCCATAAACTGAGTGCAAACTGTTGCAGAAGATGAGATCAATACAATTGCTGAGTCTAGTATTGCTTGTTACTACCTGTTCGAGCCCTAGATTAGTAATAGCATTGTAAAGGGTTGAGTGTATGGGTTCAGTTGAACATTCATTTAGGGTCCAGTTAATATGAGGTAGGTTGAGATCACCAAGATGGTGTAAAAATGATGACATCCACAGGGTGACATCATGGAAAACCCTCTTCCCTTATGCACTTATTTTCTGATGTTTGACATAAGTACTAAGTTGTGGGTTTTGCAAAATGACACACATTACACACAGTGTGTAACTTGCCCCTGCCTCGACCTCCCACAGAGCTGAAGGCTGAGATGCTTGCATGCACAAAGACAAAGAAAGAAATATTGTACTTTTCAAAAGCAAAACCATCCTTAATTTCTGCAAAGGAACTAAGATTTATATCATTTAGTGGCAATCACAAAAAATAAATCATTAGGCTAACTCGGTGAGTAGGTTTGGACTAGAAAAATGGATAGATAACTACCAAAATAACTCAGCATATTTCCCTCTCTAGGTGCATTAAATCTGCAGAGTTTTTCCCTAGATTTCCCGATATTAAGGAAAAAAATCAAGCAGAAAAATAATTACCACAGGAAATATTTTAATAATGATACCCCAATAACAGAGAGTTCTTTGTAAGCAGCTTGTTTGGTGTTTAGATTAATATTATTGACTGTACTCCTTGATGAAGGATTTTTGAATTTGTATTTTGATATTTTTAGGCTATGTACATACACAACTAACGAATCTCAATGTCTATTTTCACATAACAACCTGCTTTTCAGCCCTTCAGCAGTTACAGGGGTACATAATGTTTGGTGAGAAGACAAGAAACACATTTTGCCTTTTGATGGCAGGGCGTATCTGATGTTACATCCTAACAAATAGGAAATGTAACCAAGGCAAAACATGTTTGTTTCCCATGTAATTTAAATTAAATGCAATTAACTGATTATTCTCTGTACCAGAGAACTGGCAACTTGGCAACCTTAAGACTTGTGGACTTCAACTCCCAGAATGCTGGTTGGAGAATTCTAGGAACTGAAGTCCACAAGTCTTAAATTTGCCAAGTTTGAAGACCTTGGCTCTATATCTATATTCAATCATTTCTTTTTTGGAGCTTGAGTGTAAAAAATTGGTAACTCTTTTGAAGATTTCAAGGAGGCATCTCCAAAGGTCTGGATGAATACCAGTTGCACCCCTCTGTGTAAGAGTTGCTTCACTTAAGTAAAATGTTGGCCACAATCCAGAGGACTCAAACATGCACCAATATGTTGGGCTGGCTGTCAAAGTACTAACTCTAAACATTTCTATTGAGAAATAAGCTTCTTGTGTAAATGTGTACAGCACTGCAGTTGCCTAAGGCACCTGCATTCTCATTTAACTGATATTAAAAGAGGATTAAACCAAATCCCAGATCTAAACCAAGTCTAACTTGATGCCTGGATGATACCAGAAAGAGGTTGGTTCGCAGGTTTGCCTCTACATGTTAAATCACAGAAGCAGCAACTGAAGAGATGGGCTACCTTGATCTTCTACTTATAAGCCTCTCATAGGAGACAGAGCAGGAGTGGGCTACTGCCCAGAGCAGGGGAGCAGTGGAAGGCAGTGGGGTAGCAAAAATGGGGCTCCACCCCAGAGCACCCAATTTGCACTGAAAGATGTTGAAAGAAAATGCAGGGCGTCCTGCATAAGCCACGCCCACAGTGTGGTAGTAAAAATGTTGGTAGCCCTTCACTGAGACAGAGTATTGTCTATATAGGCCTAGACATCATCCTACATGGGTAGATCATCACTATCCATGTCTTCTCATAAATTTACGGTAAGTCCCACTGAAAAATCTGAACTCAATGAAATTCAGCTACATAACCTGCAATCTAAAGCTATGCTTCCCTGTGATTGTCCCATGACACCTATGTTCACTTTGTTTAAGAACAGAAATGGACACAGCTGTTCTGTTTAGCCCTAGATGAAAAGTTGCAGACATTAATTGTATTTAAAGAACAGGACAATAAGCCGGTTAGCTCTAGACTACTGCAGAGAATGGAGCTCTGTTACCAAGTAAAAATAAAAAAATAAACAGGAAATTCTGATTGACTGTTAGTTGTAACTTATGTTAAGTATGTTCATTAGTAACCCCTTGAAATGTTTCCAAGATATAAATATGGAATCATTCATTATCAGTTTACAAGCAGCTAAAGCAGAGTTAGTTCCTTTGGACTTAACCAAATTTCTACCACAGGACAAGATGTGAGAATAGTACTGTCTACTCATATAGGGTATATTCAAGGGTGAAATTCAGCAGCTCTCGATAACCAATAGCGGAAATGTTGAGTAGTTCAGAAAACCGGCAAGTATCAACTCTGGCTGGTCACAAAGGACTTATTATCAGGCGGTGCCTTATTTGGGGGAAAACAGAATGTGTGTGTGAGAGAGAGAGAGAGAGAGGCTTGTCCTAAAAAATGCGACTTCCAGATATTGTTTTAAATGGGGATTCAAATTCTCTGATGAAGTTATTAGGGACTGATAAAAGCTTAGTAATTTTTAGTAATTTTCAATAAAGGGAACACTCAACACATCCTAGATCTGAATGAATGAAATATTCTCATGGAATACTTTGTTCTGTACAAAGCTGAATGTGCACGACAGCATGTGAAATTGATAGTCAATCAGTGTTGCTTCCTAAGTGGACAGTTTGATTTCACAGAAGTTTGATTTACTTGGAGTTATATTGTGTTGATTAAGTGTTCCCTTTATTTTTTTGGAGCAGTGTATATATATATGAAGAGGCAATAGCCATCACGACATCACAATCTCTGGAATGTTTAAAATTTATTTAAAACTACTAAAAATTGCTAACCTTTCATCAGTCTCTAATCACACACACCGAAAAAGTGAGAGAGAGAAAGAGAGAGAGAGAGAAAGAGAGAGGGGGGGAGAGAGAGATAAAGAGAGAGAGAGAGAGAGAAAGATTTTTGTATAGAGTACTGTATATATAAACTCTCCATCCCTACACAGTCAAACCATAAACCTGTCAATAATGTAAAAGATGCAAAAGATTTTGACCAGCTCAAAGTGTTCACTTATTTCTTTTCTGGGCAGGAATCCCAGCCGAGCAGATACTTGTGCATAGCCTGTCCTCATTTCTTCTAATTACAAGCTTCTCTTTCAGAGAAGGAGAGGAAGGATGGGCAGAAAAGGGTTGAGCATCCAATGGAAGGTCACTTAAGCAAGGAGTTTCCAAAATATTCATTGATCTAGTGAGCATTAAAAAAAGTCACAAGGTTCCCAGGGTTTGTAGTGGGGAGAAAGAGAGAGAGAGAGAGCGAGAGCTTTCCATTACACAAGTTGTTAGAATCAGCCAGTGATTAGAGCATTGGGAGTAGAACATGCAGTACAATAAATCAGCACAGGGTGTACGGGAATGTTTAAAGTTCCAGAACATGAACTAGCTACTCTGCTTTATTTTTCCGAGGTCTGTGGTTAATATGGCCTTCTTGGAGAGGGAACATGAATAAATGCTGCTTTCCTTGACCTTTCTCTTTCATCCAAATCCATTGCAGGGAAGACTGAATAATGGGAGTGTCAAAACATAGACAATGTTTTATTTTGGCCGAATGCAAAAGGACACATTCAACCCACAGAGAGTTTGTTCCATGCTACAAGGGGGCACCCCACAAACAGCAACCCGAGATACACAGCTAAGCCCAGAGCCAACTTTATTATGTCATCCCATTATGCGTGAACAGATTTTCTGTTCCTACAAATTCTCCCATCACTCGATGAAGAATGGGAGAGAGATTTCACTGATTTTTCGGTTGTTGTTTTTTTTTTGCTTCAGTGAACAAAAAAACCCACCAAAAATTGGCAAAATTTCATACGTGTGAGTGTCCTCACATGAGTTTTGGCTTTCTACACATGCACAGAATCCAAATCTCTCTCTCTCTCTCTCTCTCTCTCTCTCTCTCTCTCTCTCTCTCTCGTGTGCATATGCATCAGGGACATGGAACTGCGCTGGTCATTGCAGCAAAGAGGAAACCCCGTCTGGCCCAACCACTAGCATTTCACTCCTTCAGTCAAACATTAATAGCATCAGTTGAATCACAAACTTTCCTACAGTCAACCCACAGGTCCTTCCCTATTTCACCTAAGTACGCACATGTCTCGGGACTTGGATGGTAGGTATGAGGGAGAACATCACAATATTCTCTCATCCCAGAAAGAAACCAGCAGGGGTTTTTTTCCTGCTCTGCCACACCTCTATCCCTAATAAATAAAACTCATATGTCCCCTGACATTAGCCAGATATCACCTATTCTCTGAACTCTCAAATGGAGAAATACAGTGGTACCTCTACCTACATACGCCTCTACTTACGAAGTTTTCTAGGTAAGAATCAGGTGTTCAGGATTTTCTTGCCACTTCTCAAGAACCATTTTCCACTTACAAACCTGAGCCTCTGAAACTGTAACCGGAAAAGGCAGGGAGTAGCCTCCGTGGGGCCTCTCTAGGAATCTCCTGGGAGGAAACAGGGCCAGAAAAGGTAGGGAGAAGCCTCTGTGGGGCCTCTCTAGGAATCTCCTGGGAGGAAACAGGGCCAGAAAAGGTAGGGGGAAGCCTCTGTGGGGCCTCTCTAGGAATCTCCTGGGAGGAAACAGGGCTGGAAAGGGCATGGAGAAGCCTCTCTCTAAGAATCTCCTGGGAGGAAACAGTACCAGAAAAGGCAGGGAGAATCCTCTGTGGGGCCTCTCTAGGAATATCCTGGGAGGAAACAGGCCTGGAAAAGGCAGGGAGAAGCCTCTGTGGGGCCTCTCTAGGAATCTCCTGGAAGGAAACAGGGCCTCCACCCTCTCTGTGGTTTCCCCAATCACACACATTATTTGCTTTTACATTGATTCCTATGGGGAAAATTTTCTTTTCAAAGTTCTCTGAACTCTCAAGTGAGGATGTATGCTCTGAGGAAAGCCCAAGTGAGTGAAGCCATCAAATGTGCCCACCAAAGAAGATGTACCTTCTAAGAACAGAGGTTCATTTTTCTAAATCAGGAAAAAATGGAAAAGAAAAGAAAAACAAAAGGATGAGCCCTGTAGTGAATGACATTGGTATCATCCAGATTATCAATAAATATTACATCAAAATATAAGAGTTATATTATATAAACATAATACACATTTTATATAGAATATATTCTAAGTACAAATAGTCATTAAAGCTTTATGGCATAGCAGAACAGGAAAAGGAGGAAAAGTGGATTTATAGAATAGAACGAGCAAAAAGTAAAGTAGAAGTTTCTTGTTCTTCTGTGGCGTGTATAATGCCAAGATTAAACTTGTGGTCTATTGGGGTTTTCCTTTTTAGATCCTGAGCATTACCTCTAAGCTATGGCTCCACCCTAACTAGCATTCCATAGAAGAAACAATAAAATCATGGCCATTTTAACTGAAAGCATCACAGTCCGATCAACGTAATAGACATTTCTTGTCTGTAGGGTTCCTGTATTCGAGGGAATGATTGCTCCAGAAGCAATGGACTTATGAGTCCCATGCAAACATTCCCAGCAAGTAGAATAAATGTGTACATAGGGGGAAGGGAGAAATATACTTGGCAGCAAGCCTCGCCCTTCACCTTCGTGCATTTGCTAGTTGGTGTGTATGATCTCTATGCAGATAAAAACTCCATGTGCAATCGGGAACCCGGGGGGGAAAAGAACCAGTTTTCTTATCCCACATAAGCAGACTTTTACGGATACTAGACACTGTTTAGAACACACAAGCAACTGTGTCCTCTTCGCCGACGATGTAAAACTCTTCAACATCACCGATAACACAACTACTCTCCAAAAAGACCTGAACTCTGTTTCTGAGTGGTCTAACACATGGCAACTCCAAATCTCAACCAGCAAATGCTCTGTCCTTCACATTGGGAAAAAAGAATCTGAACTCCAAATATGAACTGAATAATCAAATTATCACAGATAATCCTCACTCGGTTAAAGACCTTGGTATACAGTACTAATAACAAAAGATTTAAGTGCCAAAGCCCACTGCAACAACATAGCCAAGGAGGCTTCAAGAGTTGTAAACCTAATCCTACGTAGTTTCTGCTCTGGCAATCTCACACTACTTACCAGAGCTTACAAAACTTTTGCCAGACCCATCCTCGAATACAGTTCATCCGTTTGGAACCCATATCGCATCTCAGACATTAACCCCCCTTGAAAATGTCCAAAGATACTTCACCAGAAGAGCCCTTCACTCCTCCACTCAAAACAGAATACCCTACGAGACTAGACTTTCAATCCTGGGCCTAGAAAGCTTAGAACTAAGACTCCTTAAACAAGATCTAAGTATTGTCCACAAGATCATATGCTGCAACGTCCTGCCTGTCGGTGACTACTTCAGCTTCAACCACAACAACACAAGAGCACACAACAGATTTAAACTTAATATTAACCGCTCCAAACTTGACTGTAAAAAATATGACTTCAGTAACCGAGTTGTCGAAGCGTGGAACTCATTATCGGACTCCATTGTGTCATCCCCAAACCCCCAACACTTTACCCTTAGATTATCTACGGTTGACCTATCCAGATTCCTAAGAGATCAGTAAGGGGCGAGTGCAAATGCACTAGAGTGCCTTCCATCACCTGTCCTGTTGCTCTCCTATATCTCCTTTACCTTTCTTCTAATCCTATATCTCCTCTTCTATTCTTTCATTGATATATTCTATTCCAATATCTTCTTTTCTATTCTTTCTTAGATATATTTTACTATGAGTATCTCCTCTATAACCTTCATCATGTATTTTACTATGTGTATATATATACCCACTAAAACCCTCATTGTGTATTGGACAAAATAAATGAATAAATAAATAATAACAAAATAAAAAAATCTACATGGCTGAAAGATCAGGTCTCTCTCACTGTGATCCAATCTCTACCAACCTCTGTTACTCCTCCTACATCAGTATGGAGTTTAGTGGCTCTCTATGGAGAGGGGGCGGCATACAAATCCAATAAATAAATAAACAGACAGACAGACAGACAAACAAACAAATAAATAAAAGAAGAAATCACAACAGCAGCTTTGCTCTCCTCTACCGCACCTTGACAATCAGTGCTTGACAAAATAAGCTCTTTGAGCAAGTAAAACCAACAACAGCAACAACGAAAAATACCCAGAAGGTGGCAAGGGTAGGACACTTCTGTATTGCTGCCAAGAAAATGACACGGATGTGTCCAGTGTAAAATCACCAGGAGCCCTTTGAAAACTTTGCCTGCCATATCGAAAGGAATGATTCTCCATCTGCTAAAGCAACTTGCCAAATCAAATAGCAAATAGCACAATGCTGATTGGATGTAACCCTTCCCGATTTGGTTGCCTCCAACTGTGGGAATGGTTTTGAGTCTCAATAGATCAGAACCACACCCAGTGGGGATAAGTTTCTCTGGCACATCCGATGACCCACCATGCTATTTGCTTTTGAAAGTTTGATCTGGAAAGTTGCCTCATTACAACTTGGTTAGACTCTGGCTCAAGAACTAGACTGACTAACAGAATAAAACCCACGTATTTGTGTCACCGCTGTGAATTGGAAAATGTGGACTGGGAAATGCGGACACAGTCACTAACTTTGTATCTCCTAATCCATATCTAGAATGAATGAATGAATGAAAGCCAGTTGTTATGAATGTCAACAGCTGTTTTCACACTGTACATGCTGTATTTTTCAGAATATAAGACACACCTTTTTCCCTCTTAAAAGAGGGTTAAAATCTGGGTGTGTCTTATACACTGAATGTAGCCCCGCCCAGCCTCTCAAACGAAACTTTCGGAGGCTGAAACACCCTCTCTCAAATCGAGCTTTGCAAAGCTGAAAAAGCAACCTCTGAAACGGAGCATTGCAAGGCTGAAAATAACTTCTCAAACTGAGCTTTGCAAGGCTAATATACCTGTTCCAAGCTGTTTGCTAAGGTCACTAGCCAGATGCATGCTGGTAGGCAGATTATTTTTTTTCTTATTTTCCTCCCCAAAAACTAAGGTGTGTCTTCGGAGTCTTCAGAGAGGGGTGGCATACAAATCTAATAAATAGTGCTGGGCGAACCCAACAAAATTCGGGTTTGGCGCGTTCGTGCGAACTTGGCGGCTTGTTCAGGCAAGTTTGTGGAACTCGAACCCGACCCGCCGAACCCTTCTGGCCCCACCCTCCCATCTTCTGCCAAAGCAGCCCGTGGCCGCCTCACCATGCCTTCCTGTCTTTGCAGCCGGTAAACCCACTTCTCTGCCCCCCAACTCCTCAAATCATGGTCTCCTGCAGGTAAAGGAAAAATAATAATAATAAATGGAGGGGGAGGGAAAGCCGTCGCAGTCATTGAGGAATGGGGGGATTTGCAGGTGATGAGGATGAGGAGGATGGGCAGGCGCAGTGTGTGTGTGGAGCGTTTCTCCATTGGGAAAGTAAGATGGCAGCAAGTTTCTCGGTGGAGACCATGAGAAAATATTATTTTATTGAAAGAGTAGTAGATGCTTGGAACAAACTTCCAGCAGACATGGTTGGTAAATCCACAGTAACTGAATTTAAACATGCCTGGGATAAACATAAGGTAAAATAAAGGAAATAGTATAAGGTCGGACTAGATGGACCATGAGGTCTTTTTCTGCCGTTAATCTTCTATGTTTCTATGATTCTTATTCATACAGCTATATACCCACATAATGAAGATGAAATCTCAGTCTTGGCACCTCTTGATTGACAAGAGGGCTTTGACTGTGAAAGTTGGCTGGGGGAGCTGCACCCCAAGCCCTATAGCAGTTCCTTCTTTTCCAGATGAGTTGTGTGTGATTGCTAGACCAGTGTTTCCCAACCTTGGCCACTTGAAGATATTTGAACTTCAACTCCCAGAATTCCCCAGCCAGCATTCGCTGGCTGGGGAATTCTGGGAGTTGAAGTCCAGATATCTTCAAGTGGCCAAGGTTGGGAAACACTGTGCTAGACAACTGGCCACTGGGAAAATTTAGCAAGGGTAGAATGCACACTATTCCATTCTCAAGGAAAAGAACCATTCGGATGGAATTGAAATCCCTTCTCTCGCCAGAACCTTGTTCAAAGTCCAAGCAATGTGTGCTATTCCTCTCCCCCCCCCCTCTTTCGCTCAGGACTGTTTCGCCCGTCCCCTCCCAACTCCAGTCACCCTTAACTTCATATCAGAGAGATAACCTGGGAAATGCATTGCACTTGGCTGACCAGCCTTGAACCTTGTGTGCTGGTTGCTTAGCAATGGCTAACCTTGAAGACAGACGGTGAGGCAGAAGAGCCCAAAAGTGCTTTCAATGGAGAAGGTTGCACGGGAAACAAAAGCAGAATGTAAATGTTCGGGAGAGAAAAAAACCGACCGTTTCTTCAGGTTCATCCCCAGCCTGCACAAAAGCAGGACTCGATTAAAGATGCTATGCAAAGAGGCAAAAGGTGTTGCAAATACCAAGCCGCTCCAAGTCTCCGGAGAGGGGCGGCATACAAATCGAAATAATAATAATAATAATAATAATAATAATAATAATAATAATAATAATAATAATAAAAAGTGGGCAAAGTGGATAAAGAAAAGACCTGGTCATGGCTTACAAGTGGAACACTCAAAAAGGAGACAGAAAGACTAATACTGGCGGCACAAGAACAGGCCATTAGAACAAATGCTGTCAAAGCCAGAATTGAAAAATCAACAGACGATCCAAAGTGCAGACTCTGTAAAGACACAGATGAAACAATCGATCACATACTCAGCTGCTGCAAAAAGATCGCACAGACTGACTACAAGCATAGACATGATGCTGTGGCACAGATGATCCACTGGAACTTGTGCCGGAACTACCATTTACCAGTGGCAAAGAACTGGTGGGATCATAAGCCCGAAAAAGTGGTCGAAAATGAGCAAGCAAAACTACTGTGGGACTTCCGACTTCAGACTGACCGAATTCTGAAGCATAATAACACACCAGACATTGTGATCATGGAGAAAAAGAAAGTATGGATCATCGACATCGCAATCCCAGGAGACAGCAGAATTGAGGAGAAGCAGCTAGAGAAATTAGTGAAATACGAAGATCTAAAAATCGAGCTGCAACGACTCTGGCATAAGCCCGTGAAAGTGGTCCCAGTGGTACTTGGCACGCTGGGCGCAGTGCTAAAGGATCTCAGCGGACATTTGAAAACCATCGGAATTAACAAAATCTCCATCTGTCAATTGCAAAAGGCCGGGATCGGCAAACATAATTCGCCGCTACATCATGCAGTCCTAGGTCCTTGGGAAGCGCCCGACTGGTGATGAAATATGAAATCCAGCATAGTGATCTCGTTTGCTGTGTTGTTCTGACATAATAATAATAATAATAATAATAATAATAATAATAATAATAATAGTAATAAATATGTATCAAGTGTCTCCTAGATTATTCAATAGACAAACAAATTGGCCCGGACTTCTAACCAAAAAAAAATAGTCTAAAGAGAAACGTCAATATTATAAAATTAATCAGAAGTCTGTGGTTATGTCAGAAATGCTCATTCTTAACAAGAGATAAGCCTTGTATCATCAAAATGTATGTGCTCAAAGTTAATAAAGGTAGACAATAAAACATTGTTTTTAAGTTACCTTATTTAAACAAACCCCAAGGCATAAGATACCATCTAGATAAAACCCCTCGGTTAAAAGATACGCTGAAATTTATTTTTACTATATTTCACAAGGACTTGAAGTGCAGTGCGCCTGGCTTTGGTCAAAATGGAATTTGGACCGCAGTTTATAGAAAACAAAAGTAATCAAAATTCCCTGAAAGCAAGCCAGGTGTGGGGAATATATATGGCCAATTACACAGCAACTTTGCAGAAATGGCTTGCCACTGCCTTTTATTTTACTTATTACATTCCAGTCTAGCGAATTGCTCTGGGATTCCCAGCTGGTCCAAGTCCAGGCAAAGTCCATTGAGATGTTTTTAGAAACATAGAAGATTGATGGAAGAAAAAGACCTCATAGTCCATCTAGTCTGTCCTTATACTATTTCCTGTATTTTATCTTAGGATAGATATATGTTTATCCCAGGCATGTTTAAATTCAGTTACTGTGGATTTACCAACCACGTCTGCTGGAAGTTTGTTCCAAGCATCTACTACTCTTTCAGTAAAATAATATTTTCTCTCGTTGCTTCTGATCTTTCCCCCAACTAACCTCAGATTGTGCACCCTTGATTGCGCACCCATGCAGGATAACAGAAGCTGCAAGCGCAGAGCACCTTTTGCTACTGGTATGCCATCCTCAACCGCTCCGGTAACAACCCAATACTGCCCTATTCCATATGAAAGAAAATTCTGCACCTTGGTACGCTACAGAGAAGTCTGGCACATTTACAGAGGTAAAAGTTTATCTCTAATCCTAACTCTTCTTTTAAGTGGAAAGTCAGAGAGCTGTCAGCTCTTGAAATGTGGTTAGTTCTAGGAATTTCTCCCCAAACCTAGTGAGTCCTATTATTACCACTTTTCTCTTGAGAAATGTTTTTAAAAGAAAACAATGTGTACAAATGATCCATGGTAAGACAAATAGTAACAATCATGATGGATAATAGAGGTAATCACCATAGAATATAAAATATTACAACAGGGAAGGGGAAAGATTCCTAGGGTCCCCTAGATGTGGTAAATCTGTTTTTAAAAAGTATAAAAGATAGTGATAGCTGCAAGTTACATTCCAGTGAATGCTGATAATGAAAGAATAAAAAATGAAGGGGGGGGTTGGGGGGGGAAGAAACATACTGAAAGAATGTGGTCCAGAGAGAAAAAAATATTGTGACATGGATGGATGGATGGATGGATGGATGGATGGATGGGAGGAAAAAAGAAGTACCCTCCCAAAAAATTGGGTTCTTCTGAGACCCCAAATAATAGCTATCAATTTTTACTTAGAAAGAGATTTGTTCATTTGAAATGCATCATTTAAGCATATTTATTTATGCATGTACATGGCAAAAGGATTAATCAAAAAGCAAAGCTGATTTAATTAAAATAATTCATGAAGGATACAAAGGTTAGAAGATGTTCTGAATGTGGGATAGGGACACTTTTAAACTGGAAATTGTGGATATCAGGACAAAACAAAGGTGGAATAAATAAAATTAATAAAATAAAATACCTTTTCAAACTGGACCTGTACTCCTCCCCCTTGCAGTCTTGTTATTTCTTTTTCTTTTTATTTATTTATTTATTATTTAGATTTGTATGCCGCCCCGAGTCTGCGGAGAGGGGTGGCATAAAAATCTAAATAATAAATAAATAAATAAAAAGAAAAAGAAATAACAAGACTGCAAGGGGGAGGAGTACAGGTCCAGTTTGAAAAGGTATTTTATTTTATTAATTTTATTTATTCATTTATTTTGTCAAGTACGTATTGGTAGTATACAAGCATATAACAATATTTATATACATGATACTAGTAAGAGAGAAACATTAGGACAGGGGACGGAAGGCACGCTGGTGCACTTAGGCACCTATCATAAGTATCAGGAAATCAATTGATTCCCCAACAGAAAGGACTATTTCAGATATTGTAATGAGAACAATAATGGTTGAATAGTAGAATTGAAACATATGATGTACATTAAGTGTCCACGAAAAAAATAATAATGAAAAGTAAGTCATTGTAATGGTTAAACTATATAGTGTAAGAGGATAAATGTTAAAGTATGGTTTTGACTTAGTTATGTGCTTTATGAACTATAAATACACACACAGAACAGCACACACTCTGCTAGAGAGAAGATGGGCTCCACTACGAGTCCAAAAGACAAAATCCCTGGTCCCAGTGACTAACCCAGATTGATCCTGCAACATTACCCTGGGACATGTTTATTTATTTATTTATTCATTTATTTATTTTGTCCAATACATAATACACATTGAAGAGAAAGATATGTAATAATATAAGTAAAGAAAAGAATAGAAAAAAAGATATAAAAATAGAGGAGAAGATATATGAAAGGAAGAAAAGATATATGAGATAAAGGAGAGACAATTGGACAGGGGATGGAAGGCACACTGGTGCACTTATGCACACCCCTTACTGACCTCTAAGGAACCTGGAGAGGTCAATCGTGAATAGTCTAAGGGAAAAATGTTTGGGGTTAGGGGTTGACACTACCGAGTCACGTAATGAGTTCCACGCTTCGACAACTCGGTTGCTGAAGTCATATTTTTTACAGTCAAGTTTGGAGCGGTTAATATTAAGAATGAATCTGTTGCGTGCTCTTGTGTTGTTGCGATTGAAGCTGAAATAGTCATTGAGAGGTAGAACGTTGCAGCATATGATCTTGTGGGCAATACTTAGATCGAGTTTTAGGCCACGTAGTTCTAAGCTTTCTAGACCTAGGATTGATAGTCTGCTTTCGTAGGGTATTCTGTTTCGAGTGAAGGGCTCTTCTGGTGAAGTATCTTTGGACATTTTCAAGGGTGTTGATGTCCGAGATGTGGTATGGGTTCCAGACAGATGAACTGTATTCAAGGATGGGTCTGGCAAAAGTTTTGTAGGCTCTGGTGAGTAGCGTGAGATTGCCAGAGCAGAAGCTGCGTAGGATCAGGTTAACAACTCTAGAAGCCTTTTTGCAGATATTGTTGCAGTGGGCTTTGGCACTTAGATGTATATTCATCTTCATTTGTTTTAGGAAATGTTGAATGTTTGCACGAAGTCAAGGCTTGATGGTGGCGAGGAAAAATGTTATTGTTCCTGTACACCAAGGAAAATGTAGCTAAAAGCAATTTTGATTACCAAATTAGAGGAGGAATTGTTTTTGAGAATGCCTAGGAAAGCGTTTTGCTGAATTGTGAATTTAAAGGACGCAAGAAATAAAAATGAGCAAAGTTTAAAAAGCATTTCATAGCTTTATATCCGGCAACGGTATGGAAATTAGGGTTTTGCTCTTCAGTAGCTCACAGAGAAACGTATAGATCAGTGGTGAAATCTACTTACCTTTCATAGCGGTTCAGAAATTCGGAAGCACGCACGCAATTTTTCACCCTCTGCGCATGCACAGAAGGCTTTGCGCATGTGCAGAGCGTTTAAAAAAAGAAAGCAGGTGGGTGGAGTCTCACACTGCCACCACTAGCGGTTCTCTGAGCCGCCAGCAGCCACTACTACCAGCACAGTTGAACCAGTAGCATTTTACCCTGGTATAGTTGTAAAAAAATTATCCTTGTTAATTTAGAGAAAGCACATGATAAATAATCGACTTGAGTTATCAGATTGTCCAGAATGGTCTCTATTATTTTTACATGATAAGGGCCAAACCAGCTAAGATACACTGCTTAAATAATTTTTCCCTTTTCTTCTCCCTTTTCTTCCCATCAAAAATTAGTAATTTCAAAAAGATGACTTTGTTATTGTTGTTGCAAAGGTTTTAAAAGGTGAGGCAAGAGGTGCTTTTCACATTTTCCTGAGTAACATCCAGTCTGAGTTTCTCGTAGTAACATAAATAGCACAAGAGGGGTAATAAAACCATCTAAGCCTCCAGGGAAGCATTGTAAAAGACTCCTTGCACAGCTCGTTGGCATATGTGAATGCTGGTGATGTGACTAAAATAAAATCATTTACTCTCCAGCCACATAGGTTTTACCTCTGACTGATTGCTGACACCAGAATGCAAAGGTATTTTTCCCTCTTGTGAAAGGACTTTAATTGTCCTAATTGCATTATGCCACTGCAATATTTGTCTCTTTAAAAGAGTTGCATTAGCTAACCAGGAAAAAAAAAACCTGTACCAACTCTTACCTTTTTCCTCTTTAAAGCTCTTTTATGTGCAAGATTCAGCAGGTAAAGCTTTAGAATACAGGTACCGTCTGCCTTGTTTAGCAACCCTTTGAAATTACAATGGTGTTTAAAAAGCAGCTTTATAGCCAATCTTCACATTTATGACGGTTGCAATGTCGGTGGCCAGAGAATTGCCAAACACTTTGCAAACCAATATGCATTTGTGACTGTCACACCATCCTGTGGTCATGCGACTTTGCAACGGGCTTGGAACAAGCGGAGTGAACAGGAAAGGCAAAGTAAAATCGTTAACTTGTGGCCGTGTGGTGTTTCGCTTAATGACCACCGAAGAGGAAGTAAAGGTGCAAGGCAAGCCCCACCACCAGTCACATGATTTTCCACTTAGTGACCACATCACTATTAATGATGGTACCAGTCCTAATTGTAGTTGCTAAGCAATGACTACCTGTTATGTGAACAGAATTCTAAGAACGTAAGAAGAGCCATGTTGAATCGGGCCAAAGCCCATCAAGTCCAGCATTCTGTGTCACACAGTGGCCCACCAATTGTCCATGGGGATCTTGAGCAGAAAGAGAGGGCAAAACCCTCCCTTTCCCTTGACCCCCAACAAATGGTATCCAAGAGAATCCTGCCTTCCTCAACTAACATAGAGATGGCACTTGGACATCTGTTTCAATAACCACCAATACACTTGGCATCCATGAATCTATCTAATCCTGCCTTGAAGCTATCAAGGCTGACAACTGTCATGACCTCTTCTGGAAGTGAATTCCATAAACCAAGTGACCCTCTGGGTGAAGAAATATTTCCCTTTATTTGTCCTCGCTTTCTTACCTATGAGCTTTAGGGAGTGCCCCCTCGTCCTAGTATTGTGTGATACAAGAAAAGAATTTTTCTCTATCCATCTTTTCTATCCCATGCATGATTTTATACACTTTGATCAAGTCACCTCTTCCAAACACCTTAAACTGCTGTCAAAGGCAGATGTTGGTTAAAACAATAGGCAGTCTCTAAAATCAGAGGTGCATCATTGCCATTGATTTCAAGGCTGCTCCAGACTTCACACAGCAGCTAGAAAGCTGCGTGCCGGAAGTAGGCGGGAGTCATAAGCCTTTTGGGGGGATCAGAGGTTAAGGGATGAAATAAGTTCCCTTAAGCCTTTACAAGGCTTACTGTATCCAATCTTCTCTTCAAGTAGCCCAATTAAAAGAAAGAAAGGATCCAGGCACTCCAAAAGAGATCTGGAGGCATCAACAGGGATACATGTGGTCCCACCTTTATATCCTTATGTTGGTCTTTGCATTGACATAGAAGTGGGGCTATTTGAATGAACACCCAAAGCAACAGTCCTGCAGTAAAGAATCATACTCACAAAAGGCTATATATAACTATTGTTGCCAGAGGCTCACATAAAGAAATATTGTAGAAATGCTGAAGGAATAACGAATCATTTTGCGTATTGCCTTGCGCGAAAGAATATAACTTAAAAAGCAGGTCCTCGTGATGGTCCTATCAGCTCCTATTGTCTCACGTTGAAAAATTTCCTCAGTGTGATCAAGAAAAATCAAGACACTCCGTCAGAAAAGCAAATAATAGAGAAAATATACAGGTGTGCGGAGATGGACCAAATGACAAGAGACTTTAGGGGCACGAACATTGATGAAACACACAAACCATGGGATAAATGGTACGACTGGATGCAGAATAGAATAACCCAAAGAAATGTTAAAAGACCTATACAAACTCAGATAACAACAAAATAATATTTACGTTGTAGTTATCTATTTTTCTATTCATCTTTTTAACGATGAATTTAATCAATTAGAAGTTGAACATTTGTATACTGAAATAGAAACGGGCAATGATCTGCATGTATATAATGAGATTTCTTTCCTTTTTATTGTATTTGAAAAACTAACTAAACCTTTAAAAAAAAAGAAAGAGAAAAATTTCCTTAGTGTGAAAGAATCATAGATTCTGTTCAAATGGCCATTAACTTTTTAAAAAATTCAGTCTGGATTTTCCTTTGTAAAGGAATCCGTATTATTAAAGCCAACTGTTTGAACAAATTAAATTTCTTCCCCTCCCCCAAACATTCCTTGTTGAGATTCAACAATTCTTGAGAATTAGAAGCTAAACAGTTCCGTTCGACCCATCTTACAAGAATGCCTTTTCAAGAGAAGAAGCAAACTACTATGAACGCACATAGGCTGGCTGGGGAATTCTGGGAGTTGAAGTCCATGCATCTTAAAATTGCTGAGGCTGAGAAACATTGTTCTAATGCAGGGGTCAGCTCAGCAACCTTAAACATTCAAAGAACCACAAACATTCTAACCAGAAGTCCCCCATTCAATTCTGGAGCCGGCAGGAAGTTTGGTTCCCCTCACCATAGAGTCTCTTCCTAGCATGGCGTCCTTTCTCCTCTACCACTTGAAAGCCCTATCAGTTGTGGAGCTAACCGGAAAACCTGCCCCCTTGCCATAGAGATTCCTCCTAGCATGCACTGCTTCCCCCCTCCCCCCCAACTGGAAGCTCCTCTCAGAGTTGTGGTGCCAACTGGCGACAGAGAGGGAGCCGCAGCAGAGGGATGAAAGAGCCACATGAAGCTCCTGAGCCGCAGGTTGCTGACCCCTGCTCTAATGCAGTGTTTCCCAACCTTGGCAACTTGAAGATATTTGGACTTCAACTCCCAGAATTACCCAGCCAGTTGAAGTCCAAATATCTTCAAGTTGCCAAGGTTGGGAAACACTGTTCTAATGGATCCTGACTTGAGGGGGAGTTGGAAATGTGACTTTTAAGAACCCTTTTCAGTCTACATGGCTTAGGGCCAGACTATTTATGGAACCATCTCCTGCCACAGAGGGTTGGTTTTCTCCAGGTCTCATCGACTAAGCAATGAAGGTTGGCGGGGCCGCAGGGAAGGGCCTTCTTTGTCGCCACCCCCTCTCTACGGAACCAACTACCCAGAATGTCTGTACTGCTCCCACCCTACTGGCCTCCCCAAAGGTTGTGAAGACCTGGCTTTGCTGGCAAACCCAGGGGCCATGAAGTTTACATCTGTCATGGTCAAATTGTATTGAATGGTATTCATTGGATTGTTTGAGTTGTGAGTTTTTTAACTGGGGTTATCGTTTTTGAAAGTTATATTTCACTTCTTTTTTTTTACTGTAATTGCATTTTTTATATTGTTGTAAGCAGTGTTCCCTCTAATTTTTTGTGGGGGTGGGCGGAAAAGTATAATGTGTGAGCGGCAGTCCCTTCGGGACTGGGCGGCACAGAAATAATAAATAAATAAACAAACAAATAAAAAACCCACCCTGTTTTGCCTCAAAGAATTTCAAAATAAAACACTGTACTGTGTGTCTATAATAGTGAGCTCATAATAGGGCAACTCTATCAATATCAAAATGCCACTTAAATAGTTGAGCTAGTTTCAAGCTAGATTTTGATTTTCTTTCTCTCTTCCTTACTCCCATTCTTTTTCTTTCTCTTTTCCTTCCTCTCTTTTTTCTATCTGTTTCTCTCTCTTCCTCTCTTCCTCTCTCTCTCCTTCCCTCTCACTCTTTCCCTCTCGGCTTCTGGGCAGGTTTGGAAAACTCTGAGTTGATGATGATTTTTAAGTGAGCGACTGCTCACTGCTCATCTTAGAGGGAACTATGGTTGTAAGCCGCCCTGAGACCTTCGGGATTGGGCAGCATAGAAGTGGAAATCAATCAATCAATCAATCAATCCATATTTCTTTCATTGCAGCAAATGCCATTTTTCTTGCCTTAAAATTCTAATGAAGAAAGGAACAGGCATCAGGCACATAGCAACTTGATCAGCCTTTCCTTTGGGTCTCTTGAGATGAGGGAACTAGTGGCCTGTATCACAACATGAAGGCAACTAGGACGTTGTACCTGGAATGGCAAACTGTTGCCCTCAACCTGGATAGGTGTATCTTTTGATCTATTTTTAAAAGGATATACCAAATTGCCCTTCTTTTGTTAGGGAAAAACCGAAAAGGCTGACCTTTCTCAGTTTTATTCAATTCTTTGTTATAGCCCCAGAAGAAAAGATGTTTCCACTTCTGCTGTTTAGCATAACTCTGAGGACATTGGCAATCTAGTCTATGGCCACTGATGTACTCACAGATACCATCTGTGGTTCCCTCGTGGCTCCTTGTTCCATCTGCTCTCCACAAAATGCTGATATAGTAGGGATAAAATTGCCCCCCCCCCAAAAAAATAATAATAATGCACTTGAGGAAAAGGAATCCTCAATCTGAGTATTGTATTGGCAGTTCTGTGTTAGCAAAAACTTTAGAAGGATTTAGGGGAGTGATGCTTGGCTGCATAGCTAGAGGTATAACAAGCAGGAAGAGGGAAATTGTGATCCCGCTATATAGAGCGCTGGTGAGACCACATTTGGAATACTGTGTTCAGTTCTGGAGGCCTCACTACAAAAAGATATTGACAAAATTGAACGGGTCGGGTCCAAAGACGGGCTACAAGAATGGTGGAAGGTCTTAAACATAAAACGTATCAGGAAAGACTTAATGAACTCAATCTGTATAGTCTGGAGGACAGAAGGAAAAGGGGGGACATGATCGAAACATTTAAATATGTCAAAGAGTTAAATAAGGTTCAGGAAGGAAGTGTTTTTAATAGGAAAGTGAACACAAGAACAAGGGGACACAATCTGAAGTTAGTTGGGGGAAAGATCAAAAGCAACATGAGAAAATATTATTTTACTGAAAGAGTAGTCGATCCTTGGAACAAACTTCCAGAGACGTGGTTGGTAAATCCACAGTAACTGAATTTAAACATGCCTGGGATAAACATATATCCATTCTAAGATAAAATACAGGAAATAGTATAAGGGCAGACTAGATGGACCATGAGGTCTTTTTCTGCCATCAGTCTTCTATGTTTCGATGTTTCAAGCTAAAATTGAGGAATGCACTCAATTTCTGACTACTGT
Organism: Erythrolamprus reginae; assembly: GCF_031021105.1. NCBI lineage: Eukaryota > Metazoa > Chordata > Lepidosauria > Squamata > Dipsadidae > Erythrolamprus > Erythrolamprus reginae. The sequence goes on along the minus strand of NC_091950.1, from coordinate 88,306,189 downwards.
CTCCAGTACCTGCTCTTTCCCAGCATGTCTACCCTGTAGACCAGTGTGTCCCAACCTTGGCAACTTAAAGATATCTGGACTTCAACTCCCAGAATTCCCCAGCCAGCATTCACTGGCTGGGGAATTCTGGGAGTTGAAGTCCAAATATCTTCAAGTTGTCAAGATTGGGAAACCTTCTGTAGACGATACTATTTAGCCTGGATTTTGGAATGCTTGAAGAAAACATGATGAGTCTGATTGAGTCTGTGAAGGAATGATTGGATTGGTAACTATTTCAAATAATAAACTATTTCAAAGAGCCACAGTGGTACAGTGGTTAGAGTGCAGCACTGCAGGCTGCTTCAGCTAACTGCTAGCTGTAGTTCAGCACTTCAAATCTCACCACCGGCTCAAGTTTGACTCAGCCTTCCATCCTTCCGAGGGGGGTAAAATGAGGTTGTTGGGGGCAATATATGCTTATTCTGTAAGCCACTTAGAGAGGGCTTTAAAAGCACTATGAAGTCTAAATGCTATTGCTATCCTTGCTAAATAAGGATTACAAAACTACTTGGATGGTTTTATTAAGGCAACTAAACTTTTATAATAACAAGTTTCCCAAACTTTTTCATGTTTCCAATACAAACTGGAGAAAGAATTCTACTTCATTAGGAATACTTGCAAGAAGCAATTTTTGCAGTATTTGGCAAATGGAGATGGGAAGAGGACATTCCTTCACCCGTTGAATGCAAGATAGGATAACTATGTTTTAGCATCTCCATTTGCACCAAGTTTGCAATCCTTTGAACTTAATTCTGTAGCATTGAAAAGTATTCCAGTGAGTTTCAGCTTTTATGTACGAATAATTGGATAAACCAGCTTACATAAATATCACTCTGAAGAATTGGCTCAAGCCTGGGAGAATTCAGTGCATCAGGATTTTGCAGGAACATCCTGCTAATCACATTCTCTGCCATACCGTGTGGAAATCTTCCGGCCATGTTGCAACAGAATTAGGCATTGCCATCTAACAATTCAGAGTGACTAGACCTGTCTGTGGTTTAAATTCAAGCAGTGCAGGGAGATAAAGTGTGGCCTTCAATATATCCTTCTGAAATTATCTGCTGTTCACATATGGAAGGAGAGTGGGTTGTTTTGCTCCAGATGCACTAATTTTACATTCTTCCTCAAGGCTACTGAATTGGAATCCGTGGCTTTAAAAGATTCGTTTTAGAGGGGAGGGTGTGTGTGAAAAGCACCATTTCAAAAACCGTTGCCCCTGTGCTCTTTCAGGAATACATTTAAAATCTGAAATGTTTTCCGTCTGATAGTCTTTATTAGTTTTGCAATCAAGCAGAAAATCAAATCTTGCTTTGCAACACCCCATCCCACTTCCCTCCTGTTTGACTCTGAAGGTTATCGCATTATAGCTTACATTGAAGCAAAGAAAACCAACTAGTGAGAAAGGGATTTAAGTTCTCACCAACAATGTGATTTGTACCACTGCTCATAGCTCAAGCAGACCAGTAAATCACAGGAGAGGTGAGCATTCAATTTCCCCACTATATACTGTATATTTATTGGTTGTTTCTGAAGAAACCGTAAACACAGATCTTACAATACATTTCTGAGTGATATTCAGTAAGTAGGTAATTGGGGGCTCTTTGTTGTTTAATACTAACATTTAATAAAATGACTTTTTTTCTTCTTCTCCTCTTTGTGAAATAAGAAAAGACGGGCAGAAAGGAATGGAATATGGTGGAGAGCAGTGATGGCGAAGCCTGGGGAGGGCAAAAAACAGGCCTACTGGGCCCACCAGAAGTTGGAAACAGGCTGTTTCCGGCCTCCAGAGGGGTTCCGGGGGGGACAGGGGATGCCATTTTCGCCCTCCCCAGACATTCAATTATGGGTGTGGGCACTTGCTCGTGACGCAATAATGCACGCGCATGAGCTTTTGGCACCCAAGGAAAAAAAGCATCCTATCCAGAACTGGAAATTCACAAGAAATTTCTAGCCTCAAGATTGTTACATTTTCTGTATCTTGCATTGGCATCTGTGACAGGATGTCAATGTAAACCGAAGCTATGTCTATTACATGTAGTCCTTCGCTTACAATAGTTTATTTAGCGACAGTTCGAAGTTACAATGGCACTGGAAAAAAAGGCGACTCACGAACAATCTTTTACACTTACAGCACAACCATTGCAGCATTCCCACGGAGACTTGATCAAAATTCAGCTACCATATTTTTCAGACACACCATTTTACCCCTTAATAGGGTGGAAATGTCGGTGCGTCTTATACACCGAATACAGGCATTTTTTTGCCTCCCGAAGCCCCACCCCCACAATCCATTTTTCACAAAAAAGGGGTGTACAGAGGGTTTGGGAGGCCTGCAACATGCTCCTGGGGGCTGGGGGAAGGCAAAAGCACCAGTGTTTTGCGAAAAACAGGCAAAAAGCAGGCCATTTTTTGCAAAAAAACAGGGGCATTTTTGCCTTCTTCCAGCCCCCAGGAGTTCTCTACAGGCCTCCCATACCCTTTGCCTGACCCATTTTTATGAAAAATAGGTGAAAAATGGGCTATTTTTTGCAAAAATGGGGCACACAGAGGGTTTGGGAGGCTTGCAGAATGCTCTTGGGGGCTGGAGGGAGGCAAAATCTTTTTTTTTTAACTTATCTTTACAAACAATGCACATAGCTAGGCCTTTCTGAGTCATTGGCCTTTCAAAGATGCTTTTAAATAATAATAATAACAACAGAGTTGGAAGGGACCTTGGAGGTCTTCTAGCCCAACCCCCTGCTTAGGCAGGAAAACCTACATTACTTGAGACAAGTAGTTATCCAAACATCTTCTTAAAAATTTCTAGTGTTGGAGTATTCACAACTTCTGGAGGCAAGCTGTTCCACTGTTCCACCTCTTTGAAATCTTGGTGCGTCTTATACACCGGTGCATCTTATAGTCCAAAAAATACAGTATTTGGCAACTGACTCATACATATGACAGTTGCACTGCCGTGAGTTCCTATGATCAACTTTTGCGACCTTCTGACAAGCAAAATCAATGGGGAAGCCAGATTCCTCTAACTTTTGTGTTCCTAATTTAACAACTGCAGTGATTCGCTTAATGGCTTTAGAAAGAATGGTCGTAAAATGGGACAAAACTCACTTAACAATTGTCCAGCTTAGCAATAGAAATTTTGGGCTCAGTTGTGGTCATAAGTCAAGGACTACCTCTACTGCTATAAATGCCCATGATTAAATCCTACAGGCTCTCAAATGCCGACCTGTAAGCAGAATTCCAGCTTTTGATCAACCCTTCTATCATCATCCCTTTGACATAGCATTTACCGTATTTATTTTTTATTTTATTTTATTTTATTTTATTATTATTTATTTTATTTTATTTTATTTTATTTTTATTTTTTTATTTTATTTTATTATTTTATTTTATTTTATTTTATTAATTTATATTTTATTTTATTTTATTTTATTTTATTTTATTTTATTTTATTTTATTTTATTTTATTTTATTTTATTTTATTTTATTTTATTTTATTTTATTTTATTTTATTTTATTTTATTTTATTTTATTTTATTTTATTTTATTTTATTTTATTTTATTTTATTTTATATGCTGCCCTTCTCCTTAGACTCAGGGCAGCTTACAACATGTTAGCAACAGCACTTTTTAAAAGAGCCAGCATATTGCCCCCAACAATCTGGGTCCTCAGTTTACTCACCTTGGAAGGATGGAAGGCTGAGTGAACCTTGAGCCAGTGATGAGATTTGAAGCGCTGACCTGCAGCTCTAGCAGTCAGCTTTAGTAGCCTGCAGTACTACACTCTTAACTGCTGTGCCTCCTCGGCTCTTTATTTAGGTCTTTATGTCATGAAAAATCTCATCTTGTGATTTTACTACAGATCACAAGTAATAGAAATAGAAACAGGAGCATTCAAATTGTTTGCTTCTGTGCTGTCTTCTTCTAAAAGTTTGCAATCTTTAATTGTATCGCCATGTGCATAACATAATGAGTAGGATGTGTAAGATCATGTCTATCCGTTTCGGCAAAGGGTTACATATAACTGGGCTTGGTTAATCTCAGAAGCCGAGACTGATCAGCCCTGATTACCAAAGCACTGTTAGAAATGAAGTTAGCCACAAAAGACCAATTTCCCAGACAAAAGTGAAACAGTCTGTCACCCAGTCCCCATTCTGTGACCTTGATCAGAATCACCACGTGTTCATTGACTAAAAAAAGCCTACAATATAAAGCCTGTAGCACTGACATACATAAAGGATTGGGTTGATACAAATTGCAACAGGCAAATTTTCTGTTGCAGTTGGGGTTTTTTTTCTTATCTGCAACGAAGTAATTTACTACTGTAATTGAGTCATGCCTGAGAATCCACCCACCAAGTAAACCAATTCCGGAATGAGGTGTGGGGAATCAGAAGAACCTAGATTTAGAGCTGTGACAAGCTGAAGGGTGACAAGTATTTGGACGGAGGCCATCTGGAATTCCAAGGCTGCTGGTTAAGATTGGAAATTAGGGGAAACAAAGCCATCCTACGAGAATGCAATGGAAAACCATGACCATGATTCTTAGCTATGAAAACAGACTTTGCTAATTGTATTAATTCTATTTTATAAACAGTCTTGATTTTAGAGCCTTGCTGACCTATTTCTTGCCCATATGCCACAGAGTTCAATCAGCAGGCTTTCCTTTCCCATATGTGGAACCTGCATAATTCAAAAACATAAGAGTCACTCAGTTATCTGGGATAGCACCACTGAGATGGGGAGAAATTCCAGAGAATGTCAACAAGTGCACATTAGAAATGATGCTTAGAATTGGTACGCAGTGCCTTTTACAGGTGCTCTCTTCTAATTCTCTTTGCCAATTTTATCCGACAAGCTATTGATGAAATCGTTATTCAGGGCATAAAAACACTCTTGGGCCATTTTTATTGGTCAACTGGCAACTAACCAAGATTTTATGATTTTGAAAGCAAAAGCCATGTTAAACTTGCGGTACCTAAAAAAAAAAATCCCACATAGTGTTTTCATAATTTTGGTTTCCAAGCCCTTACTACAGTGGTACCTCTACTTAAGAACGCCTCTACTTAAGAACTTTTCTAATAAGAACCTGGTATTCAAGATTTTTTTGCCTCTACTTAAGAACCATTTTCTACTTAAGAACCTGAGCCTAGAAAAATTTCCCAGGAAATTTGAGAGCGGCAAAAGGCCTGGCCAGTTTCCTGCCTATTTTCCCCCTTTAATCCTGGCCATCTCAAGATTTTCTGGGCTGCCAGAGGAGCCTTTCAGTGGCACTTAAGGAGGCTTTGACAGTCGAGAGCAAACAAAGCATTTTCCTTTCTCTGGGCGCTTGGAGAGGGAATAAACCTCTGCCAGTGCCCAGAGAAAAGAGTGTTTTCCTTTCTCTGGGTGCTGCCTCAGAGTCCCTCTTTTTTTTTAAGCCTTAAAGTTTTGGATTTTTTAAATTCACCTCACCTCACCTTCTTCCTTCGGCAGTGACTCTCCTCCTCTTCTTCCTCCTCCTTGTCCCACCCAAATTCCGAGCTTTTATTTCTTTCCTAATGGGTTTGCACACATTATTTGCTTTTACATTGATTCCTGTGGGAAAAATTGATTCTACTTAAGAACGTTTCTACTTAAGAACCTGGTCACGGAACGAATTAAGTTCTTAAGTAGAGGTACCACTGTATGTATATAAATGTAACTTCCTTGATTTCTTTTCAACAGAACACTGTTACTTACAGGTTAAATGTATAGTTTATTAAAATATGAACTCATGGTTCATTCACATACATAAGCAGTCATCTCAACTCGCCCCTAAACATCAGGATGATACAACAGTGATTGGTCTCATTCGAGAAAATGATGGAACCGCATACAGATGGGAGGTTGAACAACTAGTCTTGTGGTGTGACCGGAACAATCTGGAACTGAACACACTCAAAACTGTAGAAATGGTGGTAGACTTTAGGAGAAACCCTTCCATCCTTCCACCTCTCACAATACTGGACAACACAGTATCAACAGTAGAGACCTTTGAATTTCTAGGTTCTATCACATCTCAAGACCTAAAATAGTCACCTAACATTAAAAACGTCGTCAAAAAAGCACGACAAAGAATGTTCTTTCTATGCCAATTCAAGAAACTCAAACTTCCCAAGGAGCTGCTGATACAGTTCTACAGAGGAATCATTGAGTCTATCATCTGCAACTCTATTACTGTCTGGTTTGGTTCTGCAACCCAACTATTTACTGAGCCCTTGCATCCTGGACATAAATTGTTTTAATTCCTGCAATCAAAACAATGCTATAGAGCACTGTACACCAAGACAACTAGACACAAGAACAGTTTTTTCATGAACGCCATCACTCTGCTAAAGAAATAATTCCCTCATCACTATCAAACTCTTCAATAAGGCTGCATTACTATTACAATTAATCTTCTCATCGTTTCGATCACCCATCTCCTCCCACTTATGACTGTATGACTGTAACTTGTTGCTTGTATTCTTATGATTTATATTAATATTGTTTACTGATTGCTTATTTGCCCCGTATGACAATCATTAAGTGTTGTACCTCATAATTCTTGACAAATGTATATTTTCTTTTATTTACACTGAGATCATATGCACCAAAGACAAATTCCTTCTGTGTCCAATCACACTTGGGCAATAAAGAATTCTATTCTATATTGCATTGAACTGCAAACATATGGAAGAATATAGACTTCAGTTCACATCCCCTTGTATCATCCCACTGCAACTATGGAACTATTTAGGAATAAGTTAATTAAGGAGCAGAGCCAAAATGGAATAAACTACTGTTATGGGGCGGATAAAGCCAGCCAGGTCCCATGTTTGTTAATTCAAAATACATTCAATAAGATTTTATGCTCTATTGGGATAAAGATTATTTCTTAAAGGAAAATAGAATGGTTAACAAAGACAGACTGAAATCATATATCATGTTAAGCCATGGTTTGTTCAACAGTTTGCTGAGTTCACACAGCATGCTAAACTAAAATTACAGTAACAAACCACACATTATGGTTTTATGCACTGTGTAAATCCAACCACAAAGACTTGCTGGAATGACTTTGGCTCAGCTGATTAATAACAGCCTTAGCAATGTAATTTCACAAGAGACCATTTTCATTCATCACCAAGAACAAGTCTGCAATATGGAAAAGCCACTTCACCTTCTAAATGTTGTACTTCCATCCGGTGAAATTGATCATTCAAGCTAATTTAACTTAGTATCAGGGGGAAATTCTTTTGGATTTCTGGTTTTTTTTAAAAAAAAATAAAACTAATTCTAGAATCCATTAAACAGAGTCCGGTAAGCATTCTTCAAATTATGCCCCATTACTGTAAAACGGGTGCCCTGCTATGGAATTTACAAATATGCATAAAATGATTTGATAATTCTTGTGTTATCCTCCCCCAATCCTGTTAATTGCTGGGGAAATAGAAGAAATAAGTTCAAGAATTACGGGATATGTGAAACCCATTTTCCACTATAACCACTGTATGATACTTCATCCATCCATATAACTTCAGGGACAGCGAAAGATGTGAACGTGGAGAAAACAAATTTTCCAAACATTATAGTAACCATTCATGCTGGAATCCTTCATCCAATCCACATAAATCATGATAACTTACAACCATGATGGCAGACCTATGGCACCCATGCAGGAGGTGGCACACAGGGACCTCTCTGCTGGCAGACTGCGCATGTGTGCATGCGTGCATTTCATGCATGTGCACATTTCTGTTTGGGCTTGTGCATGCATGCAGGTTTGCCATCACTGACCTAGAACCTCTGGTTCTCCAGGCTGGGCAACTTGACAGTATTTCCCGTAGATCACACTAGATCACAGCATTCTCCTCCAGTTCATGTTAAATGTCCATTAGCCCAGTGGTCCCCAACGTTTTTTCCACCAGGGACCAGTTTCAGCAAGACAATTTTTCTATGGCCCAGTGGGGGCGGAAAGAGGCGTGGTTGGGGGCGGGATTAAGCATGGGGGTGCTGGTCCTCCCCGCCCCTCTTTCCTGCCATCGTCCTGTGGCCGGCAGAACCTGCCTCCCAAGCCCTCTTGCCCAGCGGGAGCTAAGCGCTGGAGAGAGGGGGTCAGGCTGGCCCTCCTGCCTCCCCCCAGCCAAAAACGCAAAAGCGGCCCGCGGCAGAAGCCAAAAGAGGCTTGAGCCTCTCGGTCCTTCCCGCCCCTCTGTCCCATCCATCATCCTGTGGCCGGCAGAACCTGCCTCCCGAGGCCTCTTGCCCGGCAGGAGGCGAAGCGCTGGAGGGAGGGGGTGGCGGCATGAGGGCCGGCAGCTGCTGACTCCACGGACCAGTGCAACATGCCCCGCGGCCCGGTACTGGTCCGCGGCCCGGTGGTTGGGGACCCCTGCATTAGCCCCTCACATATGCAGCTATATTTATTTAATACTTCCCCAGATGGTTAAAGATGCAAGGAGTCTAGACTTTCATTGATTATGAGGATTTGGGTTCTGAAGCAGATCATAACTACTGCACTTCAGTGCTATTTGATTTCTGCTCCAGTTATTGTAGCTTTGACAGTCTCAAACATGTGGGCTGCACTTTTCCCAAACAGACTTTCATATACAGTGGTACCTCTACTTACAAACTTAATTCATTCCGTAACCAGGTTCTTAAGTAGAAACGTTTGTAAGAAGAAGCAATTTTTCCCATAGGAATCAATGTAAAAGCAAATAATGTGTGCATGTAACAGGGAGGCTGGAGGCCCTGTTTCCTCCCAGGAGACTCCTAGAGAGGCCCCACAGAGGCTTCTCCCTGCCTTTTCCGGCCCTGTTTCCTCCCAGGAGATTCCTAGAGACGCCCCACAGAGGCTTCTCCCAGCCTTTTCTGGTCCTGTTTCCTCCCAGGAGATTCCTAGAGAGGCCCCACGGAGGCTTCTCCCAGCCTTTTCCAGTTACAGTTTCGGAGGCTCAGGTTTGCAAGTGGAAAATGGTTCTTGAGAGGAGGCAAACAAAATCTTGAATACCCGGGTTCTTATCTCGAAAAGTTCATAAGTAGAGGCATTTGTAGGTAGAGGTACCACTGTGCATCCTTGACATTCCATTAAAAAAAAAACCCATCCTAGAATTGCTAACCTTGTAATTAGTCTAAGATATGGTTGGACTCTGAAAAAAAGAAGAGCATCAGTTTTCTACCAGAAAACTCACTGTGACTGAAACCTAAGCATCTATCCCCAAAGACGGCATAGTGAATTGGACAAGTGCAAAAGCCACAGAAGGTTAAAAATTAATTGGAGAGCTTCCTAGTAGATGCCTTACTATCCAGAATACTAAACATAGAACATAGAATGACAGAGATGGATGGGGTCTTGGAGGTCTTCTAATCCAACCTCTTGCCTGAGCAGGACACACTATACCCGTGATCGGGAGTGGGTTGCTCTCGGTGTGGTAGACAATTGTGCACCGGTAGCGGCCGCCAGATTGCGCCATGACGGCTCCAGTACCAGTCCTATGGGTGCTGCCATCTTTTTCTTCAATTTTTTTGTATTTTTTTTATTCCTGCACATGCACAGAAACAAAATCTCACAATGGGGGGCAGGCGCGCAAGAGAGATTTCAGCACTTTTTTTTTGCTTCACAGAAGCCCGCACACAAGACAAACAAAGCTGCACACGCAGCGTGATGGTAGCGGCAGTAATAGCAGTCCACCCCTGCCCATGATGGCGAATCTACGGCATGTGTGCCACAAGTAGCATGCGGAGCCATATTGGTGGGCATGCAAGCTCACCAATATGGCTCCAAATCCCAGCGACCGATAAGGTCCCACAGAGTTGGCCTTCTCCGGGTCCCGTCTACTAAACAATGTAATTTGGCAGGCCCCAGGGGAAGAGCCTTCTCTGTGGCGGCTCTGGCCCTCTGGAACCAACTCCCCCCGGAGATTAGAACTGCCCCCACCCTCCCTGTCTTTCGTAAACTACTCAAGAATCATTTATGCCACCAGGCATGGGGGAGTTAAGATATTCCTTCCCCCTAGGCCATTACAAGTTATGCATGGTATGTTTGTGTGTATGTTTGGTTTTATTATAAGGGTTTTTAGTTGTTTTATTAATTGGATTACTACATGCTGTTTTTATCATTGTTGTTAGCCGCCCCGAGTCTGCGGAGAGGGGCGGCATACAAATCCAATAAATAAATAAATAAATACTACCCAGCTGGCTTTTGGACCTGCTGGGCCCACTAGGAGTCGGGAAACAGCCTGTTTTCAGCCTTAAGAGGGGGGGGGGAATGGAGGATAAAAATGGCCTTCCCCACCCACCGGAAGTCTTACGGAGGCTGGAAATGTTGTTTGCCAGCTTGCCTGCAGTGATCTCCTGGGAGTTGACAGAAGTTGGCAAACGGGTCATTTCTGACCTACGGTGGGCCTCTAGGGGGTGGGGAAGACCATTTTCACCCTCCCCGGGCTCCTAGAAAGGCTCTGAAGCCTTGAGAGAGAGAGAAATGGACATGCCATCGCATGCCAGAAGCGTGGGGGTGAGGTGGTCATGCACGCATTTGCAAGGGGCACACATAGAAGAAGTGTGGGTGTGGGCACACACCCATAGAAGACTGACAGCAGAAAAAGACCTCATGGTCCATCTAGTCTGCCCTTATACTATTTCCTGTATTTTATCTTAGGATGGATATATGTTCATCCCAGGCATGTTTAAAATCGGTTACTGTGGATTTACCAACACACACGTGTGAACCCTCCCCACCACCACCCCCTTTTTGGCACACGAACCAAACAAGTTTCGCCATCACTGCTCTATATCGTTTCACACAAATAGCTGTCCAATCTCTTTTTGAATGTCTCCAATGATGGAGCCCTTACAACTTCAGAAGGCAAGCTATTGCATTGGTGGATTGGTCCCACCGTTAGGAAATTTCTCCTTAGTTCTAGGTTGCTTCCCTCCTTGGTTAGTTTCCAACCATTGTTTCTTGTCCTGCCTATTAGTGCATTGGAAAATACAGGGGGTGGACACAAAAATGGAAACACCCTGAAAATCCAGATTTGGAATCCAGATTTGTGAAGCTCCCTTGGAACAGTTTTTGTTGAAACTGGTTTCTGTACGTGTCTATTGAGCTCTGCAGTGATTTTAGGAGCTGCGGTCTTGCGGATCGCCTTCTAACAATTTGCCTTCTAACAATTTGCTTTAGAGTCCGACGGTCTCTCTCAGACCACTTCAACTTTCGACCAGACCTTTGCTTGGCTGAGGACATTTTCCCTTTTCTTTCAAAAGCAGTCATTACTTTTGAGACATTACCTCTTGAAACACCAAACATTCAGGCACTTTCTGTTACACTAGCGCCTGCCATTCGAGCACCAACAATTTGGCCTGTTTGAAAGTCTGAGAGGTCATTTCTAGAAGGTTATAACTAATTTCCTTAAATTTCTGTAAAAAAAAAGGTACCGTAGTTTAAAAACCATATCAAATAACAGAGTTTTTTTTTAAAAAAACATTAAAATATGTCAAGTTTTGATTGATTTGAACATGTTCAAACATTATGATGCCAAAAAGTCGAGTGTTTCCATTTTTTGGTCCACCCCCTGTAGGTTGACCCCCTCATCTTTGTAGAGGACCCTCAACTATTGGAAAGCTGCTATCATGTCTCTCCTAGTCCTTCTTTTCATTAGACTCGAAAAGATTGTCAAATAGTTTATTGCACAGTTGTGCTTGTCATGTTTTGCTTCAACTGCTGTATATGATGATTCAGCAGCTGCACCACAAGACATCTGTCCATTGTGACACTAAGAGTCTGATGGCTATGCTACATTATGGTCCACCACTCCCTTCAGAAAAGCATGCTGACATCAAATGTGCTTCCCCAATTACCAAGCCCTATCCTGTTATACTAATGGAGTTAGCAATTAAGGTTGTCCTCACTCTTTTAATGCAAAACAAATTAAGTAGAGCAGATTGGCGATTTCCCCTAGTTTTGTTGCTATTCCTACTGTTTTGGTTCTAGACATTTTGGCACCATGGGCAAAGTTATATTCTGGTGCTACCTATGATTATATTTAATCTCAAGTAGACATTCCGGTTACTGCTTTATTGGGCATAACTTTGATAAGCTAATAGTCAATCTCTCTGTACATTTTGTCTTGATTCAGCAATATCTTCAGTTTCCTCAGGTCCACAGTTGTTCTTTCTTTCTTTCTTTCTTTTTCTTTTGTTCTTTCTCCCTCTCTCTCTCTCTCTCTCTCTCCCTCCCTCTATTTATTTCTTTCTTTCTTTCTGACTTGCAAGGTCTGGTTACTATTACTCATCATCTTTGTGGGCAATGAAGAGAGCCAATAAACTTTTATTCTCATATTGTGTATTTTGGAGGTCTCTTCAGGGTTAGAGCCTCCTATAATTCGGTATCCTAGGTCAGGGGTCCCCAACCGCCAGGCCGCAGACCAGTACCGGGCCGCAAGGCATGTTGCACCGGTCCGCGGAGTCAGCAGCTGCTGTGGAGCCGGCGAGTGCCAAGCTGTTTCCTGTCTCTTTCCCCTCACGTTCACTTGGGACCGCCATTTGCCTCGGGCTGAGAAAACCTTTGCTTGCTTGCTTTCTTCCTTTCCTGTCTTTCTTCTCTCGTCGAAAGTGGTCTATTTCCTCCTTGCGAAGCCCTTGCAAAGCCCTCGCTCTGCCTGCAGCTCAAACGAAAAGGCTTTGGCATTCTGCAGCTCTTTTTTTGCTACGCTCCCCCACCCTATTCCCGGGGTCCTGGGTGGGAGCGAAGCCAGGGGTGTGTGTGTGACCATGAAACCCCCACCACCAGCTTTGGTAATTTTCTTTTGGAAGGATTCCTTGCTGCAAGAAAATTACCAGACCTGGCAGTGGTGGGCGCTCCAAGCAGGCAGCGATCGCAAAGGAAGGTGACTGTGTCCGTGGAGGCACCTCCCCCTGCTCTGGGATTCCTTGCTGCAATCCCAGCCGGAACTGGGGGGGATGTCCTCTGGAACTGCTGAAAGGCAAACGGCGGTCCCAAGTGAACAGGAGGGGAAAGAGACAGGAAACCGCCCCCTCCTACCCTTCCTCCCTCTGTCACCTCAACTCCCCCGCAAAATTAAAAGGGGGGGGGAGAGAGACAATGGAACGATAAGCTAAACCCCCTTTCCGTCCCCACCGGGCCATAGAAAAATTGTCTTGCTGAAACTGGTCCCTGGTGGAAAAAAGGTTGGGGACCACTGTCCTAGGTGACCGCTTTGGGTTCCCAGAACGTTGAAACAGCTGACCCCTGCCAAGCCTCACCTGCTGATTGGAGGGAAGGGTAACCCAATCACTTTTCTCAATGTTGGATGGGCAAGTATAGGCAGGGGCTTGGGAATAACCTGTTCTTTATTTATTTTATTTATTTTATTTATTTTATTTATTTTATTTATTTTATTTATTTTATTTATTTTATTTATTTTATTTATTTTATTTATTTTATTTATTTTATTTATTTTATTTATTTTATTTATTTTATTTATTTTATTTATTTTATTTATTTTATTTATTTATTTTATTTATTTTATTTATTTTATTTATTTTATTTATTTTATTTATTTTATTTATTTTATTTATTTTATTTATTTTATTTATTTTATTTATTTTATTTATTTTATTTATTTTATTTATTTTATTTATTTTATTTATTTTATTTATTTTATTTATTTTATTTATTTTATTTATTTTATTTATTTTATTTATTTTATTTATTTTATTTATTTTATTTATTTTATTTATTTTATTTATTTTATTTATTTTATTTATTTTATTTATTTTATTTATTTTATTTATTTTATTTATTTTATTTATTTTATTTATTTTATTTATTTTATTTATTTTATTTATTTTATTTATTTTATTTATTTTATTTATTTTATTTATTTTATTTATTTTATTTATTTTATTTATTTTATTTATTTTATTTATTTTATTTATTTAATGTGGGCAGCTTACAAGCAATTAGTACTAGTATACAATATTATTATTGTTTATAAATAACAACAACAATAAATGTATTTATTTATTCATTCATTCATTCATTCATTCATTTAGATTTGGATTCAGATTCAGATTCAAATTTAGACGCCACCTATTGAATTGCTCGACTGACCGGTTAGAGACAGAGAGGTTGACGTCAGTCAGGCCACCTCTGACCTACCTCACTCACTCTTCTGAAAGGCCAGAGACAGGAAGGGGTGAAGTGGACGAGAGCAATCGCCTACAAGCGAGCTCCACCCTCAACTGTGCCTTCAAGGGAATGGCAGGGACGGCTGCTAATCTTATCCAGTCCTTGTGGGCTGCAGCATGTAGAGCTGGGCCATGGATATTCCAGGGAGCTGGAACAAGGTAGTCAAAAAAGGCACTGCCCCATCACCAGCACCAAAGGAACAAAACAGCAGAAAGAACAACTGTCCTGAGTCCGCTGGGGAACGGAGGCCTAGTAATCCAAATAAATAAAATAAATAAAACCTGTTTTTGACAAAGCCGTGGAAAAGCTATTGTGCGCTCAATGACAGCAGAGGTGGCAGTGGGCCGTTCTTTGCCAACTGAAGATTGACCAGCCGTGCAACACAGGACTAACTCTTTCACTCCAGGGAGGGAAGTCCTGTATTTTTAAGCACTGATCTTGTGATCTTTCAAAGGGTCACAAAACTCATGCCTAAATAACAGGTTTTATAAGGACTCCCTGTTCCCGATAAGCCTCTCAGAGGGGACTCAGGGCAGATGTCTTTGTACAAACCAGGTAGGTTTTTTATTATTATTATTTATTGAATTTGTATGCCGCCCCTCTCCGCAGACTCGGGGCGGCTAACAACAGCAATAAAACAGTATACTGTATAACAAAATCCAATACTAAAAGCAGTTAAAAACCCATTACTGTATATAAAAACCAATCATACATACAAACATACCATGCATAAAATTGTAAAGGCCTAGGGGGAAAGTGTATCTCAGTTCCCCCATACCTGGCGGCAGAGGTGGGTTTTAAGCAGCTTACGAAAGGCAAGGAGGGTGGGGGCAATTCTAATCTCTGGGGGGAGTTGGTATGAAATGCTTTCCTGCAGCACAAGCCAACATGGCCATGAAACATAGCTTCATTGTCCAGAGGGAAGGAGCTAGGCTTTTCAAGCCTAATTCAGCCAAGAAGAACTAGATAGAATCCCCCCATTAGCAACCACAGAGCAAATATGGTGATGAATAAATAAAGGTTGGTTATGACCTATAAAACCCCACATGGCTTAGGACGAGAGTACTTACAGGACCGTCTCCTGCCTCTTGTATCCCAGCGGCTGGTTAGATCGGTCTTCTCCATGTCCCGTCAGCCAAGCAATGTCAACCAGCGGGGCCAAGGGGAAGGGCCTTATCTGTGGTGGCCCCAGTTCCTCCCCAGAGATTTGTACTGCCCCCACCCTCCTGACCTTTCGAAACACTTAAAAACATGCCTTTGCCAGTAGGCCCGGGGCCATTGAGAGCAAACTCTTTGCTCTGGTGGATAGTATGTTTGAGGTAAGATTTCTTGTTGAATGGGGTTTTAAATTTTGTACTGTCTTAATATTTCTTTTACGTTTGGTTTTTAAAAATTTGTATTGTCTTTATCTTGTACGCCGCCCTGATCCCACAGGAGAAGGGTGGCCTATAAATAATAAATAGTATAATAAATAATAAATAATATAATAAACAATGTAATAATAAATAATAAATAATAAATAATAAATAATAAATAATAAATAATAAATAATAAATAATAAATAATAAATAATAAATAATAAATAATAAATAATAAATAATAAATAATAAATAATAAATAATAAATAATAAATAATAAATAATAAATAATAAATAATAAATAATAAATAATAAATAATAAATAATAAATAATAAATAATAATAGATAATAGATAATAGATAATAGATAATAGATAATAGATAATAGATAATAGATAATAGACAATAGACAATAGACAATAGACAATAGACAATAAATAATATAATAAACAATAAACAATAAACAATATAATGATAAATGATAAATGATAAATGATAAATGATAAATGATAAATGATAAATGATAAATGATAAATGATAAATGATAAATGATAAATGATAAATGATAAATGATAAATGATAAATGATAAATGATAAATGATAAATGATAAATGATAAATGATAAATGATAAATGATTAATAGATAATAGATAGTAAGTAATAGACAATAGATAATAATAATAAATAAATAAATAATAAGAAACTGTGAAGGGAGGAGAGGAAAATGATATTTTAAAACTGGAGCACCCAGTGATAAGCCTCTCAAAGGGGACTTGGCTGGGTTTAACTTGCTTTAGGTGTGAACTGGGAAGAAGGCAAAGGCGGCATCCTGAGAACATGGTATTTAAAAAACCCACCACTGTATTTAGGATGTGGTTAAAAGGATGCAAGGAGGAGTCCCAACGCTACCCATTATTCTGCCTCCAGTTCAAATATTTTCCTTTCATTAAAGCTGATCCTGCAAGCTCCTTGTTACAATGGCAAAGAAAGGTCATGTTTGCAGGAGACAGCTGAATCGGTAATTCCTCCAACCAGCCAACTGCTTGTCCTCCATGTGGCAGCAGCACTCCACCCACCAGGGGGAACGCATCAGTCTTGTGGCAGCCATTGTTCAGTTCTTCTAGTCCTTTCACAAAAGGGAAACCACTATAAGATGAATCCACTTTTGATTCCTCCCCCCCCCCCCTCTGCCATCCACTCTCACTCTTACCCTTACAGAATGGGGAGAAATAAATGAGTGATAGAAGAAGAGTTCCCAAAGAAAACTCTTATTTACTACTAGACCCTCTTTAGATTTCACCTCTGTAAATGTTTCAGGAAGGGCAGTTAACATTCTTGTGAATAATCCACACCATACATAGAAACATAGAAACATAGAAGACTGACGGCAGAAAAAGACCACATGGTCCATCTAGTCTGCCCTTATACTATTTCCTGTATTTTATCTTAGGATGGATATATGTTTATCCCAGGCATGTTTAAATTCAGTTACTGTGGATTTACCAACCACGTCTGCTGGAAGTTTGTTCCAAGAATCTACTACTCTTTCAGTAAAATAATATTTTTTCACATTGCTTCTGATCTTTCCCTCAACTAACTTCAGATTGTGTCCCCTTGTTCTTGTGTTCACTTTCCTATTAAAAACACTTCCCCCCTGAACCTTATTTAACCTTTTAACATATTTAAATGTTTCGATCATGTCCCCCCTTTTCCTTCTGTCCTCCAGACTATACAGATTGAGTTCATTAAGTCTTTCCTGATAGGTTTTCTGCTTAAGACCTTCCACCATTCTTGTAGCCCGTCTTTGGACCCGTTCAATTTTATCAATATCTTTTTGTAGGTGAGGTCTCCAGAACTGAACACAGTATTCCAAATGTGGTCTCACCAGCGCTCTATGCAGCGGGATCACAATCTCCCTCTTCTTGCTTGTTATACCTCTAGTTATGCAGCCAAGCATTCTACTTGCTTTCCCTACATTTGACCAGAAGATGTTAATTGTGCCCTAAATAATGATCAGGATCACAGGTCTGGGCTAAGTGAGTTAGTGTGTGCTTGCACAGCACATGTTGACCCCATCATATCATGCAAAGGTTACCAAGTGGTTTTTATTAATTTCTTGGACCTGCATCCTATATGACACGATATGTATAAAATCCTATGGTGTATTCATTATTTGAAGACTATACTGTATATCCTATTTCATATACAGAAGATTGATGGGAGGATGAGGTATCACAACAAAGCCTATCTCTGAATTTATAATGCATATATGGGTGTCAACAAACTCAACCCAGACCAGACGGAGTGGCTGTGGGTCTTGCCTCCCAAGGACAATTCCATCTGTCCGTCCATTACCCTGGGGGGGGGAACTATTGACCCCCTCAGAAAGGGTTCGCAACTTGGGCATCCTCCTCGATCCACAGCTGACATTGGAACATCATCTTTTGGCTGTGGCAAGGAGGGCGTTTGCCCAGGTTCACCTGGTGCATCAGTTGCGGCCCTATTTGGACAGGGAGTCATTGCTCACAGTCACTCATGCCCTCATCACCTCGAGCTTCGATTACTGCAATGCTCTCTACATGGGGAAACTTCAGATCGGGCAGAATGCAGCCGCGAGAGCCATCGTGGGGCTCCCTAGATTCGCCCAGGTTTCTGCAACACTCCGCGGCCTGCACTGGCTGCCGATCGGTTTCCGGTCACAATTCAAAGTGTTGGTAATGACCTTTAAAGCCCTACATGGCATTGGGCCAGAATACATCCGGAACCGCCTTCTACCGCATGAATCCCAGCAGCCGATGAGGTCCCACAGAGTTGGTCTTCTCTGGGTCCCATCGACTGAACAATGTTGTTTGGTGGGCCCCAGGGGAAGAGCCTTCTCTGTGGCGGCCCCGGCCCTCTGGAATCAACTCCCGCCAGAGATTAGAACAGCCCCCACTCTCCTTGTCTTTCGCAAATTACTCAAGACCCACCTTTATCGCCAGGCATGGGGGAGTTAAGATATTCCTTCTCCCTAGGCCATTACAAGTTATGCATGGTATGTTTGTGTGTATGTTTGGTTCTTATAATAAGGGTTTTTAGTTGTTTTATTAATTGGATTGTTACATGCTGTTTTTATCATTGTTGTTAGCCGCCCCGAGTCTGCAGAGAGGGGCGGCATACAAATCCAATTAATAATAATAATAATAATAATAATAATAATAATAATAATAATAATAATATATAAATATGATAATTATCTCCAATTATTGATTTATTGATTTCTGTAGCCATGCTGCAAAACAAAGAAGTCATTTCCAGGCTGAAAACTCTATCTATATTTACTGAGACAAACTTAGTTTCGGGGGAAGTTCAAGATGTCAGATACGATCAAAGCTTTTTGGTTAGGTATCATGTGCATGGTGCATGTATACAGAAGAGGATGGGGCTTCAATTGCGCAGCTGTCTGTACCTTCTTTACCTTCTGCCCTTCCTGACATTCTTCCAGTTCTCTGGGATTGCCTACAGAGAATTAGCTCCTGTACCTTCAGGAATTGCTTAAAAGATAGTAATGCAAGAACTGGACCTGTTCCCAGCATACAAACAAAATGATAGATCGCATTTCAGCAGCTAATGTCTGATTTTAAAATATTAAAAATGGACAGCATCCCTTACTCTTTCTTCTATCTGTGCCTATGACTCTCCTTAGCCCCATACTATTGCTTCAAATTTTGAGGTGCTACTTTTACCATGATTGCGACAAATGTATTGGTATCTGACACCAAACCCACAAAATAAACTGCCTCCTTTTCTTAAGCCTGGAGAGTTGAATTTTTGTATATGAACCACTTCTTGAATGGCGCCAGAGTTTTGAACCAGACAGGTTCCTTGTGTGTCTAATCACACTTGGCCAATAAAATTCTATTCTATTCTATTCTATTAAAAGTTAAAGTTTAAAAGTTTTGCAGGCTTCCATCTGGGTCAATCACTGGGCCAGAGGTTTAATCTTCTGAGCTTTCAGACTCCTGTCGGAGCCTATCCACACACACTATCATCACAATAATCTGCAATCAACCTTGTCTTCAAACTCCACCTCCAGCTCTCAAGCAAGGACAGCCTCCATTCCCATGGGAAAGAAAGTCCCCTAGCCGAAACAATCCTCGCTATCTATTCCCTCTTCTCACCTTAAGAATGTGGTGAGCTCCCCCCCCAAAAAACCCCTTACATAAGTCAAGAGAAAGAAAAGGAATAAATGAGTATAATATATAGCTAAATAAAGTGGCTACACATATGTCAATTTCGGGTTTGACACTCTGCTAGAGAGAAGTTCCCTCCAGCACAAGTCCGAAAACTCAAAATTCAGAAGATTAAACCTTTCTGGCCCCAGTGACTTATCCTGATTGGATCCTGCAACATTATCCCGGGACATGTAAACTGCTCAAAAAAATAAAGGGAACACTTTAAACAACACAATATAACTGCAAGTAAATCAAACTTCTGTGAAATCAAACTGTCCACTTAGGAAGCAACACTGATTGATAATCAATTTCACATATTGTCGGGCATATGTACAGAACAAAGTATTCAAAGAGAATATTTCATTCATTCAGATCTAGGATGCGTTCTTTGAGTGTTCCCTTTATTTTTTTGAGCAGTATACTTTTGTCTTCATTTGTTTTTCAGTATACTTCAGATTTAGATCAAGGCAACGTGGTATGTCAGGAACCCTTCAACGGCTGTGGCAGGTCCTAAAGACCGATTCTTCTATTATCATTATTATTATTATTATTATTATTATTATTATTATTATTATTATTATTAAAATTTATAGGTTTAAATAATAACTTACATCTCAGAACTAAAGAAGCTTCTTGCATGAGAAGCAAAACATCTTCAAAGAAAATCCAGAAAATCCAGTTGCCTCTTGAAAAAGCACCTTCGGGACAGGTAAAGGTAGATTTGTAAGCTATATTGATTGCATTGGCATCATTCAGTCTCGAAAGACCATAGAATCCCAGTGACCGGGTAGGTCCCACAGAGTTGGCCTTCTCAGGGTCCCGTCGACTAAACAATGTCGTTTGGCAGGACCCATGAGAAGAGCCTTCTCTGTGGTGGCCCCGACCCTCTGGAACCAGCTCCCCCCGGAGATCAAAACTGCCCCCACCCTCCTTGCCTTTTGTAAAGTTCTTAAGACCCATCTCTGCCGTCAGGCATGGGGGAACTGAGACATCTCCCCTGGGCCCATACAGTTTATACATGGTATGTTTGTGTGTATGCTTGCTTTTAATAATGGGGTTTTTAGTGTTTTTTAAATTATTAGACTTGTTCTTACATTGTTTTTGTTATTGTTGTGAGCCGCCCCGAGTCTACGGAGAGGGGCAGCATACAAATCTAATAAATAAATAAAATAAATAAATGCTGTGGATTCTCTGGCAGTATGGAGGATAGACTGTTACCCAAGCAGCAGAAATAATCTATAAACTATATATAGATATAATGTATCAACTATATAATCCATTATATATAAGCAGTCCTCAATTTACAACAATTCATTGAGTGATCACCCAAAGTTACCACGGCACTGAACAAAGTGACTTATGACCATGTTTCACACTTATGACCATTGCAGCATCTCTGTGGTCATGTGATTTATGTTTGGATGACTGACAACTGGTTCATATTCATGACGGTTGCAATGTCGCAGGGTCAGACAATCCTCTTTTGCGATCTTCTGGCAAGCAAAGTCAGCGGGGAAGCCAGATTCACTTAACAACCGTGTTACTAACTGCTCCTAACCGCAGAGATTTATTTAACAAATGTAATGGAAAAGAGTCCTAGAGTGGGACAAAAGTTACTTAACAAATGTCTCATTCAGCAACATAATTTGGGGGCTCAATTCTGGCTGTACTTTTTAAAAAAGTATTTTACTTTTAAAGTATTGTACTTTTTAAAAAGTGTTTTAATTTTTTTTATTTCTCTATATTTCCAATTTCCATATTTTACATCAATACATATACAGTACCTTAAAACATATCACTAACGTACATTGTTATACATTTATATCTAAGCAATCATGAAATAATATCCTATTTTATGCAGCAGTTTACCAGTCTGTTTTTCTCCTTTTCTTTACGCTCCCCTCCCTCTATCTCCATCTCCTCCCTCTACTTTCTTCCTCTTTCTCTCCCTTTTCCTACGTCCCTCCACTCCTTCCCTTCTCCCTTCCCTTCCTACCTCCTCATCAAGACAGTGCAGGACTTGGTGATAAATTAATGGCTTGCCACACTATCTATAGAAGGCCTGATGTTTATGGGAACTTTATGGGTGATTTTCATGAGGTTCAAGGCCATCCTATGCCCACCCACCTGGGCGGAAGCGGAAGGAGGACTGATCACACTGGCACAATCTGAGTGGGCAACGTGACAAGTTTGTGGGTGTGGGCAGGGGTGGGCAACAGGCAGGACAGGGTGGAACACAGTTCCACCGACGGAAATGAAGATGCATGCACAGCTCCAGCTGATCGGCGGCTGTCACTTCCTGGATTACTGATCTCAGCTCGGCTCTCCTTTTTCCCCCTGCTGCTGCTGCTGTGTCTGTGCTCCTTGCTTTTTTCCTCTTTCCTCCTTCCTGGCCTCAGATGAGCTTCCCTCTCTCCTGCCCAGCTGCCCTCCACCCTCACACGGCCACCTCCCGCCTGAGATGCAAGGAGAAGGCATGAGTGGAAGCAGCACTGGCAGCATTTATGCTTCTGGCAACACCCGTTCGCCTAGCTACCCAGCTTGAGGCAGGGGGTGACCCAGGAAAAAGAGCGCAGGAAACACGAAGCAAATTGTCACCCCAGCGAGCGACACTGGTAAGGTTGTAAGTCGAGGAGTTAACAGTTCAGTTGAACTATGATGATCATTCAAGCCACTCCCACCTGGTCACATGGCCAGCAAGCCACTCCTACCCAGTCACATGACCATTAAGCCACACCCACAAAATAAGCCACACCCACGGTGTGGCAGTAAAAATTTTGTCTGCCCATTACTGGGTGTGGGACAAGGGATGTGAACTTTCAAATGGGTGGGGAACTCAGATTCAGGTTTCCCACTATAGGTGCCGGGATGGCTCCTGCAATAAAACTTTGAGGAGCACTTTGACTTAGACTCTGATTTAGCTTGGATGCTACCTGGAATCTTGACATCCTCTTTCCCCCTCTTAAGCATTCCCTGAGTGATCCTAACCCAAATTCATCATTTATTTAACGGATTGATTTTTCTGGTCGTACATTGAGGACTGCCTTATACAACTGAAGAACAGCTTGAGAAGTAAGAATAGCAATAGCACTTAGACTTATATACCGCTCCACAGTGCTTTGCAGCCCTCTCTAAGCGGTTTACAGAGTCAGCATATCGATCCCAACAATCTGGGTCCTCATTTTGCCCACCTTGAAAGGATGGAAGGCTGAGTCAACCTTGAGTCTGCTGAGATTTGAACTGGTGAACCACAGCCAGCAGAAGCCGCTTGCAGTACTTGCACTCTAACCACTGCGCCACCAAGACTCATGTGTTGGGGGACCAGGGAAACAACTGGAGATACAATAGAAGGAATTTCCCAAAACTACCAGCACTTCTCACTTCAAACTCTTTGTTTCAGACTTCCTATCTATATTGCTCAAAAAAAAAACAAAGGAAATGCTCAAATAACACATCCTAGATCTGAATGAATGAAATATTCTCATTGAATATTTCATTTGCACAACTATTCCATTTGCAGAACAGCACGTGAAATTGATTGTCAATCAAATCTCGCTAAGTGGACAGTTTGATTTCACAGAAGTTTGATTTACTTGGAATTATATTGTGTTGCTTAAGTGTTCCCTTTATTTTATTTATTTTTTGAGCAGTGTATATAGGTGTTTATTTAATACGCGTGCATATTGTGTTGGGTGGGGGAGGGGAGTAAGAGTCCTCTCAACTCTTTGTTTGTTGGGCCTTATGCAACCAAAATGCAAGAAGGATGTAAAGGGGGGGGTGCGAAGGGGGGTGTTGGTTGGGAGCCTCCCAAGGTTTGCAAAAGTACACAGCTAACTTGAGAAACATCTCTTGGAGGAACTCCAAAGAAACAGCTCCTGGAGGACTGAGCATGTTTATTGGCTGCAAAATACTGCCCGGAGGAAAACTGAGGTTGAAAAATCGACTGCAATTTTTGGAATCCTGCACATTTCACATTATACATTATAATGATAATTACAATAACCATCACATAATTCCCTCAACACTGTCAGACTTTTTACTAAATCTGCAGTTCTATTTCTACTAGTTTTTCTTATCTTTCCTACCATCTTTTTCCTCCCACTTAGGGAGGAAATGTACGACTGTAACTTGTTGCTTGTATGTTAAGATTTGTATTAATATTGATTGTTTCTTCATTGCTTATTTGACCCCTATGACAATCATTAAGTGTTGTACCATGTGATTCTTGACAAATGTATCTTTTTTCTTTTATGTACGCTGAGAGCATCTGCACCAAGACAAATTCCTTGTGTGTCCAATCACACTTGGCCAATAAAATTCTATTCTATTCTATTCTATTCTATTAATAGAATAGAATATTCTATTCTATTCTATAACGAGTCCTCGGAGAGGAGCAGCAAACAAATCCAATCAATCAATCAATCAATCAATCAATACTTCCCAACCCTTTCAGAAGACTCAAGGAACATCCAGATTTGTGGAAAAGCAAGAAAGCTTTGAAAGAGATGGGGAAATATATCTCCAAACAACATATCTCAGCTGTAGCTAGGGGGACTTTTGCACAGATTTGCCTAGTGCACAAATTGTGGCCCTGTTTGGCTCAGCAGTCTCTACTCACAGTCATTCATGCCCTTATCACCTCAGGACTCATTACTGTAATGTGCTCTACATGGGGCTACCCTTGAAAAGTATTTGGAGACTACAAATAGTCCAGAATGAAGCTGTGTGAGCTGTTGTGGGTGCACCGAGGTACCATCCACATTACACCAACACTCTGCGAGCTGCAATCGGCCCCCAATTGTTCTCTGGTCACAATTCAAGGTGTTGGTAACACCTATAGAACCCTGCATGGCTTAGGGCCAGACTATTTGCAGGACCATTTTCTGCTGCATAGCTCCCAGTGACCAATAAGGGCCCACAGGGTCCTGTCAGCTAGACAATGTCAGTTGATGGGGTCGCTGGAGGGGGGGCTTCTCTGTGGTGGCTCCTGCTCTCTGGAACCAGGAGAGAGAGAGAGAAAGAGAATTAGAGAGGGGGGGAGAGAATGAGAATGAGAGAGACAGAGAGAGACAGAATGAGATTGGGAGGGAGAATGAGAGAGAAAGGAGAGAGAGAAAGAATGAGAGAGAGAGAGGATGAGAGAGAGAGAGAATGAGAGGAGGGAGAGAACGAGAGAGGGAGAGAGAGAAAGAGAGAGACAGAATGAGAGAGAGACAGAATGAGAGAGGGTGGAGAATGAGAGAGAAAGACAAGGAATGAAAGAGGGACGGAGAACAAGAGAGAATGAGAGAGAGAGAGAATGAGAGAAAGAGGGAGAGAGGGAACGAGAGAGGGAGAGACAGAGAACGTGAGAATGAGAGAGATAGGAGCCCAAGTAGTACTATGCCATGGCATAGATTCTAGCCTTCCCACAACTAAAGAAGTAAGTTTGGGAAGCGCTTTCTATTCTGGGAGCGGGACGTGCTAATTTTAAAGCAGCAATTTCCTCCCTGGCCCCTCGGTGCCTAGTCTTATCGATTCATCTCTCTCTCTCTCTCTCTCTCTCTCTCTCTCTCTCTCTCTCTCTCTCTCTCTCTCTCTCTCTCTCTCCCCCCCCCTCTCCCTCTCCCTCTCCCCCCCCCTCTCTCTCTCTCTTTTGCCTTTAACGCCAAGGTTTGTGGGCGACGGGGGTGTTTCCACGCCGGAGATATGCGCGCTCCTGCATCCCTGGCTGAATTTCGAAAGGAAAAGGAGAGATGCAACGAAAGCGCCGCGGGAGGGAGGGAGACCCTGTAACAAGGAGGCGAATGGGGGGGGGGATTTAACAAAGGAGCCGTTGCCTCGGATCTGGCACTCCCAAGTATTTCTTCTGAATATTCCGGGAGGCTGGAAACTAAGCGGTTCTCCCCAAAGGGATTCGTCTACGTTGCAAGCATCGGAATTAATAGGGGGGGTCTTGTGTATGGCCAAAGCAAGCGGCCAAGACAAGCAAAAGACACAAAGCGTTGGAAAGATTCACCTGGTTTAGCAGGTCTAGAAAGCGGTGCCCGTTCCGCTGATCTTCAAACCAGGGCGAGGGGGTGGGGATTGGAAACCTTTGTACCGGTTTCTGGATAGTCTGGCGGGGGGGGGCGGGGGGGGGGGGCAGGAACGCGATCTTTTGAGAGGATGCTCCGGAGACAGACTAAAAACGCAGACGGAGCAAATGCAAATGTCATTCGGGCCGCTTTCATTGTCAAAGGAGGAGGCGCGGGGACTTGAAACGCCGCACGCCATATCGCCTCCCCCCTCCCCTCTCTTATTAAAAAAGGGGGGGAAATCACATTATTATTTGCCTGCGCCGATTTGTTTTGCTCTCCTTGACCCTCGGGACGAGATTTCCAATTCTTCTTCCCGATCGCCAACTTTGGAAAAACAATGCTCTTTTAAAATTAACCAACAACTTGCGAATTGACAGATGGGCAGCAACATGACATTTTCTTTTTCTAATATAAAGGGCATTTTGCCATGCTTGCTATCTATTGTTTCCTCTCCTCTCGGCTCAATCAGAGGGTGAGGGGACGAGGAGAAAGGGGGAGAGGGAGAGAGAGAAGGAGAGGGAGAGAGGAGAGAGAGAGAAAAGAGGGAAAGAGAGAGAAGGATGGAAAAAGAAAGGAGGAAGAGAGGAGGAGAGAGAGAAGGAGGGAGAGAAAGGAAGGAGGGGGGAGAGAAGGAGGGAGGGAGAGAAAGGAGGAAGAGAGGAGGGAAGGAGAGAGAGAGAAGGAGGGGAGAGAGAGAAGGAGGAAGAGAGAGAAGAGGGGAGCGAGAAAAAAGGGGGAGAGAAGAGGGGGAGAGAGAGGGAGAGAAGGAGGGAGGGAGAGAAAGGAAGAAGAGAGGAGGGAAGGAGAGAGAGAGAAGGAGGGAGAGAAAGGAAGGAGGGGAGAGAGAAGGAGAAAGAGAGAGAGGAGGGGAGAGAGAAAAGAGGGGGAGAGAGAGGGAGAGAAGGAGAGAGAGAGAGGGAGAGAATGAGAGAGAGAGAGAGAGAGGAGGAGGGAGGGAGGGAGAGACGAGCGGGAGAGAGAAGGAGGGAGAGAGAGAGAATGAGAGAGAGATTGAGATAGAGATTTAATTCTGGTAAAAGCCTGCCTTGGCTCCTGAAAGACTTCAGTGGGCCACAAGACGAATGAAGCTCCAGAGCTTCGGCCCGGCCGGGTGAAGAAGTCGGAAATGATTGATGCGGAACGGCCCGGCTGCAAATAAATTTAATGATGTAGCGTTAAGAGGGCCGCCGCTTCTCTCTCCAGAGCCCGGCTCTTTTTGTCTCTCGCTCTCTCCAACCGCGCCACGCTGCTTCAACCCCCCTCCCAACCCCGGCGGCTCCAATAAATAGATCCACGCTCCATTTGCACCTGTGATGTAAGCAAGAATCGATTCTGGATCCTCCCCGGATCCTCCCCCTCCCCCCCCCCCCCCGTCCCTCCTTCATCTCACTTCGAAAATACCGCCCTGCCTTTTGAAAGGAAAACTCAAAACGCAAAGTGACTTTCCCAACCGGCCTTCTCATTTCTCTCGGCGAAGTCTGAGAGAAATCCCTTGAAGTTATTTTCATCTCCGGCGCGTTCATGTCCAGCAAGGCAGCGGGGCTTTGGCGTGAACCCGCACTCCCCATCGGGGGATGTCTGTCTACCCGGCCCTTGGCTGCCAACCAAAACTCCCCAGCACCCCCTTCCCCGGGCGCAGGAGACGGAAAGGACGCAGATTGTTGGTGGCAGTATGTATGCTGATTCTGTAAACCGCTCAGAGAGGGCTGCAAAGCACTATGAAAGCGGTATACAGTACAAGTCTAAACGCTATTGCCAATCGAGCGGCCCGAGTCTTCGGAGATGGGCGGCACACAAATGAGGGAGGGAGGAAGGAAGGAAGGAAGGAAGGAAGGAAGGAAGGAAGGAAGGAAGGAAGGAAGGAAGGAAGGAAGGAAGGAAGGAAGAGAAACCGGACCATCCAAAAAGCCTGGCGAAGTCCTTGGCGTTCTTTCCTTCGGGGCAACCGGGCGTCGTATTCTAGTCCACGGGGGTGGCCAGCCAGGCTTCGGCTTTCCCACGGAAACTCCCCAGGGTGGCTCCTCCGGCCTTCGGGCCTCTCCCTTCCTCCCTTCAGTGCGCGCGGCGAGGGAAGCTCCGGAGCTCCAAAAGCCACGCGCGCCGCCCTCCGCTTCTGGAGGGGACGGGCACGATCTTGCCAGCTTTTGGGAACCGGTGGGACACCGCAGATTCCGGTGGTTCTTTTATAAGCAGCCTTGGCTGCTCATTTGTCCGACACCCCCCCCCCAACACACCCACACACCCTTACACCTGCCTATCCCACCCACCCCTGCAAGAAAAAAGAGGCGGCGTCCTGAAGAATGAGCACAAGTCTCTTCCTAGACCACGGTTGGAATTTATCAAGGTTTTTTTCTCCTGTTTTGTCCCAAAACTCCTCTGTCAAGGTAGTGGGGGCGAGGGGGGGAGGGAGAGAGGTCTGTCTCAGGTCCCTCATTTGGGGACAAATTACCTGCGCCAATGCCTTGAATCACCCCTCCCCATACCCACGCACCCCAAACACCCTTCAGCCCCGCCTTTCAACTGAAAACGCCCTCCCTCCCTGTCTCTCTCTCCAGCGGTTGCCCACATCAAGAAGTCTGTCTGGAACACCCTTCCCCAAGTGTTTGCCAACTCCGGAGGGGAGATTAAAAACTGGCAGAAAACTGCAGTCGGAAGGACTCCAAAGAAAAGAAAGACGGGGCTTGGGTAGAGCGAGAAGCCGCAACAGCCAGATCTCTTCCCCCCCACCCCCCCCACCCCGGGGCTCAAAACTCCCTTCGCTTGGCTCCTGTGCCCCGCCCCCAGCCACCCCCACCCAGCGACGCTCCTATGTCAAGGAGCGAGAGAGGGGTGGGGAGGGAGAAGGGGAGAGGGAGAGATACAAAGGGAGAGAGGGAGGGAGAGAGGGAAGGGGGTAGAGTGAGACAGAGAGAGAGAGAGAGAAAGAGAGAGGGGGAAGGAGGGAGACAGAGAGAGAGAAAGAGGGAGACAGACCTCTCTCCCTCTCTCTCGCCCCCACTACCTTGACAGGGGTTTGGGGACAAAACAGGAGAAAAAACCTTGATAAATTCCAACAGCGATCTGAGAGACAGAGAGAGAGAGAGAGAGAGAGAGAGACTGAGAAAGAAAGAGAAAGAGAGAAGGCGAGAGAGAAAGAGAGAAGGAGAGAGAGCGAGAGACGAGAGAGAGAGAAAAAGAGAGGAGAGAGAAAGAGAAAGAGGGGAGAGGAGAGAAAGAGAGGAGAGATAAAAAGAGAGAAGGAGAGAGAAAGAGAGGAGAAAGAGGGAGGGAGGGAAAGGAGAGACGGAGGGAGAGAGGGAGACAGAGAGAGACAGAGACACGGAGAGAGAAAGAAAGAGGAGGGACACAGCGAGAAAGAGAGAGAGACAGAGACACAGAGAGCGCCCACACACGTGCGAGAGCGCCCCCGAGCGCGTCCACCCGTCCACAAGCAGCGCCTCTTGGGTGCCCGTGCCGTGTGCCAACCCCCCCCCCCCCCGTAATGCTTTGGGGGATTAGCCACCGCTGCGTGCCTACAGATCACCTGGGAAATCGGGCGCCTCTCCTAAAGTAAAGGCTTTAACCGACCACCTTTGATCCCGAAGGGCAGGCGAGGTTTCCCACCCCCTCGCCTGCTTTGGGGATAACCCTCCCTCCCCTCACCCACGGTCCGCCTGCACCTGCGCCGGTTGGAGGACTTCTGGCGAGAAGCCAGGGTTTGCTCTTGGTTGCATGGTTCGCCCCCCCCCCCCCCCCCCTTCGCCGCCGCGCTAGATCTGGAGAGTCTATGGAATTCTGTTCCATCCCGGGACTGCCACCCTTGGACGACGGGCGGGATCGCCTACTTGCGAAAAGCGAACGACAGGCAAACACAGAGTGCCGGACTTCCTGCGTTTTTATTGGAAGCAACCCTCCACGAAGGGGAGTTATTCCTCTCGGACCACAACACATTCATTCTCGCTCGGTCTCTCACTCTCATTTTCTCTCTCTCTTTTCCTCTTTCTCTCTCCCTCCTTCCCTCTCTCTTTCTCTTCCTTTTTCATTTTCTCCCACTCTTCCTCCCTCGTTCCCTCCCTCTCTCTCTCTCCCTCCCTTTCTTATTTTCTCTCCCTCTCCCTCCCTCCTTCTCTCCCTCTCGGCCCACAACTCACTCTCTCTCTTATTTTCTCTGTCCCTCCCCTCTCTGTCCCTCCCTCACTCTCTCTCTCCCCTTCCCTCTCTCTCCCTTTCTCATTTTCTCTCCCTCCCTCCCTTCCTCTCTCCCTCCTCCTCTTTCTCATTCACTCTCTTCCGCTCTCCCTCTCTCTCCTACCCAATAAATCCTCGATCCGGGCGAGTTGCCACCTTTTGCCAATATAGAAAAAAGGGAGTTAACAGAAGCCTGGAAAAACAAAATCAACCCCACCACCCCCACCCCCTCCCAACTCCTTTCCTCTCGCGCGTCAAGC
This sequence comes from Erythrolamprus reginae, assembly GCF_031021105.1. Lineage (NCBI taxonomy): Eukaryota > Metazoa > Chordata > Lepidosauria > Squamata > Dipsadidae > Erythrolamprus > Erythrolamprus reginae. The sequence goes on along the minus strand of NC_091950.1, from coordinate 88,275,908 downwards.
CCCATTTTCCAACTCCCGGAGCGTCTTGCAAAAAAAAAAAAAGAGGCAAAACTCTTGATCAAACTGCAGCCCGCCTGCATGCCAAGACAGCGCGATCGCACCCCGTTTGCAACCATCGACCCTTCGCTGCTGGACGCCGGGCGGAAGGCGCTGTGGAAGCCAAGCCGGACGCCACGCACAGGACTCTGGTCACAGCACAACCACCCACTCCGGGATCCGTAAAGGGAGAGAGAGGGAGAGAGAGAGAAAAAAGGAATCCTTGCCCGATTCCAGCAGCCAAGAATCCGGGGAGGGAAAAAAATAATTAAAAATAAATTCTGCAAAGCGCTTGTCCTTCTTTAAAGCCCCCGAACTCTTGCCAGGGTTTTGTTTTCCCCCATCAACCGCCGATCAATAAAGTAGAAGGCAAACGTATCATGCTTTTTTTTCTTGATTCATTTCCGAGCGAGAGATGTGTGTGTGTGCGTTTGCACAAAATAATAATAATATTAATATTATTAATAATAATGAGCCTGTTGGAAAGCGAAAAGAGAAGGGAAAAAAGAGGGAGACGCGATCGGTCGGGAGCCTGGAGACGCACCGGCTTCGCTCTGGCAGCGAGCGTCGGAAAGGCGCCCTTTTTTCATATTTAAACCACGCGGAAATATGTACATTTTTGATTCCTACTTACGCTTTCAGGGGGTTGTGAATGACAGTCGCCATTTTGCTACAATGTAACAGAATATTGTGTCTCGGAGTTCTAAAGGTTCGCTCAGGGGAAGCGGCCGGCCAATCGGGAAAGGGGATACCGGCCCGCCGTCCAATCAAAAGGCGCGGGAGGAGCCAGGGTTCTGCTGGTTTATTAGGGGAGCTGTCAAAGCCCAGAGGTCACTCCCTTTCTGTGCAACTGTTCGGAGAGCAGGTCTTAAAGAGACAGCGACGTAAGCGAAAGGGCAAGCGCCAGTACATTTTGAAGGCGGTTAAAACACTTTCTGTAGTCACCGCCGTCTTTGTGTGTCCCCCTCTTCTGAATAGGACGCACAGAGACAGAGACAGAGACTTATTCCTTCATGGTCTGTTTGTATTTCCCCCACGCTTCTCCGGCCGGAATAGCACGCTCTCACTTCGGTCCCTGTACAAGAAATGGGTTCAAGTCACTTCCAGCAGGAGAAGGAGCGGGGCGGGGGTGGGAATCTCCTTCTGCAGACGGAAAGCAAGCTGTGTAGGCAGCACACCGGATTTTTATTGTAATTTTTTAAAAATTTAAAAATGGAAAATTTAAAATTAAAAAAAAACATTTAATTTTTTTTAAAAAAAAATAATATGTTTCTATGTTTCTAAAAACATTTTAAAAATTAAAATGTTAAAATGTTAAAAAACTAAAATGTTAAAATGTTACATTGCTAAAATGCTAAAATGCTAAAATGTTAAAATGTTACAATGCTACAGTGTTACAATGTTAAAATGTTAAAAATTAAAAAATAATCAAAAAATCAAAAAATTAAGATTAAAAAATTAAAAGATTTAAAAATTAAAAAATTTAAAAAATTAAATTAAAAATAAAAGAAATAAAAACTTTTTAAAAATTTAAAAATCAAAAAATCAAACAGTTAAACAATCAATCAATCACAAAATAAAAAAAATAAAAATAAATGCAGAATATTTTAAAAAAAAAATTTTTTAAGCACACAGGATGTTAATTATCTCCATTTGGTTCCTTTTGATCTACAGCCACTTTAGATTTCTTGGAACCTTTTGTAATCCCTGAGTTTAGGGCAGCGCCCTTCCCCCTCCACTCAGAATATCTGACAGCCGTCCAGCCTCTGCAGCCCATGCAATGAGTTATATCAGTGTTTCCCAACCTTGGCAACTTGAAGATATTTAGACTTCAACTCCCAGAATTCCCCAGCCAGCAAATGCTGGCTGGGGAATTCTGGGAGTTGAAGTCCAGATATCTTCAAGTTGCCAAGGTTGGGAAACACTGAGTTAAATAATGCAGAGTGGTCAAACCGACTGCCTGTTTGTTTCAATCAAAGCGAGTTGATGAACTGATCCTCTTGTTTAACATGTTGAGACTTGACCTCTCTGATCTTTTGACATGAGGAAAGGAAAGTGAAGGAGCATTCACTACAGTATATACAGCGCAAAATAAAAAATAAAAGTAACTGCAAAAAAAGAAGCAGAGACATAACCCCATTTCTGGGAAAATCACCAAAACTCCAAGGCGTCTGAGTTTACCTATAGCTAATTATACTAGTCTGTGAATTAATTATCCAGTAGAAGAAGAAAAAATATTTTTAATGTGCTAAGACTGCAATTAAACTGATTCGAGACTAAAAGCTATTTAGGCTAGGCTGCAATCCTATGCAACACTGTAAAGTGGCCGTGAGATATACCTTACTGATAGGAAACTTATTGCAATCAGGTACTGGCTTATGAGGAGGGTGATGAATATAATTTACCACTGAGTAAGCATTCCAACAATTACATCATTAAGAACACACATAAATAACATCCCCATCATTCTTTGCAATAATGCTCCATTCTGAATATCTATGGATAGGAGGAAGTTCTATTGCATGTAGTCCATTCATTGGTCCACTTAACTCAATGCTGAATATTCTGATTGGCAGTTGCTCCTCTCTTCTGCAGCCTATGACAGAGTGTATTTCAGAAAGGTTTTTCCAGGTCAGTCTCCCTAGATAAAACTGCTGGGTAGCTCACCCTACCATAAGCAAGTGGGTGAGTACTGGACTCTGAATTTGCAAACTGAAGGGCTCTGGGTCTCCAAAGAGTTTTGAGGCTTCAGATGAAGCATGGGTTCTGTTGCTTACTTCCAGGAACACATTTGGTGACAAAGCATGTGTGTTCTAGAACAGGGGCCTCCAACTTTGGCAACTTTAAGACTTGTGGACTTCAATTCCCAGAATTCCTCAGTCATCTTTGCTTGTGAACTTCAATTCCCAGAATTCCTCAGTCAGCTTTGCTGGCTGAGGAACTCTGGGAGTTGAAGTCCACAAGTCTTAAAGTTGCCAAGGTTGGAGACCCTTGTTCTAGAATATATTGTCACTTTATTTGGATTAGAGAAACCAAAGAGCTGAGAGATATGTTGTATCCTGAAATGGCTACCTTGTAACTCTGTAAATAGTTTGTTCCTCTTTCCAGCGCTGTCTGAGCCCAAGCAGGAAGTCGCTCCTGATTGGCTCAGACGCGGCCGGCTCTAGCTTTGGCGGGAACCGCAAATGTATAAAAGGAGCGGTTTCTCCAGGCAGAGTCAGTCGGTACTCGCTGAATTGTCACTTTGCTTTGCTGAGCTGTCACTTGTTCTCTGAGCTGAATAAAAGTACCGATTGCTCAAAACCCTGTCTCTGGGTCTACTTCACTGGCGACGAACGGACGGAAGAATCGCGTGCAAAAATGAACAAAGTCCAGATCGGCCAGGCTCCGGAACTCTTCAATCCCGAGAAAACGACCTGGGACGAATACATGACCACCTTCGAGATCTTCCTCGAGGCGGCGGGAATACAGGACGCCGAAGCCGATCGCAGACGGGCTATTTTCCTTAATTACTGCGGCGCAGAAATCCGTGGACTGGCCCAAACGCTCACCGAACCGGAGCAAGCAAGAACCGTAGCGTGGGACGTCCTACAGGAAAAGCTAGCGAGCCATTTCAAGCCGACAAAACCGGCCATGGTTTTTCGGCATCAATTTTCCATGATGGCTCAGAAGGAAACCGAGTCGATCAACCAATTTACAACGCGGCTTCGAACGGTACTTGCCCAATGCAAGTTTAAAGACCCGGAAGCTCGCCTAACCGACGCCTTGGTTTTCGGCATGAAAAACAGCACAGTGAGGAATAAACTCCTCACCGAAGAAGAGCCGACTCTACAAACCGTGATTAAACTGGCGCAAACCGCAGAAGCAGCCGACGCAGCGGCTAGAGAATTAAAAGAGCACGGAAGGCGAGAACTCATTGCCAAAATTGACTCCGCGTCTTCCAGCGCCGTGGAATCAGACGACCTCAACCAACCAACTCACAGCGGAGACAACTGCCTCCTGGTGCAAGACCAGCCAAGACACCTGAGAGCTACTCACCCAGCCCCCTGCGCGGGCTGCCGGGGAAATCACCAGCGCCATCGATGCCCTTTCCGAGACGCTACATGCCGCCGCTGCAACCGGAGAGGCCACATCGCCATCGCTTGCAGAGCGACAACACCGGAAGACACTTTCGCCACGCCACAATACCAGCGACCACAAAACCAGACCCCCCAATCGCGAGAAAGGAGACCGTTCCGCAACTCGGGTCAACGGAACTACCCAAACGCTAACCGCGACTACTATAGAGGTAACTCTCAATTTTCCGTGAATAACACGGCAACTAAAAAGGGGGCTAAAATTGTTATCTCATTGTTACTAAATAACCAGCCTTGCTCAATGGAGCTGGATACGGGCTCTAGATATACCATCATGCCCTGGGAAAAATTTAAACTGTATATGCCTAATGTGTCTAAGACTGACCTAAATCAAACCTCTTTGGTAATCAGAGACTTCCAAGGGGGGGTAATCTCGGTCCTGGGAACAGCTTATGTACCTATCGCATTCAAGAATGTTAAATGTACCCTTCCAATGCTTATTGTAACGGGGGCCAAGCACTCTCTTCTGGGTTTAGCGTGGATGGAACCGTTGGGAATCGAGATTTCGGGTGTGTATAATGTAAACTGGATGAAAGGAATTGTTGTTAAGCAAAATGCACCCAAGACTTATATTGTAAAACTGGAGGATGGTCGTTTGTGGAAACGACACATAGACCACATTCGAAAGCGAGCAGAAAATCAATTGCCACAAACCGCTGACATGGACTCTCCCCCTTCAACAGACTTTAGTACATTGCCCGAGCTAAGAAACACGCAAAGAGACTTATCGGGCCAGGGGGAACCATCCAGCGACGCCGAGCCATCCTCGTCCTCCGAAGCCTTCGTTGGGCCCGCCAGGCCAAGTCCGCCGCGCCGGGAGAACAGCGGCGAGCCATCCTCCACAGTCGATGGCGAAGGAGAAATTGAACTGCGCAGGTCAGCGCGAGCTCCTCGGAGGCCCCACCGATTGGACGACTTTGTCACATGGCTTTCTTGATGGATGTGTCCAACTATGAGGGGAGGGGTGTTGTATCCTGAAATGGCTACCTTGTAACTCTGTAAATAGTTTGTTCCTCTTTCCAGCGCTGTCTGAGCCCAAGCAGGAAGTCGCTCCTGATTGGCTCAGACGCGGCCGGCTCTAGCTTTGGCGGGAACCGCAAATGTATAAAAGGAGCGGTTTCTCCAGGCAGAGTCAGTCGGTACTCGCTGAATTGTCACTTTGCTTTGCTGAGCTGTCACTTGTTCTCTGAGCTGAATAAAAGTACCGATTGCTCAAAACCCTGTCTCTGGGTCTACTTCAAGATAACAGCCCGGTTATTCATGAACTGGGAGAATCAATGGTAACAAGATCCACCAATGCAAAGGCATAGCAACTAAGTCAGCCAATGTGTCAGGTCTGATTCCTTGAGGCCGCCATTCAGGCAGGGGATCCCCTCATTGCTCACCAGCTTCCGAATTCGGAGTATCGGTTACCCAAAACTCACCAAAAGTCCCAGGCCAGGGACAGGCAAAGTTGGCTCTTCTATGACATATGGACTTCAACTCCCAGAATTCCTGAGCTAGCATGATTGGCTCAGGAATTCTGGGAGTTGAAGTCCACAAGTCCAAGAAGAGCCAACTTTGCCTACCCCTGCCCCAGACTGACATCACCAATCATGGCAAGAATCTGAGGACACTGTCGGACCCTGCCCACGGAGTTAGCGATGTCTAGCGGGCTAGCAGGCACGAGTCTACGGAGAGGGGCGGCATACAAATCTAATAATAATAAATAAATAAATATAGGGGCATGCACACAATCACAGAAAGCAAATTGATTGCGGTTTAGCATGGGCAACGTCAGGGGAGGGGTAGATTTGCCAGGTGGGGTGTGAAACATTTAAGCAGGTGGAGGCAGTGGTGGGCTGCTACGGGAATGGTCAGGAACACAGTTCCGGTAGCAAAATTTGGAGCTCCACTCCAGAGCACCCAATTTGCACTGAAAGATGTTGAAACAAAATGTATAAGCCATGCCCACAGTGTGGTAGTAAAATTTTGGTAGCCCATCACTGGGTGGAGGGAGCACTGGGTGTTTGGGGCTGACAATATACACGTTTTTTTAGTGAGTGCCTGAGGCTTCAGATTAAAGACTTCATTACAACCTGCTGTGTTTGAGCTTTTCTTTCCGCTGAGTTTCTGGAACCCGACAGGTTGTCAGCAACTCTTTCCTTTACTTGTCATGACTGGCTGAATCGCTGGGATGGTGGAAGGGGTTGAAGGTGGCCTTGGAGCTGCTGCGTTGAGAACCCTGTGGCATTTTCTGAGCCCACTCTGGAGGTTTCACCATCATTGTCTATTGGGCCCGCTGTGAGGCCCCTGCCGGAGCCGTAATTAAGGGTTTAGGTGAGGACGTAGGGATAGACCACTCTCAGGAAGTGTATAGACAAGAGGGTGCTGTTGGAGGTTGCTGGCAGGGTTCCAGGGGACTTGGTACCTCTCCAGTGTTTACACAAACCAAAGGCCATTTCATCCAGGGGCAGAAATGGAGGATCTGTCAACAGATCTCTATGGAGCTACTCAACAGCTGTTGGTACCAGATGCTGGATGTTATAAGAGAGATGTTTGGGCCACCGGGTTTTCAGGCTCCTAGTACGGCCTTTTGGAGGCAACCAGTAGAGCCCCAACCAGTAGAGCCCCAGGGGAAATCAAGTTACAGGGGCCTCCCTCTCCTTGTTTTGTTACATCAGAGAGTCACCCACGCATAAAATAATGGAATAATAATGATATATATTTATTTTGATCTGTTAAAGTAGAAATGATATACTGATATAATGAAATAAATGAATTGAGTAGGAAATATATTTTAAAATTTCTAACCGCAACCCTTCCTCCTATGTATAGATTAAGATACATATGAATAGTGGTTTTCCTTTCCTTTTTCTTTTCCGTTCTTTTTTCTTTTATTTCTTTTTTCTTTTATTCTTTTTTTTTAAAAAAAATTCTTTCCTTCTTGGGTTTTTAAAGAGACGTAAATTTGGATATTTTCTATTATTAAGGGCAGTTACAATAAAATGAGGGTTTTTTCTTAAATGAAAGTAGGAACGTGTTTTCTAAGAACGCTAGAAAGGGACTGAAACACGATGGTATAGTTAGGAAAAATAGCAAATAGCCAAGAGAAATTTAGATAGCTACAGCACTTTAAATATAAATGAAAGCAAAGGACATTATCTAAAATCCGGATGATAGCACTTGGAAAGGAGGTAGCACAGGATGAATGATATATACCAGAAATAATTGGATAAATAATTAGAAAAATTTGATTAATTTGATTAAGAATTTGCCATTTGATATTGTATTGTATTATATTTTAATTTGATGCATGTAAATTGAAATCTCTGTAAGGTGTGAAAAACAATTAAAAAATTATACCCCAGAGAGTGACCCACGCACTACAGGGCTGGATCCACGGATCCACGAATAGGCGTGGCCTTCTCATTGACAAATGTGTCATCTACTAAATCTGCACGAGTCAAAAAGAGGGCAGTGAAAATATCTACTGACCCCTCACATCCTGGACATAAACTGTTTCAACTCCTACCCTCAAAACTTTGCTACAGAGCACTGCACACCAAGACAACCAGACACAAGGACAATTTCCCCCCGAACACCATCACTCTGCTAAACAAATAATTCCCTCAATACTGTCAAACTATTTACTAAGTCTGCACTACTATTACTACTAGCTCTTTCTCATCATTCCTATCCCCCATTTCTTCCCACTTAGGACTGTATGGCTGTCACTTGTTGCTTGTATCCTTAAGATTTTTATTAATATTGATTGTTTCCTCACTGCTTATTTGACCCCTATGACAATCATTAAGTGTTGTACCTCATGATTCTTGACAAATGTATCTTTTCTTTTACGCACACTGAGATCATATGCACCAAAGACAAATTCCTTGTGTGTCCAATCACACTTGGCCAATAAAGAATTCTATTCTATTCTATACTATCCGAATCCTTTATGATAGAGACCCAACTGGAGCTGTGGGACAAGGTATATGGCCTGGACTTGTCCTGGGTGGCCGGGCGCAGGGGGGGTGGCACAATGGGACTGGCCTGCAATGAAGATGACATTTGACGGCAATCCGGATAGGATTGCTCTGTTCCTGGGCCAGGTGATCACTTTATTTATTTGTTTGTTTGTTTGTTCATTTGTTCGTTCGTTCGTTCAATTTTTATGTCACCCTTCTCCTTAGATTCATGGCAGCTTACAACATGTTAGCAATAGCACTTTTTAACAGAGCCAGCATATTGCCCCCACAATCTGGGTCCTCATTTGACAAGTATGGACATTTATATAACTCACAGCTTATGGCCAAGCCACCTGTGTTGGAGGTGAGGTGGCTGAATGGGTGGCCGACGTATATGGGGATCATGCAGCGGAATTGGGGATGTTGGCCTCTTTCTGGCAGCCTTACAGGAAAGGTTTGAGGATGTAACCCACGTACAGCAAGTAGAGGATGAGCTGATGGCAACCAGACAGAGGGGTAGACCAATGGCGGATTATATACGTCAGTTTTGACGACTGGCAGGCAAGAGGTGGGGCTGGCCTGAGAAACTGCTAGTCCATCAGTTCAAGACTGGTCTGAACTGGGCATTGCATCAGGTGTGCGTGACCAGATTTCGAACGTGTCTTCTGTCCTGGATGCATGCAGCCTTGGAAATAGACTCTGAGTTACAGCAAGACAATCGGTCTCGACTAGATTGGCTTCCAAGACAGCGAGGTGGCACATCAGTCCAACAGTGTTGGGCATTCAGATTAATGTTTGTTGGTGAGTGCCAGAGGCTTCAGATTAAAGACTTCATTACAGCCCGCTGTGTTTGAGCTTTTCTTTCCACTGAGTTTCTGGAACCGGACACAATGGGAGCTAAACACATCTGAGTCTGTGCAGAGAATCGAAACTGAAGCTAGAAGAGTGGGTGTGGCTAGGTCTACTCTGTACTCTCCGTCCACTCTGAACTGCTGAAATGAAACTAATTATTCTCTCCTGCCTGTAACTGCTATTACATTGAAGAAGAATCTATGTTGCATTGTATACATATTCTTGTATATAAAGATATTTCTTATTTATATGAATCCAGCTGAATCAGGTATCTGTGTGTGCTTCTGGAATTTAATATTCTGCAGCAAACTCTGATAATAACCCATGAGGAACTGTGTGCATCTCGAATGAATAATGACTTGGCTGCTGGAGGCCTATATTGAAAGACTGAATACTGGGTAGAGAGGGAGGTAATGATGGCTGCTCCTCAACCCTCTGCTCCCTAGAGTCCTCCCCTGTGTATTATGCACTCTGTTTAGTGCTCCCTAAACCTTGGACCAAAGAGGAAGGATGGAGGAGGGATGTTGTTCCATCAGCAAGGACTGCAGTAAGATCCCACCTATTGCTAATACACCTGTGCATGGCATGTGTAATGGAAAGGTTTTCTTTGTCTCAAGGAACAAAGTGCCCTGGCTACTCCTGCCAACTTCTGCAGTTATTTGGTCATCACTGGCAACGAAGCTGCTGCAGATCGAGTCTCCTTTAAGCCCTTGCTCAGGGCAGGAAGCCATTCCATTAAAGCTTCCAGCTCTAATTTGAAAAAAACATCTAGGCCAGGATAGATTGCACTATTGATAAAGCAGTTTCTAACCATCGGGAAATTCTGCATGATGCTCGCCCTGAGTTTTCTTTCTTTTTAATTTCAACCCAATGGTCCTTGTGCCGTTCTCGGTCTCAATAGAGAAGAGGTCTGCCTCTTTTGCAAATGACAGTCTCTGAGATATTTATAGACATCATATCTCCCCCTAGTCCTCTCATTTGCAAATTAAACATGCCCAGCAGCTTTAACCATTCCTCATGGGGCTTGGGTTTTAAACCCCTTTATCATCCTGGCAGCTCTCTTTTGAATCCACTCCAATTTCCCCATGTCATTTTAAAATGCAGCACAAGTGTGGCCTAATTAGCACAATGGCACTGTTGCCTTCTATTACTTGGATGTGATCGTTAATGCGTCGCAAGACTTTAATGGTCACCTGACCTTCTATTTGTTTATGTTGTGATTGGTGGCTGCTAGTGTCCTCTTCGGCTGCCTGTATCTTACCCAGATAAAAGACTTTATATTTGTCACAGCTGATCATCATCCTGAGCCTAAGTTTGGAGCCTGTCAGGTTAATTTGTTTTTATTGCCTTTTGCCCTTTAATCCACCCAGTTTGGTGTCATCTGCAGATCTAATCAGCAGTTCTTCCATTTCATCTTCTCAGGCAGAGGGCGGCCATTTTCAAAAATGGTGGAAGCACAAGGCTGAGATCAGAAGCCAGGAAGCACCACATCTGAGTCTGCGGAGAGGGGCGGCATACAAATCTAATAAATAATAATAATTATTATTATTATTATTATTATTATTATTATTATTATTATTAGTTTCCCTCCAGAACAATACAGAATCATAATAAGCCCAATCGAGCTTTTGAGCACATCCCCCCAAAATAAGCCCCCCCCCCAAAAGTAAGTCCCTCCTCCCAAAATTTAAATGCATGTGCAGCTGGTCCCTGCCATATCCTCTGGTTAGGATTAGGCAGACAGAGCTGGAAATCAGGTAAGAAGGCAAGAGGAGCCTCCATGCGCCTCTGCTCCATGTGCTCCGAAATAATAAGACCTCCCTGAAAATAAGGCGAAGTGTTTATTTCGGTGTTCAAAAAAATATAAGACTGTGTCTTATTTCCAGGAAAACACAGTAGTCCAGTGGTACTTCTACCTAAGAACGCCTCTACTTATGAACTTTTCTAGATAAGAAACGGGTGTTCAAGATTTTTTTTGCCTCTTCTCAAGAACCATTTTCTACTTACAAATCTGAACCTCTGAAACTGTAATCAGAAAAGGCAGGGAGAAGCTTCCGTGGACCTCTCTAGGAATCTCCTGGGAAGAAACAGGGTCGGAAAAGGCAGGGAGAAACCTCCATGGGGCCTCTCTAGGAATCTCCTGGGAGGAAACAGAGCCTCCCCCCTCCTAATCGCACACGTTATTTGCTTTTACATTGATTCCTATGGGGAAAATTGCTTCTTCTTACAAACTTTTCTACTTAAGAACCTGGTCACGGAAGGAATTAAGTTCGTAAGTAGAGGTACCACTGTACTCTTGCATGCTTCTCTGATTCTCAGCCAATTATCACAAACAATTAATTATACCTTGAGATTTATTATTTTGCTATCTACTAACAAAAGGAATGGATTGTACATATGGATCACTGAGAATATCTGAGATGGGGGTATTAACTGATATTCATCAGCCATTATTCTCATTCAGCCTTCATCCATCCATCCATTCATCCATCCATGTCATGTAGAAGAAACATTTTTTCCTGAATTGAATCCTTTCAGAAAGTTGTGCAATGTCTCCCCAAATCTGGCTAACACCGTTGGATTAACACCTTTTCGCTGGAGCATCGTGTACTGTGGTAGCCAAAAACCTACCTTAAGAAATAAGTCAACATGATTGGAGAAGCCCCAACTGGCTTCTTTATTAAGCTAGCCAAGTTAGAGTGATGACTGGTCTCTCAACCTACAATAGCCGCGAGTGCAGAGGCTGATCAGAATAGATTGTACACAAAGATCACTGAGAATTGAAAGGGGTACCAAATGCTGAGAAATCAGGGCATCCTTCAGTCTGATACAGCAACATTCTGTAGCGCTAAGCACTTAGCTTCACAATAACACAGATGCCAGGTTCATTGCCATGTGTGTTGCTATTTTAACAGTTTGACCCTCAACCCACCTCAGGCATAGAAGCTGCAAAGGCATTTCTTATCTGCATCCTTGAGGAGATTGCAGCTGTAGAGGCATACAGTTTCTAAATCGAAACCATATAGTATATAATTCAAGGAGAATATGACAAAGGAAGCTGGCTTGAAAGGTGGAGAAAGAGCTAAGGTTAAGGCTGTCGCGGCTGGCCTTGGCTTAGGAGGAGCAGAAGACAGGAGATTTTAAAAATTCAGAGGCTCAACCAATACTAGTCAGTAAACTAATATTAACCAATGCCTAGAAACATATTTATTTATTTATTATTGGGACTTTTAGGCCACCCTTCTCCATAACCTCAGGGCAGCTTACAAAACAATTATATATTTCTGAAATCACCTCCATAATGTAACTATTACCATGCCATGGATTCCTCCTTTCATATGTACTCATAGTCTAAATGGCTTCATCTGTCCCAGCCATACATTTGGCTGAGGAATTCTGGGAGTTGAAGTCCACAGGTCATAAAGTTGCCAAGGTTGGAGACCCCTGTTCTACTTCATGAGAAATGGTGGTAGCACTATATAATGATATAACACAAAATTTACTTATTGTTTATACTTTAAATATATAGAACTTTATTTTATGAAGTAGGTGATATATTATGAATAGTTTCTTTTACTAAAGATATATATATAGAATTTTTATTAGCTATATAATATAATATTAAAATTAAGATAAAAGAGATTTTATTGTTCTTTGCATTGATGTAATGTAACTTTTTATAGTAAGATGGAGAGGAATAATTTTTGTTTAGATTTTTAAGAATTGACAATGTTGTATAAAGTTAATATAAATCTTTAGATGAGGAGAGATAAGAGCCTCCATTGAGTGAGTAATAAGAAAAGTTTATATATGATTGATTTTAAGCATTGTTGTTGTGTTTATAACTATATATTGTTTTATTTTATGGTGGAGAAAATAAAAAAAATTATACCCAAAACTCAAATTAACCCAGTGAGACCTTAGTCTTAATTATTGTAGTTCCCTAGGGAAGTCTCTCTGGAAGGCTTTGCCAGGACTTGAATAAATTTATTGCTGCTCCCACCATGATGAAAACATTCTCTAGGAGTCATGATCTCCCACCACTTGATGGAGGAATAGCAATAGCATTTTCCCAGGTATAGACATTAGGTTGATCAGTCTGTAGTTTCCTGGGTCTGGGTTTTTTGCCTCTTTTTCCTCATTTACAAAAAAGGCAAAAAAAAACCCAAATCCAGGAAACTGCAGATCGATTAGCCTAATGTCTATGCCTGAGAAAATACTAGAAAAAATAATCAAGAAACAGATCTGCCACCACCTTGAGACAAACAAGGTAATAACTACTAGCCAACACAGGTTCATCAGGAACAAATCATGCCAAACCAGCCTCATCTCATTCTTCAACACTGTGACCAAATCAATTACTCAGAGAAATGTAGTGGACTTAATATACATGGGCTTTAAGAAAGCATTCGACAAGGTGGACCACAATCTACTACTCTGCAAAGTAAAGAAAAGTGGGATAGACAGTAACACAACAAGATGGATTGAAAACTGGCTGACTAACTGCACCCAGCGAGTAGTCCTCAATGGGTCTATGTCTACTGGAAAGAAGTAAGAAGCAGGATCAATCCTGGGGCCACTACTCTTTAACATATTCAGTAATGACCTATATGAGGGACTAGAGGGGGAATTAATTAAATTTGCAGATGATACCAAGCTGGCAGGAGTGGGCCATACCCCAGAGGATAGGCTCAGGATACAGAAAGATCTAGACAGACTTGTACAGTGGGCCCAAACAAACAAAATGAAGTTCAACATAGAGAAAAGTAAAATCCTACATCTAGGTAAGAAAAACCCAAAACATACATACAAACTGGATGAAACCATACTCAACACAAGTCAGTTGTCGAATAAATAAATAAATAAATAAATAAATATAATAAGTGACTGTGAGAGAATGGCCTGCCGGCAGAGGTTGTGAACACCCCAACACTAAAGACCTTCAAGAAGAGACTAGACTGCCATATGTCTGGGATAGTATAGGGCCCCCTGTACCAGCAGAAGGTTGGACTAGAAGATCCACAGGGTCCCTTCCAACACAAACCATAGATAGATAGATAGATAGATAGATAGATAGATAGATAGATAGATAGATAGATAGATAGATAGATAGATAGATAGATACATAGATACATAGATACATAGACAGATACATAGACAGATACATAGACAGATAGACAGACAGACAGACAGACAGACAGACAGACAGACAGACAGATTACCACTTAAGACTTATATATCACTTCACAGTGCTTTATAGTCCTCTCTTAGCATTTTTACAGAATCAGTATATTGCCCCCAACAATCTGGGTCCACCTGAGAAGGATGAGTCAACCTTGAGCCTGGTGAGATTTGAGCTGCCAAATTGCAGGCAGCCGGCCAGCAGCAAAAGTAGCCTGCAGTACTGCACTCTAACCATTGCACCACCAAGGCTCAAAGCCAATTGGCTATATTGTTTAGAGCAGCAAATAAAAGTTTGTGTGTGTGTGTGTGTGTGTGTGTGTGTGTGTGTGTGTGTGTGTGTAAAATAAAACAAAGCAAGTATTGTATAGGAAAGTGAACACAAGAACAAGGGGACACAATCTGAAGTTAGTTGGGGGAAAGATCAAAAGCAACATGAGAAAATATTATTTTACTGAAAGAGTAGTAGATCCTTGGAACAAACTTCCAGCAGACGTGGTAGATAAATCCACAGTAACTGAATTTAAACATGCCTGGGATAAACATATATCCATCCTAAGATAAAATACAGAAAATAGTATAAGGGCAGACTAGATGGACCGTGAGGTCTTTTTCTGCCGTCAGACTTCTATGTTTCTATGTTTTTATAGCAACATTCCATAAACATTCCGTAACATTTCATGTTTCAAACATTTCCTTCCACATATCTGATTCATGCTTCAAAAGCCCCAGTGGAAGCTGGGTAACATTCACAGGATAGCCAAGAACTCTTTGAGGACTGCGACAAATCAACAAGGATCAGGAAACATGTCATCACCTGAGAATACCTGGTTGCTGAAGAAAGGTGGAGTTGCAACACAAAGCTGTCGTTGATGTCTTCCTTCCAGGGAAGATCCACTGGCAATCCTGAGTGGCTGGAGTACAGCCTCCTCTGACCATCACATCCTCCAGAAAACTGGACTTCAGTTGCTAGGATTTTCAGCAATAGTCAAAACGAGGGATTTTGGAAGTCCGAGTTGCCAGTTAGAACCAGATTCTGACCCTGAATCTTTGATTCTGGCACTGTGCCACGATAGCAGAGAAACATAAACCGTCTTAGGAGACAGGTGAGTACAAAGTATTTATTTATTTAGGCAGTAGTAAGTATTGGCTCCTAGCTGCTAATGAGAGGGTTTATCTTGGATACAATTTTGAATTCCCTAAGTAATTTTATCTAAGTAGATATTGATTTGTATTGGGACTATGAATACTTTTTAAAAATTGTACATAATGAAATGGGCGAAGATGTTTCCAGGTAAGGCCTTAACTTTATTTCATTCATAGAATTTATAAGGGTTTGGATGATTCATTTATAATCATTGCATGCTTTTCCGTTGCTATAATAATCTTTCTTTTCAAATTACAAAAAATAGAAAGGAAGAAAAGAGTGGAGCAAGAGTGCACTTTGTAAACAGAAAAATGTGAATGAGGATTGCTTGAAGTTTCTATCCCCAGGAAGATGAATGAGAATTTCCATAGACCTTTATCGCTTATTACTTATTTCCAGTTGCCAAACTATTTTGTGTCCAGAAAAACTAGTCCAATCTTTTTTTCCAAGGATTTTTCCAGGCATACACTGTAAATTAGGAACAAATTCAATTGAATTTACCCAGCAATGCTCCCTTCTGTATATGTGTCCAATGGTAAAGCTGCAATCTTTTTTTTAAAATTACACTTCAGTGTAGAAGAATTTTAATCACAATTTCACTGGGCTTATTTTAAACGATAGAATGTAGGCCTGACCCTGAGAATGAGGAAGGAAAGAGCAAACCTTGACTGTTGACCTTGGCAAGCTGTTGAACACATCTGCAAATAAGCAAGGGGTGGGGGAACTGAAAAATTTCCCTACTGTCTCATCAGAGAGGCATTGGTCCTTAACCTTGGCAACAGATATGGCAACCAATCCTCAAGGCACTCCTCTATTTGTGGAACAAGTGGCCAAGGCATTATGACAAGATCAACAACACATGGATGCACAACTAACAAAGCTGCAGAATGCCATAATGCATCTAGTACAGTGATTGTGATGAGGGTTATCTCAATCCCCCATTATTTGCTGCACAAGCAGTATTGTTCTAATGTCCTAGATGTCTACAAGAGAAGTTTGGAGTAGCTCAAGATTGATTCCTGACTTTTACAAGGCAATGTGGATTGGTTTTGGCCAGACCAAGATTGACTTTGTTCTTAGTCTGATGGGGGGAAAGGGCAATGGTCGATGACAATGATCCATGCCTGGAGAATTATCTGAATTCCATGCAAAGATTGCACACATATATGAGCACTCCACACTGGTTGGTTGATTGATTGGTTGATTGGATTAGATTGGATTGGATTTCTGTAGTCACCTGTCTTAACAAGGAACTTTGAGCAGAGTACATCAATGTCTTATGATGGCCCAAAAGAGCACATAGTTTTCAGAAAAATACAGTTCTAAGTAGGGCCTGTTATAAATTACAATGCAGGTTAAAATTCAGACCATTACACTTCCGTAGACTATTTTTCCATTTTGCATTTAAAAACAATCTTACTTTGCTCAACCTTATAGGTGCAGGATTAAATACAAAAATTAATTTAAAATGTCCATATCTGCTCTGGACAAAAAAAAATAGTAGGTTCAATGCAGTAATGAGATGCTGCCCCCATGGGGGGGCGGGGGGGGAGACCGTGACGCAGTGGAGGTAGTAGGTTTATGCACTATTCATTGATTACTTAATAGATGTTTTATTGTCCTTCCTTCTTTAGTACCTTAGTATGATTCTTAATTACTTTTAAAATAGGAAATAATTAAATTGAATAGCTATAAAAGGGATTAAACAAAGGCATGGAAAACAAGGTTTTCAGGAGTTGTTGTTGTTGTTGTTATTATTATTATTATTATTATTATTATTATTATTATTAATTAGATTTGTATGCCACCCCTCTCTGTAGATTCAGGGCAGCTTAGATCTTAGTAACAAGTAATAATATTACATCCAGAAATATTATATCTTTAAATATCATTTCCTATTATTATTCTCATGTTGTGTGTAGCCGCCAAGACAGCTAAGTCTTACCCGTGAAAGGAAGGGTGCTGCCTTAGACAGATCTTAGCCCTTATCCTGCATGGCTGATGTTCAGAGTAGCCTGTTGCCACTGTTGAAAGTTCAGACATTTGGGGTTTACACATATTGTGTTGTGTTATGTTTTATGATTGGTCTATTTTTCTGAAGAACTGATTACAAGAAGTCCTTGACTTACCGCAGTACATTTAGTGACAACTCAAACTTACAATGGCACTGGGGGGGGAAAGGACATGACCATTTTTCACATTTATGATCGTTGTAGCCTCTCCATTGTCATATGATTTATATTCGGATGCTTTGACAACTGACTCACGCTTATGACAGTTGCAGCGTCCCTGGGTCATGTGATCCCCTGTTGCGAACCCCTGACAAACAAAGTGAAAAACAGATTCACCTAACAACTGTTTTGCTAATTTAACAACTGCAGTGATTCAGTAAGCAAATGTGGCAAGTCGTAAAATAGGGCAAAACTCACTTAACAAATGTCTCATTTAACAACATACGTTTTGGACTCAATTGTGGTCGCAAGTTGAGGAATCCCTGTCTATAATTGACTGTTGAAATTCTGAAAAATGGAGTTGGATTACAAGTCCTATACATCTTATCAGCCACAGAAGCTATTTTTCAAAGTATCTGACATGATAATTATGCTGAGTTTTTTTACAGTCTTATCAAAACCCTCACAGTGCCAGGCCTCAAGTTGTACAGGACTGATACTAAAGTATAAGTAGATAGCTTTTCACTTGATTACACTATGGCAGTGTTTCCCAACCTTGGCAACTTGAAGATATCTGGACTTCAATTCCCACAATTCCCCAGCCAGCATTCGCTGGCTGGGGAATTCTGGGAGTTGAAGTCCAAATATCTCCAAAACAAACACTGCACTATGTCATGCCCTTGGCTTGAAATAAACTTTTCTTTAAACATAAATGCTTGATTTGTGTCTTTTAAAAATGTGAAAACAGTGATATTTTTTTATTGCACGTCTAACTAAATATCAGAATAGACTTCAAGCAATTTTGTTTATCTTTTGTGACAAAATTTAGAAATTCAATCAAGGTAAATGATTTCATGTAGCAAAGTGTACAGGATCAGGACTCAAAACTGGTTGGAAGAAATATTAAAATATAAACTAGAAACAAACCCAGAAATGTACCTATTAGGAATAATCAGAGGACAACATAGCAAAGAAGATTATTATTTAATAACTCACATACTAACATCAGCAAGATTGGTGTTTGCACAAACTTGGAAACAAGAAAAGATATCAAATGAAGAGATGGTGATTAGGAAAATGTTAGACTGCGCTAAATTAAGTAAATTAACTTATGAATTACAGAATAAACAAAATAAGGACTACTATAGAGTGTGGGGGAAACTGTATAATTGGAAAAAATAAAAAATAAGAAAATGAATTAATATTAAAGGGAAAGAAATGAATTAACAAAAACAGAATTGTAAAGTATTAATTATTAAGTAAACTAATATGTATATATATAGGTATGTATATATGTTTCATGTTGTTTGTTTGTTTGTTGGTATTATAATCAAAAAAATTTTTAAAAAAAGTGTACAGTATTAAAGACCTGCCATTAAGAAAAAAAATAACAGCCAGGGATCAACCTGTATCTTAAACTAGATATTAAATATCAACTCCCATAATACTGATGGATATACAAAAGTCTGCTGTAAAACTACCTCATAATTAAAGGATTTGTTTTTGGCTGCTGTATAAAGTTCTTTGAGGACTTGTTTGTCAACTAATACAAAGGAGAATCTGGAACTGGCCCAGCTTTTGCGGAACAGAGAGGCACCAAATAAAAAAACATACACATATTGGATGCTATAAAATCCAAAAATGCTGACCTGAGAAAAGTAACTGTCACTTATCTTGTGTATTGCTCTGGTATGCAGAAGTATAAGATGTTTCCTTACAATAGTTGATATTTGTCAAAGTGGTTTACATTCCACATTCTTTCTTCAGTTACACAAAGCTTTTCAAAGAAGTTGCAGTTCACACAATGTGTAGAATTCAATCACCTGGTGAAAGTGTTACCGTGCATTTAATTGGTTTAGGACTTATTTATTTATTATTTATTCATGTTGTCCAATAATACACAATGAAGGTTATAGAGATTATACTCGAGTAAAATATATTAGAGAAAGAATAGAAGTTAAAATTTAGGAATAGAATATATCAATTAGAGAATAGAAGGATTTTATGAGAGTAGAATAAGAAGAATAGAAGAATAGTAGATACGATATATGGGATATAGGAGAGACAATAGGACAGGGGACGGGAGGCACGCTAGTGCACTTATGCACACCCCTTACTGACCTCTTAGGAATCTGGAAAGGTCAACTGTGGATAGTCTAAGGGTAAAATGTTGGGGGTTAGGGGAAGATACTACGTAGTCCGGTAATGAGTTCCACACTTCGACAACTCGATTACTAAAATCGTATTTTTTACAGTCCAATTTGGAGTGGTTAGTATTAAGCTTGTATCTGTTGTGTGCTCTTCTGTTGTTGTGGTTTAAGCTAAAGTAGTCTTTGACAGCCAGGACATTGCAGCATATGATCTTGTGGGCAATACTTAGATCATGTTTAAGGGGTCATAGTTGTAAGCTTTCTAGACTCAGTGAGTCTAGTTTCGTAGGGTATTCTGTTTCGGGTGGAGGAGTGAAGGGCTCTTCTGGTGAAGTATCTTTGGACATTTTCTTATAGTGCAGAGACAGGCTCCTCTTACCTTATAATTGGTGCGCTGTGTGCACATCGCCATGTTTCCCGTGTGTGCATGCTTGCTACATGTGCAAATGCGCAGGCATCCTTTCACGTGATATTGCTTCCTGCGCATGTGCAGAAGCAAAATCTTATGATTGTCCCACGTGTGAGATTTCAGCGGGTTTTTTGCTTCCGCGCAGGCATCCTGTGCGCCATCTTTTTTCTGAATTTTTTTTTTTGCTTCCTGTGCATGTGTGGAAGCAAAATCTAGTGAGGGGGACGCTTGTGCATATGAGATGTCAGGTTTTTTTGCTTCCATGCATGCATCCCCTTGCAAGGGCTTGGCAATGATGACCTATAAAGCCCTACATGGCATCGGACCAGAATACCTCCGGGACCGTCTTCTGCCGCACAAATCCCAGCGGCCGATAAGGTCCCACAGAGTTGGCCTTCTCCGGGTCCCATCGACAAAACAATGTTGTCTGGCGGGCCCCAGGGGAAGGGCCTTCTCTGTGGTGGCCCCGGCCTTCTAGAATCAACTCCCCTCAGAGATTAGAACTGCCCCCACCCTCCTTGTCTTTCGTAAATTGCTTAAGACCCACCTATATCGCCAAGCATGGGGGAGTTGAGATAACCCCCCCACCCCATCCCCCAGGCTTACATAGTTTATGTATAGTATGCTTGTGTTGTATGGTTTTAATGATGGTTTTTAGATGTTTTTTTTTAAATATTAGATTTGTTATATTGCAATATTGTTGTTGTGAGCTGCCCCGAGTCTGAGGAGAGGGGCAGCATACATATCTAATAAGTTGTTATTATTATTGTTGTTGTTGTTGTTGTTGTTGTTGTTGTTGTTGTAGCAGAGCCATTGCACAAAATTATGCAATCAGCAGGCCGCCACCAGAACAGCAGAGTGGGCCATACCAATAGGAACCCGCCCCTATTACAGACTATAAAGCTTCCTTGGCTCTGAAGTCTTTTTTTTTTAAATTAATCAATAGTGTCATGGATTATCTATCAATGATATTTGAAATAATGCAGGAAATATAGATTTGATTTTTTCATATCAATGGTCATGCAGGTGCAAATGTTTGTACCCTGATCAGTCTTTTTTAAAAGGTTCGTAATTAGCTGCAAATCACACTTAGCATATAAACAGTTTTCACTGGTATGAAAAATCAGATTCCAGTGGACTAAAATGCAATACTGTACTTGGGCAAACTGCGGTTCTGGAAACTCCGTTGAATGAATAGACGAGCCCGCTTCAAGAGTGGACAGGTTGTTACAGCAGGAATTCAAATGAGCCAACATAGTGAGAGGGAAGCAACTACCAGAGGAATGGCATCCAGGTCCTTGAAATGTGATAAAGTATAAGAAAAATAGAAAAGGTAGTAACGTTCAAGGAAACTATATTTCAAGGCCCCACGGGAGAGAGGCGGAGGTGGGACAGTCCAATCCATTTGCTAATAGAAGTGCTAACATTGTGAGAGATAGGGCAAGACTAAACATCGCCCTTGATATCAGCTCTAACTCGAGGCCGCCAAAAGTTATGGGCAAGAAGATAGAAGGTCATTTTCAATGCCCTGAAATATCCAGATGGTCAATTATTGTGGCAGAGGGAACTATTTCTTTCCACAAGGAAGAAGGAGTTGTACGTCCAGTCATTGTGATGTGGTTCTTCACATTCCAAAGAAAAAGGGAATGGGAAGGAACATGTCAAACACATATGTTGCTGAATACAGATTCTGTTCATTATATCCAAATTTACATCTCTTTAAAAGCCCAGGAAGGAAAGGGGAAAAAAATAAAGAAAAAATAAAAAAGGAAAGGAAAGGAAAAAGAAGAGCGGAAAAGAATAAGAAAAGGAAAAACACTATTCATATAGTATCTTAATCTGTACATAGGTGAAAGGGTTATTATTGGAAATTTTAAAAAGGTTCAGCTTTATGTAGCTCCATAAAGTCCTTCTGAGGAAATGCATTGGCACATTTATCTTAGTGTAGTGTTGTAGGAATGTCCATACTTCTTTCATTTTCAGAGATCCTCGGGTAAATTAGCAAATTATCTAAAATAAACGCTAGGAGGTCATGAAAAAAATATGATTCATGAAACTTTGAAAGACTGCTGATATTGGATTTTAACTTTACATAATTAGAGTGCAAAACAGTTAAATATTTGAATCCTTCATTTATGCATGTTGGTGCATAAGTTCACCAGTGTGCCTACCCTCCCTGTCCTACTGTTTCCATTTTTTTCCATACCCATTTTCTATATTCATATTTATGTTTATACTATACCTGTTATCTTGTACATGTTTGACAAAATAAATAAATAAAATTAAGTTGTAAACTATCCTGATACTTAATTTGATAATGATGCAGGCTTTTGGTAAATATTCCAAAGGTTTGGACATTCGTTCTTTCATTTGATTATTTAATTATTTAATTTATATGGTTGACTCTATCAAGCAACCCTGGGTGGAAATCAGGAGGAAGATAGTTCCTACGAATTATAGAATTTAGAAGCTAATAATCCATCCTTTTAAGGGGAAAAAAAGGTCTTATTGGGAAGAAAAAAGAAGAAATAAAGTCTTTCTGCAAATATTAATCAATAAAGATCCTTTAAAAGGTGAATTATACCTTTGAGACTCAGTGGTGGAAATTTGTAGGAATGAAGAATTTTAGGAACAAATAACTGCCAAGGGACATACATTTTCATCTTTAAGTTTTTTATTTGGATTTATATAACAATCCTGAGAATTTATCTGATGAAGATATAAAACTCTTTTAATCTAAAATTGATCTTCTGCAGTTGGATTCTTCAAAATAACAATTACTCTTCTGACCATGGAAATGATTTTTTTAAATGATTTTTTATAATAAGTAATTAAAGCACCAGGACTCCATGGCTTTCCAATGGAATGTTATAAAGCATTTATTGATATTTTTGTTCCTAAATTGTATCAACTATCTAATGCGATCTTTATAAAAATATAATTTTAAATTCTTGGGCATCAGATAATAATCTATACTATGCCTCAACAGAATCCTATAATGTTAAATATTTCAGTTAGGAGAACAACCTCCTTCCTATAGTTGTATTCCATGATTACTTGGACCCATAGAATTTATGTCAACATCAATTCTGGTACCTTGATCAACATACAGTACTACTCTTTAAAAAAAACAAGAAAGAAACTTATAAGGCAAGGAAGAACTTGAGGGACATTGTTTATTTCTTTAATCCCCTCATCTCAGCCATTGCCCTAAATTTAACAGGATGATGGGATTTCCTAGAGAAAATATAAAACTAACCATTAACAAGCTCCTAAATTTGGAAAACACATCCCAATGTGATTAATTACTACCTGTCCATTCTTTAACATATAAGTTTGGAGTTAGAAGGAGCTACAATAGTTAAGTTCAATATTGCAGGCAAATTCTACCTGTAGCCTGGAGTTCAATTAGCCTTCCATCCTTCCAAGATAAGTAAAATGAGGACCCAGATTGTTGGGGGCAACATTTTTGAATTGCCTAGAGCTGTAAAGGTGAACCTGTGGCATGCAGAACCATATCGGTAGGCATGCAAGTTTGGGCCGGCATGCAGGCGCATGTCAGCCAGCTGATTTTTGGACCTTCTGGACCACTAGGAGTCAGGAAACAGTCTGTTTTTAGTCTCCAGAGGGGATGGGGAAGGCCCTTTTGTTTGCTCTTCCCAAGCTCCAGAGCCTTTCTGGGAGCCTGCGGAGGGCAAAAATGGCCTCTCCGCCCAAAGGTCCTCTGGAGGTTGGAAACATTCCAACTTCTTCAACTTCTTCAAGTTGGGAAACGGGCCATTTCTGGACTTGGGAGGAGGCCATTTTTGCCCTCCCTAGGCTCCTAGAAAGGCTCTGAAGCCTGGGGAAGCAAAAAAAAAAAAAGAACTTCCAGTTCAACTGGAACTTGGTTTCTGGAAGGCCTCCAGGAGAGGAGGAAAGGGCCGTTTCCACCACCCCCAGGCTCCTAGAAAGGCTCTGACGCCTGGGGAGAGCGAAAAATGGTTGTGCCATCACATGCCAGGAGCGGGGGGCGTGCACCCACGCCTGGGGGGGGGGCTGCATGGAATTATGGACATGCATGCATGTGACCCTCCTGTGCCCCCCCCCTTTTTGGCATGTGAACCAAAAGAGGTTCGCCATCACTGTCCTAGAGACTGCTGTAAAGCACTACGGGGTGGTATATAAGTCTAAACGATATTGCTAGAACCTCCTTCTGATTTCAGGAATCTATTGAAAGGTTTTCAAAGTGATTCCTAATGTTCCTCTTGAAAGTGATGGGTATATGATCAAGACCATTTTGTAGAAACCACTTGGTTTCTTCCGGTGCTTTACTTTAACTTGGAATTTTCCCTTGAGAAGGCTATGATCTGTTCCATAGCCAGCCCCTTGCTCCTCTTACTGAGCTTTCTGACATTTTTTTACACTTCTGTCCAGTGGTGAAATCCAAATTTTTTTACTACCAGTTCTGTGGGAGTGGCTTGGTGGGTGTGGTGTGTTTGGTGGGTGTGGCCTGGTGGGCATGGCAGGGGAGGGATACCGCAAAATTCCCATTCCCACCCTAATCTGGAGCCAGTCAGAGGTGGTATTTGCTGGTCATCTGAACTACTCAAAATTTCCTATATCAGTTCTTCAGAACCTATCAGAACCTGCTGAATTTCACTCCTGCTTCTGTCCCACAAACAATGCCCCCCCTCCCAAATGAGAGACCACAGAGGATCTGGGTGGGTTGAGTTTTCCTTTTAAGAAGCAAACCTCAGAAGATGGATGGATGGATGGTATTTTTATCCTGCCTTTTTACTTTATAAGTAACTCAGGATGGCGAACATACATACAGTAATATTCTTTCCTTCTATTTTTCTTCAAAACAACAACCCTGTCAGGTGGGTTGGACTGAGAGCGAATGGCCCAAAGTCATTCAGCCAGCTTTCATATCTAAGGCGGAACTAGAACTCACAGCCTCCCGGTTTTAGCCTGGTGCCTTAACCACTAGACCAAGCTCCCTAGATTCGCCCACGTTTCTACAACACTCCGTGGCCTGCACTGGCTGCCGATCGGTTTCCGGTCACAATTCAAAGTGTTGGTAATGACCTTTAAAGCCCTTCATGGCATTGGACCAGAATACCTCCGGAACCGCCTTCTACCGCATGAATTCCAGCAGCCGATAAGGTCCCACAGAGTTGGCCTTCTCCGGGTCCCGTCGACCAAACAATGTTGTTTGGCGGGATCCAGGGGAAGAGCCTTTTCTGTGGCGGCCCCGGCCCTCTGGAATCAACTCCCCCCAGAGATTAGAACAGCCCCTACCCTCCTTGTCTTTCGCAAGTTACTCAAGACCCAACTATATCGCCAGGCATGGGGGAACTAAGACATCTCCCCCAGGCTTTCTTATATTTTATGTTTGGAATGTATGTGTTGTATGGTTTTTTAACATGTATGTGTTGTATGGTTTTTTATATAATTCTTATTATTAGATTTGTTCCATTGTTTATACTGTTTTTTATTATTGTCGTGAGCCGCCCCGAGTCTTCAGAGAGGGGCGGCATACAAATCTAATAAAATAAATAAAATAAATAAATAAACTAGACAAGTACTACCATATGTCCCGTGCTGAAAGTTCAGGGAAAAACATCTACCAAGCAGAGAACCCAGATTCCCGAGCTGTTTTTTGACTTCAATTGTACAAATCTAAAGAAGTGGTTTGTTGACAGATATTGCAAAACCAGCAAAACCATGGAGGTCCCATCCCCAAAGGGTAGATCATCTGCTCCATGTACATGCTGCAGAAACATAATACCAAGTTTCAATGACTCATTTGTTCTCAGATTTGGTAAGTAATGGAGCAAGGAGAGAAGAGATAGATCCTTATTTCCTATAGCGTAGGATTAAAGCAAAGAGATATTTTGGCACGCAGTCTCTTCTGCGGGATCTGTGTTCTGCTGAAATGGAGAGTCATTTGAGATTGTAACTTAGACTCTTCCAAGTGAGTGGTGTTTCCCCATTCGACCTCTCTGCCTTACTAAGGAAATATTGCAGGTGGCTTGTCAAGAACTATTATGGACTGCTCAGTGATGGAGGTGTTTGAAGGGACATGTGCTAAGGCTCAGGTATTCCTTTTTGTTGCTGATCCTGAGGCAGCCTTGGCATTCATTTTGCAAGCTTCTGCAAGGGAATCCATCAAAAGAATTGAGAGGCCGGGCACAGCACTGACTTCCGGTTTTGCTGAGGGGGTCTCGCACAGCTGCGCAAGTCGTCCCCACATGCTCCACTCAGCCACAAGACCAGGAAGCAAGCTGGGCGGTGCAAGCAGCCTTTTTAAAGGCCTGCTACTGCCCAGCTCTTCCCTTTTTCCTGCTTGGCTTCTAGGACAGTAGACACCCACCCACCCTCTGCTCAATCCAGGGTGATTAAAAGGGTCGTCCAAACGGGGGTCGAGTAGGAATTTTGGATATCACAACGCAATTTAGTCGAGATTATTTTTCGCCTACTCCACCCTGGGAGGGGCAGAGAAGTGAACATAGGGTTATTTGGGTGTCTGGTGGTTTGTTTCTATTATTATTATTTTATTATTATTTTTTGGATTTGTATGCCGCCCCTCTCCGCAGACTTTTGGTTTACCGTAATCTTTTAAACCAAAACGTATTAGGAAAGACTTAATGAACTCAATCTGTATAGTCTGGAGGACAGAAGGAAAAGGGGGGACATGATTGAAACATTTAAATATGTCAGAGGGTTAAATAAGGTTCAGGAGGGAAGTGTTTTCTAATAGGAAAGTGAACACAAGAAGAAGGGGACACAATCTGAAGTTAGTTGGGGGAAAGATCAGAAGCAACATGAGAAAATATTGTTATTTTACTGAAAGAGTAGTAGATCCTTGGAACAAACTTCCAGCAGACGTGGTTGGTAAATCCACAGTAACTGAATTTAAACATGCCTGGGATAAACATATATCCATCCTAAGATAAAATACAGGAAATAGTATAAGAGGAGACTAGATGGACCGTGAGGTCTTTTTCTGCCGTCAGTCTTCTATGTTTCTATGTTTCTTTTCATTTGATCACTGTTTGGCAGTAATGGGGCGGAAAAGGGTATCAGTAGCAATTGTGTGTTATTTTGTTATTTTATTATTATTATTTATTAGATTTGTATTTGTTCTCCCTTGGGCATCTTTTGGAAGATGATGGGCTCCTTGTTTCCACAACTCAAGCTGTCTAACACGACCAGGGCGGTGGAGAGGGGGTGCCCTTGGGGACCACTCATGTCATTTCTGGTTCCGGGTCATGGGGGTGAGCCCTCCCACATGCTTGGGGCGTGGCTTTCATGGCTGGGCATAGACTAATGATAGCCTTGCATTGCCCAGGCAAGGAGTTACACCCATTTAGTTGCCCAAGTATGTTTGTTCATAGGGACTCCTGCCCCATTTAATGACCTCTGCAGGTCTTTATGTTTTATATTTTAATAAAGTGACCCTTATTACCCAGCTTTCATGTCTGCGTGTCATTCAGCATCTGACGCAACTGGAACATGTGAGCAACCTACTCACTCAATTTATGGTACACCACCAATTACTTTTACTTGAACTCTACTATTGCTCATTTGCTCTACTATTGCTCCAGTGGATGAAAAGCAAAACAAATGCTCGTTGCTCATTGCTCTGAAACCAATGTTAAGTTTACGTTCTTAAGGCCATTCCAGTATATAACATAAGCCTGAGCTAACAATTTTTATATCTACACTGATGCTGAGAAATGAATGGGGTCAGTATTCAATGACCCCGTTCAATGTAGGTTTTATATACACTGCTCAAAATAAATAAATAAAGGGAACACTTAAACCACACAATATAACTCCAAGTAAATCAAACTTCTGTGAAATCAAACTGTCCACTTAGGAAGCAACACTGATTGGCAATCAATTTCACATGTTGTCAGCACATTCAACTTTGTACAGAACAAAATATTCCATGAGAATACTTCATTCATTCAGATCTAGGATGATTCCAGGTATGCTGATGACACCACTTTGATTGCTGGAAGCAAACCAGAGCTTACAAAACTTTTGCCAGACCCATCCTTGAATACAGCTCATCCGTTTGGAACCCATATTGCATCTCAGACATCAACACCCTTGAAAATGCCCAAAGATACTTCACCAGAAGAGCCCTTCACTCCTCCACTCGAAACAGAATACCCTACGAGACTAGACTTTCAATCCTGGGCCTAGAAAGTTTAGAACTAAGATGCCTTAAACAAGATCTAAGTATTGCCCACAAGATCATATGCTGCAACGTCCTGCCTGTCGGTGACTACTTCAGCTAATGTATTTTACTATAGATATATACCCACTAAAACCCTCATTGTGTATTGGACTAAATGAATGAAACATAGAAACATAGAAGTCTGACGGCAGAAAAAGACCTCATGGTCCATCTAGTCTGCCCTTATACTATTTTCTGTATTTTATCTTAGGATGGATATATGTTTATCCCAGGCATGTTTAAATTCAGTTACTGTGGATTTATCTACCACGTCTGCTGGAAGTTTGTTCCAAGGATCTACTACTCTTTCAGTAAAATAATATTTTCTCATGTTGCATTTGATCTTTCCCCCAACTAACTTCAGATTGTGTCCCCTTGTTCTTGTGTTCACTTTCCTATTAAAAACACTTCCCTCCTGAACCTTATTTAACCCTTTAATATATTTAATATATTAATGAATGAATGAATGAATGAATGAATGAATGAATGAATGAATGAATGAATGAATGAAACTTTAGGGGAGCCTCTTGCTGAAAGTGAAAGAGAAAAGTGCAAAGGCCAGATTGAAGCTCAGTACCAACTCCCCCTCCTCCTTGGGTTACAATAACAAGCCAAGTCAACCCAACGCAAACAGGCAAAGAAGTTGTTGGAAAAAATTACAAGCCTTATCTTCTTACCTTCCCCAAATTGACAGGGATCATGACAAAAGCTATGGAATAAAAGCTACTTGGGGAGAAAGATATGACCCATCTAGACAAAATATAAAGCAGCAGAAACATCATAGTGACAATAACAGGATCTAAGTCAAAGCCACATTTTTCTAAGTTGTAAGATATAGATATGTTGAGCTGAGATAACGGACTGTCAGAAAGGCTGGATGGGGATGGAGGAGGGGGAAAGATGTCTTTGAATTATACCGCTGGAGAAAATTCTTGATAATACCTTGAACTGAAAGAACATATCATTCCATACTAGATGAAGTAAAGCTATATTAAACTCTGGAAAGCACTAATAATAAAAACGAAATTTAAATATTCTGGGTACATACTGCAGTGGCAATTTGTCATTGGTGAAGATTCTGGTGCTTGGGAAGTCAAAGGCAAAACAAATAGAATGAGGCTGGCAGGAGACAAGGTGGCTACCATTCTTTTCATTAGACGAAAGAAACATAGAAACATAGAAGACGGGTGGCAGAAAAAGACCACATGGTCCATCTAGTCTGCCCTTATACTATTTCCTGTATTTTATCTTACAATGGATATATGTTTATCCCAGGCATGTTTAAATTCAGTTACTGTGGATTTACCAACCACATCTGCTGGAAGTTTGTTCCAAGGATCTACTACTCTTTCAGTAAAATAATATTTTCTCATGTTGCTTTTGATCTTTCCCCCAACTAACTTCAGATTGTGTTCCCTTGTTCTTGTGTTCACTTTCCTATTAAAACACTTCCCTCCTGGACCTTATTTAACCCTTTAACGTATTTAAATGTTTCGATCATGTCCCCCCTTTTCCTTCTGTCCTCCAGACTATACAGATTGAGTTCATTAAGTCTTTCCTGATACATTTTATGCTTAAGACCTTCCACCATTCTTGTAGCCCGTCTTTGGACCTGTTCAATTTTGTCAATATCTTTTTGTAGAAATCCCTCTGCTTCTATTCCATTGAGTGTTTTCCTGTTCTTTAGGGTTATGATTTGCCAGGGTTATAATCAGGGGTGCTAAGGGGGAACAGTGATGTGTGCTTGTCCCCATGGCTCTAGTGGTAGCGGAGTCCAGCGCAATTTTTCTACTGCACCTGTGCAGGTAGCAAAATTGTGCGCGGAGCCACAGGTGCACCTGTGTTTCGGCATGTTTTTTTGCGTCCACGCACGCCGAAGCAAAAAATGTATGTTATATATTTATAATTTAGAACGTGTTTTTGCTGATAATGAAAAGGAAGGGAAATTAGTAGAGATCTATTTCAAACTCTTTTGCTTTCTTCAGCTAGCCACACCCTTACCGGGATTTGAACCTGTGGGGTCTGCCTTGCAAGGCAGCAGTTTTAACCTCTAGACCACAGGATCTCCTCTGCTCAATTTTGTACAACGGAAGAGCCATTTGTTTTTTTCTGTTGAATCACTATGGTATACCCAAACATGGGGGAGAGCACACTGCTTCCTTTTTGCGTATTGCCGTTTCCCCCACATAGTGGTGTGCACAATTATTGCAGTTTATACGGTAAACTACCGAGGAGGACTCCTCCTTCACTAAGGTTTCCTTCGGGCGCATTACTGATTTTCTCAAAGTTTGATCTGGCTTATGTGCTACTTTGACCCCGTGGGGTGCCAGTATGCGTGCGGCTGTTTCGGATACCCCTTGTATGTATGGGAGTACCCTCCACGCTGATGTTTCATTTGCGCTTTCAGTAGGTTACCGGAGTCTGGGTGTGACGCACCGTTGGATAAAATCTCTCGACTAGCCATGGCGTATACAAGTTTGATAAAGATACGCTCGTTCTTTTTGTTTGGCTGCCCGTGTGCTACAGTGAGTTTTTATCCTGTTAAATAATGTCCGTATACAACTGAGTTTATGTGCGTTGGGGTGATTGCTTTCGTTGTGTAACATGCGGTCCGTGTTGGTGGTCTTCCGGTATACCTCCGTGTCGATGCTTCCATCTGGGTTCCGGTTAATCTGTACATCTAGAAAGGCCAGTTTACTGTTGGCCTCCTCCTCCACCGAAGTGAAGGAGGAGTCCTCCTCGGTAATTTACCGTATAAACTGCAATAATTGTGCACACCACTATGTGGGGGAAACGGCAAAAAGATTGAGAACTCGTATACACGAACACAAATTGGCGGTCCGACGTCATGAACAGCGTTCCCAGATTTGGATACACATGGAGGAGCAGGATCATGGCTTCGATTTCCAGGGAACTGAGATTCTGGCGCGAGATGAAACCAAGGGAGGTCGCCTCCTAAAAGAAGCCTGGTTCTCTAATGAAAATTCTTTAAATAGACATATTGATATGCCATCGGCATACTAGGCTTTAAGGCACCAGCAACGACTTAAAGGGGATAGGTCATTAGGATTGGATAAAGCCCCTAACAGAATTCCCCAGGCCGGGCATAGAAACCAGCTAAATGAGGGTAGAGCAACCCCCAACGGGAAGCAAGGGAACATACTGGAGCAACATGGAGGTAGAGGGGGAGGGGCACAATGCAGTTCCAACATAGGGGACAAGGGGGGATTAGAACAGTGCAGACCTAAGACGAGGGCATGGGCAAAAAAATTGCAAGAGCAGACATGTACCACTATAGAAAGTAACAACGATAATGGGGGGAAAAAAGTAATACCAAACACCTCCGAAGTATTGCCTCATAACTCCACCTCCTCCCTTGGGGAGGGAAAGAGGCAACAGACACGAGTAAAAGCGGTAGATCCCCCTTTAGCCAGCATGAGCAAGCCCACAATTAGGCTTGCCGCAGAGGGGAGGGAAGGGTGTGGCCCTATGACGCGGGCAATGAGCAGACTGAATAATGCTTTATAAAGGTGATTGTCTCCCATGGCATTTTAATACTCTGACGAAGTTAGCAGCACGCTAACGAAAGCTAAGTGGTTTTATTAAAGTTTCTATGTTCCGGTGATCGAGATGGCTGCTGCCTCATCATTTATATATATATATATATATATATATATATATATATATATATATATATATATATATATATACAACAGAAAAAACATATAACACAGATACATATGTATACACAAAATACATATTTTCAAATTTGCAAAGAACTGATAAAGGGAGACTAGTATAGATCTATTTCAAGCTATTTAGCTTTCATCAACTAGCCATACCCTTCTAGGATTCGAACTTGCACTGCCTGCCTTGTTAGGCAGTGCTTTTACCCTCTAAGCCACAAATGGTCTTCCCTTATCAGCTCAGCCAGGGGAAACATTTAATGGTTTTCTGTCGAGGCACCTAGTATATCCAAATATGGGAGGGAGCCTACTGTACAACATATATATGTACCCAGTGAAGGGCTACCAAAATTTTTGATGTGGGCGTGGCTTATGCAGGACGCCTGCATTTTCTTTCAACATCTTTCAGTGCAAATTGGGTGCTCTGGAGTGGAGCTCCATTTTCACTACTCCACTGCATTCCTCCCCATCCGGGCAGTAGCCCACCTCTGTATGTACCCAAAATATCTAAAAACATTTGCATACAGGGAGGGAGGGAGGAAGGGAGGGAGGGAGGGAAAGAATGCTGCCCTTGAATTAGTCCAGGGGTAGGCAAAGTTGGCTCTTCTATGACTTGTGGACTCCAACTCCCAGAATTCCTGAGTCAATCATGCTAGTTCAGGAATTCTGGGAGTTGAAGTCCACATGTCACAGAAGAGCCGACTTTGCCTACCCCTGAACTAGGTCAAAGTCTATTAGGTCCAAGATCAAATAAACTCATAGTCCCTAAGGTATAAATGTTCATGAGTGCCTTCCCTCCCAGCTCTAAAGCACAGTCATGATAACTCAATCCCGTAAGAAATTAAAGCTTTTTTATGACATCTACAAGCAAATGACTTCCTCCACCTCAGAGCAGAATTAGCTTTAGGACTCCATTTTATTCACTGGAGTTCTAAATGGAAGCAGCTCTAAGGTAGCTTTGGCCAACTGGAACTCCTCTACACGTGGAGAATTCCCAGCTGCTGTGGTCATTACCTCTGGAAGGCACAAGATTAGGGGGAAAAAACCTGTCCCAGAATCACTTCCCATTCCTGACCTATACTTCACGGGGGTGGCATTCATTCATTTCACCCACTTCTGTTTGACGACCAGAATTTGAAACCAAATACTGTGGGAATCCCATATTTAATGTATCTAGATTAGAGATTAATAACATACAGTGGTGCCTCTACTTAAGAACTTAATTTGTTCCATGACCAGGTTCTTAAGTAGAAAAGTTCTTAAGTAGAAGCAATTTTTCCCATAGGAATCAAAGTAAAAGCAAATAATGCGTGAAACCCATTAGGAAAGAAATAAAAGCTCGGAATTTGAGTGGGAGGAGGAGGAGGAAGAAGAAGAGGAGGAGGACAGTCACTGCTCAGAGCGAAGGGAGCATTTCTTTTCTCTGGGCACTGGCAGAGGTTTATTCCCTCTCCAAGTGCCCAGAGAAAGCAAAACGCTCGGTTCGCTCTGGGCTGCCAAAGCCTCCTTAAGCGCCACCGAAAGGCTCCACTGGCAGTCCAGAAAAGTCTGAGATGGCCGGGATTAAAGGAGAAATGGCAGGAAACTGGCCGGGCCTTTGTGCCGCTCTCAAATTTCCTGGAAATTTTTCCAGGCTCGGGTTCTTAAGTAGAAAATGTTTCTTAAGTAGAGGCAAAAAAATCTTGGACACCCAGTTCTTATCTAGAAAAGTGCTTAAGTAGAGGCGTTCTTAAGTAGAGGTACCACTGTATTTGTTAATCCAGAGATCCTGGCTTTTCAAATCTACGGTGGGAATGTGCCTCATCCACCGCGAGGGAAAGGTAATTGCAAGTCACGTCTGCACTGAACATGCTGGAGACGCCTCACGCTATTTATACATTTGGAACAATTCGCCACCTAATGCTTTCCCTGGTAAATAAATGCCCACACTGCCTGAAATGGAGGCCGCTTTTCCAGAGGACTGAGGTTACACACTAAGGGTTGGGAAGTCTGATGCCAAAGCTACGCAGCTGTTTCTCTCACTCAATCACAGCCTGCATTTATGGAACATGGGAATTTCGCTTGTACTCCAAATCCCAAAGTAAGCATATTATATTCAGAAGGACCCTGGCAACAGCCCACTTGTCCTACATGGCCCAGCAGCATGGGTGCTAGAAAGAACATCCATCTTTTCCACACAGGGCATGTGTAATCCTTCTTTTTCTAGTCATTCTCCCCAACGCAGCCTTCTCCCAGCTGATGTTATTTATGCAGCTCTCAAAACTGTTCGCCAGGTGAGCGCAGCTTGGAACACTTACAGAGCTACTGTACAACAGCTTTGTAAAGAAATGTTTCAGAGAAAAATTGAATGGAAGAACTCCTTTACCCACCCACCCCCACCGTTCCTAATCTTTTCCCTCTTGAAAATTGGCAGAATAATGATAACATAATCAGCTTGTTATATACAATTGCAGTGTGCATATATAAATTGTGGTATCAAAACCAATAGCTGTTGTGTATATTCCCGTTCAGCCTACAGATTTTTCAGATTCCGAAGGGGAAAGCGATTATGAATTGGTAGAAGGGCCTGATTTACAGACAGAAAGGGAGGAGGCAGGTGACGTGCAGATGCATTCGAGTTCTAGCGAAGAAGATGTCAGGTGGGTTAACCCTTACTTCAGATGTTTGCAGAGGAGAAGAGAACAAGTGTTAGGTAAAAAATATTAGAAGGGGAGGAACTGGTTAATTAATTTCCTCACGTCCGGCTGTGAGCAGAAGAGAAAGCTGAGTCATCAATCTTGCTGTTTCAAGATGGGGACTTCCCTAACCAGCTCCCAGCGTAAGCTATATATTGTGTGAATTTATTGCCTGCTTTTATGACTCTGGATTAACACTGATTAGCCCATAAATTTTAGAATGACTTGTGGAATGTTTTTATATGACTTTCAAGTTACTTTACTTTAATGCTAAAACTAGAGATGAGAAAAGAAGGCGCTGCGTGCAATGATGATTGAGGGGAAGAAGAGGAAAGAGAATAAAAATGTTGTTGTGTTTTACAAATATATGCATTTAGCAATCCTTTATTTCAACTATTAGTTGCCTTAGCCTGAAACCAGAACAAGAGCTGGGGTGGAACTTTTGCTTGTTTGTCTGTGAAGAGGCATGTCTTATATAAGGGCCACCAGTGAAGGCTGCAAATTTTTTTACTACCACACTGTGGGCATGGCTTATTTTGCGGGTGTGGCTTGCTGGCCATGTGACCAGGTGGGAGTGGTTTGATGATCATGTGACCGGAGGGTGGCTTAAAGATCATGTGACTGGCTAAAAGGTGGCCAACTTGACGTCAATTGCGTCAAGGGTTTGGGTTAAGATTAGGGTGCCTGGCCTCTCCTCGCCTTAAAGAGATACAATTTCCCAATCTATTTACTATTACTGAACATCCAAAATATACTATTTAATTCTATGTACAGTATATATGCCATATGTGTGCATACATATTACACACAAACACACAAAAATATACATTATCTACTATATAAACTGTATGTGTATGTACACAAACACACGCATGCACAGCTCTTTTAAAATTATACACATTCAACTTCATTTACTGCGATAGGAAAAACATACCCAGAGCCCAGAGGGGGGGGGGGATCATAATTGTGTGTCCAATCACACTTGGCCAATAAAAATTCTATTCTATTCTATTCTATTCTATTATAGGTCAAGACCACTTGACCATTATATTGCATCAAGATATGTAGATCTTCAACTATAAGGCAGAATTTTTACTATATATGATTTGCTACACCTGCCTTCCATTGAGGACCTGTATACTGCACGAGTCAAAAAGAGGGCAGGGAAAATATTTACTGACCCCTCACATCCTGGACACAAATTGTTTCAACTCCTACCCTCAAAACGTCGCTACAGAGCACTGCACACCAAGACAACTAGACACAAGAACAGTTTTTTTCCGAACGCCATCGCTCTACTAAACAAATAATTCCCTCAACACTGTCAGACTTTCTACTAAATCTGCACTTCTATTCTACTAGTTTTTCTCATCATTCCTTTCACCCATTTCCTCCCATGTTGACTGTATGACTGTAACTTGTTGCTTATATCCTAAGATTTTTATTAATATTGCTTCTTCATTGCTTATTTGACCCCTATGACAATCATTAAGTGTTGTACCACATGATTCTTGACAAATGTATATTTTATTTTATGTACGCTGAGAGCATATGCACCAAGACAAATTCCTTGTGTGTCCAATCACACTTGGCCAATAAAAATTCTATTCTATTCTATTCTATATTTTTTCTACCGGTTCTGCTTACTTCACCGTATTGTAGAAGCCCATCACTTTTTTTTTGTGGTATAAAATTTTCTTTATTTTTTCTCCAACATACAGTAAAAACAGCATGAGCAGTAAAAAAAACCCACACAATCAGTGCCTAAAATAAATATAAATTATATTTCTTTAATACGTTAAACATTCAGAGAGAAAAAATGCTAACAATGCTTTTCATATATACTTTTTATCCTCTTCTTTGCTAAATTATTTGAAATTAACTACACATGAGACAGCCCATCACTGAGGCCCACTCACTGGTAAAGTACATTGCAAGAAGCCTACAAATTATATGAAGTAAATCAAGGGTAAATTTTTAAAAAATAAATCTTTTTAATAACCCAAAAAAGGTGAGCCATACACTCAAAACTAAGCAGCCAACAGCTTGATAATTGAGTACACTCTGACTTGGAGAAGATACAATGCCTGTATTTCATTTTCAGCTCACTTTTTACTATTTCCCATCACCACATTCCTGTGTACAAGTTAACATGTGGGTAATCCACAAAAACACATGCCACAATCGTTATGTTAATCCCTACAGAAGCCACAAGAATCCCTGACAGGATTAAATGCTGGTTCGCACACTAAGGCATGACTAAAAGTTTACACAACACAGTGGCTGATTTTAAACATCACTCTTATCCAAACCCAAAGTCCCCATAGTGTAATATATGGAAAGCATTTCACTGTAACAAATTAGTATGGTGAATCCCTGAGAAGTAAGGCTTAACAATAAATTGTGGATGGAGGAAATATATATATTAAAAAAAACTAATGGAGGGTTCATTTTGTCTGACTCTTAGATCATTATGGTTGGCAATTGTGGGTTTTATAGAATCTTTGATATTTTGTCTTGGAAGAGAATGGCATTTTTATTTATTTATTTATTTTATTTATTTATTTATTTATTAGATTTGTATGCCGCCCCTCTCCGCAGATTCGGGGCGGCTAACAACAGTAAAAAGACAATGTAAACAAATCTAATATTAAAAATCTAAAAACCCCAATTTAAGAGATCAGTCATACATACAGTCATACCATACATAAATTTTATAAGCCTAGGGGAAGGGAATATTTCAATTCCCCCATGCCTGACGACAGAGGTGGGTTTTTAAGAGCTTACAAAAGGCAAGGAGGGTGGGGGCAACTCTGATATCTGGGGGGAGTTGGTTCCATGGGGTCGGGGCCGCCACAGAGAAGGCTCTTCCCCTGGGTCCCGCCAAACGACATTGTTTAGTCGACGGGACCCGGAGAAGGCCAACTCTGTGGGACCTAACTGGTTGCTGGGATTCGTGAATTTTTATCATGAATAAAACCACTCTTGTTGGGATCTGTTGTTTCTATGTACGGCAATGATTGCAATACATTATTTTGATGTCAGTCCCTCTCATTTATTTAAGATCTTATTTATCAGTCAAAGATACTCATCTTACAAAACATGAGTGTTGAAGTAAGACACATTACAAGGGTGATTACATCCATATTACCAACATTAAAAGTTGACAACAGGTATTCGGAGCCCAATTTTTAAATAGAGCCCTTTCTAAGTGGCTGTGCAGAATGTTTCCACTCTCTTTTCAAAAGTATTTATTATACGTTCATCCAGTTCACAGTAATTTCATTAAATCCATAAACCATAACCATTAGAAACACATCTCAATGTGGATTTATTCAGTTTGTATCTACTACAGCCATGGGACTACATCACCTGTGGAAGACAAGGTATAGACTAGTGATGGCGAACCTATGGCATGGGTGCCAAGGTGGCATGCAGAGCCATATCTGCTGGCACACGAGCCAGGGTGGCGCAGCAGGTAGAGAGCTGTACTGCAGGCCACTGAAGCTGACTGTAGATCTGTAAGTCAGCAGTTCAAATCTCATCACCGGCTCAAGGTTGACTCAGCCTTCCATCCTTCTGAGGTGGGTAAAATGAGGACCCGGATTGTGGGGGCAATATGCTGGCTTTGTTTTAAAAAGTGCTATTGCTAACAGGTTGTAAGCCGCCCTGAGTCTAAGGAGAAGAGTGGCATTCATTCATTCATTCATTCATTCATTTATTGGATTTGTATGCTGCCCTTCTCCGCAGACTCGGGGCAGCTAACAACAGTAATAAAACAGTATATAACAATAATCCAATACTAAAAACAGTTAAAAACCCATTATATAAAAACCAATCATACATACAGACATACCATGCATAAAATTTTAAAGGCCTAGGGAGAAGTGTATCTCAGTTCCCCCATGCCTGGAGGCAGAGGTGGGTTTTAAGCAGCTTACGAAAGGCAAGGAGGGTGGGGGCAATTCTAATCTCTGGGGGGAGTTGGTTCCAGAGGGCCAGGGCCGCCACAGAGAAGGCTCTTCCCCTGGGTCTCGCCAAGCGACATTGTTTGGTTGACAGGACCCGGAAAAGACCCACTCTGTGGGACCTAACTGGTCGCTGGGATTCGTGCAGCAGAAGGCGGTCCCTGAGGTAATCTGGTCCAGTGCCATGAAGGGCTTTATAGGTCATAACCAACACTTTGAATTGTGACCGGAAACTGATCAGCAACCAATGCAGACTGCAGAGTGTTGGTGTAACATGGGCATATTTGGGAAATCCCATGATTGCTCTCGCAGCTGCATTCTGCACGATCTGAAGTTTCTGAACACTTTTCAAAGGTAGCCCCATGTAGAGAGTGTTACAGTAGTCGAGCCTCGAGGTGATGAGGGCATGAGTGACTGTGAGCAGTGACTCCCGGTCCAAATAGGGTCGCAACTGGTGCACCAGGTGAACCTGGGCGAACGCCCCCCTCGCCACAGCTGAAAGGTGTTTCTCTAATGTGAGCTGTGGATCGAGGAAGACGCCCAAGTTGCGAACCCTCTCTGAGGGGGTCAATGATTCTCCCCCCAGGGTAATGGATGGAC
The DNA here is from genome assembly GCF_031021105.1 of Erythrolamprus reginae. NCBI lineage: Eukaryota > Metazoa > Chordata > Lepidosauria > Squamata > Dipsadidae > Erythrolamprus > Erythrolamprus reginae. Next base: position 88,236,714 of record NC_091950.1, on the reverse strand, counting down.
AGGTGGAATTGTCCTTGGGAGGCAAGACCCACAGCCACTCCATCTTTTCTGGGTATAAAAAACAAATAAATAAAATAAATAAATAAAAATAGTTGTTGTCCAGGCTCAGCTCCAACGTGCATGTGTGTACTGGCCAGCTGATTTTTGGCTTGAACAGAGGCTCTGGGAGGGCATTTTTGGCTTCCAGAGAACCTCCAGGGGGATGGGGGAGAGCGTTTTTACCCTCCTCCAGCTCCAGGGAAGCCTTTTAAGCCTTGGAGGGCAAAACACAAGCCTACTGTGCCATTTCTGGCCTCCAGAGGGCCTCCGGGTGGGGGAAGCTGTTTTTGCCCTACGCAGGCATTGAATTATGGGTGTGGGCACTTGCACATGCACGATAGCACGCACCCACTCCCACGCTCTTTCGGCCCCCGAGGGGAAAAAAGGTTCACCATCACTGGTATATATAGACTATACACAAATGGCACTTCCCTAGAAACAAAAGATAGATACCATCATTCCTGGAGCGAGCTGGGTTTTACTGACAATTTGCACCCAAGGAGAGCCAATTTGCAGCACCCATTAGTTCTAACTGCAAACAATCCACAAGGACTTTAGCCTGAACCCCTTGCATTAACAAAACCCCAATACCCCTCCATCTCCGAGGCATCAGTGATTTTACCTTTATTTATTTTTTCTTTTTAAATAAAGTTTGATTTTGTTAATATTAGGCGAGATTAACCCAGCACCCAAAGATGGAAGGAATGATCAAGCCACATGCCACTATGCTACAATTTAGGACATTGCACTATTGAAATCATTTTGGTTTTTGTTGTTTTTGTAATTTATGTTCCAAAACAAAGAGAACATATTGTGATTGCCCTATTTTTCACACTTTGGAGATACCAAGTAAGAATCAGGTAATTCCCTTGAAAACAGGTAGAAGCATTAAAAACTAGCAGATAATCTGTAATATGCAACTTTTTGTCCATTTTAGTATATGCTTTTTTAGCTTCCTTCAGAGGGACCCCAGTGACAAATTATTGGAATTAAATTTAAATTTGACTTAAGTTTGATTTTATTTATTTTTGTTGTAATGTGAATGTTTGTTCTGTCATATTAGCCAGAGAAGCCCAAAATATTTCCACACCTTCTTATATGCTAAGATATTGATTGCAGACAGTGAAAGAAAAGCTCCTGAGATACATAGCCATTATCTTACAATGGCATTTTGATAACAGCTTTTCCACAAGTGTGATGGGACAAATTTACATAAGTACCAGTTGGATAGCTTATGCCCAAAGCAGAAAGAATATATATATGAAAAGGCATTGCAAAATGGTATTTATTAAATGAAGATAGCCTGGAATAATCACATCTTAAACTTTGGTGTCATTTGAACTGATTGCTCAGTTATTTCTTAACATCCATTGCTCTATCCTGTTAATATCTAATTTTACCACAACTGTACTATATGTTATATATGTCAGGATCAGGGACCTACCTGACATAATATTCCAAATTGCAGAGAGAAGAACTGTAATCACTGTAATGACTTTAAAAATGTAAAACTGCTTAGCCATGGTGAATCTACAGATTATAATGTAATCTGATTGGTTGACAAAAGTATATACCATAATGCACCTTTGCATAGGTGCGGCTTAGAGATATTGTAGCTTAGAGATATTGTGGCTAAAAGATATTGTGGCTAGAAGATAGAGTGGCTTATGGTTTAGAGTGGCTTGTGAATTATTGTGGCTTGTGGTGACTGAAGAATATCATGGCTGAAAACTTGTAGCACAGTATTGTAACTGAGAATAGTAGATAGAGAAGTACGAGTATTAGCTACAGAGAGAGATAGCTACAGTGTAAATAGTTAGTATAGGTTTGTTACAAAAGAAATAAATATTTCCTTAAGAAACTCTGCAGTACTGATCTTCAATTATCTTCAAGGCAACAGTTCCTGATATCCTGGCCTGTGGCAGATTGGCTATCTGGGTGGGCTAGCTTCTGCAACACCCTGTAGAGCAAATATATACGTGTGACATTAAAGAATGTACTGTATAGTGTGTACAGAGCAACCCATTCTTTAGTGTCACACATATGTACCGTACTTAATTTCGTGTTCTTTTCTCCGGAATATTATCTTAAGATAATTACACTTGACAAATACCACAAACATTTTCTAGATAAAATTAAAATGAGATCAAAATGAGAAAATGGAAAGTCCAGCAACTGAGAATGAAGCCAAAAATAACCCCCCAAAACCCAACTGCTCTTCCCTGCTTGCACTTGGAAATTTTTTCCCCTTGCTCATAGAGTTGTTAAATCCCATCCGATAGTGTTTTAGGAAAATATGAAAGCAGAAATAGCATTATTAAAATTGAGGTTAATAAATTAAGATTGGACCCCTTCCACTTCTGTGGTTAAATGCCTTATCTTGCACAATCTACACCCAATTGACAAAGGCTTAGTAGGTGTTCAAAAATAAAGTGGAAATTTGGAAAGGCAAGCATGTTTTGGCTGCCCAATTATTCTCTGATAGTGATATTTAATGTACACTGCTTTGCCAGTGCCCCAGTTTTTCAGCTGTAGACCAGGGGTGGGTTCTAACTTACCTCACTGCTGGTTCGCTTCCTCCCACACCATGTAGCCATGCCTTGCGGGTGTGTGCATGGGCAGTGCCAAAAAATCTTACGGGAAAAACAAAATGACACATGCTCAGTGCTGGAAACTCGGCTTCTGCACATGCTCAGAAAAAAATAAATCCATTTAAAAAAACAAATTAAATGTGATGGAGAGGAGAAAGAGATCAAGTCATATAATAACCACTAAAATAATTTCATTTAATGAAGCTTATATTGTGGAAAACATAGTTAATAAAAAATAAATGCTTCAACCGCATCTCTAAAAAAGGGTCTAGTTTTAGACTTTTAAAAATACTATTTTAAAAATTAAAACCACTAGTATTGTTTTATATACAAGGATAAACATGTGGCGCCCACAGGCTGACACTGACCAAACTGGTAGCGGGTCACTACCAGTTTGAGCGAACCAGTGGAACTGGGAGGAACCCACTTCTGCTGTAGACATATGATATTGCTATCATTTTTCATGTCAAATGTCAATTTTTGGCAAGATAAATGGATGTTTGTTCAGATATCTCATGTAAGCTGCCTTTACAAGTGGTTTTTGGGATGTCAATGACTCCTGAAGAGGATGGGTGGATTAATTTACGGTATTTGTTAATCATATTTTATGCTGCCACACTTAAAAGATGATTCTTAGTTAGAGCCAAATGATTTCATTTTGTCACAGCAGAGGTGGTTGACATGGACATATATCCCTCCCTTCCCAAGATACCCAAGCAATACTCTCTATCCCACCTGACTTTTGAAAATAAATTAAATTTTGAAAGCAAATTAAATTACATTAAATTAAATTGTAAGGTGCCCTGAATCATTGATTGAGATGAGCGACTGTAGAAATTGAATTTAAAAAATAAATAGGAATCTAATACGCAGTAAAGCCAAGTGCTATCAATTAACATTCTCCTATCTCTATTTATAGCAAGAAATATACGGACCCAGGAAATTCCTGGTGTAGAGAGAACCTTCTGGGAGTGACTAGTCCACCTTCTGTGTTTTATGATGAGCTGTCACCCCTGTGAGGTAGGCCAAGTGGCAAAAGTAGCACATCAAGGATTCCAAGAATGCTGTTTATTATTGTAGGGTGCCGTTGTAAGTTATTAATGGGGACTTGGGAATCTGTCCAAGTTTGTCTCAACTTCTACTCAACAAAATCAAGGCAGGACAATGTTGAGTTTCTCTCTGACACTGTCTGATTTCTCATCAGGACTGAGCCATCTTTTCTCAAAGACTAACCCCACCCCCAATTGCAGATTCTTAATACATCATCCTCTCCCACCAAAAGAAATTTGTGTGGCTGCAAAAAGTAAGTCACAAACAGCGGTGAAATCTACTTACCTTTCCTACCAGTTTGGAAACATAGAAACATAAAAGATTGACGGCAGAAAAAGACCTCATGGTCCATCTAGTCTGCCCTGTATTTTATCTTAGGATGGATATATGTTTATCCCAGGCATGTTTAAATTCAGTTACTGTGGATTTACCGACCACGTCTGCTGGAAGTTTGTTCCAAGGATCTACTACTCTTTCAGTCAATTAATATTTTCCCACGTTGCTTCTGATCTTTCCCCCAACAAACCTCAGATTGTGTCCCCTTGTTCTTGTGTTCACTTTCCTATTAAAAACACTACCCTCCTGACCTTTATTTAACCCTTTAACATATTTAAATGTTTCGATCAGTCCCGCCCCCCCTTCCCTTCTGTCCTCCAGACCATAGTTCCCTCTAAGCTGAGCAGTGAGCAATCGCTCACTTAAAAATCATCATCAACTCAGAGTTTTCCAAACCTGCCCAGAAGCCGAGAGGGAAAGAGTGAGAGGGAAGGAGAGAGAGAGGAAGAGAGGAAGAGAGAGAAACAGATAGAAAAAAGAGAGGAAGGAAAAGAGAAAGAAAAAGAATGGGAGTAAGGAAGAGAGAAAGAAAATCAAAATCTAGTTTGAAACTAGCTCAACTATTTAAGTGGCATTTTGATATTGATAGAGTTGCTCTATTATGAGCTCACTGTTATAGACACACAGTAAAGTATTTTATATTGAAATTCTCTGAGGCAAAACAGGGTGGGTTTTTTATTTGTTTGTTTGCTTATTTATTTATTTATTTATTTATTATTTCTGTGCCGCCCAGTCCCGAAAGGACTGCCGCTCAGACACTATACTTTTCCGCCCACCCCCCCAAAAAAATTAGAGGGAACACTGCTCCAGACTATACAGATTGAGTTCATGAAGTCTTTCCTGATAAGTTTTATGCTTAAGACCTTCCACCATTCTTGTAGCCCGTCTTTGGACCCGTTCAATTTTATCAATATCTTTTTGTAGGTGAGGTCTCCAGAATTGAACACAGTATTCCAAATGTGGTCTCACCAGCGCTCTATATAGCGGGATCACAATCTCCCTCTTCCTGCTTGTTATACCTCTAGCTATGGAGCCAAGCATCCTACTTGCTTTTCCTACTGCCTGACTGCACCGTTCACGCATTTTGAGACTGTCAGAAATCACTACCCCTAATGTGCATGCTTTTCACCCTCACTCTGCTCTTGCGTGCACTTTTTCACCCTCTGCGCATGCAGGTGTGGAGCCTCACGCTACCACTGCTACCAGTTTTCTGAACCACCACCGGCTCCTGCTACCGGTACGCCTGGATTGGGATGAACTGGTAGCATTTCACCCTTGGTTACAATACACATCAGATGCCAGACTACTTTCAAGCTCAGTGGAAAGTACGGGTGTAATATTTTTAAAAGATTTAATGTCTTTTATCTTTTCCAAAAGAGAAGCAAGTGACTGCAGAGTCACTTTGACAGATTGCATTCCATTTATAGAACAACCTCTTGTCCAATATACACTTTGAAGGTGTTTCTTGGGAGGTGGGGGGAATGAGGATAATTTTCTCAGCCTTTAAAAATTCAGTTAACTTTAAAAAATAATTCATTAAAATTATTTTTATTTTAAAGTTTAAAATAAATTTAATAACTTGAAATTTACATATAAATAAAAAGGATTTTTAGATCTTCGAATAGCATAAAGGATTTTCAGGATTTGTAAACTTTGGAATTCTAGTGATTTTTATTTTACATCTGTCCTCGATTTATCTATAATTATTTCCAGCTGTTTAGAAAAGCTTGATCAGATGCAAGAAAATGTCATAAATAAAATAATTTCATTTTTCCATACCAATATATGAAAACAGCAAAATACAGTGGTTTGTTAATTAAGCACCGGCAATTTTTACAAGCAACTCTTAACATTTTCGCAAAGAAGTGCTGTTCATCCCATTTTTTTGCTTTCAGTGGGATGGACAATGAACAACAAATAATGGAAGCCAGTGAAAGATATATAGGATAATATCTATCCCAGTTTGCACTTGTCAAGAATCTCTCCTGCAACAAAATTCAAAAGAAGGCTACCCCATTATATGCTACTGTTTGCTTATCATTTAAATGTTGAAGTATATATTGTTAAAAAATAGTTCTACTGCATATACAGTAATACCTCTGCTTGTAACTTTCTCCAGTCAATGAAGAAAATGATATGCTCAGTACTGATTTTCAGCTAATAGAATCATTTGCATTTGATCATATTTAAAAAAATATGATTGCTATGAATGATTCTGTTAGCTAAAAAACTTACACAATGGAAAAGCCATGGATAAATTAAGTATTTAGCTATTACTGGTTATGTTGTTACAATCATATTTTAATTAAGACTTTCAAAAAAAATAAATAGAAAAACTCCTTTGTGATTGCTACAGTTATTGAACTGCCCTTACTCGCACATATTCAGTCTCCACACATGAAATCCCTACCTGATTTCTAGAATAAGCAATAAGGCCATTGTAGGAAATAAACCCAGCTCCCTCTTACTTTGTCTTTTTCTAGCAGAGACCCAAAACAACTAGCAACAAAGCCCTCCCTCCTGAATCTGAGGGTGAAGAAAAGAATGAATCCTTACATTCAGGTAACTCAGTACATGCCTGGACAAGATATGATTAAATCACATATATATTCTCGCGGTCTTTGAAATACAATCACAGCCCTTTGTCAGAAAATATAAAGCTTCGGGTCATTCACATTGCTAGCTGTACTCACAAAAATCTTTTAGCACTCAGGAATTACAGAATAGCAAGAGATCCTTAAGGAATCTTTGATTCCAAAACAGATGTCCAAATTTTACTATATGACCCTTATGTCGTGTCCGTGTACCTTAAAATACTTATTGTGGCAATATATAGACTATTAAAGATCAAACTAAAAGACAGGTCATGTAGAGGTGAAATTAAAAACATTAGAATTATCGTGCAAAAGTTCATTTATTTCAGTAATGCAGCTTGAAAGGTGAAATGTAATATATGAAAGAGACTCATTGCATGCAAAACAAGATAGTTCAAGCCATGATTTGTCATAATTGTGATGATTATGGGGTATTATGCTATGTCCTACACATTGGGAAGAAGAATCTGAACTTCAAATACGAACTGAATAATCAAATTATCACAGATAATCCCCACTCATTAAAGACCTCGGTATACTAATAACAAAAGATTTAAGTGCCAAAGCCCACTGCAACAACATAGCCAAGAAGGCTTCAAGAGTTGTAAACCTAATCCTATGTAGCTTCTGCTCTGGCAATCTCACACTGCTGACCAGAGCTTACAAAACTTTTGCCAGACCCATCCTCGAATACAGCTCATCTGTTTGGAACCCATAACGCACCTCAGACATTAACACCCTTGAAAATGTCCAAAGATACTTCACCAGAAGAGCCCTTCACTCCTCCACACGAAACAGAATACCCTACGAGACTAGACTTTCAATCCTGGGCCTAGAAAGCCTAGAACTAAGATGCCTTAAACATGATCTAAGTATTGCCCACAAGATCATATGCTGCAACGTCCTGCCTGTCGGCGACTACTTCAGCTTCAACCACAACAACACAAGAGCACACAACAGATTTAAACTTAATATTAACCGCGCCAAACTTGACTGTAAAAAATGTAACTTCAGTAACCGAGTTGTCGAAGCGTGGAACTCATTACCAGACTCCATAGTGTCATCCCCAAACCCCCAACACTTTACCCTTAGATTATCTACGGTTGACCTGTCCAGATTCCTAAGAGGTCAGTAAGGGGCGAGTACAAGTGCACTAGAGTGCCTTCCGTCCCCTGTCCTATTGCTCTCCTACATCTCCTATACCTTTCTTCTATTCCTATATCTCTTCTTCTGTTCTTTCATTGATATGTTCTATTCCTATATCTTCTTTTCTATTCTTTCATAGATATATTTTACTATGAGTATCTCCTCTATAACCTTCATCATGTATTTTACTATGTGTAAAACTCTCTATCACTAAAACCCTCATTGTGTATTGGACAAAATAAATACTGTAAATAAAAATAAATAAACAGTTCATGAAAACCGCAAATCCTCCATCTCAGAAAATTAGAATATTACATGCAATCAATAAAGCAAGGATTGTACATAGAACAATATCGGACCTCTGAAAAGTACAAGCATGCATATGTACTCAGTACTTGGTTTGGGGCTCTTTTGCAGCAATTACTGCCTCAGTGCAGCGTGGCATCAGCCTGTGGCACTGCTGAGGTGTTATGGAAGACCAGGATGCTTCAATTGCAGCCTTCAGCCCTTCTACACTGTTCAGTCTCATGTCTTTCATCTATCTCTTGGCAATGCCCCATTGATTCTCTATGGGGTTCAGGTGAGGCGAGTTTGCTGGCCGTTCAATCACAGTAATCCTATGATCATTGAACCAGATTTTGGTGCTTTTGGCAGTGCGGGCAGGTGTCAAGCCCTGCTGGAAAACTGAAGCTCATATATGGATGGAAACATGGAGCACTCCAAAATCTCCCAGTAGATGGCTAGGTTGACCCTGGACTTAATGAAGCACAATGGACAAATACCTACAGATGACATGGCTCCCCAAATCAACCCATATTGTGGAAACTTTTGCATCTTGTTTGGAAACCAAGGACCCAGAGTATGGAGGAAGAATGGAAGATGCTTCAAGTCCAGTGTGAAGTTTCCACAGTCCGTGTGATGTGTTATATAACAGCATCGCTTTACAAGGTGGGGACAGCACTGTGATTTCGTATACTGTAAATTTGAAAACCTTTCATTATTTGCTGCGAGTGTAGTGGTTCAAGCATCAGATTAGAAACCAGGATATCATAAGTTGTTGTCCCACCTTAGACAAAAAAGCAGTGGGTGACCTTCAGCAATTCATTTTCTCTCGGTCCTAGAAATAAGACAATGGCAAATCACTTCTGAAAATCTTTGCCAAGAAAAAGTACAGGAACTTGTCTAGGCAGTTGCCAGGAATGAAAAAAAAAACGACTTAAAGAACCAAAACCAAAACAAAACACCTAGCTGAATTGCTGAGGCAATACTATTTTGATATTTCATTTCATTTCAGTAATCGAGGCCTAGGTATAGATGAAGGTGTGTGGTTCTTGTGGAAAGGGAGCAGTCAACAACTGAATGGGTGTGTGTGTGTATGTATATGAAATGTATGTGTCACACACAAGGTGAAAAGCACAGGAGATGAAACAAAACACAAGAAATTATTACATGTGAAAGCACTGGTTTTACAGCAGCGTCTTCATTAAAAACAAACCTACAGCTTGTGATACATTGTACTCCTTCTTTAGAAAATACAGTGGTACCTCAAGATACGAACCCCTCGTCTTACGAACAACTCGTGATACGAACCCGGGGTTCAGAAAATTTTTGCCTCTTCTTACGAACTTTTTTCGAGTTACGAACCGGCGTTCGGAGACTGCTGGGAAGCCGCGCGGCTGTTTTAAAAGGTGACAGCAGGGCGGCGGGGCTTCCCAGAAGCCTCCCGAACGCCGGTTCGTAACTCGAAAAACGTTCGTAAGAAGAGGCAAAATTTTTCTGAACCCCGGGTTCGGTTCAGGAGGTTGCTGGGAAGCCCCCCAGGCCGGCTGTGACCTTTTAAAACAGCCGCGCGGCTTCCCAGCTGTCTCCCGAAGCCGAACGCGGAAGTTCGGCTTTGGCGTTCGGCTTCGGGAGACAGCTGGGAAGCGGCGCGGCTGTTTTAAAAGGTCACAGCCGGGCTGGGGGGCTTCCCAGCACCCCCCCGAACCCCGAACTTTTGCCAAACTTCCGGGTTCGGGGTTCGGGAGGTTGCTGGGAAGCCCCCCAGGCCGGCTGTCACCTTTTAAAACAGCCGCACCGCTTCCCAGCAGTCGCCGAACACCGTTTTTTTGCGGGGGGTTTTTTGGTTGCACGGATTAATTGACTTTACATTGTTTCCTATGGGAAACAATATTTCGTCTTACGAACCTTTCGACTTACGAACCTCCTCCTTGCACCAATTAAGTTCGTATCATGAGGTATTACTGTACTATTTTTGAGACAAGTTTGTTTTTACTATAATGCTTAGTCACTCAAATGACTTTTTGTATTACATAATATTATAAAATACAAAATATAAATATTATAAAATATAAAAAGGATTGCCCTGTGAGAAGATGGGCAGCCAAATAAAAATAAATAAAATGTACAGTTCTCTCTCTTTCTCTCTCCCCCCCCTTCTTTTTCTCTATCTGTCTCTCTCTCTGTCTCTCTCTCTCTGTATATCAAAATAATGTGAGGTGAAGGAAACCTTGTACACAGAATGTGTTTCTTAATCTATACATAGGAGGAAGGGTTGTTGTTAGAAATTTAAAAATACATTTCCTACTCAATTCATTTATTTCACTTCTTTTTTCTTTCCTTTTTTCTTTTCTTTTTTTTTTCTTTCCTTCCTGGGCTTTTAAAGAGATGTAAATTTGGATATTTTCTATTGTTAAGGGCAGCTACGATAAAATGAGGGGTTTTTTTCAAATGAAAGTAGGAATGTGCATGGTGGCATACTTAGGAAAAATAGCAAACAGCCAAGAGAAATTTAGATAGGTATGGCACTTTAAATATAAATGAAAGCAAAGGACATTATCTAAAATCCAGATGATAGCATTTGGAAAGGAGGTAGCACAGGATGAATGATATATACCAGAAATAATTGGATCAATAATTAGAAAAATTTGATTAATTTGACCAAGAATTTGGCATTTGACATTGCATTGTATTTATATTTTGATTTGAGGTATGTAAATTGCAATCTCTGTAAGGTGTGAAAAACAATAAAAAATCTATACCCTAAAAAAAGAATGTTTAACAGAACAGAAATTAGAATACATTGCGCAGCATAGGAATCCCCCAGTTAAAGATATTCCAAGATTATGATCAAAGAAAAGAGGTCTTATTGGATTTTATTTTACTCATTGATCTGCAAGGGAAGGTCCAATATTACCTTGTGATAAGGGGACTCTCAGGCAAAGTACATCCAGTATGGACCTTTAGATCATTCGCTAGCTGGGGAATTCTGGGAGTTGAAGTCCAAATATCTTCAAGTTGCCAAAGTTGGGAACACTGCTTTAGATGATTCTCAATGTTCCATACATTGAAGAGATTAGATCTGATAGGCTAATCACAAAATATAGTTGACACTAAGCAAGCCTCTTGCTTACTGCTTATAAGACATGATTACTTATTGAACAGAGGAATATTCTATGGTAGTCATGCATTGTTTTTATTGGAGATATAAATAATTTGCTTCCAGCCAACCTGAAACCAGCCATTCTTTCAACCCATACACCTCCTTCTCAGATTGACTTTTAGGGGAATTTTTAACCCTAAATGACACAGTCAATATTTCTGTGTGGCAATATCTTTTCCCTTCATACTATTATGTTTTGAATTTAACGTGCATTCTTTTTTAAAATCATGCATTGTATTTTAATGACAATTAAACTTAGGAGTTAGGGACAGAAGGAAGTCAAAGTTATGGATGTAGTTAATTGTCTTTGTTGCATCTAACTTCTTTCTCAAAAAAAGTGAAAGTGACTAATTTATGCTTCCTTAAAGTACTATTCAGTGACAAAAGACCAAAGATCTTTAAACTGGAGATTCTGCCCTGCAATTCAAATAGAAAGCTTATTATTATTATTGATATCTTTAAACATGTGGAATGGGAGACAATTGAGAAATTCTAGCAATTGGTTAAATGGAAGAAAAGGCTTAGGATAAACTGCTGTGTCATGATGCAATACTAATGTATTAAAGCCAATATATAATGTAACGTAAACTGAATGCAAATCTGAAAACTCAGTAAAAATAATACTTTGCTTCTGACAGTGTTTATTTATACTAGCAGAGTAGACCGTTTTTCCCCCACAAAATCCAAAATAATGAAAACTGCAGAGGTTGAATGAAACACATTCAGAATACATCCTGAGGGGGTTTCTTCTGAATGATTTATTATCACCCATTAAAAACAGCATTAAAGTTCACCAGCCTGTGTATCCAAGGGCTTTACTAGATATCGTTTAGCTGGCTTTTTTCCCCCTGCTGTAGGCTTACATGGGATTCCTCTTTTGGAAGGGAAACTCTCCAGAGAGGACATCTGCTTTGGAAGAATTGCATCCAGATGCAGAGAAATGTACAGATGTAAGACTCCAGCCAAATCTAACCTCTGGAGAAGTAGGATTTGGTAACCCGATCAGGCTGTCTGCTTGTGGTTGTGAGAGAGAATAGTCGGCTACTGCCTCTTGAAATAGCCTTCAATCCTCAAAAAGGTTTACCTGGCAACATGCTGATTGGGGGGAATGAAAGATATGACTAGAATTGGGGCAACAAGGCTGGCAAAGATGTACAGTGATACCTCGTCTTACAAATGCCTCGTCATACAAACTTTTCGAGATACAAACCCAGGGTTTAAGATTTTTTTGCCTCTTCTTACAAACTATTTTCACCTTACAAACCCACTGCCGCTGCTGGGATGCCCCGCCTCCGGACTTCCGTTGCCAGCAAAGCACCTGTTTTTGTGCTGCTGGGATTCCCCTGAGGCTCCCCTCCATGGGAAACCCCACTTCCGTGTTTTTGTGATGCTACAGGGGAATCCCAGCAGGGGAATCCCAACAGTGCAAAAACGGGCGCTTCACAGGAAACAGAAGTCCGGAGGTGGGGTTTCCCAGCGAGGGAAGCCTCAGTGAAATCGCAGCATCGCAAAAACACAGAGGTCTGGAGGGGGGGTTTCAAGGACTTTGGTGTTTTTGTGATGCTGCGATTTCACTGATGCTCCCTTCGCTGGGAAACCCCACCTCCGGACTTCCGTTGCCAGCAAAGCACTTGTTTTTGCGATGCTGGGATTCCCCTGCAGCATCGCAAAAACACAGAAGTCTGGAGGTGGGGTTTCCCATGGAGGGGAGTCTCAGGGGAATCCCAGCAGCGCAAAAACGGGCGATTCGGCTGGCAAAAGGGGTGAATTTTGGGCTTGCACGCATTAATTGCTTTTCCATTGATTCCTATGGGAAACATTGTTTCGTCTTACAAACTTTTCACCTTAAGAACCTTGTCCTGAAACCAATTAAGTTTGTAAGACAAGGTATCACTGTATTTACTTTTGGATATCACAGATCGCCTTAACTAAAGTACAGAAAACGTATTTCCGTCCTGTAGGTTAGGTTGAAAGTTGAAAGAAAATTGTCTACCAAATTCAAAAATTGTCTACAAAATTGCCTACCAAATATCCTACATTTGTTCATTTAAGGGTAGGGGTTAAGCAAAACAAGCGAATATCGTCTACTGTATTCATGGTTTGATATGTTAGGGCAGTGTTTCCCAACCTTGGCAACTGGAAGATATTTGGACTTCAACTCCCAGAATGCTGGCTGGGGACTTCTGGGAGTTGAAGTCCGGATATCTTCCAGTTGCCAAGGTTGGGAAACACTGTGTTAGGGAGCAGAACATGCCAACATACCTTTTGGAATAATACAGACCAGTCTTGGAATTCAGGAGAAAAACAGAATGTTCTGGAAGAAAATCCAAACATTCCTTTCTGGACCATCCTGTTTTGTGATCCTGGATTTGTGAGCCACCCCGAGTTTTCGGAGAAGGACGGCATACAAATCTAATAAATAATAATAATAAAGAAAAAGACACTTCAAAGGCTAACAATACGGACAGAAACTGAGGAGTCATGAATTCTAGTGTTGTCTTAGGCGGAAAGCCAAGTGGATGACTTTGGGCCAGTCACATACTCTCTCCCAGATGCTAGGAAGAAAACAAGAGGAAGCCATTAAATATATATATATATTGCCAAGCAAGCTGCACAGACTTGCCTATGTAATCACCAAGAATCAAGACCAATTCCAAGGTCCATGCGCACACTTATACAAAGAGCTGCTAGGAATCCTTTTCTGACTGCAATCACAAATGCAACGTATACAACTGTATATATTTTTCAAAGATATTTTTGAATTGCAGACTTTCCCCCCCTATGGTTTAATTTGTAAAGGAATGTGTTCATTCATGCCATCTGTTAAAAAGAAAGGGGGGGGAGAGTGAGATGCATAGTACATTTGGCAATCTTTATGTTAATGCTGCTCTCTCCTGGCCACAATGGGAAATGACAGCTTTTATCAGAAAAGTCAGGATAGGATAGGATAGGATAGGATAGGATAGGATAGGATAGGATAGGATAGGATAGGATAGGATAGAATTCAATTCTTTATTGGCCAAGTGAGATTGAACACACAAGGAATTTGTCCTTGGTACATATGCATATTGGACTTACATATTGGATATTAAATATTATGTCATTTATTACGGGTGTACAGTAATTATTTGACAACTTAGTGCCAATATTGAAAAATACCCCAAGGAGAAAAAACAGAGCTGCTACATAAATTACAACATAATTCATTAGAAAATCAACATTTTAAATACAGCTGACAGCCTAGAATCATGTTTGACCCTTATAATTAGGTTGCATATTTATTTCAGATTAACATTATTCAAGTCATGATTCACTAGTGTCATCAAACTAGCCCACAATAAATATTTGCTTTTTTTAAAAAGAGTACTAATTCCACAAATGAAGTCTACAGTATGATTTTGTTTTTAGTTTAGCGATACTCATAGAATGAGGGCTGATATCTGCAAAAGAAGGCAGAGCAGAAGTAAGTGATCCCAATAAGTAGAGTTAGATAATTCAAGATTTTGAAGGCAAAGCAAAGATATCTGAGGAGCACACATATTTGACCCAAACCACTCCTCTCTTAAAAACTCATAATTACCTGCTTTAGAACAGGCATCCACTGCAAAGTTGGAGGAAATGGAGGCAAGTCAAATAAAAGTATATGTGCAAACAAAATATGGAAGTTTAGGAACTGTGATATAAACAAATCTGTACTGCTGTATACTGCTTTGGTAAGACTACGCTTGGAATATTGTGTCCAGTTTTAATTACAATCCAAAAAAAGATGATAAGACCCCATAAAGAGTGCAGAGAACAACAAGATAATTAGGAGGCTGGAGGTTAAAACATATGATGCAGGAACTCTTCTAAGGAAGAGGACAAGGGATAACATGATAATAATCTTCCAATATTTGAGGGACTGTCACAGAGACAAGTGGATCAACATATTCTCCAAAGCATCTCAGGACAGGGCAAGAAGTAATGCATGGAAACTTATCAAGGACAGATACAATCTAGAATTAAGAAGAAATTTCCTATCAGTGAGAACAATTAATAAATGGATCCGCTTGCCTTCAGAGGTTATGGGTGTTCTATCACTGAAGGTTTTTAACACGAGATTGGACAACCACTGATCTGAAATGATATAGGTCTCCTGCTTGAGCAAGAGGTTGGACTAGACTAGGTCTCTTCTAATTCTGTTAATCTGTTAAGTAAGAACTAGTCTCACTGACTCACCATTGCCTATACAAAATAATCAAATCAAAATCAGCTACTGATAATAGTTTATCACTAAGTTATTACCTGCAATATAAAACTTTATGTCCTATCAGAGAAGGTTGCAGTGTTGCACATTTCTGAAAAAAATCCTATATGCTGCAAATAGTAGACCATCAAGGCAGGCCAGGAAAAAAAATGAATTTTCCTTGTTTTCTTTCTTTTTCTTCTTGCAAAGAATCAAGTATGTCAAATATAGTCTAAGCATTTACAATGTTTAGAATAGAATAGAATTCTTTATTGGCCAATGTGATTGGACGCAGAAGAAATTTGGCTTTCGTGCACATGCTCTCAGAGTATACATTTGTCAAGAATCATGAGTTACAACACTTAATGATTGTAATAAGGTTCAAGTACGCAATCGGGAACTGTCAGATATGAAGGAGGATCAGGATGGCTTAAGATCCAATTAAGTCTTAAGGTCCCACAGAGTTGGCCTTCTCCAGGTCCCGTCAACCAAACAATGTCATTTGGCGGGCCCCGGGGAACAGCCTTCTCTGTGGCGGTCCTGGCCCTCTGGAATCAACTCCCCCCAGAGATTAGAACTGCCCCCACCCTCCTTGTCTTTCGCAAATTACTCAAGACCCACCTATATTGCCAGGCATGGGGGAATTAAGACATCTCCCCCAGGCTTTCTTATATTTTATGTTTGGTATGTATGTGTTGTATGGTTTTAATTGCTGGGGTTTTATATATGTTTTATTTTTAATATTAGATTTGTTTCACTGTTATATTGTTTCTATTATTGTTGTGAGCCGCCCCGAGTCTTCGGAGAGGGGCGGCATACAAATCTAATAAATAATAATAATAGTTCAGAAATGTCAAACTTGCGGCGTCATGTTGTTGTCACTTGACATATTGCAACTTTTCCCCTTTGCTAAAATGGGGGTAGGGGTGGCCAGCATATGACACATCCAGCCCACAGGCCGTGAGTTTGATACCTCAGAACTAGTTCTTTCTCAATTTTCCAAGGTTTCCCAACTTTTGAGACAGATATCCCTGACTTCAATGATGGAAATTTAAAGAACCCATTACAAGCAACATATTATTTAAAGCCCTTCATGGAATCGGACCAGAATATCTCCAAGACCGCCTTCTGCCGCACGAATCCCAGCGACCGATTAGGTCCCACAGAGTGGGCCTTCTCCGGGTCCCGTCAACTAAACAATATCAGTTGGCGGGTCCCAGGGAAAGAGCCTTCTCTGTGGCGGCCCCGACTCTCTGGAACCAGCTCCCCCCAGAGATTAGAACTGCCCCTACCCTCCTTGCCTTTCCTAAGCTCCTTAAAACCCACCTTTGTCGTCAGGCATGGGGGAACTGAGACATCTCCCCCGGGCATATACAATTTATGCATGGTATGTTTGTATGTATGTTTGCTTAGTAATGGGGTTTTTTAAATATTTTAAATTGTAATTATTAGATTTGTCATGAACTGTTTTATTGTGTTCTGAGCCGCCCCGAGTCTACGGAGAGGGGTGGAATACAAATCTAATAAATAAAATAAAATAAAAATAAACAAATTATAAGCTTTTTGTAAACCAAACAGGAGTCGCCCAGCATCTAAACCAGGGCTGTCAAATTCCCGGCCCACTGGCCATGCGCACCAGTAGTGGGTTCTAAATCTGTTGCTAACAGTTTGCATGCGCATAAGTATGCAGAAGCATTCCGGGTGGGTGGAGCCTCCTGCCACTGCCACCGGTTCACAGAACCGAGGCAAACCAGGGGCAACTCACTGCTGATGCCCACAACTGGTTTGGCAAAGGGGGGAAATGTCCCAATACCTCATGTGATGCCGCTGCAAGATGAGTTGGACAGCACTGATCTAAACCATTGTTTCTCAACCTCAGCAACTTTAAAATGTGTGAAGTTCAATTCTCAGAATTGATGTAAAGTTGCAGGGCTTGAGAAACACTGACCCAAACTATCCAGCGTTTTTTGAAAGACTAGACATGTAAAATAAGATAAAATATTCAGCATGCTACTTATGAAACCAGCAGGAAATAATCTGATTGGACCTGGCTGTCACATTAATAGATCTATGGGTTTACCCATAGTCTCTGAAAACTGACTTTAAACTGCTGCTCCCCATTTCCTGCTGCAGACTTCCCTAGGCAAAACAATAGCAAGCTTTGACAGTTCTGCCACAAACCATT
Organism: Erythrolamprus reginae; assembly: GCF_031021105.1. Lineage (NCBI taxonomy): Eukaryota > Metazoa > Chordata > Lepidosauria > Squamata > Dipsadidae > Erythrolamprus > Erythrolamprus reginae. Next base: position 88,219,106 of record NC_091950.1, on the reverse strand, counting down.
CCCACAATGGAGAATGCAGAGTAAAAGCATTTCTTCTGGGGAGCAATGGCGACTAGAAACTTATTAAAATGTTTACTAATTGCTGGCAGCTCTGAAGCTATTATAACTTCTGAGTTGTTGATTGAAGATTGCAGATGGAACCGAACCAGAGCAGGAGGCAGAAGTTCAGGTTTTGTAGGCAATTACCGTAGATAAAAAGATAGAGCTCCTTTTATTTCTTCCTCTTTTTCTTTTCTTTCTCTTCGGTCAGTACCTTTATTCTTTTTCTTTTCCCTGTCTCGTATTTTTCTCTTTTTATAAACCCTTACCTCTTACTACTTTTATTTTTACTTTTAAATTTTGTTTCTTTTTTTTTGTAGCTATTTTTTATTTGTTTATAATTCCTTTAAAAAGGAATTTTTAATTAGGTTTTATTTAATTCTGTAATTCAGCTAATTGGGTGTTACTTTGAGATGTTTTTTGTTTGATCTTTTTTGGTTTCCCCCCTTTAGTTTGTTATTGGAAGTCTTCTGGTGTTTATTTTAGATGTTTCTTATTAATGGGCGATTATCATTTTAAAAGGTTTTTAAATATACATGAAAATAGACATAGAAGATATATGGAGACATTTGAAATTCTATAGCCTAATCATCTTTTAGATATTGAAAATGTGAACAGCTTAAAGGAGGTTTAGCTAATAGCATTGTTATATAATGCAAGAAAATAAGCAGCTATTTTTTATCCAGATGTCAAAAGCTAAGGAGGCAGCATTGGGGGGGGGGGTTGCATACCATATTTTTAAAAGTGACATATTGTAAAACAATTCGATTGTATTGGTATTTCTTTGTATTGTGTATGGAGAAAAAAAATAAAAAATTCTTTGGGGGGGAAAAAGATAGATCTCAGATGAAAAACAGACTACTCACTGCTCTTGAAGAGACAGTGGTTTTAACGTTGCTCTTTCTATTAGCCCAAGTTATCAGGCTTGTTCCAAGGTGCTTTATAAGTAAACCTACATCTCAGAAATAGCAAAGCTCTCCTATATTATTTCTTGCAAGGAAATAGACTTTTATTCTATTCTGCCACCAAACCATTTCATAAATCCAAAATGTTTGAAGCGCCCAACAATAAATACAGAATACCAGAGTTGGAAGGGGCCTTAAAGGTCTTTTAGTTCAACCCCCTACCCAGGCAGAAAGTCCTATACATTTCAGACAAACAGTTGTTCAATCTCGTCTTTAAAAAAATCTCCTAGTACCCCTTCTTCAAAGAAAGGCCAGTGAGAACTGGATGACCATTGGTTCCTTCTGCAGTTTCCTTTATTCACTTGATAGGATTTTCATTCATATCCTTGAAACAAAAGTCATAAAATAGAAGTCACATAAAACAGCTTCCAAACTGGTCTTCTCACCTGTATTTTTCTAAGAAAATGTATGTTTCAGCTCTACAATTCTAACAGGTTCGTCCTCTAACCCAGGGGTCTTCAACCTCGGCAACTTTTAAGACTTGTGGACTTCAACTCCCAGAGTTCCTTAGCCCAGTGATTTTCAACCTTTTTTGAGCCGCGGCACATTTTTTACATTTACAAAACCATGGGGCACATTGAGGAGGGGGGACTAAAAAAAGTTTGGACAAAAATTTTTTCTCTCTCTCTCTTCTTCCCTTTTGCTCTATTTCTCTCTCCCTCCCTCTTTCTCTCCCTTTCTCTTTTTTTCTCTCTCTCCATCCCTTTCTTTCTCTCTTCCTTCCTTCCTCTTTTTTGCTCTTTCTCTCTCCCTCCCTACCTCCCTCTGTCTTTCTCTCTCCCACCCTCCCTCCCTCTCTCTCTCTCTCTTTCTTTCTTTCTCTCTCTTGCTCTCTCTCTCTCTCTCTCGTTCTCTCTTTTTCTCTTTCTTTCTTTCTTTCTCTCTCTCTCTTTCTTAGTTTCTCTCTCTCTCTCTCTTTCTCTCTCTTATTTTCTTTCTCTCTCTCTTGCTTGATTGCTTTCTCTCTCTCTTGCTCTTTCTTTCTTTCTCTCTCTCTCTTTCTTTCTCTCTTGTTTTCTTTCTCTCTCTGAGCTTCGCGGCACACCTGACCATGTCTCACGGCACACTAGTGTGCCGCGGCACACTGGTTGAAAAACACTGCTTTAGCCAACAAAGCTGCTCACTGTGTGAGCAAAACTGGCTGAGGAACTCTGGGAGTTGAAGTCCACAAGTCTTAAAAGTTGCCAAGTGTTTCTCAACCTTGGCAACTTGAAGAGGGGTGGACTCCAATTCCCAGAATTCCCTAACCCAGTGGGAGTAGAAGGCCACACCTCCTCAAGCTGCCGAGACTGAAAAATACCGCCATACGTCACGCCCCCTCTGTGTTCTAGGAGCAGCGTTCACCCATTCTCCAATCAAAACCCCTCTCTCCACAAGCGCCCCGCCTACTTCTGCATGTGTTTAGTTTAAATCCCACCCCCTACCCAAAGCCGGACAACCGCGTGACCCCACCCCCACCCCTTCTATGGGCTAGCGAACAAGGCCACGTGACATCGGAAGGTCCCGTTTCCGCGTTGTGGCAAGAACATGCGACGGGATTGGGCGCCCGCTGCTGGCCAATTAGAATCCCCAGGGTGACGGAGACGGTGGGTGGAAGCGTCGGAGAACGAAAACGAAATCTTCGGCGGCGATTTAGAGGCAAGCGGTTCGTGGCGAAGGTGAGCTCGACTGTTTTCGAAGGGAAAGGAGATAGAGGCAGGACGAGGGCCTAGACCGCCTTCCTCGCCTTCGTGCCCAGTGGTGGCAGTTTGGATTGATGGGAGAGCGGGAGGGCTCTGGAAGCGAATTCGGGGTGAGGGTGGGGAGCCCTTCGCAGGTGGCTTGGCAGAAATAGAGGGCAGCCCCCGTTTCTCTCGGGGGGGTGGGCGGGCTTTGAACTGGATTCCTGCGTCGAGAAGACAATCTACTTAAATGGGCGATCTGCATCATTGCATGGGATCTGGTGGATGATCTGAGATCCTCGTCGATTCGGTTTAGAGAAAGTAAGCAGGGATGGAGGGCTGTCCAAGTCAAAAAAAAAGTTGATTAAAAAAAAATCCTAGTAGAATATAACAGCAAACAATCGATATGCACAGAGTTGAACTTTGCGGTGTGTGTGTATGCATGTGTGTTTATACATGTGTGCACAGTATAATCTACTATAAATCGACTAGCTACTAGTACTATACTAGCTACAATATATAACATATAGAAATATGACACATACACACCCACACACATATATATGTCAAGAATTGTCCTAAAAATTCGAAATCCAGGTACAGTATATTTATAAATGAAGAGGCAACAGCCTTTGAGATCTCCGGAAGGTTTAAAATGTATTAAAGACTACTAAAACTAACTAAGCTTTCACTGGTATTCTACTAATGTCGTCAGAGTTTTAAAGTCCCCGTTGAAGACAGTTGACAGAGGCAATCCGCAGAAGATAAAGAAGGAACAGCAATTCCACCTGTTTTCATGACTAAGCTAGCAAAGGCTAAGCTGATTGATTACAGGAGAGAAGGAAGGGTGTGGGCCTGTGACACAGGCAATGAGCAAATTGAGCAGCATTATATAAAATCAACCGTCTTCAATGGGGATTTTAACACTCTGACGACATTAGTAGAGGACTAACGAAAGCTTAGTTAATTTTAGTAGTTTTTAATAAATTTTAAATATTCCGCAGATCGCAATGGCTGTTGCCTCTTCATTTATACTATTTATACATATATACTATACATTTATACTTCATTTATACATATTCAAGGCAGATTCCTCAGGTTCAAATCCTGGTAAGAGTATGGCTAGCTGATGAGAGCAAAATAAGCTTGAAATAGATCTATGCTAATCTCCCTTCCTTTTCATTATCAGCACAAATATTTTACACATATACATACATACGCATACATATGTATGTATGGGATGGGAGGTGTTTTGTGCATGGGTTTGGGGAGATCTATACTTTCTCTTGAGAGCAGGCAGCAGAATTTCATTTTTAATGTTGCTTGCAGTTGGGGTTTTTTTTAATTATGTTAGGGTTTTTAGATTTTTTTTTTAATATTAGATTTGTGCCAGTATAATATTGTTTTTATCGTTGTTGTGAGCCGCCCCGAGTCTTCGGAAAGGGGCGGCATACAAATCTAATAAATTATTATTATAATTATTATCTCTTTTTTTGGTGCTTCCAATTAAACGTCTGGAAGAAAACAACCAAGTTCAGAGGGGCACCAAGTACCCCACAATAGTGAATGTTTAATGCTTAAATGTTTTCCCATAGAGAAATAGATGGATTTGTCTGCAGGATTACCAAGCATTGAGTTTGTTATGCAAGTGTCTTTGATTATGTTTTTTGTTAACCATCTTCCTTGGACATCATCCATATAGTGATAATGAGTAAAGTTTGACTTATTCTTCCTGTACTTTTTCCTGTGAATAAATTTATTGAAAATGAAATGTTCCTGAAATTGACTGTTTGTGTATAATTCTTGAAGACGTTGCAGACTTGGATTAAATGTGTACAAAGAAAGGATCGATTTGAGGAATTTGTTTACAAAGTGGTGGACAATTTGTGCCCAATTAAGACTTTTGTATGCAGAATGGAACAATTTCTCCTATCCATGTTAGATTTGCAGATCTATTGTGCTGCCTGGCAGAGTCAAGCAAAAATGAACATATCTGTGGCAACAACTTGCTTCCTCAGCTACCAATATTTCTCCACGGCTTAGCCGTTTGGTATGACATCATCTAAGACCATGCCTTAACTAGATAGCAAGTTATAGGGAAATGTCAGGGGAATATCAGGGAATTTCAAAATGCTTTCACTCTGGACACCTTGTTAATTGAACACTGTTACTTATTTTTCTGGCGTATTATTGAATTCCAAAGCTATCAATATTATTAAAAAAGCTTAAGTTATATTTTAAAGTACCTTTATTTATTGCAGAGATGAAGAGAAATAGGTGGCGAGGTAGAAGAAACCATGTACATCATAATAATAGACGAATGTGTAATGCCCAGCCTTACATGGCATTCCACCATCGGCAGTCTACCGAAAGGCAAGTACTGTATTAATTTTTGGCCTTTTAAAAATATATTTCAAAGAGAGTAGATTATTTAAAACTTGTGTGCCAGACGTTGACGAAAAGCAAATCTTCATCTTGATTATACTGCATAGGTGCAGTATCATCTACTATAAATCTACTATCTACTATAAATACTTTGTTGCTTTTAAGCTAATATAGCACATCCTTTTACTGTAGTACTTGGAGCATTATATGTTTTGGTTTATTATTACCAATTGAGGTAATCCTTAAGAAATGCTGATACATTCAGCTCGTGAACCTGAGCTGCCATCCTGAGTCCTTGGAGAGGGGTGGCATAAAAGTCCAATAAATAAATATATTAAGGTTACTTTACTTCCTTTTCACTGTAGCATCTGAAAGGAATTGCTGTGCCATCATCACCCTTCTCTCATTTAAGAAGACACAGGGGAGGGGGCCTTTATTGGCACAATGGTAACGCCTAAATGCTAGCTGCTATCATAACATATTTGGCAAACACCAAGAATTCTATTAACTACAGATTTCTCATGCAGTTCCAAGATTCCCTAGTCTAATGGATGCCTATTCTCAGTACATCCCCCCCCCTCCCATTCAGTGTCAGCTACTTCAGTAAATTAATGAAAGGCCTGAGAAACAAATTTAAAGACATACTGGTAGTTCAGATATAGATACTGTATTATGCTATATACAGTAATGAAATTGTTGACATCATTTTCTGCTCTTTGTAAACTTTTAGCCCTTTAAGTATTTCTGTGTTTGATAGTTGCTTCATTATTTAGTTTATCTACTATCTTCTTAATTAATTTTTTTTCACATATTCATAGGGCTGAAGAAAGAGAATTGCAAAGCTTGCAGAACTCAGGCCAAGCTGAATCACCATCTGCATCTTCCCATTCATGCCAAAATTCTTCAGTTCCAGGTAGGTTCCTATTACTTCCATAGGTTTGAGCCAAAAAAACATGACTTTCCTTCAAGGTTAAAAAGTAAATTAATTTTCAAAATGACAAATTATATAGATAAATAGAAAATAACTGTTTTTAAGCAACAATTTCCTTTCCCCCCAAGTATTAAAATAGGAAGGCAGTTTTTCACGTAATTTACAGTTTATATTCTTTCCCCTTCTCTCAGACTGTAATTGTTAGACAATTTTATGAAATGGCTTTGATGCAAATATTTTGCAAATTGTAGCAAATGTGTGTGACTGACATAACTATCATAACTGGTTAGTTCTGGGGCTTCTGAGAAAAATATACAGTATAAGCACAGAATAGTTTATTTTGGGTGAGGACAGTATGTTAGCTAACTTTTACATAAAATCCATTTTTTAAAAGTTGTAGAATAACCATTGCTCTTCTACTTGCCGAATTTTATTTTGAGTTATTTTAATCTTGCTAGTATAAATGATTTTTCATGATTTTTCACATCTAAGTGACGCTTAGATGTTCAAACTGGATTTTTATTATTATTTTTTAGCCATGCTTATTTGCAGTATAAGAAGAGCAACTTTTTTGGGTTGAATTGGAAGTTTGAAGTTTCTTATTTCAGATCCTAAAACTGCAATACTATGTAAGTTATGAAGAAGTTAAAAGAGTCTTCTTATAATAGAATATGATGTTTTCTTTTTTAAGAATTACCAGGATTTTATTATGATCCTGAGAAGAATCGCTATTTTCGCTTACTTCCTGGGCATAACAACTGTAATCCTCTCACGAAGGAAAGTATTCATCAGAAAGAGATGGAAAAGCAAAGGTTAAAACTTTTAAAAGAGGATGAAAAAATAATAAAGGTAAGATTGAATTACAGTCACACAGTGCTAACATTTAGTACCTCATTTAGTTAATGAGTTCCATCTCATTAAAATTAGTTTTGTGATACATTGTGGCCTTGCCTTTATTTTCACCTGAATTTCATTTCAATATTTGTGCAAATAACAATTATTAACAATCCTAAATTATTGATTTGACCATAATAAGGGGGTCTACTATTGTATGAAATCCATTCAGTTTTTGGATATTAAAATGGTAGCCACACATAATTTAATCTGAACAAGAAACATAATTTTGTTTTTTATTGTTTCCAATAGAAAACACCCAAATCTGGACTAAATTCTTCAATTATCTTACGCAAGAAACAATTAGGTTTCTATAGTTCTATCACTTATTGCAGGTAAGATATTTTAAAACGTGTTTATGTTGCAAAGCTATTACACTATAGTGTTGATCTTAATATTCCCACAGAAAAGAGAACCTGTTTGCAAGATTAAATACCAGGGTGACTATTTACTGGAGATGTACTATTTTTATGGTTTATTCTGATTTATCTATATGACACTTTTATTAAATTGCCCAATCTATTTAGATTCTCAACACTATACAATATTTTAAGTATAATATTTTTTTTTTAAAAAAATCTATTGAAATAGTAACACTCATAAGAAGATCATCCAAACAAAAGTGTAAGTCAAAACCACATTTTATCAGTACCCTTTAACTTGCTTTCTGAAGTCAGGATGCATTTGGCCCACATGTACGGACAGTCATAAAATGTTTGCAGTAGGATATCCCATCAAAACTATATGAGGTTAAGAGATCTCCAAGAGGCTCTTCCCTGGATGGGTACATTCTGTTTTAGGATATTTGATTCTGCATTACAGAAAGAGTAAACCTACAGATCTTTGTAGTTATTAGGTTTTTCTTTATTTGGTTTTCCTTATTTTCTTTCTTTGACCAGTTAATGTTATTTTAAACTTATCCCATGTACATCTAATACTCTTATATAAAAATAATAATTTTAACCAAACAGTCTGATTAAAATTTATGCAGGAATAAACAAGGTTGCAGATTTTTGAGCAATTAAATACCACCTTTTAACTAAGTAATATGGTCTACTGACATTCAGTTTCAGTTTTGCACTTACTTAATGTTTCCCTTTTTTGCTTTCTTATGTTCTGTAGGCTGATTCATGAATTAAAGGTGAATTGCATGCAGAGAAGGAAATTAGAAATTAAGAACTTCAATTCTTCAGTTTCTGGAAGCAACCATTTTAAACTAATGGTGGTATGTTGGCAAATTTGTTTATTTTAAATTTTTATTATGTGTTTATTTTAACTCAGATTACAAATTTATGGGATGATTATGCTGCTTAGATTTAGTTGAGCAGAACAACCTATAAGCTCAATAATAACATTAAGGTAATATGATTTTAAGTTAAGAATTTTTTTCCTTGGAGCTATCCTCTTAAGTATTTTTACAAATTCTTTTAAGAGACATTTGGAATAATGTAATAGCTAACTAGAATGGGACTGTGAGATGGGAGAAAAAATTGACAATGTGCTAAACTATGACAATTGGGTACATTAACTATTTAACAGGAATAAAATGGTCCCTCATTGAATATCATTGGGTGTGCCTTCTGCGAAAAACTGGAGTACACCATTGTAGAATAATTCACATCTTTTGCAGGCAGACACTGCTTCTGAGAGAATAATCACTGTGAATGATGCAGAACGAGGAGGATGTAAATATGGAATTATCGATCTCCGTGATTTGGGAAAGGATTCTCTTGCTGTAGAGATGTACGATAACCCGTGCTTCACAAATTGCAAGGTATTCTTGTCCTGCAGTCACTCATAACTTTTAATCACATAAATTGTAATCTTGGGGTTAAGGTTTTATTTGATGAACATTCTAGTTGATGGTTTTAATTAAATAATATTTAGTTGATTTTACAAAACGAAATGTTAAATGGATTTTAAAAGGAAACACTACAGAGAATAATGTAAGGGTTGAAAATGGTAGGTATAGCACCCAAATGGAATTCACTCAAAGTTTGTGATAGACGTTTTTGTATAATTCAGTACAACACCTGGGTTGAATACACTAAAAACCCCCACCAGGTTTGGGAATTCTCTGGGCACATATCCCCAGAATGTTTTCCACCAGTTTGAGCTGATGTACCTCAGTTATCCTACTCTAATCAGTTTTAGGCTATACATTATATGGACTGCTTCAGAATTTGTAGTTCCAAACATGTTGCTGTTGCTGTTTTCTAGATGTTGAGAATCCTTTTTTTCCCCCTTTCTAAATAACTGTAGTAGCTCCTGATTGTTTTTCCTGTCACTGTTAAAAGGCCAGTTGCTTATGGCATGCAGAGCCAATATATTTCATGGATTTCTTCTCTCCATTTGACCCTACTGAGGTCACTGTAGATCCTCTAGATCAGTGGTCCCCAACCTTTTTTCCACCAGGGACCAGTTTCAGCAAGACAATTTTTCTATGGCCCGGTGGGGACGGAAAGGGGGTTTAGCTTATCGTTCCATTGTCTCCCTCCCCCCCCCCCTTTTAATTTTGTGGGGGAGTTGAGGTGACAGAGGGAGGAAGGGTAGGAGGGGGCGGTTTCCTGTCTCTTTCCCCTCCTGTTCACTCGGGACCGCCGTTTGCCTTTCAGCAGTTCCAGAGGACACCCCCCCCCCGTTCCGGCTGGGATTGCAGCAAGGAATCCCAGAGCAGGGGGAGGTGCCTCCACGGACACAGTCACCTTCCTTTGCGATCGCTGCCTGCTTGGAGCGCCCACCACTGCCAGGTCTGGTAATTTTCTTGCAGCAAGGAATCCTTCCAAAAGAAAATTACAAGAGCAGGTGGTGGGGGTTTCATGGTCACAAACACACCCCTGGCTTCGCTCCCACCCAGGACCCCGGGAATAGGGTGGGGGAGCCTAGCAAAAAAAGAGCTGCACAATGCCAAAGCCTTTTTGTTTGAGCTGCAGGCAGAGCGAGGGCTTTGCAAGGGCTTCGCAAGGAGGAAATAGACCACTTTCGACGAGAGAAGAAAGACAGGAAAGGAAGAAAGCAAGCAAGCAAAGGTTTTCTCAGCCCGAGGCAAATGGCGGTCCCAAGTGAACGTGAGGGGAAAGAGACAGGAAACAGCTTGGCACTCGCCGGCTCCACAGCAGCTGCTGACTCCGCGGACCGGTGCAACATGCCTTGCGGCCCGGTACTGGTCCGCGGACCGGAGGTTGGGGACCCCTGCTCTAGATCAGGGGTCTTCAACCTTAGTAACTTGAAGCCTGTCAGGCTTATAGTTGTCAAGGATGGAGAGCTCTGCTCTAGATGCCTCCACTTGTACATAAAGTGAAAGGACTTACACTTCAGTAAGGGCATTTTTGGGGGGTGCAGTCATTTTTACTGACATTTTGATGCTATGTAAAAATTCTGTTACTTTAAGCATTTATTATTGTCTCCATTTATGTTTCTCCTTAGGGTTTTGAAAATTTTAATTATTTGGAGTGTTATTTAAAAAAAAAGGATTTAAATGTCTTTTAAAAAATACTGGGTAAGAATTAAAAAATATTACAGATTGTCAGCTTGGTTCTTGTATTAATAGAATATCCTAACTGAATAATAAATTTGAAAACTTGTTAGAATGTGTTTTTTCATCAGTTGGATTCAGTTATTTGGCCTATCATAATTTAGCTTAGATGCAATGGGTGTGTCCTATGCATTCTTTTTTAAAATATTGTTTGCAATCTGGCTTTTAAAAAGGAAGTTCTGTTCATCTATGTACCACTAAAACTTCCATGTCTGTTTGGTACTTTGTAACCTTCAATAGGGCAAAACACTGCATCCATAGGACAAACCTTTGTCAAAGTCTACTGGGATTTATTATTTATGTATTTATTTATTTGTTTGATTTCTATGCCACCCAACTCCCAAATTGCTCCCCAGGAATCCAAATGTGGGGGATTTTTGTGTTGCTTTAGCGCTACTACACTGCGGCTGTTCAGCTGCAGCCACACAATCATCATTTTCAACGCTTCCTGACAGTTCCACAAGTCCAGAAAAGACTGGTACGATAGTTGATGCTTTTATGCTCCTTTATGCCACCTTTCCCGCTAGCAAAGTCTTTTCTTGGGGACGCTTGAAAGGAGAAAAGTCAGGGTAGAAATGGTCCAGTCCCTCTATACTGCTGCTCACCTGCCCGCTCCCTTCTTCCCTCCCCCACCTGGCAACAATCACCTGCCTACTGGGAAGGGAAGATTTTCCAGGGCTCTGCTGGCAGTTTCCCACAAGGAAACCAAAGGGGGGAAGCCAACAGCAAATTGGAAGTTGCTTCCACTCCCACTGATTTCCACCACCACCCTTCCCGGCAGTCGTTCTGTTTCTCTGCTTAGGTAAGGGCATTTCTCTGAAACAATGACCCTGTAGGTTACAGGTTGTCTAGTGCAATGTTTCCCAACCTAGGCAGCTTGAAGATACTTGGAATTCTGGGAGTTGAAGTCCAAATATCTTCAAGTTGCCAAGGTTGGGAAACACTGGTCTAGTGAGCAATTAAAATGAATGTCAGTGATTCATACTTTCAACTAATATATTCTGAAATGCCATAGAGTTGCTGCTATGCATATAGCAGTTCCTGCTTGCCTGTAAAAAAATCAGGCTTTTCCCTCCAGGTAGGTTTTCTGAGCCCATTTTGATCATGTTTTTCTGGTTGTCTGAATAGTCCCCATTGCAATCTGCTTTAATATATTTTCATTTTATTTTTGTTGGCTGCTCTTCGGTTAGTTTGAAGCATATAAATATTTAAGAACATATACAAGGCCTATTTACCAAGGAGATAATACTTTGGAATGAAAGTAACTGTATAGAAAAACAGGAATACATCCTTGAGGACTCTTAAGGATGTATTCCTGTTTTTCTATACAGTTACTTTCATTCCAAAGTATTATCTCCTACTAATTTTCTGTATCTTTCTAGCTTTTTAGCACTTGCTCTATTTTTCTCATTTAATTTTCCCTACTTTTTGCTCTCTAATAGTCTTATCTGCCTTTTATTTTCCAAGGTGAGTTCTGTATGCTGGGCCTCTATGAGACATCCGGATTCTCATGTTTTATATCCTTCTTATTAAATAAAGGATGCCCAAGTTCGGGTCCATTACAAAACTATTGCACAGAGTAACTTTGTTTCTTAAAAGTTAGAAATCAACACTGTGAGGTTTCTTGATTATATTAAATTATATATATAAATTATATAAATTATATATTATATTAAATTCTTCTGGACTGAGCCTGTGGCAAAGGGAATGGGAAAATACTTGTTGAGAATCATATGCGCTACTTATTCTTGATTTGAAAGTTAAAATGTATTAAAGTTACTATTTGATAAGGCGGCTTGGAGCTGCCGACTAATTTGAAGTGAAGAGTATATCTGCCACAAAATGTAGCACTTCTGTAAAATCCTACATTAAAAACAAAAACATATTTTTTGCTCTTTTAGGGTTTGTAAACCAGATTAAGAAAGGCTGGTTTTAGCCTTATGTTGCCCTCACCCTCCTTTAGGGACAGAAAAAAGGAAGAATATCCCCCCCCCCCCCATTTTGTTAAAAAGAGAGGGATGGAATTTTAATTGTGAAAAACTGCCGAGAAACTTTCAATCGTACAGTACAAAGTCATAGCAATAAATTAGTAAAATGACAAAATGGAAACATTTGTTTCAGTGAAGGAATATTTTACTGAATAATTTTATTATACTTCTATGCTACTATTTTCTAGTGCAGTGTTTCCCAACCTTGGCAACTTGAAGATATCTGGACTTCCAACTCCCAGAATTCCCCCGCCAGCATCCGCATAATGCACTTGGGGAAAGGGAATCCTCAATCTGAGTATTGCATTGGCAGTTCTGTGTTAGCAAAAACTTCAGAAGAGAAGGATTTAGGGGTAGTGATTTCTGACAGTCTCAAAATGGGTGAGCAGTGTGGTCGGGCGGTAGGAAAGGCAAGTAGGATGCTTGGCTGCATAGCTAGAGGTATAACAAGCAGGAAGAGGGAGATTGTGATCCCCTTATATAGAGCGCTGGTGAGACCACATTTGGAGTACTGTGTTCAGTTCTGGAGACCTCACCTACAAAAAGATATTGACAAAATTGAACGGGTCCAAAGACGGGCTACAAGAATGGTGGAAGGTCTTAAGCATAAAACATATCAGGAAAGACTTAATGAACTCAATCTGTATAGTCTGCAGGACAGAAGGAAAAGGGGGGACACGATCGAAACATTTAAATATGTTAAAGGGTTAAATAAGGTCCAGGAGGGAAGTGTTTTTAATAGGAAAGTGAACACAAGAACAAGGGGACACAATCTGAAGTTAGTTGGGGGAAAGATCAAAAGCAACGTGAAAAAATATTATTTCACTGAAAGAGTAGTAGATCCTTGGAACAAACTTCCAGCAGACTTGGTTGGTAAATCCACAGTAACTGAATTTAAACATGCCTGGGATAAACATATATCCATTGTAAGATAAAATACAGGAAACAGTATAAGGGCAGACTAGATGGACCATGAGATCTTTTTCTGCCGTCAGTCTTCTATGTTTCTATGTTTCAAGTTGCCAAGGTTGGGAAACACTGTTCTAGTGAAATATTTTATCAGTGTTTTCATTGCAGAGGTTGACCTACTGTGCCTCTTACTTTGTCGTTATGTGACACACTTCGTGTTTGTGCACGCTCTTTGCATCTATTATATCCTTAACTGCATTTCTCAAGTTGTGCCTCCTGGGTGCTGCAGAAAACCTGGGGTGCGCCAGCCTGCTCCCAACTTCCTTCTTCAGCAGCTCTAGCCCAGGTATTTTATATTTCATTGAGGGTGGGATGAAAAGGAAGTTTGTTATTATAGAAGCAGCTACAAAAATGTTTTACATAGATCAATAAATGCTCTTACGAGAATGTTGTTTCTGCTGCTGCTCGATTAATTCCTACTCATGTAGGTACCGTATATATTTTTGATCCATGAGAATATTAACAAGGAACTGAAATTTGAAAACAGTTTTTTTCTTATCTGTAGGTAATACAAAATAGAGGTGTTTTCCGTGTAAAATATATTTGAACTCCTTCTGTTAATGTGTGTGAAATAGAATAATATTGGTCGAGGAGGGAAATATAAGCATTTTTGCTACACAATATACACATTTTAACAGATGAACAGAGTTGGCAGAGATCTTGCAGGTCATCTAGTCCAACCCCTGCCCAAAGCAGGAGACCCTTTATATCTGCCTCTAACTACCTAGGATCAAACTCACAACCTCCTGATATTGTAAGAGCTTGGATTTCTATCTCAGGTTACAGGTATAAAAACTTGCAAAGCCCAATATTAGTAAAAATTATAAAGAATAAACACAGGATTTAACCAAGATATTGGGACAAAAATTATACACTGTCTTTAATGATGCTGAAACATTACATTTAGATAGAAACATTGAAACATAGAAGTCTGACGGCAGAAAAAGACCTCATGGTCCATCTAGTCTGCCCTTATACTATTTTCTGTATTTTATTTAATTAGATAAGCTAATTATTAGTTTTTCTACACAAAATGTCAACTTTCGTAAATAGAAAATTTGCCCAACTTCTATCCCTTGCATTCTTTACAACTTTATTTATGAAATTGCTATGCCACCCATTTCCCCTGGTTGGTGACTCTGAGCTGCTTACAACAAACAATGTAATTGCTTCATTTTAAGAACATATTGTTTCAAATACTGCTGTTATTTTCTACTGAAATAATTATGTCAGGTTCAGCAATGACATGACACAGATTTGTCTGGAACATATTTTCAACTTCATAGTGGCATTTAATATCTTCCTATTCATTTTAGCAGTTGAACGTGGAATGTCATGGAGGTTCAATGTCTCCACCGCTTGGTCTTGTGCCTGGTGTCACAATCCCCAGGCTAATAATTGCTTTAGCACAGGTTAGTAATTCAAATTTCCATTATGGTGTCTTCTTATTATATACACTTGTTGCTTAACTTTTTTTTTTATCCTAGGTTTAAGTCAAAGAATCATTGTTACTAATGCAGTGACTGGTCATCACCTAACCTTTAATACCAACAGTGATGTTCTAGCGCAGCAATTTGCCACCCAGGTAGGAGAGGCTATCAGCTTGATATACATATATTCACAGGAACTTAATACTGGCAGAACTTAATAAGGGCAAGAGGAGAAACAAATTGCAACCTATTATTCAGATAATCACAAAACATCATGTCACTAATGTTGAATATTTGGTCACTAGAAAATATGCTGCTAAACGAAATTACTTTTTGCTAGATGGGGAAGGGCGGCATACAAATCTAATAAATAAATAAATAAATAAAAACTAGTTTGGGGCATGTAATAAAGATACACGATACAGCTAAACTTAAACTTTGCCCTCTTCAACTGCTTACACCATCACTGTCTTGGTTGTCATTTGGAGAAAATAGACTAAGCCCATTATTTGTATTATGATTTATATACAGTGGTCCCTCGATCATCGCGAGGGTTCCGTTCCAGGACCCCTCGCGATGATCGATTTGTCGCGAAGTAGCGGTGCGGAAGTAAAAACACCATCTGCGCATGCGCAGATGGTATTTTTATTTCCACCGCAGCAGCGAGGAGCCGAAGATTGGGTTTCCCCACCGCCTCGCTGCTGCTGCTTGTCCGCGCGCGTGCCGCCCGCCCCCCCCCCCCCCCGCGCTGTTGCTGGGGCCGCTTCTCAGCTGAGAAGCGGCCCTGGGGTTTCCCCGCGCGCACGCGCGCCGCCCGCCCCCCCCCGCGCTGTTGCTGGGGCCGCTTCTCAGCTGAGAAGCGGCCCTGGGGTTTCCCCGCGCGCGCGCACGCCGCCCACCCCCCCCGCGCTGTTGCTGGGGCCGCTTCTCAGCGGAGAAGCGGCCCTGGGGTTTCCCCGCGCGCGCGCGTGCCGCCCGCCCCCCCGCGCTGTTGCTGGGGCCGCTTCTCAGCTGAGAAGCAGCCCTGGGGTTTCCCCGCGCGCGCGCGCGCGCCGCCCGCCCCCCCGCGCTGTTGCTGGGGCCGCTTCTCAGCTGAGAAGCGGCCCTGGGGTTTCCCCGCGCGCACGCGCGCCGCCCGCCCCCCCACGCTGTTGCTGGGGCCGCTTCTCAGCTGAGAAGCAGCCCTGGGGTTTCCCCCGCGCGCGCGTGCCGCCCGCCCCCCCCACGCTGTTGCTGGGGCCGCTTCTCAGCTGAGAAGCAGCCCTGGGGTTTCCCCCGCGCGCGCGTGCCGCCCGCCCCCCGCGCTGTTGCTGGGGCCGCTTCTCAGCTGAGAAGCGGCCCTGGGGTTTCCCCGCGCGTGTGCCGCCCACCCGCCCACGCCGTTGCTCGCGCCTTACCGGGGCAAGAGGGGGAAGACCCAGGGAAGCCTCTGCCCGGCGGGGAAACTCCACCATCTACGCATGCGTGGAAGGGCACGCATGCGCAGATGGTGGAGTTTACTTCCGGGTTGAAAACTCGCGATATAGCGTTTAGCGAAGATCGAGATCGCGAAACTCGAGGGACCACTATTATTCGAATTAGCAAGCCATGATGTGCTTCTGTAGCCTTACTATAAAGTGTTATTTAAAGACCGAAGGCTGTTTTTGAGGGCAGATTTAGTTGAAAATGTTTTAATTTCTTCTTTGGCTTTTCCTAGTCTCCGATTTTATATAGTGGTTGTCGTTCAGGAGAGATTTTCAGTATTGATGTCCGTCAGTGCAACCATAAAGGGCAAAGCTGGAAAGCAGGCCAATTCTTCCATGACTCAGCAGTCACGTCTGTTAATCTCCTGAAAAATGAGCAGTATCTCATGGCTGCAGATATGTTAGGCCAGGTAGGTTTTTTTTAAAAAATAAAATTTTCCTGATAAATAGCATCATCTTCTACTTAAAATAGAGTTATATTAGTTCTGTTGCTTTGATCACTTGCAGATAAAGCTGTGGGACCTGAGAAAACTAAAATGTGTAAAAGAATATAGCGGTCATAAAAATGAACATACTATTCTTCCTTTGCACATCAATGAGGAGGAAGGGTTTCTTTCAGCAGGTATGGCATTGTTGGTCATAGACTGTATTTACTATTAAATAATAAACAAGTAGGGCGTATGTATACAAGTACTTCTCAAGTAGTGGTGCGCACCTCATTGGGAGGCACTGAGCAATGTTGGGGGGGGGGTGCTTCTTTTTGCCACAGGGAGTAGGACGTGGGTCCTACCTAACACTTGTACCGGTACCTCCATCACACTCCTCAGCATTGTGTCCAGGGCAGCTTGTCCTAAAAGAAAACATCTCACGAGTTCAATCAAACTTCTCAATCTTGTGATACGTTTTTAGAATGGGCTGCCCTGGACACAAGGCTGAGGAACGTAATGGAGGTACCGGTACAAGTGTCAGGTGAGATGTGTGTCTCGCCATGAGGTGCAATTTGGGGGTGGCAAGTCGGGCAACTGGCAGGTTAATACAGTGGTACTTCATGATACGAACTTAATTGGTTCCAGGAGGAGGTTCGTAAGGTGAAAAGTTCGTAAGACGAAACAATGTTTCCCATAGGAATCAATGTAAAACCAAATAATGCGTGCAAATCCTTCAGGAAAATCCCAAACTTTAGAAGGGAGGCGAACAGAGGGCACGGAGGAGCAGCTAAAGGGGGCGGGTGGAAGAAGAAAGGCTAGGCTAAAGGGTGAGTGGGAAGGAAGAAAGGCAAGGGGGGCACCCCTCCCTTTTCTTTCTTCAAAAGACACTCAGTGCCTGCAAGCACGCTGTTCTCTGCAGTCTTTCCTCCTCCAAGCCGCCCCTCCCTTTTCTTTCTTCAAAAGACACCCTTTCAGTGCCTCTGCAAGCACGCTGTTCTCTGCAAACTCTTTCCCCCTCCAAGCCGCCCCTCCCTTTTCTTTCTTCAAAAAAGGGAAGAAAAAGAAACCCCTTCATCCCAGCAGCAGCGGCTTGGGTTCGTAAGGTGAAAATAGTTCGGAAGAAGAGGCAAAAAAATCTTAAACACTGGGTTCATATCTTGAAAAGTTTGTTAGAAAAGGCGTTCGTAAGATGAGGTACCACTCATGGCAGAGAATTGGGGGGGCGGGAAGGGACAAAATGTTTACTTCTTCCTAGAGGGTACATAACAGAAAATAATTGAGAAGCATTGGTGTATACAAAATGAAGTTGGGCTGAGAACAAGCCAAAGACTCTGGAAGCAGTATTGATTGTTTTCTAACTTTTGAGCATTATATAAAATGAAAATAGCACCTAACTGGCTAATAATATTCTTGAGATATTCATCCAGATTTCAGGAAAACTACTATTCTCTAAAAGAGGTTAGTTTCTCTCCCTCAAACTTGCATATCTCTTTTCACATATATTGCTCAGTTTATTGGAATAGTTATTACCCAAATTTATCCACTAGCTCAATGGCAGAAGACAGACCATTCTGCTCTCCATTGTGGGCACCACGTGTGATCTCCTTCTTCCAAGTTGTCAGTTTGTATGGCCATTTAATCCATTTTCATGACGATCAGCCATCTTTACTGAAATCTATAGCAAGCATTCTAATTTGGAAAAGGCGGTGGATGAAGAACTTGAAATGTCTGTAAATAGTTAAAGAGTTACAATTTATGTTCATGTTATAATGGCGTTTTCCTTCCCTTAGTGGGTCAAGACTGTTATACGCGAATTTGGAGTCTCCAGGATGCTCATTTGCTACGAACTATTCCATCTCCATCTCCATGCTCCAGAGATTCTATTCCAAGTGTGGTGTTCTCATCACAGCTTGGAGGTGCCCGTGGTGTCCCTGGCTTGCTTATGGCAGTCAGACAAGAACTCTATTATTTCTCCTATAAGACAGATGATCCATATTGTCTGGATATTAAAGACATGGCCTGTTCCACCTTGCATAGTGACTGAAAGTAAGAATGATACAGGGGTGGGTTCTAACTTACCTCGTTACCGGTTCATTTCCTCCCAGTCCAAAAAAATCCCCCCCCTCCCCAAAAAAAGAGCTGAAAATAAGATGGCGACCTCATGCACAGTGCTGGAAACTTGGCTTCTGCGCACGTTCAGAATCAAAAGAAATTTAAAAATTGGGGAAAAAGATGGTGGTGCCAATGGACCATCACCGACCGAACCAGCTGACACCATCATCAATGCCATCACCAGCAGGTCGTTACCAGTTCTGGCGAGCCGGTAGGAACCCACCCCTAGAATGATGGGTATAGTTGTACTGTACTTCTCATAGTTAACATTCAAGACTTCTATAATTATCAATATTTTTCAGTGTTTAAAATAAAACAGATTATGAATACTGCACATTTACTTTTTTGTTGTTTTTCTTTTCATAGTAATTATCTACAAACTGAAACTCGAATTACTGGTATTTCTAGAACGTCTAATACAGTTGCTAAAGCTTACAACTACAATGAAAGAGGATATGTTTCACCATTAAGGTGGCAGAACATTTGAATGTTCCACAAATATGTCTCAAAAACTTAACAGAGTCCAGAGTGAGTTTTGCACATATTTTTCTGAGGTTTTCAAGCCCATCATTATTTGAAGATTAAGTAAAGCAGATAATTATAGTTACAAATAATATATACAAATGATAGCATATTATTTGTGTAATACTACTTTTAAAGCAGTATTAACTGAGATGGGAAGCTTCTGATTTTCAACCTATATGTAGGATAGCTTGTAAGATTTCCTCCAAGCTTTCATTGCCCTGTGTTTTGCCACTATTTTTTAAACCACAGCTGTAAGCATATTTCTGTTTGCCTAAGCAGGGGGTTGGACTAGAAGACCTGCAAGGTCCCTTCCAACTTTGTTATTCTATTCTATTATATAGTTTGTGTTTGCAGTTTTTCCTACTAAAATAGTTTTTATTTTAGAAGAAAACTCTGTTTCTATGGCGTTCTGTCTCACACGGCAAACAACCAGTAATTAACTGCCAATTAAAGCTCAGACACAGAGGTCTATTTTACAATAAGGTTTGTGGAGAAGCACAAATTAGAAGCAAGGAATGTGTTTCCACTGCCAAAGTTCAAGCTGGAGGCAGAGTTGATTATCAAGATAGATTCCTAAACACATGGTTTCAAAGCCAAGAATTACTCACAGGACTTTTTAACCCTATAATTGTCCAGAACTGCAGCAAGGTTTGTTTAAACAACAGACAAGAACTCTTCACATGCTCTCTTCCTTCAAAGGATCAAATGTTGGTTTTCTGCAAAGGGAACCTCCCAACTCTATCCCCTTATATACCCCCTGGGAGTAGAGACTGCGCGCGCACAGCTGTGTTCAAGTCCGCCTTGTGAGCCTGCGTAACTGCTCCTGCCTCCCCTGCATTCTTCTGACCCTTGCATCAGGATAGGATCCCTCATCTCCTCTTCTTCATCAGCTCCAGGGGGTTGAAAAGCCTCTGCATAGCCTCTGCAGGCTCCTAACACTCAGTCTCCCTCCTCCTCACTGACCGACTCCTCTGACAGCCACACAGGCCCACCAGGCCCAGATGGACCCGGTTCATCTGGCTCGAAGTCTGTTGCCAGAGGGCCTAGCTGCGATTCAACCGCAACATATGGTATATTTGGTCCTGTTCTAAAGGTGACCTTTTTAGGCCCACTTGATAAGTGACATAATGAAGGTCATACAAGTTTAGTCCTTTGACAGCATCAGTAGTATATATTGAATCTACCCTGTCTTGCACTGTAGAATGCCTAGTCACTTGGAACAATGCAACTTGAAGTGTTAACATAGCTTAAAGACATGAGGATGGCGAAGACAGCATTGATTGAGCTTCTTAGAATGAAATTTGATTTAAAAAAAACTACATAAAACAAGCTTGCAAGTGAATATTTTATATGAGGAACATTCAATACTTTTGTATGTGCAATAACATGGTGGAAGAGCTACATGCATGAAGAACACATAGTCCACAAACAAATTCCATTTTTAGATTCCACCACAAGTCAAAACTAAAAAAAAAATGTTGGGGGGAGGGGGGTAAATCCTCCACCTTGGAGGATAGAATATACGTACATTCTAATTACAAAATACATATTAAATCATGTATAATTCAGAAATGTGCTACTATATAATCCAATTTTGATTTGATATAGAAAGTCAAAACTACGTTTTCTCTCTAGTGACAGCATTCAGAAAGAAATCACCACACTTGTTCAGAAGGGGTAAGTCCTTTATAGCACTTAATTTAATACAGTCCTACAACAGGATTTCAGGTGTCAAGATATACAAGAATATACTTAATAAATTGGAAAACAGTGTTAGATATCATGCCAAAGTCCAGCCATTATTAATGTAGATAGTCTCCACCAGAGGAATGTGCCATTTGACTCAGAAGAGGCAAAAAGGGATTTTTTAAAAAAAGAATTATATTTCTGATAGTATCTTGTTTATCACTGTAACAAGATGCACAGAAAAGCCAAATCCGATGATTTTCTTCAATGATTAGATCAATGCCTCAAAATGGTTCAGTACAGGGCTGTTGTTAAAAAAAAAAGCCATTGTCTCATTCGCTTGTACACTTGGAGGATTGCCCGTTTTCAGATTTGTTTGAGTGCTCTTTCAGACATTTGCCAACTTAGAAAGAACTAAAGCTTAGGAAGCTAAACAAATACTACACTGCAAAGCATGGAAGTATGCTTCGTACTTGCCATTGTTTCCAGTCCGGAGATGTTTGATGAAGAAATGGGAATACAGTGTTCCCTCGATTTTCGCAGGTTCAAACTTCGTGAAAAGTTTATACCACGTTTTTTCAAAAATATTAATTAAAAAATACTTTGCGGTTTTTCCCCCCTATACCACAGTTTTTCCTGCCCGATGACGTCATATGTAATCACCAAACTTTCGCCCACCTATAATAAATATTTTTTTTAAATAAACTTTAATAAAGAAACATGGTGAGTAATAATCTAAATGGTTGCTAAGGGAATGGGAAATTGCAATTTAGGGGTTTAAAGTGTTAAGGGATGGCATGTGATACTGTTCATAGCCAAAAATAGTGTATTTACTTCCACATCTCTACTTCACGGAAATTCAACTTTTGCGGGCGGTCTCGGAACGCATCCCCCGCGAAAATCGAGGGAACACTGTATATCACAAAGAAATCCACAACCTCACAAATTTGTGGATAAGAAGAATAAGGATTCATCACCTTAGAATTAAACTGGAATGGCTTTAAAAGTTTTGGGTTTGTGACACACATTTAATTTTTCTCCAAACTGGAACTGTGTTTAATGCAAGGGCTTGCAATCATGCACACAGTAATAAACAGCATTTTTCTAGGAAGACCCTACCAGCAGAAGGAAGCCAGAATGGGATAAAATAAATAGGTATGATAGAGTTGCAATGGCCAGTCCAAAGGCCTGGTACTCTGTATCGAAAACCAAGGCTCGTGAATGGTGATTATTTCAAGTGACCACCTTGTAGAATCACAATTATTGAAAGTCATGATGCTGTAAGTAGCAGAATGCTTCAAGCAAATGAATCCCAAGGCACTCAAGAGGTTGTGCTTGATCCATTACACTTTAAAAAAAAAAATCAAATTTCTATTTACGTTTCAATGTTAACAGTAAATTACCACTGCTTCATCAGCAGCTGCATTTAGCATACTTATACTACATTATAGGGATATAGAAATACATACAGTTGACTGGTATATACTGGATTTTGGGATTCCTCGATTTATTGCAAGCTTTTCACATACTCGTCCCCAACTTCCATTATCACAACTGGCAATCAAGCCTTCTCTGGGCTATTGATTATTCCACATTACTGAAATCTACACGTGTAAAGGAGGCTTAGACATGAGGAGCATGCATTCTGCCTAAGGTTTTTTTTTTTCCTTTTTATCTAACCCTGAGAAGCTAAGGTGTTAACTGCGTACCCAGAGGGAAAAGTTAAGGTTAAAGATCGCCAGGCTTTTTATTGCAATTAAAACAGACTCTAACTGGATGGTCCCATCCACGGGAAGGGACAGCTCTGCGCTCAAGGGAGCATTCGTCGCAGAAGCCCTGGCCACAAGCACGGCAATGATGCTTTGACAATTTGATGTTGAATTCCTTCTGGCAATTGTGGCACTGTAAGATTTCGTGGTCAGGTACCCAGTAGGTAGGCCTAGCGGCATCCTTCACGAGACCTGTAAACAATCAGAAAAATCCCACAAAGCCAGTTTATTATCAGCGATGCAGGGCAAAAGTTACAAAGCCCCAGCAGCTAGGTCATCCATGCTCTGATATCTGTCTCGCCTTGCAGAAGTGGCTCCTGCAGCTCTGTCCAGCAGGATCTCATGTGGCCCCCGGCCCACTTCTGCTTGCTCACACAGCTCCATCGCCCTGACTCACGCAGTGCCACTGGTGTGCTACACAACCTCCTGTCCCCCCACAAGCAAGCAGAAGAAATGAGCCTCCCATGTACTCTTAAAGTACATTGGGGGGGGGGGGGATAAGACATCTCCTGAAAATAAGTCCAAGTAAAGAGGTACCTCTACTTACGAACTTAATTCGTTCCGTGACCAGGCTCTTAAGCAGAAAAGTTTATAAGTAGAAGCAATTTTCCCATAGGAATCAACGTAAAAGCAAATAATGTGTGCAAACCCATTAGGAAAGAAATAAAAGCTTGGAATTTGGGTGGGGGGAGGAGGAGGAAGGAGAGGAGGAGGACAGTCGCTGCCCAGAGCGAAGGGAGCATTTCTTTTCTCTGGGCGCTGGCAGGTTTATTCCCTCTCCAAGCGCCCAGAGAAAGGAAAATGCTTTGTTTGCTCTGGACTGCCAAAGCCTCCTTAAGCACCACTGAAAGGCTCCTCTGGGAGGAGAAAAGCCTGGGATTAAAGGGGGAATGGCAGGAAACTGTCTGGGCCTTCGTGCCGCTCTCAAATTTCCTGGAAAATTTTTCCAGGCTCGAGTTCTTAAGTAGAAAATGGTTCTTAAGAAGAAGCAAAAAAATCTTGAACACCCGGTTCTTATCTGGAAAAGTTCTTAAGTAGAGGCGTTCTTAGGTAGAGGTACCACTGTACTTATTTTGGAGCCCAAAAGAAAATAAGACTGGGTCTTATTTTCAGGGAAAGACGGTAATAAGCAGTTCAGACCCTTTCTAAAGCCGCTTGTAGCACTTACCCAGTGGGATGTCAATGGCGGTTACCACAGCCCCAAGAGTGTTCTGCACAGCTTCACCAACTTTCCTGGCAATCACTGTCCCTCCTTCCTCCTCCGTTGATGCCTCAGCCACTTCTGCAAAACAGATGCTAGGGCTCAAAACCAAAGGCACAACCCCAGAGGAAACACCTAACCCCATTTTAAAAACATCGCAACTTAAGAATAATAGTCTTATGTTACCCAAAGCAGATTCTTATTGAATGTTAGGAAAAACCTCCTCACAAAAGACTACATCTTATCAAGGTGATAAACTTCCCATTGAAGGATATACTTCAACCGAGGTTGGTCAGGCATTTGTCAGAGAGTCTTTAATTTGAATTCAGTAGGCTAAATGGTTTCTTCTAATCATATGCTTCTATAAAGCTCCCATAGATATCCCAGGCAGTCTACAGCGAAGGCCAAAAGCCAGAGTTAAATACTGGTATTAAGAGCTTCAACCAAATTTGTGTAACTTTTCCAAATTAATAATAATAATAATAATAATAATAATAATAATAATAATAATAATAATAATAATAATAATTTATTAGATTTGTATGCCACCCCTCTCCAAAGACTCGGGGCAGCTCACAACAATGATAAAAACAATATTATAGTAGCACAAATCTAATATTAAAAGAAATAATTAAAACCCTATCATATTAAAACCAAACAACACATACATACCAAACGTAAATTATAAGGAGCCTGGGGGAAAGATGTCTCAAATCCCCCATGCCTGGCAGTATAGGTGGATCTTGAGTAGTTTACGAAAGACAAGGAGGGTGGGAGCAGTTCTAATCTCCGGGGGGGAGTTGATTCCAGAGGGCTGGGGCCGCCACAGAGAAGGCTCTTCCCCTGGGGCCCGCCAGACGACATTGTTTAGTCCAGTGTTTCCCAACCTTTTTTGAGCCGCGGCACATTATTCATATTTTCAAAATCCTGGGGAACACTGAACGGGGGGGTGGGGGGGTGGCTAAAGAAAAGTTTTGACAAAAAAAATCTTCCTCCATTTCGCTCTATTTCTCCCTCACTCTTTCTCTCTCTTCCTTCCCTTTTTTCTCTCTCTCCATCCCTCTTTCTTTCTTCCTCTCTTTTTTGCTCTCTTTCTCTCTCCCTCCTTCCCTCCCTATATGTCTTTCTCTCTCCCTTGCTCTCTCTGCCTCTCTTGCTATCTCTCTTTCATTCTCTCTCTTTCTTTCTTTCTTTCTCTCTTTCTCTCTCTCTCTGTCTCTCTTTCTCTGTCTCCCTTTCTCTCTCTCTTGCTAGCTCTCTTTCTCTCTCTTTCTCTTTCTCTGTCTCTCTCTCTCTCTCTGCCTCTCTTGCTATGTCTCTCTTGCTCTCTCTCTCTCTCTCTGCCTCTCTTGCTATGTCTCTCTTGCTCTGTCTCTCTTTCTCTCTCTTCCTTTCTTCTCTGCGGAGGCCGGCGAAGGTTTTTCTTATTTTAAATGTTCCGGGTGGCAGGGGGATGCGGAGCCCGCACGCACACACACCCGACATTCCAAATTCTGCCTCAGCTGTGAGAAGAACGCCTGCCCCGCCTGTCCTGCAGCCCTTTCGCTGACAGCCTGGGACAAAAGCGCTCCATGAAGGGACTGCAAGAGGGGCCGGGCGGGCATTAGCAGCCGGATGAGGAGGACAAGAAGCCGCTGCAGCCACCCCCAATCCCCCCCCCTTCCCTGGGTGCCTTCCAAAGGCCCCTGGAAAAAGGCAGGAGGTAGCAACAAGGCGCGAGGACAAGCAGGCAGCTTGGTGGAGGGGAAGCGCTGAGGGGCTCTCCTCCTTCCCCACCCCCGCGCTTCTCTCCCGCCCTGGCTTTTGCTTTGCCCGCAGATTTCCCCGCAGTTCAAAAGGAGGCAAGAGGTGGCCTGGATGAAATTGCGGGGAAATCATGGGGCGAAGCGAAAGCCAGGGCGGGAGAGAAGCGCGGGGGTGGGGAAGGAGGAGAGCCCCTCAGCGCTTCCCCTCCGCCAAGCTGCCTGCTTGTCCTCGCGCCTCGTTGCTATCTCATGCTGCTCCCACCATGGCTGCGCGCAGTTCCGGTGCCCCTGGCTGAAGGTCGTCCTGTGGCTGGTCTTGGGCTTTACGATGGCTTCCTGGTTCCCTCTCCTCCCTCCGCCTGTGTCTACCGCCAGCGCCTCATTCCTCGGAGCTGCCGCTTCCTTCCAGGCAGCCCAGCCACGCTGCCGTAGAAAGTGCAGAGGTTATTGCCGCCGCCTCTGCCTCCACTCAGGGAGCCACCGTGGTTGAGCTGAGGGAGAGGAAAAGGCGCGGTGACCACGGTGGCTCCCTGAGTGGAGGCAGAAGCGGTGGCAATAACCTCTGTGCTTTCTACGGCAGCGTGGCTGAGCTGGACGGAGGGAAGCGGCAGCTCCCACTCGAGGAACCCACGGCAACGGGCGACGGCTTGGTGGGAGGCGACGGCGGGAGACACAGGCGGTGGGAGGAGAGGGAACCAGGAAGCGACTGTGAAGCCCAAGACCACCCACAGGACGACACTCAGGCAGGGGCGCCGGCAGCGCCCCGCCCAGCTTGAGCTTCTCGCGGCACACCTGGCCTTGTCTCGCGGCACACTACTGTGCCGCGGCACACCGGTTGGGAAACGCTGGTTTAGTCGATGTGTTCATAGGTAAACTCAAGGACTATTTCTGTTGGCCTTTGAGAAATCTTCATGACTTCCAGCTGCTACTGTATTTCCTCGAAAATAAGACCCTGTCTTATATATATATATATTGAACCCTGAAATAAGTGCTTGTCCTAATAAGCCGATTGGGCTTATTATCAGGGGATGTCTTATTTTGGGGAAAAGCAGGGTATCAAATGAACAAGTCACACTTAGGAGTGGCATCCTCCCAGCAGCCTATAAAGGTAGCAGTATTGTGTGTCCTATTGGTATTATCTTATTTATCTCCAAATGTTTCTGCTTTCCCAGTACAATCCAGCAGAATAGATGCCTCCCCCTTTGCCAGTCAGTGGAGCCTAAGAAGCTTGGCTTCTCTTTAGCAGCTCCCACCCACTAGAACACCCCTCAGAGATAAGGACAGCATTCTTTTTCCTGAGCTTCTAGAAAACTTCAAAAAACCTTCGTTCTTGGATTGATTTTTATTATGTGCTTGATGGCCCAAGTTGGTTTTCGCTTTAACTGCCTGTGAGGTTCAATGTTCTTTCTGTAGTTTTCCTAGTTTTGTACACTGCTCAGAGCCCATTGGAGTTGAGCTAACAATAGATTTAAATAAATGAATAACCTAAAATGGTTGGGTTTTTTCAGCCAACAAAAGATACAACTGACAAGGACACCAACTAAACAAGATAAATTCCCGGGGGGAAATCTCTCATGCTTTAACAATTTGTTATGAATATGAGAGACTTTCATGAACAGTAAACTGAACAATATTCAGGTTGTTTATATGATTACTTGCCTCCAGGTAATAATTCCTTATATTTTAATGCATTTTCCCCCCATTTATATCTCATTTTTCTCAGGAACCTTATATGTAGTGGCATCTGCCTTAATTTTATCTCCACAGCAATAAGCTGAGGAATGAGTAGACAAAAATCGTCTAATTGCAATGCACTCTTCATGGGGCTACCCTTGAAAAGTATTCAGAGATTTCAGCTGGTTCAAAATGTAGCTGTGCAGCTATAATGGGTGTACCTGTATTACTCCAAATCTTGGCGAGCTGCATTGGCTACCAGTCAGGCTCTGGACGTAATTCAAGGCGTTGATTATTACCTTTAAAGCCCTACATGGCTTAGGACCAGATTATTTAAGGGACCATCTACTACCTCATACCTTCCAGCAGCCAATCCGGGTCCTGTCCGCCAGTGTTGGTTGGCGGAACCGCGAGGAAGGACCTTCTCTGTGGCAGCCCCAATGCTTTGGAACCAACTGCCTTTGGAGATCCGTGTTATCCCCACCCTGCCGGCCTTCCGGAAAGCCGTTAAGACCTGGCTTTTCCGGCAGGCTTGGGACCATGAATGAATGACTATGTATGGTCTTAAGGGCTATTATTATGTTTATTATACTTTTTATTGTTGTTGATCCTGTGATCCATTTTTACATTGCTTTTTAAATTCTTGTTATTATTGTGAGCCGTCCAGAGTCCATTGGAATTGGGAGGCATATAATAATAATAATAATAATAATAATAATAATAATAATAATAATAATAATAGAAAGATAGAAGTCTGACGGCAGAAAAAGACCTCATGGTCCATCTAGTCTGCCCTTATACTATTTTCTGTATTTTATCTTAGGATGGATATATATTTATCCCAGGCATGTTTAAATTCAGTTACTATGGTTTTATCTATCACATCTGCTGGAAGTTTGTTCCAAGGATCTACTACTCTTTCAGTAAAATAATATTTTCTCATGTTGCTTTTGATCTTCCCCCAAGGAACTTCAGATTGTTTCCCCTTGTTCTTGTGTTCACTTTCCTATTAAAAACACTTCCCTCCTGAACCTTAATTAACCCTTTGACATATTTAAATGTTTCGATCATGTCCCCCCTTTCCCTTCTGTCCTCCAGACTATACAGATTGAGTTCATTAAGTCTTTCCTGATACGTTTTATGTTTAAGACCTTCCACCATTCTTGTAGCCCGTCTTTGGACTCGTTCAATTTTGTCAATATCTTTTTGTAGGTAAGGCCTCCAGAACTGAACACATAATAATAGTTGTTATTGTTGTTATTGTTATTGTTAATTAGATTAGACTTGGGGCGGCTCACAACTAAATAAATGTCAATCAATCAATCAATAAATAAATAAATAAATAAATAAATAATGAGCTCCACATATTAAGTGGGATTGAAACACAGGGTTCCTTGGAGTCCAACTTCTTAGCTAATGTCTATAATAGCATTAGCTTCAACGGTGACTAAAATGATCCACATATAATGGAAAGAGATTCCAAAAGGTTCTGTCTAAGTCACATGTCAATGACTTTATATAACATACTAACTTTACTATCCCTTCTATTTAGACTATTTATTCATTGAATCGCAGTTAAGCAAACCATTAATATATATCTTGTGCAAATTCACCCTTGGAGACGACCCAGTGGAATTAATGAGAGTATGTTAGTTACAAGTAGGAATCCTCAATCTGAGTATTGCATTGGCAGTTCTGTGTTAGCAAAAACTTCAGAAGAGAAGGATTTAGGGGTAGTGATTTTTGACAGTCTCAAAATGGGTGAACAGTGTGGTCGGGCGGTAGGAAAAGCAAGTAGGATGCTTGGCTGCATAGCTAGAGGTATAACAAGCAGGAAGAGGGAGATTGTGATCCCCTTATATAGAGCGCTGGTGAGACCACATTTGGAATACTGTGTTCAGTTCTGGAGACCTCACCTACAAAAACATATTGACAAAATTGAATGTGTCCAAAGACGGGCTACAAGAATGGTGGAAGGTCTTAAGCATAAAACGTATCAGGAAAGACTTAATGAACTCAATCTGTATAGTCTGGAGGACAGAAGGGAAAGGGGGGACATGATCAAAACATTTAAATATCTTAAAGGGTTAAATAAGATTCAGGAGGGAAGTGTTTTTAATAGGAAAGTGAACACAAGGACAAGGGGACACAATCTGAAGTTAGTTGGGGGAAAGATCAAAGGCAACATGAGAAAATATTATTTTACTGAAAGAGTAGTAGATCCTTGGAACAAACTACCAGCAGACGTGGTTGGTAAATCCATAGTAACTGAATTTAAACATGCCTGGGATAAACATATATCCATTGTAAGATAAAATACAGGAAGTATAAGGGCAGACTAGATGGACCATGAGGTCTTTTTCTGCCGTCAGTCTTCTATGTTTCTATCACACGTATCATTTAGTTTGCTTTCACTTTCAGCTATTACAAGATTTACATTTTCACAATGTAGTATTAATAAAACAACACACACACACACAGAATTGTTGATTCCTCGCTGTGATTCACGCACAAAGTATGATCAAGACAAGATTACCTAACTGAACGTCCCTGTTGTCATAACAGTTGTCGCATACTCGCACAGGCGTGGGTCCCCAACCACGTTCCGGGACAGGGCGGGTCTTAGATGAACAACCATCACAAAAAACCGTCTCCACAAGCCCGACAATGGTGCTTGGTATCATTATCTTTAAAAGATATGCCACATTTCCTACAATTCTGAACAAGAAAGGATGGACAAAGTGAAAACATTGCAAGATATATATTTTTTTCCCCTGTATAATGAAAATGAAGGGGGGGAAAGTAGATGATTCAAACTGCTCAATTGGCTTGGGCTAAACTGGCTTTCCTCAACTTAATGTCTTCCAAAAATAATCGAATTCGACTCTCATTCTCACAGAAACAATGTTGTCTGTCAACTTGCGTCATCTATTGATCTGTCTAGCTTAGCATCTGTGCTGACTGACTTTTTTTAGACAGGAACTTTTCCAGTTCTATTTAGAAATACAGTGTTCCCTCGATTTCCGCGGGGGATGCGTTCCGAGACCGCCCACGAAAGTCGAATTTCCGCGAAGTAGAGATGCGGAAGTAAATACACTATTTTTGGCTATGAACATTATCACAAGCCTTCCCTTAACACTTTAAACCCCTAAATTGCAATTTTCCCATTCCCTTAGTAACCATTCAGATTATTACTCACCATGTTTATTTATTAAAGTTTATTAAAAAAAATATTTATTAAAGGCAGACGAAAGTTTGGCAATGACATATGACGTCATCGGGTGGGAAAAAACCATGGTATAGGGAGGAAACCCGCAAAGTATTTTTTAATTAATATTTTTGAAAAACCGTGATATAGACTTTCCACGAAGTTCGAACCCGCGAAAATCGAGGGGAACACTGTACCTAGGCCCTTTCCAAGCAAAATATATGCTCTGCCATTGCATAATGGTTCTTGGTGAAAATTGTAATTAAATGTACAGTACTTGAATCACACCAGATCAGGGAAGAATAGATTAAACCAACATTGCTACATCCCTCACTAATGTGGATGTCTTCAGTAAGCTGGCCTTCAGAGAGAATCTTGGCATATGCATAGGGCAGTGTTTCCCAACTTTGGCAACTTGAAGATATTTGGACTTCAACTCCCAGAATTCCCCAGCCAGCGAATGCTGGCTGGGGAATTCTGGGAGTTGAAGTCCAAATATCTTCAAGTTGCCATGGTTGGGAAACACTGGCATAGGGATTATTTGGCACAGTGTCTTATCCAAGATACTTGTGGGCTAGCTTTTAGCCCTGAAGAGAGAGAAGGAGAAAGTCAAAATAACCAACCATTCTGATTTTAAAGGAAGAGAAAATTAGCATATATTATGGTCAATTAGCATATAGTATATAGAAACAAACTTGTTAGAATGAACATTACACCCTGGAGATAAATGTGGTGCCTTGTTCTTCTACATTTCAAGAGTAGAGAAAACAGAAAACCAGGCAATCTGTCCACCACACCCCTTAGGCTTTAAAAAAAAAAACCATACTCATTATACTCATTCCAGGGGGAGTAACTATTTGCAATTCTGCAAAGCAAAACAAAAAACTTTAAGTCTACTTAAATTATTACTACTATTAGTACTTTGTAAATAAATGAATTTAAAGAAATCATGAACCGTTAATTCAGCTCTTGGGAAAAAGGAAACAAAAACAAGAAACATTTGCAAATAATTATGGTGGTGTTGGGTACCAGAATCTGGGAATTGGGTTTCCAGTACGCCGGAGCAATCTGATCTGTCAACCATGAGGTTACAGCTTTGGTAGGTCCCAAGCTCAGCTCCGACATTGACTGTGCCATGAAATTCATTCCATCGATCAGGCGCTGAGCAGCATTGTTATTGTCCTTCAGGCTGCAATCAGTCTGAAAAGAAACAATAATGTGGACATCTTTTATTGTTTTGATTGCTGCTGCTGCTAAGCTACTTTTCATCAAACACATCCAGATTTTTCCCTTTATACAAAAAATAGCAAAAAAAAATATATGCATACCACCAGAATAATTGAGGGAATGAGCTGACACATTTGAGTTAGATTGCAGGGGCTTTAAGACATGGTGCCAAGAAGTGGCACAATATCTATACACTTGCCTTGGGACAGCATGTCACTTAGGAAGAACTTTAAACATCTATCCATTTAAAATTATTTTCTACGTGTGAGTTAGCAACCCAGAATAAAGAACACCTATTATCAATTATAGTCATATTGAGATTGGTTTAATTGAACTCGGTGGCCTACATTGGGTGAGTTCTAATAGCTTGGATGTGCCTCCTTAGCATCTGAGCCAAGATCTTGAGAGAAGCGTTTAAGGGGTGTGAACGTTAATGGATTACCTCTTCTTTCATTATACATCTTCAACATCCTTCCAAAATGTTAAAAAACAAATCAAATCACTTTATTTTATTATTTTATTATTTATTATTATTATTATTTTATTATTTATTATTATTATTTTATTATTTATTATTATTATTTTATTATTTATTAGATTTGTATGCCGCCCCTCTCCAGAGACTCGGAGCGGCTTACAACAACAATACATAGTACAAATCTAATGGTTAAAAAAGGACAGTTTAAACCCCTTATTATAAAAACAGTCATGCATCCCAAATAAACCATACATAAAATGAAACAGCCCGGGGGAATCAATTTCCCCATGCCTGGCAGCAGAGATGGGTTTTTAGGAGTTTGTGAAAGGCAAGGTGGGTGGAGGCAATTCTGATCTCCGGAGGGAGTTGGTTCCAGAGGGTCGGGGCTGCCACAGAGAAGGCTCTTCCCCTGGGTCCCGCCAGACGGCTTTGTTTAGTCAATGGGACCCGGAGAAGGCCAACTCTGTGGGACCTAATCGGTCACTGGGATTCGTGCGGCAGAAGGGCGGTCCCAGAGATATTCTGGTCCGATGCCACAGGCCTGAAACAGTGGACATCAGCTTTCTGTTCCTCACACACACACACATAACACACATACACACACACCTTGGCTCAAAGTTAGTCTATCCTTTATCTAAGTGGCCGTTTCCAATCCTTATGGTTCTAAAAAAAAAAAAAGAGGCTGGAAACCAATCATTGCCAACAAACTTACTCCTGGCCAGACGTGTACAATCTCCGTCCTCACCACGGTATCCACAGGATCTTGGTTCCCAAACCAGTATTGTCGGCTACGGTACACAACCCCACAATTGGGGCACTCAATTACATATCTGCAAGTAGGGGAAGAAAAGAGCTGCTCACTTCAGCCTCTCGAAGGGATAAGACTAGGAGAGCAGAAAGGGAAGGCATGGACCTATACTTACCCTGACCAGGCATACTTAGCAAGGCCCATCCAAGGGGAATCTGTAGAAGCAGAGGTTTTGGGCACTACCCTAACCTCTTGACCATGTTCGTAACAACCCTGAAAAGCAGGACACCAGTTAAAAAGATATTTCTCTTCAAATATCCATGTTCAAGCCTATTCTGCACACATTAATTTTTCTAGAAAAGTAGCAGTAAGAAATCTCATGAGTTGGACACTTTTATGTCAACATAAACATATGATTTTAAGCAGAGAATAGAAATCACAAATAAATTAGGAAAATCATCATCATTTCTAGCTTAAAACTACTATCTGGGAGCTACCAAAATGAATTCCCAGTTCGTGTTGTTTCTGTTACTTAGGACTGCTAGAATTAGATACATCATATAGCGTATTTTCAGAGTATAAGATGCACTGGAGTATAAGATGCACCTAGATTTTAGAGGTGGAAAACAAGGAAAAAAGTAATCTAAACCAAACGGTGTAGTATACTTTTTACAACCACTTTTTACAAACTTCAAACTTGACAGCTTTAAGACTTGTGGACTTCAGATCCCAAAATTCCTCCTCTAGTCATGCTAGATCAGGAATGGGAGTTGAAGACCACACGTCTTAAACTTGCCAGCTTTAATTCTAGTGGACTTCAACTCCCAGAATTCCTCCTCCAGTCATGCTAGATGGGGTAATTAGAAGGCAAAACCAGCCATTTTTCACCCATTTTTTTTTTGCACATATTAGGTGGGCACAGGGTCTGGAAAGCTGCAAGGAGCTCCTGGGTATTGGGGGATGGCAAATATGCCCCAATTTCTGTGAAAAACAAGCTGTTTTTTGCCGGTTTTTTCATAAAAATTGAGGGATTTTTGCCATCCCCCAGTCCCCAGGAGCTCTCTGCAGGCTTCCCAGACCCTCTGTTGAAAAATGGGGACATAGGGGCGGGGCTTCAAGACAGCCAAAATGGCTGCATTTGGTGTACTGTATAAGACGCACCGACATTTCCACCCTCTTTTAGGGGGGAGAAAGGTGTGTCTCATACTCTGAATAATACAGCAATATGCACAGAAAAAAGAAGAGGAGGGCTTGCAGAGACCTTCTTTACTCCATCTGTCCCACCCTTACTGCTATTCATAATATCCCAAAAGATTGCAATATTTTCAAAAGGTTAAAAAAATGTTTTAATTCAGTACATTTGCAGAAATACCCAGAGAGATATCTGGTTTTTTAACAATTTTACCTAGGAAATAAAAAAACCTGACTAATGTAAATTGGAATGTGGTTGAGAAAGAAACAATGCAGGAAATTGAAACAATGCATCTGACAAGCAACTGGGAATCAAAAAGTAGCAGGAAATTGAATTATGAAAGAAAAAAAGCAAAAGGCTTTGCTTTATTACAGATTTGCTCTTTTTTTCTGTAGTATTTCAAAGAAGAATGAGAAATTGCTGATTTCTAATGCAGCTTTTCCCTGCCTGAGAAATACATCCCAGACATGTTGAAGCGCAGACAAGAATCCACAATTAAGATAGTATGAGATGGATACAATTTCTCTAAATTTTCATAATTTGGTGCTCCAAATAACTTTGCTCCTAATTCACCTGAAGAGTAGAGAATTAGGACTGCATTTCTGAATGGATTTTTTTTTTTTTAAGTTACTCCAAACAGCTTCGCTCCAATTCACCTGAAAAAATGCATTAGTAGCGAATAAGGACTGGATAAAGATTTTTTTAAAAAAAATCATTGAGAAATGGAGTAATATTTCTACTTTTAGATGACAATCATCATACCTATCTTCCCAAGTAGCCTGGAAAAAAGACCTCTTGGCTATGGAAATAATGAGGCAGTCTACCATATTTTTCAGAGTGTAAGACACCTTTTTTCTTCCTAAAAGAGGCTGAAAATTTGGGTGTGTGTCTTATACTCCAAATGTAGCTTTTTTGAAGCTATTTTCACCAGCCCTAACTAGATGTTAACGATCTTCCCGGCTTCCAGCTTCCTCCAAAGAAAGTTTTTTTTCCATCCCTAAGTCTTTGCAGGCTTGTTTTCATTCCTACTCCCTTTGAAAAGTTTTTTTCAGCCCTAATGCAGTACTAACGATCTTCCTGGCTGGCATCATTTATTGTGATTCCTACTCCCTCGGATGCAGTTATTATTTATTAGATTTATTAGATTTATTAGATTTGTATGCCGCCCCTCTCCGAAAACTCCGAAGTTTTCCTGCCCTAAGTCTTTGCAGGCTTGTTTTCATTCCAGCTCCCTTTGAAAAAGGTTTTTTCAGCCCTAATGCAGTACTAACGATCTTCCTGGCTGGCATCATTTATTGTGATTCCTACTCCCTCGGATGCAGTTATTATTTATTAGATTTATTAGATTATTAGATTTGTATGCCGCCCCCTCTCCAAAAACTCCGAAGTTTGTTTGTTTGTTTGTTTGTTTGTTTGTTTATTTATTTATTTATTTATTTATTTATTTATTTATTATTTGATTTGTATGCCGCCCCTCTCCAAAGTTTTCCTGCCCTAAGTCTTTGCAGGCTTGTTTTCATTCCAGCTCCCTTTGAAAAAGGTTTTTTCAGCCCTAACTAGAGGATAAAATAATGTGCTGAAACTTAACAGACTATGGATGCTAGCCAGATGAATACCTGGTAGGTAGATTTCCCCCCCCCCCCCCTATTTTCCTTCCCCAAAAGTAAAATGCATCTTATATTCCAGTGCATCTTATATTCCGAAAAATATGGTGAGCAAGGTGCCAACAGTTTAACAATACAAACCCATTTGACCAATAGTAAAACAGTACATACCCATTTCCCATTGCAAGCTGCTAAACCACAGCATATGAGCTGTGGATTATCTTCATCTTAGCAGCTCATGGTCTCCTCCAGTACCAGAAATGCCTCTTTCCTTGCTCCACTCACCTTGCAAGTGAATACTCGATTATCATACTGATGAGGTATATCTACAGCGATTCTTAGCTTCATGGGGCATTCCTTCTTTTGCATGGTTCATGCTGTTCTTACACCCGCTTCTAAAATTGCAAAATAAAACACAAAAAGATCAGGAGTCAAACAGTGACATATTTCAGAAAGTGTAATGATAATTCGATTTTACAAGCTTGTCCTAAGTAACATTAGAATCAAACTCTTTTTACATACCATACTACATGTCAGAAAAAGTGAACTTTTGGGGGGGGGGGGAAGGAATGTGGGAAAAACTGGAAAAAGAGACAAAAAATAACTTTTGTTTTTTCACCTAAAGGTAAGGGTCCCTATGCTGTTTCTATATTAGACTTATATGATAGTGTAGTATAACAACATGATTTGATAATATGACCTTACAAGGCAGAGCTTGATAGAAAAAGCAGCTCCATTTGAAGGGGGAACTATTGCAATAATTTTATTTATTTTATTTACTTATTTATTTTGTCCAATACACAATGAGGGTTTTAGTGGGTATGTATATATATAACTATATATACAGTGATCCCCCAAGTTTCGCGATCTCGATCTTTGCGAAACGCTATATCGCGATTTTTTCCACCCGATGACGTCACTCCCTTCCTTTCTCATCTTTCTTTCTCTCTCTCTTTCTCTATCTTGCTTCTTCCTCTCTCACACTCTCTTCCTCCCTCTCTCATCTCTTTCTTTCCTTCTCTCTCTTTCTCTATCTCTCCCCCTCTTGCTCTCAAGCGGCAAGCGAGCAGCCGGGCCGGGGGGCGGGCGGCGAACGGGCCAAGCGGAGCAGCCCGGGCGGGCGGTGCGGAACGGGCAAGCGGAGCGGTCCGGGCGGGGCGGGTGAACGGGCAAGCGGAGCCGCCGGGCGGGCGGGTGAACGGGCAAGCGGCAAGCGATCTTGGGGTTTCCCCTTTGCCTGGGCGGCGGGAAGACCCAGGGAAGGTTCCTTCGGCCCGCCCAACAGCTGATCTGCTCCGCAGCGCGGGCAGCAGCGAGGAGCCGAAGATGGGGTTTCCCCCGTTGCCTGGGCAACGGGGGAAACCCCATCTTCGGCTCCTCGCTGCTGCCACACTGCGGAGCAGATCAGCTGTTGGGCGGCCGAAGGAACCTTCCCTGGGTCTTCCCCGCCGCCCACACGCAAACTCCACCATCTGCGCATGTGCGGCCATGAAAAAAAAGGGCGCGCATGCGCAGATGGTGTTTTACTTCCGCACCGCTATATCGCGACAAATCGAGTTTCGCGAGGGGTCTTGGAACGGAACCCTCGCGAAACTCACAAATCGAGTTTCGCGAGGGGTCTTGGAACGGAACCCTCGCGAAACTCGGGGGATCACTGTATATATATACACACATAGTAAAATACATGAGGGTTATAGAGGAGATACTCATAGTAAAATATATCTAAGAAAGAATAGAAAAGAAGGTATAGTAATAGAACATATCAATGAAAGAATAGAAGAAGAGATCTGGGAATAGAAGAAAGGTATAGGAGATATAGGAGAGCAATAGGACAGGGGACGGAAGGCACTCTAGTGCACTGGTACTCTCCCCTTACTGACCTCTTAGGATCTGGATAGGTCAACCATAGATAATCTAAGGGTAAATTGTTGGGGGT
Source organism: Erythrolamprus reginae (assembly GCF_031021105.1). Classification (NCBI taxonomy): domain Eukaryota; kingdom Metazoa; phylum Chordata; class Lepidosauria; order Squamata; family Dipsadidae; genus Erythrolamprus; species Erythrolamprus reginae. The sequence continues at coordinate 88,181,313 of NC_091950.1, read as the reverse complement.
TTGGGGATGACACTATGGAGTCCGGTAATGAGTTCCACGCTTCGACAACAGTTTTACAGTCAAGTTTGGAGCGGTTAATATTAAGTTTAAATCTGTTATGTGCTCTTGTGTTGTTGTGGTTTAAGCTGAAGTATTCAAAGACAGTCAGAAAAAAGATAAAGGAGACATTTACTTTATTTTTCTGCACTTTTGTCTGTATGACAATGGTTAATATTGAGTATTTTATGTAGTTTGGGTCCTACCGCCTTATATTTATTTACAGCTTGGTTTCCCCGAGTAATTTTATAACTATCAAAATCTAATGCTCCCTTGATTACCTTGAAACAGCCATAACAGTACACAAAGAAATTATTCATCTATACAACAACAAAAGAGAAAGGAAAAGCACAACAAAAATTTCACAAAAAGAAAAGACATATGTACCAATAGAGAACTGCTCTTACAATAAATGCTACAATTTTAGCACTAATCAGCATGATTAAATGTCTGGGTTTTAGCTGGTCTCTAGTTCCATTTGAAGAGGGTCAAATGTCATTCTAATACCAGAGAACTATTTATTGAGCTGGAACTATGACATTGCAACAAATGGAATTTTCATTTCTAAACTAATACGTATATTGAGTACGATCGAAAAGCAAATATAATCACTTTAGATTTGTTACATTTTTATAATATCCAAAATCATTTCTTCTTAGTGTGAAAGCCCCAAAGCCATTTAAAATGAATTTGTCAGGTCATATACAGCATCTGCCCGAGTCCTCAGAGAGGGGTGGCATACAAATCAAATCAACAAACAAACAAATCTTAACAAACAAAGCAAATAAAAATCCCAATTTGAAAATCATCTAATGTTCATAAGTATGTGAGCCACACCTCACTGTTTCAGTAGCAGACATGATGTGAAATACATCCCAGAAAAAAAATCTTCAACAAAACCAAATGGTTGCCCTGCTACTCTTAGAATCACTCCAACATTACAACTTATAGTACATTTCCTAGGACTAGATAAACTTTATTCAAATATGGGCCTCCATGCCTACTCACCCGCAGCTGAGACATACAGAGGAGCAGGTAAAATACTCATCTGGAAAAAAGGAGCTATGGGCCATCTGATCGTCCGGAATTTCACCACAGAAACGATCACTTAATGCCTGGATAACAAGGAAAAGATAAATCATTAATAAGCACAGGACGGTAAGCATGTTGAACACACAACAATTTTGTGGAAATATATAGGTCAGGGGCTCAACAAGCTGTCACCCTCAAAACTCCTCCCCTCTTTTTTCCCCTGATTTTTGACCTTCTGGAGGGGGGAGAAGACTGTTTTCACCCTTCCCAGGCTTCTGGAAAGCCTCTGGAGCCTGTGGATGGTGAAAAACAAACCAGCCAAAGGATCCAGAGGCTTTCCTGAAGTCTGGGAAGGGCGAAAAATGACCCAATGGACCTACTGAAAGTCCGGAAGCTTCGGTGAGGCCTGCGCACATGCGGGAAGAGCAGTCTGGGGCAGTGTTCCCTCTAATTTTTGGGGGGGTGGGCGGAAAAGTATAGTGTCTGAGCGGCAGTCCCTTCGGGACTGGGCGGCACAGAAATAATTAATAAATAAATAAATAAACAAACAAATAAAAACCCCACCCTGTTTTGCCTCAGAGAATTTCAAAATAAAATACTGTACTGTGTTTAGTTTAGTTTAATCAGATTTGTATGCCGCCCCTCTCCGCAGACTCGGGGCGGCTCACAGCAACAGCAATACAAGACAAATCCAATATTAAATTAATTTTAAGAACACCACAAGTTAAAAACCAACCAATGTGTGTCTATAACAGTGAGCTCATAATAGGGCAACTCTATCAATATCAAAATGCCACTTAAATAGTTGAGCTAGTTTCAAACTAGATTTTGATTTTCTTTCTCTCTTCCTTACTCCCATTCTTTTTCTTTCTCTTTTCCTTCCTCTCTTTTTTCTATCTGTTTCTCTCTCTTCCTCTCTTCCTCTCTCTCTCCTTCCTCTCTCTCTCCTTCCCTCTCGGCTTCTGGGCAGGTTTGGAAAACTCTGAGTTGATGATGATTTTTAAGTGAGCGATTGCTCACTGCTCAGCTTAGAGGGAACTATGGTCTGGGGAAGGGTTCACAACAGGAAATTTGGGAAATTTGGGAAGAAATGGCATCAATGTTTCAAAGCATCAAGAACATTCTGATAAGAACCCACAAGGAGATTAAGAACTTAATGCGCGGCATGGAGGAAAAACTGGGAAATATCCAAAGGACAATGAGAGGGCTTGGCAATTCTTGAGACACAGTTGCTCTAGATCAGAGGTCCCCCAACCGCCGGTCCACGGACCGGGACCGGGCCGTTGGGGTTTTCCAGCCGGTCCGCGGCGCCGCTGCCCTCCCAGCAGAGGACATTATGCAGGACAGGGTGGGGCGTCGGGCAGGGCGGGGAGAATCAGGAGGCTCCTTTGGCGGCTGGGGGCTGCCTGGCTTTGTGATTTTGGCTGGGGGGGAGTTAGGAAGGTCCTACTTCTCCCCCCCCCCAGCCAAAAACTCAAAGCCTATCTGCTGGATACGGGTGATGAGCGGGACGAGCGGCGCCGAAGCCGGTGGCTGTGGCAGCTGCTGCAAGAGGCGTCCGCGCCGCTCTGTCCCGCTCATCGCCCGTATCCAGCAGAAAGGCTTTGAGTTTTTGGCTGGGGGGGGGACTTAGGAAGGTCCTACTTCTCCCCCCCCAGCCAAAACTCAAAGCCTATCTGCTGGATACGGGCGATGAGCGGGACGAGCGGCGCCGAAGCCGGTGGCTGTGGCAGCTGCTGCAAGAGGCTTCCGCGCCGCTCTGTCACACTCATCGTCCCGTATCCAGCAGATAGGCTTTGAATTTTTGGCTGGGGGGGGAGAAGTAGGACCTTCCTAACTCCCCCCCCCCAGCCAAAATCACAAAGCCAGGCAGCCCCCAGCCGCAAGGTGCCCCCTCCCCTCCCATGGAGCCCTGCCCTGTTTGGTGCCCGCTGGCCGGGGCAACGGCCTCCCCTCCCTCCCTGCCTCGTGTTTGCAGAGCTCCGCCGGGCAAAGTTCGGACGCCTTCCGGGCGCACGCACACATCCACACCTCCACCACCCCCCCGGGAGGAATTCGCCCCCCTGCCCAGAATTGGCCAGCCCAGCAACGCTGCCCTGCTCCCTTCGGAGGTGCGGAGAGAGCGGGGAGAGGAATTTAACCCCGAAAGTGGCCGGGGTTGCGCAGAAATTCCCCCAACCTTCGCTGGTTTCGGGCCAGGGAAGAGGGGGCCGTGTTTACCTGGCTGATTTGGGGATGAGAGACCACCAGGAGCTCCGCAAGGCTGCGTGACTTGGATTGGGAAGTCCGAAAAAGACCCCCGGGATGGGTGAGTGGAGGGAGAGGGAGAAAGAGAGAGGGAGAGAGGGGGGAGAAAGAGAGAGAAAGAGATAGCAAGAGAGGGAGAGAGAGAAAGAGATAGGGAGAGAGGGGGGAGAGAAAGAGATAGCAAGAGAGGGAGAGAGAAAGAGAGAGGGAGAGAGGGGGGGAGAGAGAGAAAGAGAGGGAGAAAGAGAGAGGGAGAGAGGGGGGAGAAAGAGAGAGAAAGAGATAGCAAGAGAGGGAGAGAGAGAAAGAGAGAGAGGGGGGAGAAAGAGATAGCAAGAGAGGGAGAGGGAGAAAGAGAGAGGGAGAGAGGGGGGAGAGAGAGAGAAAGAGAGGGAGAGGGCAAAAGAGAGAGGGAGAGAGGGGGGAGAAAGAGAGAGAAAGAGATAGCAAGAGAGGGAGAGAGAGAGAAAGAGAGAGGGAGAGAGGGGGAGAGAAAGAGATAGCAAGAGAGGGAGAGAGAGAAAGAGAGAGGGAGAGAGGGGGGAGAGAGAGAGAAAGAGAGGGAGAGGGAGAAAGAGAGATGGAGAGAGGGGGGAGAGAGAGAAAGAGAGGGAGAGGGAGAAAGAGAGAGGGAGAGAGGGGGGAGAAAGAGAGAGAGGGAGAGAGAGAAAGAGAGAGGGAGAGGGGGGAGAGATAGCAAGAGAGGGAGAGGGAAAGAGGGGGGAGAGAAAGAGAGGGAGAGAGAGAGAGGAGATAAAGGAAGAGGAGAGATAGAAAGGAAGAGAGAGAAAGAAAGAGGGATAGAAAGAGAGTGAGAGATGCTCAGTGAGCCTTTCTTTGAAGTTGCCTTTCTTTCTTTCTTTCTTTCTTTCTCTCTTTCTTTTGCTCTCTTGCTCTCTTGCTCTTTCATTCTTTTTTCTCTCTTGCTTTCTTTCTCTTGCTTTCTCTCCTTCCTTCCCTCCTTCCATTTCTTTCATTCCCCCTCTCTATTTTTATTTCTCTTTCATTCTTTCTTTCTTTCTTTCTTGCTCTTTTTCTTTCTCTCTTTTACCTTCCCTTCCTCTATTTCTTCTTTTCTTTCTCCTTCCTACCTTCTTTCCTCCCTCCCTTCCTTCAGTCTTTCCTCTCTTACTCTCCCCTTTCATAAGTTTCCTTGCTTCCTTCCTCTGTTCCTGTCCCTTCCCCCTTTCTTTCTTTCTTTCTTTCTTTCTTTCTTTCTTTCTTTCTTTCCTTTCCTCCCTCCATTTCTTGCTTTCCTTTTCCTTCCTCCTTCTTTCCTCCCTCATTCCCTTCTTTCACTCCTTCCTCTCTTACTCTCCCCTTTCACCCCTCCCCAAAGAAGGTAAATTTCATACATAATTGGTATGTCGCAAAATAAAGTAGTTTTAAAATGGCGGGGGAGGGCCCCCCCCAGACACTTAGGCTGTATGGGGCCCCAAAATTCCTGATGGCGGTCCTGGCTCCACCCCTCCATAACCCCACCCCCATATGACCAAAGCCCCCCCCCCCCACCGGGCCATGGAAAACTGGTCTAGCTTAAAGCCGGTCCCTGGTGCAAAAAAGGTTGGGGACCTCTGCTCTAGATAACTTTTAAATTCAGGGCCTTATCAACAGGATGAGAAGCTAGGCATATTATTGAAAAAGAGTTATATCAAATTCTACCATGAATTAAAAATGGGACAATTGTAAATTATGGAATGTAGGCTCCTGACGCAGGATATGAACAGGAAAACTGTTAGCCGTCCTGAATTCTTCAGGATTGGGAGGCATAGAAGAATAGATAGATAGATAGATAGATAGATAGATAGATGGATGGATGGATGGATGGATGGATGGATGGATGGATGGATGGATGGATGGATGGATACATACATACATACATACATACATACATACATACATACATACATAATATATATTTATGCATATATATTATTTATGTATTTATAAAGTATATATAATTTAGAAATGCTGTCCCAATTAAAAAGCTGGACTTATTTCTATAGAGCAACATTTCCCAACCTTGGCAACTTGAAGATATCTGGACTTCAACTCCCAGAATTCCCCAGCCAGCAAATGCTGGCTGGGGAATTCTGGGAGTTGAAGTCCAGATATCTTCAAGTTACCAAGGTTGGGAAACACTGCTATAGAGCAAATTCTACTTACTTTGAGTGCTTTGTAGATAACTCCGGGAGGACGTGGAGAACGGGTGGTATTATTTTCTAGCTGCTGCTCCACAGCATGTCTGAGACTAGAAAACTCTGTTGGCGGGTTTTGTGTCCTTATCCCTTTGTAGTGGATTGAACTGAAGGATTCGGGGAAGAGACCAAGTTTGCGGAATCGATCCTGAATGAGTTTCTCAGGCACCTCAGAAGGATTATCTGAATGGATTTAACATGCAATTGTTAGTATGGTGGTGAACCACATAATTCTGAATATTTTTGGCATATTGGAATATTTGGCATATTCCAAGTGTCATATATTTCTGGACAGCTGGGTAAAATAACAGTGATGGGATAGCCAAAATTACACAACAAATGGGTTATATTAGACCTTTAAGGATTGTTATATTTGTGGATATACAAGAAAGAAAATATAGGTGCAATGCATTTATGCCATATCTAGATGGGTGTCTGGCATAATCACATTTCTGTTCAAATCATATCTACAGACAGACTCATGCACCTAAACAGGGGCCATTATCAAATCATAAAAAATTAGAGTGAGATCAAGTTCGTTTAAGGTTCTAAGGGTTTAAATCATCTTATTCTTATTCATGTAGTCCAGCAGTCTGTTGTCACAGCAGCCAACCTTTTGTACAAGAAAGCTCACTAGCCTCCCAGAATAATTTGGGAGTCTTCGTAGACTCAGGTGGCAACCATCATTGGTGAAAAGGGCTTAGAATAGAAGAGAAGAGAAGAGAATATAGAAGAGAAGAGAAGAGAATAATGGAGTTGGAAGGGACCTTGGAGGTCTTCTAGCCCAACCCCCCTGCTTAGGCAGGAATCCCTACGCCACTTCAGACGAATGATTATCCAATATTTTCTTTAAAACTTCCAGTGTTGGAGTATCTACAACTTCAGGAGGCAAGTTGTTCTACTGTTTAATTGTTTTAATTGTCAGGAAATTTCTCCTTAGTTCTAAGTTGCTTCTCTCCTTGTTCAGCTTCCACCCATTGCTTCTTGTCCTACCCTCAGGTGCTTTGAAGAATAGCTTCATTCCCTCTTCTTTACAGCAACCCGTGAGATATTGAACACTTCTATTATGTCTCCCCTTGACTTTATTTTCATTAAACTAGACCTACCCAGTTCCTGCAAACCGTTCTTCATGTGTTTTAACCTCCAGTCCCCTAATCATCTTTGTTGCTCTTTTCTGCATTCTTTCTAATGTCTCAACATCTTTTTTACATCATGGCAATGTAACATCGGGGCTTTGCATAGATTAATCTAGTGGACCAATTGCACCCTTTCCTGGACCAGGAGGCCTTGCTCATGGTTACCCATGCCTTGGTCCCCTCTCATTGGAATTATTGCAGTAACTCTACCTGGGACCCCTCTTGAAGACCATACAGAAACTTCGACTGGGGTGTCCTAGGTTTCCCCGTGTAACATCTCTTTTGCATGAGCTGCACTGGCTCCCAGTGTTTTTATGGGTACAATTCAAGGTGCTGTTTATCACCTTCAAAGCCCTCTATGAGACCGCCTTACCTTAAAGACATCTACTTGTCCTAACAGGTCAGATAGGGTGGGCGGCCCCCCTGGTTCCGTCCCCCAAATATTGTCATCTAATTTGAGCTAGGAAGCAAGCCTTTTCCATGGCAGTTCCTAACCTATGGAACGTTTTGCCCGCTAAAGTTCAGCAGACCTCCACCCTTTTACTCTCCCTTAAAATCTTAAAGATCTCCTTTTTTTCTCCCAAGCATTGAGATATTAGATGATAAGGTGTTTGCATGGATTGACATCAAGTTTTTCTTTTTATTGTTTTTATTATTTTATTTTTGAGTGGTTTTTTTTCAATTAATAATAATAATAATAATAATAATAATAATAATAATTTATTAGATTTGTATGCCGCCCCCTCTCCGAGGACACATTATTTTAGAGCTCAGAATTTCCTGAAAGATGGTCATATGCATATATATGAATGTTTGGGGCGGCGGGCAGACAGGTAGATAGCTAGATAGACAGATAGACAGACAGACAGACAGCTAGATAGAGATAACTGATAGATAGCAGATAGATAGATAGATAGATAGATAGATAGATAGATAGATAGATAGATAGATAGATAGATAGATGATAGATAGATAGATAGATAGATAGATGATAGATAGATAGATAGATGATAGATAGATAGATAGATGATAGATAGATAGATAGATAGATAGATAGATAGATAGATAGATAGATAGATGATAGATAGATAGATGATAGATAGATAGATAGATAGATAGATAGATGATAGATAGATAGATAGATGATAGATAGATAGATAGATAGATAGATAGATAGATAGATAGATGATAGGTAGGTAGGTAGGTAGGTAGGTAGGTAGATAGATAGATAGATAGATAGATAGATAGATAGATAGATAGATAGATAGATAGATAGAGTATATTTACAGTAATCAATTTCTACATACATATCAAAGCAGGGTGATCAATTCAATCCAAGGGAGAACCATACTTTGATTCTGCACTCTGATGAAAAAGAGTGCTTCACCTGAACATATGCTAGATCAATGCATCTTGTCCAAGTTTCATGCAGCCCTAAAGCACAACATTATTTCTACTCACCAGCACCCAATAGCTGTGTGTACACAGTTTCATGAAAGATAATGACTCCAGGACCCAAAGTGGACAATGGAACATCCAATCCACAACGGGCTGTGGTTGCTTTCAGTTCTTTGGTGAAGTGTTTCAGGTATGCTTCTGAAGCATCTCCAAGAAACTTGAAGAGATCATTGTGGAGTCTGTCAGCATGTGTACGGTAGATGATGAGATCTGAAATAGCCAAGACCTTCAGAAGCAGCCGGGTCCTCTGACTTAGATTCTCCATGGCACCAAGAAGACCCTCTGTGTCAATCACTACCATTTTATGAGCAGGGTCATAGGCAGCCCAAACACCTACTGTACAAGACTCCTGTGCTGGAGAGGTTTTAAAGACTTCACGGCCATAAAAGAAGGTGTGGTTAAGGGTATGAGATTTCCCATCCCCTGTATTCCCAAAAATAGACACCACCTTTACATGTTGTTCAGGCTTGCAGTTCAGTTTTCTGATAAACTCTTCTTCGTTCTCCACCTTCCAACACAGGAAGAAAAAAAAAAAAGATGAGAACATTATAGCTGCTGAACTACGCTACTACATAAACCTAACCTGTCATCAAGCTGCCAATTATTATGTTTAATCTGCAATGCTCAGAGTTGATCATATTTGTATCAAAGGGATCCCATAGTTTAATAACCTCTTCCAAAAAGGCTATTATTTATATATATTTATATTACCAGTCCCCGAATAGGTGGGGATATCTAACAATTTCAAAAGGCTAACCTGTTGAATTTGGCATGTCTTTCTAATCCTAAAAGGACTCTAAAAATGTTACAGACTCTGTTAGAAAAGGATTGTACAAACAATCAAGGCAACATGACAATGTTTAAATTACAAATTCAAAAACTTTTGGCATTTAAAGACCATTCAAAACGAAACACACACTAAAATTTATAAAAGAGTGGTTCGCGTCCCATAGTAATTCTGCAATACTTAGTATGTCAGCTTAAGAGAGAACTAGGCCCAATGTACAAACATAAACCAGTCACCTACTCAACTGAATTTAAATTTATGTTGTTGTTATCATGATAATGTTGGGGAAGAAATGAATGGAAAAATTGATACATCTGGAAAAGAAAATACTTTTTTGCTCAACAAAATTTTTTTTAAAAAAAATGAGTGTTTCTTTTTCTTATGTTTTCAAGTCAGTATTGACTCCTAGAAAGTATCTGGAAGTCTCCCTGAAAGTTTCTGGGCAAAGTTTTTTCAGTTTGCCATTGCCTTCTTACTAGGACTGAGAAAGAGTCAATGGCTGGTTTTGTGTCTAAGACTGGACTAGAAGTCATAGTCTCCCAATTTCTAGCTTGATGCCTTAATCACTAGATCAACTGGCTCTTGGGTTCTATCATTTTCTCTTGCAGTATTTTCCAATTGAGTCAGCCGCCACTTAACTAACCGGATCCTGGATTACCATACCATAACTATGAAATTTATTTCTGGGAGAACAAAAAGTGGGTATCTTGTTCAACTCTTATTAAAGGATGCCTTTAAATTAAACAGACACATAAAGGATCAATTTTAGTCCTTGCCTCAAACCCTTACATTTATATTTTTCATCATATTCATTTCTAAGAAAAATTGTCAATGTACAGAAAAGGGATACTAGGACGTTATGTGGAATGAAATTTATTTATTATTTATTTTATTATTTATTACTTAGATTTGTATGCCGCCCCTCTCCGAAGACTCGGGGCGGCTCACAACATGTAATGAAATGAAATAACAAAGTCCTACAGAGATAGAATTAAATGTATAACTTCATTCTGTGCATGACAGAGCCAATTTTAGTGTACAGTGTTCCCTCGATTTCCGCGGGGGCTGCGTTCCGAGACCACCCGCGAAAGTCGAATTTCCGCGAAGTAGAGATGCGGAAGTAAATACACCATTTTTGGCTATGAACAGTATCATAAGCCATCCCTTAACACTTTAAACCCCTAAATTACCATTTCCCATTCTCTTAACAACCATTTACTCACCATTATTACTGGTACTCACCATTGAATGAGACACTTAGTGATCCTGATATTTATAAACATAATTATTTATTAACAATAATTATTTTTTTTGTTATTTATTTGCAAAAATTATTAGTTTGGCGATGACATATGATGTCATCTGGTGGGAAAAACTGTGGTATAGGAAAAAACCACAAAGCATTTTTTAATTAATATTTTTTGAAAAACCGTGGTATAGGCTATCCGCGAAGTTCGAACCCGCGAAAATCGAGGGAATACTGTACTTCCATATAAAATACTTGTTAAAAGTAAAAATGTTGTGCCAGAACAAATAAATACATCGAATTTTGAAAATACTAACACAAAATGGCTGCATGCAGGGCTTAATTATTACTCAAATGGCGGCCATGAAAAGTAGGTAATGGACCAGTTCAATATATACCTGCATAAGAAGTTACAGATTGGTACAGTCTGCTTGCAATCTGAAGCACTATTTTCCCTTGAACTTAAAATACTGTACAGTCCAATCAGAAATGAAGGGACAGAAAAAACCAGGCAAACAACCGATTGTATTTGCTTAATTTAGGATCTTTTTCTAATTTAATATTTTTATGCGTTGTCTAAATGTTTTATAAAGACATTAACAATAGTAAACTTCAGCAGCATTAAAGCCGCATATTTGCTAAATGCTTACATAATATTGTCCTACTTTGTTCATCATCTCAATTCAACAAATTGCTACTATAGGTGAGAGATGAATAATATGATTAAGGAAAAAATTTTGCCACGACCTTCACATGTCCAGAAAACAGCAATAATGTCTAATGCAATTTTTTACCCTATAGATGTATTGAATTTATAGTCAATTGGTCATGGTGATCAATAAAATTACAATTAATTGGTTGTGGTGCTAGTTACCATCTTTTTAAGGAAAACTACAAATTAAAGGCAGAAAAATATAGAAACATAGAAGACTGACGGCAGAAAAAGACCTCATGATCCATCTAGTCTGCCCTTATACTCTTTTTTGTATTTTATCTTAGGATGGATATATGTTTATCCCAGGCATGTTTAAATTCAGTTACTGTGGATTTACCAACTACGTCTGCTGGAAGTTTGTTCCAAGGATCTACTACTCTTTCAGTAAAATAATATTTTCTCATGTTGCTTTTGAAAAAAAATAAAATTATTGTTCTTATTAAAGATATTAGTCAAAGGTTTAAACTGGGCATTCAATAAACAGCAGCTTATGCCACTGAAAAGTTTCACAATGACTCAATCAATTTGTACTCATTGGGTACAAATGATCACACAGTCCAGTTCTGCAAAAGTTGCTTATGGACTTTGGAATTAAAATGTTGGTTTCTCAGAAGTCAGGCCCAAAGTTTTTCTCCATAACCTCTAAAGAACAAGAGGTGATGCCTCTGCCTCCTACAGCATCAGAACAAATCATATATAAGGTTCCTATGTACAATTTATCCTGATCTTTTTATGGGTATGGAAACACTGCAGAAAAGCTTTGTTAAGGCAAATGGGATAGGAACCCATGAAGAAAACATAATTTTAGTAAATGTCGAAACATTAATGTAATTGATCATTTGCGCTAAATCATAATATGATTTCTTTAATTTTGATTTAGCACATTGACAGGGTACTCACATTATATTAAGAAATAGTTGGCCTAACCAGAGTTTACTAAATAAACCACAATTATGTGGATACACATGCTGTACTAAGCCATAAATTATAAACCGTATTGCTTGAATTTTCTTCAAGCTATGCTAAAACCAAATCCATTACATTATGTCTTGAAGACAGGTAGGAAAAGATAGCAATTATCTTCAAAATAAAAGCAATCCATGTGGGCCAGACAGAGAAAGCCAAAGGCCATAAAAACAGGGCAGGAAAAATATTTACTGACCCCTCACATCCTGGACACAAACTGTTTCAACTCCTACCCTCAAAACGTCGCTACAAAGCACTGCACACCAAGACAACTAGACACAAGAACAGGGTTTTTTTCCGAACGCCATCACTCTACTAAACAAATAATTCCCTCAACACTGTCAGACTTTCTACTAAATCTGCACTTCTATTCTACTAGTTTTTCTCATCATTCCTATCACCCATTTCCTCCCATGTTGACTGTATGACTGTAACGTTGCTTATATCCTAAGATTTTTATTAATATTGCTTCTTCATTGCTTATTTGACCCCTATGACAATCATTAAGTGTCGCACCACATGATTCTTGACAAATGTATATTTTATTTTATGTACTCTGAGAGCATATGCACCAAGACAAATTCCTTGTGTGTCCAATCACACTTGGCCAATAAAATTCTATTCTATTCTATTCTAAAATGGTCAGGTCTGACTTATAATGTATCTTGTCAAATCAAAAGTAGAGTATCATTGAACATGAACTGATACGAAGGGAAGCAGAGTGATAATTGAGTTCATTTTTTCCCAAAACAGCTTCACCCTGAACTAAATAAGACATTCTTATCAATCTCTATTCATTTTCACAGCTCACAACAATTCTTACCTGAATCTCCTCCGTTTCGTCCACCAGCAGGAAGCTTACCACATGTTCTGTCATCTTCTTCCTCTTGGTCTCCTCATCCATTCCTTCCTCCTCTTGCTGCCCATGATGTTTGCCACTATGGTATACGGTAATGGGATGTTTTCTTTTGTTTCCACCAGCATGTGTCCTCTTCTGACACTCTAAACATAAGTTTATTTTGCATGCTTGGCACCTTACTGTTGCCCTTTGTCTAGAGCTTAGGATATTGTTTTGCAGGATGTTGCCACTTGTAAGTTTGCAGGTGTCACAGTATGGGACATGGCCAGGTTTGATTCGAGTCCGTTCGTGGTTTCTAAGTCTTTCTTGTCTGTGCAGTTCTTCTTCGCAACGCTGGCACTGCAAGCTTCCACATTCATCACATTCAAAGATTGCTTCATCTGTGCCACTGCAAGCATAGCTTTCTTGACACAAAAGTGCGGTATTCAGTCCTTTATCTACAGATGGAGGTTGGGCACTCATCTTCCACAAATTATTACTTTATAAAACTAGGATTTTTATCATATACATACATTGGTTTGCCAAAGGACTAAAATTAGTTCTTGTCTTAAGAGAGAGGAAACGATAAAAGTTGAGATGTATGTATCAGTTTTGATTCTTCACCTCTATGATGCTTTCATGAAATGCATTAAAAAAAATCTCACTTGATCTAAGAATTGTAAATACAAGTTTCCATAATGACTGTAACGTTCCACAATTAAAGTCACAATAAACTTGGATATATATATAAGAAAAACAATCTGATTTGCCTCCAAAACGTAAGCCAAATCTTTTCTTTGTGATGTCTAAAAAATAAGGGAAAACATTGCTTTTATACATGTTGTCACTCATGTGAAGGGAAAAAAGGATTGATATATAGATATATCATATCTATATATCTATATACATAGAGACAGATAGACAGACACATACATAACTACAATAAAAATTGCAAATATGAAAAAGCCTGTTACTTTCTTTATATAATGTATTCCTGTTTCAAAGTTAAAAACAGTTGTGGGTATGTTTAAAATCTTTGCATAACAAAAAATATCTTTCATTACAATAATCATATACTCAAAATCTCCATTTGAGCTTAAATATGATTAAAAACTACTTGGGGATCTTCCTACCATGTTGATAATGATGATTTTACCAAACAAGTATAGGACTGAACACCGTCCAACTAGGAGGCCCATGTTTTTTTGTTTTAAATAATTGTAAGTTACTTTCCATTCAATCAAATTGTGTGTCACATACTCTTAAGTAAAACTGTTTTGGACTGTACTCTTCCAAGCAATGATAGCATCTTTCATAAACACACACCAAGTAAACCACATCAAAATTGGACATATTTTTAAGTCCTACAAATAGACAATATGTCACATAGTGATGAATTATTTGCTTAAAGTACAGCAATAAAAATAACTTTAAGTTGCTTTTAAACGGGCCACGAGAGGGGAGCGGTAGGGGGAAGAGTGTTTACAGAAAACACATTGGCTCGGTGTTTACTTGTGACTCATTCGCTACAATGCGAAGATCTTGACTTAATCTTGTCTAATAATCCGAAGAAGAAAATATATAACTCATGGTTCGATTGAGTTACTTGAAAGCCCCACAGCCAGATAAACCTTAAACTAAATTTAATTTCTTGCGAGCCGCTAAATGTCCCCGTATAAACAAGAAATAAGCGAGAGGAAGCGGGAGTAAAATAAGAAGACAAAAACAAACCGTACAGAAGAGCAACGCAGCCCGATCTATTGTTTATAAAACAATAGGCATCTTCTTCCTCCTCCTCCTCCTTTTCCTCCCTGCAAGTCTCAGTGACTAAGTAATCAAATCGTCGTCTCCTCCCCCGGCTCCTCTTTTTTAACTACTAAACCCGGCGGTGGACAGGGAGGAATCCTTTTTTCCCCCTCTCCGATAAAAGGATTTAACTATTTAGCTCCCAGCGTGTGAACCTGCTGCCCCGGTAGATTTAAGGGCCAGTCCTAAGATCGCCTGTTTTCCCCCTTGTTGTCACTGTCGATCAGCTGATCTCAGGGAACTTCAGGGTTATTTTGTGTTTTTTTTTTCAAGGCAGGAAGATAGGTGGTCAAATGGGAAGGAAAAAGGAGGGACAGGTTGCATTGTGGGAAATGCAGTATTTTTGCGGGCAGCTTTGCTGCTTTGGAAACGGAGAGAGAGCGCCTCTGAAGCAGTAAAACAGAATCGCAGGGCCTAAGAGGTGCAGTTTCAAAAGCCCCAGGGCTCACGGTTGTGGGAAAACGGTGACAGAAGTAAGAAAGTGCATGGGCCAAATACAGGAGGTGGACAAAAAACCGGAAACTCCTTTAAAAATCATCAAAATATCTTTTAATATGGTGTTGGTCCACCTTTTGCGGCAAATACAGCCTCAATTCTCCGAGGTATTGATTCATTCAAATTGTGAATTGTTTCCAAAGGAATTTTAGCCCATTCTTTAATTAAAGCACCCTCCAGTTCTTTTAGAGACGATGGTGGTGGAAATTGACTTCTTACTTGAATCTCTAAAATTGACTATAAATGCTCAATAATGTTGAGGTCTGGTGATTGTGGTGGCCAGGTGAAATGCTGAACTTCATTAGAATGTTCCTCGTGCCATTCTTTAACACTTCTTGCTCTATGGATTGGTGCATTATCATCTTGAAAGATGGCATCCCCCTCTGGAAACAGTTCTTGAACCATAGAATGAATTTGGTCGGCCAAAATTCTTAAATAGTGATGGTTGTTAATTCTTCCATGAAGGGAAATCACTGGCCGGGCGGATTTCCAAGAAATAGCACCCCAGATCATCACTGAACCCCCGCCATGGTTGACGGTTGGGAGAAGGCAGTCTAGATGAAATTATTCTTTTGGCTGTCTCCAAATGTAAACACAGCCGGAGGTTGGAAAACGATGATTCATCAGATAAAATCACATTTTGCCACTGCTCAAGGGACCATTTCTGGTGGTTTCTTCACCATTCTAAAAGCTTTGAAACATTTGTCTTTGAGAGCAGAGGTTTTCTAATTGCAGCTCTTCCGTAGAATCCAGATTTGTGAAGCTCCCTTCGAACAGTTTTTGTGGAAACTGGGTCCTGTACGTGTCTATTGAGCTCTGCAGTGATTTTAGGAGCTGTGGTCTTGCGATTCACTCTAACAATTCACTTTAGAGTCCGACGGTCTCTCTCAGACAACTTCGACTTTTGACCAGCTGTGCTTGGCTGAGGACGTATTCCCTTCTCTTTCAAAAGCAGTCATTACTTTTGAGACATTACCTCTTGAAACGTCAAACATTTGGGCACTTTCTGTTATACTAGCGCCTGCCATTTGAGCACCAACAATTTGGCCTCTTTGAAAGTCTGAGAGGTCTGCCATTTCTAGAAGGTTACAGTAACCAATTTCCTTAAATTTCTGTAAAAAAAGAAGGTAGTTTTTAAAAAAATCAAATAACAATTTTTAAAAAAAACATTAAAATATGTCAAGTTTTGATTGATTTGAACATGTTAAAACATTATGCTAAAAAGTCAAGTGTTTCCGTTTTTTTGTCCACCCCCTGTAGAATATACGCTGTGCAGAATGTTTGAATAAACACGAGCCTTTAACATTTGCATCAGATTAGTGTCAACAAGAGATAAGTGTTCAAGCTTTTTGAGAAAATGATGAAGCATAAGACATTATAGCTTGATTAGATTAACAAAGTTGGAAGGGACCTTGTAGGTCATCTAGTCTAACCCACCACCCAAGCAGCAGATACCCTAAACCAAGAGTCCCCAAGATTTTGGACCTCAAGGACCACTATATTCATAATTTTAAATCCCAGGGACCACTAATATGATCTGCCTAATGACTGGCAGGGTGGGTGTGGCTAACTTGATGTCACTCAGGCGAAAGAGTGCCTCCCCAGCCTCTACTTGCCCTTTCCTTCCCAGCCTCTCCTTACCTGCCCGCCTGGGCTCCTTAGGGCCCGATTAGGAAGCAGTTATTGGAGCTAAGCAGCCATCACGAGAAAGAGTTGGCAAAATAGCTGGCTCAGTTCAAATTGGATCCGAGGAGGAGGCTCAACAGAAGCACCTCACTGAGGACTATAAGCATAGGCTTTCCAAGCAGAAGGAAGACCTGCAGGAGTTCAAGGCCGGGTATTGGCGCCTGGAGGCTCAGTGGGCTGAGTTGGTCAGCTAGTTCCACGCCATGATAACAGTTCCGATGGAACAAAGCTCTCTGGCTCTTTGCCACCAGCCTTCGCTCAAAACCCCATACCAGGAGGTTGAAGCAGACCCCAAGTCAGAATTTCTGCCCCACCTCCAACCTGCACAAAAAGACCCTGAAGGGAGAGACTCTCTGCAGCAACGTTCATTTCACATATCCAACTCAGGGGCCATAGCTTGAGGACCCCTGATTTACTGCAATTTTAAAAAATGCAAATACTTTTTCTGTGGATCACCAAACATTTTCTCATGGACCACCAGTTGGGGACCACTGTCCAAAGGTGAAGTCTCCAATGATGAAGTTTCCACCACTTCCGAAGGCAAGCGGCTCCATTGGTTCATTGTTCTCACTGTCAGAAAATTTCTCCTTTTTTCTACGTTGAATCTCTCCTTGATCAGTTTCCATTCATTATTCTTTGTCTGGCCTTCTGGTGCCTTGGAAAATAGCTTGATCCTTTCCTCTCTGTGGTAGCCATTCAAATATTGGAACACTGCTGCTATCATGTCTTTCCTGGTCCTTTTCTTCACTAGACTAGTGTTGTATCCTGTAATGGCTACCTTGTAACTCTGTAAATAGTTTGTTCCTCTTTCGGCGCTGTCTGAGCCCAAGCAGGAAGTCGCTCCTGATTGGCTCAGACGCGGCCGGCTCTGGCTTTGGCGGGAACCGCAAATATATAAAAGGAGCGGTTTCTCCAGCCAGAGTCAGTCGGTACTCGCTGAATTGTCACTTTACCTTGCTGAGCTGTCACTTGTTCTCTGAGCTGAATAAAAGTACCGATTGCTCAAAACCCTGTCTCTGGGTCTACTTCACTGGCGACGAACGGACGGAAGAAACTTCGCGTGCAACATGGACAAAATCCAGATCGGCCAGGCTCCGGAACTCTTCGATCCCGAGAAATCGACATGGGACGAGTACATGGCCACCTTCGAGATCTTCCTCGAGGCGGCGGGAATGCAGGACGCCGAAGCCGATCGCAAACGGGCTATTTTCCTTAACTACTGCGGCGCAGAAATCCGCAGACTAGCCCAAACTCTCACCGAACCAGAACAAGCAAGAGCCACAGCGTGGGACGTCCTACAACAAAAACTGGCGAGCCACTTCAAGCCGACCAAACCAGCCATGGTTTTTCGGCATCAATTCCACATGATGGTTCAGAGGGAAACCGAGTCGATCAGCCAGTTTACAACGCGGCTGCGAACGGTACTTGCTCAATGCAAGTTTAAAGACCCGGAAGCTCGCCTCACCGACGCCCTGGTTTTCGGCATGAAAAGCAACACGGTGAGAAATAAACTCCTCATCGAAGAAGAGCCGACTCTACAAACCGTAATTAAACTGGCGCAAACCGCAGAAGCAGCCGACGCGGCGGCGAGAGAATTGAAAGAGCACGGAAGGCGAGAAATCATTGCGAAAATCGACTCCGCGTCTTCCAGCGCCGTGGAAACAGACAGCCCCAGCCAACAAAGTTCCAGCGGAGACAACTGCCTCCTGGTGCAAGACCAGCCGAGACACCTGAGAGCTACTCACCCAGCCCCCTGCGCGGGCTGCCGGGGAAATCACCAGCGCCATCGATGCCCCTTCCGAGACGCTACATGCCGCGGTTGCAACCGGAGAGGCCACATCGCCATCGCATGCAGAGCAACAGCGCCAGAGGACACATTTGCCACACCGCAATACCAGCGACCTCAAAACCAGACCCCCCAAGCGCGAGAAAGGAGACCATTCCGCAACGCAGGTCAAAGGAACTACTCAACCGCTAACCGCGACTACTATAGAGGTAACTCTCAATTTTCCGTGAATAACACGGCAACCAAAAAGGGGGCTAAAATTGTTATATCACTGTTACTCAATAACCAACCTTGCTCAATGGAGCTGGATACGGGCTCTAGGTATACCATCATGCCCTGGGAAAAATTTAAACTGTATATGCCTAATGTATCTAAGGCTGACCTAAATCAAACCTCTTTGGTGATTAGAGACTTTCAGGGGGGAGTAATCTCGGTCTTGGGAACAGCAAATGTACCTATCGCATTCAAAAATGTTAAATGTACCCTTCCCATGCTTATTGTAACAGGGGCCAAGCACTCTCTTCTGGGTTTAGCATGGATGGAACCACTGGGGATCGAGATTTCGGGTGTGTGTAATGTGAACTGTTATGATATGCCTAACTTTGTGAAAGAGTTCCCTGAAGTGTTCAGCCCCACACTGGGATTGTATAAGGGGCCCCCTATATCTTTCTCTATTGACCCCAAGGTCCCACCGATCAGACTAAAACCTCGCAGGGTCCCCCTGCCGCTCCTCCCCAAACTAGACATACAGCTGGACAAACTCATTAGCCAAGGTATTTTGGTCCCTGTGGAGCAGGGGCCATGGGAAACTCCCATAGTTACCCCTCTGAAGCCAGATGGCTCTTTAAGAGTTTGCGCTGATTACAAATCGACCCTAAACAAGGCACTCCAACACCACCCCTACCCCATTCCGGTTGTGCAACAACTGCTACACTCCCTGGGGGAGGGGAAAAGGTTCGCAAAGATCGACCTGGCGCAAGCTTACCAGCAACTTCCGGTCGATGAACAAACAGCAAACGCTCAAACAATTGTAACGCACAGGGGGGCTTTCAAATGCACGAGGTTACAGTTTGGGGTAAGCATAGCCCCAGGAATATTCCAGAGCATTATGGAACGCCTATTGTCAGGGGTAAATGGGGCCATTCCATACTTTGATGACATCTTAATTGCAGGGGAAAACCAGGAACAAGTAAACAAAAGAATAAGGGAAGTACTTAAGAGGTTACAGGACAAAGGTTTAAGAATCAAGCCTGATAAATGTGTCTGGGGAACCAACAGCATAGAATTCCTAGGATATAAAATAGATAAGGAAGGCATCCACCCCACAACAGAGAAGCTGAGAGCAATTAGAGAAGCCCCAGAGCCACGAGATAAGAATGAGTTGCAGGCATTTTTGGGCCTCCTTAATTTTTATTCCGTTTTTTTAAAGCAGAAGGCAACAGTAGCAGAGCCTCTCCATCGTTTACTCCAGAAGGAAGCCCGCTGGACATGGGGGAAAACTGAACGTGAAGCTTTTTCTCAAATAAAAAATTTATTAACCTCTAAAAGTGTAGTAGTCCAATATAGTGCTTCACTACCCATTAGGCTCACGTGCGACGCTTCGCCGTACGGCATAGGAGGAGTCCTAGCTCACGTTCTACCTAATAAGACAGAGGCCCCAATAGCATTTTTTTCTAGAACCATGACCAGCACAGAAAGGAATTATAGCCAGTTAGACAAGGAGGCTCTAGCATTAGTGGCAGGGGTAAAGAAGTTTCACAATTACATTTTTGGAAGAAGCTTTGAGCTAGTCACTGACCACAAACCCTTACTAGGCCTGCTAGCCCCCAACAAGCCCACTCCACCTTTCATGTCTCCAAGACTAATCAGATGGGCTCTTTTCCTCTCAGGGTATCAGTATGAGCTCACCCACAAGGGGGGGAAGGAAATCAATCATGCAGACGGCCTAAGCAGATGCCCCATAGCAGACTTAGTGGAAGACCCTGTTCCTTCCACAGATGTGTTAATGATAGAACTCGAGGAAAACCCACTAACCACAGCAAAAGAGGTAGCTGCACACACGCAGCAAGATCAAATCCTTAAACAAGTGGTGAACTGTGTTCTAAAGGGATGGCAAAATGATGTTGTGAAACCTGAATTGTGTGATTTTAAAAACAAAAGACTTGAATTATCGTATGTAAAAGGTTGTTTACTGTGGGGGGATAGAGTGATCATTCCCAAAAGCCTAAGGGGAAAGGTACTCAAAATGTTACATGTGGGTCATCCTGGGATTGTCAGGATGAAGAGCCTGGCAAGGGGGCATTTATGGTGGCCAGGGCTGGATGCTGATATTGAAAATTGGGTTTCAAAGTGTGATCCGTGCCAAGAGTCACGACCCAGTCCCCCCAAAACAACTCCGGCTGAGTGGGAACAGCCTGCTGGTCCTTGGTCTAGAATCCACATTGATTTTGCTGGCCCAGTGGGGTCTCAGTATTTTTTAATAGTGGTTGATGCTTTCTCCAAATGGTTGGAAATAATAGCAATGAACAACATAACCACAAGTGCCACTATCAAGGTATTGAGCAGACTGTTTGCATCCCATGGTTGCCCAGATCTCTTAGTGTCTGACAATGGGCCACAGCTAACAGCCAGGCAATTCGAATTGTTCCTAGATGGCCTAGGGGTCAGGCATGCCCTCATCTCGCCTTACTCGCCCTGGGCTAACGGATTGGCAGAACGTTACGTACGGGTGGCAAAGGAGGCATTGCGCAGATCAGGCCCTGGGGATGTGCAACAGAACTTGGACCAATTCTTACTCACCCAACACATTACCCCTAACTCGCACACACATGTAAGCCCTGCAGAGTTATTGATGGGAAGGAAGTTGAGGTCACCACTAGACAGGTTAAACCCAAGGTTCTGTGTTAATAATAACCAAATGTGTACAAAACCTGAAAGAGAAATGTATTTGGGACAAAATGTATATGTAAAAAGTTTTGATGGAAATGTAAACTGGATGAAGGGAATTATTGTTAAGCAAAATGCACCTAAGACCTATGTTGTTAAACTAGAGGATGGTCGTTTGTGGAAACGACACATAGACCACATTCGGAAGCGAACAGAAAATCAATTGCCACAAACCGCTGACATGGACTCTCCCCCTTCAACAGACTTTAGTACATTGCCCGAAATAAGAGACACGCAAAGAGACTTATCGGGCCAGGGGGAACCATCCAGCGACGCCGAACCATCCTCGTCCTCCGAAGCCTTCGTTGGGCCCGCCAGGCCAAGTCCGCAACACCGGGAGAACAGCGGCGAGCCATCCTCCACAGTCGGTGGCGAAGGAGAAATTGAACTGCGCAGGTCAGCGCGAGCTCCTCAGAGGCCCCGCCGATTGGACGACTTTGTCACATGGCTTTCTTGATGGATGTGTCCAACTATGAGGGGAGGGGTGTTGTATCCTGTAATGGCTACCTTGTAACTCTGTAAATAGTTTGTTCCTCTTTCGGCGCTGTCTGAGCCCAAGCAGGAAGTCGCTCCTGATTGGCTCAGACGCGGCCGGCTCTGGCTTTGGCGGGAACCGCAAATATATAAAAGGAGCGGTTTCTCCAGCCAGAGTCAGTCGGTACTCGCTGAATTGTCACTTTACCTTGCTGAGCTGTCACTTGTTCTCTGAGCTGAATAAAAGTACCGATTGCTCAAAACCCTGTCTCTGGGTCTACTTCAACTAGCAATGCCCAGTTCCTATAACTCTTCTTCATGTGTTTTAGTCTCCAGTTCCCTAAACATCCTGGTTGCTCTTTTTCTAGAGTCTCAACATTTTTTTAAAAAGTATGGCGACCAAAACTGGATGCAGTATTCTAGGTGTGGTCTTATTAAGGCTTTATAGAATGGTATTAATACCACTCTTGATCTTTGTATCCCTCTCTTAATGCAGCTATTAATGTAGCTAATGCACATAGCATAACTGAGAAAGCCAACAAATTCCTCCCAATAAGACAATTTGTGCTTCATTAACTATAGAAGGGCACCATATAACAGTAAGTCAGCCATGTCAAATAGGGAATCTAATTTTCCTAATGTGAAATCCAATCACATAAAGTCTGGACAGAACACAGTAACACAAAATTAAGTTCAGGAGGATGGTGAAGGAATGAGACTAGGCTTCTTATTTGTTTAACCTACAGACTGAATATGTACTGCAGGAGGCTGGGTTGGAAGATAAGCATGGTTTTAAAACTGGAGAAAAAAATAACAACCTGCAGATGACATTCCACTAGCGGAAAATGCTAATATTTAGGAATTAATGTCAAAGACCACAGGGAAAAATGGGATTGCAAATGAATAGCAAGAATACTAATTGATCAGAACAGGGATAGCTGCCAGAATCAACCATGTAGGTATTAAAATGGTGATTAGCTTCTACCTTTTACAATTGATTTATCAATAATAAAGAAGCCAGCAGTCATGAAATATACAGCAGCTTAGCACTTGCTAGAGTAGCAATTAAGCCGACCTCAAGATAGGACTCCACACTAATTACTTTTAAGGAATATTGATGCCCCACAACAAATACAAGAGACAAAATCCTTGCACCATTCTTTTGCACTCTCCAAACTATATAGTACAGGTAATCCTCGACTTACAACCGCAATTGAGTCCCAAATTTCTGTTACTGAAACATTTGTTATAAGAGTCTTGCCCCATTTTATGACCTTTCTTGCCAGTTATTAAATGAACCACTGCAATTGTTAAGTTAGTAACACAGTTGTTACATGAATCTGGCTTCTCCATTGTTTGTCAGAAGGTCGCAAAAAAAGCGCATGGCCTGCAGCCATCATAAATGTGAGCCAGTCTGCTAAGCACCCAAATTTTGATCAAATGGTCACAGGAATGCTGGAAAGGTGAAACTGTGAAAACCAGTCATAAGTAATTTTTTAGTGCCGTTGTAACTTTGGTCACAAAATGAACTGTTGTAAGTCGAGGACTACCTGAACAATAACACAGGAACACAGATATCATTTTACTGTTCTTCAATCTTTCTCCACCATTTGTCCTAATTGTTTAAGACAAAAATCTGATTCAAGAGTAGAACACAGGAGGAAATAAATAACTGTGAGACAGTGAAAATGACAACTCTTTACCTCTTGGCATTTAATGCTTCTAAAAGGAGTGTAAGATCTATTCTGGAAAAACCACCAACACCAGATCATTTTAAGAATTTTATTTATTTTATTTTATTTTACTTATTTATTTATTTGTCAACCATGTATAGGGTAGTAGTAGTTTGTATAAATATAAATAAGGACAATAGAACAGGGATGGTAGGCATAGTGGTGTGCTTATGCACACCCCTTACAGATCTCTTAGAAAAGAAGAGAGGTAAACAGAATACTGTAATCTATTGATTGAGTGAATGATCATTGAATGTTTTTAAGTTTTTAGGATTTTTAAAAAAGTATTTTAACTGTTAATTGGATCAAATTGTTTTATTATGTATTCTATGTTTGTTGTGAGCCACCCTGAGTCCAGGGAGAAGGGCGGCATACAAATCCAATAAATAAATAAATAAACAGTAAGGTTTATTTACTGGTTATTATTTATTTACGCTAAGGTTAAAGTTTTTCGTTACACTGGTTACACTGTTTATTTACACTAAGGTTAAAGTTTTTGGGGTTTGGGGAAGAAACCAGAGTCAGGTAGTGCATTCCAGGCATTTACCACTCTTGCTGAAGTCGTATTTTCTGCAGTCGCTTGGAGCAGTTTACATTAAGTTTGAATCTGTTACGAGTTTGTGTATTGCTGCAGTTGAAGGTGAAGTATCATTAACAGGAAAGATATTTTGATATATAATTTTATGAACTATATTTAGATCAGATCGGAGGTATTGTAAATTGTCTAATCCCAGTATTTCAAGTCTAGTGGAATAAGGTATTTTGTTACCAGCGGAGGAGTGAAGGACTCTTATGAAATATTTCTGGACTCTCTCGATTGTATTGTCTGATATGCAATGCAGGTTCCAGACAGGTGAGCTGTATTCCAGAATTGGTCGAAAAAATGTTTTGTAAACTCTGATTAGCAGTGTAATATTGCCAGAGAAGCTGCTACGTAAAATTACATTAACAACTCTTAGTGCTTTTTGGCAATATTATTACAGTGGGCTCTTTGCTAGTATCTATTACTAGTCCGGATTTTTCCATTTCGGACGTGTTAACATTACAGATTCTTTTAAAGCTGAACCCGAAAGAAATGTTCCAAAATGAAAAAGGAGCAGGAGCGCCGCTTCTTCCACTGGAACAACCACAGCGGCCGGGAAGAGAGGACGGAAGTCGTCCAACCGCAGACATGCACAGACACCAAAACAATTCCTAGAGGTGCCCGTTCCTCGCGATTCCTCTAGGACTAATTCATCTTTACCTCTCCATGGTCAAAACGATCGCGATGCTGGGCGGTCTTTGGCGGAAAGCCGAATTTTTTGGGGGGGAAGGAGGGGGAGGAGAAGGTTGTCCATGTGACCAACCCGCGTAACGCGACGGCGCCTGTAGCTCCGAGTGGCGCGTTTGCGGCCTAGTTTCCTTTGCCGGGTCGAGAAGAGTTGGAGGCTGTTGGGCCTGTTTGTCTTCGGCCGCTGCGTTCGGTGAGAGAGCGGGGCAATGCCCGTGCAATTTTATGCTTTAGGGATAAAGAGGCGGGGCCGAGGAGGGACGGGGGTTTGGGCGACTCGGGGCACCCGTGTCCGGGGGGGGGGGCCTTCAAGAATTGGGGGGGGCGGGCTGAGGTGGCCTTTTTGGAGCTTTTCAGGGAAGGTTATGACGCTTTTGAAGGGCGGGGGACGAGGAGAGAAGGTTTGGGTGTCTCCTTTTTTTCTTTGAAAGCGTCGTGAGGGGAAATAGGGGTGTAGAGGGCGACGAAGGCGATAAAGGCGACACCGAAGGCCGCTCTATCGAGGCCTGAAAGCCCGGCCCGTTCGGAGTTAGATATCCCCCCCCCCCCCCCCCCGAGCCCATCCATCCGTGTTGGCTTTCATGCGGTTACCTCGGCGCTTGACCAAGCGCAGCCTCGAGAGGTGAATTGGCGGGTGTGAGTGAATCATTACGAAGCAACCCTTAGCCGGCAGGCAAAAAAACGATCGTTTAAAACACGAGGGGTGGTTGGGGGTTGATTATTTTTGGGGTGGGAGTGTTGAAAATTAATAACCGAATGAAGATTAAAAAAAAACCAAAAACCTAATCTCAGAGACTCCAAAAAGGATCCTTAGAGGAGGGGGTTTTTTGCGGTCCGGCCAATGGTTTTTAAGAAAGTAGCTCCTTTAGAAAACGGTATTTAAAAGGGCTCGTATTTAATCACCTTCAGCGCTTCTTGAAGTGCTGGTATAGGATCAATCACGACCATTTTAAGGAGCGATTAATCATCCCTGAAAAGCACCACAGGGCTACTATCTATGCATTTATTTTTATGGATCTGCCGTCTTCTGCGGACTTAAAAAAAATACATTTGTAATCTTATATTGTAATCTTTACATGCTTATCTGAAATTTAAGCCAAACTGACTTTTTTAAAAGGGGGAATGACCCTGTAAATGGTATTAAAAATGTGCTCTAAGCCCGAAGATATTTACCTGAAATGAAATCTAAACGAATTAAATTTGTAATCCAGAAAAGAGAAGGTAATCTCAGAAAAACAGATGGTAAGGTAATGAGAAGATATGAGGAGATAATCTCAGAAAGACAGGTGGTAAGTTGACTTTAAGTGCATCTTTTGTGTTTAGCTTTGAAATGTGGTTATCCATAGACTGTTAGCCGCTTTATTGTATTTCAAGTTTTAGGTGCTGGATGTAGTTTCTTTCTCTTGCTTTTCTCTCTCCTTGCTTCAGTCAAGATGCCATCAATTAAAGAAGAGAAGGTGGCAGTGTGGCTAGGAGGGCCTTTTCACAATCTTGTGTGCCAGTTCCTAGATCAGGAGGCTCTTTCCACAGTCCCCATTAGACTACTGTAAAGTAAAACACTCTACATGGGGCTGTCTTTGAAGAGTATCTGGAAGCATCAGGTGCAGAATATGTGTTTCCAGAATACCACATGTTGTACTTCTGTTCCATGAGCTGCATATGTTGCCACTTTGCTCTGGGACCTCTTCCAGGTCCTGGTATTATCCTTTAAAGACCTTTCTGGTGTGTGACCAACTTATCTGAGAGACTGCATCCCTCTATTACAGCGGTCCCCAAACTACGGCCCATGGGACGGATGCGGCCTGCTGTGGCCATTTATCCGCCCTTCAGCAGCGCACAAGATTTTACCCATGTAGATATAATAAGCTCCTGAATCGGTCTGCTGTGCAGCCATCAGGACCTCCTGCACACTAACTTTTGAAGTGGCGCAAAGCCACGCTGTCCCAGATCGCTCGCTCACTCGCTCGCCTCTTAAGATCTGCCACTAAGATCTGCCAAAGAGGAAGAAGATCCGGATTGGATTACAACACCAATTATATTTCTCATTTATTAACCATTATGCCAAAGTGCTGCCTTCTTTCTTTATACATTTTTCTATAAGCCAAGAAAACCTTGTATAGCCAATCAGAAGTTAATAAAAGAAAATTAAAAACAAAACATAAACATATATGAATTTCAGTGTCAGGCCCAACATTCAGACTTTTTCTCACCACCCCTCTCTAAATAATACGTTCCCATTTTGTTTTTTTACTTTAAAATAAGGTATGTGCAGGGATTTGTTCATAGTTTTTTTTTATAGTCCGGCCCTCCAACAGTGAACTGGCCCCCTGTGTAAAAGTTTGGGGACCCCTGCTCTATTACATCTGCCCGTCTCTCTGAGTGGTAGAGAATGCAGACTATGGGTTCTGTCTGCTAAGGATTTAAACTTCATGGGTATAAAGAGTTAGGCATTCTCCCAGTCCCAAAGTGAGGCGAGGCTCTACCCCTGTTGATGTTCAAGAGGTCCCTCAAGACCTGGTTTTGTTACCAGGCTTTCTCCCAGGAGACCAGTGAAATCTTATAATGGATTATAATGGCTGCAGCTGATAATTATTTTGCCATACAGTTTTTCATTTCTAATGTTTGTTTTAAATTTTACAAATGACTTCTTAATGTACAGTATTTATTTTAATGTATTGTTATACAATACCATATTGGTATGCTGTCTATATTTTTTCATAGTTATTAGAAATTCAGGGGTTCTTTGGCAACTTCTCTGTGTGTGCTTGATTTTTGTTTAAGTCATAACATTTTTTATAATGTTTCTGCATTAACATTTTTATTGAGTTATAAAGTAATGTAAAACACAAAGTAAATAGGAAAGCAGTGTGGAGGAAAAGAGGAAGGAGACGTGAGTAAAGGTAAGGAAAAAAAAGAAAAAGAAGCATTGACTTCCAACTCACTCTGTTACAGTAAAGTAAGGCATTAACATTAAATCATAACTTTTTGCTTTTTCATAATAATATGAACAAGCCATTTATATAGATATCTATCAATCTAATAAGTAAAGTCAGTTTCATTCTTCTCTACATCAAGCACATAGTTCAGAAACTCTCCATGTGGAAACAAAAGTACTTATAATGTTTAGTCATGTGATTCCTGAAATATCTTTTATCTTTTTCTCTATTCTGTTTTATAGTTTTAAGGGGGAAATGTGTACTGTGTTCATTTTAGAATTTGCAGAAATATTCCATTGACTTTATCATACCAAAATAACCAGAACTATTGATTAATAAAGTACTATCTGTTCTTGAAAATGCCACTCGATACTAACTTCTGTTATTTCCTCATATAGTTACAATAATTACTTGGGAACAGTTAGATTCTGAGAGGAACAACTGATGGATATAGCTGAATCAATTGAATTATTTCAGAAGTATTTTGCTCATTAGTAAGACCATAATGATACATTAAATAATGTTTTATATTCTGTAATACAGTTTTTAGATAACTCTGTCATGAGTCAATGTCTGGTTTCATCCAGGGTTTTTTTTTGGGGGGGGGGGGTTCTTTTCTTTTCCACAGTTGGAACAAGGATTCCATTCCTTAACATTTTCCTTTTGTTTTCTGCTGTTTTTCTTTTTGCTGAATATTCTTCATTTTGCCTATTTTCATCTGCAGAAGTTTTTTTTATTTCCTAATTTTGGATTTTTAAAAATATTATTTGGTCACCATTTTCTTCTTTATTTATGAAATGACACCTGTTTTGGAATTAAGCTGATTCCTTCAGCAATCTTTCTTGGATCAAAAATTGTTCTCATCTCTTTGTTATTGGTTAATCTTCATTTTATCAGCATATTTTGCTTGTTTAAATTATTTTTAATTTCTGAACATAAAACCAATTTGCCTTTTGAAACTTTGCTTTGGAAATACTATAATTGGAAAACTAGAATAGGACTCTGTAAAGCATGTTTCACAACTGATAATCACATAAAATAATTAGTATGCTTTCATTTTTCTATTCTTAAGCTTTGGAATTCAGCTGTCTTTTTAGGTGAAAATAAATTAAGTGAAAGATCCTTTTAAATAAATACAGAATTATAGCCTCATCTAATCTGTTTTTGAATACAAGAATGAAGGGATGAAACACTTTTTGATTGAATGTTTACTATATTTAATTTATTTTGCAATTCTATAAAATCATTTAGTACTAAAAGAACTTAAATCTGAGCAAGCAATAAATAATTCTCATCAATGAGCACAAAAAAGGTTCTGTCTTTTACTCGCCTGCTTTTTTTAACACCCTTAATAAAGAGTATTAATTTCTTATTTGTGAGCCCCTATTAGAAAGTGAAAGCATATCAAAGGTTCAGCAAATTTATAGAGTATGCAATATCTCAACTAGGTGACTTTGTTTCATTAATTTAGCACAGATGCACAGCAGACTAACAATAGATTCCTTTCCACTTCTGGCAACCGACTTTTTGTGCTAATTATATGAGAAAACTTCATTTCCAGTGTGTCCAATCTATTTAGAATTATAGTAGATTAGTATCTAATGGTGGATGCCCTATGACTTTGTTGTCAACTAGAATTGTGTATGTCAATTTGTTTTGTCTCCAATCCATGTGGCCATGTCATGCATAAGACAGTGTGTCCAATCAGTTCAGGAACCAATTGGAATTGCTGGAGAAAGGAGATAATAATTTTCATTCTTCCTGTAACATTTAACTGCATTTAACATTTAATATTGGTTAGGTAGAAGGGCATTTTTGAAAGAGTATATATTCTATTTATATCATTTCAGAAGTGCCCTTCTATCTACCCAATATGTACATAGTGCATAGCTAAATAGGCCTTTAGAAGTAGTGTGACCATAGTTCATTCACTTGCTCCTGACCTATGCAGAACTCCTTGTAGTTGCACATGCACCATGATTACAAGAAGAGTGCTTAGTTATAGGATTGCAGCAAATAATCAATTATCCAGAAAACAGCATAAATAAAAACTCCACCTCTATAAGCAGCAAAAAGAAAATATCATCTCAATATAGACATTTTTGAAGAAATGTTGGAAGTTACCCTGAATCATCTCGCAGCGAGATGGACAACAAACAAATTTAATAAATAAATAAATAAATATAAATAAATAAATAGAACACATATTATTAGCTTTAGAAAGTGATATGGAAATGGATACCAGGCATTTGAACCCATTGAGCCTGTTTCACGAATGGAGTGCTGCTACAGAAAAGACCTGTTAACCAATCATGTCCAAATCCAATTTGGAAAAAGATTGTGGCATACTGATAGCTCTTGATTTATAACAGTTCATTTAGTGGCCATTTGAAGTTATAATGTCACTGATAATACAGCCATTTTTTATATGATCATTGCAGCATCTGTTTGGCAGTTGGTTTATGATGGCTGCAATGTCCCAGGGTCATATGACCCTTCTTTGTAGTTTCCAACAAGCAAAGTCAATGGGGAAGCCAGATTCATTTAACCATGTTAACAACTGCTGTGATTCACTTAACAATTGTGGCAAGAAAGGTGAAATGAGGCAAAACTCAATGTCTCACTTAACAACAGAAATTTTCTCATTTGCAGTTGTAAGTCAAAGATTACCTATATTACAGAAGATTGTCTCCTGTATCTTTAGGCTTCTGCATTTTGTTAACTAATAATATTTTAAACTGTAGCAAGCATTCTCCTGGTATTATTCTAAGAGCTTTTGGAATACCTCCATTGAACTAGTAATTAACATAATCAGCTTTTATGAGTACCGGGTTAAATACATTTCTAAAATGTGTGCTGTTCGATCAGAAATACAATTTTAATTAAAATGATTTAAATCAATTTGACTGAATTTAATAGAAATTATATTGCTATACAATGGTATATATAGATATATGTGTGCCTTCTATTTAAACAACTGTAATGTCATCTGTATAACTGCCTGGAACCATTGTTTTAATTGAGTAATAGAATAATGTCATCCTAAAAGGGAAAGTAAGCTAAGGATCATAAGGAAATTCTTTTTTTATTTAAGACCAATACAATTAGGTTTGATCAAATTAAACAAATGATTATTGGTTGCTGGCCCTAAATAGTTTAGAATAAATCACTTTTACAGAAATTTGAGGAGATTTTATAACAGGTAGACATATTTTTAGTACAGTCAAAAACTGTATTAGTTGAAAAGAATGCTTAAAGAGGTATTTTTCAGTTGTGTAAAGACATATATGGTTTTGTCCAATAAGCCATTGCTGAATTAGACCTTAAAGAGAGAGCTCAAAATAATATTATGTATGAACTAGAATAGAATAAAATAGAATAAATAAAATAGAATAGAATTCTTTATTGGGCAAGTGTGATTGGACACATAGGGAATTTGTCTTTGGTGCATATACTCTCAGTATATGTAAAAGAAAACATTTGTCAAGAATCAAATGCATTTCCACTGAACTGTTGGAATTACTCTGGGTATTTTATTACAGTGATAAAGAACATTAGAAGAAGTTTTTGATGGCTGAAGTTTTATAAATTTTAGATAAAATAAGTTATATGTTGCTTTAATTTCCTTATTTTTTTATATTTCCAAAGTACTTTGTTGTTCTGTTCAAGTGATCCCACTTTTATTTGCTATCTTTTTATAATTAATTATAATTAATTAATTATAATTAATCTTTGGCACATTGGAAAGATCTTTTTAAGGATACATTTGTTCAATAAATTTTTTCATTATTTTATTCTATCTATAATACACTAAACTCTCCCTTTATTGTGGAGTTTCAGATTAAATTAGATTCCTTTGCTACCATCGTGGTTTGTTTTATAGGAGTCAAGTATGAACATTAGATCAAAAATGTTTTTCCTTGACATCAATTTGAGGTAATTATGATGAGAAAGTCAGTATTCTGCAAGTGAGGTGTGACTCCATCTCTACCTTACAGTACTAGATTCAGTGAAGAAAAACTCCTTTCCAGAAACTGGGGACTCAGCTGGCCTCAGAGAGAGCATCTAGAGGTATAATTTGTGCTCCAGATGGCCCATCTATACGCTGGAATATTATGAACTATTTGAAAGTAGGCAATACATCTTGATCCATGCTACTATTTTAATGTACATATTTTATGAATGTTATTATTCATGTAAAAGAGCAAAGTCCTGAATTTACTTTCTTATAATTCTCTTATTTTGTAGAAAAGCTATTGTTTCTGTTTAACTTATCTAAATTAATGTTCCTTCACACATTAGTATCCTCAAAGGAGGAATAGAGAGATAATTTTCATAGGAAATTATCTTTAAATGCTCAGTAATGGACATTTCAAAAGATTCATGGTTCTGATTCTGATTTTTCTCTGCTTTTTTTTTAGGTTCTTTTTAAAATGTCTTTTCCACCTCACTTAAACCGTCCTCCAATGGGAATCCCAACCCTTCCACCTGGAATTCCACCTCCACAGTTCCCAGGTTTTCCTCCACCTGTACCTCCTGGTAAGTTACATCAGAAACTCATCAAAGTAGCTTAATTTTTCCATCACTGATTAATCTTTAAAATCACAATTAACTAAATATAGCTGCATTGGGTAAGTTGATAAGGAAAATAATCTTTATAAAAATAGTTTTCTTGCCTTTCTATTTAGTAGATATTTTTAAATCGCGGTTGATTCTTGATAAACTATTAACACAATTTCTCTTCACAGGGACCCCAATGATTCCTGTGCCAATGGGTATTATGGCTCCTGCACCAACGGTAAATATTATATAAAATACAACTTGTGAAACCTATGGCAATAATTGCAAGATTTTATTACTTTTATGTCATCTTCTCTGTGGCGGCCCCGGCCCTCTGGAACCAACTCCCCCCAGAGATTAGAATTGCCCCCACCCTCCTCGCCTCTCGTAAGCTTCTTAAAACCCACCTTTGCCGTCAGGCATGGGAGAACTGAGATACTCTTTCCCCCTATGCCTTTATAATTTATGCATGGTATGTTTGTATGTATGTTTGGTTATATAATAAGGGTTTTTTAGTTGTTTTAATATTGGATTGTTACATGCTGTTTTTTATCACTGTTGTTAGCCGCCCCGAGTCTACGGAGAGGGGCAGCATACAAATCCAATAAATAATAATAATAATCCTTTAAAATATTAGTGTCTAACTAATAATAGCAATTAATAGTAATCAATTATAAAAATGTTGAACACTGCTAGCCAGCTGGTGCAAAGCTAGATCGCCTGCTGTAGATAGCAAGCATAAATAAAATAATAAAATAAACTAGAAATCTTAGGTTGCAAGACTACTTTGTGGTAAAAAGCACTGTAGACTTCCCTGGCTGTATATGGCCATACACTTTTTTTAAAAAAAATGATCATCAAAGATTGATCAGTATAATAGTAGTTGCCTGTATTTTACAAACTTAGGGTCATATTTAAGAACATAAGACTCCCCTTTGTTTGAAAAACTGCTTCTACTCTTTGTCGTGTTTTAAACTAGGTTAAATCTAACTAAATCTAACTTTGATTATTGTTTGCAAAATGTTATGAAATCATTGCTAAATTGAAAGGATCATTATCATTGCCCCAATAATCATGGTTGAAGCCAAGGAGGAAAAGTGTAAAGAAGAAATGGAGATTCTTTGTCATGGTTCGAAAATAAAGAGTAAAGAGTGAAAATTTTATTTGCCCTGATCTCCATTTCCAAAAGATCATTCAGTTCTTTGAATACAGGGATGGGCAATTTTATGGCTGTTGGAACACTCCCCAATAATGTGGCCAAATTTGGTGGCAAAACTTCATATCAAAATTGCATAATAGATGCACTAAAGTAAAAATACGCTGTTTGCTACTCTAAACATTTCAAATCCCCAAAATGGAGGGGGAAAGCAAATACTGAACCTACATGATTGGGTGTAATCTAGGGAGCCAAATAATAGCTTTTAACGAAGTCACTGTCAAATTTCAAAAAATGACCATCTCTAATTAATTCTTCCAAATTTTATTCCTCAGATGGCATTTTAAATATGAAGCAATATTAAAAATTTATACATTTAAATAGAAATATTCTGAACTTCTATATAATTTCCCATTTGGATTATATTTGCATGCATGAAAAAAATTGCCTGAAATCTTTGTTGTAGAGAAAGCTATTTAGGCAAAATTAATTAATACTGATCTTCAAAATAAATGCAATAGGATTTATATAGCATTTGTTTTCAGTAATGTAGTAAGTTATTTAACCATTTTATTGATACGTTATATAATGTGGTTCTTCTATGTTTATGGACTTTTTCTTCTAATGAAGATATGATAAGGGTTTTTCCTCTCTGAAATTTAACAGTAGGAATCTCTTTATTTTCAGGTATTGGTTCCAACTGCAGTGTCGATGGTTGGGAAACACATGGGTATAAGAAAGGAACATCCAGGTCTAAAGAACAAAGAAAATGATGAAAATAGTGGGCCCACCACCACTGTCTTTGTAGGCAACATATCTGAAAAGGCATCAGACATGCTTATAAGACAGCTTCTTGCTGTAAGTAACATGATAGTATTAAAAATTAGTCCTGAAAATCTTCATTTGGATATTTTGATATTGTCTTTTGTTATACTTGTGCACTAATCTAAAATGCTCCATTGGCCAAGATTTAAACTTGCAATTTACAGCATTTCATTTCCGTGCAGAATTTTTCATCTTAGCTTCATATGATAGTGAAAAGTTTGTCTCATTTTCTATACACTCACAAAGTATCATGTACATATGGGATACTTGGTACCTTTCAAATATTTTTGGATGCTAATTTTTGTGAACCTCACTTGGCACAGCCGTTGATAAATGATAGTACAGTGGTACCTCAAGATACGAACCCCTCGTCTTACGAACAACTCGAGATACGAACCAGGGGTTCAGAAAAAATTTGCCTCTTCTTACGAACTTTTTTCATGTTACGAACGCCAAACCCGAACTTCCGGGTTGGCTTCGGGAGGTTGCTGGGAAGCCCCCCAGCCCGGCTGTCACCTTTTAAAACAGCCAAGCAGCTCCCCAGCAGTCTCCGAAAGCGGTTTGCTCACCATGTGTCCTCAACCTTTCACGGAGGGTTTTCCACCTCTCCTTTTCCCAGTTTGCTCTCCATGTGTCCTCAACCTTTCACGGAGGGTTTTCCACCTCTCCTCTTCCCAGTTTGCTCTCCATGTGTCCTCAAACATTCACGGAGGGTTTTCCACCTCTCCTCTTCCCAGTTTGCTCTCCATGTGTCCTCAACCTTTCACGGAGGGTTTTCCACAGTGAAAGGTTGGGGACACCTGGAGAGCAAACTGGGAAGAGGAGAGGTGGAAAACCCTCCGTGAAAGGTTGGGGACACATGGAGAGCAAACTGGGAAGAGGAGAGGTGGAAAACCCTCCGTGAAAGGTTGGGGACACATGGAGAGCAAACTGGGAAGAGGAGAGGTGGAAAACCCTCCGTGAAAGGTTGGGGACACATGGAGAGCAAACTGGGAAGAGGAGAGGTGGAAAACCCTCTGTGAAACGTTGGGGACACATGGAGAGCAAACTGGGAAGAGGAGAGGTGGAAAATCCTCCGTGAAAGGTTGGGGACACATGGAGAGCAAACTGGGAAGAGGAGAGGTTCGGGGGGGGGGGTGCTGAGAAGCCCCCCAGGCCGGCTGTCACCTTTTAAAACAGCCGAAAGCCGTTTTTTTTGCGGGGGGTTTTTTGGTTGCACGGATTAATTGACTTTACATTGTTTCCTATGGGATAAAGTCCTGTATGGCATCGGGCTAGATTATTTGCGGGACCACCTTCTGCCACATGAGTCCCTGCGACTGCTTAAGTCTCAGAATCGGCCTTCTCCAGGTCCCGTCAACTAGACAATATTGCTTGGCAGGGCTCTGGCCCTCTGGAATCCGCTCCCCCCAGAGATTTGTACTGCCCCCACCCTCCTTGCCTTCCGCAAGTGTCTTAAGACTCATCTATGTCGCCAGGCTTGGAGCGATTAGACTTAACCCCTCTGGCCGATGAATGTCATGTATGGTTGTCTGAATGGGTATGATTGATTTCTAATAAAATTGGGGATTATAGATTAGATTATTTAGTTTCAAATTAATTGCATTTAGGCTACTGTATTGTATTGTTTTGTTTTTTATATGTCTGCCCCGAGTCCTCAGAGAAGGGCGGCATATTAA
Source organism: Erythrolamprus reginae (assembly GCF_031021105.1). Lineage (NCBI taxonomy): Eukaryota > Metazoa > Chordata > Lepidosauria > Squamata > Dipsadidae > Erythrolamprus > Erythrolamprus reginae. The sequence continues at coordinate 88,145,302 of NC_091950.1, read as the reverse complement.
TCCAATAAATAAATAATTGTTAAGGTTGGGGACACATGGAGAGCAAACTGGGAAGAGGAGAGGTGGAAAACCCTCCGTGAAAGGTTGGGGACACATGGAGAGCAAACTGGGAAGAGGAGAGGTGGAAAACCCTCTGTGAAACGTTGGGGACACATGGAGAGCAAACTGGGAAGAGGAGAGGTGGAAAATCCTCCGTGAAAGGTTGGGGACACATGGAGAGCAAACTGGGAAGAGGAGAGGTTCGGGGGGGGGGGTGCTGAGAAGCCCCCCAGGCCGGCTGTCACCTTTTAAAACAGCCGAAAGCCGTTTTTTTGCGGGGGGTTTTTTGGTTGCACGGATTAATTGACTTTACATTGTTTCCTATGGGAAACAATGTTTCGTCTTACGAACCTTTCGTCTTACGAACCTCTCGTCTTACGAACCTCCTCCTTGCACCAATTAAGTTCGTATCATGAGGTATTAGTGTAGTTCCAAGTATTTGGAATATCTAATATTATCTCCTGCTGCATTAGCCAAATAAATTTCCATTCTATTATTTCTATCATCATGCCTGGCCCTGAATCCAACAAAACATTCTTCATTGGGGCTAGAAATATTGCTCAGGCATGGTTTATGAAATCAGAATTTGGATGATACAAGTAGCAATATTTTTGGAAAGAAAATACTTAATGGAGTGGATAATTGGGTAATGACCTATAAAGTCCTGTATGGCATCGGGCTAGATTATTTGCGGGACCACCTTCTGCCACATGAGTCCCTGCGACTGCTTAAGTCTCAGAATCGGCCTTCTCCAGGTCCCGTCAACTAGACAATATTGCTTGGCAGGGCTCTGGCCCTCTGGAATCCGCTCCCCCCAGAGATTTGTACTGCCCCCACCCTCCTTGCCTTCCGCAAGTGTCTTAAGACTCATCTATGTCGCCAGGCTTGGAGCGATTAGACTTAACCCCTCTGGCCGATGAATGTCATGTATGGTTGTCTGAATGGGTATGATTGATTTCTAATAAAATTGGGGATTATAGATTAGATTATTTAGTTTCAAATTAATTGCATTTAGGCTACTGTATTGTATTGTTTTGTTTTTTATATGTCTGCCCCGAGTCCTCAGAGAAGGGCGGCATATTAATCCAATAAATAAATAATTGTTAAGTGTTGTCAGAACACTTGTTTTCTGTTTTCTGGATAAATATTTTAGCAATCAGATGTGGCTATTTCAAGAATAGTCTTGCAGTCTTTTTGTCATCTTTCTATCTTGCCAGTTATAGTCATTTTTCCTACATCAGCACTGTATTCCCAAAATATGTGAGTTTTATTGTCTTCAAAGCGCATGAAGTCTTTATTTGGACCAGGATTGACGGTTTTTGCAGTTCATGCTACTCTTAGTAATTGTCCAAATCCATAATTCAGGGACTTCTGTCTTCTTTATATAATAATTAAATATATTAATCGTTAACAGGAATTATTCTAGAAGGCATTCCTTAAAAATAAAACTATTTAGGGAAGGCTATTTTCTTCTTATGTTGCATATTCAGCCATTGTCCACCAACATTTATGCCTTTTTAAACAATGTTTTTCAGAAATGTGGGTTGGTTTTGAGTTGGAAGAGAGTTCAAGGAGCATCTGGAAAACTCCAAGGTATGTACATTTTCTTGTTTTTATATTTTATATTGTATATACAAACAAACAGAGAGAGAGAGAGACCGGGGGAGGGGGAGATTCATTCATATATTTATTTGTCATATTTAAGAAGAGCCATTCGGGGCAGTGTACAATAAAATATTAAAAGCATAGAAAACAGTATGTAAAATTTGAAAGAAGCAGGAAAGGTTAAAAATTGATTAAAAGGTCGAGGGGAGGGCTTTCAGTCCTTGCTGTTAATAGTTGTGACAAAGAAACATGATGATAGGAGGTCTAATTTGATAATTGCAGTTGGCTTACTGAATTGTATTTGCATAATGATGTGGTCTTCAGTGGTTTGCCTTAGTATAAATTGGTGACAGTATTTAAGCTGTTCCATTTACTAACTTTATAATCATTATGTTGCAGCTACATAAATCACACTGTCATTTTGAAATTTATTATTGCACTTTGGGCTTTTACTTAAGAGACAGCAACATAGAATAAATACTAGATATAGATAATATAATATATAGAATAGAATCAGTGGTTATCAACCTAGGGGTCGGAAGCCCTTTGGGGGTTGAACAACTGTTTCACAGGGGTCGCCTAAGAAAAATTTCCCATGTTGTTAGGAAATAAAGCTTCTATTCTGGTGCCTTGGAACATATTTTTACAACCTAACTAATCAGCCGTTTACAGTGTGAGTGTCCCTCTGACTTCCTGCCAATCAGCTTAAAGCTCTGTTTGGAGAATTGGCGCTAGACTTATGGTTGGGGGTCATCACAACATGTGTTAAGGGGTCGCAGCATTAGAAAGGTTGAGAACCACTGGAATAGATAATAGATACTTAACTTAAAACACTTGAATATATAATATTGACCAGACATTTTTTCTGAATATTTAAAATATTTTAAAATGTACTTTATAGAGGTCTTGATAATGATGAAGATTAAATGAGGATAAGAAATGTTTTGGAATACAAAGAGAAAAATCAGAACTAGATAAAATTTTATTAGGCCAAGAAAGGAAAACAATAACTAAAATAAATAAATTTCTATTAAATTATAAAATGGAGGAGGGAATAGTAAAAGGAAATATGATTAGTTGGACCAGAAACTTATAAATTTAGTATAAAAAATTTGGAATTAAAATTATAAACTGATGAAATCAACCACATACAAAGAAAACTTATATAAGATGTATTATAGATAGCATTTACCTCCCACGAGATTGGCTAAAATGTATCCAAATCTAACTTCCAAATTCACATGTCAATATTAATTGCTGTAAGATAACCCTAGAGCAGTCATGGCGAACCTATGGCATGGGTGCCACAAATAGCAAGCGGAGCCATATCTGAGGGCACTCGAGGCTTTGTCAACTCCAGTGCGCATGTGCATGCTGGACGGCTGATTTTGGGCCTTCTGGAGGGCAGGGAAGATGCCGTTTTCACCCATTCGGCTTGTTTTAAATATAAATAAAATTATTATTATTATTATTATTCATTATCATTATTATTATTTTTAAAAATTGCATTAAAAAGCAGTCCTGTAATTGTCGATACAGTCATTTGTCTATATTACTTCTAAATTTATATTCTAAATTCCCAATTATTTCTAGCTTTTGGATTTTGTGAATATAAAGAACCTGAATCCACACTACGTGCACTGAGATTGTTACATGATCTCCAGATTGGAGAAAAGAAGCTACTTGTTAAAGTTGATGCCAAAACAAAGGCTCAGCTGGATGAATGGAAAGCAAAAAGAAGGGCGTCCAATGGGGTATGTATACAAATTAAGAAATATATAAAATAGAAAATGATTGACAGACAAACTTTCCCTATACCTCTTTTATTGCTTTGTTTCTGTTCAGTCTGTGGTGTTGAGTTTATGGTTCTTTTGTAGATTAAGCTCCACAGTATTCCCTTCTTTTCCAGTTTTCATGATCAGGAGTTATAATAAATTCTGTAACATTTGCTAAATGTTATAGATTTTATTTTTTACCTTTCAAACATGAATGTATGTTAGGGATTTGCATTTGGAAGCCTTTCCATGTTTATACTCTTTTGAATACAATTGTTGTCCATAGAATTAAAAATGGCACAATCAGCCAGTCACAATCAAAATGATAATCTAAATAATAGCCATAATTTTGACCTTGTGCCATTACAACAAAAAAAGTTAAGAAATTTTCTGTTCGGAAGTAGAACAAAGAAAGCTCATAGAGCAAGTCCTTGTTTAGCAACTGCTTTGCTAAAGGACCATTCACAAATTATATAATAAATGATAGTTTAAAAATCATTTTCTGACCAGTATATAAACTTACACCCATATGTTTGTATGTGACAAGAACAAATGGAGAGTAAGACCGAGAAAGCTCCCTGAGAGACCTTTATCTAAAAGGGTAGTAGCAACCAAAACTCTTCGCAGCAGCTTTCTCTATCAATCAAATGCTTTGCTTAGCGACCATTTGCCAGAACCAATTGCAGTTGCTAAATGAGGACAACCTGTATTTTCATTTGTTATCTTTAAACACACATGCATTTTATGCAATTGTGAATAAGAGGAAAATAATTGGTATTTTAGGAAGATTTTAAGCCTTTTGGTTTTATGAGTTATAGCATACAGTTATTTTGAAAACTGGAAGAATTAAATTAGTTCTGAATAGCACTTTCACTTTGCACGAATATTTTAATGTCACCTATCCAATACCCTCTGTTACTTCTTTTCAAGCTGTTATTAATATGGCAGCTTCTTTGTCAGCTGTAATCCCTTCCCTCCTCCTTGCCTTGCTTAGCTACTGCTGCTTAGTGAGACTTTCCTTTTTCTGTTCTTTGTTTCTTCACCTGGCATTTGACTGGATAAACTCTCTTGGAATTTAAGGTGAGAGTCCCTTTGGTTTTCTCTCTAAAGAAAAGTTTTAGCACCAATCATTTGTTTTTGTTTATTTTAAAGAATTTGAGATAACATTTAAAGAATATTGAATGGGGCACAATATTTCATTAAAATAAATGTATACATTAATTTAATAAATACATTTACAGTGATCCCCCGTTTATTGCGTCCCCAACCATTGCGAACAGGGTACTTCGCTATTTTTCAACCCGGAAGTCAAAAATACCATCTACGCATGCGTGCCGGGCACGCATGCGTAGATGGCAGCGGCTTCCCTGGGTCTTCCCCCTCTTGCTGGCGTCAGCGAGGAGTTTCCCCACCGCCCACGCAAACTCCTCGCTGCCGCCCGCCCTTCGCCCGCCCACGCCGTTCATTCTCGCCGCTTTTGAGCTGAATCCGGGAGCGAATTCGCTTCCGGACTCAGCTCAAAACCGCCGATAGCAAGCGGCAAGGAACGGCTTGTCTCGGCGCTTTCGAGCTGTCAGCTCGAAAGCGCCGAGAGAAGCCGTTCCTTGCCGCTTGGTATCGCCGGTTTTGAGCTGAATCCGGAAGCGAATTCGCTTCCGGATTCAGCTCAAAACCGCCGATAGCAAGCGGCAAGGAACGGCTTCTCTCGGCGCTTTCGAGCTGTCAGCTCGAAAGCGCCGAGAGAAGCCGTTCCTTGCCGCTTGCTATCGCCGGTTTTGAGCTGAATCCGGAAGCGAATTCGCTTCCGGATTCAGCTCAAAAGCGCCGAGAGCCAGCGCCCCCGGACCCCCAACCCGGGTTTGGGGGGCTGCTAGGAAGCCCTCCATGCCGGCGGCAAACAGCCGCCCCGCCCCCGATCTTCGGCTCCTCGCTAGCGCTGTGGGAGTAAAAACACCGTCTGCACATGCGCAGACGGTGTTTTTACTTCCGCATCGCTACTTCGCGAAAACCCGCTCGTTGCGGGGGCTCCTGGAACGGAACCCTCGCAACGAGCGGGGGATCACTGTATCTTCATAATCAGGTTTGTTTGCTATTAGGATTGCAACCATTGTCATCTTTAGGAATATGAACATGTGCTGGCTGTTTTTTAGGAATTATTGAAAAAATTAAATTGCTTAATTCAATTTTTTATATTTGTAATTGTTATAAGCAGTTTCATTCAAAATATTAGCAAGTGTTAAATGTTTTAAAAACTAAAATAATGTAAGTTGAAGGAAGAACAGGGAAACTTGTTCCAGGTGTTATATAACTTTACAAATAAACTACATATGTATAACATCAAATTTATTAATATGTGCTATGATTATACATTACAGTGGTCATTTGACTTTAGCGGGGGATACGTTCCAAGACCGCCCGCGAAAGTCAGATTTCTGTGAAGTAGAGACGCTTCCTTCCTTCCTTCCTTCCTCCCTCCCTCCCTCCCTCCCTCCCTCCCTCCCTCCCTCCCCCTTCCTCCTCCATTTCTGGTTTTACTTACCCCCAGAACCTGCAGGGGCCACAGAGTGGCAAGCTGGGGACTTTGCTGCGATCGCCGCCGGCATCTCCCATGGCGGTGGCGGCAGCAGCACCAGTGCTCAGGGTTAGGGCAGGGGAAGGGGAAGCTCAAGCTTTGGATCCAGGCCAGGACTCGAAGCCGGGATTCCAGGCCGGTCAGCTGGGAAGTCAGATCCTACCACTAAGGGAGAAGAGGTGGCAGCGCCGGGCGGCAGTAAGGCTTGCCTTCGAGTGGAGCGTACCAACGCTCCGAGAATTAAAGGGGAGGGATCGGAAGGCTGGGGCGGAAGCTGAGTTTTTATTTAAAGAAGCAGAATGGCTGGGGTGGGGGGGAGAGGAGAGTTAAAACGCACAATACTGTACACCAGGCGGCCACGGGAAAACCTGTGGTGTTCAAAAAACCTCAGAGTATTTTTTAAATTAATATTTTTTGAAAATCCGTGGTATAGACTTCCGCGAAAGTCAGACACGCGAAAGTCAAGGGACCACTGTATTGGGAAATCAGGTTTTATAGATTTAAAATTAAAGCTCTGAGACAATTTATCATGTGACAAGAGTCATATGAAACTATTTCTGTAATTTCTGCTTTATTAAAATAATGTTGGCCTATACAGGTAGTCCTACAACTGAGCCCAAAAGTTCTGCTGCTAATCAAGATAGTTGTTAAGTGAGTTTTGCCTCATTTTAAGACAGTTGTTAAGTGAATCACTGCTGATTCAGTTGTTAAATTAATCTGCCTTCTCCATTGACTTTGCTTGTCTACAAAGTTGCAAAAGGTGATAACATGACCCTGGAGCACTGTAACTCATAAAAATGAGCCAGTTGCCAAGAGTCTTAATTTTGATCATGTGACCCTACTGCAGAGGTCATAAGTGGGAAACACACACATGAATCATGTTTTTCAGTGCCATTGTAACTTCAAAGTCACTGAATGGTTGTAAGTTGAAGACTATATTAATTTGAATTATCACTATACAGAGTTTAAAATTACATTATTTGCCCTGTGGAAAGATTAAGCAAATGTGCAACGTTTAATCTTGTTTTCAGAGTGTATATTTTATATAGGGCACAAGTTTCTTTAATTAAAAGTTTCGGTATGTGTGTTTTCTGTGAGGAAGATTTTTTTTAAAAAAACAGCATCTGTCTCACAGTCCTCAAGCTGCAGAGTTATTAAGATTATCTGAGCATTTGTGTAGCACTGCCATTAATTTCTCAGTTTTGATATCGTGAGGAATGTATGATTTGTTTTGCAGCTGTGTGGCAAAGCAGCTAAAGGATGTTAGGTTTTCATGCCCAGTTATGAACTACTACTTTTTTGGCTTTTGCTGCCTCACTCACCAAAGACCACTGAGGCAGTTTTTGGCAGCAGCATGTAAGGGTACATGACTTATTTACCTTTTCACAGGAAAACCTTGGGATAGCCGCATCCATTCATATGACTTTTCATAAAGGAAAAGTCAGCACTTGAGATTGATAGATAGGGGAATGGTAACGATGTTTTTAGTTATTCCAGCAAATTATTACCACTATCCCGTTTATATCAATATTTTCTATTCTAACCTTGTAGTATAGATATTGTTTCATTCATGTTCATTGCTTGATAGTTTCAATGAAATACAGGTAGTCCTCGTGTTATGACCACAATTGTGGTCAAAAATTATGTTGCTAAGTGAAAACATTTGTGAAGTGAGTGTGTCCCATTTTACGACTTTTCTTGCCACAGTTAAGTGAATCATTGCATTTGTTAAGTTAGTAATATGGTTGTTAAGTGGATCTGGATTCCCCATTGACTCTGCTTGTCAGAAGATCACTCCAGGACACTGCAACAGTGGTAAATATGAACCAGTTGCCAAAAGCCGCTCCGAGTCTCTGGAGAGGGGCGGCATACAAATCTAATAAATAAAATCTGAATTTTCATCACGTGTCCATGGGGATGCTGCAATTTTTCAGTGCCATTGTAACTTTGAATGGTCATTAAATGAACTTGTAAGTCGAGGACTACATGTAATGATACTGATTATGTTGCCTTAGCTATGTAGGGCAAGTAAAAGAGTAAAAAGATAAAAGTTTTGTTTATTTGCCATTTCCATTATGACATTATTGCTTGTATTGTTTCTTAGAACTCCAGGCCAGAATCCGTACCCGATGATGATGAAGCCCTGGATGAAGAAGCAAAGAGAAGAGACCTGCTAATTAAAGGGGCAATTGAAGTGTTAATTCGGGAATATTCCAGCGAGCTCAATGCCCCCTCTCAAGAGTCTGATTCTCATCCAAGGAAGAAGAAAAAGGAAAAGAAGGAGGACGTATGTGTTTTGATTTTGGACACAAACAGATTTACTTCATCTCTCCTTATAATAAGGGCCAAACCTTGTGCCATACATTAGTTCAAAGCATCTGATGAAACCACAAATCAACAAGCCTTGATGTTAGCAGCACTTACATGTTTCATACTGAAATTAAATCAGTTCTAAATGCCAAACCCTATGGATGGTGTAGGTGTGTATACACAAGGGTTGAATGCCCAGACTTGGAGCTGCAGGTTTGATTCAGCCTTTCATCCCTTCAAAATTCATTTATTGAAATCATTGATGATTGTTCTTTATGGTGGAGAGGTGTTTTGACATCTTAAATGTAAAGGTCCTGCCTATTAACATTCGTTATTATAAAAGGCCAAAAACTCTGGACCATAGGGGTTCACACTGATGTCATAATCACAAAGTATCTTATTTGATGTCCTGTTTTTATTATGTTTGTGTACATAAGTGAGAAATTGTTTGTTATTCTTTTTATAAGCTGTTATAAAATGGTTTGTTATTATTTGGCAATTAAGCCATTTGACTTCCAGATGTTTTAAGTGTTAACATATGGCACAGGATGCCATATTCTGTGGAAAACCTAGTCATAATTGGACTAAAAATAAAATTCACTCTGGGAGAAAGTACTTTGCAAATACTTGCATGCTTGACTGTAATTGAGTCACAACTAGAGCTAACTAATGGGATTTGGCTTGAATTTGCAGCCTTCCTTTAATTTTCTTTTACCACTATTGCATTTGAAAATCAGTACCAAAAATCAATCAGAGTTGTTACCCATTTCCTTTTGCTTTCCTTTTATGTTTAGCCTCCAATTAATCTGAGTAAGCCTTGTGCTGAAGTTTTTGTTTATCTTAGTTCCTTAAAACTAAGATTCATCCACATGGTGGATTGTCTTCTGAATATACAGCAACTCTTATAATGGTACTGAAAAAATAAGTGTTAATAAAAACCACTTCTTGTTAGCCCACTTTACATTAATTGAATATTTAATTTCCTAATGCTTAGATTAGGATTATTTCAAATTGCACATTGCTTACATAGTTGAACTTTAAGTGTGCTCTGTTCTTTTCACCTGTTGGGAAGATGGAAGTGCATTCTTCTCCCTTAGCAAGTGGAACTAAAGCTCTGTGTATGTTGGGGGAGAAAAGAAATTGAGGTGTGTGCCATGTAAAATTGGGTAAGAGGCACTTTTGTCTCCTTTAAATGCTTATGGTCACATTTGGTTCCCTTGCCCATTCTGTGGTTGAAAAGATGAGATGAGGGATAATGTGGGAGAATAATGTGAGTGTGGGAAAGCAAATGGCAAATCAAATCTGACTCTTGATTTCAGATCGGAACCTCGCTAATTTGCAGAAACTTGTAAACCCCCTTGAGATAATTAAATTTTGCGAATTAGCGAGTTAAAAAGTACAAAATCAAGCTTGAAATATTGCAAAAGGCACCAGCCACTTGTAAACAAGCATAGATTAGCTTGCAAGATTTCTTTAGTTTGAAAATACTAAAATTGTATCCTACAATTTTAAATGGAGAAGTACTGGGTGAGGTGGCACCCAATAAACCTTTGCTGAAAAGTAGATCAGTAAAAGGAGAATTAGCGAGGTTCTTCGTAATTTTGTTGAGTCAGACCAATATTCACAGCAATACAATATTGCTTGTTCTACCAACATACGGGAACATTGTTTTTTTTTTCAGAGTAGTGTGCAATCTATTTTTGTAAAAAAAAATCTCCGTGGATTTTTCCGCAGATTTTCCGCAGATTTCCAGTGGCCCCACTGATACCTTATCCACTCATCACCAAGGTTCGTTTACATTGTAGGCTTTGACAATGACTATGTTTACTGCTAGTTACCAGATTTGTGGCTCGTGTCCATCTAATTTTTTTTCATTCATTTAACATCAGACTGTGAGGTTTGGAACTGCAGAAGCCCTTTATTTATCTCTTACAAGACTGGAACAAAACATCTAACCTTCAGTTTTTCTTTTTGTTCTCCCATTCCTTTGTGCATGGATTTTAATATTTTATTTCTTGTTTTGTCCCCCGCCTCTTTTTTCCTTTACAGGAGGATATAAATGCTATAGAAATGGAAGAAGATAAACGGGACCTGATATCCCGAGAGATTAGTAAATTCAGAGATACACACAAGGTAATATACTTCTTTTTGCAGCTTATGCAAAATTAGGTTATTGTAAAATCCAGTTTCAATTTCCTCACCCTTTATAAAATTTGCAAGGACATTACATATCATTTGTTCATCTTTAAAGCAGGAATAATGTGTATCTAAACATTCTCACTGCAGTGGTCTAATATTTTAGTTAGTTTTTTCATATTACTTACTGCATTGCAATCTTCTCTCTTTAACACAAATACATTTTTTAAAAAATTACCTTTCTACTCTACTTGTTTTAAAATTAACCCAGAGTGGCTAAAATAACACATAAGACCAAATAACTAAATTGGGCTGCCCTTTGAAACACATTTTGATTCCCATAATAGTCAGATAATGGTAAAACATAATTCATATTTGCGTTATTACTAAGCCCTATTGCTTAGTTTAAATTTAAGATTAAATTTAGTAGCTAAATTGAGAATGGGGGTGAAATAAATTAGGTATTATTTATCAGACTTTACCAAAATTTAGATGCATGGAAGAACTGTAAATTCCCATAAAGCTAATCTATTCATTGACCCCCACCATTATGATAGAGATCATATGGTGACTAATGCAAGATGAAAAACACAGCTTGGAAAGTAACATGGAATAGGATGTAAGTATGAGCTTCTGTTTTTTTATTATTTATGGATGCCCCCTCAGAAAAATATGCAAAGGGGTAACTGGCTTGGAAATGTGTTTGCACAGCAAATTCTACCTCAGGATTCCCACCTACAGAAGTTTTTGATAATGTGAATTTATTAATGTGTTCTGGTTGGGGAGGGTCGTGCAAGGGTGGCAAAGTGCAAGCTATGCATGCAGTGTATATCTTGATGTTTAGCTTTCATGGAATAATAACTCTGCATTAAGGCTGGATTACTCCATGCCAGCAAATATGTTCACTCCTGACATGAGAACTCTGTTTGCTAATAACATTGAACGGCGGTATTAAGGTACAAAATGGTAATGTACATTCTGGTTACAGGTCATGCTAATTTGCATTTCTAACTTTAAGTACAGAATAGTTATATGTTGTTGGCAATGCACAATATTCCAATATTACTTGGGAATGAGAACCTGAGGATAAGTATTCCGAAGATGTGTGAAACTGGTCATAATGAAATATGGTCTTATTTCCAAGCCCCAACAATAACTAAAGTGCAATTAAATGATGTGGTTCAAAAACAAACACAAAATGTGCTTCCTGTTTCAGAAGCAATTGGGCATATTTATTGCCTGTGATCCTATCTTATTGGAAAATATTTTTAATTTACTTTTTGAAGTAGATGAAATTAAGTGTACTTTAAAATGGCCATTTTATATATTGGGTGGGATGATTAAAAAGGGGCTGGCTAGCGAGCACAGTGAACCTTTGCATGTTTTTTGGTTAGAGTTTACAAAATAATAATCAGAATGTTAGGGTGTCAGCATTGCAGGGGGCGTCCATTTACAGCACAGATGAGTCTGAAGAGAACTTAAGGTAAGATTTTTTATTGTTCTGTCTATACTCTTTGCTCATTACTTCAGCATATCTTTTAATTCTTTCTCCATTTCATTTTACCCCCTTATTTTTTGTTTGTATGGAAGCAGCCTATTCAAATTTGTATGAAATAACTCTGTTGATTTACTTTCTGGCATCTTAAAGGCCGTCATTTAAAGTTGCTCTTTTTCTTAAGAGCATCTTAAGTTCAGATAAATTTTGATGATGATTTTTATTACGACCAGCAGCATAACCAATAGCATTTTATTTGAACAATTAAAATAATCTAAAATATTGGAACAGCTAAAAATAAAGTAAGTATTGCCCATTCCAGTATCTAAACTTTTCTGTAAAAGTATATAAAATTGGAGGTAAGTTCTATGATACAGCATATATAAATATGCCCTAATTGATGAAATTATATGAGAGCACTTCATTTAGACATTAGATTGTAATGTTTCCACATGTTGTGCACTTTCATCTTTCCCTCCTTATAATGGCTGTTTTCTATCATTCTTAAATATCCTTTCCTTTGTGAGTTCAATGTATCTAATACCATTTTGCCAGCATTTTATGTTTAATACTATTTAGCATCATGGTTAGATATATTGATCTCTTGTTTCTTAGTTATATTACTATGATCTTGTTTGGGTTCTCTGATCCATGAGTGTGCCCCAGAACACTATCTGACAGGTAAGATTGTTTTTCAAATTGTCTTAAATGATTTATTGAAAGAGAGAAATATGTGCACATTTTGTTGTCCTAATTTATATGGTATTTTGCTGATGGTAAAATTGATGCCAAAAGGAATGAATTTGCTCTTTCCATTATTTAAAATGCATCAGTTACACATGGGGTGTGATCCTTCCTTATACTAGTGCTGGGTCCCTGTACAGAGGGCTCTCCAGAAGGAATAGCAAAGTTCATCAATTGAGTCAGGCCTTTTCTCAGAATGGGAAATGTATATATTCCTCTTACCTTCCCATCCATTTTCTTCATTTGTTCAGAGAATACAAATTGAATATTTCGTTTGCCAAATGTTGAAGGCAGACTGGATGGAAATATGAGAGCTATATGCAAGCCTTCCATTCTGAAAATAGCTTGTACATTAAATGTGTGCACCAAGGAGAGAACAAGTGGGGAAAGGATACTTTTATGCTCTATGGCACTGGTGTCAAACCCGTAGTGTCACATTGCTGTCACGTGGCTTTTCACATTGTTTTCCCCATTCATGGAGCTGAGGCTGGCATGGCCTACATGTGACACATCCAGCCCACGGGCTGCCAGTTTGACATCCCTGCCCTATGGCATCCCTCTAGGCACAACACTTGGACAAGGAAGAATCATTCCCCTAAAGTTCTGGCATCCATCAGGCTGATAATTGGCTTATTTTTTATTTTTTTATTTTTGGTTTACTTGTGAACGATGTACTTGCTCTTCCTCCCAGAAATATAGCTTATAGGCAAGGTTAATCCAGTGTTGGCGGTCCATGTCCTAGCACAGCATCTGTAAGTTAACCCACACCAATTGCTTCCAAGGATGGATTTATCTATTAAAGAGATTTAATTTTTCTGTTGTCTTCATGGGTGTTTTAGTAGCAGTGATGACTTTTTCAATAAAGAAATGCACTTTTATAGAAATTTAGTGACATACAATCTTTTAATCTTGTGATATCCAACCTTTTCCTTCCCGCAGATCCTTTCAATGAGAATTATATCAGTGATTTTTTTAAAAAAAAAAACCAGTACAAATATTGTGATTGTAAAGATGTTTGGAACTATACAGACATATACTCCATTATGAAATGAGAAATTGCTTTATTCTCCAAGTTTAGAGAGAATAAACTTAATTTGACTAGATGTAATCAGCTATTAAGATTCTGTTAATATCACTAAATCGTCTGTGTGAATTGGATGAATTTTGCTACGTAAAAATTTAATATTGTTTAGGGTCGAAGTATTTTTTCTCTGAACTATTATAGGCAATGCATTCATATAATAATCCGTACGGAGGAGACAAGCATTGCCTTTCTATTCAAGGTTGGAGATTGCTGGCCTCCTAGGTAAATAACTTGCACGAAATCTATCTTATGAATGCAAAACTTTGTTTTCATCCATATGAATTGAAAGCAAAGTATATGTGTTGAATTATCAGTGATATTGATATTATTGTTATGAGATTTTGGTATTATGGGGTGGGGCTTCCGAATCTAGCTATAAACTAACTTGGAAAATCCTTTTGGTTTCTAGAAATTGGAGGAGGAAAAAGGCAAAAAAGAGAAGGAAAGACAAGAAATTGAAAAAGAACGGCGCGAAAGAGAGAGGGAACGCGAACGCGAAAGAGAAAGAAGGGAGCGTGAAAGAGAGCGGGAGAGGGAGCGTGAACGAGAGAAGGAGAAGGAACGGGAGCGGGAACGGGATAGAGATCGGGATCGCACCAAAGACAGAGACCGGGACAGGGAAAGAGATCGAGACAGAGACCGCGAAAGAAGCTCAGACCGGAATAAAGATCGGAGCAGATCTAGGTAAATTTTGCAATATAATAATGACTTAATAATTGGGTAATGTTTCCTTTTTAAGGCAAACATTCTAAACATATACAGTAAATGGCATAGTTTTATTGTTTTTAACACGGTAAGCTACCCAGAGTCACTTCATGATGAAATGGCCAGAAAATAAATGTAATAAATAAATAATAATAATTAATAATAATAATAATTTATTAGACTTGTATCCCGCCCCTCTTCGAAGACTTGGAGCGACTCACAACAGTAATAAACAATGTACAAATCCAATACTTAAAAACATCTAAAACCCATATCATTAAAAACCATACAACTCAGTCATACCATTCATAAACCATAATAGCAGATTATGTATAAAGTATAATAAATTAGTTGAGTCCCACTTTGACACCTTATCTCCTAGGGAACTAGGCCTTCAAAGATATCCTGTAGATACATTCCAAAAATAATGTGGGTGTAAAAAACATAATTTGATTTAGTTAAGTTACATCTTACACTTAATTAAAATATAGCTAATTATGTTATTGTCTGTTATGTATTTAATTCTACTTGGGTGTGTGTGTGAGAGAGAGAACTATTTAATCAGGCCCAATATTCCTTTGTTGTGTTTTCTACAGAGAGAAAAGCAGAGACAGAGAGAGAGAACGGGAAAGAGAACGGGAGAGGGAACGGGAGAGAGAGCGGGAGAGGGAAAGAGAACGGGAGAGAGAAAGAGAAAAGGACAAGAAAAGAGATAGAGAAGAAGATGAAGAAGATGCTTACGAACGGCGCAAATTGGAAAGGAAACTGCGGGAAAAGGAAGCAGCTTATCAAGAGGTATTTGCAAGAATTGCTGAAGGATTCCTAATTCAAATGGAAGGAGGGTTTGCAGAATATACCATATCTCATGATACCTGTTTTCCAGGGTAATGCTCCCAGTCAGTGAGAAAACTCCACTTATGAATGAGGTCTAAGATAAATACTGTTAGATATTTATATTCAGACCTACATATTAGATATCATCAAATACCATTTTCCCTTAATGAATCGCTGCATATGCTGTCAATATTATTGCAACAATTTCTACGTTCTTTTTCTGCTGGAATACAAAGCTGAGGCTGATATATAATTATTTGATTTAAATCAATTATGGATGATTTTGCTGTTTCCAAAATGAAATATGGAACTATTTTTCAATTTCTGAGTGAATGGTGAAATAATGAAAATGTTGTGTGGTTTCAGCGTCTTAAGAACTGGGAAATCAGAGAACGGAAGAAAGCTAGAGAATATGAAAAAGAAGCTGAGAGGGAAGAAGAAAGAAGACGGGAGATGGTAAGGGATTTATTACATTACCAGTGTTCTTATTAGATATGAAAATACAGAATTTATTTGTCTAACGCAGCAATATCAGAAATTGGGAATTTTTCAGTATAGATTTGAAAGCTTTACTTGAGCATCAGTATGTGCATTTATTTATTTAGGCTTTACGATATGAGCTTTGGGAAAGGCTCACAAATATCAGTCTGTTCAACATTGAGTTTAAGATTGAAAGTATAACCTAGATAGCTTTTACTTGCATATTGTCCTCATGCTTGCTATCCCTTATGGTTAATTTAAAATTTGAGAAGGTGCTCTGTAGAATCCTTCTTATTGCGTTGTATCTTTGACTTTATCATAAGAAAAATGTGTAGTATTTCTCCCATGCCTCTGGAAGGAGAGTCCAGCATGGGTTTAGCTCAAGTCTTATTGGTAGGGATTGAGTTTTAAATTAATATTAATATCATTATCATATTAAGTAGGTACCGCCCCCTTGCTGCCCCAGAGGCTCAGTTTTTAAAAACTCAGTCTAAGATAGGGACTTTGAGTTTTTTGCTCCTGAGTTGATTAAAATGTTCTTTTATTGTGGTAAATGTAATGTTTATTACCGTTTTAATGTTGTTTGTTTTGTTTTCACAGGTAGATAACTTCGTTCCGGGGTCTCTGCCCTCCGCAGGCAGCACCCCCTTCAGTCTCCTCATGGGGCCTCTTCTCCCCGCGAGTACTGCCCTGAAGAGGAGGGTTGAGTCAGAGATCACTGACCTCCGTGGCCAGATCTAGCTCTTTCACCCCAAGTGTGGGGGGGTCCGTCCCCCACCCACTAAAGGGGGCGGTGGAAATGGTTTGAAGCGGCGCGGAGCACCTCTCATCTAACGCTCCGGGAGAAGGACTGGAGCGCCTTTTACCAGACGCCCGGGCGAGACGGCTGGAGCGCTTGCAGCCGACGCCCGAAGAAAAGCGGCCGGCACGCATCTCAGCTGTCACCGGGAGACGCGGCCGGAGCGCCTCTCAGCTGACGCCTTATGAGCTACGGCCGGAGCGCCTCTCAGCTGATGCCCCGGCAGTGGCGACCGGGACGCCTCTTGACAGCCGCCGGGAGAAGCGGACGAAGCGCCTCTCAGCTGATGCCGAGAGGAACGGCCGGGGTGAATCTCAGCTGTCGCCTCGGGTAACCACGGGAGGCGAGTGGAGGCGTTCAGTCATGGCGAATGCCGCAATCTCGGCTATTTACCGCCCATAAGGGCCATCGCCGATGGGAAGCCTCGGTTCTGAGGCTGTAATAACCTCGCGCCCGCCATTTTCTGCTTGAGGCAAGAAAGGGATTCCCGCCCAAATTTGGGCGTGATTCTGGCGGAGTGCCAACAGGCCCGGGCTAATCTGCCCGGTAACAGTCTCCATTGGCTGAATTACTCATGTGGTGAGCAGCTTCCGGTCTTCCGATCTCGTAGTGACCGTGTTGTCGGTTATTTGCGAGTGGAGTCCGTCTCGGTACGCCTGCTTGTTAGTTGTTGTAAGTATGCTGCCCCATTAAAATTATAAGGATGGCAGACCAACAAGTCCATCAAGGAGAGGAGCCACAGTCTAGCCCAGCGGCTCCCAAAGGCAAGGAGAAGACTTCTAAGCCCAAATCTAAGTCTTCCCAATCATCTTCCTCTCTAAAGGAGACTGAGAGAAAGATTAAAGCGTTGGAGCAACGCTTGGAAGCAGCCTTATCCTCTCCAGCTTCGGGGGTTCTACACATTCCCCCCTTTCAGCCGCTCCCTCCAACAGGGACATTACCACCTGGTTTGGCCTTGGGTTCCATGGGCACTGCTACGGAAAGAGATTGGTCCCCAGACCGTCAGGCCTTACCATGCCCAACCCCACCATTGCCATCACCCAACATCAGACCTGAGAGACCTGCCTCAATTAGTCATTCTCTTTATGGGCCTTCTGCTGGGACACATTCAACAGGTCCCCCTTCTGCTTCCTTTACACCAACAGCAGCAGGGCTGAGATCCAGCTCTGATGCCTGGCAGGCCTTCCCCCCTTCCCTGCAGGACTTGATTACAAATGCCTATACGCAGGGAATGGCGGCAGCAAGTCATCGGGACCCTCCATTGCTTCCTCGGAGTCAGCCCAGAGACCTTTGGTCAGCTCCACCGCCCCCTTCTGGGCTGGGCTCTATGGCAGGTGACACGGGTCTTTTGGAAGGGGAGAGCGATCGTGACAATGAGTTGTCTGATGATGACTATAATTTCCCTGAACAGCCAGCTCTGACAGGACTTTTTAAACCAACCTTGTTCAGGGTTCTCTTGCACAAGGCTAAACAGGCCTTGGATGTCCCGGGCTCGGCAGCACCCACCGATACAGGGGACGGCATGAGAACGTCAGCCACACTGTGCAAAGAACCACCTAAGGAATCTGACAATATTCCAGCGTCAGAGATATTCCTTGAGAATATAAAGCGTCCATGGCAGCACCCGGCAGCGGCACAGGTGCCGTCTAATCTGGAGCATCGTTTTTATACATTTGATGACGACATTGAAAATCTACTCCAGTTTCCGCCAGTGGACAAGCCAGTTGCCACGCTGGTATCCAATGCCGTTGTACCGTCGGAAACAGCGGACAGCCTCAAACCGGATGAGCGGAGGGCCGAAACTCTCTTTAAAAAACCGCATCAGATGGCTGCATGGGCTCTCCGGGCCGCCTCCACGGCCTCCTTCTTTAACCGCGCTTCCATTATGTGGTTACAGGAGATTCAGGCCAGTCTGGGGCCGGAGGACTTCCACCTGAGGCAAGATCTAAATAAACTCCTGGCGGCAGCCGAGTTTTCAGCGGATGCTACCTTGCACGCCGCAAAATTTTCAACAAGGGGCATGGCGTCCACCATATCATCTCAACGCCTTCTCTGGCTCCGGCATTGGCAGGCGGATGCCAAATCTAAGTGGCGACTGTCGTCTGCCCCCTTTCAGGGCAATAAACTGTTCGGCGAGGTTCTCGACTCGGTACTAGTGGAGGACAAGGATAAGAGGAAGATCCTCCCAAGGTTGTCCCGTCGCCAGGACCATAGCAACACACCGTATCGCCGCCGTCAGTCCTTTCGGTGGGACCCGGCTTCCAACGCCGCCCAACCGTCGAGGTCCTACTCTCAACGGCAGTTTTCCCAGACGTACCCTTACCGAGGGGATAGGTCCTATTTCCAGAACCGAAACGGGGTTCCAACAGACTAGACGCCCCTTTAGGGGGTCTAATCAACGCGCCTTCAAGCGAGCGAAGTGACTGCATGGAGGATATCCCTTTAGGGGGCAAACTCCAGTGGTTCAGCGCCTCCTGGAGGATTACATCCTCAGACACATGGGTCTCTTCCACGGTGTCTCGGGGATTGCGAATAGAATTTTTTCAGCTTCCCCCAAATCACTTCGTGACCTGTCTTCTTCCAAGAGATCCAGCAAAAAAATCTTTGTTGCAGCAGGAGATTGCCCACCTCCTGGAGATCCAGGCCATCGAGCAGGTGCGCTCACAGATGGCAGGCCCGGGGTTTTACTCCAGGATATTCATCGTGCCCAAACCATCAGGGGGTTGCCGGCTCATACTGAATTTGAAACGCCTGAACAGATACGTTCGTTATCGGAGGTTCAAAATGACATCCCTGAGGTCCATTTTAGCATCGATACGACACCGAGACCTCCTGACCTCCATCGATTTAAAGGAGGCATATTTACACGTCCCAATTCACCCGGACCACCGGAGGTTTCTCCGTTTTTGCCTCCTCGACGTTCACTACCAGTACAGGGCAATGCCATTTGGCCTGTCCTCAGCCCCACGCACCTTCACAAAACTTTTGGACACCCTGATGCCCACTCTATGTTCTCAGTCGATTCGACTACTCGCTTACCTGGACGATATTCTTTTGCTTTCAAAAGATGTGGGCACAGCTCACAGGGATCTGCGAGCTACGACAACACTGTTACAGGACCATGGCTTTACGATAAACACGGGGAAAAGTCATTTTTCACCAACAACCAGTCTAATTCATCTGGGCTCGGTTATAGACACCGTTTCCAGGGAGGTCTACCTCTCCCCGGAGAGAAAATGCAATGTACAGAATCTGGTATCCAAACTCCAACACCAAAAGAAGGTACCCTTGTCCCTCCTATCCAAGGTTCTAGGCACCCTAGTGTCCTGCGTGGATATTGTTCCTTGGGCACGGTACCATTTTCGAACGCTACAATGGACATTACTGCCATACCAAAGACTACGTGTAAGCCATACCGACCATCTGATCTCCTTAAGTCAACAACTACGTCACTCACTCATTCAGGTGGTGGAAATCCCCGGCGTTACATCAGGGTTCTCCCTTTGGCCACCTCCAATACATCATACTGACGACAGACGCGAGTCTTCTGGGATGGGGTGCCCACGTTGGACCTCATGTGACTCAGGGGGTTTGGCACCCTCAGGATTTGACTCCAGTAAACATAAATTTCTTGGAGTTAAAGGCTGTACGACTGGCTTTATTAACCTTTGCGCCCATACTGGAGGGGAAACATGTCCTGGTGCGTACGGACAATGTGGCTACCAGGGCACACCTCAACCACCAGGGAGGGACCAAGTCTCTCAAATTAATGCAGGAGACCATTCTGCTCTTCGATTGGACAGAGTCCCACCTAGTATCATTACATGCAGAGCACATAGCTGGGGAGGAAAACACCACGGCGGATTGGCTCAGCCGGAGAGTTCTGGACACAACAGAATGGAGTCTGGACCCACAACTGTTTCAGGAGGTGGTCAACAGGTTCAGGACTCCCACTATAGACTTATTCGCCACAATGCACAGCTTCCGCATTTTTACTCCAGGTTTCCCACACCGGAGGCCGAAGGAACCAACGCATTATACCTGCCTTGGCCGAAAAGCCTTTTATACGCATTTCCACCGATTCCTCTACTTCCCAAGGTAATAGAGAAAATAATGGCGGAAAGGGCAGAGGTGATCCTAATTGCACCACACTGGCCTTGACGCCCGTGGTTTGCGGACTTAATGGGACTCTCAATTGTGCAGCCTTGGAGGATTCCGGATCATCTGATTTCCCTTCACCAAGGAACGGTATTACATCCGGAACCTCAATGGTTTCATCTGACTGCCTGGCGATTGAAAGGGACAGGTTAAGGCGCTGGCAGATTCCAGAAAATGTCATCACCACAATCCAATCTGCCAGACGACCGTCTACATCCAGGATCTACCAGGCAACATGGGCTGCTTTCGCATCCTTTTGTAAGGGGAAGCAGTTACAACCGCAGGAGGCACCCTTAATACCGGTCTTAGAATTTTTGCAGACCGGTCTAGATAAAGGTTTGGCCCCGAACACATTGCGGAGGCAGGTGGCGGCCTTAGCAACCATAATACAGACGCAGGAGGGCGGGGTTTTGTCGCATCATCCCTTAATTAAAGATTTTTTAAAGGGAGCCACCAATACACATTCCCCGCCTATTCGGCGGTTTCCTACCTGGGATCTAGCCTTGGTACTTCAGGCCCTCACAGGTCCACCGTTCGAGCTGTTGAG
Organism: Erythrolamprus reginae; assembly: GCF_031021105.1. Lineage (NCBI taxonomy): Eukaryota > Metazoa > Chordata > Lepidosauria > Squamata > Dipsadidae > Erythrolamprus > Erythrolamprus reginae. The sequence continues at coordinate 88,124,019 of NC_091950.1, read as the reverse complement.
GACTGTACCCTTACGGATCTTGACTCTTAAAACTGCTTTCTTGGTGGCAGTTACGTCAGCGCGCAGGGTGTCGGAACTGTCGGCCTTATCAGTCCGACCTGACTTGTGTGTGTTTTATCCTGAGAAGGTCATCCTTCGCCTGGACCCTACATTTATACCGAAAGTTAACACTCATTTCCACCGGGCACAAGAACTTGTTTTGCCGGATTTCTGCGTTCACGGAACCCATCTGTTGGAACTTAAGTGGCATAAAGTGGATGTGAGAAGGACCCTAAAGATTTATGTCAGACGCACGAGTTCCTTTCGTAGAACTGAGGCATTGCTTGTTTCCTTCAGTCAACAGAAGATGGGTCTCAAAGTGTCTTCGCAAACTATTAGCCACTGGTTAAAGCTATGCATCATCGAGGCTTATAAGACAACTTCGACGCCTCCTCCGAGTGGGATCACGGCACATTCGACACGGAGTGCTGCTGCTTTTGCGGCATGGGCCACGCAGGCCTCTATCGAGGACATCTGTAGGGCGGCAACGTGGGCAACACCTACAACGTTTATAAAGCACTACAGACTAGACGTGTTTGCTTCAGCGGAAGCAGCCTTTGGGAGGAGAGTACTTCAACGAGTATGTGATCAGGAAGTCCATGGTCCAGAGATTTCCCTCCCTTGAACACTGAACTTGGGTATATCCCATGCTGGACTCTCCTTCCAGAGGCATGGGAGAAGACCCGTTGAACCTACCTGAACGGTCTTCTCCATGTCCTGGAAGGAGAGTCCAAACCCTCCCAGTTTTGTACCATGGACAATTGTTATCTTTTTGAGGTTCTTGGTTAATAAATGTTATTGTTCTAATATTACTATTTACTTCGTTTTTTAAAAACTGAGCCTCTGGGGCAGCAAGGGGGCTGTACCTACTTAATATGATAATGATATTAATTTAAAACTCAGTCCCTACCAATAAGACTTGACCTAAACCCATGCTGGACTCTCCTTCCAGGACATGGAGAAGACCGTTCAGGTAGGTTCAACGGGTCTTCTCTTTATTTGAAGTAGGTATCTAAAATAATATTTCTTTCTAAATAACATGCTAAAGATGAAAGCATTACTTTTTTTCTGTTGGCATATATCTATGAAAATAATTTATGTTACCATAAATCTGGTAGCGTGACACTATAGATGTAGATGGTGAATTTTTGTGGAATTTAGCATTTTGATCCACAAAAAAAAGTATTTTTATTTTTTAGAATCAATTTGGTCTAGTCATTAGGGCATCAGAGTGCCAACAGGGAGAGTGTGAGTTCTAGTTCTACATTAGTCATGACAGCTGCCTGTTTTTTTTGGGGGGGGGGAGTGACCTTGGGCCAGTCAATCTCCTCAGCCCAACTCACCTCTCAGGATTTTTGTTGAGGAAAATAGGAGGAGGAAAGTGTGTTGAATCGGTTTACACCTTGAGTTAATTGTAAAAATAATGTCAGGATACAAATAAATAAATTCTAAGCACACTTAATAGAAAGAATGTCATATTTGAATTCTGTGATGTTTCTAAATGAGCATGCCTAGCACTGCACTTTGACATTTAAAAGCTGTCCTCTTAGCTGAACAGGTAATTAGTAGCATAACTATATTTATCTGCATATTGTTACCATACCAATGTGCATTATCAAAATAAAGCAGATTATTCAGTGGATTAAGAAAACTAATTTTCAAGCAAAACAAGAAAAAAAAGCAAACTGCAGAAAGGGGATCCACGACATTATTAAGGATTAAAATGAATTTAAGCCTTTAGTTAATCAAAATGGAAAAAATGAAGTTAAGGTTATCAGATTGTAATTGGTCTTGTATTAATCAGTTTGTTTTGTTATAGTTTCTCCCATAGTTTTAGAAAATCTACTTACATTATTTTTTTTTTAAAGTTCTTCAGGAAATACAACTAGCCATAGAGATATTTTTGTCTTGTTCTTTGAAGGTTAAGATTTGATGGTTAAAGAAATATAGAAGTAATCATAGGTGTGCTCCTAGATATTTTGTATAGCAGCAAATATAGATTGCTTAAATGGCTTAAAGTACTTGGGATTATATTTAATAAACTTTTAGATTCTCTCCCCCCCCCCAAAGGGCAGCTTTTAAAAAACAGGATTCTAAAAGTCAATTGTATGATGGAACCTTGATTAACCAGAATGTAATGCAAAGGACTTTTCCACACAGTAAATTTATATCACGTACATAATGATATTATCCAAATGTATAAATCTCCGGATAACCTATTTTCTAATTCAATAGTCTTTCCTCTATGATGGATTCTGCTTTTGAATTTGTCCATCAAAAGGTGATTTAATAATACGTGCATCAATAACTAGAAATACTCAGGTACTAAGGAAATAATGTATTAACTTTCCATAGGCAAAAGAAGCTAAACGTCTGAAAGAATTTCTAGAAGATTATGATGATGACAGGGATGATCCCAAATATTACAGGTAAATTAATGAAGACTATCATTAATTTTTATTAGTAAATCAAAGGATCTAATGATGACCTGTTCCTGAAAATATTGTAGGTTTTGCTGGTCCATTTGAAAATGGATACATCTATTATTTAATTTATTACATTTAAAATTAAATTTATAACAATCTTTAAATAAATGTTTTTCTTGCTGCTGCTCAGCTTATTAAAAAAGGTATAATTGTTTAATTTGCTATCAATATAAACTGAGGAGTGGATTCATTCTTCTTTTGACAAATATGGAAGTGCTTGAGATTACATGAATTTGTAAATCAAAATGAATATGCTGTATGTTTCAGGGGAAGTGCTCTGCAGAAGCGATTGCGAGACAGAGAAAAAGAAATGGAAGCAGATGAACGGGATCGAAAGAGAGAAAAGGAAGAATTAGAAGAAATCAGACAGCGTCTTCTTGCAGAAGGACATCCGGATCCTGATGCAGAGTTACAAAGGGTAAGAAAGTTTTTTGAATGAATATACGTTGGAGTCCATATATGTGTATATGTGAGTACACTGCATATACACGTCATGCCTGTTGGGATGCAGAAAATGGTATGTTGGTTTTTAAAGTGCTCTATAGATTAGACCAGTGATGGCGAACCTTTTTTCCCTCGGGTGCCGAAAGCATGTGTGGGCATGCTATCGCATGCCTATGTGTATGTCCACAACCATAATTCAATGCCCCACACAGCTTGCCCCATGTCCATGTGATTCCCCCCCCGCCCCGTCCCTGTGCATGCGCTGAAATTGAGTAGTCTCTTTCCACTCAAAATGTATAGTCACAGTCATGTGATTTTCTACTTAGCGGCTTCTTAGCAGTAGAGTTGCCAGTCCCAATTAGGATTATTAAGTGAGGGCTACCTGTCTCAGCAATTTTGAAATCTTTCTGAGCCTATCCTCCATATATTTCTGCCAAGTCTGCATATTTTTCCTGGGGTTGGGGTGTCTTATCCTTCTCATTTAATTGTAAGTTACTATTTTGCAAGGAATTCATGGTATGAGCACCTCTAGTGGGCACCAGGTTTTCCTTTTGGTGACTGAATAGAACTTTTCCATTTTTGCCATATTTTATATGTTTAATCTGACTTTGAAGGTGTCTGTCCAGTTCATGTGTAGCCTGTGCTTAGTGTTGTCTTTTACAGTATTGAAGAAGCTGTTTTCTGTTAATATTGAAACTGATAAAAAAGAATATTTTTAGCTCAGGGTTGAGATGGGGGAGAGGTCCTTGGTGCTCTCTGAGCTTGGTTGTTTTCTTGCAGATGTTTCATTTACCCAAGCTAGGTAACATCATCAGTACATATTGTGTAATGTAGTAATAGTAAGGGAGATACATAAATAAACAAAAACAAAACATTGTAATAGTGTAACATTGTGTTTTAAGGTAATGGGATTTTAGTCATAATTTCAATTATTAGATTTGTACATATACTGTTTTGTATTGAATGTTGTGAGCTGCCCTGGGTCTCCGGAGAGGGGCGCATACAAGTCTAACAACAACAACAACAACAACATTGAGACTTCTTATAACTTTATTAGCTTGATTTTTGTTTTCATTTCATACATTGAGGCTTTACAATGTTTCTAATCATTGATTTTATTTCTAGCTTTAGCCTTTCAGTCTTCAGTAATTAATTTGATGTCCTTTTTTGGTGGAGAGGTTGCCTTAGCAAAGGACTTGCAAGTGTAGTCCATGTCCTCTGCATCTGTGTTGGGAAGGAGCATATACTTGAATCACTGCCATACTAATTTTTGATTCAAGCATTGACTTGAGATAATTATTTTTTAATTATTTTGATGATGATGATGATGATGATGATGATAATAATAGCTACTTAATTTCTCTAAAATGTATCACAATAGGGGAAACTGAGAAAATAGAGAAACCATGATGCTGATGTTAACAGATCAGCTTCTTCTTTTTTTCCATTATAAATAGTAAAGGAAAAGGTCCTTCCACCGTCATGCTGTTGCTTTTTTAAATCACTCTCTTGTGTTTATATTCCACAGATGGAACAAGAAGCTGAAAGACGTCGGCAGCCACAAACCAAAGAGGAACCAGAATCAGAGGAAGAGGAGGAAGAAAAGCAAGAGAAGGAGGAGAAGCGGGAAGAACCTGAAGAAGAGGAGGAGGAGCCAGAACAAAAACCCTGCCTTAAGCCAACACTGCGACCCATCAGTTCAGCTCCATCTGTTTCATCAGCAAGTGGCAATGCAACTCCCAACACTCCTGGGGACGAATCTCCCTGTGGCATTATCATCCCACATGAAAACTCTCCTGATCAGCAGCAGCCAGAGGAATACCGGCCTAAAATAGGACTGAGTCTCAAATTGGGTAGGTTTTTTGGTTTTATTTTATTTTATTTATTTATTTTATTTTAATTTTATATTTATTGATTGATTTGATTTGATTTGTATGCCGCCCCTGTCCGCAGACTCGGGGCGGCTCACAACAGTGATAAAACAATATACCATAACAAATCTAATATTGAAGTCTAAAATAACAATTTACATTAAAAAGCTAAAAAAAAACCATTATATAAAAAACATACAAACATACCATACATAAAACAGTAGTCCTCGGCACTACTCTGCAAGGGCTCCCCAGCTCCCCCCTGGTTGAGAAGGGAGCAGGTCACCCTAAATAGAGCGGCTGGGCGAGATTCCGCTGATGCAATCAAGGCGGCATGATACGCACATCTTGCCGCCTTGAGCGCTACTTTGTAAGTCTTAATATGAGCTCTTACGAGTGTTTGATCAGATTCGGACTTACTCTTCCTCCATCGCTTCTCTAGACGTCTCTTCTGGCGTTTCAACTCCCAGAGCTCCTCTTTGAACCATGGAGCTCTACGGGGTCTAGTGTTCCAGGCCTCAGCAATAGTCTGCCGAACTGTTGATGAGTGCATCTGGAATAACTCCAAGTGCCCTCTGAAAGCCCTCTGAGTCCATCAGGGGTCTGGGGTGGAAGCACCTAGTCGATTCCGCCTCCATAAGGGGAAGGATTGGCACCAGGAAGTCAAGGCGCAATAGAAAATGATCTGACCATGACAAAGGCAACGTTTCTAAGCCCCTTAGTCTCAAACCATTACTCAATTACTCAGAGAGGAATACCATGTCGGGTGCGTGCCCCCTCCTCGTGAGTTGGACCCTGTACTACTTGGTCCATGGCTGTCATGAACTCCTGCGCTAGCCCAGAGGTTTCACCGAGTGATGGTAGGTTAAAGTCTCCCAAGTCTGGGGAACCCTACTGCAAGCTTACATCTTCCTAAAAATGGGAAGAGCACAGAAAAATACAGTGATACCTCGTTTTACAAACGCCTCATCATACAAACTTTTCGAGATACAAACCCTGGGTTTAAGATTTTTTTGCCTCTTCTTACAAACTATTTTCACCTTACAAACCCCACCGCTGGGAGGCCCTGCCTCCGGGCTTCCGTTGCCAGTGAAGCACCCATTTTTGCACTGCTAGGATTCCTATGAGGCTCCCCTCCATGGGAAACCCCACCTCCGGACTTCCGTGTTTTTGTGATGCTGCAGGGGAATCCCAGCAATGCAAAAATGGGCACTTCGCTGGCAACGGAAGTCCAGAGGTGGGGTTTCTCAGCGAGGGGAGCCTCAGTGAAATAGCAGCATTACAAAAACACAGAGGTCTGGAGGTGGAGTTTTGAGGACTTCGGGAGCTTCAGGGGAATCCCAGCAGCGCAAAAATGGGCGCTTTGGCTGGCAAAAGGGGTGAATTTTGGGCTTGCACGCATTAATCGCTTTTCCATTGATTCCTATGGGAAACATTGTTTCATCTTACAAACTTTTCACCTTAAGAACCTGGTCCTGGAACCAATTAAGTTTGTAAGACAAGGTATCACTGTACAAAGCTTCACTTAAGTGTTGCAATAACTGGCTTCTATATAAATTCTGCTTCTCTTCTCCTTTGTAAAACAAATTAGCTATGTTCTTTTCTTTTTAATTATGCCTTCTTTATCTCGATTCTGACAAAATCCTGAGAGGAATTTGTATTTTGTGAAAGATAAATATTTTTCCTTTATGTTACTATAGGTGCCTGCAATAGTCCCAGCCAGCCTAACGCTGTGAAAAGAAAAAAACTCACCGTTGACAGTGTCTTCAATAAATTTGAAGATGAAGACAGTGATGACATGCCCCGAAAAAGGAAACTGGTGCCTCTAGATTATGGCGATGAAGACAAAAGTTCCTCCAAAGGCAGCGTAAACACCGAAGAGAAGCGCAAACACATTAAGAGTTTGATTGAGAAAATTCCTACAGCTAAACCAGAGCTATTTGCTTATCCTCTGGATTGGTCCATTGTGGATTCAGTGAGTATTTTTACCAACATCCCCTCCCCATTAATATAATATTCAAAGCTCTCACTACAACAGTTTGTCATCTCTCATTTGGGCCAGTTTCTTTCAAACATCTGATATCACCAAGAGAAGGCCATATTCTTATTTCCTGAGGACAGGGTATAAAATGAGGGGTTCTCTCTGAGCTTAACTGTTTTCTTGCCAATGTTTCATTGCCCAAACTAGGTAACATCTTTAGTGCACGCAATATTACCTAGAAATGATACGAATCATAGTAAATACAATCTTACGAATCTTGGTCCTTTGCACCAAGATGCAATAAATCAGGGTTTCACAATATACAAACAGGGAAGCAATGTCAATATGACTCTGTTAAACACAGCGTAGGGTTTTTTTTTATTACAGTGGCATATAATACATTTATTAAATAAAATTTAAAAGAAGAAGAATATTAAAAAGAGAGAAATACTGAGTGGTTTAAAGATAGACATATAAGCAAAAAAAATAATCCATCCAATAGTAGTAATCTTTCTCAAGCCTGGGAGAATGATTAGGTTTTAAGTGGTTTCCTGAACATTCCCAGATTGAGAGCCACTCAGATCTCTGAGGGACCATTTCAGAGGGCAGACGCCTTGACGGAGTGGTGGGGTGGGGGAGAAACACATTTAAATTTAAAATTTAAATTAAAGATTGCACTCCTATTTGAAGATCTCATTCCGTTTAAAAGTCTATTAGCATATGTATATGATTCTCAATAAAGGATAAGAGTAACTCGTAGTGGTACAGAAAAATATATTTTTAAAAACCCTGTGTCTATTCTAGACATTAATGGAAAGGCGAATTAGACCATGGATCAACAAGAAAATAATAGAATATATTGGTGAAGAAGAAGCTACGTTAGTTGATTTTGTTTGCTCAAAGGTAAGTTTACTTTTCTATCCATGTAAAATTGTGTTTCTGTATATGAATCTTCTGTGTACAGAATGGCTGTTCTCACTTAATCGGTGCCTGAACTAAAGCATGCCTGTTTGGGTTGACCAAAATAGAGTTCTGCAGGCAGAAGAGGAAAGGGACAAAACCAAGAGCAACTGTGATAGCAGGAGTGGGAAGAGAGGGAAGGGTGAGACTGATACTGATTACAGCCTCCCTTCAGCAGCTTCCAGGATAGTCTGTTTGACTGGCCAGCTTAACTAGCACAAGGGGTGTTTCAGAATGTATTATCCAATGTTGGCTGCGCTGTACATCTGAAAGCTGACATTTAGATGAAATCTCCAAATATTTAAATATTTATCAGTAATAATACTTAAAATAATGCATGTACCATATTGAGTGGTAAAAATAGCTTGACAAACAAATTATCCAGAAGAGTTGTGAGTTTCCTTTCACCCACAGTTTATTGAGCAAAGGATGGACTCTGTGACCTCAGAGTCGACATGTTTGCATTTATTGTTTACAAAAAATGGTTCTTGGTAGCAATTGAAAATTTCACTGCAAAAAAAGAGAAAGATAAAAGAAAAACAAGTTCTGTAAATACAGGCAAGTAAGTCTTCTGCAGTGCACAAAAGATAATAATATGCAAACATGCAAATGCTCAGTCTAGTTGTTTTAGGAATGTTAGTAATACATATCTAAAATTACTTGGTATTGGTATCAAGTTGTCACTGAGGTTATGCACTAGAGTACTAATAAATATAGCAAGAATTTAAATTATGGATCCACTGAGCCTGATGTTCGAATATCGGAACTAAAAATCAAGAATATCTTTGGCTTCATCATGGTGGTTTACCTTTATTGAGAATTGCTGTGCACTAAAAATATTCTAAAAAGATCTTTATAGATGTCAACTTGGAGCCTCATGGATGTATTTAAGGTCAAATTTATGGGTGTATTTTTAAGGTCTCAAAGTACAACTAGACTGACTGGAGATGACGAGAGTTGTTATCCAATACATTTAGAAGTCATCAGATTGTGAGTGTTCTAGAGTAGGATTTCAGCTTGGCACATGGACCAGGTCTGTTGAGTTTTATTGTTTTGAAGTAAATAGAGAGTATATTCTGAAATATGGCCAACACCTTTGTAAAAGGAAGAAAAAAGGCAGGCTCTGGCAAGATCAGAGATTGGTGTTCTATGCTGCAGCAGCTATTTCTCAAAAGTGTGTGTGTGTGAGAGAGAGACAGAGAGAGAGAGACTAATTTTACTCTATTTGTCATGTTTGGATTTTGCTTAAACTAAAAGCCGAAACAACATAAAATGGTTCAGCAGAACATGTTCTGATTAGAAACAAAGCAGTTATCTCTATTTTGTGCACATCTCTGATATGTATTTAAAAGTTTATGAATCCATTTGAACTTTGAGCATTTCTAAAACAATGTAATCTAAACTGTGACCTGTTCGTCACGTAAGTCCTAAAAGAGAAGCCAGTTAAATAAAGGAGTAAAAATGCAATATGTTCATTTATTTATTGAAGGAAATAATCCAAAAGTACATATTTATGTGTGGCAATATTAGGTGAATCTTTAGTTTCAGTAATTGGTTTGCCTTTTAGTTGCAATAACTGCAACTAAATTTTAAAACCTGTTTGAATTTTAAAACCTGTTTGGATAACTGATCATGTTTTATGTCATATTTATTCTGAAATTTTGAAAATTCAAATGGATTCCTAATCTTTTAAGAACCACAGTATAATGGCTGACTTAATGTTTGGGTGTTCTATTTTTCACATCTCTACTATTCTATATTATAAAATTGGTGACTGGGGAAAATCAGTCAGTTACCTTTTAGTGTTTTAATTGGTGGCTTTAGATCAGAAATCTGTTGATGGACCTGTGTAGCACTTTTATGATCATGTGTTTTGAGAACCATGGTATGCGCCTACCAAAACTGCTTATGACATGGTGTCTACTTGTAACATCTGTCCCAGATGTACCATAATGCCTTCTTAATAAACATTGAAATGCTTGTTAGAAATTACATTTAATAATTAGCATTTTGTCTGTCATATTCAGTGTGGAGACATTAAGTATTAAGTGCCATATTTGCTAGAGTGCATCTGGAAAAAGCATTTTATTTGAAATCAAAAGTGAGACTTGAACAAGATTTATTACCTTGAGTTTATCTGTTAAACTGATAACATTTCCAAGTCTCATGGGCTTCCATTTTGCAAACTGTTTAAAATACAATTTCTATGTATCTCTCTTTCAGGTTATGGCTCATAGTTCACCACAAAGCATCCTGGATGATGTTGCTATGGTGAGTAAAAACAAGAATTTGCCAGTGTAAATGTGTAACACTTCATCAGAAAACAAAATTGCTGCTTTTACAAAATGAATGTGGAGTAATAATTGCAATGATCACGCCCTAAATTGGAAATTTGATCTTTCTCCTACAGGTGCTAGATGAAGAAGCAGAAGTTTTTATAGTCAAAATGTGGAGGTTATTAATATATGAAACAGAAGCCAAAAAGATCGGTCTGGTAAAATAAAGACTTCCTTTATGGTTCCATTTCAATATTTGTTTCACATCACTGAAGAACTTTGAAGTTTCTCTGTGCTCAGAGACATTTGTGAGACCTGTATTTTTTAAATGTAGAAAATGTGAATTTTTTTTCATCCTCTGTTTCATTGAGGCTCTCTTTGTTCCATTTCTCTGCTTCCTTGATTGTAATTCTCCAAATCCTACATTGGTGGTTTTCACGCACCAGATAAAGTAACAGGTATGAGTTGCTGTATACAGTCTCTGACCTTCATCTTCTAGACTGCTTCCTGTAAATATTGAAGACACTCATGTTTTAGAAAACATCTCTTAATACATATGGAAATAATTGAACTTTATGTAAATGCACCAGTCTCTTTCCCTCCCATTTTTAAAATAGAATAAACTTTAAAATTCCAAAAATGGATGGGGAGTCATTTTGATGGAAGACAATTTTCACCTGCATGGATGTGAACTTGTTCACTTGTTGGGCTTTGAAATATTTGAGATGGCCTGTCCTCTAAAAAAAAAACCCCAAATGGTGGACTTGCATAAACTCAGGAGTTTCATTTTAACTATATCACAACGTCTCATACTTAGTTTTCTTGTCATCATTGTTTTAATTAGGACAAATACCACACAGTTATAATTACATTCAGACCTTCTAATAGAAACATGGCATCTTTATTTTTATTATTTAAAACTGAAAATGGGGCAGTTTTGGATATTTGTGGAAAGCAATTGGTATAAAGGTGTAATTTGAGCAGGACAATGTACAATGTTAGATCATAACGTGTTCAAAGATGGGGAAAAACCTGTTTTACATAAGCCATCAAGTCAGCTGTGACTTTATTCTTTTTTGTACTGTAAAATGTCTGTCAGATTTGTAGAGGGCACCATTTCCTGCCATCTTACTCTATGGGTTTTATACATATGCTGATGTGGTATAAATAACAATGTACTGTAAACTGCATTTTTAAAAATCTCACAAGTAAAAAAGACTGTATGCCATTGGCTTCTTGATTGCAGGACAAAACACTTTCAAGGAAGCAACAACTTGTCTTAAAAAAAACTTCTGATATCTGTTTACCTGAAGAAATACACATCGCTTCTCAGAAGGTATAATTGTGATCCCATGTTACTGAATTCTTGCATTTGAAAACTTGTTCGTAATGGGATCCTATAAAAGTTTCATTGTGTAAATATTTCCAATATTAAAAATGTATATATTTGATCTGGATATTGTTTACTCAGATTTTAAGATAATATTGATATTTCTATTTCAGTTATGGGAGGAAGGGAATATAAGTGATTAGTTGATGTGCTCATATTGCAGGATAGACTAATCTCAGATTTTGCCCATTTGTCAAACCTCAACATTGTATTGGATCGTGACTAAGCTACAAACTGATCCTACTAAGATTAGTTTTAATCTTTTAAAAATCTATATCTAATAAATTACTAGACACAGTCACAGAAGCAATTCAAAAATACCTTTTCTCACTAGCTTATTCCTGTTATTTCATGGAGTTTTCTTATCTAAGATAATTGGCCCTGACCCCTAATTAGCTGCTAAACTCAAACTCAGTCATGTCCCCTGTATACTGATATTAGAGGTTTGTGAATTCTTCAGAACTAATTTTTAGAATACATTTTTGTAGTATCATCACATGCAATCTGATCAAAGTTATATCTAAATTGTAATAACCTTTGGATAAATAACAGTTTTCTATTGAATAAAAATTATCTTTGCTGGGGGAAAAAACTCATAAAGCCTTAGGACAGGGCTGTCAAACTCACAGCCTGCAGTCCAGATGCGTCACATGTTGGCCGCGCACACACCAGGTTTAGCGAAGGGGGAAAGTCCCAATATATCACATGACACCACCACGATGATACGTGTTTGACACCCTGCCTTAGGATGTGAGCTTTCTTAAGATCGTGCGTTGAGTTAAATGTTGGAATCAATGAGATGGCAGTATAGTACAGGGGGGGGGGGGTTGGGGGGGTGTCTCCACAGTATGTTTTAAATGTGTCTTGCCACTATCATAGTCTGCTGTTCGCAAAACAACTTTTATGGAAGTGGATTATGGCCAAGTGAGAATTTTTTGGATCTCAGAAGAAGTTGAGGTCTGGAAAGAGTTATAAAGCTGTTGCCAAAATGTGTTGACCTCCAGCGATCCGCAGTAAATCAGTTAGTGTTCCAGTGGAGAAAATGCCCTTGTTATTCTTCCCAATATGAAAAGTCATAATTTTGACACAGGCCATTTTTGCATTATCTGACACTAATGTTCATGATCCTGCCAGAAGGAAAATACTGTACAACAGGATAAATTTATGCTTCAGAGAATAACAAGAAGGAAAACATAATTTTTGAAAAGCGCATTTCCATCCATGTGAAGCTATCAGAATAATGTTTTCTAGACGAACGAAGCAACAGTGGGCATTATTTGGCATTGACAAGAAATGTTTTCATTAAAAAAAACTTGCCAAAAATCTTACTTCATTCCATCTATGAAGCATGATGGGGAGAAAAATAATATGCTGCTTTGCAAGTTTGAGACCCAGCCAACTTGCAATAATCATTGAAAGAAAAAGGAATTTTGGCGTGTGCAACTGCTACAAGGAAGTCAGAGTAACAGTTTATGAATGGATCCCAAAACATGTAGAATATGGAAGATAACAAAATTTAATTCAATTGAAATAATGATACAATCTGAACTAAACTGTTTATACAAGACAGCACAAAAATATTGAATTTAAGCAGATATGTAAATACCTCTAATCTGATGTTCAGAATTGATCTACAAATGTAAGAAACATTTGAAGTCACTGCATCTAAATTATTCCATAACTATATCTAAAGCTAAAACAATTCCAACAAGGACTAAATTTTGACTCACTGTTTCAATAAAGACACAGTGTACTTTTTACTAGTGTAAAAACTAAGCTCAGACATTGCAAATTATAACTATAGGATTACAGTTGATTGTAAATGGTTCATCAGCATAGCTCATGATAAGATTCAGTTTATGACTCAAATTAAATATATTGTACAAACTTCTGAGGAGATATCATAGTGGTTAATTGTCTTCACCGGTCTGAAGTTTCACAAGTCCAAGTTGCTTCTCTCCTTAGTTTTCCATCCATTGTTTTTTGTTCTGCCCTCTGGTGTTTAGGAAAATGAATATATCTACCTTCTATTTGTGGCAGCTTCTCAAATAATGGAATACTGGTATCATGTTTTCTCTCCCTCGCTCCCTCCTTTTTTCTAAACTAGCCAAACAAATCCTATAACTTGTTATATTTTAGTTTCCAGGTCTTTAATAATCTTAATTGCTCTTTGTAATGAGGTGACCAAAATTGGATACAGTATTCCAGGTGTGGCCTAACTAAGACTTTATAAAGTGATTTGGATTCAATCAATTTGGATTCTATGCCTTTGTTTATACAGCCAAGGATTGTATTGGCTTTTTTGGTTGCTGCACAGGAAATACAATTAAAGCTAGTTTTGAGACTAACTAAAAACCATATTCCTGGACAGTTATGGTGTCAATATATATAATTCAAAACTGGAATTATCTGAAATGTTTTTATGGTGACTTTAAAACTGCAACACTGAATTATGCGTAAAATTACTGGTTATCATGGGCTTTTGTAAATAGAAATTTACTCATGACATGCTTGATTTTATTTAATGCAATATGTGAATATGACCATTCTGGTGTATAAATAACAAAGGCTAAGCAAGAATCTGGCCTTTATTATTTAAACCAAACTATGACTGTTTAAGGCAACATTGCAAACTGAGCCATTGAAAGCTTGGCAAAGATTTAAGGGATTAGTTCCTATTTCCTTCATTTCCTCCGAATGAAAATATTTGTTTAATGTTTTAATATTGTTTAATGTTAACTACAACAAAACTTGTCTGAGATTTCATGGTTTCAGACCTCAGTTTATTTCCAAACCAAACCTGGATTATGGTTACACAACACTATTAAGTGTAATTCTTGAGAGGGAGGAGCTGCTGTTACTACAGTCTGAATCCACTGCGTGGTTTTACACCCTACATTAAAATAATTCAAACTAGCAAATGACGATTCAGATCTAAACCCACCTCAATTAAGCAGCGCATGAAGAGTACTGGTTTCTTCTCAATCGACGGCACACTTGGTGGACCCCACTTCTTCAGCTAAATAGCTTGAACCTCAATAGCAACCGGTCAATGATCACCCTCGAGAAATACGTCCATAAATAAAAACAGCCTAAATAAAAATAATTACATTTCTGCCCCAAGCTACCGCAACGCAAACTTCAATTAGTGCAAAATTCAATTACAAATGTTCACATTTGTTTTACTACACAAAACAAATCGTGTTAAAGTTTACCCTGGCGTGCACATCCATCCAATAGTGTACTTTCATTTCCTGGGAAAAGAGAAAAAATCAATTCCTTGGCCAAACACCCCCCCCCCCCCCAAGCCTCACATTTTCTCAACCAAATTAGGTTTAACGCCCCCGACTCCGACAAATAAACGTTAACCTCCGGCATCCTCGACACGCCCGTAGCCGCTGCAAACTCCCTCGACGCATGCGCGTTAAACTCCCTTTCTTCCTCGGCTACGGCCAGCTGTCGTCCGCCGCCGAGGGGGCGAGGTGTTCCTTTTGATGGACAGGCGTGATTTGCCAAAGAAAACAAGGAAGCGGGAGATGCCCCGCCTACAGGAGTCCAAAGGAGGCGGGGCGAGGCCTGGGCCGGAAGCGTCGGGCGAAAAGGGAGGGGGGGGGAGGTTTTTCTTTGCCCGTGGTTCGGCCCGAAAGAAAGGCAAATTTGGGCGCCGAGGCGGTGAAAGGTAAGCGGTGGCTTTCGGGGGGAGGGAGAGGGGCTGCTGGGCGAGAGAACGGTCGTGTTTCCTCGGGACTGTTTCCCTTCGGCTCTCTTCCTACCCGCCCCTTTACTACAAAGGAGGAGAATAGCTTCGGTCCATCAAAACTTCCTCCCTTCCTTCCCGCGGCCCTTTGCACCCCTTTGTAAAGCCGGAGTAGGGATTCCCTTGCCCGCTCAGAGCGCCTGCAGAAAAAGCCGGGATGGACAAAAGGGGGTTGAAACGTCGGAGTTCCCCGAGCTTTGACTCCCAAATCGGGCTGTGCCGGGAGGGACAGCGAGGCATAGACCGAAATTTTCTCCCTGGTCTTTAACTGAGTTGAAAGAGAAAACCCTTCGGCTGGATCCGACCCTATAGCAGCCGGTGGCGAAGCTTTGTCTGCGGGAAGCCTGGTTCTCACGTCGTGCAGCTGAAAATGGATAGATTTTCCCTTGACTCCAGGCCAAGATCCGAGACCCATTCATAAGGATCCTTGGATCCGTTTCTATCCCTTAACTGAGATCGGAGTTAAGTTCTCATCTTTTCTTGGGGGTGGGAGGGCCGGGGGGTGTTCCTAAACTTTTTCCAGTCGCATGTGTAATCTTAATGTGTGTACCTTTCCCCAAAGAGGAAGGCAAATAAACAATGACAACGATAGAGAATATTTTATTTATTTACAGTATTTCATTTGTCATATACCTGTATATATATATTTGTATATATATGTGTGTGCGTGTGTGTTTCATTTGTCATATATTTGTATATATATATATTTGTATATATGTGTGTGTGTGCGTGTGCCGCACGAATCCCAGCGACCGGTTAGGTCCCACAGAGTTGGCCTTCTCCTGGTCCCGTCGACTAAGCAATGTCGTTTGGCGGGACCCAGGAGAAGAGCCTTCTCTGTGGCAGCCCCGACCCTCCTTGCCTTTCGCAAGCTCCTTAAAACCCACCTCTGGTCAGGCATGGGGGAATTGAAATTTCTCTTCCCCCTAGGCTTATAGAATTGAGTGGTTCTTTAAATTGGGTTTTTTTAGATTGTTTTTAATATTAGATTTGTTTACATTGTCTTTTTATATTGTTGTTAGCCGCCCCGAGTCTTCGGAGAGGGGCGGCATACAAATCTAATAAATAAATAAATAAATTTGCCATATATCTGTATATATACATTTGTATAGATATGTGTGTGTGTGTTTCATTTGTCATATATTTGTACATATATATATTTGTGTGTCTGTGTCTTACAATTGGGTTAACATATATCAGGCTAAGCAATATGAAGCATTTACAAAATATAGTGCTTGGATTAACACAACTTGCTAAATTACAAAAACCATGTTAGGGGTTGGAAAATATTTGAACTGATCGTAACATGAGCAAATCACAGATACCGGTAAATTGCTATTGCATTATTTTAATTTACATTTTGTGCTTACATTGTGTATTTGATAAATATTTTGGCAGCAGTAAATTAATAATTTTCATATAGGTTTTCATATAGTACAATGCCAATGTTTCTTGCATTATATTACCCCTGTCTTTGTTATATAGTAACATTTTCTTCTTCTTCCCAGGACTGCAAATGTTTCAATTTCATACATCTAATGAAGTGGGCCTTTGGCTTACAAAAAGTTAGGGATAATTGGTACAGAAGATCAAAACTTAAACAGTTGTCTGGAAAACTAAGCTATCATTCATTACTGACAAAATAATAACCAACTTCTGCTACTATACATTGTTTGGGATGAAAGTAGAGATGAAATTTCTCTGTAAAATACTTCTATGTTTGCACTTAGATCTGGAGAAGGAGAAAGAAATTAAGGAGAGAGTTGGTGCTTTTGACTCAATTGCCTCAAACTACTTATTTGTCTTTAAAGCAAATATTTATAAAGAATAAAAATCAACTTGTACAGGATATGGCTGTAGGTCAAAAAGTGAAGAAGCTATGACCGGTTAGATATTGCTGAACTAGAATGGTAAACAATCCTGAAAGGACCAGAAAAGCACATGTTGTGATCAGCATTATTTTTGTGAGGGTAGGAGTGTTCATAGGCATACCTGAAGGCAAACAGAATGCTACTTTGTTGTGATAATAGTAGTGTAGTTATTTATACTAGCATTATTACAACAAAGTAGCATTATATTTGTTTTTTTGTTTTAAATGTGCAGCTAGCTATCATCATTCTCTGTTTAATATTCAATCTTTTTTTCTTAATGCAGTCTTGTTTCTCGTACTTGTCTACCAAAGGTGGGTTCCTTCTAGTTCGCCCGAACCTGTAGCAACCCACTGGTAACAACACGATGATGTCACGGAACCGGTTTGGTTGGTGCCGGTCATCTTTTTTTTTTAAAGCCAGCAAAAAGCTCATATAGAGACATCCCAAAGACACTTTTTCTAATCATTGTCCTTTTATCACTATTGCTTTCCTTTGGGTTTTCCATAAATTATTCTTCAGACTTAATGGATAAAATATGGAAAACTTAGTAAAAAATGTTATACACAATGTTATACAGTAGTCCCTCACCTATCGCTGGTGTTACGTTCCAGACCTGGCTGCGATAGGTGAAATCCGCGATGGGGAATTTCTCCTCCTTCCCAGCTCTTTCTACAACCCCAAGCACACCGCCGCTGCCGCCAACCACTAAGCGCGCCTCCAAAGACTGCCTTCTCGGCACTGGCGAGGCGGGTTGAACGAGGGGACGGGCCTCCGCCGGAGCTCAGTCCCCGCCCCGCTCATCATTCACCCAGCCACGGGCTGGTTGGCTTGTCCTGTATCTGTGCCAACGCTGACTTCAAAACCCGCGATGAAGTGAAGCCGTGGTGGGTGAAGCGCGATATAGCGAGGGACTACTGTACATTTTCATGTCTCTGTGATTTTTGTAATGCTATCTCAATAAATATGACATATGCGTTTCGGTCATACAGTCAAAAAGAAAACAGACTGTTGAAAATCTCAACTGTTTTTACCTGAAATGTAAAACAGTTGCCAATTCAATGAGTCCTGCACAATTTTTTATAGTAATCATTTTCAGGGTTGAGCTTGGCTCATTCTTGTGAATAAAAGACTGTGCTGACCAAAGTAGTCAGATCAGAAACTAGCAACTGTCATTCTTGATTGTATCACTTTATTACTGAGCAGTGGTGGTGCAGTGGTTAGAATGCAATAGAATGGTCAGATCCCACAGAGTCGGCCTTCTCCAGGTCCCGTCAACTAGACAATGTCGGTTGGCAGGTCCTAGGGGAAGAGCCTTCTCTGTGGGGGCCCCAGCCCTCTGGAATCAACTCCCCCTGGAGATTCATACTTCCCCCACCCTCCTTGCCTTCCACAAGAGTCTTAAGACTCATTTCTGCCTCCAGGCTTGGGGCTATTAGATTCTTGACCCTTGGCCGATGAATGTGCAGAGAGAAAGTTGATTGAATGGGAATGACTGCTTTTTATGGCTTGGGGTTTTTAGATTTTATATTTAATTAATTGGATCTAAAATGTTATACATTGTTTTATTATATGTTGTAAGCCGCCCCGAGTCCTTGGAGAGAGGCGGCATAAAGGTCCAATAAATAAATAAATATTGCAGGCTAATTCTGCTGGCGGTTTGGCAGTTCGAATCTCACTGGTTCAAAATTGACTCACCCTTCCGTCCTTCCGAGGTCGGTAAAATGAGGACACAGATTGTTGGGGGCAATATGCTGACTCTGTAAACCGATTAGAAAGGGCTGTAAAGCATTGTGAAGCACTTTATTAGTCTCAGTGCTATTATTATAAAAACACCGTCAAAACATAGTTGTTTAAGGATAACAAAATATTTGTGCCAGTGAGCTTTGTGGTGATTTTTGTGAGCAATAATTTATTTTTACTTTTCTCTTTTATCATTTCAGTAACTATATACTTGCTATGGTGCTCAACATGGGGGTCGGGACCCGTTTAGGGATCAAATGCGGTTTCACAGGGGTCACTTAAGACCATGGGAAAAGACAATTTCCCATGGTGTTAGGAACTTCAGCTTCTATTCTGGGGCCTTGGAACATATTTTTACATTTTGATCAATCAGGCGTTTATAATGGGGGTGTCCCTCTGACCTTCCTGCCAATCATCTTAAAGCTCTGTTGGGATAATTGGCACTAGACTTATGGTTGGGGGTCACCACAACATGAGGAATTGTATTAAGGGGTCGCGGCATTAGAAAGGTTGGGAACCACTGAGAGCGATACAAAAATCATGTTATTGCTTATGTTATTAAATAGGGAGTCAGAAAATATTCCTGAGATTACTGAGCAGGACATACAGATCTACTTTCCACTCATCTTTGTCATGTCATTTTTGAAACCACATTTTGATAAAACAGTACAGGTAATCCTCGACTTACGACCACAATTGAGCCCAAAATTTCTGTTGTTAAGTGAGACATTCGTTAAGTGAGTTTTGTTAAAATTTACGACCTTTCTTGCCACAGTTGCTAAATGAATCACTGCAGTTGATAAAGTTAGTAAGATGGTTGTTAAGTGAATCTGACATCCACGTTGACTTTGCTTATTAGAAAGTTGCAAAAGTTGATCATATAACCTTTGGACACAACAGTCATAAAATATGAAACAGTTGCCAAGTATCTGAATTTTGAGCACACGATCATGGGGTTGCTGCAAAGGTTGTAACTGAAAAATGGTGCTAAGTCACATTTTTCAAGGCTGTTGTAACTTTTAATTGTCATTAAACAGACTGTTGTATAATTCGAGGGCTACTGTACTTGTAAACTGGAAGTTGTAGGGCATTTCCTGGTAACAATGTGGTCTTTAGTATTCTTTAGTACCAATCTAGGGAGGAAAATTAATTTTCATCTTTACCTATTCCTATAATGTGTTTTGGGGCTTGCTGTACAGTTTTCCCTCGATTTTCGCGGGGGATGCATTCCGAGACCGCCCGCGAAAGTCAAATTTCCGCAAAGTAGAGATACGGAAGTAAATACACCATTTTTGGCTATGAACAGTATCACAAGCCTTCCCTTAACACTTTAAACCCCTAAATTACCATTTCCCATTCCCTTAACAACCATTTACTCACCATTATTACTGGTACCATTGAATAAGACACTTAGTGATTTTGATATGTCTAAACATAATTATTTATTAACAATAATTATTTTTTTTTGAGATAACAACGCTGATTTTGGCCAATCAGCAATGGCAGACGAAAGTTTGGCAATGACATTCATGACATCATCGGGCGGGAAAAACCGTGGTATAGGAAAAAAACGCGAAGTATTTTCTAGTTAATATTTTTTGAAAAACCAAGGTATAGGCTATTCGTGAAATTTAAACCTATGAAAATCGAGGGAGCAGACATTTGGTTGACAGGTTGAAAATGATTGCCCCTATCTCTAGGCCTCCAGTAATCTTTTCTCCTTAGTTCATTGTGTCAGTTCATAATAATCTTCGAATTATTATTTAGCTGTCAAAACCAAAACTTTAGCTGTCTTGTTTTCATCTCTTGCTTTTAGATTATTCATTCATCAACTTCCAAATATTAGTTACAGTAATTATTAGTTTGTATTCTCTTTACTGCCATCCCTCTTCAAAATTACTTATAAAACTGCAGTCTTTTCTCTGTACAGCAGAAAATATATACTGTAGTGGTAAGAGTTTCACTATGATATGTAGATATTTATATTCTAAGATTATTTATCGTATTGAATTTCTTTCTGATGCTAGAATTTATGATTAGCCTACCTGAAAAATATTTTTTATTCTGATTGAAATGAGTGGAGGAAGAAACCTTCAAAGGATAGGCAGCAAAATTTTTATGAGCTACAATGCTACTCAGTTTTTTGCATCATATTGATTTGGTGCGTAACACGTTGCTGCCTAATTGTGATTTATAGTCAGGAATGTTTATTAACTTTAAATTCAACAGAATATTTAAATTCAACTATCCTTCTATAGTTCTTCAGCTAGTTCTGATATATTATAAGTGATAAAGTTCAAGCTTAGACAAACTACGGTATGGAACAGATTTGCCAATCATAAATATATGGTAAGTGTGAAATCACTGGATACCCTTTTTCCCCCAAAATAAGACATCCCCTGATAATAAGCCCAATCCGGTTTTTGAGTGCATGGCAATAAAGGAATAAAGAACTTATTTCAGGGTTCCAAAAAATAGAAGAGAGGGTCTTATTTTCAGGAAAACATGGTAGTTACTTAAGCGTCATTAATATCTATACCAGTGATGGCGAACCAATGGCACGGGTTAAGCTTCTTAAAACCCACCTCTGTCGTCAGGCATGGGGGAATTGAGATACAGTATTCCCTTCCCCCTAGGCTTATAAAATTTATTCATGGTATGTCTGTATGTATGATTGGTTCTTTAAATTGGGGTTTTTTAAATTACTTTTAATATTAGATTTGTTTTTTTACTGTTGTTAGCTGCCCGAGTCTGCGGAGAGAGGCAGCATACAAATGTAATAAATCAATTAATTAATTAATAAACTGTTGGCACACGAGATGTTGCTCTAGTTCATCTCCAACGTGCATATGTGTGCCGACCAGCTGATTTTTGGCTCACAGAAAGCCTCTGGGAGGGCGTTTTTGACTCCCAGAGAGCCTCCAGGGAGGTGGGGTGCATTTTTACTCTCCCCCAGCTCCAAGGAAGCCTTTGGGGCCTGGGGAGGGTGAAACACGAGATTACTGGGCCTACCAGAAGTTGGCAAACAGACTGTTTCCGGCTTCCAGGGAGCCTTCGGGGGGCGGGAGAAGCTGTTTTCGCCCTCTCCAGGCATTGAATTATGGGTGTGGGCACTCGTGCATGTGTGATAGCACACACCCACGTCCTTTCTGCACCCAAGGAAAAAAGGTTTGCCATCACTGCTCTATACCAAACTGCTTTTTCTACCCGCTGATTTCGAAAGAGCTGCTAAGATCCTTTTTTTATTTGAGTTCATTTGAATTAATTTTATTTGAGTTCATTCAAATAAATTGTAGATTTTCAGAATTTCTTTCTTAAATTTTTTTTACAGCTGCAGTAACTCCAGAAGAAAGTCCCAATGGCAGAACTATCAGCACATTTTTCACAGGTCCCGCGTGGGCAACTGAGAGAGAACGTTCCTGATAATCAGCTGACCAATATTGTACGTAAGAGATTATTTTAATTCATGCCAAAATATATACTGAATGGATTACACATAGTAAACATGCAGGACCAGTGGCATATTAAGTGTAGGGGTGAGAGCAATCTGTCCCTGGGGCAGATAGTAATGGGGTGTGTTGTATGGTGACTTGGTGTTGTTGTTAGCTCTGGCCCAGCTCCTGCCCCAAGGACTGTGGATGTGGGGGAGACATCCACATGCTGCAGGCCTGTTTTGCCCCCGGAGGAATCTGCTGATGAAGGCTCCTCTGACCAAGAAGACATGAGTGACAGGGAGGAGGAGAGTGGGGCAGACAGCTCAGAAGGAGATCAATTATCTAGCTCCTCCTTGGATTCAGAACAAGAGTTAATGATACAGCCACGCATGCGGAGAGCGATGCATAGGCAACAACAACTGAGAGATTGTTATCAAAGAAAATGAGGCCACCTGTGGTTGGGTGTGGCTGTGGTAATTAGTGAGGCTGCAATAAATAGCAGCCTGTGGGTTTGGCCATTGTGGAGGATTATCTGATCCTTGTGACTGCTTTACTGACTTTGAACTTTTGTGTGCTGATTTTTCCCCGCTTTGAAACTAAACCAGGGCAAAGTGTGTTTCACTTTGTGAAAGAAGAAGGACTGTGAATTGCCTCACAGCTGCAAGCTAAGTATCACCGAACTGATAAGGGACTTGTACAAATTACCAGTTTGTTTGGAGACCAGTGCTCTTTGCTATACCAAAAGAGGGCTTGGTTTAAGTGAATTTTCATTATAAACAACATTGTTTTGAATTTTCAAACGTGTGTGTGTCTGCAATTTGTACCTGTGAATTTTTGGGAGGAGTCTACCAGAGAGCCCGACAGAACACTTGGGGGCAAATAGGACACTATCAGAATGTTGGTAGCAGGTATGGAGCTTGGACATTGCTATTGGCACAACAATTGGTTATTAGTGGTCAGTAGCAAGAGAAAGAGGGTGTTAAAAATTGTACTCTTTAGTATGTCACTGTACAGAATGCCCCTTCCTTGCTCCTTAACTGGATTTCCTCCTTATTTGTATTTTTTTGCTGTGTAAACTGTAGGGTGGATTCTCTGTGGTCCCTTTGTGACAGGGTTAGATTGTAGGGCTAGCATTGTTGAGGAGCTCTAGGCTTAAACATCCATTCATCCATGAAGTTAACTGGGAGTTCTTAAGACCAGTCGCCACCTTTTAGCCTAACCCCCTTTTACAGGATTATTGTGAGCATATGGTGGACAGTGGAAATAGAACAATAATAGTCATAATGGAAATGTATGTGAGAAACCAGAGTTGTTTAATTTGTTGCTCACATTTTTGTCACTTAACTCCCAAATGCCTGTTGCAGCTTCACAAACTAAAACCAATATAATGGAATTCAATATAATACAATACAAAAGGGACAATATATGACAAAGCAAAACAAGATATGGAGAAAAACCATGAAAGGCACTTCAGATCTTCACTTCACTAACTACAGAAAAGTGCCTCCTAAACCAGTGATGGTGAACCTACAGCATGCGTGCCACCTGTGCCATATCTGAGGGCACACAAAGTGTTGCCCTATGTCAACTCCAGCATAGCTGATTTTCAGCCTTCTTTTCAGCTGTTTTCACTCTCCCCAGGCTTCAGGAAAGGTTGCAGCCCAACCAGAAGTTCGTTTCCAAACTTCCAGTTGGCCCATTGAGCAATTCTTTTTACTCTTCAGGAGGCTTTCCTGAATCCCTGGGTGAGCGAATAAAAGCCCAGCGGGCCTACTGGACGTCCATAGGCTTCAGTGAGGCCTGTGTGCATGTGCAGGGGAGTGTGTCCATATGCAGTCAGGTGGTAGGGAAAGCAAGTAGGATGCTTGGCTGCATAGCTAGAGGTATAACAAGCAGGAAGAGGTGCTGGTGAGACCACATTTGGAATACTGTGTTCAGTTCTGGAGACCTCACCTACAAAAAGATATTGACAAAATTGAACGGGTCCAAAGACGGGCTACAAGAATGGTGGAAGGTCTTAAGCATAAAACGTATCAGGAAAGACTTAATGAACTCCATCTGTATAGTCTGCAGGACAGAAGGAAAAGGGGGGAAATGATCGAAACATTTAAATATGTTAAAGGGTTAAATAAGGTCCAGGAGGGAAGTGTTTTTAATAGGAAAGTGAACACAAGAACAAGGGGACACAATCTGAAGTTAATTGGGGGAAAGATCAAAAGCAACATGAGAAAATATTATTTTACTGAAAGAGTAGTAGATCCTTGGAACAAACTTCCAGCAGACGTGGTTGGTAAATCCACAGTAACTGAATTTAAACATGCCTGGGATAAACATATATCCATCCTAAGATAAAATACAGAAAATAGTATAAGGGCAGACTAGATGGACCATGAGGTCTTTTTCTGCTGTCAGACTTCTATGTTTCTATGCCTGGGGCTGAGGGCATTGCATTATGGGTATGGGTACGTGCATACACCATTTTGGCACTCAAGCCAAAAAAGGTTCGCCTACACTGCCCTAAACAATCTGGCCCCAATCCTTCAAAAACAACTTTTTTAAAAAAAATTATGTAGGGTTGAAGCTATGTAGGCCTGGGAGGTAGGGGGGTTTGACTGTTGCATAGGGCAGGTGCATCACCCATTAGATGGTATTTTTAATTGACCAAATGCAGAGTACACTAATCCTGTCACAATAAGTAGAATGGGCAGCCCCTACAGCAGATTGGTACCAGTAATCCTTGAAATATTTAAGCTCCATGCCTGATAGGGCTTTATCCAGGATCTTGAAATACACCTGGAATCCAACTAACCACCAGTTTATCTTAATAGTAAGAGCAGGGGTGGGCAGCAGACAGGACGGGATGGAACGCAGTTCCACCGGCGGAAATGAAGATGTGTGCCCAGCTCCAGCTGATTGGCGTCTGCACTCCTTGCTTTTTTCCTCTTTCCTCCTTTTCTCCTGGCCTCGGACGAGCATCTCTCTCTCCTGCCCGGCTTCCCTCCAGCCTCACGCGACCACCTGCCACCTGAGGTGCAAGCAGAAGGTGTGGGTGGAAGGGGTGCTGGCAGCATTTATGCTTCTGGCAGCACCCATTTGCCTAGCTACCCAGCCTGAGGTAGGGAGAGCGACCCAGGAAGGAGAACGCGAGAAACATGAAGCAAATTGTCACCCCCAGTGAGTGAAATTGGTAAGGTTGTAAGCCGAGGATTTAAGAATTCACTTGAATGATGATGATCATTCAAGCCACTCCCACCTGGTCACACGGCCAGCAAGCCACTCCTACCCAGTCACATGACCATTAAGCCACACCCACAGTGTGGCAGTAAAAAGTTTGGCTGCCCATTACTGAGTAAGACTACTACATGAGAATAATGAAGTGTGCCCTTGAACGTTCACTGGGCTTCAATTTGGATGAGCTGTAGAGCATGTTGCAGTAATCTATTTGCAACTTGAGTAGGGTATGAGTAACCATAAAGAGGGCCATTTCAGGAATGGGTTCAGCTGGGTCCATTAGCTGAACCTATATAAAAACCTTCCAGTTCACAACCATTAAGTTGCTTTTTAAGGAGGAGTTCTCAATTCAGAAAGACCCCTTCAACTTGTACAACTAGTAGGACCCTTCACGACATATCAATGACCAAACAGTATACAATAATACAGTTAAATCCAATTAATATAAACAGTTAATTTAAAACATTATAAAAAGGCTAAAGATTAAAATCATTCATATAATTACAGCCATAAGCATACTGAACATTCAATGGCGAGAGGTTGGGATCTGATGCCCCCAAGCCTGACGGCATAAATACGTTTTCAGGTTCTTATGAAAGGCCAAGAGGGTGGGGGCAGTGCGAATCTCCGGAGGGAGCTGATTCCAGAGGGCTGGGGCCCCTACAGAGAAGGCTCTTCTCCTGGGCCCCGCCAAACGGCATTGTCTAGTTGACGAGACCTGGAGAAGGCCGACTCTGTGGACCTAACCGGATGCTGAGATTTATGTGGCAGAAAGCGGTCCCGTAAGTAATCTGGTCCAATGCCATGTAGGACTTTGTAGGTCATGACCAACACTTTGAATTGTGCCCGGAAACCAACTGGCAGCCAATGCGTTCCTTGTTGCAAGAGAGGCATGCCACAGAAAAGTTTATGACTCAACTTCTACTCCCTTGAACACCAGATTTTGATGTTATCTTTTAAAAATTATTTTCTAGGAAATCTTGTTTTCTATGTAATATAATTCTTACCCAGGTTCTGGATTAGTGTTAGTTTAATAAATAAAATCATGCTGTATATCAATTCTCAGTCTGATGGCTTGTTAGATGTGCTGCTATTAGAGTTCCAGACTTAAGCGATAGAAGGGTGAATTGTAGTTCTGATATGTTCTGCACCATATTTTGTTATGTTGCTTGAGAGAGGCTCAGAGGAAGCAGGCAATTTGTGTTACCCCGAAGCGTAGTATTTAAAAATCTGCTTAGATCAGGGGTCCCCAAACTTGACAACTTTAAGACTTATGGATCTCTACTCCCAGAATTCTCCAGCCAGCTATTTCTTGAATCATAAGGAAGCCGTAATATTACAATCGGATATTAATATTGTGAAACCATTGCCTTGTAATGTTGGTTGAAAATCAGCACATTACTGACACGTGTAAGAAGTATTACTTTTGATGTTCTACACCTTTAAATAGATTGCTCTGGATTTCATATTAACTATAACTTTGATAGTTACCAAGGTTGCTGTTTATCTTTGGTATTACTCATTCACCTTGAAGATATATAATACATTCTTGTACACAATGGGATTAGTTCAAACCTTTTTCAAGGCTTTATTTCCTTAATGGCTGGTAAAGTTGAAGAATCCATTCCTTTGCTTCTGCTAAACGCTAATCAGGTAGGGCCCTATATTTTCTATATACTAAAGCAAAGTGCAAAAGCTGTAACACGATTCCTTTCCATTAAAAATGCACCTTTGCACAGACTTTGCATTCAAGGCACCGGTGAGTAATCTTGTTTGAGCAGTTTCAAATGGTAGCTAGAGCATAGTATTAAGGGTTTGATATAAATGTTCTTTTTTTCCCTATTTATTCTCCTTGCGACAGTATTCTAGATTCTGAGTTATCAGTGTGAAAATAATTCTACTTATTTATGAAAATTAATTCTGTTATAAAACAATCCCAAATGTTTGTCACAGAATTGTTGCATTTTTATTACATACGTTTGATAAAGGTTTTCTTAAATTGCGCATATTGTTCTCCAGAAATGGTAATATAGAATCACAGTTTTGGTATATTTTGTTTGTTTGTCTGATCTATGTTTATTCTTAAACGTATGATTTTACTTCTAGGGGAATATTAATATGAAAATTTGGGAGCTTGGTGTTGATACACAAACCAGGGCATCATATTTTGGGGACTCTTCTAAATGCCATAAACATGTTGCTGCCTCTCTACTTAACCTCTTTTAAGAAAGCACCATATTGGTTTCAAAAACCATCATGCCTGCCGCTTGTAATGAAAATGCAAAGGGTAAAAGTACAGGCAGCAGATCGAAGAGCTACAGAAGCACTATGGGACTGGGAGGAGCGGATAGAATTAAATCTGGTTTTGTTACAGGCTAAAAGAAATTGAGTTTCACCTATGATTTATCTTCTTCACATTTTAAAACACTGTATGCTGCTTAAGTAGTTAAGGAAAGTCTGCATGGTATCATTACAATTCCATGGAGTTCAAATTTGACTATATAAGATCCAAATATAAGCAAAATGAAAATGTAAATTATGTTAACCTTCACTTATATATGCTATCCCTACTTAGTGATAAGTTACTATATATTGTTCTGCCGGGCTCTCTAGTAGAAGCCTCCCGAATATTTACGGGTACAAATTTCAGACACACACACGTTTGAAAATTCAAAACAATGTCCTTTATTACAAAATTCAAAAGAAACAAAGCACCCTTTTTGTATTGCAAAGAGCGCTCTTCCCCAAAACAACCTTGTCGGCTGTACAAGTCCCTTAATCAGTCCTTCAGTACTTAGCTAGTAGCTGTGATGAAATGTCACAGCCCTCCTTCTTCCCACAAAGTGAAACACACACACACTTTAGTCTGCTTTGGTGTCAAAGGCGTGAAAAATCCACAAACAAAGTTCAGACACAGCGAGGCACGATCCTGAAGAACTGCGATCAGATAATCTTCCACAACGGCCAAACTAGCACGCTGCTATTTATAGCAGCAGCTCTAATTACTGGAGCCCCACCCAAACACAGGTGGCCTCTCTTATCACCTGCAATATTTCCTCAAGTGGTCTCTTCGATGCATAAGTCTGTGCCTGCGTGGGTCTAACACTTTGTCATCCGAATCGACCAAAGATAATGGTGATTGGCTTCCTGGGCTGTGTGCCAAGCCCCCCTCTTCCAAGTCACCCCCACCTTCTTCTTCGTCTGAGGAAACTGCACTCCCTGACTCTGCCGGCAACAAAACAGGCCTAGGACATGTTGACGTTTCCCCTGCCTCCACCTCCACATTCCCTGGGGCAGGAGCTGGGCCAGAGCCAACCACAACAATATATTAACTTGATAAATTCATAAAAATCACTTTTTATAGTCACAGCATTAAGTTTTTACTTTTGTGATGTGTACCACCTACAGTTCACATTTTGGAAATGTTCATTTAATGTTTTGTTATGTCCTATGTGTTATGTTTTCTTTTTAAATAATAATAAAAATTATTTTTTTTAAAAAAAGAAAGTCTGCATTCCATGCTGACAACTCCACATTCCCCTCTGGACCATTTCCTGCATAGCTACGGCAGTCTAGCAGCATTTGGGGCTCCTTGATCCATTGACTTTTAGAATTTGAAACACAAGAGACACGTAAAACATGGAAATATTTACGGATGTGGGGTTCTTAATTTCAGAATGCCAACAATGAAAGACGACCACAGGAGAGCGGTGACCGGAGAGCTAATAATCCTGCTCCAGCAACTAATGGACAGCCACAGCCAAGGCCTCGACCAACGGTGGAGCAAGATGAGGAGGAAGAGGAAGAGCTGACACTGAAATATGGGGCGAAGCATGTGATCATGCTCTTCGTGCCTGTCACGTTATGTATGGTAGTTGTGGTTGCCACTATCAAGTCTGTCAGTTTCTATACGCGCAAGGATGGACAGTTGTAAGTAACTTAATTTTTTCCCTAATTGCTTTTTTTCTTGCTGTGATACTCTATTTTTTAATCTCCTTTGTATTTATTCTTTTTAACCAATGTTTCAAAACATGGTTATTCTCAGCATATTTGCTATTTTTGCTTTTGCTAGAAATACCTTTTCCTCTAGTTCAGTGGTTCACAACTTTTCTAATGCCGTGACCCTTTAATACAGTTCCTCATATTGTGTTGACCCCCAATCACAAGTCTAGCACCAATTCTCCCAAGAAAGTTTTAAGCTGATTGGCAGCTTAAAATCAGAGGGACAACCCCACTGTAAACGCATGATTGGTCGGATTGTAAAAATATGTTCCAAAATGCCAGAATAGAAGCTTTAGTTCCTAACACCTTAGGAAATTTGTTTTTTTCCTATGGTCTTAGGTGAGAAATGGTCTTTCAAACTCCCAAAGGGGTCCCGACCCCCAGGTTGAGAACCACTGCTCTAGTTATTCAAAATTACAGTTTTGGAAAATAAATTTTTAACTTCAACCCTTCTTCCCTACCTTCCTCCCTTCTCATTTGTCCAATTTTAAATAATCCCTTTATGTTTCTTTGAACCAATACAAGTAATTATGGAATAGTATTGGATATTTTCATTCATAGATAGATTATTGGGTGAATCCTTCTATTTTTTTTTCTACTAATGAGAAACTTACATCAATAGAAATAGTGGGTCATCTTTCTCTTACACTTTACATATCTGTTCCAGAGGTGTCCCTTAATCCTGCCTAATCGATGGGCTTTTGTTAAAGCCCCTTTTCCCCATTTTCCTGACGGAAGCTGCCTATCAATGGAATCATAGTTCTTTAATTTTGCCCGTCATATTATCATGTAAAGCCAATTTATGTATTTATTTTGGGAATTAAATGTTTTTTTAAAGTAAATGGTTATTACCTTTATTATTTATCTCTTTAATGTTGGAATATCAAGGTAGGTCCCTGAATTAAATTAAAATACACCCCATTATCTAAGCTGCATTCTTTTAGTGTTCAGGTGTGGATTAATGAATCTCAAAAGAGTAAATGTGATTTAGTGTAAGTGCTACACTGAATCACAACATTTCTTTTTCATGTGCATTAATGGAATGTGAATTTGAATATCTTATTGGGAAAGTCGTGATGCGTAGCTCAAGATAACTCATTGCATACGTCTTATACAAACCACAGAAGTCGTGTTTTGGATTCATTACAAATGAAACTGAAAAGAGATGATCAAAGAGGGGAAGTGCCATGTATCATTGATACATGGCTGACATTGGGAAATCCTGAAAGTGGCTGGAAAGGGCTGCTGCTGTATTTTGACTTCGTTGGCCGCTTAATATGAAGTAGCAATGTACTTGTAATTCATTTTATAGCCACAAGATGGGGAGTGCGAGAAACTTTATAGAGTGTTCCATATTTGTTGAATTCTTTTTTTAATGAGAAAATGTATCCTGATTTAAAAGCATGTGATTTTTTATTTTGCTCTGTGTTGCATTGTAGAATCTATACTCCATTTACAGAAGATACAGAAACTGTTGGACAAAGAGCTCTAAATTCTGTACTCAATGCTGCCATCATGATTAGTGTCATTGTTGTCATGACTGTACTCTTGGTTGTGCTTTATAAATATAGGTGCTATAAGGTGAGCTCAAAATTACAATATTTTCATTCAAACTCCCATTTCCATGTATTTATAATCCTATTCTAGAATTTACCCTATTCCAGTTTGTAAAGGACCGAAACAATTGTTAAATCTATGCTTCATCTGAAGATTAACTATGAAACAGCAGAATGGGACAAAAAACACCATATTTTTGTATTTTACAAAAGAAATTCATAATAATGACCATCAGAAATTAGCAGTTAGACATTTTAAATCTTACTTTAAAATGTTTTTTGAAAAGGAGGAGAACCTGAAATAAATTAAAATAACTATTAACCTGATATTCAAATGTATTCAAATAATCAAATATTGGTCTATTTTGGGTGACTCCTTTAATTTCAGCAGATTTTTGTTCTTTGTTTTGTTTTTAAACTTTATTCTGTTACATGAGCCACAAATTAATGTAAACAATTCAGGTTTTATTGATAAAAGTAAAACATTCCACGATATAAATTTAGAAAGTTTTTAAATGAGATTTTAATGGATGAATAGAATCCGGTGCAGCAAATCAGTTCATGTGGGCAAAAGTATCAAATGAAGCATGGCAAATCAAATTCTGAAGACCTACCTTTGTGCACTATTAAACAATACTTTATTCTAAATTTAATTTTGAAATAATGAATAGGTTGGTTGTATTATAGAACAATTAAATGTATAGATGGTGCAATATATGTATAACAGGTTTAAATTATCAGATTTATCTGTGAATATTTCTGCACTGAAATTATAGCCATAATTATCTTCATTTGCATATTGATTTATATGTCACTACTCTGATAGCAGCACTGGCTAAAACACCCTATTATGCATTACAAAGAATACTGCAGGTTCTGGATTATACACTGCTCAAAAAAATAAAGGGAACAGTTAAACAACACAATATAACTCCAAGTAAATCAAACCTGTGAAATCAAACTGTCCACTTAGGAAGCAACACTGATTGACCATCAATTTCACATGCTGTTGTGCACATTCGACTTTGTACAGAACAAAGTATTCAGTGAGAATATTTCATATCCTCATTGAAATATTCTAAACATTTCTATATTCATTCAGATATAGGATGTGTTATTTGTGTGTTCCCTTTATTTTTTTGAGCAGTATGTACCCTTTTCAGTTCGGATGCATTTTTAATTCTTAGCATGAAAGTGGAATTAAACAGCAAGCAGTAGTTGCCAGAATCTTAGATTTTCCTGCACAATCAGAAAATAGATGAGTAGAGAATATTATGTACCCATTCCAGATGTACATTGCAGGTAGTCCTCAACTTAACAACAGTTCATTTAGAGACCACTTGAAGTTACAACATCGCTGGAAAAAAGCAGTTTATGACCATTTTTCACACTTATGACCATTCCAGCATCCCCACATTCCAATCAAAATTCCGACACTTGGCAACTGGCTCATATTTATGATATTTACAGGGTCCCAGGTGCTCTTGACCTTCAGACTAGCAAAGTCAATGGGGAAATCAGATTCCCTTAGCAACCATATTACAGTGTTCCCTCGATTTTCGCGGGGGGTGCGTTCTGAGACCGCCCGTGAAAATTGAATTTCCGCGAAGTAGAGATGCGGAAGTAAATACACTATTTTTGGCTACGAACAGTATCACAAGCCTTCCCTTAACACTTTGAACCCCTAAATTGCAATTTCCCATTCCCTTAGCAACCATTTAGATTATTACTCACCATGTTTATTTATTAAAGTTTATTTTAAAAAATATTTATTAAAGGCGGATGAAAGTTTGGCGATGACATATGACGTCATCGGGCGGGGAAAACCATGGTATAGGGGAAAAACCCGCAAAGTATTTTTTAATTAATATTTTTGAAAAACCGTGGTATAGACATTTTGCGAAGTTTGAACCCGCGAAAATCGAGGGAACACTGTACTAACTTAACTTCAGTGATTCACTTAAATGTGGCAAGAAAGGTAATAAAGTAGGGCAAAATTCACTTAACAAAAGTCTTGCTTAGCAACAGAAAACGTGGGCTCAGTTTTGATCGTACGTTGTGGAGAATCTGAATATAATTATATCTCATCATCCTTTAAAGGGGGCTTTAGAATTTTAAAGGACTTTAAAAGGGGGTTTAGGACAGAAAAAAGGGATTGTCAGAAATCCTTAGTACCCTGTTTCCCCGATAGTAAGACACCCCCGATTGTAAGACGTATCGGGGGTTTCAAGGGGGTCGGCTAATATAAGCCGTACCCCGAAAGTAAGACATATGTCTTACTTTCGGGGAAACATGGGGGTATTGCCCGGGGGGGGGGAGCCCGATGACGTCGCTTCCAAGCTCCCCGCGCGCCCTTCGCCTCGCCGTGGCGCCACCGCCTCTTCCCTGGCTTGGCAAAGCGAAGGACGGCGCTGGTCCGAAGCGAGCCGAGCGGGCGGCGGCTTGCAGCGAAGGTGCTCGTCCCAGCAACCGAGACCTGCCGAGGCTCGGCTGTAAGCGGCCAGCGAGGCCGACCAGCTCCGAGGCGAGCGGCCGGAGCTGCGCCCTCCTTCGCCCGCCTCCTTTCCGGCAGGCAGGTGGGGCTGCCCAACTGCGCAGAGCAGCTCCTCCCCTCCAGACACACGCTTCCCCGACACACGTCTGTGGCTCCACGCGTGCATGCCGCTTGGAGCCCTGAGGTTGAACTTGGAAAAGGGCTCACGAGGCTCCTGTCCCGCGGCTGCCCTTCTGGACTCTGGGGAGATGCCTTCAGGAACGCGACCCTTTCAATTTTTTTCCAATGTAAGACATACCCCGAAAGTAAGACGTAGTGGGGCTTTTGGGGGTAAGAAGAAAGTAAGACACTGTCTTACTTTCGGGGAAACACGGTATCTAGGTGGGATTCTGCATTCAGCCCTCAGGATTTCCTAAGAAAATAATATATGAAGCTGTTCTAAAACAGAGGTCTTCAAACTTGGCAACTTTAAGACTTGTGGACTTCAACTCTCATAGCTGACTGGAGAATTCTCAGAATTGAAGTCCATAAATCTTAAAGTTGCCATGTGTGGGGGTTCTTAACTTTCGAGTAACCCATTTTGGAAAGAGTCAAACTAACATCAAGTCTGAGCATCTTTTGTTTGTGTTTCAGGTGATCCATGGCTGGCTCATTGTTTCTTCTCTCTTTTTGCTTTTCTTTTTCTCATTTATTTACTTAGGGTAAGTATAGAAGCGTTTTGATACTTAGATTTGTCAAAATGGGGGAAACAGGTTCGGGTTTCTGAATATTAAGTAACCTTAAATCCTAGCTACTGTATTATGGTTTACATATAAGGATTACATTTAACAATAATAAATGATTCAGAGTTTTGTAAGGTTATTAAAAATAGGTGACTCTTTGGATTTCAAAGAAACAAAGCCATGTATAGATATTCTACACGTGTGTGTGTATATATACACACGCACGCACACGCACACACATTCACACACGCACACTTGTGTCAATATAATGAAATTTGATTTCTTTGGGGACAGGGATGTCTATTATTTGTGAAAGTCATTTAAATGTAATAATTTACATCATTTGTGTGATGACACAAATAATACTAGTTGATGCAAACAAAATAATTTGGTCATTTGTCCTCTCAAACAATGACACGAGCAGAGCTATGCTTACGAAGTCCATTATATCAAGATGTGCTAAAATGAGGTTTCCTTTGTAGAATGAAAGCAAAATAATGCTGTAATGATGGTTCTTGAGTGCTGGTTTTAGTTTCTGTACTTTAATTTAATTTAATTTATTAGACTTGTATGCCGCCCCTCTCTGAAGACTCGGAGTGGCTCACAACAAACACAAAGCACAAATCTAATATTAAAAACAATTATAAAACAGTCATACCATCCAATTAAACCATACATAAAATGAAACAGCTAAGAGTCAGTTATCTCCCCCAAGCCTGGTGGCATAGATGGGTTTTCAGTAGTTTGCGAAAGGCAAGGAGGGTGGGGGCAGTCCTGATCTCCGGGGGGAGTTGATTCCAGAGGGCTGGGGCCGCCACAGAGAAGGCTCTTCTCCTGGGGCCCGCCAGACGACATTGTTTTGTCGACAGGACCCATCGACAAAATATTAGTGCAGATGCTTTAGCATAGAAAGATCAAGGTTTATGATGATCTTTAAAAGAGAGAAAGAAATCCTATCCACATGGGATACTTGTATACCATGCCAAGTTCTGCATAGTTAGTTCATGGCTCATTCCTTAAATACAGTGCATAGCAGCAGAAGTTTCTCCTCACTTTTTGGTGCAAATGGGCAAGTGAAAGCACAGTACAAGCAAACAACCAGATTAGTTGTTGCCAAAATGATAAACGTGTAGAACATTCCTCCTTCCCCAAAGGGTAAGGCTTTTAACCCTTTACAGGCAGCAACCAGCTAAGCAAGAGTTTGAATCTTGATTTCACTCTAAACAAAGACATGCATTTCATATACATGATAAAAAGTCTTTTATAAGGTCTTCATTAATTGTGCTGCAATCTGTATTGTAGTTTCTTGTCTGGCTGAGAGAACTAAATACAAGCTACTGCAACAATTGTAATGGCAAATTGCTCTGCTGGTGCTATCATGGTGAAGAAGCTTAAGTCTTCTGTAAACTTGCTATTTTGGAATCAACTTTACACTCTCTACACAAAAGATTGTTTTAAAATTGCTGTCTAATAAATTGAAAATACCTACCTTCAGCCACTGTTATATTGTATATTAAATCACTTAAAGATGTTAATCTAATTTTGGCTGCCATAATAACATTTATGTTTACATATTGTACGTCCCATATTGATTTATTTCTCTGCAATGCTGTACAGTCGTTTTATTTTCTGTTGAATCATTTGTATTTCTGGATAACACTATTGATTTTGCATTGAAATAGTTGTTCTGATCTTTATTTATTTTTTATTTCTTAAACTTCTGTGCTGCCCTTCTCACCTAGGTAGCTTTAAACCCATAAAAGCAACAAAAGTCTACGGAGAGGGGCGGCATACAAATCTAATGAATAAATAAAATAAATAAATAAAATAAAACATCAAAATTGTAAAACAGTAAAAATTAAACACTAAAATTGACTTAAAACTTAACAAAGATGGCAAGGAAAAGAGCAAGATGCCTTATTTGAATCTCACTATTCATTCATTCATTCATTCATTCGATTTTTATGCCGCCCGTCTCCTTAGTCTCAGGGCGGCTTATAACATGTTAGCAATAGCACTTTTTTTTAACAGATCCAGCATATTGTCCCCACAATCCGTGTCCTCATTTTACCCACCTCGGAAGGATGGAAGGCTGAGTCAACCCTGAGGTGGTGGTGAGATTTGAACTGCTGGCCTACAGATCTACAGTCAGCTTCAGTGGCCTGCGGCACAGCACTCTACCTGCTGCGCCACCCTGCCATCACTTTATACCAGTGATGATGAACCTTTTTTTGCTCGGATGATAAAAGGGTGCTCGCACATGCGATAGAGCACCTTATATGCCCACATCAATAATACAACTCCTTCACCCACGTACGTGCAGACAAACCCACCAGCACTGCCCCCTGCACACACACATGCGCTCCAGCTTTACCGAAGTCTCCGGAATTCCAGTGGGCCCTTTGGGCTGCTTTTCGCCCTCCCCAGGCTTTAAGAGCCTGTGGATATCAAGAAAACAGCCCAACGGGCCTACTGAAGTTCATTCTGAGCTTCCAGTAGGTCTGTTTGATCTGTTTTTCCCCATCCAGAGGCTTTTCTGAAGCTTGGGGAGGGCTAAAACAGCCTCCGCAGCCCTCCGGCAGGCCGAAAATCAGCTGGCCAGCACCCACATGTACGCTGGAGCTGACATGGGGCAACACGTCGTGTGCCCTCAAATATGGCTCCATGTGCCACCTGTAGCATACATTATTATTATTTATTATTATTATTAATTAGATTTGTATGCCGCCCCTCCCCTTAATATTTTGCCTTTTGTGTTTTAGGGAGGTTTTTAAGACCTACAACGTTGCCATGGATTACATTACTGTGGCACTCATGATTTGGAACTTTGGGGTGGTCGGCATGATCTGCGTTCACTGGAAAGGCCCCCTGCGTCTTCAACAAGCCTACCTCATTATGATAAGTGCTCTAATGGCCTTGGTGTTTATAAAATATCTTCCTGAGTGGACGGCTTGGCTCATTTTGGCAGTAATCTCAGTGTATGGTAAGATCCCTCTATCCCCATTTTCAGTTTGGAGTAAAAGCCCTTAAAAACCTTTTTAAAAAATTAGCTGGTATTCTTTTTATGTTTGGGGTGCCAAATTATTTTAATGATTGGGAGGCTACATTGTAAATCTGGATCATACCTTTATAAGCTTCATAGTGCGGGAGACTCCTAATATCGGCGCTTGGTTTATCTCAATCTCACACAAAAGCTTTTGCTATAGGAGAGGGAGCCTTTGTGAAATAAAATGGGAAATACTTCAGGAAGTAACATATAATTCCTAACCATTGAAGATAAGATTGCCTTTCAGGTTTTTTTACTTCAGCTTCCACAAACTCTTGCCACTAGCTGAAATTTGCTATCTATCAGTGAGCATTCTTTCATTGCTCTTGTTGGATGGCCAAACAAAAGCATAAAACCTGGCCTGTATATATATTGAAGCAAGTTTAGTTGTCCTTTGAGAAATAGGACTGGGATTTTTTTCTCTAACAAAGGCTGTGTCAGTTAAGTTGTGCAGAATGGACCCGTGCATTGTCAGGTTTAGAAATCTGTCACAAATCTATCTATCTATCTATCTATCTATCTATCTATCTATCTATCTATCTATCTATCTATCTATTAATTAGATTTGTAATGCCGTTACTCTTCGTAGACTCAGGGCAGCTCACAGCAATAATAAAAACAATGTACAACAAATCTAATATTTAAAAATATCTAAAAAACCCTTATTTAAAAAGCAAGACATACACACAAACATAGCATGCATGAACTATATAGGCCTGGGGGAGATGTCTCAATTCCCCCATGCCTGACGGCAGAGGTGGGTTTTAAGGAGTTTACGAAAGGCAAGGAGGGTGGAGGCAATCCTAATCTCCAGGGGGAGCTGATTCCAGAGGGTCGGAGCTGCCACAGAGAAGGCTCTTCCCCTGGGTCCCGCCAGACGACATTGTTTAGTAGAAGGGACCCAGAGGAGGCCAACTCTGTGGGACCTAACCGGTCGCTGGGATTCATGTGGCAGAAGGCGGTCCTAGAGATATTCTGGTCCAATGCCATGAAGGGCTTTATAGATCATAACCAACACTTTGAATTGTGACTGGAAACTGATCGGCAACCAATGCAGACTGCGGAGTGTTGGTGTAACATGGACATACGTAGGGAAGCCCATGATTGCTCTCGCAGCTGTATTCTGCACGATCTGAATGCTATTGTATCATCTAGGAACATATTTTGTCGAAGTGTACTTTCTGCCAAACGTCCCTCAACTATAGAGGTTTCTGATAACTTCTCAATACTGATGCAAAACATGTCTAAGAAATGTGTCTGCTGACTGAATTACTTCCATTAGAAAGGGGACTTGTTAATGTCTCTTGCGATTTCATAGCGATGTGGAAATAATGTGTGCTTTAAATAAGGTTCAGGAGGGAAGTGTTTTTAATAGGAAAGTGAACACAAGAACAAGGGGACACAATCTGAAGTTAGTTGGGGGAAAGATCAAAAGCAACATGAGAAAATATTATTTTACTGAAAGAGTAGTAGATCCTTGAAACAAACTTCCAGCAGACGTGGTTGGTAAGTCCACAGTAACTGAATTTAAACATGCCTGGGATAAACATATATCCATCCTAAGATAAAAATACAGGAAATAGTATAAGGGCAGACTAGATGGACCATGAGGTCTTTTTCTGCCGTCAGTCTTCTATGTTTCTGTTTCTTTATTATATACCATGTTCTTGAGCACATGCTCCCTTTTACCACATTATGTGCTAGTGTGTTTTTTTAAGAAAGAATTTATTGATTACAGGAGAGTCCTGGCTTCCTTATTTTTATTTTAATAAGGAATATTCATTTGTTCTATATTGTATGAAAAGTATCTTGCATTAAAAGATGAGAGTTATCTAGTGTCTCCCTCTTATATATAGAAACATAGAAAATTGACGGCAGAAAAAGACCACATGGTCCATCTAGTTATTACCTAATACATCTGGTTACATCTGGTTATTATCTAAAAATTCCTCTCTCCTTCCCTTTCACAACTTTCAGCCTCCCACCTTGGCACGCAGTTCCTTTTCTCTCAGAGTATTCTCTACAGTCTTTTTCAGGATAAAATGCTAACACTCCAGGGACAGGTTTTGGTTAATTGGTCTTTGCGTTCTATCCAGAGCATGCGATTCCCCTTCAAGCAAGTGTAGAGTCCATGTTAGAAATGAATGATTGTTGATCTGGGCTGAGAGTTGATATACTGATTCAGTGCATATAAAGTTATAAAGCATAGTAACTGCACATCATCTTC
The DNA here is from genome assembly GCF_031021105.1 of Erythrolamprus reginae. Classification (NCBI taxonomy): domain Eukaryota; kingdom Metazoa; phylum Chordata; class Lepidosauria; order Squamata; family Dipsadidae; genus Erythrolamprus; species Erythrolamprus reginae. The sequence continues at coordinate 88,084,492 of NC_091950.1, read as the reverse complement.
AAAGTTTACATACTGTTACTTGGGAGCTTTGAGGGTTCCCATAAGCATTTGGCTGAACAGTGTGGGAAATTAGCTAGCTGTTAGTTGCTCTTATTTTGAAGAGGGGAAAAAAGTCTTCTCAACTTTGTTCTTGATGGAAATTGAGATAACTGCTGCAATATTGAAGTGTAAAAGGAAACATTTAGAGCATCAAAATGCTCAAATAAGCAAAATATAATGAGGTGTGCATTTAGAATTAAAGATTGCAGCCCGATTTGTTAGATTAAACAAAAATCCTTTTCATGTGTACGTTCATTGTTTACCTGTTTATCATCATGATAGTATTTCGTGCAGAACGCAGCCGCGAGAGCCATTGTGGGGCTTCCAAGATTCACCCACTTTTCTTCAACACTCCGTGGCCTGCATTGGCTGCCGATCAGTTTCCGGTCACAATTCAAAGTGTTGGTTATGACCTTTAAAGCCCTACATGGCAATGGACCAGATTACCTCCGGAACCGCCTGCTACCGCACGAATCCCAGCGACCGATAAGGTCCCACAGAGTTGGCCTTCTCTGGGTCCCGTCGACCAAACAATGTCGTTTGGCGGGCCCCAGGGGAAGAGCCTTCTCTCCCCTGCCCTCTGGAACCAACTCCCCCCAGAGATTAGAACTGCCCCCGCCCTCCCTGTCTTTCGTAAACTACTCAAGACTCATTTATACCGCCAGGCATGGGGGAGTTGAGATAGCTCTTCCCCCTAGGCCATTACAAGTTATGCATGGTATGTTTGTGTGTATGTTTGGTTTTATGATAGGGGTTTTTAGTTGTTTTTTATTATTGGCTTGTGCATGTTGTGTTTATTATTGTTGTTAGCCGCCCCGAGTCTGCGGAGAGGGGCGGCATACAAATCTAATAAATTATTATTATTATTATTATTATTATTATTATTATTATTATTTTAAAGAAAAATATTGCTTGTATACTTTTATGTTTTAAATTTTATGTTTTAAATTTTGTAAATACCAAAGACTTTTCACAGTGTAAAACAGCTCTACTTTTTGAAATATTCTCTTTTTTTCATACACACACACAAGCAAACGTACAGTTTGATTTTCAAGTGGGAACAAGCAGTTTGGCAGCATTTTAAGATATGCAGACAAACAAGTTTGAAACAACATATACTTTTTCCCAAGTTGTAAAGAATCCAAATGAACTTGCAAAAACATTATTCTTCTTCTGTATAAATTCAGAAACAAAGGCTAGCCACAAAAATACAGATGTCATGTGCCATCAAATTACAGTGATTTGAAATACTGTACTGTCTAAAAATTCCTTATCGTTATACAAGTATAGTTCTAATATTTTGTAAGTTTAGTAATTTTACTGACTGTGAACTTCTATACTTAGAACAATTAGTAACTGACACTATGTAAAACTTAAAGAATAAAAACATGTGTTTGGCAAGGGAGATGTTTTTCCAAACTGGAGAAACCCAGGAATTTCAAACTATTGAATTTTTCCTGAATACTAAAATTAAGTAATGACATTTAATAGGTGTCTATGCCTCATAGCATGATGTGATACTTTAGATGAGTACTGTTTCTTTGAAATGAAATAAAATGCTGTTTTATTCGCGGGTATTTGAGCTAAACCGAAGGCATGTCCAAGTTTTCATGTAAGTTTTTAAGTCTAAAAAAACCTGTTGTAGCATTGGGTGAGACAGGGCAGGAATGGATTCAACCTGAGAGGCCCCAGTGAAATGGAGAATTGTCATGACTTAACCAACTTCATTATAGAGTCTGGGATAAACATATATCCATCCTAAGATAAAATACAGAAAATACTGTAGTATAAGGACAGACTAGATGGATCATGAGGTCTTTTTCTGCCGTCAGTCTTCTATGTTTCTATGAGTCTTGCCATAAAATGCCAGGGATATCTGAGTACCTTGTCTACATAGAGTTTGGTGAACAACAGTGGAATTAAAAAATTGCTTTAACAAATACAGTAGTACCTCTAGAGCTGCTCCACATGCGAGTATTCCAAGTTACGAGCCAAGATGCGAGCAAAATTTCTGTTCGACACCCGAGCTCAAATTCGGGATACAAGCCGAGCTTCCACTAGGTGGCGCAAGAATTCCTTGCTTCCAGTTATCTCAGCGCGAAAAACAAAGTCTAAAGGCATTCGTTGGAGATGGGAGTTGATCGACATACGAGCTCGGGTCTGGAACAAATTAGACTCGTATGTCGAGGTACCACTGTAAGTAATTCTGCTTTTTTTTTTCAAGCAAGGAAAGCTTGTCCTTTTTATAATAGGTTTTATTATAGGCTATAGAGCACTGCAGACCAAAACAACTAGACACAAGAATATTTTTTTCCAGAATGCCATCACTCTGACATCACTGTACTTTGCAGAGCAGTGGGTGAGAGCGTATGCACCAAAGACAAATTCCTTGAGTGTCCAATCACTCTCGGCCAATAAAGAATTCTATTTTAGTCTCTTCTAATGAGACTATACAAATGTGATTGCTACAGTTTGGCTTAAAATCTGGACCAATCCCTGCACATACTTAATTAAGAGAGAAGAAAAGCTGTTGTATAGAAAAAATTATCCTTCCCAAAAAGAGATGATGGATGTTTGCTGCTGTTTAGGTATGTCCTTGAATGACAATAAGTAGCATATAAGGTGATAATTACGTTGGTATGTTTATAATGTACATAGATCAGATATAGAGATGGAGGATGATTTCATTCAGATTAGAATAGGTGGTCTGTTTCATAAAGTCATACCTAATGCAGCCCAAAATATTACATGGCTGTATGAATTTTGATCCAGAAGGCACATGGGGTGGATGGTATGTAATCCGAAATTGCTTCCCTCTGTTCAATTGTTAGATCCGGTAGACTAAAAAAAAAACCCATGAGAAGGTTAGATAGCATGCTTTAATTATAAAATTAAATATGGAATTCAGACAGGCTGTTTTCTTCTGTATCCTTTATTTTCTTCCCTGAATGTCACTGCGCTAAATCTTCTTCTCCTTTTGAAATGTGTTGTTTCAGGCCACCGCTACCACCAAGTTTGGTTTCAATCCTTATCCTGGTAACAAAGTAGCAACCAATTTGTTCTGCCGGGCTCTCTGATAGGAGCCTCCCGAAAATTCAAGGGTACAAATTTCAGACACACACACACACACGTTTGAAAATTCAAAACAATGTTCTTTATCACAAAATTCAAAATAAACAAAGCACTCTTTTTGTATTGCAAAGAGCACTCTTCCCAAAACAACCGGGTAGTCTGTACAATTTCCCTTAAGCAGTCATCAAGTACTTAGCTACCAGCTGTGAAGAAACTTCACACCCTTCTTCTTCCAACGAAGTGAGACAAACACACAGGTTGCTCTGCTTTGGATTCAAAGGTGTGAAAAAGCAACAAAGTCCAGCAACACAAGATTCCTGACGAACTCCGATCAGATATTCTTCCACAACGGCCAAACCCACATGATGCTATTTATAGCAGCAGCCCTAATTACTGGAGCCCCACCCAAACACAGGTGGCCTCCCTTATTTCCTGTAATATGTTCTTACTTGGCCTCTTCAATGCATAATTCTGCGCTTGCGTGCGTCCAAAACGTCATCATCTGAATCAACAGAAGATAAGGGAGATTGACTGCCTGGGCTGTGTGCCAAGCCCTCCTCTGCCGAGTCACTCCCACCTTCTTCTTCGTCCGAGGAAACTAAACTCTGAACTGATTCTGTCGGCAATAACACAGGCCTGTGACATGTTGAATTTCCCCCTGCATCCACCTCCCCATTCCCTGGGGCAGGAGCTGGGCCAGAGCCAACCACAACACAATTCCGATTAAAAGTAATAATGACAGTGTTTCATTCATTTATTCAGTGTTTCTGAATGAAAAGATATTTAATCATTAACTATTCTAAAAATGTGGGGCATATCACAGTATGGGCCATTAAATAAATTGAACCAAACAATATTTTTCTGTTACCGTCTTTTTATCAGTATGCAAAATATTGTATGGAAGTTTCATAAAGCAGTCTAATTTACTACATTCATATTATTAAGTATTTCTTTCTGACTATGGAAGAGCCCTTCTTTTCAGGTTTTTTTAAAAAAATAATCTCAATATCTATCTTTCAGATCTGATTGCGGTATTGTCTCCCAGAGGGCCTCTTCGTATGCTAGTAGAAACAGCTCAAGAAAGAAATGAAACTTTGTTCCCAGCACTCATTTACTCATGTAAGAAGGGATTATCTGATGCCTGAGGGAAAACAAGTAATTTTCTCGTAAGATATAAAATGTTAGATACTGTGAGTCAGTTTCCTTTCATAAGAAAACAGGTCCTTTGTGCTCAAAAGTTTAAAACCTGGCCTGGATGAGATGCTCCAGTTAGTAGATTTTCTTTGACTACAGAAGCAAAAATGAGATACAGCAAAAACAAAATCTAATGTTTTAAGTATAACAAACTAATGACCCGTTTCCCATTGTGATGACTTCGCAGTTAAGCAGAAGTTAAGCAATATACTGTACTTTTTAAAAAAGAAAAAACTCATCCCACTTGATCCAATGTAGTTTGACTATTTCAGGGATTTTGTTTGGTTTTATGGTACAATGTATTAACTGATCTTTCAGCACAGTTTTGTACTGAAATGAGGGCATGATAGAACTATCAAGATTAGAGTACCTGTTTAGCTGGTATTTTCGAAAAATATCTTTTTCTAGGGTATGATATCTCTTGGGTCTGCTGTCATTGAATTATGCATTTATCCTAATAAAAATTTAAAAATACTGTTTCACAAAGGTATAATGCAATGCTTGTTTTTCAGGTGGTATGTATTCATTTGTTACAGTAGTACCTACAGGGTGTGTTCCAAAAGCAAATTTATTGAACAGATTTGCACAAACACTTAAAATTCTTCAAAGTAATGTCCTTGGGCCTCTACACACTTTTTCCAGCGACTCTACCATGACCGGTACGTTCCCTGGAAGGCATCTTTGGGGATCTCTTGCAAGGTCTTCGTCACGGCTGATTGGATCTATTCTATAGATGAAAAATGGGTTCCTTTCAAGGCTGCCTTAATCTGAGGGAACAAAAAGAAGCCTGCTGGGGCGACATCAGGACTCTAGGAGGGGGGGGGGGTCAGCATTGGCACCTGGTGTTTTGCCAGGAACTCGTGGACTCGTAGCATGTTGTGGCAAGGCACGTTTTTCGTCCATAGAAGAGATCCAATCAACTGTGACCTTGCGAGAGGTCCCCAAAGATGCCTTCCAGGGTGTGTACCGGTCATGGCAGAGTTGCTGGAAAAAATGTGTAGAGGCCCAAGGACAGTACTTTGAAGAATTTTAAGTGTTTGTGCAAATCTGTTGAATAAATTACTTTTAAAAAAATAATTGCATTACTTTTGGAACACACCCTGTATGTACTGATCATTAATTAGTTCCGGGAGACATGATGAGTACCTAAAACAATGAGTACTAAATACATTTTCCCCGAAAGGAATAATGTAATGGGTCACAAGACAGCCAGCACTGAGTTCTAGCTTGTGAATTGAGTACCAAGCAAACAATAAGTATTGGGACAAAATTTTCACGTCAAAATACGTTCAGTACCTAATTTGATGAGTTTCAAAGCAGCCGAGTAACAAGATACCATTGTATTAAGGTTGTCTTTCAATTTAATAACAATGGGCGCAAATAGGAAAAAAAGCTTTGCTGTCGTCTTTTATTTTAACAAATTAGATGAATTCATTGCAAGGGCCACTGCAGATTTCTGTGAGTAGAACACAACAAAACATTGCTAAATACTTAAAATGCATACATGATCGTAATGTGATTAAATAACATATAGCAGCAATAAATTAGAGGCCTTCTTTTTTCCATTAGCAACAATGATATGGCTAGTAAATATGGCTGAACAAGATCCTGAAGCCCAGAAGGGGGCGTCTAAAAATGCCACTTACAGTCAGCAAGGTAAGGTCTTTTTTTAAAAAAAATCTTTTTGAAGTTGTGTGAGAAATGCAGAATAAGAATTGTCAAGCAGTTTCATGTTAACCTTTATATTTACAGGAGGATTTTACTATTTAAATACTGAATTCATGCCCACCAATGAAGCATAAAAAGTGCACACTGATTTGAATCCCTCTGCCAGAAAAATGTTTCCTTTTCATTTGTCCTGAGATAGTTTTAATTCCATTCACCTCCAGGAATCCTTGTAACAAATGAGGGAAGGGAATTCTGCAAGTTTTGGCTTGGGTCTTTTTTAAAAAAATAATAAGAATGCTGTTTTAACAACACAGCTTCTACTTCTATGCCTCAACTCCTTTTTAAAAACAAATCTACAGAGGCTGCTTCCATTTAATAACAATAACATTTATATACTGCTTCACAGTGCTTTATAGCCCTTTTTAAGGGGTTTACAGAGTCAACATATTAATCTAGGTCCTCGTTTTACCAACCTAGGAAGGATGAAGCTGGAGCACCATGGTCAATTCATGCACTTGGGGAAAAGGAATCCTCAATCTGAGTATTGCGTCGACAGTTCTGTGTTAGCAAAAACTTCAGAAGAGAAGATTTTGGGGTAGTGATTTCTGACAGTTTCAAAATGGGTGAGCAGTGTGGTCGGGCGGTAGGGAAAACAAGTAGAATGCTTGGCTGCATAGCTGGAGGTATAACAAGCAGGAAGAGGGAGATTGTGATCCCGCTGTATAGAGCGCTGGTGAGACCACTTCTGGAATACCGTGTTCAGTTCTGGAGACCTCATCTACAAAAAGATATTAACAAAATTGAACGGGTCTTAAGCATAAAACTTATCAGGAAAGACTTAATGAACACAATCTGTATAATGTGAAGGACAGAAGGGAAAGGGGGGACATGATCGAAACATTAATAATAATAATAATAATAATAATAATAATAATAATAATAAATAACAACAACAACAATAATAATACAGTGGTCCCCCGAGTTTCACGATCTCGATCATTGCGAAACGCTATATCGCGATTTTTCAACCCGGAAGTAAAAACACCATCTGCGCATGCGCGCCCTTTTTTCTATGGCCACGCATGCGTAGATGGCGCCGGGCAGATCAGCTGCTGGGCGGCTTCCCTGGGTCTTCCCCCTCTTGCTGGCGGGAGGGCGAGCGGCGGGCATCAGCGAGGAGTTTGCGTGGGCGGCGGGGAAACCCCAGCGCCGCTTCCCAGCTGAGTCCTGAAGCCAAACGCGGAAGTTCGCTTCAGGACTCAGCTGGGAAGCGGCGCGAGCGAATGGCGTGGGCGGGCGAAAGGCGGGCGCGCGGGCAGGCAGGCGGCGGACAAGCGGCGGGCGGACAAGCGGCGGGCGCAGCAGCAGCGAGGAGTTTGCTTGGGCGGCGGGGAAACCCCAATCTTCGGCTCCTCGCTGCTGCGGCGGAAGTAAAAACACCATCTGCGCATGCGCAGATGGTGTTTTTACTTCCGCACCGCTACTTCGCGAAAAAACCGATCATCGCGAGGGGTCCTGGAACGGAACCCTCGCGATAATCGGGGGACCACTGTAATAACAACAACAACAATAATAATATTAGAATTGTATGCCGCCCCTCTCCGAGGACTCGGAGCAGCTCACAACAACAATACATAATGTACAAATCTAATGTTAAAAGAACAATTTAAAACCCTCATTATAAAAAACAATCGCACAACCTAACAGACCATACATAAAAAACCATAGTAGCTAGGGGGGTATGCCAGTTTCCCCATGCCTGGCGACATAGGTGGGTTTTCAGGAGCTTTCGAAAGGCAAGGAGGGTGGGGGCAGTCCTAACCTCTGGGGGGAGGGGTGGGGCCACCACAGAGAAGGCTCTTCCCTGGGTCCCGCCAGACGGCATTGTTTAGTCGACGGGACCCGGAGAAGGCCAACTCTGTGGGACCTGATCAGTCGCTGGTTTTAAATATGTTAAAGGGTTAAATAAGGTTCAGGAGGGAAGTGTTTTTAATAGGAAAGTGAACACAAGAACAAGGGGGCACAATCTGAGGTTAGTTGGGGGAAAGATCAGAATCAACGTGAGAAAATATTATTTTACTGAAAGAGTAGTAGATGCTTGGAACAAACTTCCAGCAGACGTGGTTGGTAAATCCACAGTAACTGAATTTAAACATGCCTGGGATAAACATATATCCATCCTAAGATAAAATACAGGAAATAATATAAGGGCAGACTAGATGGACCATGAGGTCTTTTTCTGCCGTCAATCTCCTATGTTTCTAATTTGCTGCTCTGTAGCTTAATTGTCCTGGGGCCATGTGATCACCTTTTGCGAGCTTCTGACAAGCAAAGTCAATGGCCAGATTCCCTTAACCATGTTACTAAATTTTACAACTAAAGAAATTAACAACTTAACAAATGTGGTGAGAAAAATCATAAAATGGGGCCAAATTCACTTAACAAATGTCTCACTTATCTCCCTAGATGTTCACGGGTTCGAACTTCGCAAAAAGTCTATACCACGGTTTTTCAAAAAAATTAATTTAAAAATACTTCGTGGTTTTTCCCCCTATACCATGATTTTTCCCGCCCGATGACGTCATATGTCATCGCCAAACTTTTGTCCGCCTTTAATAAATATTTTTTTTTAATAAACTTTAATAAATAAACATGGTGAGTAATAATCTAAATGATTGCTAAGGGAATGGAAAATTGTAATTTAGGGGTTTAAAGTGTTAAGGGAAGGCTTGTGATACTGTTCATAGCCAAAAATAGTGTATTTATTTCCACATCTCTACTTCACGGAAATTCGACTTTCGCAGGCGGTCTCGGAACGCAAACCCCCCACTGTATATCCAAACATTAGGATTTGGATGCACCCTAACTTATTTTTCATTTGTGGTGTATTTGGTTTTAGTTAGCACAGTGGCAATGTTTTCTCCCCTATCAACTGTTAGATAATCTTTTTTTTTAAAGTTTTTTATTGAAGTTCTTTAAAAACATTAACAAATCATAAACAAACATATTTACAAACAACCAAAAATACAAAAACAAAACAAGTCAAACAACACAACAACACCAATAACAGAAAAAGAGAAAAGAAAAACACACTTACAAATAAGAATGAATATAAACTTAGATCGCGGAAGGAGAAAAAATATATATTCATGTATTAATAATTATAAAAACTCATTCTATCACTCCTTTCCGTTCATTTAAATTCTGGCAATTCAATCGGCATCCGGGTTAATTATTTTGGTTATTAATTTCTACCTATAAATTAATTATTATTTCTACCGCCTTATGCTAATTATATATTCAATACTTAGGATCCTAAAAATCATCACTTTAAATATATATTACACAAATACATACTTATTTTTATAATTCCAAAATTCTAGTAATGTTAATTCAACTGTAGTCATATTGTAATTTTAACTCTCTTTCATATAATAATCTATTGATGTATTTGGATGATGATCACAAGAGTGTAGTGGAAATGGCTGTGTATCTCAGTTGCAGTGAATCAAAACCAGAATGCAGGACCTGAGGTTGATGACGGAGGCTTCAACCCAGAATGGGAGCAGCAACGAGACAGCAGGATTGGGCCAATGCAGTCAACCCGTGAAACACGAGCTGCAGTTCAGGCTCTTCCCAATAATTCCCTAGCAAGTGAGGATCCAGAAGAGAGTAAGTAAATGTATAAATAAATACAAATGCAACACAGAAACTTATTGTTGATTTAGAACTGGGGATGACAACCTTTTACTTGCTAAAATGCATTACTTAATAGTTTTGGGGTTACATGGGCTGCAAATTACGTGAGGCCCTCTCCCCTATGTAGGCAGAGCTCCTACTTGAAATGTTGGGGTTTTTTAGATCATTTTGAAGAGATTGCTTTTTTCTTTGAAAGCGCCTGTCTTTGAACTTAAGCTGCAATTTTCATGTTTCCCATCTCAGAATAGGAGTAAGATGTATTCTCAGTAATCACAAAGAGAGAGAGAGAGAAAGATTGAATGACTGACTCAAGGGTTTTTAGAACTTGGGCCACAGGTTACCTGTCTCATCTTTAAAATGCAATTTTCTGACCAAATTCTGATCGTTATAGAAGCAGCAGCTGTTATTTTTAACTTTTGATATAGCACTCTTGCTGCGTTATGTCCCTAAAGGTCCTTATTTAAGTCACTCTTAAAATGAATTGAAAACTTCTCTTGATGGGATATCAAGCACTTCTTGTGAGTTTGCTTAATGGAATTCAACCAACACTACATGAGTGAATTTCTTGGAAACCTTTGTGAGCAGGTTTGTGTGGATTTCAGGGATATAAGAAATTTAATTGTCTTGGGCTTTTGTATTCTGCTGGTGTAAAGTAACCAAGAAATGCAAACCAAACTATTTAAATGTCCTGCTCATGGAGTGAGAATAAAGCAAAAAGTTCATTTACTCATACAGCCACAAAAAGGGAATACCCTTTAATCCCACATGTGAATAATCCATCTGGATTAATTTCTCCTGGAAACCATGTCAAATCTTGGAATAAATGTTGCTCTCCCCGTTGTTATGAAAACTGACCTCTATAATGCTGTTTGTAACATTATATAGCCTAATATATGAGGCTAAGGTTATGGTTTTCCCAGTTATAATGTATGGCTATGAAAGTTGGACCATAAGGAAGGCTGGGCGCCAAAGATTTGAGATCTTTGAACTATGTTGCTTGAGAAGACTCCTGCGAGTCCCTTGGACTGCAAACCAGTCAGTTTTAGAGGAGGTCAACCCTGAATGTTCTTTAGAAGGGCAGATCCTGAAGATGAAACTCAAATACAGTGGTACCTTGACATACGAGTTTAATTCGTGCCAGAGCTGACCTCGTATGTCGATCATCTCGTATCTCGAACAAATGCATTTAGATTTGGCTTTTCGTGCGGAGATAACTGGAAAAAATGGAATCCTTGCTCCACCTAGTGGACACTCGGCTCATATCCCGAATTTGAGCTCGGGTGTCGAACAGAAATTTTGCTCGCGTCGCAGCTCGTAACTTGAAATACTCGCATGTGGAGCAGCTTGTATCTAGAGGTACCACTGTACTCATTTGACCATCTAATGAGAAGGAAGGACTCACTGGAGAAGAGCCTAATGCTGGAAATGATTGAGGTCAAAAGAAGAAGAGGACGACAGAGAATGAGGGGGCTGGATGGAGTCACTGAAGCTGTCAGTGTGAGCTTAAATGGACTCTGGGGGATGGCAGAGGACAGGAAAGCCTGGAGCAGGGATAGGCAAAGTTGGCTCTTCTCTGACTTGTGGACTTCAACTCCCAGAATTCCTGAGCCAATCATGCTAGCTCAGGAATTCTGGGAGTTGAAGTCCACGTGTCATAGAAGAGCCAACTTTGCCTATCCCTCGCCTGGAGGAACGTTGTCCATGGGGTCACGATGAGTCGGACATGACTTCACGACTAACAACAACAACAACAACATAGCCTAATAAAAATGTGGGTTTATTTGTTAATCAAAAACTGTTGTGAATGCAGAATGATCTGTGTGATTATTTCAAACTGACAGAAAATATGTTAATTTTAACGATCCCTCGCCACTTTATAGCCAGAATTCCTCTTAATAATGAGGTAAGGTAAGCTGCATTTTGGCAAGCCTAAACAGATCTCTGCCATCATGTTCCCAAGAGGGCTGCTGTTGCTTTTACCTCAGTTCCTTTTAATCACTGATGGAGCTATTTAGATTTTTTTTCCCCCTGTCCTCTTAGGGCTTATGCTAAGTTTTAATTTTATGAAATTCATTGCTTTGGTCTTTTGAAAAAGAACAGATTGCTAGTGCATATTTTATGCATCGTAATTATATCTATTTTTGGTTCATTTGTTCATATCTTTGTCTTGGTACAAAGGATGTGCAAACTACTCTATGCACAAACCGTTAATAAAAATCCAAGATTGAACATTTCACTTTCAGAACATAGGCAGATATAGGCTGTGGAAGGGAACGGAGCAAAGAAAAGAAAGGCTTTAGGGAAATTAACGTGTCAGACAAGGCTAGTAAGATGTGCTTCAATGAGATATCAGCAGTGGGATGAGGGTTGGGAACATCTGACTAAGAGGGGTGATGGAATTGGCAGTGCTGATTTATTAGACCTTCGAGCTGAAGGACAAGGACATAAACCAGTACATTTGGCACTGATAACAGATCAAGGGAGATTCAATACTGAATCCTTGACCAGATGAAATCTGTTGTCAGTCTTAAAATGAGAGTTTCCTCTTTGGAAGACACTAGGTTCTATAGCAAATAAGCTTTACATAGAACAGGTGCTATCAATGTTGAAGATAGGTATCCTATTTTGACTGACAGTGATCTTCCAAGCAATTGTTATCAGAAATCTTTGCTTTAGTATTCATTCTGGTATTAACTACTTTACCATATGCTACTAAGAAAATGTGCCAATAAACTTTTTCTTGACGTCTACAGACTGAGATTCTCAAACAACTATAGTATTCCTATGCATAATTTGTTTTTTGTTTTATTAGAAATCTAAATCTTAATTTCAGCATTCTGGTGAGAGCTCAAGAAGATAGCTCACCTGTTCTCTACCAGTTGTCTTAAAGGGCACTAACAATTTATCATTATGGAATATATTCAACGAGTATCATTCTGAGAAAAGATGACTGAGTTCAATTCTAGTAAATATCAGACAACTATCCTAGAATTGCTGTAGATTGTTTTGTTGTCAGGTGTGGCTTCACTTTTCAAAATTGGTTGAGAAGGTGATTATTGTTTCCATGTAAAGATACAAGTCTTGGTGCATATTTTCACTGGAATATTGTTTTTATTATTGTTGTGAGACGCCCCGAGTCTTCGGAGAGGGGTGGCATACAAATCTAATAAATTGAATTGAATTGAATTGAATATTCCCTAGTTCACTCAAGATTTCATCTTTAGAAATGTGGTACTCCTTTTTTTGCAAGAAGGAGGAAGAGGAAGTAGAAAGGATGGGGAGAGAGGTAGGAGAGAAGTAGGTACTAGGGAAAGAGGGAGAAAAAAGGGTTAGGGTTAACCCTAAAGTTGGTGAAAAAATAAAAATTACAAAAAAATCCCCAATCATAGTGTTAGCTGATAAAATTTAGTAAGCCTTCCTTATAAAGTCCTTCTCTTATATTTCCATATTTCTAACTTCTGTTTTTATTACCTAACCATTGATAAAGTGTGTGCCATGTTAAAAAGTATTCAGATTCTTCTTCCTTAATTTTGAGCGTTTCAAGTGTCCATTTCTGCACATTGCAATGTTTTTTTATTACATTCTCCTTAATAGGGATTTCTTCACTTTTCCATTATTGTGCAAATACAATTCTAGCTTCAATTAGTGCATGCAAAATTAAATATGTATTCCCTTTATTATATTTTTCCACGAGAATGCCCAACAAAAATATTCCTGGTTTTAAATCTATGTTGCTTTCTCCTTTTTTCCAACCATGTATATATTTCTGTCTGCCGCATGTAATAATACGAGCCCAGTGTCTGAATGCAGCAGTAAATGTTGATAATTAAGGATGTACCTTAGAATTCCAAACATTATGATAGCACTTAAGAATTTAGGATGAAAATCATGATGCCTTCTGTTTTATGCTAATTGAGTGTTTACTTCTAAGTGCTGCCAAGCTGTTCATTATCATACAAATAAAGGCAATAGATCAGTTGGTAACCTGTAAACATAGCTTTAATTATAAAATTGCACTGTCAGTAGACACACATATCTTAAAACATAAGAATTTGGTCGGAGACATTGAGGCAAGTATATGGTCTTACACATGACAGTCTATCATTTTGAGTACAAAGTGCAATTTACCTATTTTTAATTTTTCTCCTCTGCAAAAAAACAGTTGTTTTTCACTATAAAGTTGTAATACTTTTTTTAAAAAACACACCCTGAAACGGCTTTCCATGCCATTTCGTTGGCTTTAACAAAGGCTAATTTTCTTGATGATAGCATCAAAAGGGCAAAAGGATTAAGAGGAACCTTGTAGGCAGCATTTAGAAGCATATTAGGTATTTTGTGTAATGGGAGGAAAAGTAATAATAGCAGGATTTGTCCAATATACAATGGTACCTCTACTTAAGAACGCCTCTATTTAAGAACTTTCCTAGATAAGAACCGGGTGTTCAAGATTTTTTGCCTCTTTTTAAGAACCATTTTCTACTTAAGAACCTGAGCCCGGAAAAATTTCCCAGGAAATTTGAGAGCGTCACGAAGGCCCGGCCAGTTTCCTGCCATTCCCCCTTTAATTCAGGAGCCTTTTGGTGGCGCTTAAGGAGGCTTTGGCAGCCCAGAGCGAACGAAGCATTTTCCTTTCTCTGGGTGCTTGGAGAGGGAATAAACCTCTGCCAGCGCCCAGAGGAAACAAATGCTCCCTTCGCTCTGGGCAGTCGAGGAGTCACCACAGCAAAGGAAAGGCGCCAGCTACAAAGCGAGTGAGCGAGAAGAGAGGGGAGCCCTTTAGCCTAGGAAGGAAGAGGCAGCAGGTAGTAGCAGCAGCCGCCAGTGTATGGGAGGCAGCCTCGCGCCGGGTGTATTGGAGGCACGTGCTCCTCCTCGCCGCCTCAGAGTCCCTCTTTTTTTTTAAGCCTTAAAGTTTTGGATTTTTTTGATTCCCCTCACCTCACCTTCTTCCTTCGGCAGCGACTCTCCTCCTCCTCTTCTTCCTCCTCCTCCTCCCACCCAAATTCCGAGGTTTTATTTCTTTCCTAATGGGTTTGCACGCATTATTTGCTTTTACATTGATTCCTATGGGAAAAATTGCTTTTTCTTAAGAACGTTTCTACTGAAGACCTGGTCACGGAACGAATTAAGTTCTTAAGTAGAGGCGCCACTGTAGTTGCATTGTCTGCTTCTGAGCAACTGTTTTTCCATTTGGGTTCAATAATAATCAACAACAAGCCGGAGCCTGTTCATAGCAGGTGTTGAGACCCAATTGTTATATTTTCAGGAATTTTGGATGCTGGTTGAAGCAAATCTTGAGCTGTGATGCCTGTTGTGCAAACAAATCAGTTGTTCTGTGACTAGTGATATGAAGGTGGCACTGGAATTGGCAGAGCCAGTTCTTAAACACTTGTTGGCACACAACTGATTAGCACCGTATTTTAAAATATGGTTCCTAGTCAGTTGTCCTTGACAGACAAGTTGAATCTCAGCTTCTTAAGACAAACTATGAAAATAAGCTTTTTGCCAACAGTGTTCATTGCTTCTTCTTTCGCACACTTTGCTGGCTGGAGACAAAATAGAGGTTTCAGAGCCAAAAGGTTTATTTATATCTTAGTTTACTTTCCAGATTATTTTGCTTCATTAATCCATTTGAAATCTGCTAGCTAAAAATATTTCTTGAGGTTTATTTAGATACAAACATGCAGAAAACATCTCAAAATGAGTTGACAGCAAAAGAAAAAAGGAAAAGGAAAAAAAAACCATACCACACTTTTAAATGTTCCATTTCTTCTTGGTCTTAATAAATGTACCGTGACAACACATAAATTGCTGCATACAATGGTTTTAATTTCTAACCAGCAGGGGTTTATTTTTCCCCTTTGGCAGGAGGAGTTAAGCTTGGCTTAGGAGATTTCATTTTCTACAGTGTTTTAGTTGGCAAAGCTTCAGCAACAGCCAGTGGAGACTGGAACACAACCTTAGCCTGTTTTGTAGCCATTTTAATTGTGAGTATATTCCTTTTCTTGTTTGATGCCGTAAGAAGTTAAATGATGTAATAATGCTTTTACCTTAGGAATTGTTAAAAGGTATCAACTGGACAATTTCAGGGGGGGGGTTCCTTACAGGTTTTTCTTTTCTTCTCTTTTTTTTTAATGAATTACAGTGGTCCCTTGAGTTTCGTGGGGGATACATTCCAAGACCGCCCACGAAAGTGAAATTTCCTCAAAGTAGAGACGCTTCCTTTCTTCCTTTCTTCCTCCTCTTACCTCCTCCATTCCTGGTTTTACTTACCCTCCAGAACTTGCAGGGGCAGCAATTGGGGGCTTTGCTGCGCTCTGGGGCACAGGTTGTGGCGGCAGAGGCTGGAGAAGATGCCGCTCATCTCAGCTGCTCGGCGGCCCACGCGTTCCTGCTACTGCTGCTGCTGCCAATTTCACCACTGCCGAGGCCCTCAGCTATGTGGCGGTCCACGTGACCCCAGCCGCCACTGCCACCGCCAATCTCGACACTGCAGGGCCCCTCAGCTGTTTGGCGGCTCATGGGACCCCCTGCTGCTGCCGCAGATCTTGCCGCCACCGGGTCTCTCAGCTGTCTGGCGGCGCACGTGTCTTCTGTTGGCCACCACTGCCTGGATTGCGCCTCCTGCCTCCACGGCAGCTGACGGAAGACACATGGGCCACCAGACAGCTGAGAGGCCCGGCGGCAGCAAGATCTGCGGCGGTGGCAGGGGTCCCATGAGCTGCCAAACAGTTAAGGGGCCCTGCGGCAGTGAGATCAGCGGTGGCGACAGCGGCTGGGGTTGCATGGGCCACCACACAGCTGAGGGCCTTGGCGGTGGCGAAATCGGAGGCGGCGGCAGTAGCAGGAATGCTTGGGCCACCGAGCAGCTGAGATGGCCTGGCGGCGGCAAAATTGCCCACAGCAAAATTGGCGGCGGCGGTGGGAGGCAGTAAGGCTTGGCTTCAAGTGGAGCGTACTAACGCTCCGAGAATTAAAGGGGTAGGATCGGGAAGCTGGGGCTGAAGTGGAGCTTTTATTTAAAGACGGCTTCTTTAAATAAATGTTAAAAATAAAAAAAATACCATGGGTATACCATGGGTTTTCAAAAATGTTATTTATTTATTTATTTATTTATTGAAAACCCGTGGTGTAGGCTTTCCGCAAAAGTCGGACCCGCAAAAGTCAAGGGACCACTGTATACAGCATTATCAGCACGGATATCTGATAATTCCTCTCATCTCTCTGAAATTTGACAGGTGAATAATAGTTTCTATATTTTATCTCCACTTTCACAAGAAAAAAAAAAAGGAAAATCCTTGCCAGTTCTGACTAGAAAAATGCCATTCTCTAATAAGAGGTTGAATAAACTCTAGAAAGATTGCTGGTTGCTGGATTGGAATGATGCCCAGACTTGAAAGTGAAAATCGGAAGGCTAACTCGGAGAAGGAGGGATAGAGAAATAACATTTCCCTTTCTTATTCTTTTTAAAAAGCAAAGTCACTGGAACAGACGTATGTGTATCACCATAAAAGACCTCCCAGTGAGGCAGAATTGTAGAACCAGGAACAATGTACCGATGCTCAGAGTTGGTCATAATTTTTTTAACATCATCAGGTGTTTCTGCCAGGAATTTATTTATTTATTCGATTTTTATGCCGCCCTTCTTCTTAGACTCAGGGCGGCTTATAACATGTTTCTTGAAAGGCATTAGGCCTTTCTGTCAGGAATTTCTTGAAAGGCATTAGGCAATAATAAGTTTAAACAGGTGTGTGTGTGTGTGTGTGTTTTACTATTCTGACGTGAGATAATGGTGTTTTCCTAATAAAGGAAGCCATAAAAAAAGCTTAGGCACATCAGTGGTATAGGACAGTGTTTCCCAACCCTGGCAACTTGAGGATATTTAGACTTCAACTTCCAGAATTCCCCAGCCAGCATTCGCTGGCTGGGGAATTCTGGGAGTTGAAGTCCAAATATCCTCAAGTTGCCAAGGTTGGGAAACACTGGTATAGGATATGTAGGTTCCAAGGGAAAGCACAAGAATTCCACTACGTATTTGCTTAGGAGGATGGACAAAGGTAGCTAAATCCTGTGCATTTGGAATTGCCAAATTATTTTCAATAAAAATGGAATTTCATAGAAGGAGCCTAATATTCTGCATCAGCAAGAGCTGTCTGAAGTTACTAAAACTCTTGCTTCCACGATAAACTATTCTACTCTTAATGAAAATGTGGTTACTAGTTGTCTGCTTGTAGCAGAAATGTCTATAAATGGGGTGGTAAAAAAACTCACAATAGTAGGTATGATTTAAACCAGGATGGATTTGATTTAAATCAACTCGGTTTAAATCATCTCTGCTACTCCTCTAACCCACTGTTGACTTACTGACAATCACAATGTTGCATAATATACAGCCTCATGCTACATAACTAAGTTCCATTTCATGCTGAATAAATTAATTATTTATGCATCTTAAATAGAAAGTTATTTTTAGATTTTTTTATTTTTTTATTCCAAAAGCATTTTATTAAAATAAATTTGATTTAAAAAAAATAAAATTCAATTTTCAAAAATTCAATTTTTAAAAAATCATTGATTTTTATCCACCCTGATTTTAACCCTCTTGTCTTTTTAACTTAGTTGTATACATCACACCTACAGCTGTGCCTGACATATTGACATACATGCAGATGACCCCTGGCTTACAGTATGATAGAAACTAACCATCCATTTTTGTAAAATGCTTGGTGGGTTGCTCCTGGTGTTTAGAGGAAGAGTCTTTTCCCCCATTATCATGGAATTTCTTACAGTGAATTTAGGCATCTCTTGTTGATTGGGGGGAAAAAAAGTTTTCTACCCACTAAAGACTCCTTTTTCTCTCCAGATGCCTTGTAAACAGTCTCTGCTACTCAGCACAGTGACGGAAGTGACAGAATGGGAATCTGGTTAAAAAAAAATCTGCCTCGTTGTAATTTTCAGTGGCAATTTCTCCATTTTCTCACCTAGTTTATGAGCAATCCCTTGTTGGCAGTTAGTTTATCTCTGAAGGACATCCAGGGTAGATTGCTGTTTCTGGAAGCAGTCATCTACCTAATACTTTGAACAGGGGCTGGTTCCACTTACCACATAGGGACAGAAAGGCATGTTTTGCACACACCCGTCATATCGTGCAGAACACCCGGAAATGACCCTTTGCGCCAGGGGTGGGCTGCTACCCGGAACACCTAATTGGGCTTGCCTCCGTGGCTCTGGAGGTACCATGAGTTTGAGCGGAATTATGCTTCTGCGCCCTTGCAGGTAGCAAAATCATGGAAAATCATATGCACAGAAGCAAAAAAAAACCCTCACCGGAACACGGGCGCACCTGCGTCTCCATGCGTGATTTTGCTACCTGCACGAGCGCATAAGCATAATTCCGCTCAAACTCATGGTACCTCCAGAGCCACAGAGGCGAGCCCAATTAGGCGTTCTGGCTAGCAGCCCACCCCCTGCTTTCCGCATGTGCAGAGAAGGTTTTTTTGCAAGCCACAGTGACCAGAGGACTGGTTCGGGAGCGTAGACCTCTGTAGACCTCCGGTCATTACAATGGTTGTAAATTTCTGCTACTAGTCCTCAAGAACTGGTCCAAACCGGGAGCAACCCACCGCTCACTTTGAGATAAGAGTTCTTGCATACTGTGTAACTTGTGCGTGTGTGTTCCCCCCCCCCCCTTCTTTCTCTCTCTCTTTATTCCTAGGGCCTGTGCCTTACCCTCTTGCTACTTGCCATTTTTAAGAAGGCCTTACCAGCTCTTCCAATTTCTATCACATTTGGGCTAGTTTTCTATTTTGCCACGGATAACCTGGTGCAGCCTTTTATGGACGAATTAGCTTCCCATCAGTTTTATATCTAGCAACTTTTCAGCTGACCACCTGCGGACATTTTCTTGAATTTAGCAAATAAAAGAGGGAGAAACTACCTTCCCCTCAAACAACCGCTATGCTGGGCATTACTGGATTCTTCTTTGTAAAAAAAAAAAAGGTCTCTTCACTGGTGGGTTTTCTACCATTTGACTGCAGTCAGTTGCATCTCTTTCAAAGAACAGTCTGTAGAAAAGATGCCGTCGTTGTCACCAGCAGCACAGGTTGCTCAGCCCGGGGTTCCACCTTGCACCAACCAAGAATGCTGAGGATTCATCCACTGTTAAGCAGTATGATGATAAATCCAGCCGGACAAGTGAGAGTGACGCCATAACAGAAAACTATCAGCTCTTATTAGCTCGAGGCCACTTGTAGGAGAACAATTGGGAGGAAAGAATGTCATCTTATTTAAAGAGGGGGAAAAATCAAGCAAATAATGTCTTGCACTTTGAATTTGAATTTATTAGATTTGTATGCCGCCCCTCTCCAAAGACTCGGGGCAGGTTTGTGTTATGTTTTTTTCTTTCTTTCCAATTCTAGTTGTCATACTTGCCGAACAGCCTATATGCTGCTTGCCAGATCAGCAAAGAACCACACACAGGGTTTTTTGGGGGGGGGGGATTTGGGGTACCATAGGCATATACTGGGATCCTTTGTGTAAAAAAAAAATCTCATTTCTTATTAAGCTATGTCATCTATTTCTAGGTCTTTCCCCTTCCTTAAAGTATGCCGAATATCCTTTCAAGCTTTCAAGTGAGTTTTTATCATTTATACCAAACAAAATAATATCAAACAACAATGAGAAACAAAATAATATCAAACAACAAAAAATTGTAATGAAATCTTGGTTTTTAAAAACAAAAAACCCTGGCTTCCTTTTTTGTTCTGAAACCTTTTTTAAATAAATCGTTGGGACCATTTTATTTTTTTAAAAAATGTATATATGCATGCAAGTTGCAATATGAAATTAAAAATACATGCTATTAATTCTCCCAGGCCACAACGAAGAAGCCAACTTGTGGGAACGAAAAGTACATCTCAATTGAACATACACATGGAATTGTCAAATAGGTTCTATAACTATTATAACATAGTTTAGCCTTGCTCATAAAATCGTTCAGAAAAATTGTGGTGGCACAGGAAGAGCAACTGAATTTTACTGTACAATACATGTGTTTCTTATTCCAAACTTCATTCCAGAAATTTCTCAATGGGAATTTCTGTTGATGCCCCCCTTCATTCAATCACACACACATACACACCCAAAAAAACACCCGTCAGCAGTCAGGTGTTTCCCTTGAAATTCCATCACATTTATTTCCTTTCCTTATTCAACACATTTTGAGAATGTCAACTTTTAAGCTTCAGAGGAAATCAGAGCATTTCTATATACCTGTCTAGCTTGTCCTAAAGCAGTGTTTCCCAACCTTGACAACTTGAAGATATCTGGACTTCAACTCCCAGAATTCCCCAGCCAGCGAATGCTGGCTGGGGAATTCTGGGAGTTGAAGTCCAGATATCTTCAAGTTGCCAAGGTTGGGAAACACTGTCCTAAAGCACTGAATAGCAACCAGCTGCCTATTTCATTCAGTCAATAAAATGACATTTATCTGTCCATGCACACCCACACACAATGTTTAGGTTGCTATTTTGCTTGTACTGATACTTACTTGAGCATCTTTCTTTGGTTGTGTGAAGCTGGGATTGTAAATAGAAGACTACCAAAGAAGTCTGCCAAAGTCTGGTACTACTGCGAAGCTGATCCGAGCACTCTTATATTGGCATTGCAAGTCTGCAACTGCTGATCTTTTTATTTGCAGAGATCGTTTGAGCCTGATCATCAGACAGGCTGCTTGTTAACCACCCATCTAACACTTCAGTAAGCCATTACAGAAATCCGTATAAGCTTTCCATGAATTTCAAAGAGGTTTTGAAAACAGTTGTAATAAAAGTAGGAATCTCCACTGGCTTATTGAGCCATTTTAGATCCTAATTCTGAAGGTGTGAAATTGACCGTTTTCCCAACATAATGTCATCTTTGGGTTTTGGGATTTCTAAAATATTGCCTGAGAGGTGTCCAAACTGTATTTATAGCACTTTTGGAAGGCATCAGGTAGATTCAGGCATCCGTGGATTTCAACAATCGCTTAGACTGCAAACAGAACTCCTGTGACCAAATATTTTTTTTGTGCAAACCGTTCTTTATATTTAGGACAGTAATAATTTAGAGCAGAATTGCTTCTTGCATACTGTATTCATTTCAGTGAAGGAGTGGAGAGTTCTGCCATTCAGGTCCACGCACGTCATCTCAAATGATGCATATGTGAGCTCACTATCTCTTAGAGAACTGAATCATTGTCACGTAGAAGCTAAAATATGAGCCTATGTCTGCTTTACCCAAAATTACAAAGTCCAGTGGATCTTAACAAACATAATCAACCCTAATATTAAATAACACCAAGTATTCCCTGTGGGTTTTGAGTATGCATCTAAGAAATGCAAACGGGTTTCAGAAAAAATACATGCTTATTGCAAGATGTTAAACTAGACTCAAAAGCAACCACTTTGAACAAATATCAACTTGGTTACAAATAATTATGACTCAATTTTAAGCTTCCGGGAAATCAGTTTAACTCTTAAGTGGACATATTTAGACATCATTATGTTCTGAAAAGCCACTATACGTAGATACCGTACTCATCAGGTCCGTAAGAGTTGCCTTAAGAATCCCTTAATACAGGATAACTTCTGTTACCATCAAATTGTTTCTGATGGTTATGGGACTGTTTAACAGAAGCTTGCAAGTCAAAAAAGTTTTAAAAATTATAACATGAAAGCGAAATTCTTGTACTTTTTCCCCCCATTGGGCTTTGGAGAGATTGTAAATGAAAGCTAAGTTACTATCTCTAGCAGGATTTGAAGTGTCCTAATTTTCACTAATGTTTGATATACGATCAGTGTGGTGCATTCAAATGCTAGTAATTACCTAACTTCTAAGGGCTGTAGTAAGCTGAAAAAGCAGAATATTTTAGTATAAAGCATAATTTGAAGGTCTTCACAAGGAATGTTTCAGCTCAGATTCTATTGTACATGTTGCTGATGCAGCAAGAGACGCAGAATAAATTAGGGAAAGATTTTTGGGAAAGATACATGAAGACAGATCACTTTTATTAATAAATTACTTTTACAGTGATGCATAAAGATCACCTACAAGAAATCCATAGCACATGAACCTGTACAGTGGTGTGATTTTGTCTAGTATTACTCGTTTACAAGTAAGAATAGTGAAAATGCAATAGAATTGGGTTTTTAGTCCTTTTTTTTTCCAGACACTGGTTTGTTGATTATACAAAATGAATGTGAATAAGCTTTTTAAAAACATCTTTTCAAGATATAATTTTGACGAGTTGTTGCTATTTTCCTTGTATTTATCAATTATTAATAAATAACGCACGGATCCAATGTCTCTTTTATTCATTGTGCTGAACACTAGTAGAAATGCTTCTGTTTCAGAGCATTGAGGTTAATTATAAGTCGCCTTATCCATATAAAAACATCCCATCTCATATATATATATGTGTATATATATATACACACATACATACATACATACATACATACATACATACATACATACATACATACATATACATTGCTCAAAAAATAAAGGGAACACTCAAATAACACATCCTAGATCCGAATGAATGAAATATTCTCATTGAATACTTTGTTCTGTACAAAGTTGAATGTGCTAACAACAAAATGAAATTGATTGTCAATCAGTGTTGCTTCATAAGTGGACAGTTTGATTTCACAGAAGTTTGATTTACTTGGAGTTATATTCAAGAACATGATATATAATAAAGAAACACAGAAACATAGAAGACTGACGGCAGAAAAAGACCTCATGGTCCATCTAGTCTGCCCTTATACTATTTCCTGTATTTTATCTTACAATGGATATACAGTATGTTTATCCCAGGCATGTTTAAATTCAGTTACTGTGGATTTACCAACCACGTCTGCTGGATGTTTGTTCCAAGGATCTACTACTCTTTCAGTAAAATATTTTCTCATGTTGCTTTTGATCTTTCCCCCAACTAACTTCAGATTGTGTCCCCTTGTTCTTGTGTTCACTTTCCTATTAAAAACACTTCTCTCCTGAACCTTATTTAACCCTTTAACATATTGAAATGTTTCGATCATGTCCCCCTATAAAAACCAAGCAGTGTTCCCTTTATTTTTATATATAAAACACTGCTTGATTTCCCCCCAGATTTCTTCATAGTAAGGAATAAATACTTTTTTAAAAAACTGAGAATATTCTATTCATGTATATGTATGAAGATATTTGTTTTGGTTCAAGTAGTTTAGAATTATAAAACTTTGCTCAGTTACCAAGTACTAGTGATTCACTTAACAACTATGGCAAGAAAGATTATAATATGGGGGTAAAACTAATTTACGGTAACTGTCTTGTTAGCAACAGAAATGTTTGGCTCAATTATTATTATTATTATTTATTAGACATGTATGCCGCCCCTCTCTGAGGACCTGGACCAGCTTATGATCAAAACTTGAGCACTATGGTCAAAACTTGAGCACTATCTGTATTTGACCACTACAAATTATGCCCAAAACCTGAGCGCTATCTGTATTATGTTGCTAGAACTGAAAATTTTACTGTCCAAATAAAAAACCTGGAAGTTCTTTATTAAACTGTTTAGTATGTTAGTCCCATCTGCACAGAGGTGGGATTCAGCAGGTTTTGACCAGTTCAGGAGAACCGGTAGCAGAAATTTTGAATAGTTTGGAGAACCAGTAAATACCACCTCTATTGGCCCCGCTCCCAGCTGATTAGGAAGAAATGGGGCGTTTGTAGTAACCTTCCCCTGGAGTGGTAGGGAATGGAGATTTTACAGGATCCTTCCCCTGCCACGCCCACCAAGCCACGCCCACAGAATCCCACCACTACACCTGCATTGTAATTACTGGGATGATGTAAGTAAACAAGCATAAACATGAAAGTTTGAAATCCTAATCATAACATCAGATACTCTAGAACTGAATTTAAGACCGCACATACGTATAGAATTCAATTTTAAAATTTGCAGCTAAGAATCCAATTACAGATGTGTTTATTGTAAATTATCCTGAAGGAATTATTTCAACGCTTTTTACAAAGTTCATGTATGAAAGCTGTTTCTTTTAGGGATTTGATCCATTATTCTGAAACCACAGGGGATGTAATTAAGACTGAAAAGTTATTTGCATTGAACAACGAAAATAGATTTATTAGCACAAAACATATCTAGGTCATGATAAGAAATGCTTAATATAAACTCTTAAATGTCAAAAACTCTGTTTATATTTTTCCCTCCTAATATATAAAAGTGCCAATAAAAGTCACTTTCATTATTTATATAATATGGTGTGGCTTCCATATTCAACACTGCAAGAGGATAGATTCCAAACAACTTCAGGACATAATCTTTCCCATTGAGCCAAAGAAAATTGATTCCAAGGAATTAACCAATGGAATTAACACTGTTCAGCAGTGCAACCCTCCAGTGGGTTCCACTTACCTGCCCTGCCCGTTCATATCGCGATGGAAGTGCGCATTTTACATGCATAGTGGGTTCTTTGCCAGCTGCGGTTCAGGGGCGTGGACAGTTGGCCATCACTGCCAGCTCAGTGAGCGGGTAAAAATCTCTGCCAGTGGTCTGGGCGAAGGGTTGGCAAAGTTGGCTCTTCTATGACATGTGGACTTCAACTCCCAGAATTCCTGAGCTAGCATGATTGGCTCAGGAATTCTGGGAGTTGAAGTTCCTAAGAGCCAAGTTTGCCTACCCCTGGCCTGGGCATACTGGTCTGAACCAGCAGCAACCCACCACTGGTGCAACCCATTTCATGTTGACCCAAAAATAGACCTTTTGAAGTTTTGTGCAACTTTGGGCATAGTATCACAAAGTAAGTTTTTTTTATTGTAGGTAGAATTGTATGTACAAAATTGATTCCCACAAAATTGCTTATGACCTGTATAAGAAAATAATAGTCAAATACTATTTCTTCGGTATACAATTGGAACTTACCCTTCAGGGTAAAATGTTACAGTTCTTCTAGGGCAGTGACGGCAAACCTTTTTTTCCCTCAAGTGCCGAAAGCTCTACTGCACTTTCCTTGTGTGCTATTGCGTATGAGCGAGTGCCCACATCTATAATTCAATGCCTGGGGATGTTGAAAATGGCCTCTCCCTCCTCTCGGAGGCCCTCTGGAGGCCTAAAACAGGCCACTTCCCAACCTCTGGTGGGCCCAGTAGGCCCATTTTTCGCTCTCTCCAGGCTCCAGAGGCAAAAATGCCCACCCCCATGCCCCCCAAGAAACTCTTTGGAAGCCAAAAATGCCCTCTCAGAGCCTCCAGGTGAGCCAAAAATCAGCTTGCCGGCATACACATGCACATTGGAATTGAACTAGGGTAACAGCTCATATGCCAGCAGATATGGCTTCGCGTGCAACCTGTGGCACCCATGCAATAGGTTCGCCATCACTGTTCTAGGGTATTAGGAGAGCAATGTAGTGTGTCTTCTCTACCAATAATGAGTTTGAATATCCATCCCAGCTACATTATAGAAGCTCCAAAATTGCTTGATTTTTCAGGATATTGATGAAGCATAGTACCGTACTGTCCAAAATTGTCAGAACTGTATATACTTGGCATTATAAACTTTTTTGCTAATTTGATTTCTTAGTATCCACACAGTTGGATACCATAATGGACATTGAACATTATTAGAAGAAAGAACCTTGGAGATTTTCTCATCCAATCCCCTGCTCCAAGTGGACCCTATTCCATTGATGGTGAACCCATGGCACAGGTGCCACAGGTGGCACATGAGCCGTTGCCCTAGTTCAGCTCCAATGTGCATGTGTGCATCTGCCAGCTGATTTTTGGTTCACACAGAGGCTCTGGGATTGTGTTTTTGGCTTCCAAAAAGCCTCCAGGAGGTTAGGGGAGGGCATTTTTACCCTTTCTCTGCTCCAGGGAAGTATTTGGAGCCTGGGGAGGGCGAAACCGAAGCCTACTGGGCCCACCAGAAGTTGAGGAAACAGGCTGTTTCTGGCCTCAAGAGGGTCTCTGGAGGACGGGGAAAGCTGTTTTCGCCCTCCCCAGGCATTGAATTTATTTATTTATTTATTATTAGAGTTGAAAGGGACCTTACAGGTCATCAAGTTCAACCCTCTGCCTGAGCAGGAAATCCTACATCACCCCAGCCAAATGGCAGTCCAATCTCCTCTTGAAAGTGTCCAAAGTTGGGGAGACCACAACCTCCGCTGGCAGGCCATTCCACTGGCTGATTGCTCTCACTGTCAGGAAATTCTTTCTTATCTCCAGGTTGAATCTTTCCTTGGTCAGTTTCCAACCGTTGTTCCTCGTCCGGCCCTCTGGTGCCCTGGAAAACAGTGTGTCCCCCTCCTCTCTGTGGCAACCCCTCAAGTACCTGTATACAGCTATCATAGCCCTTCTTTTTACTAGACTATCCATGCCCAGTTCCAGCAACCTTTCCTCGTATGACCTGGTCTCTAGTCTCTTTATCATTTTAGTTGCTCTTTTTTGCACCCTCTCTAGAGTCTCTATATCTTTTTTGAAGTGTGGTGACCATAACTGGATGCAATACTCCAGGTGCGGTCTGACCAGGGCCTTATAAAGTGGTATTATTACCTCTCTGGTCTTGGAGTGTATTCCCCTGTTCATGCAGTTTAGGATTGTGTTGGCTTTGGAATTATGGGTGTGGGCACTTGTGCAAGTAGGATAGCGTGTGCACACACTCTTTCAGCACCCAAGGAAAAAAAGGTTCACCATCACTGCTCTATAAAAACTTTAATTGATATTTTTCTGCACATTATTACAGGCATCTGATAGGTAAACAATACAATTTACATATTTAATTAACAATTCAGGTCAGAAATTGTAAGGCATTTTCATTTTCATAGCACTCATTTGCTGGAGTGCTATAGAAAAAAATGTGGTGAATTTTCTGATTTCAGTGCAAAAATAATGCTATGACTCCATAAATACATCATCTTACTATGTAGTAATTCTTGGCAAGGAAAACCAATAATTGCACTTTTACATGATCTTAATTATGCTTAACTGGAAATATGCTTATCTGCCTCCATATAAATATCCTCTTTAGGGAGAAGGCACTCCCTAAACACACTTTTAGTAAGTTTTCACCTTGTACTTAAGAAGCAGCTGGAAATCGTTGCTTACTAAGTGAAATGCATCAAATTGGGAATCTTTCCCTGACAGAATCATAGAGTTGGAAGTACTGTTAGGCCAACAAGTTTAACTCTTGCTTAGTTGTAGGATTCCAGTTAAAATAACCCCAGTAGCCTCTGCCAAAGCAATTTTATTGAAACTGAATCCACACATGGTTTTTCTGCTGATCTACTCTATGCTAAGCATAGCACATTCAATTTATCTATTATTAATGTTGATTGAGGTGATTTAAATTCCTTTTTATCCTACAAGGGAACATTCATAGAGCTAACAATCTCTGTAAAACACTATTCAGTAAACAAATGAACCAATAGCAAGTTAGAAAATCCCAGGAAACATTGAAACATATGCTCTGTTCTCCTAGTTCTGCTCTTCTCAGCATTTCTTTCTGAACCTAAGATAATTATGGACTAAAAAATTCACAAGGAACATCAAATAAAAACCATGGAGAATATACGATGCCTTGTTTCACATGAGCTACAAAGCTGCAATTCTCAAGTACGGAATTCCCAGATCCTATGAGCTACATAACTGTATAGTCACCAACTATCTGAACTATTTTAAGAGCAAAACTGGACTATTATCATAGCAACAGCCAATTCTTTTCATCTCATTTCCTGCAGTGCCATCTTGGATAACACCCTTTGGAGTCCTGTGGGCACTGGTAGGATGGGTGAAAGGTAAGTCAGCTGTCTGATGA
Organism: Erythrolamprus reginae; assembly: GCF_031021105.1. Taxonomy (NCBI): domain Eukaryota; kingdom Metazoa; phylum Chordata; class Lepidosauria; order Squamata; family Dipsadidae; genus Erythrolamprus; species Erythrolamprus reginae. Next base: position 88,055,961 of record NC_091950.1, on the reverse strand, counting down.
AAGACCTTGTCTCTTCTCCTAGTAGAAGAATAGTAATATAGAATTCTTTATTGGCCAAGTGTGTTTGGACACACAAGGAATTTGTCTTTGGTATATATGCTCTCAGTGTACATAAAAGAAAATATACATTTGTCAAGAATCGTGAGGCACAACACTTAATGATTGTCATAGGAGTCAAATAAGCAATCAGGAAACAATCAATATTAATACAAATCTTAAGGATACAAGCAACAAGTTACAGTCATACAGTCATACGTAGGAGGAAATGGATGATAGGAATGATGAGAAAAAACTATTAGTAATAGTAGTGCAGACTTAGTAAATTGTTTGACAGTGTTGAGGGGATTATTTGTTTAGCAGAGTGATGTCATTTGGGGAAAAAACTGTTATTGTGTCTAGTTGTCTTGATGTGCGGTGGTCTGTAGCCAATGAAGGGCTACCAAAATTTTTACTACCACACTGTGGGCCTGCATTTTCTTTTAATATCTTTCAGTGCAAATTAGGTGCTCTGGGATAAAGCTCCATTTTTGCTACCCCTCTGCGTTTCCCCCATCCAGACAGTAGCCCACCCCTTTCTGTAGGGTAGGAGTTGAAACAGTTTATGTCCAGTTTATGTCCAGGATGCGATGGGTCAGTAAATATTTTCACAGCCCTCTTTTTGACTCGTGCAGTATACAGGTCCTCAATGGAAGGCAGGTTGGCAGCAATTGTTTTTTCTGCAGTTCTGATTATCCTCTGAAGTCTGTGTTGGTCTTGTTGGGTTGCAGAGCCAAACCAGACAGTTATAAACACTCAGATGATAGACTCAATGATTCCTCTGTAGAATTGTATCAGCAGATGATAGACTCAATGATTCCTCTGTAGAACTGTATCAGCAGCTCCTTGGGCAGTTTGAGCTTCCTGAGTTGGCACAAAAAGAACATTCTTTGTTGTGCTTTTTTGACGACGTTTTTGATGTTAGGTGACCATTTTAGGTCTTGAGCTATGATAGAACCTAGAAATGTGAAGGTCTCTACTATTGATACTGTCTTGTCTAGTATTGTGAGAGGTGGTAGGATGGGAGAGTTTCTCCTAAAGTCTACCACTATTTCTACGGTTTTGAGTGTGTACAATTCTAGATTGTTCCGGTCGCACTATAAGGCTAATTGTTCAACCTCCCATCTGTATGCAGTTTTATCATTGTCTCAAATGAGGCCAATCACTGTTGTATCGTCTGCAAACATCAGTAATTTAGCAGATGGATCGTTTGAGATGCAGTCATTGGTGTATATATATTAGGTAATAATAATATATGAAGTAATAATATAATAGTAACATATTAAAAATAGAAATACATTACTATTCTGCATAAGCAAATGCAGAGGAGGGCTGGAAGATCAAGGGCTCCTAATAAAATGATATATAAATTGCAGGTCAGGAAGGAATTTTTACTCTCAGTGGTCACCTGGCGGGACCCAGGGGAAGAGCCTTCTCTGTGGTGGCTCCAACCCTCTGGAATCGGCTCCCTCCAGAGATTAGAACTGCCCCCACCCTCCTTGCCTTTCGTAAACTCCTTAAAACCCACCTCTGCCGTCAAGAATGGGGGAACTGAAACATCTCCCCCTGCCTATGTAGTTATTTGTGTATGATATGACTGTATGTATGTTTTTATAAATTGGGGTTTCTTGTTTTTTAGACTTTTTAAATGTATTATTGTTATTTTAGATTCTAACTATTAGATTTTTTATTATATATTGTTTTTATCATTGCTGTAAGCCGCCCCGAGTCTACGGAGAGGGGCAGCATACAAATCTAATTAATAATAATAATAATAATAATAATAATAATAATAATAATAATAATAATAAATCATAGAAACATCTGAAAGGCTTCCTTCATCTCTCCTGATAACTAAAATGGAGAGAGATTGGGAGGAAAACCAGTAGGGAATATATCTTTGTTATGTAGGAGTGGAAGCTTAATAATTCTGGCATATGACTCACAGGGTGTTGTACATAATTGGCTTGGTCCCTGGAGCCATGTTTTTGCTTCTGGCTTCATTATTCTCTGTAAGCAACTGCTTTACACCCAACTCTGCTTGGGGAGTCCCTGGGTCTCAGCAAAGCAAAACCAGAGTGGAACTAAAATGACTTTCTTAGAACATTGCTGAGGTGTTTATAAAAGGCAATAATAATCACATTGGTCTATAAAGAAAATGTCTGAGTGTTATTTGAATTAGAATCCACCAAAATGGCACATAAAATATTTGGGTTCTGCAAGACTCTGATCAGGCATGGCATTATATAAAATGGGATTTGAAAGATTTTTTTTTTTTAAATTACTCAATTAGGCCAGATAGCTAAATTATGAGATATGAAATTCCAAACAATTAGGAGTTACAGTAGTGGATTGAATTCAGGAGGAGGCAGTTTCAGATGCAGAGATACTGAAAAAGAAGCACATTTTGATCCTATTTTACCTCTTGTCATATGCACACAAAATGAATGGCTGTTGGGTTGCCAACGCATAAAATTCAAATTTTACACAAAAGAAAAGAAAGTCTCTCTATTACCAGCATTCTGCAATTGAATTTTTGACTGCTTCAAAGTGAAATTTGCCACTAAATTCATGTTGTGTTTGGTAGAGACTGTGCTAATGTGTCACTAACCCAGAAAATATGAAGAACTGGGAAGAGCTGATTTGCCTGGTGAAGAAGGAAGCAGATTCCTTGTGACAACAATTGATGAGTTTCACCTGAGATAAGGTGCAGCAAGGTATGAGGGAATTTAGGTGTGAATTTAATACTTAGCCTTTGGCAGATTGGTTCCTTGTACCTGCCCAACCCAGGCACATACCCTGACACCAGGTTTTTCTCTGCCATATCCCCTCAGTGTCACTTTCATCTTGCCTCAAGTCCAGGGTCAAAAATGAGACAAGATTGGCTGTCCTTCGCTGTACCCATGTTAAAATAATCCTAATCCTGCTCCAGTCAACAGTGGCGTTCCCCAGGGCAGTGTCCTAGGACCTACGCTCTTTATACTCTACATAAACGATCTCTGTGACAACATTACAAGCAATTGTGTTCTCTTTGCTGATGATGTTAAGCTATTTAATACCTCTGATAATACCTCTACCCTTCAAAAGGACCTTGACCATGTAGCTGAATGGTCTAACAACTGGCAACTGCAAATCTCATCCAACAAATGCTCTGTCCTACACATTGGTAAAAAGAATCCGAATACTAAATACACCCTTGGACAAACTGAACTCGCAGAAGACCCTCACTCAGTCAAAGACCTTGGAGTACTCATTTCCAATGACCTAAGTGCCAGAGCCCACTGCAACAGCATTGCCAAAAAAGCACTAAGAGTCACAAACTTAATTCTACACAGCTTCTTCTCTACAAGCACTGATCTACTAACCAGAGCATACAAAACATTTGTCAGACCAATTCTTGAATACAGCTCACCTGTATGGAATCCACACTGCATAACAGACATTAATACAATTGTCAATATTGCTTATTGTATTTAATTAATTAATAAACTATTATTATTATTATTATTATTATTATTTCTATGTGTTTTGTTTTGGTTTGGTTTGTATCTTTTTCTTTTTTCTTTTTATGTTTTGCAAATGTGTAGATGTATATATTTTTTAAATCAATGAAAAATTATTTTAAAAAAATACAATTGAAGGAGTCCAGAAATACCTCACAAGAAGAGTCCTCCACTCCTCACGCAACCAATTAGCTTACTCCTCCAGACTTCAATTACTATGTTTAGAAAATTTACAGCTCCCCCGCCTCCGAACTGATTTAAAATCATACATCACAATGAATTCCCTGTTGGCGACTACTTCACCTTTAACAACAACAACACAAGAGCATGCAATAGATACAAACTAAATGTAAATCGCTTCAAACTAGACTGCAGAAAATACGATTTCAGCAATAGAGTGGTCAACACCTGGGATTTGCTACCGGACTCTGTTGTTTCCTCCCCCAATCCCAAAATCTTCAACCTTAGGTTGTCTACTATAGACCTCTCTCATTTTCTAAGAGGTCTGTAAGGGACGTGAATAAGTGCACCTTTGTGTCTACTGTTCCTGTCCTAATGTCTTTTTTATCTTTTCTATCTCTACTTTATACTTATATTATGTTAAACATACTACAATACAATTTGTATGACAAATAAAATAAATAAATAAAATAGCATTTTCCCCTTCCCTTTTCCAACACTGTCCAAAAGCAGCTGCCCTCAAGGTGTGTCAATCTGATAGGGAATGGCTTGACTGGCCATGACTGCGAACCGTTTCAAATTGTGTGGTTTTTTTTAATGGGAAGCATTATACAAATATTTAAATAGCTCAGAGAATAAACAGGCAGGCACAGCTGAGGCAGGATGGGGATCGGCACTGGGGACGGCAATCTTTTATTTCTGCTGACTGAAGGATGGGCGGAGAATATTGAAACTCAGCAGTGCAGGGGAAAAAAAGCCCTTTGTCTCGGAAAGCAATGGGGGCAGCTGGTTTATTTATGACTACCTGCACTTTGTGTGTGTCAGGCCTGGGCCAAACTAGTCTGAAGCTTGCCCGGAAGCAGCTGTTGGGTAGAGTTAAACTACTTGTCACGAGCAAAACACAGAAGAGGGATTGAGGAGTGAGCCAAAATTCAGGACCTAAGGACAATTGAGAAATAGAAAATAGGCCAGCAGCCTGAAGGGCCTTGTTCCTCAAGAGATGCCTCATTAGAAACAGGAGGCTTCATTATGGTTTAAGAGGGATCGTCACAAGATGGAAAATGGTTTGTTTATTCCTCCCATTTTGAGGCCACCCAACTCCAAAAATGATTCTGGGCAGCTTTACCAAATTAAAAATAGAATGTATGTATCATAGACCGTGTATGCCCGTTTAAACAGCTGAAATGTGCAATTCAATAAATCAGCAGGGAAGGCAGAGACACAGGCCTTACGAACAAGAGCCAGTAGGCCGCTTGGAAGTTGGGAGTCTAATTTGGCTGTTACGCAAACATCATTCCCTGTTTTATCTTTTTCATATCTGGATTGAAGAAGGAAATTTGTTGCACTGTAATGGTTCATTAGGAGCCGGGGTGGCGCAGCAGGTAGAGTGCTATACTGCAGGCCACTGAAGTTGACTGTAGATCTGTAGGTCAGCGGTTCAAATCTCATCACCGGCTCAAGGTTGACTCAGCCTCCATCCTTCTGAGGTGAGTAAAATGAGGACCCAGATTGTGGGGGCAATATTGCTATTGCTAACAGAGATTAGAATTGCCCCCGCCTTTCATAAGCTCCTTAAAACCCACCTCTGCCATCAGGCATGGGGGAACTGAGATATTCTTGTTTGTATGTATGTTTGGTTTTACAAATAAGAGTTTTTTTAGTTGTTTTAGTATTGGATTGTTACATGCTGTTTTTATCACTGTTGTTAGCTGCCCTGAGTCCACGGAGAGGGGTGGCATACAAATCCGATAAATAAAATAAATAATAAATAAATATTGTAAGCCGCCCTGAGTCTAAGGAGAAGGGCGGCATAAAAATTGAATAAATAAATTAAATAAATCATTGTCAGAAATGGTGGAGAAGTTCCTTTCTAGAAACGGAACTTTTTCTTATGGTGATCAAAATCAAGTGAAAAAAAGAAGAATAGAATAGAATAGAATTTTATTGGCCAAGGAATTTGTCTTGGTGCATATGCTCTCAGCGTACATAAAATAAAATATACATTTGTCAAGAATCATGTGGTACAACACTTAATGATTGTCATAGGGGTCAAATAAGCAATGAAGAAGAAATATTAATAAAAATCTTAGGATATAAGCAACAAGTTACAGTCATACAGTCAACATGGGAGGAAATGGGTGATAGGAATGATGAGAAAAACTAGTAGAATAGAAGTGCAGATTTAGTAGAAAGTCTGACAGTGTTGAGGGAATTATTTGTTTAGTAGAGTGATGGCGTTCAGAAAAAAAACCATTCTTGTGTCTAGTTGTCTTGGTGTGCAGTGCTCTATAGCAACGTTTTGGGAAAAAAGAAGCTGACAGAATATGTCTCTAGTTAGATTCATGTGTAAATGAAGAGTCGAGTCCCTGGAAAAGTTCAGCACTTTTATTGACTATTAGCTTGAAATAATATGCACTGCCGGCAGGCTGCTGAAGCCTGTTATCTACTGACAGTAGTTTATTTCTCCTGCCACTAGATTAGCCAATCAGCGGCAGCTATGCAAATAACCCCTACTTATGTACGTACATAACATCTAGTCTTATGAAAAGAAGGACTAGCGGTGACATGATAGCAATGTTCTAATATCTCAGGGACTGCCACAATGAAGAAGGAGTGAAGCTGTTCTCCAAAGTGCCTGAGGGTAGAACAAGAAGCAATGGGTGGAAACTAGTCAAAAAGAGAAGCAACTTAGAACTAAGGAGAAATTTCCTGACAGTTAGAACAATTAATCAGTGGAACAACTTGCCTCCAGAAGTTGTAAATGCTCCAACACTGGAAGTTTTAAAGAAGATATTAGAGAACCATCTGTCTGAAGTGGTGTAGGGTTTCCTGCCTAAGCAGGGGATTGGACTAGAAGAGGTCCCTTCCAACTCTGTTTTTCTAAGACCTCAGTTTGAATTATACTTGAACCTGAGTAAAGTTTTGATGACACAATTCTAATTTTTATAAGTCCTTATAATGCAAAAATCCAGTGGCTGCGAGTGGTAAGACTCATACTCTATTTAACCCAAAGTTCATTTCTTGCATCCTTGTCACCCAGCGTACTGGACTGAAAGCCAATCATTTCCCCATAGGAGAAGTTGTGTACAATGTTTCTTTAACAAACTGATTTGTCCTGAGTCCCCTCCAGCTTTCACAGAAACCAAAGCATTTTTGAGAAAAGACAGAATATGGAAAGAATGGACCCTATTTTACTTTCAGAACAATAGCATAGTACTGTAGTTCAATTATGTTCTTCACCAGAGTATGTGTATACACACATCACCACAAGCTCACAATTTGCAATTGTTTCTGCCATGAAGATTCTTTCTGTGTTTCAGGATTTGAGGTTATTTCAGCAGGTAACAACATCTGGTCAACCTTGCCTGGAAGTTAGATGGAGTGAGGTCTGGTTAGTATTGATGGGAATCCAGCAGAGGACTATAACTTAGACCGGAAAGTTGAAAAACATCCTGAAAGAAACCTCTTCCATATTGCTGCAAAGACAACGGCATGCATTTGTTCACGAAACCACTAGAATCAATTCAATGTCATTTGTACCTCTATCATCTAAAAGATCAGCTAGCAACATTTGAACATATTTATTGTTGAGCTGAAAATGACATTCAGAAAGGGCATCTTATTAGCCCAATAACTATCCACTTACTTTACTTCATTCAGTGCTAAATTCATGGTAAATTAGGGAGAATAATAACATTAGAGTCATGCAACCATATATTGAAAGGCCTAGCAAATAAATCATTTAAGAGGAGGTGGACATCACAGAGAACATACCATGGGAGGAGGTTTATTTACTTACTTACTTACTTACTTACTTACTTACTTACTTACTTACTTACTTACTTACTGTTGTGGTTAGCTCTGGCCCAGCTCCTGCCCCAAGGACTGTGGATGTGGGGGAGACATCCACATGCTGCAGGCCTGTTTTGCCGCCCCCCCCCCCCTGTGGAATCTGATGATGAAGGCTCCTCTGACCAAGAAGACATGAGTGACAGGGAGGAGGAGAGTGTGGCAGACAGCTCAGAAGGAGATCAATTATCTAGTTCCTCCTTGGATTCAGAACAAGAGTTAATGATACAGCCACGCATGCAGAGAGCGATGCATAGGCAACAACAACTGAGAGATTATTATCAAAGAAAATGAGGCCACCTGTGGTTGGGTGGGGCTGTGGTAATTAGTGAGGCTGCTATAAATAGCAACCTGTGGGTTTGGCCATTGTGGGGGATTACCTGATCATTGTGTTTCGTGACTGCTTTACTGACTTTGACCTTTTGTGTGCTGATTTTTCCACGCTATGAAACTAAACCAGAGCAAAGTGTGTTTCACTTTGTGAAAGAAGAAGGATTGTGAATTGCTTCACAGCTGCAAGCTAAGTATCACAGAACTGATAAGGGACTTGTACAAATTACCAGTTTGTTTGGAGACGAGTGCTCTTTGCTATACCAAAAGAGGGCTTAGGTTAAGTGAATCGTCATTATAAAGAACATTGTTTTGAATTTTCAAACCTGTGTGTGTCTGAAATTTCTACCTGTGAATTTTTGGGAGGAATCTACCAGAGAGCCTGACAGAACACTCACTCACTCACTCACTCACTCACTCACTCACTCACTCACTTACTTACTTACTTATTAGATTTCCATGCTGCCCTTCTCCTCAGACTCAGGTCGGCTCACATAAAAAATAAAAGTACAACATCTAGAAATCTAAATCTAAAAACATCCTAAAAACCCAATTTTTAAAAACCAGTCACTTGCATTCACCCAATCATACATATAAATTCATCCGTCAGCCTTAAGGAAGGCGGGGAGGGTGGGGGCAGTACGAATTTCTGGAGGGAGTTGATTCCATAGGACTGGGGCCGCCACAGAGAAGGCTCTTCCCCTAGGCCCACCAGGTGGCATTGTCTAGCTGACGGGATCTGGAAAAGGCCAAGTCTGTTGGACCAGACTGGCCACTGGGATACAGAGGCAGAAGACGGCCCTGTAGATAATCTCATGTATTGGAATAAATAACAAAGTATTAAATACAAATTCCAAGCTAAAGTGAAGTAGAAGAATTACTATAAATCAACCTGTTTCCATTACATGATTTTATGCATAAACCACAATTTTTAAGGAGAATGTCAGGAATTATTTTGAAGAGCTAAACGTCTTAGATAGAGAAGTAGAGGGACCATGAAATGAAATAAAAAAGTTGTTAAGAATGTATGCAAAAAGATTATTGACAATGGTAAACAGAAGAAAGCAAGCTATGGAATCTCCTTAGGAAAATAGGAACATCCTATTGTTTCCATGTAAAATCTATACAGATGGTGATAAGTCTCAGGCCAGACAGAACATCGTGAAACAAACAGGCAAGTGAGTAAGGCAAGATTGTATACTATCTCTTTAAATATTAAACCTATAGGCTGAAAATATACTCAGGGAAGCTGGAGTGGAAAGAGAGGATCATTAAGACTGGAGGACAATATATTAAGAAACTTTGCCATGTTGATGTTAATACTCTGATTATACTGTTAGTTCAAAATGCAAATAATCTGCAAGCTCTAGTACTGAAAATCAAGTACCACAGTGAAGAAATTGGACTACGTTTAAATATAAAAACCACTAAAATAATGACAGCAGGCATAGCGATCAGACTTGAAATTAAAAATGAAGATATTCAGATAGGGGATAGCTTCTGCCTTCTAGAATCCCTACGAGCAGTAGAGGAGCTAGGATTGAAGAAATATACAATGGCTTAGCAAGTTGACAATGGCTTTTTCCAGGATGCTCTATGGACCTGAAAGTTAGACTTTGAGAAGTAGGATAGAGAAAATATGGACATGTTTATATTTTATTGTTGGAGACCAGGAAAACAAAGCAATTAGAATTTAGAATTATGAAAGTAGAATTATAAATTGAGCACAAAAGAGTGGCTCAAATTATCACATTATCACAATTCCACTTAATCAATTATGGAACTGTTTTAAACAAGTGTTATAAAAGTGTAAATTATAACAAGGAAAAAAGAGTCTGAAATTAATAAAGAAAAGTTGGTGCTTTTAAATGGTGTTTCTTATATAGTACATTGAGCAAAATCTTGATTTTGCATAACCAATTTGACAAAGGACTGTACTTAAATGGAATGTTGATTAAAACTAGATTTACATAATGTAGTAATGTAATTTACATGAAATATATAAACGTATGAAAATGTATGAATTAACATAACATTAAATAAAACATTATCCATACAGATTTGCAAACAAAATATCCTAAGTCTGGCAAAGTGAGACCAAATTTGGATTTTGTCTATTCTATTTGAAGTCTGCTAAAAATTAGCACACTTGGATGGATTCACATAACAGGCTAAAATGTAGCAGCCAGTTTGGGATCCAATATGTTGTAGGAATAAAAACCTAATTTGCATATAGGTTATTGCAATAAAACACATGACTTGTAAATCACATTATGTATGAACTGAGATAGCATTAGTTACTCATCTATAATAGAATGCAACAGTTGGAATATAGACAATCTTTGTTACCTATGACCAGCTCTCCTGGGGAATGTTCACGGGGGAGTTGGTATTACTATAAGGTGACCAGATTTTAACATTGCTAAAGAGGGACACCGTTGATGGGGGCGGGGGGGGCGGCGGAATGGGGGGTGGTGTCTTGATTAAAAATTTGGTGTATATGGAGCAAAAAAAATTCTCTTCCTTTTTTTCTCTCCCTCCCTCCCTTTCTCTCTTTCTCTTTCTCTTCCTCCCTCTTTCTCTCTCTTTTCCTTCCTCTCTCTTTTTTCTCTCTCTTCCTTCCTCCCTTTCTTTTACTTTCTCTCTTCTTCCCTCCTTCCCCCTCACTCTTTCTCTCTCTTCCTCCATCCTTTTCTATCTTTCTCTTTCTCTCTCTCTTTCTATCTCTCTCTCTCTTCCTTCCTTTCTTTCTTTTTCTTTCTCTTTCTCTTTTTGTCTCTCTTTCTCTTTCTCTCTTCCTCCCTCCCTCCCTCCCTTTCTTTCTTTCTTTCTTTCTTTCTCTCCCTCCCTCCCTCTTTCTCTCTCTCTCTCTTTCTTTCTATCTCCTCCTTCCCTTCTATCTTTTTTCTCTCTCTTTCTTTCTCTCTTCCTTCTCCCTCTTTCTCTTTCTTTCTCTCCCTTCCTTTCTCTTTTCTCTCTCTTTCTCTCTCCCCCTCTATTTCTCTTCTATGGGAAGCCGCCAGGGAATCACCAGCCACCCCGCCCCTCCTGTGTGTGTCTCTCTCTCCCTGCGAGGGGGCGCAGTGTCGGCTGCTTTGGCAGGCTGAGGAGCCGCAGCGTCGATGCCTCTTCAACAGCTTTGACATCCCCTCGCCCATCCCTGCCCCCCAGAGTGGAAGCTGAGCTGCTTGCCGGCTGATCCCTTCAAGCCACATGATCACACAGCAAGCAGCTCCAATGCAATCTCCAGCCGGTGTTCAAGCTGCTGGCTCGCATGTCAAAAAAGTGGGACTTTTAAAAAACCCAGTGGAACATAGGACAAATTGGCAGAAAGCGGGACTGTCCTGTGGAAATTGGGACGTCTGATCACCTTATATTACCATCATGTAGCGGGAAGCCAGCGGAAGCATGCCAGTGGTCAGTCGACTGGCATTGTGGTGAAGGTTAGAGATGAGTGTCCTCATTCTGTTTCCTTCCAAGTGTGAAGTGCGCACTGTAATATGCTACCTGAATGCTAAGGGCATGAATGCATCTGCGATGGGTGCATCTGCGAAGCGCACAAAATTGACAGAGTCAGTGCCACCCGAAAATTTCTTGACTGTTTCGAGATTGAAGGTGAGGTTTTTCTCAACTGTATAGTGACAGGAGATGAAACTTAGACTTATCACCATGCTCCAGACAGCAAACATCAATCAGTGCAATGGTGCCATACCCATTCTCCTTCAGCCAAAAAATTCAAAACTCAGCAATCAGCGAGAAAAATCTTGGGCACCCATCGCAGACAAATCTTGGGTAGCCATTGCCACAGCGTTCATGCCCCTAACATTCAGGTAGCATATTACAGCTTGCACTTCGCACTTGGAGGGAAACGGAATGAGGACGCTCATCTCTAACCTTTACCATAATGACAGTTGATGATCTACTGGCCACTGGCACTGCTTGTTCACTTCTGCTGGCTTCCCGCTACACAATAGTAATACCAACTTCCCCCACAAACATTTCCCACAAGGGCTACGTGTCTTGTAACCTTACTTTCCAAAAAACCCTCATAAATATTTATACATTTCTTATTAGAAACTTTACTATTTTTAAAAAAACCAGTTAACAATGCACCATTCCATCTATGTTTTGTTGTCACTTGAAGCTCCATCAAAGCTGCCAAATAGCCCAAAGGAATAAATGCTGCAAAAGATTTATCACTACCTTTACTTGGGGGTTTAAAAAAAGAAAGGCAGGTCCAACATTTCAACCACACAATGGTGGATTAACTTAACTTTTAAAAAGCCCAGTAATAAATGAATAGATCAGAGAAAGAAAAATAACAATTGTATGAAAGTGATTCAGGCCAGAGACCTTTAGAACAGTTGTAGACTTTGCTGGCTGAGGAACTCTGGGAGATGAAGTCCACAAGTCTTAAAGTTGCCAAGGTTGGAGACCCCTGTTTTAGAATGTGAAGCAAACATGTAACTACAGTGCTACCGCACGAATCCCAGCGACCAATAAGGTCCCACGGAGTTGGCCTTCTCCGGGTCCCGTCGACTAAGCAATGTCGTTTGGCGGGCCCCAGGGAAAAAGCCTTCTCTGTGGCGGCCCCGGCCCTCTGGAACCAACTCCCCCCAGAGATTAGAACTGCCCCCACCCTCCTTGTCTTTTGTAAACTACTCAAGACTCACTTATACCACCAGGCATGGGGGAGTTGAGACATCTTTCCCCCAGGCTTTTTTATACTTTGTTTTACGGCATACAAATCAAATAAATAATAATAATAATAATAATGATGATGATAATGATAATAATAATAATAATAATAATAATAATAATAATAATAATAATAATAATAATAAATATAACAGTAGCTTCAGCCAAGATTGTGGAGCAAAAGCTGTGACCCTGAAAGGACAGAACATGTATTTTAAACTTGGTTCCTATGTGTGTATATGTAGGCATTTTCATCCTTTTAATCTATAAATTGCACCACATTTTTGAGAGAGAGATTGTGTGTATGTGCATGTAATAAAAGTAAAGGGCTGTTGTGGCAATATGTTATTACAAACATAGCTAAGCTGTATTTATGGTACAGAGGCAAAGGGGTCAGTTAGAGATCTGGTTAATTATGTGAACTTGTCCCTTTGGGGAAGCTAATGGTTCAGTAGTTTAGTGGGAAAGTTCCTACAGAGTGCAGCATTTGGTAAAAGAGGGCAATGACCCTTGAGTCTAATGGAAGGGTTTTTCCTACATAGGATTCGGATGAAGTGTAGGGACTTCCCTGGAAGGAAGTACAGCACAGAAGGCAAATTGGAAACCAGCAACTGAATTGGTGCAAGCCAGACACAAATTTTGATGAGGAGTAGGAAAATGCACGTAAAAACTTGTGTTTGCAGATGGGTTGGAGTGAGTTGAAGACGGAATCTTCTGTTCCTACCTTCCAGAAATGGTGGGTGGGTGGTATTTATGATGGAGCAATCTGGCAGTGCAACTATGCCCTTATCTACTCAGCAATGTATAGCTTGCTCCATCTGTTTCCTGTTGTTATCCCTGCCTTGCTTTTATTGTTGCTCGACGGGCATCAGGCTGTGTCTTATTGCTTTTTCCTTACCCACAATAATATTCCTGTTACAATGCATCTTCAGTTCTACTAAACTACTCTACTAAACTTCAGAACTAAAGAAGGAGAGAAGCAACTTAAAACTAAGGAGAAATTTCCTGACAGTTTGAACAATTGATCAGTGGAACAGCTTGTCTCCAGACGTTGTTGCATAACCATCTGTCTGAAGTGGTGTAGGATCTCCTGCCTAAGCAGGGGGTTGGACTAGAAGACCTCCAAGGTCCCTTCCAACTCTGTTGTTGTTGTTGTTATACAAGTGAACACATAATAGACACAAGAAAAATAATATGATGTTGAAAGGGCAAATGCTTTCAAAGAAAAGACAAGTTGTAATAAGACAGTGATGGCAAACCGTTTTTGGCTTGGGTGCCCAAAGGGTGTGCGTGCGCGCATGGTAGCACATGCACACATAGCCACACCCAGGCCCTCCCCCCTCGTGCATGCACACAACCTCCATGCTACCCCCGCACATGGGAACAACTCCCCCTCGCTCCCCCATGCATGCGTCCAGGCCTCCTGAAGCCTCCAGATTCCTGAATCCTGGGGATGGCAAAAAACAGCCCAACGTTTTCAAACTTTCAGTTGGCCCGTTGAGTGATAGGTGGTGCCATTCCGCATGGCCCCTGGAGTGGACGGCGGGTGATCTCTGGAGGGATCTCACCTTCCTGGAATTCTTCCCCCTTGTGATAGTGGTGGAGATATGGGGGGAGGAGTTCAGGAACAAGACTGTCCACCGGGTGTGATAACCTGCCGGTTGTCCAAATGGTCAACTCCTTGTCTTTAAGGAGCGAGTGTGTCATGCGACTGGTCTGCTATATTGTAGGCCGGTCACTGGCGCTAAACGCATTGTTTCTGGCCCACCATGTCCCCGGCTTGGAGAATGGTGTGGCTGACACTCTGTCCCATGGACAGTTGACCAGATTCCAGAAGCTGGCATCATGGGTGCAGGAATCCCCGGACGACATGCCCCATCGATTGTGGAGCCTGGGAGGGCAGCCGAGCCTTGGCAGATCGAGGTGCACAGGGCTGTGAGCTTGTCCGTGGCCCCGAATACCCAGAAGGCCACCATCCCCAGGATTCAGGAGACTGAAAACAGCCAAAAAGAAGCCCAAAATCAGCTGACTAGCAGTTGAATGTGTGCTGGAGCTGACATAGGGCAACACCTCAGGCACCCTCAGATATGGCTCTGCATGCCACTTGTGGAACGCGTGCATAGGTTCACCATCACTGTAATAGGATATATCTGGGATGGCTGGGGCAGAGGTGAGTTTCTCCCTGTGCAGTCTGATGCACCAGACTGGAGCTGTAGTGGCCTGCCACAACGGCTCCAGTGCTTCCTTTGCTAGTCTCTGCATGCCGCCATGTTTTTTTCCTAATTTTTGCCGATTTTTCAGCTGTCTGAGCATGCGCAGAAGGAAAATCATCCCTCTGTACATGTACAGAAACAAAATCATGCTAGGGGACATGAAATGTCACAATGCACATGCAGCACACTGGTAGGAAGGTAAGAGGAACCCACCCCTGGTTAGGGGGATGAGTATGAAACACTTTAATGTATACAATGATCCCTCACTACTTCGCGGTTCATCTTTTGCGGATTCGCTACTTCATGAGTTTTCAAAGGGGGCTTAAATCCACTAAGTCCATTGAAAATTTTAAATACATTAAAAATTCACAAAATTCTTCTACAGTAGTACTGTACTCTATTAAAGAAGCTGGTAGGATAGCACATGTAGTTCCAGCTGAGAAACATTATAGAATGACTGTTTAATAATGCAAAGGGTGGGTTTTAAAAGTCCAAATACTCGTTAAATACATTAAAAAAATCTTTCCTCTACACAGAAATTCGTTTTTCATGGGTGGTCTTGGAACACATCCCTCGCAAAAAACGAGGGATCATTGTATTCTATATCTTTAACATATCCACTAAGGCAGAAAATTATGTATAGATAATTATTGCAGGATCCAATCTGGGTCAGTCACTGGGACCAGAGGTTTGGTCTTCAGAGCTTTCAGACTCGTGCTGGAGTTCATCTTCAGGGAAGTTCTCTCTAGCAGAGAGATAAGCTCCAGCACATGTCCAAATGTTTGGAAAACAAAACTTTGGTCCCAGTGACTAACCCATACTGGATCCTGCAACATTTCCCAGTATTCCTGGTAAATAATTGTCTCCAAAATTTATAACATTCATTCATAGCAATATGTTTTATTTCAAACTGCATCCATCATACCAAGGTCATACTTCTGCGAACAGAAATGAAAAGTTCTGCTCCTTTTCATGAAATCCTATACCATACCATATTTGGGGTTAATTCTTTCAATTTCTGAATGTCCTTCTCTAGCCTCTTAACTACCAATGTCCAGAAATAGGATTCCAATTACAAGAAGACAAAAGATATAATTTGACCTCTGGATTTCCCCTTCCATTGGCAGAGATCTACAGAATGAGCATTGTGCAACGTTGTGCTAAATTAAGCTGAAGATGATGGATAGGGGATTTTTATTTTCCATTTTCAAAAGCCTCAGCTGATGTGAGAAACTCGTAACAGATTTGTGTGTTTAACAAAGCGGGTTTAGAATAGTTTGTAATCAATTGAGAGAGGCAAGAATGAGCAATAGAGCCTTATACAGTATTTACATGAGAGATGATGCCCATTGACGGGGAGCTGGTGGGGTGAACTACAGTGAAAATACAGTTTCCCAGGTAGAAGGGACCATATTCCAGACAGTACTTGGGGAGCAGGGAAGAGGGGAATAAAGAGACAGCACAGCCTAGAGCCAGATAGGAGATAGAAGAGGAGGGTGGAGATAGCAACTGCCTAAAAATCTTGCAGGATATATCAGTTAGGGTACAAATAATAAGGGTTTAATCTAGCAAGATTCTGTCCATTGTGTTCAACCAAACAGAGAACTGGACTCTGGCAGATTTGTTCTCTGTTGTTCTTGGACTTAGCCTGACAGTCTGGGTCTCTAAACAAGGTCCTATCAGGATACTCACTGCAACTCATGCAGTTACTATAGTATTTGTTTCATTTTTACTCAACCCACTTTTCCATTCTAATGCAAACACAAGGCAACTATTGATAATAACAAATTAGACAAACCAGGATGGTTTCTAACTTATTTAAATGATTATATATATGATTAATTATATATTACATGTATGATTAAACCAAATACAGTGACACCTCGTCTTACAAACCCCTCGTCATATAAACTTTTCGAGATACAAACCTGGAGTTTAAGATTTTTTTGCTTCTTCTTCCAAACTATTTTCACCTTACAAACCCAAGCCGCCGCCACTGGGATGCCCCGCCTCCTGACTTCTGTTGCCAATGAAGCACCCGTTTTTGCGCTGCCGGCATTCCCCTGAGGCTCCCCTCACTGGGAAACCCCACCTCCGGACTTCCGTGTTTTTGTGATGCTGCAGGGGAATCCCAGCAGTGCAAAAATGGGTGCTTCACCAGCAATGGAAGTCCGGAGGTGGGGTTTCCCAGTGAGGGGAACCTCAGGGGAATCCCAGTAGCGCAAAAACGGGTGCTTCGGCTGGCAAAAGGGGTGAGTTTTGGGCTTGCACACATTAATCACTTTTCCATTGATTCCTATGGGAAACATTGTTTCGTCTTACAAACTTTTCACCTTACGAACCTTGTCCCGAAACCAATTAAGTTCGTAAGACGAGGTATCACTGTACTAAAATGAAAGAACAGTTGAAAGCCTAGAGAACTTTTACATTCCCTCTAACAGGAAAGCGTAGAAGCCAAAGACAACTCTGGCGGGAGCCCATTTCACAGTCTGGGAAAGCTGTCTCTTTCATAATAGATAAGCAAGTCTCTGGCAGTGGGTATTTAGATACTATACTGTTCTCTACTTCTGCATGTCAATTACAGTATTTCTGCATTAACCACAGCTTTTGGACCCACCAGTTCTTGAGTATGACATTCAGCCTGACACCTAAGATGAAGGGCCATCTTTAAAAATAAAGTTGCCTATCTCATGAAGTGAAGACAAAATCTGCATTGCAAATTTCCCCTGGTTTCTTTATCCATAAAATCCAAAATTTCAACCAACATTTGTCATGAAATAAGATGGGATTTTAGAAAGCTGTAGATTCCAGCATCTACTCACTCTGCCAGTTTCTGATGTTTTAAATGTACTTCAATGGCAAATCTAAGTTGATTGTCATGAAATATTCAACATACCATCACCCCTTATTACATGCCATAGTCTCTTTTCTCAACCCTGCCAGCTATACAATATTATGTGAAAATCTATTTTAAAACCAAGGACGTCCTTGATTTGAATTTTTAACATTTCCCTTCTGTTCTAAGCCTGTAGAACTAAGAATGTTTCCACTGTCTTAGCCTTTCCTTCCCCCTTATCCACAACCTCCCAGTTAATTGGCATATAAGTCCAATTAATAAAAATAAATAAGTAAATAATTGCCAATCTTTGTGGGTTGTGTATTAATTCAAAGCCTTCTGGAATACATTAAAGATATTCTGTATTATTAATGGATACCATACTTACAATAATTTGAAGCTGAGAATTTATGGACAAAAGGTATTCATTTAATACAATTTAGCACAATTTGTACATTGTACTAGAATTTAGCACTATTCTAGAAGAATGGTTTAGGGACAAAGGGATCCTGGGGTATTTAAAATCTAAGAAATGGGGTTTTTTTTTAATGTTATTTTTAAATCTTATGATTACATTTTGAAGAGGAACTCCATATTACTTGTTTGCTTATTTTATCCCTAACCTTGCAGTCAATTATCTTTTAAAATCCTACTGAACTTGTTCCTGACACTGAGCCAAAACTAGACCAAAGTCCCAGAAGCAATCAGTTTTCCTATCAGGGCATAACATCTGGTAACATAATATAAAACCTTTGATAAAATATATTAAAAGTTCAAAGCTTCAGATCTGGCCTATTCTGTTTTTGTCACTTTTTATTAGTACTTTCCAACTGAAGGTGTCCCCTGATGGCTTTCAGAAGTGCCTAATATAGTGTGTTTTATGGAGTGAATGATAATGAATGTTTTAAATTATTTTAGGATTGTTAGGGTTTTTTAATTATATTAATTGGATTAGATGTACTACTATATTTTTATATATATTGTGAGCTGCCCCAAGTCCTCGGAGAGGGGTGGCATACAAATCCAATCAATCAATCAATCAATCAATCAATCAATCAATCAATCAACAAACAAACAAACAAACAATATAGAAGAAGCACAAATATTGTTTATGTGCTAATTGTCGTTTGGCGGGACCCAGGAGAAGAGCCTTCTCTGTGGCGGCCCCGACCCTCTGGAAGCAGCTCCCCCAGTACATCAGAACTGCCCCCACCCTCCTTGCCTTTTGTAAAGTTCTTAAGACCCATCTCTGCCGTCAGGCATGGGGGAACTGAGACATCTCCCCCAGGCCTATACAGTTTATACATGGTATGTTTATGTGTATGCTTGCTTTTAATAATGGGGTTTTTAGTGTTTTTTAAATTATTAGATTTGTTCTTACATTGTTTTTGTTATTGTTGTGAGCCGCCCTGAGTCTATGGAGAGGGGCGGCATACAAATCTAATAAATAATAAATAATAATAATAATTCTTCCAACTTCCTAAATCAACTTAGTCTTGCTAAAGAGACCACCATCAAAACAAAATGCAGGGAAGGATGCAGTGTTCCTGAACAGATATAAACCAAAGATTAGGGATGATGGAGAAATAGCTTTGATGTGGGTTGAATTTACTGTAATTCACCCTTTTGAAACTAAGTGAACCAAAATGAAATTATGGATTCCACAAAGCAGTACACAAATTTAAAAAAAGTGCGTGTGGGTGTGAAAGACTTACAACTCCCCACGACTAGCGACAGTCTCTGCTACAATTCTTCTGCAATATTCCTAAGTTAGTGATTAAAATTTGAACAGTTAATCAACTAATCGAAAGCACATTAAATGTTTTCTTTAAGAATTCTTTGTGTGTTATTTATTATTACTTGGATATGAAAGCATAACTCGCAGATCTCTTCAAAGCACCTAACACATATCAGACAGCTGTCACTGGTTCCTTAAAAACAAAAATATTCAAGACATCCACATTCTTTTCCTTAGTTCTGGGACTTTCTCTTCTCACAACCCATGCTATTCAGGAATATTTTTCAAGTGACATCAACTAGACAGAGACACTTCTATAAATCCAAATAGAGCTTTTAATCCCACAAAACAATGCTGAATTGTATTAATAATTGAGAGCAGGGTTTCTACAACACATTGAACCACAACTTTAAACAGCCATACATATTACATACAGACAGACAGACAGACAAACTAGAATATTGTGAAATCTGGCCATACTAATTAGTTTATTTACTGTGAAGAGTCCTTAACACTCTCTGAGCTTGGTTGTCTTCTTGTAGATGTTTCATTACCCAAACTTGGTAACATCATCAATGCATGGATGATGTTACCTAGTTTGGATAATGAAATATCTGCAAGAAGACAACCAAGTTCAGAGAGCATCAGGGACCCCTCATTTCAACCCTTAGTACAAATAGTCTCCTTTTTTGTGTTCAACAAACCAAAATGAATTAAGATAGTAACAAAGATATTAATTAATAAGGATATTCAGGTTTCCTTACATGATCCTCACAAACACTTAGGGTGGATTAAGCTGAAATACTATAATTACATAATGCAATGTAATTAGGACCAAATACCTTATTTTTCAGAGTATAAGAATGCAGCTACGAGAGCTATCATGGGCTTTCCCAAAAATGCCCATGTAACACCAACACTCCGCAGTCTGCATTGGTTGCCGATCAGTTTCCGGGCACAATTCAAAGTGTTGGTCATTGCCTATAAAGCCCTTCATGGCACCAGACCAGGGTATCTACGAGACCACCTTCTGCTGCATGAATCCCAGCGACCGGTTAGGTCCCACGGAGTGGGCCTTCTCCGGGTCCCGTCAACAAAACAATGTCGTTTGGCGGGGCCCAGGGGAAAAGCCTTCTCTGTGGTGGCCCCGGCCCTCTGGAACCAACTCCCCCCGGAGATTAGAATTGCCCCCACCCCTCTTGCCTTTCGTAAGCTCCTTAAAACCCACCTCTGCCATCAGGCATGGGGGAACTGAGATATTCTTTCCCCCTAGGCCTTACAATTTATGCATGTTATGTTTGTTTGTAGGGATGTTTGGTTTTTACAATAAGGGTTTTTAGTTGTTTTAGTATTGGATTTATATGATGTTTTTTATTACTGTTATTAGCCGCCCCGAGACTACGGAGAGGGGCGGCATACAAATCCAATAAATAAATAAATAAATAAGACACACCCTTTTCCTCCCTAAAAGAGGCTACAAATGTGGATCCGCCTTATACACTGAATGTAGCTTATTCAAAGCTTTTCTCCAGCCCTAACCAGGTGCTAATGATCTTCCCTGCTCTTACCTTACAGGTTTTTTCATTGTTACTCTCTCCAAATAATATTTTTCCAGCCCTAAGTCTTTGCAGGCTTTTTTTCATTGCTTCTTACTCCAAATAAGTTTTTTCCCAGACCTAATCAGGTGCTCACAATCTTCTCAGTTCTTCCCAGCTTGCTGGCTCTTTCATTGTTACTCTCTCCAAATAAGGTTTTTTTCAGCCCTAACCAGGGGATAAAATAATGTGTTGAAGCTGAGCAGACTAAGGATGCTAGACAGATTAATGGGTAGGAAGTTTCCCCCCCTCTATTTTCCTCCCAAAAAACTAAGGTGTGTCTTATACTCTGAAAAATATGGTATATATAGTAGAAAAATATGTAAAAGGCTTAAAGTCTGAGCATCACTTTGATAAATAGCATTATTTAGATTATAAATAATTATAAATAGCATGCAGAATCCTAGTTTGGATCTGGACCACATAGCAAGTAAGATTTAAATTGTCTTTTCTATCTGCAGCACACCAGACTGTAATTTGGCTGGTTTGTTTATTGTTTAGTTGTTAAACCCAAACAATACCCAAACACTGAGAAACTTGGATAAAGGCTTGGGTAATAGATATATGCACAGATTAACCACCCACATTGTAATCTAGTACAGGGTAGTCCTCGACTTATGACCACAACTGAACCCAGAATTTATGTTGCTCAATGAAAAAAAATGTTTAGTGCGTTTTGCCCCATTTTTCTTGCAGTATTTGGGAAGTGAATCACTGCCGTTGTTAAATGAGTAACATGGTTGTTAATTTAATCTGGCTTCCCCATTGACTTTGCTTGTTGGAAAATCTCAAAAGATGATCACATGGCCCCAGGATACCAAAACTGTCATAAATACGAGCCATTTGTCAAGCATCTGGTTGTAAATCAGGTATCATCGGGATGCTATAATGGTCATAAAGTGTGAAAAATGGTTGTAACTGAACTGTAACTGAACTGCTGTAAGTCGAGGACTAGCTGTATGTTGTATCATCCCTGTCCACTTAATTTATAGTTCAGTGTGTTGTGTGAATACAAATCCTGGAATTAATTGTTTGTTTACTGCCAAAGGTGGGATGAAGTCAGTGAAGGGCTACCAAAATTTTCACTACCACACTGTGGGTGTGGCTTATGCAGGACACCTTACATTTTCTTTCAATATCTTTCAGTGCAAATTAGGTGCTCCAGGGTGGAGCTCCATTTTCACTACCCCACTGCGTCTCCCCCCTGTCCGGGCAGCAGCCCACCCCTGGATCAAGTACATTCCTATCTTACCATTCAAATTTGTCAGTGTATATTCTCCAGACTTCTGTCCCAAGAAGTAACTTACCACATTGCATAGATGGAGACAGTCTTACACAACAGTTGGAATTCTTTAGATATAAACTCCAGAGTACGCCTGTTTTCTAGCTGCAATCTTATTTAAATTTCTCATTGCTTACACATGGAGCTTTAATAGATGAAGAAACCATGGCTCCAGTTAGAGATTCTTTCGTGCCTCTGCCTTGTCTTTTGATGATTTCTTAGCCTCTGGCTAAAATAAAACTTAATTCAGAGAGGCCCCACCTTGGCAGTAACTTCTGTAACAACAGCTCTTTTTGAATAAAACAATGTTTATCTGAAAGAGAAGCAAACCATCCCGAACTGAGTTCTCTCGTGTCTCTAGAGTTGCAACTACAGCTTTTCAACACTGGATAGCCATGGAGGAGCTTTTGCGGCAGAAAGGGTTAAATGAAACCCAACTCTCCCTTTCCTGTGCCGTAAAGAATTAGCAATCAAACAGGAGCCGGAGAAGGCAAGACGGAGTGTCAGAGCCATTGACGGAGCTCCAATCCAAGAGGACTGAAGCTGTGGACTTGGTCTTCTCACACCCTCCAGAAGTGGCATCAAGTGAGCACTTTGCCCCTCACTGACAAGCAGATCCGGCATCAGGTAAGGGGGGTGGGTTTTGGATGACAGACTAAATCTCGGTGCCTCTCGCTGTCCGCTCCTGAATTAATCAGTTTGATCAAGTTCCAAAAGTTAGGCACAAAAGTGTGTCATGCAAAAGGGAGAACATTTAGGGATAAATATCGTGATTTTTGGCAGGCAAAGCAGAAGGGATGTTTACATGTGAAATTGTTTGGATCCCCGTTTCTGGTAACGTAGCCCAAAGCTGTGACTCTTCAGTGGAGAGCGCTTGCTTCGTATGAGATGTCCTCCTGCCAACCTTGAACAGAGAAGCCTGTTTGTACATTCAGTTCATACATTAAGAGTTTGCCTGTGCAAGTTAAGATTGAGAGTGCTTGTTTATAAGTGGGTTACTTGGGGTTTTTTTCTCCCTGCACCTGCTTCGTCTCCATTCTGTGTATTTTGGAAAAGGGAAGCAGCCACGGGAATAACCAGACATCCCCGTGAATGCCAGAAGCCAAGACAACTTAGTTCGTAGAAAGACAAGCGGCTGAGATGGTTGTCATTGGCCTGATGAAAGAATCATGTTGCTACAGGCCTGGAAGGTTCTCATAGTTGTGGGAACCATTCCACAGATTATCTGGAGTGGAGCAGTTGTACGTATATGCTTGATCCTGTAAACAGATTTGGAATTTTGCTTTTGTTTTGATTTTTGTCTTTCTCATTTGTTTGCTTGCTTGCTTGCTTGCTTTATCTATCTATCTATCTATCTATCTATCTATCTATCTATCTATCTATCTATCTATCTACCTACCTACCTACCTACCTACCTACCTACCTATTCTGCTGGCATGTTTCAACCACCCGTAAATACAGGGTAATGAGTCCAGGAAGACACACACCACACGATAAAAGGAAAACCCAAAAGTTGTTATAAACAGAAAAACAGAAACAGCTCCCTTTTTAAATGTCAAAGGGATTTTCTGGTACACACAAGGCACAGGTTAAATGCAATCCAATTGCTCACCCAATAACTGGGAAATTGAGTCCAATTCTAAAGTCCAGAGAGTCCACACACAATCTTGAACAGCACAAAAACCAAGATCTTGACGAAACAATGAATCAGATAAACTGCCATGAGGCTAAAACACCAAGCTGCACTTTTATCTGTAGCACTAATTACAGCAGCCACACCCAACCACAGGTGGCCTCATTTTCTCTTGTAATAATCCTTCAGTTGCTTTTTCCTATGCATCACTCTACGTATGCGTGGATGTGTCATTCATTCTTGTTCAGAATCCAGGGATGATACAGATGATCTCCTCCTGGGCTGTCTGCCAAACTCTTCTCTTCCCTGTCACTCACGCTTCCTTGGTCAGAGGAGGCTTCGTCGGCAGATTCCATTGGGAGCAAAACAGGCCTGTGGCATGTGGATGTTTCCCCCACATCCACCTGCACATTCCTTGGGGCAGGAGCTGGGCCAGAGCTAATCACAACTCTATCTATCTATCTATCTATCTATCTATCTATCTATCTATCTATCTATCTATCTAAATGGGAGGAAAAACATTAAAAGTGCTGCAGGCTTTGCAAGATCAGGATTTGCATACCTGGGTTCTTTATATGGGCAGTCCTCAACTTACAACAGTTCGTTTAGTGACTATTTGAAGTTACAGCGGCACTGGAAAAAAAGTGATTTATGACATTAATTTCATAATAAGTGATTCACTTAACAACTGTGGCAAGAAAGGTTGTAAAATGGGCAGAATTCACTTAACATATGTCTTGCTTAGCAGCAGAACATTTGAGCTTAATTCTGGTCGTAAGTCAAGGACTACTGGTATAGCAAAGCAGGGAAAGAGGCCTATGTTACTTCCTATCTCGAGGACCGGGAGAGGATTGCTGGTCAGTAGAGAGCAGCCTTTTTAAACTGATATTCTCCAAATACATTGGACCTTAACTTTCACAATTCGCATGCTACCAGGCTACAACAGGAGTTCAGATTTGGCATCTAAAGAACACTAAAAGCTGATTCACTAACTGAGGTAAATGGGATGCTAATTTTACCAGGCCCAAGCCTGCTTCTAAAGGTTTCATGAAATGTCAAGCATTCCAGTTATTTTTCATTAAAGTTGTATTTATCGAAAAGTTGTAAACACTATTGTAAAGTTGCCTGTTCAGCCAAACGCTGCCATGGGTATGATAAGCTAGACCAAACATTTCAAAAATAATACAAACACAAACATGGTGAAGAGAAGAAGCTTGATATTGAGAGCTGCAGCAAGTTAATGCAACAATCTTCAGCCTGTGGG
Organism: Erythrolamprus reginae; assembly: GCF_031021105.1. Lineage (NCBI taxonomy): Eukaryota > Metazoa > Chordata > Lepidosauria > Squamata > Dipsadidae > Erythrolamprus > Erythrolamprus reginae. The sequence continues at coordinate 88,030,804 of NC_091950.1, read as the reverse complement.
TGTCAAGCAGACCTGGAAGTCTTAGGAAATATTTTCCATTCTCCCTTAGTAATGGATTGTTCAGAGAAATAAGGTCACCCTGTTGCTTTAGCTTTCTTTCCCAAACCAAAGAGTGTGAGAAATAAAGGCACGAGGTAGCAACAAAACTCAGGATTTGTTAAGCAATATGAGCAGGGGTCCCCAAACTTTTTACACAGGGGGCCAGTTCACTGTCCCTCGGACTGTTGGAGGGCCGGACTATTAAAAAAACCTATGAACAAATCCCTATGCACACTGCACATACCTTATTTTAAAGTAAAAAACAAAATGGGAACGTACTATTTAGAGGGGGGGGGAGAAGTCTGAAATTCATATATGTTTATGTTTTGTTTTTAATTTTCTTTTGTTAACATCTGATTGGCTATACAAGGTTTTCTTGGCTTATAGAAAAATGTATAAAGAAAGAAGGAAATGTATAAAGAAAGAAGGCATAATGGTTAATAGTGTACTTTTTTGAGGAGGGAATTTAATTAAAAGAAAATGAATGTAACTGGATGAGAAAATTAGAAAAAAAACTTTTGCAACTTTTTTGATGATTGATATTAGTTACTAACAAAATACTGCATTTTATTCATAGAAATTTAGATGTGCTCCTGTCACTCACCCGCGGGCCGGATAAATGGCCTCAGCGGGGCACATGTGGCCCGCAGGCCATAGTTTGGGGACCACTGCAGTATGAGTTACCATGAATGGGAGTGTGTATGTTAAGATAATATAACAACCAAGGTGATGATCAGCACAGTTCCTAGAGGCATGCATTGATGGTGTGAACATTGTCCGTCAAAGGCATGTTGACTTGGACCACAAAAGAGTCAAGTTCTTTCTAAGTGGGTATTCAAATTTTTCCCACCAGGATTCCAGGGCAGTTTAATCCCAGAGACCAAAATCGACCTGAATAGCAAGAGATCAAAGGAGAGGATGAGAGTGTTCTACCCTGAAACAGGAGAGGGGAGAGTGGTGATTTTCATGGTGCAATTCCCCAGGAATTCTGTATATTGAATTTTTGAACACTACTGCTTAATAAACAGATTATAAGTACAGAGCAGGCATATAAAATGGTTCCCTCATGCACAATGCCCATCCTCTTAGCATTCATAAACAGAGATTTAGTTCCACCAGAAAGAGTGCTATGTTTAAATCTAAGCTGCCTGCCAGCTGACGTGTAGTAGGAGAGATAAGAAGAGAAATGGAAAGCACTCTCCTGTATTGTGCAAACCTATACTTCAGTGGTAGATTTCATTTTTTTAAATTACCAGTTCTGAGTGTGGCTTGGTGGGCATGGGGGTGTGGTGTGGCTTGGTGGGCATGGGGGTGTGGCTTGGTGGGAGTGGCTTGGTGGGAGTGGCTGGGGAAGGATACTGTAAAATCTCCATTCACCTCCACTCCAGGGTAAGGATACTATAAAATCTCCATTCCTACCTCACTCAAAATCCCCATTTCCTCCTGATCAGCTGGCACTCAGTAGGCAGAGTATAGATGGAGGTGGGGCCAGTCAGAGGTGGTATTTACTGGTGCTCTGGACTACTGGTGCTCTGGTACTCTGGACTACTAAGCAATGTCGTTTGGCGGGACCCAGGAGAAGAGCCTTCTCTGTGGCGGCCCCGGCCCTCTGGAACCAGCTCCCCCCAGATATCAGAGTTGCCCCCCACCCTCCTTGCCTTTCGCAAGCTCCTTAAAACCCACCTCTGTCGTCAGGTATGGGGGAATTGAAATTTCCCTTCCCCCTAGGCTTATAGAATTTATACATGGTATGCTTGTATGTATGAGTGGTTCTTTAAATTGGGGTTGTTTAGATTATTTTTAATATTAGATTTGTTTACATTGTCTTTTTATACTGTTGTTAGCTGCCCCGAGTCTTCAGAGAGGGGCGGCATACAAATCTAATAGATAGATAGATAGATAGACAGACAGACAGACAGACAGACAGACAGACAGACAGACAGACAGACAGACAGACAAACAATACTCAAAATTTCCACTACTGGTTCTCCAGAACTGGTCAGAATCTGCTGAATCCCACCTCTGCTATAGTTGGGTCGCTTTTTAAAAGGGGAGCTGTGTTAAATGTTATTTGAAAAGCATTGTGCGAAACCCCCATATTTCAAAATGACCTGACTTAATTATTGGTACTTCACCATACAGCCCCCACCGCTGCCACACACACACACACACTCACACAGCATGATTTCACGAATCCAATCATGATCAGAATAGTGTCAGTCGCCTCTTCAATGATGACTGCATGATGTGTTGAAAATCATAGTTACGTAGACCAGTGTTTCCCAACCTTGGCAACTTGAAGATATTTGGATATTTGCCCCAGTTGAAGACTGTGGATCATAAGGTCTTCAGTGTCATTCTTTTTCTTACAAATGTAGGAAAAGAAGTATGTTTCTTTTATTATGGTTCACTTTTTGAACTAAAAGATCCATTTACTCATTCATTCATTCATTCATTCATTCATTCATTCATTCATTCATTCACTCATTATTTTACAATTCAGTCTAGCTAGCCAGGCCAGGTTTGCATTCCTGAAGAACTGAGCCAGAATACCCACCATGCATAATACCTTATTCTATGTAATGGCAACAAAAGATTATAGTTCCTATATATTGCTATAACTTTCAACAAGCTTGGTCAGTCTTACTTTAGGACTTTCTCATATCTCTTTGTACGTTTTCACCAAAATACTATTGGCTAATTAATTCACATGGCAACTATCTATTATTCTGAAAGCCATATTATATGGGAATAAACATATCTAGTATACATATATGATTACACAGGTATGCGTATTTAACATAGTCCAATAGCTGACATTTTTCTATCAGGATTCTATAATGCTACCAAGTATATTTCTCAAGTATTTATTTGATGAAGACTATCCTATCATTTCTGTCCTTTGGTGGAATGTATCATAGTACTTCATCATTAGAATGCCCTCCAGATAAATTTCATAAATTTCATTATCCCCAGCTGGCAATGGATAATGGGACTAGTATTCCAACGTACCTCTAGGGCATCAAGTTGAGAAAATTGTATAGTATTTAATTGTTTAATTCTACCCTATTTGTAGTTCCTTATTTAATGATTTGATTATAAGGAAAGAGAAATGCTTTATTTTTGAAGGGGAAAAGAAACTTGTGAATAAGTACAATAATGACTCTAAAAGTCAGAAATGGAATTATACCATGCTATATTATAGAATTAGGACTATTGAGAGAGAAAAACTTCAGAAAACCAAACAATAAGGCAGACTACAAATATTGCAAAACTAGTACTGTGCTATGCCAGTGCATATATTTTATATAAGTTATATTTTATAATCTTTCAGACTAAAATTTTGGCAGAAAGTAGAGAAGGTTTAAAGCATTTTTAAACATGAAAAAAAAATTTCAACAAAATATTTCTGCACTGATTTTGACATAAAGCACCATGCAGTCATTTGCAGATTATAAAATCCTATGCAAGTTATGATCAGGTGTACACTGTTAGTACACAAGTAGAAATCAGAATATTTTTCCCTATTCGGCATAAATCCACCCCAGATGCAAGCAATGGCTTAATACCAAATAAGCAGGGACATATCACAACAGCTGTACAATCCAGACTTGGAGAGAGATTGGCACTATCCCAAAGAAAGATCCTGGACTAGAGAATCCTAGTTTACAGTTCCCCCTTCAGTTTACTATCTGGCTTGATAATTGTTCATAGACACCCCTTTCCAGTGTAGTATAATAATTATTTTAGCTAACTACTGAAACTGATCTCTTGTTAATGTTCAAATACTTGAGATTTTCAAATACATTAGACAAAAATGAATGATACATTTTAACATACACTATAGAGTGATAATTTTATTGAGCTACCCCCCTCCGCCAAAATGTGGTAATACTTGAATACAGTGTTCCCTTGATTTTCGCAGGGGATGCGTTGCGAGACCGCCCGCGAAAGTCGAATTTCCGCGAAGTAGAGATGCGGAAGTAAATACACCATTTTTGGATATGGACAGTATCACAAGCCATCCCTTAACACTTTCAACCCCTAAATTACCACTTCCCATTCTCTTAACAACCATTTACTCACCATTATTACTGGTACTCAACATTGAATAAGACACTTAGTGATCCTGATATTTATAAACATAATTATTTATTAACAATAAATTTTTTTTGTTATTTATTTGCAAAAATTATTAGTTTGGCGATGTCGTATGATGTCATTGGGTGGAAAAAACTGTGGTATAGAAAAAAACCACAAAGTATTTTTTAATTAATATTTTTTGAAAAACCGTCGTATAGGCTATTCGCGAAGTTCGAACCCGCAAAAATTGAGGGAACACTGTACTGCAAATTCCTGATTTTTATCTTTAGCAACAAGACTAATGCAACAAAGCTTTATCGATTCCCTGAGGCATCCAATATATGGAAACGCTTTTTATGTTACATCCCAAATAAATATCCATGGTCCTGAAGATATATTCTGGGTTCTGGAATTGTACAGATGATCCATTATCCCATGCCAAAACTTTCTGATTTCAATACAAAGTTCATTCCATTTTAAAGTTAGTCTGGAGATAGAAACATAGAAACATAGAAGATCGACAACAGAAAAAGACCATCTAGTCTGCCCTTATACTATTTCCTATATTTTATCTTAGGATGGATATATGTTTATCCCAGGCATGTGTAAATTCAGTTACTGTGGATTTACCAACCACAATTATCTGAGATAATTCAGATCTTACAGCTAAGGATGTGTAGATAAGTCTGCTGGAGAAGAAAATAATTTTTGGGATATTTTATCCCACTCCTCACTAGAGGCTCCAGGTAACAGAGAGAGCAGATACATTCTCCTACTCCTTTCCCAACTATGAGGAGAGAAAACGAAAAGAAGCAAGATTATTAACTTCCTTAAGAATCTTTAATAGTCCTTTTGGAATGTAAGCATCTGTCTTAAGAGACTTTTAATGGGCTTGGCTCTATTCATACAAATATCCTGTACTAAACATGGACACTAATGAATGCATTAGAAAATTCCTTTCAGGGTTACTTCAACATTTTCCTTACAAGGAAAAGCATGTGAAGATTCTAGAATCAATCAATCAGTCGATGGATCAATACCACTCCTTTTTACCCAATAATAAAATCCAAAGAATTGCCAGCCAATCATTGTTTGGCTTCCAATTACTTATTATTTGATTGTTCATATGTACCCTATGACAATCATTAAGTGCTGTACCTCATGATTCTTGACAAGTATATCTTGGTATACTGAGAGGATATATCATTAGCAATAGCATTTAGACTTATATACCACTTCACAATGTTTTACTGTACAGCCCTCTCTAAGCGGTTTACAGAGAGTAAGCATATTACCCACAGCAATCTGGGTCCTCATTTTACCAACCTTGGAAGGATGGAAAGCTGACTCAACCTTGAACCTACCCAGATTCGAACTGCCAAACTGTTGGCAGCTGGTGATCAGCAGAATTAGCTTGCGGTACTGCCCTCTAACCACTGCGGCACCAATATGCACCAAAGACAAATTTCTTGTGTGTCCAATCACACTTGACCAATAAAGAATTCTATTCTATTCTATTCTATTCTACTAACAGCACTCTCTCTCACTCAGGACTGATTTATCAATTACTAGTAGATATTATAGATAAAGTGCCTAAGGTCCATGAAAATGTTTGTTTATATGCTGCCCATCTCACTGTCCAAAGTGACTTTCTAAAATTTTGTTTTACTGAGAAGGAATAAAAATGAAGTAGAAGTAATTTATTGTGTGCCTTTTAATAAATGTTCACTTATTTTCATCCCTTTAATTAAAAAAAACCATGAGAAATGCACAAAATGTGAACATCTAGCCAATAACTTTACTTGTAACCTGGAGGCATAAGGCGGCTACTGAAATTTAGTTAACTTTGATGAGGATGATTATTTATTTATTTATTTGTTTGTTTGTTTGTTTGTTTGTTTATTTATTGGATTTTTATGCCACCCCTCTCCATGGACTCGGGGAGGCTAACAACAGTGATAAAAACAGCATGTAACAATCCAATACTAAAACAACTAAAAAACTCTTATTATAAAACCAAACATACATACAAACATACCATGCATAAATTGAAGAGGCCTAGGGGGAAAGAATATCTCAGTTCCCCCATGCCTGACGGCAGAGGTGGGTTTTAAGGAGCTTACGAAAGGCAAGGAGGGTGGGGGCTATTCTAATCTCTGGGGGGAGTTGGTTCCAGAGGGCCGGGACCGCCACAGAGAAGGCCCTTCCCCTGGGTCCCGCCAAATGACATTGTTTAGTTGACGGGACTCGGAGAAGGCCCACTCTGTGGGACCTAACTGGTCGCTGGGAAATAATATACTATTTCCTATCTCTGTAAAATTCAAAGAAAGTATTGATACTTCTATGAGGTATACATTTTAATACTATACTAATTATAATATAGTATATGAGGTATATGTTTTAATACTATATTATTACAGAGGGTGGGGCCTATGAAAGCAAAATTAGCTAGGGCCCACAAAAATGATTCTGATCCCAGCCTTCCCAGATCTGCGTCAGGAATATTTTTTTTAACTAGCTTTGAAGAAATAAAAGCAAAATAAGTAAGCTGATAGAATTTCCAGTGGTTGCACCTGTGCCCTCTAAAGCCATTGATGCTGCCATGCTAAGATGGCTGCACCTGGCTCTTTTGCCCGGTAAGGCCAAAGTACTTCTAAGGCAAGGAAACCCTTTTTTTCCCCTAGAGCTCCCTGTTTTTTCCCTCCCAGCAATGTGAAAGCACATTGCTTCATTCAGCTCAACAAAGGGAAACTAATCAATTGAAAGCTGTCCCCTGATTGACAGAAACATGGGACAGATCTAGATTACTCAGTGAAAATCTCTTTTTTTTCTCAACTTGTGGCTTACAATACTTGACAACTCTTTCAAAGAAACAGAAGATAGCTATTCAAGATCCAACAATTTATCTTGGAAGCAGGGAACAATACAAAATAATGGTGCAAGCTGGGAACAATGCAAAATAAATGTAACAAAACATCCTTTCCTGAAGGGTTAAGTAAGTGTTATATGCATTATATATAAAAGGAAATAATGGAGTCTGTTTCCATGCTAGTGATTTATAGCATCTTGCAGTGTCATCTAGCTGTTGTAGCAATATATAATTTGTCTTTATTTACACACAGTGCAATCACTGCAGGTCAGTGGTGAGCTACGAGCCGGAATGCTAAATTGCGCTCACCACCGCAGCTCGTAAATTCTTGCGGGGCAAGCATGATTTTGCTTCTGCACCTGTGGAGGTAGCAAAATCGCGCAGGTGCGCCTGTGTTTCGGCAAGGGTTTTTTGCTTCTGTGCATGCCAAAACACGGCGCACCTGTGGCTCCATGCGCGATTTTGCTACCTCCACAGGTGCAGCAACAGAATCACGCTGGCCCCACAAGAACTTACAAGCCGCCACAATGAGTGCAATTTAGCGTTCCAGCTCATAGCCCAACGCTGCTACAGGTAGTCCTTGATGGACACTGGCTAGTTAACCACCATGTGAAGTTATGCTACACTAACAGGTTATTTATGACCCACCCACAATGTTACAACTGCTGCAGTCACATGCAGTCATGTAGTCATATGATCACATTTCAGGTGCTTGGCCAACTGGCTTCCATTTATGATTGGTTGAAGCATTCCATGGCTATATGATAGGTTTCTGGCAAAACCCCCCACCCATTTGGATAAACTGGATTCAAATTTATAGTCATGGCATTGGACCAGAATATCTCCGGGACCGCCTTCTGCCGCACGAATCCCAGCGACCGGTTAGGTCCCACAGAGTTGGCCTTCTCCGGGTCCCATCGACGAAACAATGTCGTCTGGTGGGACCCAGGGGAAGAGCCTTCTCTGTGACGGCCCCAACCCTCTGGAACCAACTCCCTCCGGAGATTAGGGTTGCCCCCAAAGTCCTTGCCTTTCGCAAACTCCTTAAAACCCACCTTTGCCGTCAGGCATGGGGAAATTGATTCCCCTGGTCCGTTCCCGCTTTACGTATGGTTTGTATGAGACGTCTGATTTTTTTTTATATTAAGAGTTTTAAATTGTTTTTAACTATTGGATTTGTACGGTTTTGTTGTTGTGAGCCGCTCCGAGTCTCCGGAGAGGGGCAGCATACAAATCTAATAAATAAATTAAATAAATAAATAAATAAATCATGCGATTTGCTTAACACTCAAGTATTTCCAGTATTGGATTCCTAGCAGGTACAGGCAGTGATGGGCTACCGCAATTTTTACTACCATACTGTGGGCGTGGCTTATGCATTTTGTTTCAACATTTTTCAGTGCAAATTGGTTGCTCTGGGCTGGAGCTCCAAATTTTGCAACTGGAACTGCGTTCCTGTCCGTTACCGTGGGAACCCATCACTGGGTACAGGCCAAATTGCGCACCTGTAGTAAAATAGGAGATGCATGCATAGCTTTGGGTCGCCAGAATGCACACATGTACATCACAGTGAGATTTTGCGAGGGGACATATGTGTGTGAGATTTTGGTGATTTTTTGCTTCTGTGCATGCGCAAAAGCAAAATTGCCAAAAATTCACAAACGTCCTGTGAGATTTTGCTTCCTGTGCATGCACAGGGGCAAAATTTCATTGAGACGTGCACACGTTCACGCTGGCTACCTGAAGCTATGTGTGCAGCACACCAGTAGTGGCAGTAAGTAGCAACTCCCACCTGAGTATTTCGATAATAATCATGGCGATTCAGTTAATGGCTGTCATAAAATGGTCATATAATTGAATCTGGACACACAGTGAATTACAATGATTTATAACCAATATTCTGAGCTCAGTTGCGGTTGTAAGTTAATAATTACCTCTAGTGTGAAAAGAACAGTTCTGAAATGAAAACTTCCTTTGGAGAGAAAGAACGATCGGGGTTGAAGGGAGGGATAAAGTAGTGTTTAACTTCAAACCAGCAGCCATTTTTATACTCCAACTCACTTATGAAAAGAGATACTGTATTGTAATTTAATTTGCCAGAATTTATTGTAGTTCATAATTTCATTCTGTAGTTTGTGTTAAGGATAGACAGATGTGGGATTATTTGCATGACGGCTGCTGATTGGCTAATCACACGGCGGGAGTTTTGAATGACTGTCAGTGGCTGGCCGGCTCCAGGTAAGCCCTTAAAAGCAGCTTCCCTCGAGCCTGCCGGCATTCAATATTGGCTACAGCTAAAGGGGAAAAAAAGTGTAAACTGTTGATGTGACTTGCCTCTTCAATTACGCGCGAATCTAACAATTTGTACTGTACTGAACATGGTTCCTGAGATTTATGTTTTGTATGGAGCTTAATAGTGATTCACAGTCAAGTAATGACTTCTTGGAAAATTATAACCTCTATGACATTTATAATTTACTCTTTTATCCCTTTTAGGATCTTTATCTTTAGTCATTTATATATATATATATTTCTATTTAAAAATAATAATAATACAATTTAGGTTGTATATAGATAATCCTTGCTACTATTGTTGAATTCAGAAGAAGCACTTGTTAGAGGATATGCTCTTGAACATAAGCAGAATGTCAAAGAATACCAAACAATTTACAGAATGTCCCATTATATGGAAATTATTGGCAATTATTCATAATATGACATTATTATGAATAATAAATTACTTATAATATGAAATAATTAGAATAGAGTATTGACTTAATCCAACCACCAGTGAATATTAGCAGATATTCATTTTCTCTGAAGTAAAGCTAGACATTGTGATACAGGAAGATTTTTATTACTAAAGAACATCATTTTTTAAAACCACTCTAAGTATATTTTGAAGAGGGGAAAGCAGAGAAAGAAGCAACTGACCTATGACAGAGATCAACTAAGCTATGAGAGAGCGATGGGAGAGGGAAGCTTCCTTTGTTTTTAAAAAACAGTTTCACATATTGAGATTATTTTCTTCTTATCATCTGCAGGACATAATGATATTATTAATCCTCCTGGTTGCACTGGCAGTGATGTCTCCATCTACATTGGCGGTAAGTATTGAAGTCCAACTTTAAGAACTAAAATCATATAGGCCAGATGGTTTGTTTGTTTGTTTATTATTTACTTACTTGCTTACTTACTTACTTACTTACTTACTTACTTACTTACTTACTTACTTACTTACTTACTTATTTGATTTTTATGCCGCCCTTCTCCTTAGACTCAGGGCGGCTTACAACATGTTAGCAATAGCACTTTTTAACAGAGCCAGCCTCTTGCCCCCACAATCCGGGTCCTCATTTTACCCACCTTGGAAGAATGGAAGGCTGAGTCAACCTTGAGCCGGTGATGAGATTTGAACTGCTGACCTACAGATCTACAGTCAGCTTCAGTGGCTTGCAGTACAGCTCTCTACTTGCTGCGCCACTCCAGCTATTTGTTGCAAAGGATGTGGAGCATTAAAATAAAGCTACGTTTGTATATTGTATTGTTTGTTGTGAGCCGCTCCGAGTCCTCGGAGAGGGGCGGCATACAAATATTATTATTATTATTATTATTATTATTATTATTATTATTATTATTATTAACATTTATTATTATTATTATTATTATTATTATTATTATTATTATTATTATTATGCTTAGACAAAGGCAGTTTAGGTAGAGAAAATCAGGGAATCCTCACCTCCTACTTTGTTCTATCTGGTTGGTTCCAATTATTCTGCATTTCATGTGGAGTTCCTTCTAAGGCAGGGCTCTTGGGAGATCCGCTTAGCTTGCCTGGCATCTTTCACTATTAGAGAAAATGTATGCCAGCCAAAGCAGAATCATGCAAAATAGAACCTCGCATGCCAGGAGAAGCAGTGGTACTGGTGCCCTTGAGAATTTGGAGAAAGTAGCTCTCACAGCAGGAGAAGAACCAAAGAGTTAGGAAAGGGTTAAATTCTAGGAAAGGACCTTTGGTGCAAACTCTATGGGCTTGGCTCAGAGGCCCAAGTTATCCCATATTGCCTATATCAGTGATGGCGAACCTTTTTCCCCTCAAGTGCCGAAAGCACATGCGCACACATTATTGCGCCTGCACGAGTGCCCACACCCATAACTCAATGTCTGGGGAGGGCAAAAATTGCCTCCCTGCCCCCCCGGAGGCCCTATGGAGGCCCATTTCCCAACTCCTGGTGGGCCCAGTAGGCCCGTTTTTCACCCTCCCCAGCCTCCAGAGCTTCCCTGGAGCCTGGGGAGGGCAAAAATGCCCTCCCCTATCCCCCTAGAGGCCCTCTGAAAGCCAAAATGCCCTCACAGAGCTTCCATGTGAGCCAAAAATCAGCTGGCTGGTGTGCACATGTGTTTTGGACCTGAACTAGGGCAACAGCTCGTGTGCCAGCAGATATGGCTCCGTGTGCCAGCTGTGGAACCCATGCCATAGGTTTGCCATCACTGGCCTATAGTATCAAGACAGAAAGCAGCACACATCTGAATATGAAAACTGACCTCTTCCTTGCATCCTTTCCAAAGGTACAGTATATATTTTTATCCGGCAAGCCCCCTAAATAGATCTTGATATGGCCTGGCAGGATGGTTCTTTTACTTTAAAGGCAACTCTTTCCACAACATAATACTTTTGTGCAGGGAATGGAGTTTCAGGCTAGGGAATGGGGATAACTGCCATAAAGTCTGCACGTTAATGTGGTCTCTCAATAACTTTTAAAAAAAAGCTTTTGGTGTTAGTTTTGGTTCACAGCAAATTCCCATGTTTGATTTCCCACTTGGCTTGTGGTTAGGACTAGGGTTTGATTGACTGCATTGTAAAAACTGATGGTAATTATTGCTACGATCGACTGTAAATTTGTATGAATGACGCTGACTGGTGGCTACATTATGGGACCGAAGGAAGAGGAATATAAAAATATGCAGAGTATTCTTCCGGTGACAAATGCCCGTGTCATTGGAACCTGAATTTCCTACAGTATTTGCCTATGTTCCTGAGCTGATGTATTCAAAGTGGCACTTTAATTTCCAAGTTAGGAGCAGGCTGACTTGAAAATTATAAAGCATGTACGGTAATTGTAATTGTAATATTAGAAATAAAAATGGGTGTGCCTTATGCACTAGCATGTTTAAATATTCTTGCATGTTTATTAAAAAAATATGCATTTAGTTGATGTTTGTATCTACAGTCCTATAACAAACTGTTGAGGGGTCCCTGTTCTGTTTCCAGGCTACTTTCTTAATCAGCAAATGATAGATTGCAAATGATAGGATTTTTTTACATACATTTTATAATTATAAGCAAGAAGTAGTTGGCTTAAAACTGTTCATATACTTTATAAAGTATGGTTCTTTATCATTTTTCAGGAAGCAGTAGACATGAACTTTCCATTTAAATGAAATTTCCATTTAAATGCCGAAGTATTTAGCTAGGTCTAGAATGTGACCAATGGGACCGATTACAGTATCAGATATTTTCCATTTAGTTATTCATATTTTGACAGCAGCCAGGATAGTATATGCGCAAAATTGGAAAGGGGAAAATATTCCCAGAGGAAGAGGTTATTAAGAAAATATTAAATTGCGCTGAAATGGATATGATGACAACACGGTTAAATAACCAAGAGGAATCAGAATTTTATGTGATCTGGAATAAAATGTATATATGGATAAAAAAGAAGAAGAATTAAATGTAAAACTTATGTGAGAACTGTAGAAGTATTGCTATGATTTAAATGTTTTTTGTTTTATCTTGTTTATATATGAAAGTTTTTTTCTATATAAGGTTGAACAAAATTTCTTCTTTTCATTTAAATTAATATGTTGATTTAAGGTATTAATACTGTATTCTTTTTTCTGTATGGAATTTTGACTTCTATGACAAGAGGGGGAATTGCAACCCCAATTTTATGTTAAATGTGTGTTTGTATGTCAATTTTTATGAAAAATTAATAAAGTGTACTAAAAAAAATATTTCCATTTAAATGCCGAAGTATTTAGCTAGGTCTAGAATGTGACCAGTGGAACCGATTATCAAATACCGGTCCTTTGCATCAAGGTGCCTTTTATATGGGTTTAATCCCTGTCAATTCTGGGGTTATTTGATGTTATAGTTCAGCACTTCTAGAGGATGTCAAATTGGGGAAGATGTTTCTAATCAATCCATGGATGGTACATGCTCTATTTCAAACATGGGTGGCAAAGGAGTGACAGTGCAGGCAGGGAAGGACCATAGCTAGCAGCACCCAGAAGCATAGTTCCATTTAAGCTGAGCAGTGAGCAATCGCTCACTTAAAAATCATCATCAACTCAGAGTTTTCCAAACCTGCCCAGAAGCCGAGAGGGAAAGAGTGAGAGGGAAGGAGAGAAAGAGGAAGAGAGGAAGAGAGAGAAACAGATAGAAAAAAGAGAGGAAGGAAAAGAGAAAGAAAAAGAATGGGAGTAAGGAAGAGAGAAAGAAAATCAAAATCTAGTTTGAAACTAGCTCAACTATTTAAGTGGCATTTTGATATTGATAGAGTTGCCCTATTATGAGCTCACTGTTATAGACACACAGTACAGTATTTTATTTTGAAATTCTCTGAGGCAAAACAGGGTGGGTTTTTTATTTGTTTGTTTGTTTGTTTGTTTGTTTGTTTGTTTGCTTGTTTGTTTGTTCGTTCGTTCATTCATTCATTCATTCATTCATTCATTCATTCATTCATTCATTTATTATTTCTGTGCCGCCCAGTCCCGAAGGGACTGCCGCTCAGACACTATACTTTTCCGCCCACCCCCCAAAAAAATTAGAGGGAACACTGCCCAGAAGTACCTTATGGTTTAGATAGAACATTAAAAAGTCTGACCATGCAAAATCACTTCTTGGAAGGAGTAGTAGGAACCCCCATAATCCACATAGATGACAGAATCAGTAATGCACAGCTGGCTGTATTTTCCCAGTTGAAACTAATCCTCCACGAATCATAGGATTAGTGCTCTTTGAAGAGGATATTAGTCCTGTTGTTAAAATATGGATATACTGTACTGTTCTTTTAAAGGGATACTAAATCCAAGCTTAAAAAGCAAGTCTTGTGCTCTTATAAGAGAACACAGTATGTGGTTATATGGGAATCAGGTCCACTTCCAAGCCAGGAGTAAAATAGAGGCTGCTTAAGAAAGAAGGTTTATTGGTGAGCACAACCAATAATAGCATGCAGTTCTGGGATTGGGGGAGGGGGGCTTTTGTACATTTGGGGGGGGGGTGTTTGAGATGTTCCAGGAGGTTGTGCAATGTAGTGAGCTTTGTGTCTTTTGTTGTTCTAATGGTGGTGGATAAATCTTATTATGTCCTAAAGGTCCTGTCCTTTTCTTAGATGGACTATGTCTGAAAACAATTGTATTGGTTAGAAAACTACAGAATATAATGTCTAATTAAAAAATTGATATGCATTCCCATGGTAAACTGACTTTAAGATTTTTATTAATATTGATTGTTTCTTCATTGCTTATTTGATCCCTATGACAATCATTAAGTGTTGCACCACATGATTCTTGACAAATGTATCTTTTTCTTTTATGTACGCTAAGAGCATATGCACCAAGACAAATTCCTTGTGTGTCCAATCACACTTGGCCAATAAAATTCTATTCTATTCTATTCTATTCTTTATGGAGAAATCCAACATTTAAAAAAATAAATAATAATATGAATGAATTGAATGAAAGCTGGGACATTGACTTTGGACCAATTAATAGATGATGAATATGAATTTTTGACATCTGGTGTGCTGAGAGGCAAATATCTATCCAATGTAACTCAGTGGCAATGTTTACAGCTACAATACTTGTAAATATTATCAGCATTTTCAGCAGAGATATTACAATAACTGATTAAATCTTTCAGCAGTGGGTTGCATTTACCTGCAAAACATTGTGCTGAGTGTAAATCTTCTTCATTCAGGTGAATGTGTCCATGTGCATGCGCAGCAAGCAAAAATGCACTAAACTTTCATGAGGGGACCCTCGCACATGCGTAAAGTGACCAGATTTTAAGATTGGGAAAGAGGGACACCATTGGGGGAGGGCCTAAAAAAAGTTTAGCAAAAAAAAATTAGCAAAAAATTTTTCTCTCTCTTCCTCTCTTTCTTTCTTTCTCTCTCCCTCCTTCCCTCCCACCCTCTCTCTTTCTCTCTCTCTCTCCCTTTCTTTGTTTCTCTCTTCCTTCCTCTTCTCTCTCTTTCTCTCTCTCTTTCTTTCTTTCTCTCCCTCTTTCCCCCCCCCTCTCTCCCTCCTTCCCTCCCTCTCTTGCTTTCTCTCCTTTCCTTCCTCTTCTCCCCCCCCCAAAAGCGGGACGTCTAGTCACACTACACATGTGTGATTTTAACGACATACGGATAAGGCCTTAAGCTTTCCTATCAATGAGCTATGAATGAGATGGAGACAATGTTGTGTAAAGAAGGGGAGAAACTGTTGTTTTCAAGTGATGGAATAGCTAAGTGCAAATGGGAATGCACTCAGTGAAAGTGGCATAATTAGCAGACACTTTTTGTGTTGTGAAACTACAGGTACATTAAGAAGGTTAGGATTAGATGACTCATTCTTATCTTATCCTCCAGGCAGACGGAGAAGACAAGGTAGATATCAATGAAAAACAACAAAAATGCTTCTCTAAGACAACAGGCTTTTGCTTTCTAGTAAGATACCGCCAAGATCAATCATTCATCCCATTATGCCATAATGCTTTGTTTGGTTTTGGCTTAGCACAGTGTATGAATCCAACTAGTGTAACTAGTGAGTTACAAACTATTGTCTGTGACTTAGTATTTTGTATTTAGTATTTTGTCTGAACCAGTTGATTGTTCTACTCATATGGATTAAATAAGCAATGATTTAGCATAGTTGTGAATCAGTCTGGCTCACTCTTCTTAAGATTTTGTTTGAGACTGTTTGGTAGGGTTAGGGAATTCTGTGCCGTCAGTTGTGCTTAACTGCCTTTAAAAACAAAAGCAAGAATTACAAAATGGCACAACATCTCTGTTAAATATTGAGAACGCCTGTTACAACCAGGTCCTCCATTTAAATGGGAGAACGCAAGCTACTGGTTGGTCGAGCCATCTGACAGTTCTCTATAGAAGGGCTAGCTGTCAGTCTGGTTCTCTGCTGAATCTTGTACAACAGGGGTCTCCAACCTTGGGCATTCGCTGGCTGGGGAATTCTGGGAGTTGAAGTCCAAATATCTTCAAGTTGCCAACACTGATCTATGGGACCGTCTTCTGCCTTATGTATCCCAGCGACCGATTAGGTCCCACAGAGTTGACCTTCTCCAGGACCCATCAGCCAGGCAGTGCCGTCTGGCAGGACCTTGGGGAAGAGCCTTCTCTGTGGCGGCCTCAGCCCTCTGGAATCAACTTCCCCCTGGAGATTTGCACTGCCTCCACCCTCCCAGTCTTTCACAAAGCCCTGAAAACACATCTCTGTCGACAGGCCTGGGGGCACTAGGAACTTTAATATCCCAGGCCCATGAATGAAGAATAATTAGGATGTCTGTTTCTTAAATGTGTAGGAGTTTTTAGAATTAAGTTAAATTAGATTATTATGTTTTTAGTAGTGAGATTTTTTTAGTACATTTAAATATTTAATCATTAGATTTCTTTATGTATTTTATTCTTTGCTTTGAGCCGCCCTGAGTCCCAGATGAAGGGTGGCATAGAAATCTGATCAAATGAATGGATGGATGGATAGATGGATGGATGGATGGATGGATGGATGGATAGATGAATAAATAAATAAAGCAACCCCCTCTGCTATCCCCCCGCTCATATGGGCTACGAGCCATAACGTTAAATTGCACTCGCTGCCGTGGCTCGTAATTTCTTGTGGGACCAGCGCAATTTTGCTTCCGCACCTGTGGAGGTAGCAAAATCGTGCACGGAGCCGCAGGTGCGCCCGTGTTTCAGCATGTGCGGAAGCAAAAAACCTATGAAAATTAATATATTATTATATAATATGCTGATCTTTCCTGCCCCATCATCTGTTCCATCCTTCGCTTTCATCATTTTATTGACCTTTCTTTGCTCAGCAGATTCCTGTTTTGTACAAGTACCTTTCCAGAACCACTTGATAACTCATGGAGTTATTATGCATTTTACATACGCTTACTGTCTTTCATCCGGAAAGCTTTTAACATACCAGCTGTTGTCAGTGAATCAGTAGCTACAGAAATGAAGAATTTCTTTACAATTGAAATGTTTTGAGCAATGTCTATATACATTTATTGACTCCATTTTAAGCCTCTTCTGTTTCATCCTTCACTTTCATCATTTTATTGACCTTCCCTTTTCCCGTTTTGTGCAAATGCATTTCCATAACTACTTGATAACTCATGGAGTAGTTATGCCTTTTACTGTGTCTTTCATCTTGAAAATATTTTAGCAAACCAGCTGCTGTCAGTGTTACAGAAAGTGACTATAAAAAGTGATAGATTTCCTTACTATTGAAATGCTTTGAACATTGTCTATACACATTTATTAACTCCATTTTAAGCTCATGGCAAATGAGTGAGTTTTATAATTTTATATAAAGTTTGGATATGATGCTTTACTAGATCAGCCTTTTTTAAAATATAAATTCCCATATCTCTTTGTGCAAGATTTTTATGGCCTTAGCCCAAATCATAGTCAAAATGCAATCTAGGTTTGTTCAGCGCCTGAAGAAACCTTTTACGAAATTCAAATTTCTGGTTTTTGATTCAGCTAATGAAATATACTTGACATTTTACACTCCAAAATTCTACCACGGATGTCCATGTTTGGAAAATAATCTAAAGTTCTTTTCAGTGCTGCCTATAATATAATTGTAGCTGCAACTTAAAATGGCTTTAAAAAGAAATAAATAGAAGATTGCCCCATTAGTCATACTTGCTAAGTAGAAATTCAATTTAAACTCAGAAATCAATACAGTGGTACTGCTACTTACGAACTTAATTCATTTCTTGACCAGGTTCTTAAGTAGAAAAGTTTGTAAGAAGAAGCAATTTTTGCCATAGGAATCAATGTAAAAGCAAATAATGTATGCAATTGGAGAAACCCCAGGGAGGGTGGAGCCCCTGTTTCCTCCCAGGAGATTCCTAGAGAGGCCTCATGGAGGCTTCTCCCCGCCTTTTCTGGCCCTATTTCCTCCCAGGTGACTCCTAGAGAAGTCCCATGGAGGCTTCTCCCTGCCTTTTCCGGTTACAGTTTCAGAGGCTCTGGTTTGTAAATAGAAAATGGTTCTTGGGTAGAGACAAAAAAATCTTGAACACCCAGTTCTTATCTAGAAAAGTTTGTAAGTACTGTAGAGGCGTTCTTAGGTAGAGATACCATTGTATATTTAAATACCAAAAAATTATATCAAATAGTGAATGTAGGCTATTACATTTATATCATATTTATAAGAATTTGACAGGAATCCTCTCAACACTCTTGGCAATGGGCTTTGGGACAAAAATATACCATATGTAGCCCTTCTGGTGTTATAATAATAATAATAATAACAGAGTTGGAAGGGACCTTGGAGGTCTTCTAGTCCAACCTCCTGCTTAGGCAGGAAACCCTACACTACTTCAGACAGATGGATATCCAACATCTGTTTAAAAACATCTAGTGTTGGAGCATTCACAACTTCTGGAGGCAAGCTGTTCCACTGATTAATTGTTCTAACTGTCCGGAAATTTATCCTTAGTTCTAAGTTATTTCTCTCCTTGTTTAGTTTCCACCCATTGCTTCTTGTTCTAACTTCAGGTGTTTTGGAGAATAGGTTGTCTCCTTTTTGTTTGTGGCAACTCCTGAAATTTTTGAACACTGCTATTGTGTCTCCCCTGGTCCTTCTTTTCATTAAACTAGCTATGCCCAGTTCCTGCAACCGTTCTTCATATGTTTTAGCCTCTAGTCCCCTAATCATCTTTGCTGCTCTTCTCTAGAGTCTCAATATCCTTTTTGCATTGTGGCGACCAAAACTGAATGCAGTATTCCAAGTGTGGCCTTACCAAGGCCTTATAAAGTGATATTAACATTTCATGTGATCTTGATTCTATCCGTCTATTAATGCAGCCTAGAACTGCGTTGGCTTTTTTGGCAGCTGCTACACACTGCTGGCTCATATTTAAATGGTTTTCCACTAGGACTCCAAGATCCCTCTCACAGTTACTACTGTTGAGCAGTATACCACATATACTGTATTTGTGCATTTTGTTTTTCTTGCCTAAATGTAGAACCTTACTTTTTTCACGTTAACTTGTTACGTTCTCAAGAATGCATATTTTCCTGTGAGTTTAAACCTACTCGGGTGAAATAGAAAAAAATATTATTTATTAGCATTTTATCCAGGTCTGACATTCTAAAAATAATCACCAAACGTGGTGTTGGCCATCAGTACATACTTCTGTTATTTTCTATGTAGCAGCCATAAAGAAGCGTGAACAGATTCAGGGCCTTGAGATAGGCCTTTTCTTTCTCTGCCAAAGTTTCAACAACAACAACAACAGAATGCCTCTTGAAATATCTTATTTGTATTTCAAGGGAAGATCACATTGGTGCCAGTGAGGGATTTCTTTGAACTTTATAATCTTTTTGTGCTGTAGCACCTGCTGTTTGGAACAATCTTTCCTCAGATCCCAAAATACATTTGTTAGATTTTAGGAAAGCTTTAAAAACATGCTTTCTCCCTTCCCCTGCCTTGAGTCAGGATGCTAGATGACGTCATCTTTGCTATTGTTGGTTTTAAGGTTAAATTTGGCTCTTACTTGTGAGTTGGACTAAAACTTCTAAAACTGTAGGATTAGAATACCCGCCAGTCGGGCCAAAAGGAATTATATTGTATTGAAATCTACAGTTTCTTGGCAGTTTTTAGGATCCTGCACCTGGGTTTGGAGATTAATATTCAAGACAGACTTCATAATCTTTTATCAGCTGTTCAGCTTGTACCAGAACAAAATACGCTTGTTTGGTCACTGCAGAACTGCTTGTTCTTTTGATACAATGAAATCATAGTTAACAGTCCAGTAAATTGTGTCTTTCCTATATAATAGTGATGGCGAATCTTTTTTGGTTCACGTGCCAAAAGGCTATGTGTGCATGGGCTAGCATGAAGGGTGGGCAGCAGGCAGGATGGGGTGGAACACAGTTCCACTGGCAGAAATGAAGATGTGTGCGCAGCTCCAGCTGACTGGTGGCAGCCACTTCCTGGATTACTGGTCTCAGCTCGGCTCTCCTTTTTTCCCCTCCTGCTGCTGCTGTGCGTGCCTCGCTTTTTTCCTCTTTCCTCCTTCCTGGCCTTGGACGAGCTTCCCTCTCTCCTGCCTGGCTCCCCTCCAGCCTCACATGGCCACCTCCCACATGAGGTGCAAGCAGAAGACGTAGGTGGAATCCGTGCTGGCAGTATTTATGCTTCTGGCAGCACCCGTTCACCTAGTTACCCAGCTTGAGGTGGGGAGCAACCCAGGAAGGAGAGCGCAGGAAATGCAAAGCAAATTGTCACCCCAGCGAGCGACACTGGTAAGGTTGTAAGTCGAGGACTTAACAGTTCACTTGAACGATGATGATCGTTCAAGCCACTCCCACCTGGTCACCTGGCCAGCAAGCCACTCCTACCCAGTCGCATAACCACTAAGCCACACCCACAAAATAAGCCAAACCCACAGTGTGGCAGTAATAAGTTTGGTTGCCCATTACTGGCTAGCATTTACGCATGTGCCCATACCTATTCCCTCTCCCCCCTATGCATGATCACCCCCCCTGCACTGCCCCTGCACATGTGCACAATCACCCCCCTGTCACTGAAGCCTGGGACGGTGAAAAAACAGCCCAACAGGAAAACCAGAAGTTCAGAAAAACGGATTACCAGTTTGCCCATTGTGCTGTTTTTCACACTCTGGAGCCTTCAGGGAAGCTTCCTGAAGCCCCGGAGTGCGAAAAACAGCACACCGGGCAAACCAAAAGTCAGTTTTCTTACACTGCTCAAAAAATAAAATAAAGGGAACACTTAAACAACATAATATAACTCCAAGTAAATCAAACATCTGTGAAATCAAACTGTCCACTTAGGAAGCAACACTGATTGACTATCAATTTCACATGTTGTCAGCACATTCAACTTTGTACAGAACAAAGTATGCAATGAGAATATTTCATTCATTCAGATCTAGGATGTGTTCTTTGAGTGGTTCCTTTATTTTTTTTTTGAGCAGTATATTTTTCCCTCTTCACATGCACAGAATGTTTTGTGCATGAGCAGAGGGTAAAAGAAACCAAATGGCAATGTCTGGGCGGGTAGGCGGAGCTTTGCATTCCTTCACGGCCAGCTTTCCGACGACTGACATGCACAAGCGAACCGGGAGCATTTCACCCCTGGTACTAATCTATTGGACATATTGCAAGCACAACCAAAGCCCAGTTTTATCACAAACATGGTTATTCTATTCTATGCAAAATAGGATCTTTAATCTAGAAACTGCAGAATGATTAGGAGATGCAGTTGTATATTCCCACACTTCAGAATATATTAGGCAAAATATGTATAGCTCATTTAAAAAAAAAATATGTATAGCTCATTTTTTTTTTAAAAAACCAAGATTTGGCGTTTTAATTTGTTAAATTAAGTTTCATTTCAGTTTCAATATGTAATTGTAGAGAGTATTTTGTAATGGAATTTGGTTTTTACACCTTTCCTCTGTTTGAGATTTGGAATTCTTAAATTCCAAATCTCAAACAGAGCCATTATTATTATTATTATTATTATTAGTAGTAGTAGTAGTAGTAGTAGTAGTAGTAGTAGTAGTATAGTTATTATAAATGTAAAGGTAAATGTTTCCCTTGTGTAGTTGTGTCCAACTCTAGGGGGCAGGGAGGTACTCATCTCTGTTTCTTACCAGAGGGAGCCAGCGTTGTCCAAAGACATTCCCATCATCATGTGACTAGCATGATTACGCCGAGGCGCATAGAACACTATTACATTCCCACCAAAGTGGTACCTATTTATCTACTCTCATTTGCATGCTTTTGAACTGCTAAGTTAGCAGGAACTGGGGCATGTAACGGCAACTAAGCCTGTTGCACAGCGTTCAACCTGGGCTGTCGACTTTCCAGCTGACAAGTCTGGCATCTTTAACCACTGAGCCATCACGCCCCCTTACAGTTATTATATTAACCATGAATTGAAAAGCTCTTTCTAGAAGACTATGCTCAATCTTTCATCCATTATTACTCTCCTTGACTATCCTTGTACATGTCAAGGGACAAAATATCCACTGTGGACTTCATAAAATGAAAAGAGCAGAATTTACTTATGAAAGCTGGCGGCATAAACCAGATTTTTTTTAAAAAATAGCTGGACTTAAAATGTGACTTTCAATTCTTTTAAAGTTGCCATATAAATACTTTGTAAATGTAATGAGCAGCAGAAATAACCTTAAGGAACAGGAGAAAAAGTTGCAGCCAAAACTAGGATCAGATTTAAAAAATCAGAGTCCAGATCAGAAATGTAATTTGTGAAAATGTCTCAAACATTCCCCTCTCTACTTCTTCATGAAGAAAATAGGAGAAATGGAGGGAAGCATGTTCAGACTCGCAAGATTCTGTTGCTATAAGGTTACACTAAAAGTAGTATCAGCTTGCACATCTTTGGTTTCCAGGTTTGTTTACCTGGGAAGACTTACAAAAAGAATGAAAAAAAAAAACTTTAGTAGATAATCTGGTATAGACATCATAGCTCAGCATTTTAATTGTTTTTCAGATTCCCAGAAGGGCCCATGCATCTTACCAAAGTTTTATTTATTTATTTATTTTTATTTATTTATTTTGTCCAATACACAATAATACACAATGAAGGTTATAGAGGATCTAGTAGAGAAGATATACGAGATATAAGAGAGACTATAGGACAGGGGACGGAGGGCACTCTAGTGCGCTTCTGTACGCCCCTTACTGACCTCTTAAGAATCTGGAGAGGTCAACCGTGGATAGTCTAAGGGTAAAATGTTGGGGGTTAGGGGATGATACTACGGAGTCCGGTAATGAGTGCCATGCTTCAACAACCCGATTACTAAAATCATATTTTTTACAGTCAAGTTTGGAGCGGTCAATGTTAAGCTTGAATCTGTCGTGTGCTCTTGTGTTGTTGTGGTTGAAGCTGAAGTAGTCTTTGACAGGCAGGACATTGCAACATATGATCTTGTGGGCAATACTTAGATCATGTTTAAGGCGTCGTAGTTCTAAGCTTTCAAGACCCAGGATTGTAAGTCTAGTTTCGTAGGGTATTCTGTTTCGAGTGGAGGAGTGAAGGGCTCTTCTGGTGAAGTATCTTTGAACATTTTCAAGGGTGTTAATGTCTGAGATGCGATTTGGGTTCCAAACAGATGAGCTGTATTCGAGAATGGGTCTGGCGAAAGTTTTGTAAGTAATCAAGAAGGGATGATTCTCTGAATTCTGTGTCTTTCTTTAACTATCCATTGGTAGACAGATGACTATTTTTTTAATTGAAACCTGATAAATCTGCCATCGTCACAAGAGGTTCGCTCTTTGCCATACCACTGAGAAACAAAAATAGGGATGAGACGAATGGTGCTGTCATTGTCCTTCAATCATATGTATTGTTGGAAAGTACAGTATCTTTAAGATTCCAAAATGTTGACCTGTCTAATGAATTGTCCTTACAGGCTCGAAAAGCAAAGAGGCAAAACGACTTCTGGGGAAATTGGGGAGAATGGGGTGAATGCAGCCGGAGTTGTGGTGGAGGCATCAGTCTTCGGCAAAGGCACTGCTACTCACGGAGGTAATAACTGGTTCTTTACAATTCAGTTTTCTGCTCCTTAAGCTGTATAATTTGCAAGAAAGGATAAAACAGACTTTGAATGGAAAAATAAGAAGAGTCTTATGAAACATTAGGCAGCTTTCTGAGACCAAAAGTTGCCTATCGATTTCATGGGAGATGTTTTTGTCTTGTTTAGTTCCTAATGGTGCTTGTTTGGATTATATTTAAATATACAGTATTGGGGATCTGGGTGATTGCAAGAAGTGACTTGGGAATGAAATACATGAACTGGAAGATGTAAGCATCATATCCGAACTTAGTATTAAAAATATATATCTTGCTATTAATAAGGTCAATAATGACTATCACATGGCATACTGGTTATGTTTCCTTGATGAATAACTTTTTGGATAAATCAATCAATTTGTAATTTGATTTAGCCTCTGCTCCAAGTCATTAGATATCTAAGCTGTTGTCTTTCTTGTTCCATCAGTGGTTTGAAAAGAACAAGGTATTAACATTAGTATTGGGCTAACTGAACCTGCAAAGTTCGGGTTTGTACCGAACTTTGTGCAGGTCGGTATATCGAACCCGAATTTTTTTGTAAAAGTTCAGCAAATGTTCGGGTTCGGGTTTGAGTTTGGGAGAGCGCCAGGAAGCGCCGCCGCCTAGCTGTCACCTTCCGAAACAGCCAGGGAGTTGTCGGCCAGTCGGGAGGCGAAAAAGGAGGCGGGGAATCCCACGAGGATATTCCAGGGGCGGAGCTTTGACGTCACTGAGACGTCCTTCCTGGCTGGGTGCCGAATCCGAACTTTGTTGGGTTCGCCCAACACTAATTAACATCAATATTGGTTTTGTTGAAAGAATTACAATTACAATGCTCTTAACAATCGACATTACACAAATACTCAAAGATAAACATAGCAGCAAAACCTATAATGGGATGCAATCTTTTTTGATTCTGACCACAAGGGGCAGAAATGAACTCGAAATAAATTATATTTCCACAGATTTAAGTTGGAAAGTCCCTCTGAATTTTGCTCAAGATTGGCAATTTTTGAGATCAGCAATATCCTGGGAAGGCTCAAAGGTTTTGTAGATGTTACCTTTCTGTTAAAAGAATTTCTGTTAAAAGAAGAGAGATGGAGGAGGAGGAAAACTGATTACAGTGGTACTTCTACTTAAGAACGCCTCTACTTAAGAACTTTTCTAGCTAAGAACTGGGTGTTCAAGATTTTTTTGCCTCTTCTTAAGAATAATTTTCTACTTAAGAACCTGAGCCCAGAAAAATTTCCCAGGAAATTTGAGAGTGACAGGAAGGCCCGGCCAGTTTCCTGCCATTCCCCCTTTAATCCCAGCCATCTCGGGCTTTTCTGGGCTGCCAGAAGAGCCTTTCGGTGGCACTTAAGGAGGCTTTGGTAGTGCAGAGTGAACAAAGCATTTTGTTGCCTCCCGGAGGCAAAAGGGGGTGCTTCACCTTGGCCGAATCAACTCGGCTTCAGCCAACCAAGGAGTCACCACAGTGAAGGAAAGGTGCTGGCTACAAAGCAAGCGAGCGAGAAAAGAGAGGAGCCCTTCAGCATGGGAAGGAAGAGGAACCAAGTAGCAGCAACAGCAACTGCCGCCTTTCAGTCAAAGGAGCGGGAGGTTCCCCCCTCTCGCCCGCCTGGGTTTCACTCTCTGGCACAGTGTATGGGAGGCAGCCTTGCATCGGGTATATGGGAGTCACATGCTCCTCCTCGCTGCCTCAGAGTCCCTCTTTTTTTTTTTAAGCCTTAAAGTTTTGGATTTTTTTATTCCCGTCCCCTCCCCTTCTTCCTTCAGCAGTGACTGTCCTCCTCCTCCTCTTCTTCCTCCTCCTCCTCCCACCCAAATTCCGAGCTTTTATTTCTTTCCTAATGGGGTTGCATGCATTATTTGCTTTTACATTGATTCCTATGGGGAAAATTGCTTCTACTTACAAACTTTTCTACTTAAGAACCTGGTCACAGAACAAATTAAGTTCTTAAGTAGAGGTAGCACTGTATTTGGTAAGATAGCACAAAAACATTTACAGTAGAACCCCGACTTACGAGACTAATTGGTTCCGGAAGGAGGCTCGTAAGTCGGAACGCTCGTATGACGAAACATTGTTTCCCATAGGAAACAATGTAAAGTCAATTAAGCCGTGCAACAAGAAAAAAAACCGCTGCCGCCGAACACGGAAGTTAGCGTTCGGCTTCAGGAGACAGCTGCGAAGCGGCGCGGGTGTTTTAAAATGTCACAGCCGGCCTGGGGGGCTCGGGGGCTTCCCCCCGAGCCCCCCAGGCCGGCTGCGACGTTTTAAAACACCCGCGCCACTTCGCAGCTGTCTCCTGAAGCCGAACGCGGAAGTTAGCGTTTGGCTTCAGGAGACAGCTGCGAAGCGGCGCGGGTGTTTTAAAATGTCGCAGCCGGCCTGGGGAGCTCGGGGGCTTCCCCCCGAGCCCCCCAGGCCGGCTGCGACGTTTTAAAACACCCGCGCCGCTTCGTAGCTGTCTTCTGAAGCCGAACGCGGAAGTTAGCGTTTGGCTTCAGGAGACAGCTGCGAAGTGGCGCGCGTGTTTTAAAAGGTTGCAGCCGGCCTGGGGGGCTTGCCAGCACCACAGCGAGCCCCCCAGGCCGGCTGCAACCTTTTAAAACACGCGGGATACGAGCGCCAAGGAGCTGTCTCCTGAAGCCGAATGCGGAAGTTAGCGTTCGGCTTCAGGAGACAGCTCCTTGGCGCTCGTATCCCAAATGTGAGCTCGGGAGGCGAACAAAAATGTCGCTCCCCTCCCAGCTCTTATCTCGAGTAGCTCGTAAGTAGAGCTGCTCGTATGTCGAGGTTCCACTGTATATTTTTTCCCCTCAGCAAGTGAGATTTGATGACTTCCCAAGTGAATGTCCATGTGAGATTTGAAATAGCTTCCCGCTCATCATCATGCTAGACTTTTTTATGTTTTCCAAAAATGTTTTCCAAGCTTTCCAAAAATGTGCATGATTGTGATCATTGCCTATGAATTCTAATTGAAATAATTAAAATTTATTTTAAAATGGTTGATATCATTATACATTTTTAATTTGCCTTGCAATCTCACCAGTGGTGGGTTGCTCCCAGTGCGGCCCAGTTCTATGAACTGGTAGCCGCAGTTCACTACTGAGTTTCATGTAGCAAAAAATTAATTTGAAAATTATTTATGGCTCTTCCAGGTATAAATATATTTACAATACCCAGTTCTAAACTCTGAAACAGTCTCCTGATCGCTATCAAACTGAAATTCTGGGTTAGTACTGCTTTGTTTGTAAACATAGCAGCCGTGATGGGCAACAGCCGGAATGGCCGGAACCATCATTCCACCAGGGAAAACGGAGCGCGTAAGCTTGTTCTGGTTGCTGCCAGGCGTGCATGCACCATGCACACGCAACCGGAGCAATTCCAGTAAAAAAATACTTGCTTGTTTGCTTCTGCGCATGCAATTTTTGCTGCTGGAAGGACGTCCGCACGCAAAATCTCGCTGCGGCACCTAGACCAGCAGCTGGCAAAAGCAGCCTGCCTGAGCTCCGGTCAAATGCCTACATGCTCTTAGTGCCCCTTCAGGAGGTCACCGGAACAAGTTAAGGGCTGAGCAGGCCACTCGCAGCATGGGGCGATGGCCTGGCAGAGCGGGTGGGGGGAGCCAGCACAAGAGGCGTATGGAGCAGGTGGTGGTGAGCGGATGGTGGGGGGCTCATGGCATGGTGGAGGGGCGAGCCGGAGGAGCAGCCACTTGTGACAGAGTGGGCAGGCTGCTTGTGGTGGCGCCAAGGGGTGGCGGGGGCTCGTAGCATGGCAGGGGCTTGCAGCACGGCAGGGGCTCACGGTGCGGTGGAGGGGTGAGCCGACAGAGCTGCTGCTCACAGCAGAGTGGGAGGGCCGCTCAAGGCAGTGGTGGGGGCTTGCGGCATGGGGGCTCATGGTACAGTGGAGGCAGCTCTTTCAGCTCCCCCCACTGCACCGCACAGGCGAGTGGAAGGGAGCGGACTGGCAGTCCTTACCTTGTTTTGCTGGTTGCATCAGAGGGACTGGCAGCTTTTCTGTCCATTTTCCGACTGTTTTTGCTTCTGCACATGCACGGGAACAAAAAAACCCCAGAAATTATGTGCATATTTTCGGACGAGATTCGGCCTCTTCGCATGTGGTATGGCAGCCTTCTCCTGCGTAGTAGAGACACAGTGACGTCTTCGCTGGCTTGGGCATGTGAGAGTGGATGATGGGTGAATTCCCCAAAATCTCCTGTATGGTGAACTAGTGCAGGGAAAGTGCCCCAGAGGGAGACCACAGCTGCGATATAAGGGATTTAAAGGCCTTGGGCATGGACATAAACAGCTGGGAAACCTTGACCTCTGATCGTTCATCTTGGAGGCTAAAGACGCAGCATGGCCTTCTCCATTTCGAGGAGACACTTGTTCAAGGCCGAGGCAAAGAGGCAGTGCTAGAACTAGCAAAATCTGGTGGATCTGCCCTCAGTGTGGAAGGGATTGCCACTCTCGGATCGGCCTTTTTAGCCACACTAGATGTTGTTTTAGGAACTCTTTCCAGAACACTATATTATAGTCTTTCGAGACTGAACGTTGCCAATGAGAGATGTAAGCATGGTATTTTGCAGACACCAACAAAAGCCTAGATGTTGCATCTATGTAGTAATAAAAATGCCTGAGCCTTGCGTGCTAGGGCAGGCAGAGCTGCACCCATTAATGGCAATGTTCTGGGGGATATGTAGTAGTCTTGTATAAACAAGGCCACACATTAAAGGTGTTGAATACTAACATAACAAATGGTTTTTTTAAAAAAACAGTTTGTTCTAAGGTATTGTGAAATGATTAGATATGCCTTCTAGATGAAGGTCTCTGCCATCAATTCTCTCTCCTTTTTTTAATTAACCTTTTCAATTTGCACGCAGACAGAATTTAAAACCAAGTCTCTCAATAATAACATGTCTGAAGATCTTATTGCTTTGTTTTTGCAAACATTGCTAGAAAGATCTGGTTTTGGGGAGTGGGGTTGCTGTTTTCTTTTTTTAACCAGGCAGAGTCCCTTTCTTTTCATTTATTTGAAATCAGGGAGACTTATGTTTACCTACCTGTAGAAAGAAAAATACAGTCATACCTTGTCTTACGAACCTAATTGGTTCCAGGGGGAGGTTCGTAAGACGAAAGGTTTGTAAGACGAAACATTGTTTTCCACAGGAAACAATGTAAAGTCAATTAATCCGTGCAACCCAAAAAAACCCCCGCAAAAAAACGGAGTTCGGCGACTGCTGGGAAGCCGCGCGGCTGTTTTAAAAGGTGACAGCCGGCCTGGGGGGCTTCCCAGCAACCTCCCGAACCCCGAACCCGGAAGTTTGGCAAAAGTTCGGGGTTCGGGAGGTTGCTGGGAAGCCCCCCAGGCCGGCTGTCACCTTTTAAAACAGCCGCGCGGCTTCCCAGCAGCTTCCCGAAGCCGAGCGCCAAACCCGAACTTCCGCGTTCGGCGACTGCTGGGAAGCCGCGCGGCTGTTTAAAAAGGTGACAGCCGGCCTGGGGGGCTTCCCAGCAACCTCCCGAACCCCGAACCCGGAAGTTCGGCAAAAGTTCGGGGTTCGGGAGGTTGCTGGGAAGCCCCCCAGGCCGGCTGTCACCTTTTAAAACAGCCGCGCGGCTTCCCAGCAGCTTCCCGAAGCCGAACGCCAAACCTGAACTTCCGCGTTCGGTGTTCGGAGACTTCTGGGAAGCCGCGCGGCTGTTTTAAAAGGTGGCAGCCGGGCTGGGAGGCTTCCCAGCAACCTCCCGAACCGAACCCGGGGTTCAGAAAAATTTTGCCTCTTCTTACGAACTTTTTTCGAGTTACGAACCGGCGTTCGGGAGGCTGCTGGGAAGCCCCGCCGCCCGGCTGTCACCTTTTAAAACAGCCGCGCGGCTTTCCAGCAGTCTCCGAATGCCGGTTCGTAACTCGAAAAAAGTTCGTAAGAAGAGGCAAAAATTTTCTTAACCCCGGTTTCGTATCACGAGTTGTTCGTAAGACGAGGGGTTCGTATCTTGAGGTACCACTGTACATGTTTCAGAGCGTAAATTGCTTC
The DNA here is from genome assembly GCF_031021105.1 of Erythrolamprus reginae. Lineage (NCBI taxonomy): Eukaryota > Metazoa > Chordata > Lepidosauria > Squamata > Dipsadidae > Erythrolamprus > Erythrolamprus reginae. Next base: position 88,000,912 of record NC_091950.1, on the reverse strand, counting down.
CAGTGCAATCATAGAATCATGGGTTTGGAAGGGACCTTAGAGATCTTCTAGTCCAGTGATGGCGAACCTATGGCATAGGTGCAACAGGTGGCACGTGGAGCCATCTCTGCTGGCATGCGAGCGATTGCCCTAGCTCAGCTCCAATGTGCACGTGTGTGCTGGCAGCTGATTTTCGGCTAACACAGAGGCTCTTCCTGGAGTTTTTGGCTTCCAGAAAGCCTCTGCGCGGATGGGGGAGGGCGTTTTCACCTACCCCCAGCTCCAGGGAAGCCTTTGGAGCCTGGGGAGGGTGAAACATGAGCCTACTGGGTCCACCAGAAGTTGGGAAACAGGCCATTTCCAGCCTCCAGAGGGCCTCCAGGGGGCGGGGGAAGCTGTTTTTGCCCTCCCTGGGTATTGAATTATGAGTGGAGGCATTTGCCCATGCACAATAGTGCACACCCACTCACTTTCAGCACCCAAGTAAAAAAAAGGTTCACCATCACTGTTCTAGTCCAACCCCCTGCCCAAAGCAGGAGTTCTTACTCCATCCAGGACAAATTGTTGTCCCTATAAAAGGGCTAGCTTTCAGACTGGCTCTCTGCTGGATCTTGAATATAGTTAGAATAAAAAGCTGTTGTATTAAGCCTGTCTCAAGCCTCTTCTGTCCCAGGATTCAAAAGTATATTTGTTCTTCTCTGCACTTTTTGGACCCAAGACAAAATGTTGAAATACCCCACTGAATTCTTCCCTGAATGTAGATATAGTTCCATTGAGGAACACATTCTGGGTACAGTTAGTCAGTCAACTGCAAATCCATTTGGCAGTGGCAATCAAAGTAATAAATTTGGTTTAATCAGGTCTGTGAAGAGTGTGCCACACACACACACATATCACACATATACATATAGAATATTGCTGTAAGAAGAGACTCTTGCAAGAAATACTAAAGAGATTATTAGCATTTTCCTATTCTGATAATTGAACAGTAAATTCCTAAATACAATTTTAGGAAAACAATTTTAAAATTAACCATAAAAATATTTTTTTAGAAAATATGGAGGAATGCTGGATCACTTCTTCCATGGTTTTTCAGCAAGCAAAGATGTAATGGATGTTTGCATAACTTTGATCTTCCAACTCAGAAAAATATAATCATTGTTTAGTCCAGGGAAGAGTATTATTTTTCTGACCCTCTTATTATTATTATTGGGCCAATTTTTGAGTCATGCCATTACATCCACCAATTAGTAGCTGCATACCTGTGCTTTGCTACGAAACTGAACTCCTTAGCATAAAGTAGAATGTCTAAACTCCCAGCCCACAGACTAGATGAATCATGTATGGGCCACACCCACTGGCAGTTGGAACAGAGTTCTTTTCAAGTGGGGAGAGGGAGTAGAATGTCTAACTCCTTAACATTAGAGCATGTTAATAATAATATAAGAAATAACTAACAATCTAATGGTCATTTCAAAAAATCCTTTGTGACCGAGCACCTAGAAGCTAAGAAGAACATAGGTGGCAATTTTCAAGTTTTTAGGCTTTACGGTTCTGGAGATTTCGTGACGATACGTGAGTGGTATTTTGTAGGCAACTCTGTCAACTGAAAAAAATCATTTTTCTATAGCAGAAGTAATGCCTTCAGGAAAGTCCTTTGGATCCTGTGCAATAAGTAACCCCTATGACCTTATTATGATAAAATGTGGATCAGCCTCTCCCAAATTGGGGAATGGATTACAAATATGTCGGAACAGCAAATCCAAAATTCCCAGTTGTGTGGCCAAAGAATGAAAGGCTCATGGTATCAAGAAAAGTCCATAGATCTGAGAGAGTATTTTCCAAAGGTGTGGCTCTAAATTCTCTTTTCTTGCCATTAAGTGTCACTGACTTCAGTAGGATTTGCACATGCAGGAACCATACAACCTTGAATTCTTTCCCATGTGTTCACCTGCCTTTTCAACCAAAATTGGCATCAGAGGAAATTACACCATCCCTTCCCTGAAGCAAACAGTGTACTACCCACTGCAGTGAATTTACCCAATGTCAACCACATTTAGAATTTTTTCACTTTGCACAACATGCTTTTATGCAGCAGGATTCCATTATGATCCGTATCCTATTGTGCCTAGTGGTTTGTTCACTAATGAATTTTGGCAGGGGGAAAAATAGGAACTCTACCCCAGTCTGCCATGTATAGAGATTTACAGTCCTGATATCCTTTAAGCTTCTATCATGAGTCAAGGTACTTGCAGATTAAAAACTTCACTTGGCAGCAGCATCTGCTTAAAATTGAATAAGAGTGCAATTTCACAACCCATTCCCAAATGGCAGGGTTGGAGATTAAATTGCTCAGATCTTATTGGTGGGAATTAATTATGTAGCATTTCTTTATGGTTAATATATTAGTGAGATCACTTTACCACTCTTTTGGGTTATTTAAATGTTACCCAAGGCTTCCAGAATAAAGTTCTTGTGTGACTAAGGTCACAACGTAAAAAAGTTTGACAATTAAATCACCTTATCTGTCAGTTTGGTGCACAGACGAATGATTATTCTTCCTGAAAAAACAGTAATAAGGCGTCTTTGATGCTCTCTGAGTTTGCTTGTATTCTTGCAGACGTTTCATTACCCTAACTAGGTAACATCATCAGTGTTAGAAGGAGTGCTGTTTGCTCTCAGTTTATATTCTGGTGACTTGCCTGTGTGAGTGGGATTAGAGGTTCTTTGTTTGGTCTGTTTACTTTGATGGCTCTTTGGCAGTTTCTTAATTGGAGGATTGCTTACTTGATTGTTGATCTGAAGTTAACCTTGGAGGTATGCTGATCTGGGTGCTGATTACTGAAGAATAGAATAGAATAGAATAAAATAGAATAGAATTCTTTATTGGCCAAGTGTGATTGGACGCCCAAGGAATTTGTCTTTGGTGCATATGCTCTCAGTGTACATAAAAGAAAATATACAGTACATTTGTCAAGAATCATGAAATGCAACACTTAAGGGTCAAATAAGCAATGAGGAAACAATCAATATTAATAAAAATCTTAAGGATACAAGCAACAAGTTACAGTCATACATAAGTGGGAGGTGATGGGTGATAGGAATTGTTAGTATACTGTATGTAACTATGTTGGGTGTTGCAATACAAAAGCTAACAATCTAAGTTTAAGACTGTACCTTTAAGAGTCATTTGCTGGTTGGTCATAAGAGGGAGCCAATGATGTTCCTCTTGGGGGAGTTTACACTAGAGAGATTTATATTTGCTGTGTGTATATTTTGCTTTGTGCAATAACCTGGTTTGTAAACCATTATTAGGATTATATGTGTATGATATTGGACAGTGTAACTACTATTGTTTATTTGCCTATTTGTATATAATAATATTGTTCTATTTTGTACTAAGTCTGATTCACTGACTGGCTAACCCACATTGCTACATTTACTCTGCTTAAAGTTTGTTGAATGTTTATTATATTACCTAGACATTCTAACAGTAATTATGAGAAAAAAACTAGTAGTAATTATAGTGCAGACTTAGTAAATAGTTTGACTGTGTTGAAGGAATTATTTGTTTAGCAGAGTGATGGCGTGAAGAAGTGCTGGAGTCTTTCTTTTTGTTTTCTTTTGGGCTGGTTGATTGTCTCTTTTGCATAGTCTGCAGATAAAGAGAAAGAAGCCTGAATGTTGTCTCAAAGACTGAAGAAGCTTCCTGGATGAGAAGCAAAACATCTTCAAAGAAAAACCAGAAAGTCCAGTTGCCTTTTCATAAAGCAGCTTTGGGACAACTATGACTTGGATGACTGAGAATCTCCATAAACATTAAGCCTGAAAGTTGAACTAATTTATAAGATGGTCAGTATCTTGAGGGAGATAGATTGTTGAAGTTGGGAGAACTGGTTCTACTTCAAGACAGCATCAACTATCCAAAGGTTTCACAGGTCTCCTGATTCAGTCCTGCATTACAAATAGATAAACGGTGCTCCAGTTAGAATTGTCAGCTCGGAAAACATAATTTAAATGAAGGAAACATTTGAATTCTGTTGAATTTTTAAAGTGAATATTCGAGAAAGGAAAGAAGTACAGTGGTACCTCTACTTAAGAACTTAATTCGTTCCATGACCAGGTTCTTAAGTAGAAAAGTTTGTAAGTAGAAGCAATTTTTCCCATAGGAGTCAATGTAAAAGCTAATAATGCATGCAAAACCATTAGGAAAGAAATAAAAGTTTGCTTTTGGGTTGGAGGAGGAAGAAGAGGAGGAGGACAGTCGCTGCCGAAGGGAGAAGGTGAAGTCAAGGGAATCAAAAAAATCCAAAACAGTAGGCCAGTTGATCCGGCCAGGGCGAAGCGCCCTCTTTTTCCTCTCCGCGCCCAGATGCTCCAGGAGGCAACCTTGTGCCATGTGTATGGGAGGCAGCACAAGGGAGTCACCAAAGCAAAGTGGCTTATTCCCTCTCCAAGTGCCCAGAGAAAGGAAAATGCCCCCTTCGCTCTGGGCTGCTAAAGCCTCAAGCGTCACCAAAAGGCTCCTCTGGCAGCCCAGAAAAGCCCAAGATGGCCAGGATTAAAGAGAGAATGGCAGGAAACTGGCCGGGCTTTCGTGCCGCTCTCAAATTTCCTGGGAAATTTTTCTGGGCTCAGGTTCTTAAGTAGAAAATGGTTCTTAAGAACAGGCAAAAAAATCCTGAACACACAGTTCTTATCAAGAAAAGTTCTTAAGTAGAGGCGTTCTTAGGTAGAGGTACCACTGTATATGATTTTTGTCCCCTCTTTTAGCTTTAACAAACCAACAGTATGTTTGAAGTCTGGGAACATTACCTTCTGGGAACCAGGATTCATTCTTTCATTTTACAGGATTAAGGATTTACCTTTTTAAAAGGTAACCCTAACTCCTAACCCTTAGAGAAATGGGGAGCAGAAGATACTACAACACAGTCACACAAAGAAACTACAACACACTGCAAAAGAAACTAGAACACACGAGCACGTAATAGATTCAAACTAAATTTAAACCGCTCCAAACTAGACTGCAAAAAATACAACTTCAGCAATAGAGTGGTCAATTCCTGGAATGCACTAATTGACTCTGTGGTTTCTTCCCCAAACTTCCCCAAATCTTCAAACTTAGATTGTCTACAATTGACCTCTCCCTGTTTCTAAGAGGTCTGTAAGGGGCGTGCATAAGCGCACCACCGTGCCTTCCGTCCATGTCCTACTGCCCTATTGTCTTATGTTTATATAAGCTACTATCTTATACTTGATTGACAAATAAAATAAAATTTAAAAAATGAAATGAAGTGAAAATAAACAGTCCTTTCAACAGTTCCACCCATTTGCACCACCCAGATGAAATTGATGACACAGCTAAACCTCCAGATGATATTAACAACTCGCTAGAAGATTGCAAATGGCCAAAGAGCTGAAGAAGGTGGTTTGTGGGGAGCGGGGGAGGGAAGGAGCCGGCATAGTCAAAATCACAATTTCTTTCGTTTCTTTTTCTTTCTTTCTCTATTTCTCTCTTGCTCTTTCATTCTTTTTTCTTTATCTTGCTTTCTTTCTTTCTCTTGCTTTCTCTCCTTCCTTCCCTCTTTCCATTTCTTTCATTCCCCCTCTCTTTTTATTTCTCTTTCATTCTCTTTCTTTCCTCTTTCTTTCCTTCTTTCTTTCTTTCTTTCGTGGCCAAATGGCCAAAGAGCTGAAGAAGCTTCTCGGATGAGAAGCAAAATGTCTTCAAAGAAAATCCAGAAAGTCCAGTTGCCTCTTCAAAAAAGCACTTTTGGGACAACGATGACCTGGATGATTGAGAATCTCCATAGGCATGGAGCAGAAGAAAATTTCTTGCAACTACTTCCTTGTTAGAAATATTTAAAATGACCTGGCAAAGTATGTTTTGGGCATCAGTAATCACTTAAAAGCTTTTGCTGATTGTTATTGTGTATTTCAGGACAGATGGTGGATCCAGTTGCATAGGACCAGACCAAAGTTATCACTCATGCAACAATCAGGTAATATATCGGTTTGTTTCTTAAGATATTTATAACTGTCCATTTATCATAAGCATGTAATGAATGGGAGTTAGAAATCTGAAAAATTTCACTCATTTTATGGAACTAGATTAAGGTGACCAGACGTCACGCTTTTGGAGGGACAGTCTCCATTTTTGATGATTTGTCCCGTGTCTCGGGGCCTTTGAAAAATATCCCGCTTTGTAAAAAAGTTCTCCTACCCTGAGGCTACGGCGGGAGCCTGGATACTGCGATCCGGAGGCAGCCATGCAGCTCCTCTGCCTGAGGGAGGCTCAGAATGTGCTGGTCGCTTCGGCCTCTTAATCTGGGGGTGGCTTCCAGCAGGGGGAGTGGCACTTCAGGGTTGGCTCGGGGGGGGCCGTTTCAGGGCCCCCCAAATTATGGGATCCCAAATTATGCGGGGGGCCTCCTGCAGCTGCCCTTCTGCTCCAGCCCTGCCCTCCCAAAGGGGCATCGAGGGGCACCCCGGGGGGCTGCAACAGCAGGGGGGGAAAGGAGAACCGAACCAAGACCAGTAATCCAGGAAGTGACAGCCGCTGATCAGCTGCAGCTGCACAAGCATCTTCATTTCCGCCGGTGGAACTGTGTTCCACCCCATCCTGCCTGCTGCCACCCCTGGGTGTGAGTCTGTTTCCTGCCCAAAAGCATGTTTCTCCATTTCTCTAGGGATATTCTATATAATATTCTGCCTTTTATTAATAGTTCCTAAAATATTTTATTCCTCTAGGTGGGAGGGAGTTGCTAACTTCCTACAAAACCTAAAAGGGGGACCTGTTGAAGCAAAAAAGCAACTGATTTGGAAGAATACTCCAGAATTTAGTTTCTGAATTTTTCTCCAAGTGAGGATCTGTTGCTTATATGCTGCCTCTCTTATCTTTTAAAAATGTTGTGTTGATTTATTGTAATTTAGCCTTGATGATATTTGCTATCTCAGGGGCTCCTCCAATCTTGGCAGGCTAGATGAATCATGTAAATCTCCTTCCCAAGCAACTTCCATGAATCCAGTGTCTAAACCCAGAAGGATATTCCTTACAACAATTTTTATTTTATTTTCTATAGGACTGTCCTGACGGCTCCAGAGATTTTCGAGCAGAACAGTGTGCTGAGTTTGATGGGACAGAATTTCAAGGGAAGAAGTACAAGTGGCTCCCGTACTATGGAGGTAATTTATTGATTCCTATTGGAGACTCTTCATAGAAAGTGACAGAAAATCTGGGGAAAACAGGGCAAAACATTTGCTTAGATTTCTTGTCTGGGAACCTTTATTTAAATTATTATTTAACCTGTCCTTCAGCTTAATAAGGAGAAGCAACCAATTTTTTTTTACAAATATCAGTAATGTAATGTTTACAAATATCAATTTAATTTTTACAAATTAAAAATTAAATTGTGAAAATGTTTAATTTAATTTGCTGTTAGAATGAAAGGTACATTCACAGAAAAGGGGAACAGAGTAGAGAAATGGCGAAGGGAAAAGCATGATTGTATTCTAATTCTTAAAATTCCTGGGATAAAACTGATCCATAAAGAAATTTGGAAAAGTAAAGGAATCAGTCAATTTGGTTTCGCGCTTTTGGAATACAGTTAGGTTTCAATTAGGACAGATAATGAATCCCACGAAAAAAAATTGCATTATTCAAATTTACACTGTTGCAAGTAATATTTATAACATACATGATATTTTAATTATTCATATCCTGACAGCAGCTAGAATAGTTTTCACACAAAATTGGAAGGGAGGAGACATCCCTAAGGAAGATGAGGTAATAAGAAAAATTATAGAATGTGTCGAAATGGATATGATGACAAGGCTGTTAAACAATCAAGAAGCACCAGAATTTTATAATATTTGGAATAAATTTTATGTATGTTTAAACAAAAGGAAAAAAACAAAAATTCAAACGATTTAAAAATATGTATCGATATTAGAAATAGCTTTATTTTGTTAATCTTATAGGTAATAATTATATAAAAACAAAAATTCTTCTTTTCATTCGAATTATTAGGTTGATTTTATAAGTTATGAGTGAATTCTTTTCTGTACTGGAAAGACTTCTAAAAAAGTGGGATAATTGTAACCCCAATTAGATGTTAAATGTATGTATGTCTTGTGTGTCTTTTTTATGGAAAATTCAATAAAGATAATATTTAAAAAATAGAACATACATGATAGAATTACAAGGTTGGAAGGAACCTTAGTGGTCGTCTATTCCAACCTCCTCCTCAAACAGGATAATTTATACCTTATTATTATTCTAGGATATATATCATATATACAATATATTACCGTATATTTGTTGTATTTTATATACTATGCACACTGGCCAGCTGGTCTTTGGGTTTCTGCCAAACACACACACATGCACATTCTGGTTTGGGCACTCAGTGCTGAAAGGTTTCACCATCACTGGTCTAGGCCCATGATGGAGAACCTATGGCCTGCGTGACACAGATGTCACATGGAGCCATATTTGAGGGCATGCAAATCTTTCCACTATGTCAGCTCCAGCGCACATGTGCATGCTGGCCAACTGATTTTTGGCCTTCTAGAGGGTGAAAAATGGCCCAATGGGCCTACCAAAAGTCCAGAGGCTTCAATGAAGCCTGTGCGCATCCATGGGGTGGGGGGAGCAGGTGTGTGTGTGCACGTATGCGCAGAGGGAAGACATTGCATGATGGGTGTGGGCACACACATACAAGCGATCGTGCGCACATGCACCTTTTTATCACCCAAGCAAAGGCGTCTAGCAGGATCATTAGAGAACCATCTTTCAGCTGTGGCGAGGGGGGCATTTGCCCAGGTTCGCCTGGTGCACCAGTTGCGGCCCTACCTGGAACGGGACTCACTGCTCACAGTCACTCATGCCCTCATCACCTTGAGGTTCGACTACTGTAACGCTCTCTACATGGGGCTACCTTTGAGGAGTGTTCGGAAACTTCAGATCGTGCAGAATGCAGCTGCGAGAGCAATCATGGGCTTCCCTACGTATGCCCATGTTACACCAACACTCCACAGTCTGCATTGGTTGCCAATCAGTTTCCGGTCACAATTCAAAGTGTTGATTATGACCTATAAAGCCCTTCATGGCATCGGACCAGAATATCTCCCGGATCGCCTTCTGCCGCACGAATCCCAGCGACCGATTAGGTCCCAAAGAGTTGGCCTTCTCCGGGTCCCGTCGACTAAACAATGTCGTCTGGTGGGACACAGGGGAAGAGCCTTCTCTGTGGCGGCCCCAACCGTCTGGAACCAGCTCCCCCCGGAGATTAGGGTTGCCCCCACCCTCCTCGCCTTTCATATACTTCTTAAAACTCACCTCCGCCATCAGGCATGGGGGAATTGAGACATCTTCCCCAGGCCTATATAATTTATGTATGTATGTTTGTGTGTATGCCTTGTTTTTAAATAAGGGGTTTTAGATATTTTTAAATATATTAGATTTCTTATTGTACATTGTTTTTATTATTGCTGTGAGCCGCCGCGAATATATGGAGAGGGGCGGCATACAAATCTAATTAATAATAATAATAATAATAATAATAATAATAATAAATAATCAGTGCCCCGCTAGATGCCATGTGAGGTGTGAATCCTATTCAGGATTGTCTATTTATTTATTTGTTTGTTTGTTTGATTTGTATGCCGCCCCTCTCTGAGGACTCGGGGCGGCTCACAACACATCAAACAAAACAGTATACAATATAAACTACTAGAATTCAATTAATATAATTAACTATTTTAAAACCTATTATAAAAACCCTGGGGCATTAAAAATCATTCATTCACATTTGAACCACAAGTATACATCATACTCGTCAGCCAGAGGTTAGGGTCTAGTCACCCCAAGCCTGACCGCATAGATGGTTTTCAGGTTCTTACGGAAGGCGGGGAAGGTGGGGGCAGTATGGATCGCTGGGGGGAGCTGATTCCATTGCTGACGTAGTAGCTCAAAGCCTGGGACCTTTTTTGTGGGATCATTGATATGTCTTCCTATGCCTGGGTGTTCAGTGACCCATTTGGCTTTCCATTGGGAATTGATGCTAAAGTTGTTGGCTAGATGTTATGCAGGTGCCAGTAGGGGTTTCCTGGATTTGAGTCTTCCGGCTGATAAATGAGGAAGGTTGGTAGAAACCAGTAGGCTCACATAAAAAATGCTACATTGAAGCCTCAGTTAACCAAAACCACGACCACTATACTTGGGTCCATTATATTGATAATTATAATAATAAATGAGATGGAATCGAATGGAAATTTACAACGTGGAATGGAAAGCGGAGTAAATGATAAAGAACAGGTATCAACAAATGGCAAGAAAGGAAAATAGATTTTTGTGTGTGTGCTTGTGAAATAAAGGGAAAGGATATAAAATATTTAAATAGAAATGGTGTGATCTTGTGGAGTAGAGTTCATTAATACATGCAGGGAAGGGAGCGGGGAGTTTTAATTATGAATGAAAGGGCTTAAATGTATGTCAGAAAATATGAATTGGTCTCATTTTGATTCTTGTGGAAGTCTACACAAAAAGGAGATACACTTTGCTGATAATTGCATGTTACGCTCGAGTGAATGGCGATAATGAAAGAACCAGAGATGTGTTTGGGAGGGCAAAAATGTGCCACGCTTGAAATGAATGCCATCCATGAGAAAGATTTGTTCTGCTAGCTGACATAAATGGCTGGGTGGGATAAGACTTGTGAGTACAGAAAAAGTGGTTGGGCTTTTCAAAGGCTCAAGAATGAACAGGAATTATGATTGATTGGTTAATTTCTGCTTAGAAAAAGAAATCTGTTTCGTGGTACACTTTAATGATATGTCTATTCATGGAACAGGAATGCCTTCCAAAGGATGATTCATTTGTTCCTTTATCAGGACTGCCACTGATCTGTGAGGCACCTTTGCACAAAATGTGTTTTGCTACCCCTTCTTCATAATCTTTTTATTCGTTTTTTTTTAAATTATTTTTTTAAATAATAAACAAACAAAACAAAACATATAGACACACTTTATATATATATATATAAAAAGTGTGTCTATATGTTTTGTTTTGTTTGTTTATTATTTAAAAAAATAATATATATAGATATATATAGATAGATATATATAGATAGATAGATATGTAGATTGTTCTGAGTTCGGGTTTTGCCCTGTGTAATATTTTGAGTGTCTATGCGACGTTTCGGTGAAATCACATTCACCATCATCAGGCTGAAGTTTCAAGCTTCGTGCTGTTGTAAAATGGATTTTACAACAGCACGAAGCTTGAAACTTCAGCCTGATGATGGTGAATGTGATTTCACCGAAACGTCGCATAGACATGCAAAATATTACACAGGGCAAAACCCGAACTCAGAACAATCTACATACATATACCCGTGAAAATCTATGAAAACATATATATATATATATACATATATATACATATATATATATACATACATACATACATACATACATACATACATACATACATATATATATATATGTAAAACACAAAATGAATTTGCTTAATATTTTACCATTCTGTTTCCATTGATTCATTCTTTTTCTTAAACGTTAGTTCAATTCTTTTTTCCTTTTCTATCCAGCTATATAATTTCCCCCAAACTGTATAGTAGTCTTTATTTTGTTTATTCTGTAACTCATATGTTAATTTGCTTAATTTAGCACAATCTAGCATTTTCCTAATCACCATTTCTTCATTTGGTATATTTTCCTTTTTCCAAGTTTGTGCAAACACCAACCTTGCTGATGTTAATATATGTGTTATCAAGTAGTAGTCTTCCTTACTATGCTGTCCTCTAATTATTCCCAAAAGATGCATTTCCGGTTTCATTTCCAATTGATAATTTAACATTTCTTTCAACCAGTTTTGAATCCTAGACCAAATTTTTTCTGCTTCTGGACATAACCACCAAATATGATAATACGTACCTATGGTAGATTTGCATTTCCAGCACTTATTATTTATGTTCGAATGAATTTTGGCTAAATGTGCTGGAGCATAATGCCACCGATAAAACAACTTATGTACATTTTCTTTATACGATACCGACAATGCCATCTTATAATTAATTTTTATTCGTTATTTTTGAGAAACGAGGTAGTGGTTAAGACTAGACAGGAAGTCAGCGATAAGCTTTAATGGTGGAGAGGTGTGTGTGTGTGTTGTTTTGTTGCTGCATAGAAGAAGACTACCGGACTCAGTAGTGTCAACCCCTAACCCCCAACATTTCTCCCTTAGACTATCCATGATTGACCTCTCCAGGTTCCTAAGAGGTCAGTAAGGGGCGTACATAAGTGCACTAGCCTGCCTTTTGTCCCCTGTCCAATTGTCTCTCCTTATCTCATATATCTTTTCTTCCCTCATATATATTCTCCTCTATTTTTATATCTTTTATTTATATATAATACTTCATGCCTATTCTTTTCAATATGTATTGTGTATTGGACAAAATAAATAAATAAAAAATAAATAAATAAAAATATACTTGCCATAGCTCATATTTGTTAGGCTGAGCTTCCCAGAACTGTAACAATATGTGCATTGAAAGATGTTAGGAGCATTCATAGTTTCAGATCGCGCAATACATATGATTTCTCTGAACTGATATATAGCATTTGTTTTGGAAGAAGTGAAATCTGATGTGAGCAAGCTGATGCAGCTGGAATGGAGAATAGATTTTTGAAAACTTAATTTGATGCCATTCCCCACCCCATCATGGTGCCTTTGTGTAATCTGATTGCTAGGGCCTTTCCACTTATGATGAAGAATGAGATAACTGTGAAGGATACAAAGATGATAGATTCTGAATATGGCACAGACAGTTGATGGTGTCAAAAATGGCTCGTGGGTAAATAGGCACAAAAGAAAGGAAAGAAATGAAAGAGATTAGAATTATATATATACTGGCAGATTAATCTCCCAACAGAATTGATAAAAGTGACCATAAGAAAAAGAGATTGTGAAAGTGCTTGGAATAGAGAGAACTAAATGATGCATGAATGATGCCACAGAACCATGTTGAGTTTGTTTATGCAAAGCATTAAAATTGATGCTAAGTGGAGTTTAGGAGGATCGTAAAAGTAAATAAGGCAAGCCAGTCAATATTTACAGAGACTGAACGAACTGAAAAATGTATGAATGAATGCATGCAGAGGAAATGGGGGCACTGAAAAAGTTGTGGCTGAAATGAAATTCCCCCGCAAAAAGGAGAGATGAGCTTAAAAAAAATAAAAGGCAGTATGTGAATTGATCTATAGACCTGGTTCTATAAGAGTGGTTCTCAAAGATAAGTTTGGATAAATATAGTGAATGGGGTCTGTTAATAGTATGTACAGTTGGTTTTGCAATATATAAACAAGCTAAAAATGAATGCTTGTATTGAAGTACTATAGCTTTAAGAGGTGATGTTGCAAATTGCCATAAGGGGGAGCCAGAAAGCACGATTCTCTCTCTCTACTCTCTCTGTTCTTTCTGCTGATTCACAGTTACTGATGTAGTAAGTAGTTAGTTTTGTGTTCTGTGTTAGTTTTGATGTATTTGTAAGCTGCAGTGTACAGTATGTCTGATATGTAAGACAAAGACACGTTTGTAATATTATTATTGTATAGAGAGATATTGACTGATTTGAATGTGTATGACCAGACAGTTTAACTTGACTGCTATTTCTAAATGTAAACACTATTTTATAAACTTTAATGTGTCTGTTTTGTATGACTCATATCTCCTGGATATCTGCTGGAATCCTACCTTTCCTCTGTGCATGTCTTTGATAATTCAAGGGTTCTGCATACTCCTTAACAGGGTTAATGTACTTTATTATAATTTAGCTGTATTTACTTTTCTTTTTCTTACCTCTAATTATTTCTTTAATTAAGCTACATTTTGCTTGCTTTTTAAAAATCTTACTTTCTCAGCTTTGCTTAAAGTTACTTAGTCCAAAAGATAACAGTCTGACAGGTAAGTCTGTGATTTGATTATCCATAAACTAAATGGACTATGTCCACCTTGTCACTATTTGCTGAATCCTGTTTATTGAACAAAAGACAATTGGCTGCATTTGCACAATACACTATACCAAAATCAAACCAAAAGTATTATGGCTTAGAATGTGAATGCATTGAAACCCACTAATGTTCTAAGTAGTTTTTCTTTTGATCCATGTCCAAATTAAAGATAGAAACATAGAAACATAGAAGTCTGACGGCAGAAAAAGACCTCATGGTCCATCTAGTCTGCCCTTATACTATTTTCTGTATTTTATCTTAGGATGGATATATGTTTATCCCAGGCATGTTTAAATTCAGTTACTGTGGATTTATCTACCACGTCTGCTGGAAGTTTGTTCCAAGGATCTACTACTCTTTCAGTAAAATAATATTTTCTCATGTTGCTTTTGATCTTTCCCCCAACTAACTTCAGATTGTGTCCCCTTGTCCTTGTGTTCACTTTCCTATTAAAAACACTTCCCTCCTGGACCTTATTTAACCCTTTAATATATTTAAATGTTTCGATCATGTCCCCCCTTTTCCTTCTGTCCTGCAGACTATACAGATTGAGTTCATTAAGTCTTTCCTGATACGTTTTATGCTTAAGACCTTCCACCATTCTTGTAGCCCGTCTTTGGACCCGTTCAATTTTGTCAATATCTTTTTGTAGGTGAGATCTCCAGAACTGAACACAGTATTCCAAATGTGGTCTCACCAGCGCTCTATATAGCGGGATCACAATCTCCCTCTTCCTGCTTGTTATACCTCTAGCTATGCAGCCAAGCATCCTAGTTGCTTTCCCTACCGCCTGACTGCACTGTTCACCCATTTTGAGACTGTCAGAGAGATAGATGATTCAAGCCTAAATTAACTGTGTTCCATCCTTATTCCAGGATTCACATTATTAAAAGTAGGAGATTCTTAATAAAGTTCTGCTTTTCTCCATTTGTAGAAGAATCAACGTAAGCAAACACATAAACCTCAAACAGCAAAATAACGTGTTGCTTTTCAATTTTGCTCGCAGCTCCCAATAAATGTGAATTAAACTGCATCCCAAAAGGAGAAAATTTCTACTATAAGCAGAAAGAAGCCGTCATGGATGGGACTCCTTGTGAACCAGGGACGAATGATGTTTGCGTGCAAGGGAACTGTCATGTATGTATTTGCCTTCGTTCACTTTCAGAAATATTTCCATATTTCCTGCCTTTTTTGACTCACAGATGAACCCTGAACTTGCTCAGACCATATATGGAATTATTTCAATTTATTTATATGGTAATCTAAACTGAAATTTCCAAATTCACATACCGTGACTAGCTTTTTGATTTGTTTGAACAATAGGTTTGTTGACCAAGCCATACTTGATGGCTTTCAGTCCACCTGCTTAGCATTAAAACATTCTATAAATCAGGTCTGAGTCCACATAATATCTCCACCCAGACAAAATCAGGGCTGAAGAGGGCTTTAACTTAGGGGAGGGGTGTAGGCTGCTTTTAAGCAGGTGGGGCATCACACTTTATAAAGATGTTGCAAGCTTCAGCATGCTTCAATATTTGCCCTCCCTAGAGCTAAAGCTAATAGTAAGCCTTCTGTTGGGTTTGTGTATATGTGTGTGTTTTGTGGTGGTTTGCTGAATATCAGCATATTGTCCATGCAATTCAACTCTATTCTGTCTTTTATTGCAAAGATAATTAATAATAATATTAATATTAATAATAATATTAATATTAATAATAATATTAATTATTATTATTATTATTATATTATTATATTATTATTATTATTATATAATTATTATTCTGCTGTCCCCTGGGATTGCGATGTCGAAGTATGGATCATCGACATTGCAATACCAGGGGACAGCAGAATTGAGGAGAAGCGGCTAGAGAAATTAATGAAATACGAAGATCTAAAAATCGAGCTGGAACGACTCTGGCATAAGCCAGTGAAAGTGGTCCCAGTGGTACTTGGCACGCTGGGCGCAGTGCCAAAGGATCTCAGCAGACATTTGAAAACCATCGGAATGGACAAAATCTCCATCTGTCAATTGCAAAAGGCCACTTTACTGGGATCGGCAAACATAATTCGCCGCTACATCACTCAGTCTTAGGTGCTTGGGAAGCACCCGACTGGTGATGAAATATGAAATCCAGCATAGTGATCTCGTTTGCTGTGTTGTATTGACAATAATAATAATAATAATAATAATAACAACAACAACAATAACAATAACAATAACAATAACAATAATAATAATAATAATAATAATAATAATAATAATAATAATAATAATTTATTAGACTTGTATGCCGCCCCTCTCTGGAGACTCAGGGTGGCTCACAACAGCAATAAAACAATATAGATACAAATCTAATAATTAAAACTATAACTAAAACCCATTATCTTAAAAATAATACTACACAATCATAACCACATATAACTTTTAATGGTCAGAAGCGGGGGGCATGTACTAGTTGCTCCATGCCTGGTGACATAGATGGGTCTTAAGGCTGTTGCGGAAGGTAAGGAGGGTGGGGGCAGTTCAAATCTCTGGGGGGAGCTGATTCCAGAGGGCTGGGGCCGCCACAGAGAAGGCTCTTCCCCTAGGCCCTGCCAGATGACATTGTCTGGTCGACGGGACCTGAAGAAGGCCAACTCTGTGGGACCTGATTGGCCACTGGGATTTATGCGGCAGAAGGCGGTCCCGTAAAGGTGCCTTTTATATCTTTTCAACAGATGACTATAAATGGCAGAAGGTCCATATTCTTTGGCCTTAATCAGTCTTCTCTTATTCCCCCGCCCATCTCTTCCAGCCCTTTGTTGGCTATGATAAGGCACGCCTTTAGACTATCCAGAGTGGGGGGGGGGGTTTCCAGTCACTTTATAATTCTGGGTGAGGGCTTGACCTCTTGGAAGTTCCCAGAATAATCACGAGATAGCCAGAAACCTGGGGAAGATTAAAAAGAAGTAGCCTTCTGAAGGAAATTCAGACCTAACAGATTAGATCAGAGGACCCAAGAGACCAAGGATTACTGTGTATTTGTGTTTACTGAGCTGTATGCATCTAAAATCCTCATAACAGGACTGGAAGATAACAGAAAGGGGGAGGAAGAAGATTGTAGCTGTAAAATAAAGAGGTCCCTGAGGATCGTATTCTGCTAGTCCAGTGTTTCCCAACCTTGGCAACTTGAAGATATTTGGACTTCAACTCCCAGAATTCCCCAGCCAGCAAACGCTGGCTGGGGAATTCTGGGAGTTGAAGTCCAAATATCTTCAAGTTGCCACAGTTGGGAAACACTGTGCTAGTCATTGCTAACTTTAAGGGATTGTGCTCATCTCTGCATCAAGACCATTGAGCCAGCACTTTCTGAACACATTTCTGGGATCATGTGGGCACCATGATGTCACGGAGCACTGTAACATGCCACCAAAGTGGTACCAGATGCTGTAGGACAGTGTTTTTCAATGTTGTTAGGCTTAAAGAGGGGTAGGCAAAGTTGGCTCTTCTGTGACATGTGGACTTCAACTCCCAGAATTCCTGCGCTAGCAAAATTGCCTCAGGAATTCTGGGAGTTGAAGTCCAGAAGTCCTAGAAGACCCAACGTTGCCTATCCTTGGTTTAAGATACAGTGATACCTCATCTTACAAACGCCTCATCATACAAACTTTTCGAGATACAAACCTGGGGTTTAAGACTTTTTTGCCTCTTCTTACAAACTATTTTCACCTTACAAACCCTACGCGGCCGCTGGGATGTCCCGCCTCCGGACTTCCATTGCCAGCGAAGCACCCGTTTTTGCACTGCTGGGATTTCCCTGAGGCTCCCCTCAATGGGAAAACCCACCTCCGGACTTCTGTGTTTTTGTGATGCTGCAGCGGAATCCCAGCGAGGGCAGCCTCAGTGAAATCGCAGCATCGCAAAAACACAGAGGTCCGGAGGTGGATTTCAAGGACTTTAGTGTTTTTGCGATGCTGCGATTTCACTGATGCTCCCCTCGCTGGGAAACCCCACCTCCGTACTTCCGTTGCCAGCAAAGCACTCGTTTTTGCGATGCTGGGATTCCACTGCTGGGATTCCCCTGCAGCATCACAAAAACACAGAAGTCCGGAGGTGGGGTTTCCCAGCGAGGACAGCCTCAGTGAAATCGCAGCATCGCAAAAACACAGAGGTCCGGAGGTGGGTTTTAAGGACTTCAGTGTTTTTGCGATGCTGCGATTTCACTGATGCTCCCCTCGCTGGGAAACCCCACCTCCGTACTTCCGTTGCCAGCAAAGCACTCGTTTTTGCGATGCTGGGATTCCACTGCTGGGATTCCCCTGCAGCATCACAAAAACACAGAAGTCCGGAGGTGGGGTTTCCCATGGAGGGGAACCTCAGGGGAATCCCAGCAGTGCAAAAACGGGCGCTTTGGCTGGCAAAAGGGGTGAATTTTGGTCTTGCACGCATTAACTGCTTTTCCATTGATTCCTATGGGAAACATTGTTTCATCTTACAAACTTTTCACCTTAAGAACCTCGTCCCAGAACCAATTAAGTTTGTAAGACAAGGTATCACTGTATATGGATTTCTACTCCCAGCTAGGGGTTGGCTACTGCCCAGACCGGGGGTGGGTGTATGGGATGCAGTGGGGTTGTGCAAATGGAGCTCCACCCCAGCATAGGCCACGCCCATTAGTAAAAATTTTGGTAGCCCTTCACTGCTCCCAGCCAAAAGGATGTCTGGTCCCTTTGTATGTTAAAAGGCCTTTCTGGAAACAGTTTGTGTCAGTGGATCTGCATCTTATAACAACAAACCCAAAGGAGGAATGAAGAATGCATTCTTTTTCCCCACTGGGAGAAGGCTCAGATGCACCTTGATTTTAAACTCTTTTAGCTCCTGTACTTCCACTGTTGGCCACCAGAGGGTTTTCAAGGACCATAAAACCATCAACAGACCAAGACCTTGACTGCTGTGGGGGAAAGAATTACCTACCCATCCCTTGAGTTAGCCTGTATTTTCACAACGTGAATTTTGCTACCCACTTTGTTGACTCTTCTCTTGCTTCTCCTGCCTCTGCCAAATGGTGTCTCAATTATTTATGTGCAGGCTTGACAGCAAAGCTATTGGTACAGCTTTTGGGTTCTTCTTCCTTCCCATTTAAGCCTGAAACCAACCTGAAACCAACCAGAGGGGGAAAAAATAATTTCTTAACAAAAGCACTGTAATTGGTACAAATGGATTGAGGATAGAAACAAGGTAGTATGATACAATTGTTAGTGCATACAAAAACAGATAAACATATAAACATGAAATAGATAATGTTTAAGAGTACTGTATATAAAAACAGATGAGTAAATAAAGTAAACCATTCACATACCTATTTTTAACCCACCTGTCATGCTTATTTATTGATACTTCTGCACATTCATAAGTTGATATATCTGTACTTACCTATCTTATTTATTATATCTATCCTATTTTCTAGAATAAAATACATTGTATTTAGTATATAGATATGTAAATATAGTATACATAAATCTATATCTATAGTTATTTACATATCTATATATTATGTAGATATGTAAATAAGAAATATAATGAAATGGGTTGAGATCTGCAAAAAACTATGGTGATGTATATTTATTTTTAGTCTGCAAAATTCAATAAATAAATCTTTTTTTTAAGCACTATGGCAGGAAGGGTGTAACTCGTGATCCCACTATTGCTCAGCTTCTTCCTGTCCACTCCATTTGGTTGTAACCAGCAATGAATGAAGTTGGTTTTTTTTTGTTTTTTTTAAAAAGCAACAACAATAAATTGATGTCACAAAGGGTGAGATCAGGATATCACTCTTTTCCTTTTTTGGGGTCACAAAAGCCAACTTATGCAGTCCTCTCTATTTTGTTTTGGAAGCAGTGACAAAGAGCAGATCCTACTGGTTCCCTGAAATGTTATTTCAGCCTTGCACAAAATGAGTGAAAAAACAGAACAGGGTAGCATTTCATAACATTTGTTAGAACAGTCTGGCACTGTTCCTAAATGATCACCATTTCAGTTACCAGCCATTACTTTTTCCCCTTCTCCCATAAAGTAATCTGGTCCCATGCCACGTAGGGCTTTATAGGTCATAAGTTACCAACTCTTTTAATTGCGTTCGGAGGCCAATGGGCAACCAGTGCAGCTCATGGAGTGCTTGAGAAACATGAGTATATCTTGGCATGCCCATAACTGCGTGCGCAGTTACCCTACAAAATACCCTACGAAACTAGACTTACAATCCTGGGTCTTGAAAGCTTAGAACTATGACGCCTTAAACATGATCTAAGTATTGCCCACAAGATCATATGCTGCAATGTCCTGCCTGTCAAAGACTACTTCAGTTTCAACCACAACAACATAAGAGCACACAACAGATTCAAGCTTAATATTAACAGCTCCAAACATGACTGTAAAAAATATGACTTTAGTAATTGGGTTGTCAAAGCATGGAGCTCCTTACCGGACTCTATAATATCATCCCCTAACCCTCAATATTTTACCCTTAGACTATCCACGGTTGACCTCTCCAGATTCCTAAGAGGTCAGTAAGGGGCGTACATAAGCGCACTAGAGTGCCTTCCATCCCCTGTCCTATAGTCTCTCCTATATCTCGTATTTCTTCTCTACTATATCCTCCATAACCTTCATTGTGTATTATTGTCTATTGGACAAAATAAATAAATAAAATAAATAAAATTTACCACTTGCAATCTCCGAACGCTCTTCAGAGGTAGCCCCATGTAGAGAGCATTGCAGTAGTTGAACCTCCAGGTCATAAGAGCGTGAGTGACTGAGAAGACACTCCTACTCCATGTTTATGTTCATTTTCTCTCCAAAATGCAAACATCTGCTCTTATGAATCTCTTATAAAAGCTGCTTGTCATGGACATGCTGCAATCGTTGTAAATGTGTGCCAGCTACTAAATGCCTCAATTTAATTCTTCTGCCACATATCTCCCAGAGACCAATTAGATCCCACAGGGTTGGTCTTGTCCAGGTCTGGCAACTAAGCAGTGCCGGTTGGTGGACCCGCAAGGGAGGGCCTTCTCTGTGGCAGCCCCGGCTCTTTGGAACCAACTACCTCACCCCCCGATGTCTGCACTCTTCCCAGCCTACTGACCTTTCGAAACTCAGATCTCTACTAAGGACATGTTTATGTAGGAAGAAGCTATTTACTTGGACAGCTGGTATGTGAGAGGGCTCTGGAGGTACCAAACTAAAGGGAGTAATAGGCAGTTTCATTAAAGCCACCACATCAATAGTTAGCTAAAAAAAACACCAGACAGTGTTTTAATTTTTATCAACTGGTCAATAGTGGTTGCATAAGCATTAGCTAAATTAAATCTCTAATGTCATACCCCCATGGGCTTGACTTTCCTACAATTATTATATCCCAGGGTATTTGAAAGCCAACCTTCTTTGAAATATCAGTGATGGAAAGATCTCTTAAAAATCTAAATATACACATTCATTGCCAGATGTCTGGAAAGTAAAGTCGCTGATGGACCTGATAGGTATTAAGTCTGTTTTAGAAAGATGTTCTGAGAAAAGTTATGAAACATACAGCTGCTGTTGTCCTGGCCTTGATATCCCCAGAGATCTGAAACCCACACTGCATTTTGAATATAAATACATTAGAAAGTGTCCAGAGATGCTTTACGAGAAGAGCCCTCCACTCTTCTACTCGCAACAGAATACCTTATGCAACCAGACTTGAAATCCTAGGCTTAGAAAGCTTAGAACTACATCACCTTCTGCACAACCTAAGCATACTGTAGCTCATAAAATCATCTGCTACAACATCCTTCCTGTCAATGACTACTTCAGCTTCAACCACAACATTGCACAAGCACACAACAGCTACAATCTCTAAGTGAATCACTCCTTAACTTGACTGCAGTAAATACAACTTTAGCAACCAAGTGGTTAATGCCTGGAATTCACTACCTGACTATAGTTCCCTCACGAAACCCCCAAAACTTTACCCTTAAACTGTCCACTGTTGACCTCACCCAATTCCTAAAAAGTCAGTAAGGGGCGCGCATAAGCGCACCAGCATGCCTATCACCCCTATCCTAAGTTTCTCTCTTATCAATACCCATCTCATGTTCTGTCGGGCTCTCTGGTAGAATCCTCCCAAAAATTCACAGGTACAAATTTCAGACACACACACGTTTGAAAATTCAAAACAATGTTCTTTATAATGAAAATTCACTTAAACTAAGCCCTCTTTTGGTATAGCAAAGAGCACTCGTCTCCAAACAAACTGGTAATTTATGCAAGTCCCTTATCAGTTCTGTGATACTTAGCTTGCAGCTGTGAGGCAATTCAAAGTCCTTCTTTCACAAAGTGAAACACGCTTTGCTCTGGTTTAGTTTCAAAGCAGGGAAAAATCAGCACACAAAAAGTCAAAGTCAGTAAAGCAGTCATGAAACACAACAAACGATCAGATAATCCTCCACAATGGCCAAACCCACAGGCTGCTATTTATAGCAGCCTCACTAATGACCACAGCCCCACCAAACCACAGGTGGCCTCATTTTCTTTGATAATAATCTCTCAGTTGTTGTTGCCTATGCATCGCTCTCCACATGCGTGGCTGTATCATTAACTCTTGTTCTGAATCCAAGGAGGAGCTAGATAATTGATCTCCTTCTGAGCTGTCTGCCACACTCTCCTCCTCCCTGTCACTCATGTCTTCTTGGTCAGAGGAGCCTTCATCATCAGATTCCACCGGGGGCAAAACAGGCCTGCAGCATGTGGATGTCTCCCCCACATCCACAGTCCTTGGGGCAGGAGCTGGGCCAGAGCTAACCACAACATCCCATGTATATAAACAATGTTATATCTACTGCAGGTATACTACCAAAACGTACTTGACAAATGAAATAACTAACTAACTAACAAACAAACAAACAAACAAACAAACAAATAAATAAATAAATAAATAAATAAATAAATAAATGTTCTGAGTGGGAAAATCAGTATTCAGTTAAAAAAAAAGAGGATTTGAAAGAAGAATCACTATTTATATATGCGCTCATCTGTTAGTTTAAATCAGTTTGTCGTCATCCTTACTATGAAGTGTCTTATCTTTCTATTTTCTGATAGCTGGACCTGTCCATCTCACCTGTGGTTGGTTTGAACTTTCCTATTTTACAGGCTGTTGGCTGTGATAAAATGCTGGATTCTTCCAAAAAGGAAGACAATTGCCTGCAGTGTGGTGGGAATGGAAGAGCTTGTACTGAAGTCAAGGGACTCTTTGATGTGCCCAACCTTTCTAAAGGTACTGTAGCACTGTTTTGGCACCATAGATTAATACAGGTAGTCCTCATCTTACGATCGCAACTGAGCCCAAAATTTCTGTTGTTAATTGAGATATCTGTTAAGCGGGCTTTGCCCCATTTTATGACCTTCCTTGCCACTTGATGAGTTGGCAACTGGGTTGTTAAGTGAATCTTGCTTCCCCAGTGACTTGATTTGTCAGAAGGCCGCAAAAGGGGATCGCATGACTTTGGGACAACAGCAGCAGTCGTAAGTACAAACCAGTTGCTGAGCATCTGAATTTGATCACATGACCATGGGCAGGCGGGGGTTGCTACTTACCACCGCTACTGGTGCGATGCACTTGCAGCTTTGGGTTGACAGTGTGAATGTGCGTGCGTCCCAGCGATATTTTGATTCTGCACATGGGCAGGAAGAAAAATCTTATGAGAGGACATGTGCGTGTGCACGATTTTGATTATTTTTGCGCATGCGCAGAAGCAAAACATTTCTGAAATTTTCCTGCGCATGCACAGAAGCAAAACGTTGCTGAAATCTTCCTGCGCATGCACAAAAGGAAAAAATTGCTGAAATCTTCCTGCATATGCACAAAAGCAAAATCTCACTGCGCACGCTGAAGATGCAGAGCTATGCGTACAACTCCATTTTCGCTACTGGTGCACAAGGTGGCCCGTACTTGGTAGCAACCTGATACTGATCATGGGGATACGTCAAAATTCGTAACTTTGAAAAACGGTCATAAGTCACTTTTTTCAGTGCCGTTGCGACTTTGATCGGTCGTTAAATGAACCGATGTAAGTCGAGGACTACCTATATAGCAGAGTTTAGGCTGGGGTGGAGTTGTGATGGATCGTTCCTATTAATCTCTTTATATCTTTAAAGCTAAAGTCAATAACTGTAACTCAGGAAGGATTTTACTGTAGCATGTCTGCGGTGTGATGCATTGAAGTCACTGCCTTGTGCCATATTACATCAATTACATGCAAGGGTAGCTTTATGGGTAATATGAATACGGATGGAGACAGTTCAAAATCAGTGGAGTAGTTACAGCAAGATTTATATCTTTTCCCATGTAGCTTCTCTGCACGAAAGAGTGACTTTACCCTGGCTTCCTTCTCTATTATATTCTCTCTCAGAAAATGTATTTATTCTGGCTGATTTATTCTGTTCTTATAGGCTACAATCAAATCTTTGTCATTCCGATGGGAGCCACAAGTATCCAGATCAAGGAAGCAACCCCTACCAGGAACTTCCTGGGTAAGAAGTTGTTACTGCTCTTGGTATATGACTTCCACCAGCTCATTTAGTTATAACTTAGTACAGGATAAAATGGATCTACACATTCAGAAACATTACGTGGTACCATCATCCGGGTATTGCATTATTAATAACACATATGAGAGCATAATAGGATGCAATTGGTGGATGTCAAGGTTGAAATGCTTCTGGTTCGCTCGTGCCTGTCAGTCGTCAGAGCCAGTCGCGAAGGGAATGCAAGGCTCCACCCACCTGCCCGGATGCTGCCACTTGGGTTCTTTTACCCTCTGCGCTGGGGTGGGCTGCTAGCCGGAACGCTAAATTGGGCTCGCTGGTAGATTTTTAGCAAAATATCATACCTCTACTGCAGAGGTGGGATTCAGCAGGTTTTGATCAGTACTGGAGAACCAGTAGCGGAAATTTTGAGTAGTTCGGAGAACCGATGCCACCTCTGACTGGCCCCATCCCCACCTGTAGTAAGAAAATTTGAATCCCACCACTGCTTCTACTCCACCCACCCAAAAAACCCCATATCGATATGTTTATAATAACCACTTCACATCTGGGCAATCTTTTGCAGCATTAGAGTCTCAGAATTTTACATCACTGTCTTTACTATTTTTTTTTTTTGGCGGGGTGTATACATTTTTTAATTTTTCTCCAATATACAATAAAACGTAGATAAAGTCATAAAAAACACAGCATCAGTGTCTAAAAAGGTAATGTATAGCATTTCCTTCTTAAATCAAATATTCAAAAGAGCATCTTAAAACATATTTTCCCTTTAACCAATTCTCTCTTTCTTTCTGAGATATTTAAAATTAACTGCAAATGAAAAGCTATCATGTATAAAAATCATAAGCTAATGTATTGGCAGTTCTGTGTTAGCAAAAACTTCAGAAGAGAAGGATTTAGGGGTAGTGATTTCTGACAGTCTCAAAATGGGTAAACAGTGTGGTCGGGCAGTAGGAAAAGCAAGTAGGATGCTTGGCTGCATAGCTAGAGGTATAACAAGCAGGAAGAGGGAGATTTTGATCCCCTTGTATAGAGCGCTGGTGAGACCACATTTGGAATACTGTGTTCAGTTCTGGAGACCTCACCTACAAAAAGATATTGACAAAATTGAACGGGTCCAAAGATGGGCTACAAGAATGGTGGAAGGTCTGAAGTATAAAACGTATCAGGAAAGACTTAATAAACTCAATCTGTATAGTCTGGAGGACAGAAGGAAAAGGGGGAACATGATCGAAACATTTAAATATGTTAAAGGTTAAATAAGGTCCAGGAGGGAAGTGTTTTAATAGGAAAGTGAACACAAGAACAAGGGGACACAATCTGAAGTTAGTTGGGGGAAAGATCAAAAGCAACATGAGAAAATATTATTTTACTGAAAGAGTAGTAGATCCTTAGAACAAACTTCCAGCAGACAGGGTTGGTAAATCCACAGTAACTGAATTTAAACATGCCTGGGATAAACATATATCCATTGTAAGATAAAATACAGAAAATAGTATAAGGGCAGACTAGATGGACCATGAGGTCTTTTTCTGCCGTCAGTCTTCTATGTTTCTATGTTCAATATCTCTCCCCCTATACAATTAATGTTCCTTTATCTACTAACTACTAAGATGCGGAGAGGGGCAGCATACAAATCTAATAAATAAATAAAGTTCCCTAGCTCCAACCTTTTTTTTCCCCGTTCCCTTTTTTTCACCCTAATCTCAGCCATCAAGAACGTACAAGGAACATACTATCTGAATGGGCAATGGACAATTGAGTACAGCCAGGCTTTGCCGATTGCTAGCACGGTGGTGCATTATGACAGAGGTTCAGAGGGGGATCTGGCTCCAGAGCTCCTACATGCCCGAGGTCCCATCACCGAGCCTTTAATAATTGAGGCAAGTACAGTAGCTGTGAATACTTTCCTGTTTTCTTACAGCAGTGATGGCCTACCTATGTCACGGGTGCCACAGGTGGCACACCGAGCCATATCTGGTGGCACGTGAGCAGTCACCCTAGCTCAGCTCCAACATGCATGTGTGTGACGGCCAGCTGATTTTTGGCTCGCACAGAGGCTCTGGGAGGACGTTTTTGGCTTCTAGAGAGCCTCCCGGAGGGGTGGGGGAGGGCGTTTTTAACCTCCCCCAGCTCCAGGGAAGCCTTTGGAGCCTGGAGAGGGTGAAACACGAGCCTGCTGGACCCACCAGAAGTTGGAAAAAAGGCAATTTCTGGGCTACAGAGGGCCTCCTGGGAGCAGGGGAAGCTGTTTTCGCCTTCCCCAGGCATTGAATTATGGGTATCGGTACTCATGCATGCGCAATAGCGCACACCTTTGCTCTTTTGGCACCCAAGAAAAAAAAGGTTCGCCATCACTGTCTTAGAGGTTTAACCCCTGAGTTGTGCATAGATGTTCTGGATAATTATCAAGAATAATCCAAACAAGGGGATTCCACCAGTTCATGAATCAATAAAATAGATTGATGGGGGATCTTCCATTTTTTTGACTGAACAACTATTAGAAAAAGAGTAAAGGAGAACTGGCCTTGAAGCTTATCTCCATTTCATGCAGAAGTCAAACAGTAAATAGATAACTTATCTGTCATGGCATTTAGATCACTTTAGTTCTTCATTCCGTAACCCCAACAGTGTGCTTAGATGAAATGAGTTTTGTCACATTCGGAGGATACACGGTTACGAAGACTACAGGAGTTTAACAATTGTTTCTTGATGAATAAAGAGAAAACGTAATCTTTCTTCATATCCAGCAAGAAGCCACTTTATCCTTTCTATTGTAAGCAAAGTATTCAAATGATGATCTATCAGAGTCAGGGAAGAAATACTGCCGGAGATGAATAGCAGGCAGGAAAGGAATAACTTTGGCAAGGATCTGAGTGATGTGTGTGTAAGACTTTGAGTCTGTTTTTGACTCCAAGCAACTGAACAAGTCCCTGCACTTTCTTGGCAAGGTTTGTGAAAAGTGGTCTGCCGTCGACTGCTTTCTAGGGATGAGACGGAGTGATTGGCCTAAGGCAGGGGTGTCAAACTCAATTTGATTGAGACTCGCATCAGAGCTGTGTTTGACCTCGGGGGAACTGAGGGTGTGGCCAGCTCAACATCAGTCATTGAGGCTCTGGTTTTGGCCGCCACAGCCTCCTGCAGCCCTCTGCCAGCAAAAACAGAGCTGGGTGGGCTATGTGTGGCCTCCCTGAGCTCTGTTTTTGCTGGCAGAGGGCTGCAAGACGCCATCATGGCTGAAAATGAGCCCCATGTGGGTCATAAATGGCCTCCCTGAGCTCCATTTTCACTGGCAGAGGGCTGCAAGAGGCCATCAGGGCTGAAAATGGAGCCCAGTTGGACCATGCCTAGGCCAGATCTAAGCACCTCAGGGCCAGATCTTGAGTTTCACATCCCTGGCCCAAGATGACGCAACTGGCTTGTGCCCAAGCAAAGACTAGAACTCACAATCTCCTAGTTTCTAGCATTATGACTTAATCAAATTGGCTCTGAGTGACAGACAGTTTTCATAAATAGCAGACAAAGTTTATTTATTTATTTATTTATGCCATTTCAAAACCTGCCATCTCCCTCACAGAGGGAGGTTGGAACTTGGACTGTAACAAACAGATGAGTAATTGGTATTTTAATTAATTAAGTAATTAACATATCAGGGAAAAGAAACTAAGCTGATCTTAGTTTTCAACAGGTAGACCAGATTTTTGGTTTGTGTCTTTGAAAGAGGGATATTCCTGTCATCTAAACATTTATGTGCAAAAGTCCAAGCTTGGCCACTACATGAACTGGACCAGTAGATCAGTGTTTCCCAACTTGGCAACTCGAAGATATCTGGCCTTCAACTCCCAGAATTCCCCAGCCAGCATTCGCTTCCTGGGGAATTCTGGGAGTTGAAGTCCAGATATCTTCAAGTTGCCAAGGTTGGGAAACACTGCAGTAGTTAATATCTTGCTAAAAGTTTAGCAGAAACAGTGCATTTCCTGACACCTGCTTATCTTCTTTCTTTTTCAGCTTATCAGCCAGGAACGAAACCAAGGAATACATTATGAATACTATTTGCCATCCCAGGCGCAAACCTCAGGCTACAGCTGGGGCTATGGCTCCTGGAGTGATTGCAGTGCTGAATGTGGTGGAGGTATATGCCAGTACCTCGCATTTAATATTATTGATTTGCCTAAGTAATGCTTCTCAATCTATGTGTACAGATCACATATTGATCGGTGAGGATATTCTAGATAGTTTGTAGTCTCAGTATATACACTGCTAAAAAATAAATAAAGGGAACACTTAAACAACACAATAGCACTCCAAGTAAATCAAACTTCTGTGAAATCAAGCTGTCCACTTAGGAAGCAATACTGATTGACAATTGATTTCACTTGCTGTTGTGCACATTCAACTATGTACAGAACAAAGTATTCCATGAGAATATTTCATGCATTCAGATCTAGGATGTGTTATTTGAGTCTTCCCTTTATGTTATTTTTTTATGTCCAAGATTTGACTGTTTATTCAATTGGCCAAAATCTCAAATAATTCACAAATCGCACAAAATGTTGGCAAGCTCACTCAAAATTTAGACAGGAATATTAGTTACGTATGAGAATTGGCCTTCATGCTAGATTTCAATATTAAATTAACTGCTATACTGAACCACTGTAGTGTTGATTGTAAAATGATCTCTATTTTATATCTTTCCCCTCTTAAAGCATTTAAACCCATTTTTAAATAAAATAAATGAATTGTCAAGATGATGGTAAGCAGAAATCTTCCAGTTTAGGAGAATCACAGCATAATGTCAGCGTCCCAATTAACATCCGAGAAATAAATCACAGTCTGATTTATTGGCCTTCTTCCAAGTTCCAATTTATTAACAGAGCCATGTGGGATACGAATTGTAGTCACAAAGATACTAACCTTTCCTACAGTTCTCACACCCTCAAGTTATCAAATATCATCTAGCAAATGCTCTGTTCTCCACATCGGCAAAAAGAATCCGAACCTCGTATACAAACTAAATAAACAAAATCTGACAAACAAGCCCCACTCAGTAAAAGACCTTGGAATACTAATATTAAATGACCTAAGTGCCAAAGCCCACTGCAACAATATTGCCAAAAAGGCTTCTAAAATTGTCAACCTGATCCTACGCAGCTTCTGGTCCGGCAATTTTGCCAGACCCAACCTCGAATACAGCTAACCTGTCTGGAACCCACACCAAATTTCGGATATCAACACCCTAGAAAAGGTCCAACGATACTTCACCAGAAGAGCCCTTCACTCCACCACTCGAAACAGAATACCCTACGAAACTAGACTTACAATCCTGGGTCTAGAAAGGTTAGAATTACGACACTTTAAACATGATCTAAGTATTGCCCACAAGATCATATGCTGCAACATCCTGCCTGTCAACAACTACTTCAGCTTTAACCGCAATAACACAAGAGCACGCAACAGGTTCAAACTTAATATCAACCACTCCAAACTTCACTGTAAAAAATATGACTTTAGCAATCGAGTTGTTGAAGCATGGAACTCATTACCAGACTCTGTGGTGTCAACCCCCAACATTTTTCCCTTAGACTTTCCACGGTTGACTTCTCCAGATTCCTTAGAGGTCAGTAAGGGGCGAGCATAAGTGCACTAGTGTGCCTTCCGTCCCCTGTCCAATTGTCTCTCCTATATTTTATATACCTTTTCTCCCATCCATATATCCTTCCTCTACTCTTCATAGATGCATTCTATTCTCATATTTCTTCTATCCATTCCCTGATATTTATTACTACACGTTTTTATTCTCTTTAACTTTCAATTTGTATTGGACAAAATAAATAAATAAAATAAATAAATAAAATAAGTTCATCAGATGGACCACTCCGGTTCTCTCAACGTCCACGATCCTCCCCTGTATTTCCATCTGGTGCTCAACAAAAGATGACCTTGAATCTTTGGAAGGGATTTGTTGTGGCTAGTATTTTCCCCTCTCGTGCAACCACCCCTCCCCAATTCCCACAGTACTATTCTACTTATGGCAGGCCAAAGTTTCCAACTCAAAACGATGACTTTGGCCTGACACATAGAATGGGTGAAAGCAATCTTCTTCTGCTTCAGATACTATTTCAACTTTGCAAGATCGTACTTGAGTTGATCCTACCTGGACCAGAGATTTAGTCTTCAAAGTTGGGCCCCGCCTAAAGATTGCAAAAGATAGGATGGATAATAATGTAGATAGATCCGAAGGATTTGGCTTGCTTTGAGTAGAGTATTATAAGGAATGAAATAAATGAGTTGAGCCACAAAATATTACCGGTAAGTATGGTCTTGTTTTTCCGGGCAATTATACAGTAAATTGCCCCAACTCAGGAGAGAATTGCTGGGTTTTAAACCACCCATTTTTGTTAAAGACCTAGGAGTAATATTAATAGGAGTAATTGTTGGGCAGAAAGAGTTTTGTGCACACAGAAGTTAACCCACCAAGTAGCCACAGTTAACCACTATACCTAATTGAAGTCTTCAATTAAACACAGCAGCAGGCTTTCTTGTAAAAATATATTTTACTTTCTCTTTTATCAAACTGCTTGTCTAACTAAACTATCATACAATACTTTCATATAACTCTTATTAAATCCACCACTTCAACCACTAAGCACTAACCACTAGCTACAAACCACCCACTGTAACAAACCACTCTGTATCAAACCACTCTGTGTAACAAACCACGCCCATACAAGGGTGTTCCTCCTTATATAGGATACAGCCAATCAGGTTTATTTTTATTTTATTTTATTTATTTATTTATTTTGTCCAATACATAATACACATTGAAGAGAAAGATATGTAATAATATACGTAAGTAAAGAAAAGAATAGAAGAAAAGATATAAAAGTATAGGTGAACATATTTGAAAGGAAGAAAAGATAAATGAGATAAGGAGAGACAATTGGACAGGGGACGGAAGGCACACTGGTGCACTTATGCATGCCCCTTACTGACCTCTAAGGAACCTGGAGAGGTCAATCGTGGATAGTCTAAGGGAAAAATGTTTGGGGTTAGGGGTTGACACTACTGAGTCAGCAGCACAATTAGCAAACCCATGATTACATGCTGATTGTGGCTTACATCAGCCTCTCACATGGTTACAAACCATTTACTTGCATTGTGATATCACCATCAGAAATGAACTTATTTCTGACAGTAATAAATAGGAGGAAAAATTCTCCCCCACAAAATACACAAAAGTGCCCCCCAAAATTTGGCAGTGATCACTCTGGGAGCTGCAAAAGGGATGCCCTCAGAGACATTGCCCTGTGCGGGAAGGTTAAGGGGAGCAAATGACAAAGCAATGTTAAGCCATCATGATGCAAGCCCCATCTCTCTTGTTATGATCTCACACATCCATACAAAGGAGAAGGCCTTGTATCACAACAGCATGATGCTGCGTTGGTCATTTGCAAAAAGGCACTTGCATCCTGTGAACGTCTGTTGAGTTTGTTTTGGGAAGCTACATGTGACTCAGGCTCTGACAAGAGGTTAACAGGTTGAGCACAAGAAGTGTAGCAATATTACTTCTGCAATTCCTGATGCCCCCCCCCCCATGAGCGCCTTACTAGTTTTAAGAGCTGATATTATAATGATTGTAGATGCTGCTTTCCTGAAGTGACTTTGTGTTCTTGTTGGCATTTTTCTAGTGTGTTATTCTAATGTCATGGGAAAACCTGGTTTGAAGGGTAGAACAGAGAGACAGAGAGATAAATAATTAGATATACACTGCTGCTCAAAAAAAAAAAAGGGAACACTTAAACCAGTGATTTTCAACCTTTTTTTTAGCCACGGCACATTTTTTACATTTACAAAATTCTGGGGCACACCACCAACCAAAATGACACTCTAAGACACTCTCCTCTCTTTTTCCATCCCTGTCTCTCACCCCCCCTTGTGTGTGTGTGTATACACACTCTTGAACCATTTCCAAAAACAGGTGAGGGCTGGGGGGTTTTCTCTTATTCTTTGGGTGCTTTTTATCATATGCTTTAAATCAAGAGTCATTTCTCTCTCTTTGGTTTCTCTCTCTTTCCTCTCATTCTCTGTCTCAATCATTTTCTCATTTCTCTTTTTTCCCTCCCCTTTTTGGTCATTTCTCTCTCTCTCTCTCTCCCTTCCTCTCCTTTTCTCTCTTGCTTTCTTTCTCTTTCTCTCTTGCTTTCTTTCTCTCACTCTTGCTTTCTCTCTTTTCTTTCTCTCTTGCTTTCTCTCTCACTCTCTTTCTCTCTCTCTTGCTTTCTTTCTCTCTCTCTCTCACTCTCAGCAAAAAGTTGCGAGACCAGAACCTGAGCTTCCTGCTTCGCGGCACACCTGACCATGTCTCACGGCACACTAGTGTGCCATGGCACACTGGTTGAAAAACACTGACTTAAACAACACAATAGAACTCCAAGTAAATCAAACTTCTGTGAAATCAAACTGTCCACTTAGGAAGCAACACTAGTTGACCATCAATTTCACATGCTGTTGTGCACATTCAACTTTGTACAGAACAAAGTATTCAATGAGAATATTTTGTTCATTCAGATCTAGGATGTATTCTTTGAGTGTTCCCTTTATTTTTTTGAACAGTATATTAGTGTCAAGCCAGTGCAGAATTTGGTGATAAATTAACGGCTTGCCATACTATCTATAGAAGGCCTGATGTTTATGGGAACTTGGGAATGGGGGATTTTCATGAGGGAACAGAGGCAGTCACAAAGCATTATTTTGAGTGGTTCAAGGACATCCTATGCCCACCCACCTGGGCGGAAGCAGAGGAAGGACTTGCCATGCTGGCACAATCTGAGTGGGCAACGTGACAAGTTTGTGGGTGGGGGACAAGGGATGTGAATTTTCAACTGAGGAGTGTTTTTACTTGGACTCTGATTTAGTTTGGATGTTACCTGGAACATTGACATTTAGATTGTACTACATAGAAGAGGCATGCTGGCACAATGCAGAATTGCAGACTAATTCTGCTGACTGCCATCAATTCGGCAGTTCAATTCTCACTGGCACAAGGTTGACCTCCATCCTTCTGAGGTCGGTAAAATGAGGACCCAGATTGTTGGGGGCAATCTGTTGACTCTGTAAACTGCTTAAAGAAGGCTGTAAAGCACTGTGAAGCGGTATATAAGTCTAAATGCTATTGCTACAGCCAGGTTTTTATTTTTGGCTTTTTTGGGGAGGTGTTGTCAGTGGAACTCAATAGCTGACCATTATTCTTGGAATTCTCTTCTTACACTCTCATCAGGTTATCCCTGAATCCTGGAGCCAGAAGGAATCTCCTAAAATATACTAACCTAAATACTCAGCCTTCCTGTTTTTACATACAGAAAATAACAGGGCCTATTCTAGTATTGCATGTAAGGCTGCGAGAAAAAGTGTAAATTGAAAGTAAACTCTGGTTGTGTTGCAACAGGATTATTATATCACGAACAAAATATTTTTTTTATAAAGCTTGTTTTGAGAATTTGACCTATATATTAAAAAAAAAAAGCTTGCAGTGGTCTGTGCAGAAATCATCTTGTAATCTTTGCTTATGGGATTATAAAGAGATCTGCTATTAGCCATTCTAGGAGATACAGTTTTGTAATGGGACATATTTTGATTCATTCAGAGTTAAGGCCGGTCCATCTGCTTATTCTTCTCCAAAGTGAATGCGACCAACAAGCTTAGTGACTGACTACACTGCATACATGCCAGTGGGATTGTATATGGCATGGTAAAGTGCAGAGAGAAGGTTTTATTTATTTCTTCATTAAGCTTCTATACCAATGAGGCAAACCTTTTTTTCCTTGGGGGCCAAAAGCATACATGCATGGCCACATTCATAATTCATTGCCCCCCTACGTGCATTGCCCCCTATGCATTCATGCACAAACTCCCCGTATTGCTCCGCCCTCGTGCATGTGCATGCAATCCCCCCATTCCCCTGCTCCCCCATTTCCCCACTTCATGTGGACCGTGTCATCAGGCATGGGGCAACTAGCACATGCCCTCTCCTTCTGATCATTAAAAGTTACGTGTGGTTATGATTGTAATATTGATTGTTGATTGTGTACGATTGCTTGTTTTTTAAGATAATGGGTTTTAGCCATAGTTTTAATTATTAGATTTGTACTTATACTGTTTTATTATTGTTGTTGTGAGCCGCCCTGAGTCTTCGGAGAGGGGCGGCATACAAGTCTAATAAATTATTATTATTATTAGTAGTAGTAGTAGTAGTATTGCTTGTTTTTTATATATTGGGGCTCTTTTGGATTTTTTAACTTAAAACTGTAATTTAGATTGCGAAATATTAGATTTGTTACTATGTTTTGTTTACTATTGTTGTGAGCCGCCCCAAGTCTACAGAGAGGGGCGGCATATAAATCCAATAAATCTAATCTAATCTAATCTAATCTAATCTAATCTAATCTATTGGCATGTAGCTAAGATAAAGTGAAAAGACGCTGGAGGTTGGGGCAGGGGTGTCTCAATCTCAACCAGCTTCTGCAAAGCAACCAATGTCAGATCAAGTCTGACCTCTGAGGTAAAGCTGTCCAAAAACCCCAGGGCTGTAGTAGGAAAATATCACCTCAGTAATTAATGGAATATAATAATGGGTTCAACATGTACATCCTCGGAAAAGAATGCTGAAAATCCTTCAGTTTCGTCAATTTTTAGGGGTGGAAGTTGATGAAACTGAGGGATATTCAACATTCTTTTCCAAGGATGTGCATATTGAACCCATTATTACATTCCATTAATTATATAACTTAATTAATTCCCCACTCTCGCCTTTAGATTAGTGCTAGCCCTGTTACCTTGATTTCAATCACATCCTTTGTGTGGGAATATGAAAAGACAATTCATTGGATGCTGCTGGCCTCTCTGCCTAATGCTTTATCTGTTAGATGATAATGCTTGGTTGCTTTCGGGATATTATGCAACCAATCTCCTTGGCAATTATCTGTTACCGTGTGCCATCTTTGGTTCCTGTTGTTTCTCCTCTGCTCCGCAGGTTATCAGTCTCGTCTGGTTTTTTGCACCATTGATAATGAAGCCTACCCGGATTATATGTGCAGAGATAAACCATGGCCAGGAAATAACCGCACCTGCGGCCTCCAGCCCTGCCCCCACACAAAACGGTAGGTGAGCTTTGATCTGGTTTCTCTCTTCTCTGAGATACCTTGAGTCTAAGAATCCGGTCAAAGACAGAAATACCTTAGTAGTCTCTGTTCGGGGCAGTAGTGGGTTGCTACCGGTGAAGAAGGCTACTGGTAGCGGCTGCCAGATTGCACAACTTCCATGTGACCGCTCCAGTGGTAGTCCTATCGGCGCCCCCATCTTTTTTCTTCAATTTTTAAAATATTTTTTGCTTTGTGCACATTTATAAGCCACCCATCTCCAGGCAGACTCTGGGCAGCATGCAACAATACAAAAAAAGCACCTTTCGGACAACCAAGACCTGGATGACTGAGAATCTTTACAGACTATTATTTAGAAAGTTTTAGACATATGAAATTGTTTCTTCTGTTTTAGCGTTAGAACTTTTCGGAGTCTAATTTGGTGTCTGCTTGTAATATAAACAGAATACAAAGCAAGTCTCCACCTTCAGATCTCCAAAAGATGTGTCACAATTCAAACTTTCATAGAGTTAGACCACAGTCCCTCCAGCCCTTCCTTTCCCCCCTGTTCACTATGACCTCTTGCTAATTCCCAAGTGCTTAGTGAGTTCTTGTGGCTACAATGATTTTTTAAAAAATTGGGGCAATTCAAATGAAGAGATCAAACCATGGAAGCATTTTTTTATGTTGTTATATGCAACTTTTGGAGGGAGTGGTTTGAAGACATGATGAAGGGCAGAGGAAACTGAACTCTTCCCACCACCCACATATTTGGACTTGATTTGAACTGGCTCTTCTTCTTGTGGGTAATAAAGTGCCTGTATGTTTCCTGCATAATAGTAGCTATGGTGGGTGGTCTGTTTTGGTGCAGGAAATTGGCAGAGCTGCCAAGAGGGGAGAAGGCTGTTCCTGCCCATGACTCAAACTGGACCCCATCCCATCATCCTTTGGCAGTGTTTTTCAAGCTTGGCAACTTGAAGATGCGTGGACTTCAATTCCCAGAATTCTCAGCCAGCCATGCTGTTCTGTCTGGGTCCCTCCAGCAAACACCAACCCAAAAAGAGAAGCCAGACACACTGGTAAAAATCAAAGGCAGTTTATAGAATTCAAAGCAAACACAGGTAACAGAAAATGTCCTTACAAACAGGAACACGCTGAAACTTCAAAGATGTTTCACGAAGGCCATGAAGTAAAACAGGATTCTTGCTGTCAAAAACAACGCTGGAGATAACAAACATACGCCTCCCCCAAGTCTTCCAGTCTTCTAGGCCAGTGTTTCCCAACCTTTTTTGAGCCGCGGCACATTATTCATATTTTCAAAATCATGGGGAACACTGAACGGGGGGACGGGGGGGGGCGCGGGGGGGCTAAAGAAAAGATTGGAGAAAAAAATCTCTTCCTCCATTTCACTCTATTTCTCCCTCCCTCTTTCTCTCTCTTCCTTCCTTCCCTTCTTTCTCTCTCTCCATCCCTCTTTCTTTCTTCCTCTCTTTTTTGCTCTCTTTCTCTCTCCCTCCTTCCCTCCCTCTATGTCTTTCTCTCTCCCTTGCTCTCTCTCTGCCTCTCTTGCTATCTCTCTTTCATTCTCTCTCTTTCTCTCTTTCTCTGTCTCTCTTGCTATGTCTCTTTCTTTCTCTCTCTCTATCTCTTTCTCTCTCTCTTTCTCTGTCTCTCTCTCTGTCTCTCTTGCTATCTCTTTCTCTGTCTCTCTTTCTCTGTCTCTCTTGCTATCTCTTTCTTTCTCTCTCTCTCTGTCTCTCTTTCTCTCTCTTGCTATCTCTCTTTCTCTCTCTTGCTATCTCTCTTTCTCTCTCTTTCTGTGTCTCTTGCTATCTCTCTTTCTCGCTCTCTATCTTTCTCTCTTTCTCTGTCTCTCTCTCTGTCTCTCGTGCTATCTCTTTCTCTCTCTCTCGCGCTATCTCTTTCTCTCTCTCTCTCTTGCTATCTCTTTCTTTCTTTTTCTCTCTCTCTCTCTTGCTATGTCTCTCTTTCTCTCTCTCAGGCAGGGGGGGGGCACGCGGGGGGGCTAAAGAAAAGTTTGGACAAAAAAATATCTCTTCCTCCATTTCACTCTATTTCTCCCTCCCTCTTTCCTCCCTCCCTCTTTCCATTGTATCTCTTCCTCCCTCTTTCCTTTCTATCTCTCCCTCCCTCTTTCCTCCCTCCCTCCCTCTTTCCTTTCTATCTATTTTCTTTCTATCTCTCCCTCCCTCTTTCCATTGTATCTCTCCCTCCCTCTTTCCTCCCTCCCTCTTTCCTTTCTATCTCTCCCTCCCTCCCTCTTTCCTCCCTCCCTCTTTCCTTTCTATCTCTCCCTCCCTCTTTCCTTTCTATCCTTCTCTCCGTCCCTCAGCGGCGGCAAAGAAGAAGGAAGGAAGGCTGCAGAGAGCACCGAGGACAAGAGTGCTCGCTCGCTCGCTCGCCCTCTGACTTCCCTCCCTCGCTGCTGAAGGGACGAGCGTGGGCACGAGCGTACGCGCGGGCCTGCTGCAAGAAGTTTTTGTTTGTTTGTTTTTTCCTTCCCCCGCCTCACGGGAGAGAGAGAAAGAAAGAGCGCAGCCAGGGAAAGCGGCCTCGAGCCGAGTGCGAACTGCAGGATGTGGCAAAGGACTCCTTGCCAACCAAAAAGGGGGTGGGGGGTGGTGAAGGCAAAGCCTGGGAGGCGGGGAAGGGAAGAGCGGGAGACCCCCAGACAGAACGGCTGAGGGGAAGGAAAGACGGAAGGAGGTAGGCATTGAGAAGCGAAGCCAGGGAGGGCTGAGAGAAAAGGGGAGCGGCGCGCGCGAGAGAGGGGCGGGGCGGGCATTCCCGAAACGGACGGAGAAAGCCCTCTCTCACAGCGAAAGCGCTCCCAGCCAGGGGGCTGCGAGAGAGGGCATTCTCCGTCCGCCCCGGCACCGGCAGCGCCCCGCCCAGCTGGAGCTTCCCTAGGAGCTCCGCGGCACACCTGGCTGTGTCTTGCGGCACACTAGTGTGCCGCGGCACACCGGTTGGGAAACGCTGTTCTAGGCCACAAGCCAAGATCAGAGACGCCGAGAAGCAAAGCAGGTTCACAGAACTCCCAGTTGATAACGCTCCACATGGCTAAAAGGGCTTGCCTGCCTTTTAAACCCTGCTGAGGAGAACCACACCCAAACCCAGCTGTTGCCAATTCAATGATGCCAATACCTTTCTAATTGGTCCCGTCTCTGAGCTGCATGTCTCTGTCTCATGTCAATTATAGCCTGTGCTTCCTCATCCAATGAGGCCAGACTACTGGCTGGGGAGAGCCCCCCCCGGGGCTCTCAGGCTGCTCCCCCTCATCCTCTTCCTGACTTTCCTCTCCCCCGTCTGCCTGGTCCTCCCCCTTCTGTTCACTGTCCTCCTCCTCCGGGCCTGGATCC
This sequence comes from Erythrolamprus reginae, assembly GCF_031021105.1. Lineage (NCBI taxonomy): Eukaryota > Metazoa > Chordata > Lepidosauria > Squamata > Dipsadidae > Erythrolamprus > Erythrolamprus reginae. Next base: position 87,961,826 of record NC_091950.1, on the reverse strand, counting down.
AGCAGAGATGCAGCCGGTCCCTGAGGAGCCTCAGGCTGAATCACAACACATGCTAGCTGAGGAAGGGCCATGCTGTCCTGGCAATCCTGAGCATTGAAGTCCAAACATCTTCAAATGGCCATGGTTGAGAAACACTGTTCCCTAAAGTTTTTTTTAAAAATGGCAGCGGAGGTTTCCAATCCATCATCAAATTCCCGTTTGGCTCTGAAAGGATAGAAATCATACTATGAAAGACAGACCCAGAAGTCTACGTATTTATTATGGGCTTTAAAATCTTTGTTCTATATACAAAGGGTATCTTACCTCTATCTGCCGGGAGCATGGAGCCGCAACAGAGCATGGACCTTGCAAACAAAGAGGTAACTAGGAGAAAGTGGTTGAGCTCTTTTCTTCCTTCGCCTCACCTCCAATAGTGGTTTCCAAGCTTCCTAACCTTAGTAAACAGCTTGTATTCCCCATCCCCTCGCATTGTTAGCTTGCTCATTCAGCAGGAATTTGCTAAAAAAATCAAACAAACCACAATTTCCTGAGAAACGCTTGTTGAAAGCCACAGACCTAGATTCATCAAATCATACAAAATAGAAAGATTGGAGGAGACTTTGGAGAATCTTGTGATGAGAGATATACAGGTAGTCCTTGACTTATGACCACAACTGAGCCAAAATTTCTGCTGATAAATGAAACATTTGTTCGATGAATTTTGCCCCATTTTGTGACCTTCCTTGACACATTTGTTAAGTGAATCATTGCAGTAATTACCATATTTTTCAGAGATAAGATGTACCTGAGTTTAAGATGCACCTTAATTTGGGCGGATGAAAACTAAGGAGGGGGGAAATCTGCCTCTGCTTCCCAGCAATTTGCCTTCCAACAAACAGCAAACAGTACAGATAATATGCATTGTTTGCTGTGTATTTCTGTGCATGTGTGCCATAGAAATAGCAAAACGAGAAGATACAATAGCACTGGGCCTCTTCAGTTCAAGCATTTGTTTTAAAAAGTTTCTTCATTTTGTTAAGTTGTCTAGAATAATAATAAAGCAGGCTTTAAAAAATAAGTCTAATAATTCGAACATTCTACAGACATTTATAGTTATCGACTTACCTCCTTACACCCAGTTTCAGCAACTGGTTTGCACAAGAAAATAAAATCCTGCCTCTGCCTCTCCCTCCCAGCAATTTGTCTCCTTGCAGCTTTAGTTTCACTAACATTTTAGCACATGAACAGCTGCTGGTCGGGAGGCTGATAATCAGTTGCTGGAGCTCATCAGGCTCTGCACTGTTTGCAACAAGGAGGTAAATTGGTGGGAGGTAGAGGCCAAAGGGTGGGGGTGACTGCAGAGTGGCTACTTTCAGTGTATAAGACACACCCAAGTTTTCACCCTCTTTTGGGGTGTAAAAAGGTGCTTCTTATACTCCAAAAAATATGGTAAGCTAGTAACATGGTTGTTAAGTGAATCTGGCTATCCCATTGACATCGCTTGTCAGAAGGTCACTAATGATGATCACATGACCCCCGGACATTGCAACCATCATAAATATGAATCAGTTGCCAAGCATCCAAATTTTGATCATGTGGATGCTGCCATGGTCATAAGTGTGAAAAACGGTCATAAGTCACCTGTAACTGTGAAAGGTCAAGAAGTGAACTGTTGTAAGTCAAGGGCTACCTGTACTAATACAGTAGTTGAAGGCACAGGTTCGTCCTGTTCATCCAAGCAGTGTGACCAAATAGCCTCTCTCCAAATGGCTGCTGAGAAGTTGTAATTTGCAGTGTGGCAGAAGGAATTATTAAATTTGTGGCAAACTATCATACAGAGCATATTCAAACATTTGCATTTGCATTCAATTAAAGTTAAATTTAATTTAGATTCAATTTAGATTAGGTTTGTCTTGGCTCTACATCCTGGTTGGAGTGTGGCTGCCAGCACACTACTCAAAGGCTGGTGAGGCTCTAAATCAGAGGTCTTCAAACTTGGCAACTTTAAGACTTGTGGACTTCAACTCCCAGAATTCTCCAACCAGCTATGCTGGCTTTAAGACTTGTGGACTTGTGGGCTATGCTGGCTGGAAAATTGTGGGCGTTGAAGTCCACAAGTCTTAAAGTTGCCAAGTTTGAAGACCTCTTCTCTAAATCTTCCAAAAGTGGAACATCTCTGGTTCCACAAACCTTTGAAGGCTTTTCTTCTAGGTGATGGGCTTTGTTCTTAAAGCTTTGGCTTTTCTCCATAAATAATGGTGTTGGGTAGTCAGTGCTTTTGGCCTTCTTATCCTATGTGAAGAAGGGTGAGGGAAGATGATTTCTTATTTTTCTTTGTAGCCCAAGAGTTTAGACATCATATCCCCAGTAGCTTCTGCTGAGAATTTTAGTAAATTAAAAATGAATATTGCTGGAGATTGCAGCTTAATTTTATCAAACCTCTATTTTATATTTTTCTATATTTTTCCCATACCCATTAGCCTGGATGATATTTTTTTACATATTCAGTTATATATCTTCAGAATTTACCAGAGGTCCCTCCATAATGACCAACCAGTAGTATAACTGTATTAAAAGTCCTATTTCACATAGTAAGCATGATGACACCATTGATAACTTCAACAAGGGGCTGGATGTATAAAAACAAACATAGAAACATAGAAGACTGACGGCAGAAAAAGACCTCTTGGTCCATCTAGTCTGCCCTTTTACTATTTTCTGTATTTTATCTTAGGATGGATGGATGTTTATCCCAGGCATGTTTAAATTCAGTTACTGTGGATTTCCCAACCACGTCTGCTGGAAGTTTGTTCCAAGGATCTACTACTCTTTCAGTAAAATAATATTTTCTCATGTTGCCTTTGATCTTTCCCCCAACTAACTTCAGATTGTGTCCCCTTGTTCTTGTGTTCACTTTCCTGTTAAAAACACTTCCCTCCTGAACCCTATTTAACCCTTAACATATTTAAATGTTTCGATCATGTCCCCCCTTTTCCTTCTGTCTTCCAGACTATACAGATTGAGTTCATTAAGTCTTTCTGATACGTTTTATGCTTAAGACCTTCCACCATTCTTGTAGCCCGTCTTTGGACCCGTTCAATTTTGTCAATATCTTTTTGTAGGTGAGGTCTCCAGAACTGAACACAGTACTCCAAATGTGGTCTCACCAGCGCTCTATATAAGGGGATCACAATCTCCCTCTTCCTGCTTGTTATACCCCTAGCTATGCAGCCAAGCATCCTACTTGCCTTTCCTACCGCCCGACCACACTGTTCACCCATTTTGAGACTGTCAGAAAAATAGACTTTCAGTGGTTACTTACTAGGCTGGATACATAGCTTTAGGAACGGTATCCCTTTCATATAAGCGAATGGAAGACTCTGTCTTTCAAGTTTAGCTTGTTGATTTCAACTAATTGATCAATAAGCAAAATGCTACAGTGAAGGATTTTTTGAGTTGGGTTCACATAACATTGTGAACCATGGTTTGTTTTCATTGTGGTTTGCTGAACATGTCATAATTGGGCTTAACATTAAACCATAAACCACAATAGACGGTTCATACATCAAGCTACACCAAACTAAATGACCCATCAGAGGGTTGGAGGATGGGGAATTAGTATAATTACAGATACTGTTTGGGGAAATGAAGATATGACTTTGCTATGTCTTAAGCGAATAGAACACCCAGTCTGATGTAATAGAGCTCCTAGGTCCTACAGAAGAAGATACCAGAAAGGTTTTTGAGCTTTCACGTTGAATATCTGCGTGGTGGTTATACAATTCCCTAAACTTTATTATGCTTTATAATTCAAAATGAGACCAAAAAAAATCTCCCATGTAGGGTCATATATCTGCCTACACTATTCATGACAGAATATGGAATATGTGGCTAAATTAGCAAAGAAGTAAAGGTAGCTACAGTGGTACCTCTACCTAAGAACGCCTCTACTTAAGAACTTTTCTAGATAAGAACCGGGTGTTCAAGATTTTTTTGCCTCATCTTAAGAATCATTTTCTACTTAAGAACCCAAGCCCGGAAAAATTTCCCAGGAAATTTGAGAGCAGCATGAAGGCCCAGCCAGTTTCCTGCCATTCCCCCTTTAATCCCGGCCATGTCGGGCTTTTCTGTGCCGTCAGAGGAGCCTTTCAATGGCACTTAAGGAGGCTTTGGCAGCCCAGAGCAAACGAAGCATTTTCCTTTCTCTGGGCGCTTGGAGAGGGGATAAGCCTCTGCCAGCGCCCAGAGAGAAAAAACACTCCCTTTGCTCTGGGCAGTGACTGTCCTCCTCCTCTTCTTCCTCGTCCTCCTCCCACCCAAATTCTGAGCTTTTATTTCTTTCCTAATGGATTTGCACGTATTATTTGCTTTTACATTGATTCCTATGGGAAAAATTGCTTCTGCTTACAAACTTTTCTACTTAAGAACCTGGTCATGGAACAAATTTAGTTCTTAAGTAGAGGCACCACTGTACAAAGCTACATATAGCTTGCAGTCATCAATCGTGAAACAAAAATCTTTTAACTGTAACTCAGGGGTCCCTAAGCCTCAGGCTGCAGCCCATTACCAAACTTCAACCTGTTCAAAACTTAGCCATGGGAGAGATGAGCAAGCATGCGCAGCTCCACTTGCATGAACAGAGGGTTCTTACACTCGCACACAAAACTCCATTCGTATGAACGGAGCTTTGCATGGTATTGCCCTCTGCTTCAAGCACCCACCACTCCCACACGAGTGCAAGCACCCTCTGCTCATGTGCAAATTTCCAATGTGTGCACCTGCCACTCCTACCGTGTTTCCCCGAAAGTAAGACAGTGTCTTACTTTCTTTTTATCCCCAAAAGCCCCACTATGTCTTACTTTCGGGGTATGTCTTATATTGGAAAAAATAAGACCCACCCGGCCAACCCACCTACCCGAACCCGCAACACCCGTGTCCGGTAAAAAGTAGTATTTTAAAAAATCTTCTTGAAAAATCTGGGTCTTCATTTTTACCCACCGGGGGGGACAAGGAGCCCGAACCACCCTCCCCCCCACACACAAACACATGGAGACACATCCGCATCCCTGCCTGCCCGCCCCGTCCGGGCCCCGCCATGACGTGGCAGCCGCGTCCGGTGCACACGTCGGCCTTGACACGTGTCCGCCCACCCGGCGTCTCCGAAGCTTACCGGTCTCTGGCGGGCGCCTTTCGGCAGGAGAAGCCTTCGCCGGGCTGCTTTGCTGCTTGTTCCCCGACGACGGACAACGTCCGGCCGGCTTAGCCGGGACGGGCAACACGGCATCCGCTTGAGATGCCGGCGGGAGCAGCGGGAGCAGCAGGAACAGCAACATTTGGATCAGACGGAGGCGGCGGTGACGTATGGAGGGGGGGCGCGGAAGTGGGCAGGAGGCAGCAATACCCCGTGTTTCCCCGAAAGTAAGACATATGTCTTACTTTTGGGGTACGGCTTATATTAGCCGACCCCCCTGAAACCCCCGATACGTCTTACAATCGGGGGTGTCTTACTATCGGGGAAACAGGGTATGTCCCCACCACCACCAGACTGAGCTACCAAGCTAGAAAGAGTGGTTATCGCTGCTGTAACAGTTCCCCCAGCGTGCTAAATCAGAGTGTGCTTAACCATGGTACATTGATTAAATCATAATTGTGTCCATTCACATTATACATTAAATTTGAACCACGATTGATCAACTGGACCAAAATAACATACTAAACCACAATCTAACCAGCTGCACTTTGATTTAGCCATTATATGAACTCAGCTAGCGCTTCAAGTCTATAGGATAGAGGTCCCATTGCCGTTTGAAATGTTTCTTGCAAGTTTGTTCTATTACTGAATATTGCTCCATGGCAACCTAAAGTAATATTTAACTATAAAGGTGAAATTCCTCTTGGAATATAAGGTTGAAATTATTTTTTAGGCACTGATCCTTATTCACAGTCTATTCTATTGAAAGAGCTTGCATAGATTCGCCTCCTGCCAACTAAGTTATTTTTAGAATAGGACTTCCTCTGAGATGCCATTCTCCAATCCTACAGTCACTCTGCACTGAGCCTCCTATTGGTCTCTAGGCTGTGCCAAGATAGTTGAGGTTATTTGTGCAGTTTCTGTTGGAAACGACAGCTTGCGTTGGCTGTTTGACTGTCTGGAATTTTGATTAAAGCCCAGCCTCCCAACTGTGATCCTTGCTACTCCTATTTGCAGCATTGGGCTTCTCCCAAATTTAGAAAAGTCAAGTTAAAAGAAGCGTTTTACGTCGATGCATATACATAGAGAAGCGTGTTTCAGGAGTATGGAGAGTATTGTGTGCAGTTTAATGCATATTTTATTCAAAGTGTAGCCTCAGGCTAGATCCTGGAGTTCTCCCAAAGATCAGGATCTGGACTACATTGATGGCGAGTAATGTTAGGTGTAAATGTGTAATTTTTTTCACAGGCACATTTTTACTGAAAATAGAAATTTCTCCAGCTATTTGTAGACATAATGGGAACGATATTGGGACTCTGCAGGTGCAAAAGTCATCTAATATACCGTATTTTTCGGAGTATAAGACACGCCTTAGTTTTTGGGGAGGAAAATATAGAAAAGAATCTGCTTACCAGATATTCATCTGGCTAGCATCCTTAGTCTGGTCAGTTTCAGCACATTATTTTATCCCCTGGTTAGGGCTTCAAAAAAACCTTATTTGGAGAGAGTAACAATGAAAGAGCTTGCAAGCCAGTAAGAGCTGGGAACATTGTTAGCACCTGGTTAGGGCTGGAAAGAAACATTTGGAGCAAGTTAGAGCAATGAAAAAAACCCTGCAAAGACAGGGCTTGAAAAACATTCTCAGCAGTTAGTAACAATGAAAGAGCTTGCAAGATAAGAGCTGAGAAGATTGTTAGCACCTAGTTAGGGCTGGGGGGAAAAGCTTTGAAAAAGCTGCATTCAGAGTACAGTGTTCCCTCGATTTTCGTGGGGGATGCCTTCCGAGACCACCCGCGAAAGTCGAATTTCCGCGAAGTAGAGATGCGGAAGTAAATACACTATTTTGGGCTATGAACAGTATCACAAGCCTTCCCTTAACACTTTAACCCCTAAATTGCAATTTCCCATTCCCTTAGCAACCCTTCCACCCGATGACGTCACTCCCTTCCTTTCTCATCTTTCTTTCTCTCTCTCTTTCTCTATCTTGCTTCTTCCTCTCTCACACTCTCTTCCTCCCTCTCTCATCTCTTTCTTTCCTTCTCTCTCTTTCTCTATCTCTCCCCCTCTTGCTCTCGAGCGGCAAGCGAGCAGCCGGGCGGGCGGGTGAACGGGCAAGCGAGCAGCCGGGCGGGCGGGTGAACGGGCAAGCGGCAAGCGATCTTGAGGTTTCCCCTTTGCCTGGGCGGCGGGAAGACCCAGGGAAGGTTCCTTCGGCCGCCCAACAGCTGATCTGCTCCGCAGCGCGGCAGCAGCGAGGAGCCGAAGATGGGGTTTCCCCGTTGCCTGGGCAACGGGGAAACCCCATCTTCGGCTCCTCACTGCTGCCACGCTGCGGAGCAGATCAGCTGTTGGGCGGCCGAAGGAACCTTCCCTGGGTCTTCCCCGCCGCCCACACGCAAACTCCACCATCTGCGCATGTGCGGCCATGAAAAAAAAGGGCGCACATGCGCAGATGGTGTTTTACTTCCGCACCGCTATATCGCGACAAATTGAGTTTCGCGAGGGGTCTTGGAACGGAACCCTCGCGAAACTCGGGGGATCACTGTATTACTCACCCTGTTTATTTATTAAAGTTTATTAAAAAAATATATTAAAGGCAGACAAAAGTTTGGCGATGACATATGACGTCATCAGGCGGGGAAAACCGTGGTATAGGGAAAAACCCCACGAAGTATTTTTTAATTAATATTTTTGAAAAACCGTGGTATAGACTTTTCGCAAAGTTCGAACCCGCGAAAATCGAGGGAACACTGTATACTGAATTTTCAGCCTCTTTTAGGGAGAAAAAAGGTGCATCTTATACTCCAAAAATACTGTATTTATTTTAAATGTGCATAGCATCTGCATAATATAGGTAGACCATACAATAATCATATTCCTCATGCAGAATCTGGGGTGTGTGTTAATATAGCTCTTGGTGCTGCAACCTCTTTAAAATACTGACATTCTACAACTCTCACGCAGAGAAAGATTCCCTCCCTTTCTAAATCTTTCCTGGGGCCTCTTTCATCTCAAATGGTCTTTTTGATTCCTTTCATTTACTTCCTTTCCATAATTTGGCTCCCCTTGTTACTTTTAAGGCTGCTAGGAATTTCCATTGTGCCCCTGATTGGAATTCCTGGCTTTTAACAGGACCCTTGCTTACCAGTTGGATAAAACCTCTGATCAAGGAAGCTCATTCCCGGGAACTAATCATGATAATTTTTTGTTCCAGGAAATTCTCTTGTGACACTAGTGACTTCTTGGTTCCTTGAGAGTTATATTTTTTTCTTTAAAAAACCATTTGTTTTTAGCTGGAAAACTGGTGACTGGAGCCAGTGCTCTGCCACCTGCGGAGGAGGCATTCAAAGCCGTTCGGTTTACTGTGCCTCGTACAACGGTCATCACTTTCAGGATGCTGTGGATGATACCGAATGCATTTCCTTAACAGAGAAGCCACGCAGCATGCAGCCTTGCAATCTGCAACGGTGTGCAACATGGGTCTCAGGTCCCTGGTCTGCGGTGAGTTTTTTCCGTGCAATATCTGTACTGAGGCAGGATTGGTTCAGAGCCTCGGTGGCGCAGTGGTTAGAGTGCAGCACTGCAAGCTCCTTCTGCTGATCACCAACTGCCAGCAGTTTGGCAGATCAAATCTCACCAGGCTCAAGGTTGACTCAGCCTTCCATCCTTCCAAGGTCGGTAAAATGAGGACTCAGATTTATTTATTTATTTGTTTGTTTGTTTGTTTGATTTATATGCCGCCCCGAGTTTTCGGAGAGGGGCGGCATATAAATCCAATAAATTGAATTGAATTGAATTGATTTGTATGCCGCCCCTCTCCGAAGACTCGGGGTGACTAACAACAATATAAAAGACAATATAAACAAATCTAATATTAAAAACAATCTAAAAAACGCCAATTTAAAGAACCACTCATACATACAAACATACCATGTATAAATTCTATAAGCCTAGGGGGGAGGGAAATTTCAATTCCCCCATGCCTGACGACAGAGGTGGGTTTTAAGGAGCTTGCGAAAGGCAAGGAGGGTGGGGGCAACTCTGATATCTGGGGGGAGCAGGTTCCAGAGGGTCAGGGCTGCCACAGAGAAGGTTCTTCTTCTGGGTCCCGCCAAATGACATTGCTTAGTCGACGGGACCCGGAGAAGGCCAACTCTGTGGGACCTAACCAGTTGCTGGGATTCGTTGGGGGCAATAGGCTTACTTTCTATAAACCGCTTAGAGAAGGCTGTAAAGCACTGTGAAGCGGTATATAAATCTAATTGCTATTCTTCTTGGGAAGAAGAATATAATCTAGCCCCAGGGCACCCATGGGACACCCTGATTTGCCTTGTATGATTTTAGTACTCAGTAACGTGTTGGAAGTACAGGTAGTCCTCATTTAGTGACCACATTTGGGACTGGCAGCTCAGACGTTAAATGAAGAGGTCACAGATTGAAACTACAACTGTGCTAAAGATTTAATTTCAATTTCCTTTGCCTTATGGACTGGACTGGTGGTAAATTTATATGTTCCCCCCATCTCATCTTATAAATTACTATATAATTTACTTTGCAAGATTATTTTTTGAGAAAGCAGAGAAGGTCACTATATTTATTTATTTATTGGATTTGTATGCCGCCCCTCTCCGCAGACTCGGGGCGGCTAACAACGATAAAAAAACAACATGTAACAATCCAATTTAATAAAACAACTAAAAACCCTTATTATAAAAACCAAACATACACACAAACATACCATACATAACTTGTAATGGCCTAGGGGAACGAATATCCTAACTCCCCCATGCGTGGCGACAAAGGTGGGTCTTGAGTAATTTGCGAAAGACAAGTAGGGTGGGGGCCGTTCTAATCTCTGGGGGGAGTTGATTCCAGAGGGCCGGGGCCGCCACAGAGAAGGCTCTTCCCCTGGGGCCTGCCAAACGGCATTGTTTGGTCGACGGGACCCGGAGAAGGCCAACTCTGTGGGACCTTATCGTCTGCTGGGATTCGTGCGATAGAAGGCGGTTCCGGATGTATTCTGGCCCAATGCCATGTAGGGCTTTAAAGGTCATTACCAACACTTTGAATTATAACCGGAAACCGATCAGCAGCCACGGAGTGTTGCCACGGAGTATTTCCTAGAGGAAAAATAGGCTATAAATCTAACAGAGAAATAAAAATTTATAAATAAAGTACATAAATCTTCAAATATCATTTAACTGGTTATAACTTTAAAACATGTCTTTAAAATTAGAAAAAGTACAAAATATACACCCCAAATAGAAAAATTATTTTAAAAAGATGAAAGTCAGAAAAAGAGAAGGGGAAAAGCCTAAACAAATTCTACCCCCCACCTTTCCAAGGATGTATGTTAAAGTTTTTAAAATAAAATAATGAGGCACAATTGCACTTGTCCTCCAAAAGAAATCAAACTTCATGACAAAATCTCTGGAACTGCCCATGTGGCTAAATGTTCTTCTGATGCCATAACACAAACTTGGCAACTTTAAGACTTGTGAACTTCAACTCCCAGAATTCACCAGCCAGCTGGTTTGAGAATTCTGGGAGTTGAAGTCCACAACTCCTAAAGTTGCCAAGTTTATGGACCCCTGCCATAGCATTTCAATGAAATGCTGGAAACCTGAATACTGCAAAAGAGATCTTTATTCAGACTGTAGATTATGCAGAACAAATTAATATCAGAAATAGAGAAGTGTGTCATGCAATGCAGATTGTTGTTGTTGTTTCATTTTATGTTATTTATTTTATTTTTTACAGTGTTCAGTAAGTTGTGGTGAAGGTATTCAAACCAGGACTGTAAGCTGTCAGGTTGAACAGGGCTCTCAGATTCTAGATATTGCTTGCTTGAGACAACCAAAACCTCAGCAAACCCAGCCCTGTATCGAGGAGAATTGTATACAGGAGATTGGCTGGCATATTGGAGACTGGGGATTGGTGAGTATGACATATTTCCCTAGAGGAATAGTCCAATATTTGTCCCTTTGCTAATCCCTGTTTCACATTTTTAGAGAGATCCATTTGCATCCATACAATATTTCCTGGGATGAGGAAAATAACCAGAAGAATGAGGTCACCAACCTGAATAGCCTGTAGGACAAAGTTAGAGTACAGTCACAGCACAGATATTTTAATAAATGGCTTTGGGGGGCAGGATGGTGATATTCACATGATCTTATCTTCTGGAAATGAAACTATAAAATGTCTTAGTTATAACTGCCTGTAAGAACAATTGCCTGCAGAACCTTTAGGCTATTCATGGACCTTATTTATCACTCCTATTACAGTAACTACTTGGAAATAACTAATACTACCAGGTCTTTCTTTTTTATCAGTTTCTTTCCCTAATGTGCCACGATTCTGATGTTTTGGAATGGTGATTTTCAGAATTCCAAGATTGAATGGCTGCGGGAAGACTGGAGGGTTCCAGATTGGAAAACTTCCAAGTAGTATTTGCAGACTTGTTCCATGGCACTTCACCCACAAGACAGGGGTTCAAATCAGTGAGGGGCTACCAAAATTTAAACTGCCACACTGTGGATGTCGCTTATGCATTTTCTTTCAACATCTTTCATTGCAAATTGGGTGTTCTGGGGTGCAGCTCCATTTTCGCTAACCCACTGCGTTTCCCCCACTCCGTCCAGGCAGTAGCCCACCCCTGGGTGAAATCCAACTGGTTCTGACAGATTCTGGAGTACCAGTAGTGGAAATCTTGAATAGTTTGGAACACTTACCTTTTGCTACCAAATCAGTCCCGGAGACTGAATTACCAAAATCCATTTGTTCCTTTGTTATACTGCTTTTATTACTGTTGTGAACCGCCCCGAGTCTTCGGAGAGGGGCTGCATACAAATCTAATAAATTGAATTGAATTGAATTGAAAATCACCGAAATCTCACATGAGGATGCTCGCACGCATGAGATTTTGGCGATTTTTGAAGATTTCTTTCCTTCCACACATGCGTAGAAGCAAAGAAAGGCTGAAAATCACTGAAATCTTGCATGTGTGAGCATCGGACGGTGGGATCACTGGATCGGTGATCCCAGGCGTACCAATACTGATTCGGAGAACTGGAAAATACCACCTCTGGCTGTCCTAGATTTGGGTGTGAATGGAGATCTTGCAATATCCTTCCCTCGCCATGTGCACCAAGCCACGCCCACAGAACTGGTAGTAAAAAAAATGGATTTCACCACTGCCACAAGGTCTCTGGTGCCTTGGTGTTTCTTTGCCCTTCATCTGATGATTCTTTGCTTCTCATCTGATTGCCATTGTTTTAACCCTCACCATTTTTTTTTTTATCAAGTGCTCAAAAAGCTGTGGTTCTGGTATCCGAACTCGTCAAGTCATTTGTGCTGATGGTGATTCCAAATTCTACGGTCATGAGATTTGCCAAGAGATACAGCCACAGATACCAACCATGCTTGGGAGCTGCAATACACAACCTTGTCACATGCCCCAGCGTAAGTGCAAAGTGCTGGAATCTCAGCATCTATTTCCAGGATATCAGGGATGTTAGAATATTTATTTATTTATTTTTATTTATTCATTTGTCCGATACACAAATACATAGGAAGAAAAATAGCCATGTAGTAATATATATAACAGTAAAGTGAACTTAGAGGGGAGGATATATGAAAGAAAGAAAATATATATGATGTGAGAGAAAGGAAAGACAATTGGACAGGGGACGAAAGGCACACCAGTGCACTTATGTACGAATAGATAGGAATGCCACCGTCATAGAGTTTAACTGGTAGGCCTTTCCATTTTGCATGTTAAATTATACCACTTACGAAGCATCCTTTACAGAAATGTTGAGTTGATGACTCAGTATTCTTCGCGTCCTATGTTTGATTACTGATTTATTTATTTTTAAATGGGATGATGTGATGCATGTGGGAATAAACAAGGTTAGCAAAAAACGAGTGAACTTCTGCTTTAGTAGGTTGGATCTTACCAGTCAAACACTGAAGTCAGTAAATTAATTTTAAAAGTACAGTAATAGAGAAAACATTTTTTATTTGTGTTTTGTGGGGATTAAACGCAGACAGCTTATTCAGATCACATATGACTTGATTTATATTTTGTTCTTCCAAATAAAAATGCTAAGCTTAAACCTTAGCCATTTTTAATATCCAAAAACACATTCTCTAGTACCGGATTCTGATTTTCTTGAGTCATAACTCAAGAAACTAGAAAATCTAGAATGCACTAAAAACAACAATTGGTTTGTTGTTAAAGCTGGTGGTGGTGGGGGAGTTCATTGTCTTCTCACTTCCAGTATTATTGTTCCACAAAAATTAATATCAAGTTGACTTAGTTACTTGCTACCAATATCAAGCCAGTCAGAATTTTATTTTTAAGTCCATGTTGCTAATTTCTAAAGGAGCATCTGACAACTTACTTTCAGGAGTGAGTTCTGACTTACTTCACTGTTGGTTCATTTCTTCATGCTCCGTGTAGGCATGTATGCTTCACATGGGTGCGCGCCCATGCACAGTGCTAAAATACCAGCTTTGGCCCATGTGCAGAAGCAAAAAACAAGATGGCGACACCTACGGCACCCCTGAGAGAGCCGGTTCAGGGGCATGGCCAGCTGGCCATCACTGCCAGTTTAGCGAGTGGGAGGGAATTCCCGCTACTGGTTCTATAGAAGCGGTCTGAACCAGCAGGAACCCATCTCTGCTTACTTTGTCCTGTAAGCCACGCTTTCTGTTGGTGCCCAGATTGGGTGGGAGATGAAAGGGGCTTGGCATGACCAATCAACATAACATGTGATATTATTGGAGTTGGTGGGGCTAGGTTTGTCTTCTCAGGTTTTTTTTCTCTTAAGTTTGGAAAATTGAAAGGGCAAAAGAAATGCTTGGAGACTTACCGTACTACAGTTTAAGACACCCATTTGAAGCTTGGAAGATGTTATGGCTATGCACTTTAATTATCCATTTTGTGTATGGTTTGTCTGAGATGTATGACTGTTTTTTTTATATTAAGGGGTTTTAAATTGTTTTTAACTATTGGATTTGTACTGTTTTGTTGTTGTTGTGAGCCGCTCCGAGTCTTTGGAGAGGGGTGGCATACAAATCTAATAAATAATATTAATATTGATATTGATATTAATATTAATATTGATATTAATATTAATATTAATATTAATATTAATATTAATATTAATAATAATATTAATATTAATATTAATAATAATAATAATAATATTAATAATAATATTAATATTAATATTAATATTAATATTAATATTAATATTAATATTAATATTAATATTAATATTAATATTAATAATAATAATAATAATAATATTAATAATATTAATATTAATAATAATAATAATAATAATATTAATATTAATAATAATATTAATATTAATATTAATATTAATATTAATATTAATAATAATATTAATAATAATAATAATAATAATATTAATAATATTAATATTAATATTAATATTAATATTAATATTAATATTAATATTAATATTAATATTAATATTAATATTAATATTAATATTAATAATAATATTAATAATAATAATAATATTAATATTAATATTAATAATAATATTAATAATAATAATAATAATAATAATACATATTTGATTTATAAATCTTCAATTACTGTGTCAGCTCTAGTAGAATACCTTGAAAAATAAGAATAGAAAAATAAGAATAGAAAAAGGGAAATAAATAGTAATACAGTGGTACCTCGACATACGAGTTTAATTTGTTCCAGACCCGAGCTCATAAGTCGATCAACTTGCATCTCGAACGAATGCCTTTAGACTTTGTTTTTCGTGCCGAGATAACCGGAAGCAAGGAGATTCTTGTGCCAACTAGTGGAAGCTCGGCTCGTATCCCGAATTTGAGCTTGGGTGTCGAACAGAAATTTCGCTCGCGTCGCAGCTCGTAACTTGGAATACTCGCATGTGGAGCAGCTCGTATCTAAAGGTACTACTGTATTATCAGCATAAAAGCTCACTACTGCTACAAAAGAAAAACCCAGTATAGCTAGAAACAAAGGTTACGGTCTTTATCATCTTCCTAGGGCTGAAAAAGAGGGACTAGCTCCAGGTCATCAAGCTGGCTTTGTGCCTAAGATAGAATTTGCACTCATGGTCTCCTAGTTTATAGCCTGATGTCTTAACCACTGCAACAAATTAAGTAATTATCTCATCAAGAATTAGAAATGGAAAATCCCTGAAAATGTAGAATCCTTGCATCCATAGCTACCAGATTTTTCTAAAATAGAGCCTAAACTTGTAGTTCCCCATCCAGATCCTAATAACCAGAGAAGAACTTCAGCAATATCACTTGTTTGGCTAGAGTAGAGATGCCCAACTGAGTAGCATCCACATATTGATGATATCTGACCCCATGCCATTGGAAAACCTCACCCAGCTACTTCATGTACTAAAGAAGAGCAGAAAGTGTCAAACCCTCGGGGAACTATACAAAGCAGGTATCTT
Organism: Erythrolamprus reginae; assembly: GCF_031021105.1. NCBI lineage: Eukaryota > Metazoa > Chordata > Lepidosauria > Squamata > Dipsadidae > Erythrolamprus > Erythrolamprus reginae. Next base: position 87,946,172 of record NC_091950.1, on the reverse strand, counting down.
GTTTTGCCGGTATGCCTGGTCAACAATCTTAGGTTGAATTATCCACCCCACCAATGTTATCTCTGGAGTCTACTCAAGTGAAAAGACAGGCAATACTACTGCCTCCTACTTCCAACCCTTAGAAATGTTCCCCAGAGATACGACAATCAATAGTATCAAAAGCCACTGAAATCAAGTAAGACAAGGAAAGTTTAGGAAAAATTAAGGAACTCATTTCAAATTTTCCCAAAACTATAAAATACAGGAGAAACAAAGGACCTCAAGTTTTTGGCTTTACACACTGGAAGTTTTGGAGGGGATATTATTAGGGTACTGGAGAGACAAATGGGAATTCCTTGCACTTTTGTATTACATTTTAACTTATTCTCCATTTCTTGAAATTTTGCCTCTTTCTCAAGGAAAATTCATATTTTCCACTATATTTATTTTATTTATTTATTGGATTTGTATGCCGCCCCTCTCCGAAGACTCTGGGTATATACTCTGGGTATTAAAGTCTGTTTTCTAATGGTGCTTTATTTCCATCTATTTTGTGGCACCATTATAACACTGCACAACAAAGTATTGTGTAGGTTCCCTTTAAATGATGATTGTGGGAGTAGGGAGCTGTTTGTCTTTTACACAGAATAATACAGCATATTTATTTGTATTCTTGCAGAAGTTCCCAGCATGCAAGACATCACAGGGTTCAATATCAGTCGTCGGACCTTACTGACCCGCTACTATCCTGACCAAGGCACTGAAGGTTTGTTAATGCCAAGTTGGTCTTCCTTCGTCTAATGTTATTTTGGTTTTCTCTGAGTGGTTTTTTGATATTTTCCCCTTTCCTGTTTTTAAGGAAATGGAAATCTTAGAGGCTAGAGTTTTGTAAGAAAAAAGCTTTGGGCCCAGTAGTCCTTCCTTCATTTTATTTATATATTTATTATTTATTAATTAGATTTGTATGCCGCCCCTCTCCATAGACTCGGGGCAGCTAACAACAGTAAAAAGACAATATGTACAAATCTAATATTAAAAATAATGTAAAAAAACCCCCAATTTAAGAAACCAATCATTTTCCAGCATTTCTCAGTGCCAGTGCCAGAAACAAAGGTTATATAATTATGAAGATGGAGCGATAAATTGATATCTGCTTCTACCTGTAGTCACTAATGTAGTGGGAACCAGTGAGCACATTTGAAGTTGTAGAGCATGTTATAGCTGTGTGAGAGAAAGGAGCTCCATACACACCAGTGCTTCCCAATTATTTTCTGTCTCCCCTAGGAAGAAGTAAACATTTCGCACATACCCTAACTCTCCACCAGGATGATTGTTTGCAATATTTGGCACGTTTTCACCGAAAAACCTCAAGCGGCTTATCGGCATAATTGGGGTGTAATGTGTTTAAGTGACACCTTAATTTATTTGGCTTTGTGCTGTCTGCTGCCAACATTTTTAGACACAGACTTTCCTTGTCTCCCACTGTAGTCAAAGTGAAGCCAAGCGCCACATACACTTTGTCATATTTCCTCGTCTTAGCTTTTGGGAGTCTTACGTTTGTCTAATTACCTCTATCCCCCTCCCCCTTTCTTTTCATCCCTGTTAAACATTTTTCCATGGCGTCTCTTAAGGGTTTGTTATCTGCACTTCTTATTTATTATTTATTTGTTTGTTTGTTTGTTTGTTTAGTTAGTTAGTTAGTTAGTTAGTTAGTTAGTTAGTTAGTTAGTCCAATACACAATGAGGGTTTTAGTGGATATATATTTTTTCACGGGTATATGTATGTAGATTGTTCTGAGTTCGGGTTTTGCCCCGTGTAATATTTTGAGTGTCTATGCGACGTTTCGGTGAAATCACATTCACCATCATCAGGCTGAAGTTGTAAGCTTCATGCTGCTGTAAATATAGTTTGTTTGTAACTGCCATTTGTTCCTTATAAATAGTGGTGGGGGTGGAGATTTGGTTTGAATGTAGCAAATAGATTGGGTGGCTATGTTTTAATGATTTGATTGGTTGGTGGAATCACATTTAGTTGAAGGATTGACATGGTGATGATTATGATATGTTTTTTTGTTTAAGGCTGGTTTCCAAATCTCTGGTAGGCGGGACGTGTCATCTCGTTTGTTCATGCTGAGGGGGTGTTTTTCTATCTCTATGGCCTCCATGATTATTCTTTTATATACGTGTTCTGTTTTGGAAAGTAATTTAGTTTTTTCAAAGTCAGTTTTATGCCCTGTTTTTTTAATGTGCTGGACAAGGGAGGAAGTTTTTTCTTCTTTTTTGACTGCATTCTTATGTTCTGCAATCGAAGAATAAACGCCAAAAAAAAGCACATTCCCTGGGGTCTCATACACACACTCTGGCATCACTCCACGCCTGCCCAAGGGGGGCTGCCCCACTATTTGAGAAGCACTGCTATAGACAAAATAGTGGTTGTGATGACCTGCCAATCAGATACATACAATAAATCACCTAGAATATGCTCAGGGAGAGATTGCTGCTTATGGATAACACACAGTTCTAATACTTCACTGCAGATCCATCTTACAACTTGCCTCAAGTCTTCAATGAACTTGAGTGATAAATTCAAAAGGCTTTGTTAACTGTATGTCACAATAGTATTTTCAGAGTACATTCTAAGAATAATTCATGGTTATACAGAAGGCATAAGTCAAGGCTTGCTTGTAGGTGTTTCCAATGTCTAACTTAAAGATACCAGAATTTTCTCAGGCAATTCTACCTTATCTGTACTTGGTACTTAAATCATGTGCCTTCTGGTACTTTAAAAGTTTCCTGAAAAGTAGGGAATCATGTTGTCCTTTAATTGAATATATCAATTTTACCTAAAGATTATATTGAGCTAGCCTTGATTCCTAAGGCAGTAGGAATCGACTTCTTGACTAAATGGCTTTCTTGTAAATGAACTATCTTCTTCTGGGATACTATTGGTATTTTTTGGACTAGACTACACTTCTGGACTTCTTGGTGCTTGGTTATATTAAGTAAGTGCAATCCTTGTTTAGCTTTGAGGGGAGAGGGATCAGCCAAGATGATCAAGGTGCTTTCCCCTTGACTTTCACCCAAGCTTATACTTTTTTGCTCCCGTTCCATGCTTCAGGTTTCCTCATACTGATAATCAATAAGAAACTATAAATAAGAGGCAAAGGGAATACAAAATTCTGAAATCTGATTATGCTCAGTGTTCTTAAGTCTTAAATGAGTATAAAATAAGAAATGAAATGTGCCACAAGGGTCTGTTCTGGGTCCTATTCTTTTTAATATGTTTGTGAGTGACATTGGGGAAGGTTTGGTAGGGAAGGTTTGCCTATTTGCCGATGACTCTAAAGTGTGCAATAGGGTTGATATTCCTGGAGGGGTCTGTAATATGGTAAATGATTTAGCTTTACTAGATAAATGGTCAAAGCAATGGAAACTGCAGTTTAATGTTTCCAAATGTAAAATAATGCACTTGGGGAAAAGGAATCCTCAATCTGAGTACTGCATTGGCAGTTCTGTGTTAGCAAAAACTTCAGAAGAGAAGGATTTAGGGGTAGTGATTTCTGACAGTCTCAAAATGGGTGAGCAGTGTGGTCGGGCGGTAGGAAAAGCAAGTAGGATGCTTGGCTGCATAGCTAGAGGTATAACAAGCAGGAAGAGGGAGATTGTGATCCCCTTATATAGAGCACTGGTGAGACCACATTTGGAATACCGTGTTCAGTCCTGGAGACCTCACCTACAAAAAGATATTGACAAAATTGAACAGGTCCAAAGACGGGCTACAAGAATGGTGGAAGGTCTTAAGCATAAAACGTATCAGGAAAGACTTAATGAACTCAATCTGTATAGTCTGGAGGACAGAAGGGAAAGGGGGGACATGATCGAAACATTTAAATATATTAAAGGGTTAAATAAGGTCCAGGAGGGAAGTGTTTTTAATAGGAAAGTGAACACAAGGACAAGGGGACACAATCTGAAGTTAGTTGGGGGAAAGATCAAAAGCAACATGAGAAAATATTACTTTATTGAAAGAGTAGTAGATCCTTGGAACAAACTTCCAGCAGACGTGGTTGGTAAATCCACAGTAACTGAATTTAAACATGCCTGGGATAAGCATATATCCATCCTAAGATAAAATACAGGAAATAGTATAAGGGCAGACTAGATGGACCATGAGGTCTTTTTCTGCCGTCAGACTTCTATGTTTCTATGTTTCTAAAACGATTTTAAATAATTAAGTTGAATTGTCCCACAGCAAATTGTCTATGGTGAATTGGCCATGACAAGTTGTGCTGTGGTGAGGTGGCTGTAGGGAATTGGCTACATGGCAAAATGGCCATGGTGAGTTGTCCCATTCCAGTATATACGGCCTTTTTGTGACCCCAATCCACTGGTCTTGCAATACTCTTTCTGATTTCTGGAAAAAGAAGAAGGATACATTTCAGGTGAAAAAGAATAAGAAAACTTTCTTCCTCCTTCCACAATATTCCCTAATGTGTTCAGGTTTCAAATCTATATGCCAGACCTTACTACACAGTAAAGTGTAACTAAACCTCTCTTTCATTTCCACGTGTCTGTTAAGTTTTCCATCCATATTATAGGCAGGAAAGTATGTAAGTATAAAAAATTAATAGCACACTACTTTATTCTTTTGATCCTTACCGTCCCATTCCATGATTCCTCCTGCTCTCTTTTTATTATTAACCTTCTGTCTGATAACTATAGCTACAGCTAAGTAATCTTACTAGGCTCCTAGAAAGTAAACTTAGAGAAACTGTCTGCTTCCAGGCAACCAGTCCATCCATCAAACACTTTGAGTGTTTATTCCCATTTTTGCTCCTCAACGATTCGATCTGTGTGAAAGGGAAAAATAACAAGAAAGCATAAGAGGCTTACTACTGAAAGGTGTTATCTTTTGTTCCCTCCCTAGTTCTGTGAATGAAGCAAAGAGTTAGCTCAATATTAATAACTTGCCTTGGTAGCTGCTACTGGTACCTTGGTAGCTTCAAATGGTCTTTGGACCATTTCTGTTTATTCAAGACTTTTTTCAGGTTATATGCATGTACAATTAAGGAGCCTCGACTATGATCCTAATGGCATTGCAAACCAGCAGACAAAAGTCATTATTTTAAGTATGGTAGTTTTATTTTGTTGTCAAATTAATAGACTCGGTTTTGCAACTGATATTGTAGGAGAGACATGTTGGTCTTTGGTAGCCAAAAATCAGGAGTAGTCATCAGATTAACAAATTGAAAAAGACTAACTCACTTTATTAAAGGCATGGCCATCAAACTTATTATTATTATTATTATTATTATTATTATTATTATTATTATTATTTAGATTTGTATGCCGCCCCTCTCCGAAGACTCGGGGTGGCTCACAACAGTAATAAAAACAATATAGTAGTGGAACAAATCTAATATTAAAAACATATAAAACCCTATCATTATTTTAAAAAAACCAAACATCACATTCATACTAAACATAAAACAAAGTATAAAAAAGCCTGGGGGAAAGGTGTCTCAACTCCCCCATGCCTGGCGGTATAAGTGAGTCTTGAGTAGTTTACGAAAGACAAGGAGGGTGGGGGCAGTTCTAATCTCCAGGAGGAGTTGGTTCCAGAGGGTCGGGGCCGCCACAGAGAAGGCTCTTCCCCTGGGGCCCACCAAACAACATTGTTTAGTCGACGGGACCCGGAGAAGGCCAATTCTGTGGGACCTTATCAGTCACTGGGATTCGTGCGGTAGCAGGCGGTTCTTGAGGTACTCTGGTCCAATGCCATGAATTGTGACCGGAAACCGATTGGCAGCCAATGCAAGCCACAGAGTGTTGAAGAAATGTGGGCGAATCTTGGAAGCCCCACGATGGCTCTCGCGGCTGCTTTCTGCACAATCTGAAGTTTCCGAACACTTTTCAAAGGTAGCCCCATGTAGAGAGCGTTGCAGTAATTGAACCTCGAGGTGATGAGGGCATGAGCGACTCTGAGCAATGACTCCCTGTCCAAATAGGGCCGCAACTGGTGCACCAGGTGAACCTGGGCAAACGCCCTCCTCGCCACAGCCGAAAGATGATGCCTGTTAATAACATTTGTTAGCCTAATAATGTGCTATCAGTCTCCTCCTCATTTCTTAACAATTGATAGTAGAGGTCATTAGTCTAATTTAGGAATGTATTGTGGTAGATTACTTAAGACTTTCTGCATTATGATTGAGTGATACACCAAGTGATAAGACTTCTACTGTAAGTACAAGTTATCTATGTCAGGTAAGCAAGAATATGATGAGTTGAGGGGAGCTGCAGGGATAGTGGAGTAAAAGAAAATAGAGAAACCTATATGTAGATTTCACCAACACCCAACACCTTTAGTAAGAGTTTGCCCAGTGATGGGGTCCTATGGGTACGGTCAGGTACGCCAGTGTTTTTCAACCAGTGTGCCGCGGCACACTAGTGTGCCTTGAGACATGGTCAGGTGTGCCGCGAAGCTCAGAGAGAGAAAGAAAACAAGAGAGAGAGAAAGAAAGAGAGAGAGAAAAAGAAAGAGAGAAAGAAAATGAGAGAAAGAAAGGAAGAAAGAGAGAGAAGGAAAGCAAGAGAGAGAGAGAGAAAGAAAGCAAGAGAGAGAGAAAGAGAACAAGAGAGAGAGAAAAAGCAAGAGAGAGAGAGAGAAAGAGAGGAGGGAAAGGTGGGAGAGAGAAAGACATAGAGGGAGGGAGGGAGGGAGAAAGAGAGCAAAAAAGAGAGGAAGGAAGGAAGAGAGAAAGGGATGGAGAGAGAGAGAAAAAAGAAGGGAGAGAAAGAGGGAGGGAGAGAGAAAAAGAGCGGAAGGGAGGAAGAGAGAGAGAAAAAAATTGTCCAAACTTTTTTTAGCCGCCCCCCTTCCCCAACTCAATGTGCCCCAGGATTTTGTAAATGTAAAAAATGTGCCATGGCTCAAAAAAGGTTGAAAATCACTGAGGTACGCAGTACCGGTAGAAAATTTTTTTTTTCTTTTTTTCCCTGTGTATAATTTTAGAAGAGCTGTGCGTGTGTGGGTACATATACATACAGTTTATATAGTAGATGTTGTGATTCAGCCTGAGGCTCCTCAGGGACCGGCTGGATCTCTGCCGGATCCATGCTCAGAGGAGGAGGACAGTGAACAGGAGGGGGAGGACCAGGCAGACGGGGGAGAGGAACGTCAGGAAGAGGAGGAGGGAGAGCAGCCTGAGACCCACGGGGGGGGGGGGGCTCTCCCCAGCTAGTAGCCTGGATTCATTGGATGAGGACGCACAGGCTATAATAGACATGAGGCAGCGACGAGCAGCTCAAAGATGGAGCCAATTAGAAAGGTATTTCCATCCCTGAATTGGCAACAGCTGGGTTTGGGTGTGGTTCTCCTCAGCAGGGTTGAAAAGGCAGACCCGCCCTTACAGTCTTGTGGAGAGTTATCAACTGGGAGTCCTGTGACCTTGCTTCGATTCTTGGCGTCCCTGATCTTGGCTTGTGGCCTAGAAGGCTGAAAGACTTGGGGGAGGCGTGGGTTTTATTATCTCCAGTGTTGTTTTTGCCAGCAAGAATCCTGTTTTATTGCCTGGCCTTCGTGAAACCTCTGTGAAGCTTCATCGTGTTCCTGTCTGTAAGAAGAGTTTTTGTTACCTGTGTTTGCTTTCCAGTATATAAACTGCCTTTGCTTTTTACCAGTGTGTCTGGCTACTCTTTTTGGTTGCTGTTGGCATCTGGGGGGACCCAGACAGAACAAGTAGATAATGTATATTTTTGTGTGCCTGTGTGTAATAGGTATGTACACATATGCCATATATACATAGAATTAAATAGTATATTTTGGATGTTCAGTAATAGTAAACAGATAGGGAAATTGTATCTCTTTGAGGCGCGGGGAAGCCAGGCACCCTAACCCTTGATGTGAGTAACATCAAGCTGGCCAACTTTAAACCAGTCACATGACCTTTAAGCCACCCCTGGTCACATGATCATCAACCCACTCCACCTGGTCATATGGCTGGCAAGCCACACCCACAAAATAAGCCACGCCCACAGTGTGGTAGTAAAGCTTTTTGTAGCCCTTCACTGAGTTTGCCCCAATGAAATCTGATTGTAAACTATACAACATTGCATATTATGTTTTCCTTGAAAGGTACAAAGGCCTTTACTATATTTTTCAGTTTCCAGACATGAAAGAATAATCCAAACTGGCTCTACTCATCGCCGGGGCCAGCTAAATGAGAGTCCTCGCTCCAATTTCTTACCTCTTGGAAGGGATTCTTACTCGGATTCTTCCGTGTCTCGCCGGTCCCATTCTTATCCAAACGTTGGTGGTAATGGTCAGGACTGCCACCATACTCCTCATGGCTGTTGTTCAGATGGCCGCACTGCTGCAGCAGGTCCCTTTGGCCAAGGTTGCCCACTTGATTCTTGCCATCTGAGCAGGTAGGACCAGCTCCCTGAATGAGCAATTTGCAGGCAAAGCTGATATATTGGTTTGCTTTAAAATATGTTAATGTTTCTCTCACCCAGATATGGGTGCTGCCCCGATGGAATATCACGTTCCCAAGGACCTAACCAAGAAGGGTGCACACAATACTACAGTGATGTTTACATAAGCAGAAATCCTGTTACTCCCGCTCCAACAGTAAGTGGGGCAAAGTTCTACATATTCTAGAAGACATTGGAATATACAGTAGTTATTTCCTTATATCAGTGTTTCCCAACCTTGGCTATTTGAAGATATCTGGACTTCAACTCTCAGAATTCCCCAGCCAGCGAATGCTGGCTGGGGAATTCTGGGGGTTGAAGTCCAGATATCTTCAAGTGGCCAAGGTTGGGAAACACTGCCTTATATACAACAGCTGCATTCATCCAAAATCAGGGCTGTGTCCTGAGTTGCAGAAATCCTGTTACTCCTGTTCTAACAGTAAGTGGGGCAAAGTTCTATATATTCTAGAGCAGGGGTCCCCAACCACCGGGCCGCGGACCAGTACCGGGCCGCGGAGCATGTTGCACCGGTCCGTGGAGTCAGCAGCTGCCGGCCCTCATGCCGCCACCCCCTCCCTCCAGCGCTTCGCCTCCCGCCGGGCAAGAGGCCTCGGGAGGCAGGTTCTGCCGGCCACAGGACGATGGATGGGACAGAGGGGTGGGAAGGACCGAGAGGCTCAAGCCTCTTTTGGCTTCTGCCGCGGGGCGCTTTTGCGTTTTTGGCTGGGGGGAGGCAGGAGGGCCAGCCTGACCCCCTCTCTCCAGCGCTTAGCTCCCGCTGGGCAAGAGGGCTTGGGAGGCAGGTTCTGCCGGCCACAGGACGATGGCGGGAAAGAGGGGCGGGGAGGACCAGCACCCCCATGCTTAATCCCGTCCCCAACCACGCCCCTTTCCGCCCCCACTGGGCCATAGAAAAATTGTCTTGCTGAAACTGGTTCCTGGTGGAAAAAACGTTGCGGACCACTGTTCTAGAGGACATTGGAATATACAGTAGTTATTTCCTTATATACAACGGCTGCGTTTATCTAAATCTGATGCTTCCATAAATATCTGCAAATTGAATTAGGTTCAAAAGTTCATCAGCTCTTCTGCCGCTCCAGGTGAAATGCTAGAGAAGATTCCTTCCATCTCCACAATTCTATGATTTTTCTATTTTATTGATTTGATTGATTTGATTTGATTTGATTTGATTTGATTTGAATGCCGCCCCTCTCCGTAGACTCGGGGTGGCTCACAACAATAACAAGAACAATGTAAGAACAAATCTAATAATTTAAAACACTAAAAACCCCATTATTAAAAGCAAACATACACACAAACATACCATGTATAAACTGTATAGGCCCAGGGGAGATGTGTCAATTCCCCCATGCCTGAGGGCAGAGATGGGTCTTAAGAACTTTACGAAAGGCAAGGAGGGTGGGGGCAGTTCTAATCTCCAGAGGGTCAGGGCCGCCACAGAGAAGGCTCTTCTCCTGGGTCCCGCCAAACAACATTGTTTAGTCGACGGGACCCGGAGAAGGCCAACTCTGTGGGACCTAACTGGTCGCTGGGATTCGTGCGACAGACAATTCCTCTACAGACAATTCCTCCAAGTTCTCGCTAAGATACAGCAAAATATTATATAGTGTTTAGCTGTCTTTCACAGGGTGTAATGGGCTATTTCCATTACATTAAAGTTAGCAGTGTAGCTTTTTGATATTTTATTATGTAAGAAAAGTATAACTGAATTATGAATTATTTTTGGGATTTATTCAGTTGAATGTGCTACTTCATAAGCCCTTTTGAATGATATACTGTAATCTGAATAACATCTGGTTTTCTCTAAGAAAACATTTGGTTTCCTCTAAGAAAACATCTGGTTTTCTCTTGCTCAGCAGCTGCCAACAGAAGAAGAATGCAGAGGTTCTAGATATGGTTGTTGTTATGACAACATTGCCTCTGCTCTAGGGCCTCAAGGGGAAGGATGTCCCACAAGACTCAGTCAATGTAAGTGACATTTGTTTTTTTGAAATGTACCTTCATATTCAGTATTTTCTAGCAAAATGTAAGCAACCAATGGAATCATTTTGGTGGTATTTTATATGTATAGGTAGTCTTGCTTAATGATGGCAATTGTCGCCTCCAGTTCTGTCATTAACCAACACAGTCATAAAGCACACAACAGGACTCTGTTGACTTGTGATGGCAGTTGCAGCAGTTCCAATTGCCATTGTTGGGCAGATATTGTGTAGTCAAAACATACTCCAGTCTATGATCCCTATGTGATCACCAATACATTTCTGTTTTGAAGTAAAACTTGTTCAGGCTCCCTGATAAAATCACTTGTATAAACATCACATGATTCCTTTTTGTGTAGGGTTTCCCAACCTCGGCAACTGCCCAGTATGAGAACTTCCAACTCCTATAATTGTCATCAATGGCTCTGTAATTCTGGGATTTAAAGTCCACGCATCTGGGGATTGCCAAGTTAGAAATTACTGCTCTAAGGGAAGCAGATTCATGCAGGCATGGGGAAAAAAAGTATAGAAACATAGAAACATAGAAGTCTGACGGCAGAAAAAGACCTCATGGTCCATCTAGTCTGCCCATATATTATTTTCTGTATTTTATCTTAGGATGGATATATGTTTATCCCAGGCATGTTTAAATTCAGTTACTGTGGATTTATCTACCATATCTGCTGGAAGTTTGTTCCAAGGATCTATTACTCTTTCAGTAAAATAATATTTTCTCATGTTGCTTTTGATCTTATTCCCAAAACAGTAACAATGTAGGAACCCAAGAAATTGATAGCATAATAAATAAAAAATATACAAATATCATTTCTCTTCTGGCTTTTGCCGCTAGCTTATCCTGCCCAGTGTCTGTTACCCAGTGCCCATGGTTCCTGCACAGACTGGACTATACGTTGGTATTTTGTGAGTGAAGTTGGGAAATGCAATCGCTTTTGGTTTGGAAGTTGCCATGGGAATAAGAACAACTTTGCGACTGAAGAAGAATGCATGAAAACCTGCCATGAATCCATGGGAAGAAGCTATGTGAGTCCTCACCATCATGCTGCAAGTCCTAACGTCCATTCTAGTTCTCAACTGCAAGAAGGGAACACAGAGGTAAAGCCACAACAGTTTGGAAGAACTATAACTCATAGAACAGGAAATGAAGGTCATGGTGATAGGGCTTCCTCCAATCAAGATGCCTTGCCTGAATCTGAGCAAGGAACTAGCTTGCTGGAGAACCAGCCAGAAAGTTCTCATCACTCAAGAACTCTTGATGAAGTGAAAAGGGACACAGTAGATCATTTGCATGGTTTGAGTGAGATTTCCAGACACTCAGAGAAGCAGCTGACTGTGAATGGCCAAACCACTCAACATGAGCGTGAAGAGTGGAGGAGGGAAACTGGAACAGATAGATTAACACGGGGAAGATTTGGGTATCAAACCCCACCAGAGTCTACTTTTCAATATTCTCTGAACAGGTACGTATTTGCGTTAACATGGAAATATTGAAGAGCTCTTGCTATTTTTTTTTAAAAAAACATGCTTCATATAATTTATTATCTAATCCTCTATGCATATCCATTTTGGGGGACACTGCTGCATATCTTTCAGGATCTTCTTGGATGGACCAGAATCTTCTGCAGTGGAGGCAGGCCTAGGACAAAGCATCCGCCTTCTCTGTAAGACAGACAATTCCCACTTCTCTAGAGTTGAATGGCTGAAAGACGGACAGCCGATCTCTTCGGATAGGTAGGTCTGACCCACTGAAGGGCTGCATAAAAATTTATTACCACACTATGAGCATGGCTTGTTTTGTGGGTGTGGCTTGCCAGCCATGTGACCAGGTGGGAGGGGCTTGACAATCATGTGACCAGGGGGTGGCTTAAAGGTCATGTGACTGGCTTTAAGGTGGCCCACTTAATGTCACTGATGTCCAGGGTTTGGGTTAGGGTGCCTGGCCTCTCCTTGCCTCAAAGAGATACAATTTCTCTATCTATTTACTATTACTGAACATCCAAAATACAGTGGAACCCCGACATAAGAGCTGCTCTACTTAAGAGCAACTCGAGATAAGAGCTGGGAGGGGAGAGATATTTTTGTTCTACTTACAAGCCCAAATTCGAGATACAAGCGCCAAGGAGCTGTCTCCTGAAGCCAAACGCTAACTTCCGCGTTCGGCTTCAGGAGACAGCTGCGAAGCGGCGCGCGTGTTTTAAAAGGTTGCAGCCGGCCTGGGGGGCTCGGGGGGGTGCTTGCAGCTTTCTTTCTTGCTCTTTTTCTTTCTCTCTTTTACCTTCCCTTCCTCTATTTCTTCTTTTCTTTCTCCTTCCCACCTTCTTCCCTCCCTCCCTCCCTTCACTCATTCCTCTCTTACTCTCCCCTTTCATAAGTTTCCTTGCTTCCTTCCTCTGTTCCTGTCCCTTCCCCCTTTCTTTCTTTCTTTCTTTCTTGCTTGCTTTCTTTCTTGCTCTTTTTCTTTCTCTCTTTTACCTTCCCTTCCTCTATTTCTTCTTTTCTTTCTCCTTCCCACCTTCTTCCCTCCCTCCCTCCCTTCACTCATTCCTCTTTTACTCTCCCCTTTCATAAGTTTCCTTGCTTCCTTCCTCTGTTCCTGTCCCTTCCCTCTTTCCTTCCTTCCTTCCCACCCTCCGTCCATTCATTCACCCATTCCTCTCTTGATCGCTTAAAGCCAGTCCCTGGTGCAAAAAGGGTTGGGGACCTCTGTCCTACAGGACTGGGTGGCAGAGAAGTTGAACATATGTAAATTTAAAAGTTTAAGAAAGTTTACAAGTTAAGTGAAAGAAACTTCATTATTCATTTATATGTACATGTACATTTCTTCATTAAAAACATGTCTTTCTGCATAATTTAGACTAACTTTGTGAGTTTTTTGAGGGCTGGAACCAATTAAAATTATTTACATTAATTCCTATGGGGAAAAGTCGTTCGAGATAAGAGCTGCTCGACTTAAGAGCCCAGGTCCGGAACGAATTAAACTCGTATCTCGAGGTACCACTGTATACTATTTAATTCTATGTATATACCGTATGCCATATTGTACATACATATTACACACAGGCACACAAAAATATACATTATATGTTATATAAACTATGTGTGTATGTACACACACACACACACACACACAGCTCTTCTAAAATTATACACATTCAACCTCATTTACTGTGATAGGAAAAACATACCCAGAGCCAGAAGGGGAAAAAAGAAAAAAAAATCAATTCTTTTTTACCAGTTTTGCATACCTGACCAAAATTTTTCTACCAGTTCTATGTACCTGACCATGCCCGTAGGAGCCCATCACTGGTCTGACCTCTGAACCCACCCCCATATACCCTATAAATGGAATGTTGAGGTCAAAGGTTTCACATTTGAAATTTGTCAGTATCTAAACCTTCAACCTCTTGTCATATTATGAACTTCAGTGATATTTGTGTTAAATTTATATTTACCTACAAATAAATAAAGGGAGACTAGTGTAGATCTATTTCAAGCTCTTTAGCTCTCATCAGCTAGCCATACCCTTCTGGGATTGGCACCTGAGCTGGTAGATGTATTAACCTCTAAGCCACAGGCTCTCCTAGCTTTGTCAGCTATACCAGGGGAGAGATTAAGTGTTTTTTTTATCAGAGAGCCCATGGCTTACATGTTAATACATCTACCTAATATTAAGCATCCCGGGTTCAAATCACAGAAAGGTATAACTAGCTGATGAGAGCTAAATAATTTGAAATAAATCTATATTAGCCTCCCTTTATTTCTTTGTTAGTAAATATAAATTTAACACAAAATAGTTTGTTGTGAAAGCGACTGCCTGCAAAGACTCCTGGATTGGGGTTAAAAGGGGAAAGCGGAAGCCAGGGTTCCCTGGTAAAAAAAACAACACACTTTTCCACTGAGGTTTACATGCATGTTCCCACTGCTGCCTTGCAATAGTCCTTAACTTACAACAGTTTGTTTAGTAACCATTGGAAGTTACAATAGCACTGAAAAGAAAAAGTGACTTATGGCCATTTTTCACAGCAGCACCGTAGCATAGTCCCAAAATTCAGATACTTGACAACTGGTTGCAGTGTCCCATGTGATTCCCTTTAGTGACCTTCTGACAAGCAAAGTCAATGGGAGGAACCAGAATCATTTAACCATCATGTCACTAACTTAATAACTGCAGTGATTCACTTAAGAACGGTGGCAAGAAAGGTAAAAAAAAATAGAGCAAAACTCATTAAACGAATGCCTTGCTTCATTCAGCAAACAGAAATTTTGGGCTGTGGTCATAAGTTGAAGACTAACTGTACTTCACTGTCTTCACATAGCCAGCAAGAAACCTACCAGCGATTCGTCTTCAGCATCCCTCTTTTGCTCTTATTCCCGTAACCAACCAGAGTAATTACCATTAATATGCACTTGACACTGTCAACTGAATATGTCATGCTATGTCAACTGATTCTGTCAGGGACTGTCACTGAGTTGGTACGATTTCCAGTCTACCCTATTTGACAACCCTTTAATCTTCTCCCCCCCCCCCCCCCCCCGTAGGCATACCTACCAGTCTGACAACTCCCTGGTGGTTAGCCATCTGAGGGCTGAGGATGCTGGCATCTACACGTGCATAATTTCAAATGAGAGGGTGGAACGCAGACAGATCGAGTTGCTGATCAAAGGTTATTTTATTCTTTGTTACTCAAAAACAGCCATAAAAGCAAGAACCTGCTTGTCTTGATGTAGCCACCAAGTCATTCTACAATTGTTTTTTTTATCAATGGAAAATGATATCCTCTCCAAATTGCATCAGAGTACAAAACCCAGGCTCTGTGGTTCCAATGCTTGGAAAACTCTCCTCCATCTTATAGGAAACTTAGTACAAGCAAAACTTCCTAGGAGAACAAACCCTGGAAGAACCATCCCTTTGTCAACCCCCAAAGATTTCTGAAAGTCAAATCCTGATGGCGTCTTTGTTCTGTTCCTTTGCATAGAAATCCCTCAATCTACCCTCACCCAGGGAAGAAGGCATCAACTTACTCATGATCAGAATCAGCAGCCCAGAGTCTTTGGCACAGGAACTAATGACAGGTGGTCACATGTTTCTTCTCTGCATCCTCAAATAACATACAGGTATATCTTTCAACTTCCTAGAGCAGCTCATGTTCCACATATTGTGCTGTGTCTCTTTCGAGATGCATTTGGAAGCTGATCAAACAAGAGAAGGCTATTTAATCATACAGCTATTGTATCTAATCTTGATGCTTAGAAATCAGCACTGCATTTTCTTTAGAGCTACAACACAAAAACTGGAGCAATTTTAACCTAGGGTTTTTTTTAGTTCTTTCTTTCTTTCTTTCTTTCTTTCTTTCTTTCTTTCTTTCTCTCTCTCTCTTTCTTTCTCTCTCTCTCCTCCCACCTCTCCCCCCCTCTCTTTTTCCTTCTTTATTTCTTGTTGGACCAGATCAGGTAACTGAAATAACCCAAGGGACTTAATTTAGGCAACCGTTGATATCAAAGTGTTTTAATGAAATCATTTTATGCCTTAGGCAGTTTTGTGTATTTTGCTTGGCTCCTTGAGGAACCTACTGTTAGAAGGAAACAATCATTAAGAAATTAATTACTGTGTTTAATAAATATTCATTGTAGAAATAAAACTATATCTGGAGGAAACAGATTCTAGCAAAACAAGTCTCTTAAACAGACAAGCTATTATTTAAGTTGCTTATTTTCACTGCTTACTTGGCAGTTTTGTAATAAAACTCAGTGGCCTGCTTGAAGCCTAGGTTCACAAGCATCACCAGCTCAAAATTTATGCTCTTGTCTAAGTGAGTCACATTCTAGAATATTTGTTTGTTTGTTTGTTTGTTTGTTTGTTTGTTTAGTTAGTTAGTTAGTTAGTTAGTCCAATACATAATGAAGGTTAATGAGAGTAACCATATAGCAATATATATCAAAGAAAGAAAAGAAAGAAAGAAAGGAAGGAGGGAGGGAGAGAGGGAGGGAGGGAGGGAGGAAGGAAGGAAGGAAGGATAGGAGTAAAGATATAAGAATAAAATACAATACATCAATGGAGAATAGAGGAAGAGATATAGGAGTGGAAGAAAAGAAATATGAGATAAATATGAGATAGGAAAGAGAATTGGACAGGGGACGGAAGGCACCCTAGTGCACTTATGCACGGCCCTTACTGACCTCTTAGAAATCTGGAGAGGTCAATCGTGATAGTTTAAGGGGAAAATGTTGTGGGTTAGGGGAAGATACTATGGAGTCTGGTAATGAGTTCCACACTTTGACAACTCGATTGCTAAAGTCATATTTTTTACAGTCCAGTTTGGAGCGGTTAATATTAATTTTGTATCTGTTGCGTGCTCTTGTGTTGTTGCGGTTGAAGCTGAAGTAGTCGTTGACAGGCAGGACGTTGCAGCGTATGATCTTGTGGGCAATACTTAGATCATGTTTAAGGCGTAGTTCTACACGTAGTGGCTACACTAAAAAGAACTAAGAAATGCTGTAGTGAGAGAGATGATGAAATTTAAGAGTTTATCTTTAGCAACTCATCTTTTTGGCAGTGGGGTTGATTACATCATTTCAGTGACAAGGGTAACTGTCAAGCCACCTTTTGCAAAAAAAAGCTGCCCAGAAGAAAGTATAAAAATGGAATAAATAATCTGCCACTACTCATTGATCTTTGAGACATCCATCTATAGCAAAGTAGAGCTAAGGAAATAAAAAAATATAAACTAGTAAATATTTGAACCCCCCGCAATTGGTGGTGGTGGTGGTATTGTCAGTTGGGTGATGGGCACATGCACTGTTTTATGTTTTGTTTATGTAACTTTATGTGCAAAACCAATAAAAAAAAATTTTTTTTTTTTAAAAAGAGACATCCGTCTCTAGCAACTGCCACTAGCTTCAATAATTGGAAATAATCCTCCTCTCAAAAAGTAGAATGCATGCACGGAACATTATCAAAGGGAGTGGGAGTCATTTGTTTTACAATCCTGTGTCATACATATTCAGTTACTTTATTCTTTATCCTTGCTTACAGGATAGGAGTAAACCTCCTAGCCTTCTGTGTCTGGATTAACAGGCTGGCGCAGGTCCCCAGACAGCTGCATGATTTTGTTGAAATTCTTGCCGAAAGCATCACAGACGGCCAGATAAATTATAAGGAGAACATTCTGTTACATGGAATTCTCGTGGCTAGCAGCATTATCTGGGCCTGTAGCCAAGGGAACACTTAAAAGGGATGTATTTATACAAAGCTACATTTTGTAAAATGTTAAGAGAGAGAGAGAGCCACACAACTTGTTGAAGAAGAATCTCTGCAATGTCCATTTATGTTCAAATCATGATGAAAGGAGAGAAGAGCTAAATGATGTAATACAGGCGCTTCTTCTGAAAGGAGATAATGTCAGGGCTAATCTAACCTCCAATAAAAGGAAAAGCAACACTTCCAGCTTTGCCCACTCTCCCTCAAGCTTCCTTAAAATGGGAAACAAAACCGGTTCCTTCTCCTTATAATTGAATTGGCCTCAGCGGCTTCAGTAGAGAATGCAGATCTACAAGTAACTTGGAGCCAAATCATAAATGATTCCCTAGGTTAAAATCAGTACTTTAAATTGTAGTTAAACATTAATGTGGAGCCAATGTACAGCCCAGAATAAGATGTAATATATATTCCCATCTACAGCTGCTGATGAGCATTCTGGCTGCTGCATTTTATAGCAATTGAAAATTCTGAATAGCAACCTTGGCAACTTGAAGCTATTTGGACTTCAACTCCCAGAATTCTGGGAGTTGAAGTCCAGATAGCTTCAAGTTGCCAAGGTTGGGAAACACTGCTCTAGATGTATGATGACTGTTGTGATTCCGTCTGAGGCCCCTCAGGGAACGGCTGATCCTCTGCCGGCTTCCTGCTCAGAGGGGGAGGATGAGGAACAGGAGGTTCAGGCAGACGGGGAGGAGGAATCTCAGGCTGAGGGAGAGGGAGGACAGCCAGAGTCCCCCGAGAGGGAGCTCTCCCCAGCAAGCAGCCTGGATTCCTTAGAGGAAAATGCACAAGCAATAATCGATCTCCGGCAGAGAAGAGCAACACAACGAAGGGGACAATTAGCCAGGTACTTTCAGCACTAAAGAGGCAACAGCTGGGTTTGGGTGTGGTGCTCTCTGGAAAGACTGAAAAGGCAGACCCACCCTTCCTGGCTTGTGGAGTATTATCTTTGGGAGTCCTGGGACCTGGCTGTGATCTTTGGCGTCTTGGAATTCTGGTTTGTGACTTTGAATACTGAAACCTTGGGGGGAAAAGGTGTGGGTCTTATTCTCTACAGTGGTGGGTGTGCCAGCAAGAAGTCTGCTGTATTGTCTGGCCATCAGGACTCTGCTGTGAAGTCTCATAGCCTGCCTGTTGGGAAGAACAGGTTTTTCTCTGTGTTTATTTTTCACACTATAAAGTGCTTTTGCTTTTACCAGCGTGTCTGGCTGCTTTTTCCAGTTGGTGTTGAAGTCTGGGGGCACCCAGACAGAACAATGACGGGGCATGAATCACCTCTGTAAAGCTAGCTTAGTTGCTCAACAACGAGTCACTGGTGAAGTGGGCACAGCAGCGCCTGCATTTTCTGTGTCCCATGAGGAAAGTACATCTTCCTCCCTCCCTCCATCCTTACCACTTTCTATAGAGCAGTGATGATGAATCCTTTTCATCTCGGGTACCAAAAGGGTGTGTGTGCAAACCCACACCCATAATACAATACCTGGCTGGAGAATTCTGGGAGTTGAAGTCCACCAGTCTTAAAGTTGCCAAGTTTGAGGACCCATGCTGTAGAGGGACGATCGAGAGCATCCTATCATACTGCATTGCTGCCTGCTTTGAAACCATACTGCATTGCCCAGGAAGGCAGTGTAGAGAGTGGTAAGGATGGCAGAAAAGATTTTTGGTAGTTCACTTCTTTCTATCCAGGGCATGGCATATAAGCGATGCTTGACTAGGACCTGCAGTATGTATGTGTACATCAGGCAAGGGTTCCCTGTCGCCAATGCTACTGGTGTGGTTGCGTGCGCAGTTCCATGTGATTAGCAGGTGAGCGCATGCACCTGCGCAAGATTTGTCACAAGCCAAATCCAGGCGAGAATGTTTACACGTGAGAGATTTTGCTGAAAATGTCCTTGCGTGAGATTTGATTTCCTGCTCATGCGCAGAAGCCAAATCTCATGCGGGTGCATGTGGTCATTCGGAGCTGCGCGCGCAACTCCCATTTTCGCTACCACGCTATAGAGTCTCCTGTACCGATAGGAACCCAATACATAATCCCCAAATCTTCAACCTTACATTATCTACAATAGACCTCTCCCCTTTTCTAAGAGGTCTGCAAGGGGCGTGCATAAGTGCACCTTTGTGTCTACCGTTCCTGTCGTAATGTCTTATCTTTTCTATCTCTACTTTATACTTATATTATGTTAAACATACTACAATACAATACTATATTCGCATGACAAATAAATAAATAAATAAAATAAAATAAAATAGAATTGAATAGAATTGAATTGAATTGAATTAAATTACATTAAGTTACGTTACATTAAATTAAATTAAATTAAATTAAATTAAATTAAATTAAATTAAATTAAATTAAATTAAATTAAATTAAATTAAATTAAATTAAATTAAATTAAATTAAATTAAATTAAATTAAATTAAATTAAATTAAATTAAATTAAATTAAATTAAATTAAATTAAATTAAATTAAATTAAATTAAATTAAATTAAATTAAATTAAATTAAATTAAATTAAATTAAATTAAATTAAATTAAATTAAATTAAATTAAATTAAATTAAATTAAATTAATTAAATTAAATTAAATTAAAAAATGAAATAAAATGAAATAAAATGAAATAAAATAAAATAAATAAAATAAAATAAAATGAAATAAACAAACAAAACAAAACAAACAAAACAAAACAAACAAAACAAAACAAAACAAAATAAATAAAATAAACAAAACAAACAAAACAAAACAAAACAAAATAAAATAAAATAATAAAATAAAATTAAATTAAATTAAAAAATTAAAAAAATAAAATAAAATAAAATAAAATAAAATAAAATAATAAAATAAATAAAATAAAATAAAATAATAAAATAAAATAAAATAAAATAAAATAATAAAATAAAATAGAATAGAATAGAATTGAATTGAATTGAATTAAATTAGATTAAATTACGTTACGTTACATTACATTAAATTACATTAAATTACATTAAATTAAATTACATTAAATTACATTAAATTACATTAAAAAATGAAATGAAATGAAATAAAATAAAATAAAATAATAAAATAATAAAATAAATAAATAAAATAAAATAAAATAAAATAAAATAAATAAATAAAATAAAATAAAATAAATAAAATAAAATAAAATAAAATAAAATAAAATAAATAAACAAAACAAACAAAACAAAATAAAATAAAATAAACAAAATAAACAAAATAAACAAAACAAACAAAACAAAACAAACAAAATAAAATAAAAAAAAATAAAAAAACAAAATAAAAAAATAAAATAAAATAAATAAAATAAAATAATAAAATAAAATAAAATAAAATAATAAAATAAAATAAAATAAAATAAAAAAATAAAATAAAATAAAATAAAATAAAATAATAAAATAATAAAATAAAATAAAATAAAATAATAAAATAAAATAAAATAATAAAATAAAATAAAATAATAAAATAAAATAAAATAAAATAAAATAAAATAAATAAATATTACATATATATTGTTTCTTTAGAAAGCAGGCAACAGAATTTCATTTTATTGTGTGGCAGCATAATCACAATAAAAATGTCAGTAAATATTATCTTACCTTGAAGTCCTCATGTCTCAGATAAAGTTGTAATTAGTGCGGCAGCCCCAGATGGGCAAAGGCTTATCTAGCCAAAGTTGCCAACTGTTGAGCCAGTAGGAATCACAAATCCTTGAACTCGTGGGAGTCTTTGTTGTTCTCCACTTGTCTTCCAGGCCTCACTTCTACCACTTTATCCCCCAGCTATTTTCTCAGGAAATAAGCCACCCAGGGACCGAGAGAAGCGGCTCTGGAATTATTTTGCCCTGGGCCTTGAGATATCTTTATTTGCCAATGGCAGGCCTTGCCAGTGGTAAGGCCTGCCATTGGCAAATAAAGATATCTCAGGGCCCAAGGCAAAGTAATTCCAGAGCCATTTATTAAAATGAAAGAAGGAATTCTGATCCTTTTAAAAAAATACTTAATGCATCTACTTTGCAGGTTAAAAATGTACAAGAATGAGCCTTCGGTTGTTGATGGTACCATTGGCGAACAAGTCAGGCTGCCTTGTCGTGTAGAGGCTTCCCCCTCCTTAACCATTGAATGGCAAAAAGATGGCCGTCCTATTTCATCTGCCAGGTAAGCTGTATCTTTGAGAATATTACTCTCTCATTTTGTGGTCTTTTTACGAAGTGTACAAAGCTCCCCCCTGAAATAAATCCGTACTGCCCCCACCCTCCTCGCCTTCCGTAGGAGTCTTAAGACTCACTTATGCTGCCAGGCTTAGGGCTATACAAGAACAAGGGGACACAGTCTGAAGTTAGTTGGGGGAAAGATCAAAAGCAATGTGAGAAAATATTCTTTTACTGAAAGAGTAGTAGATGCTTGGAACAAACTTCCAGCAGACGTGGTTGGTAAATCCGCAGTAACTGAATTTAAACATGCCTGGGATAAACATATATCCATTGTAAGATAAAATACAGGAAATAGTATAAGGGCAGACTAGATGGACCATGAGGTCTTTTTCTGCCATCAGTCTTCTATGTTTCTATTAGATTCTTGCCCCCTGGTCAATTAATGTGTTGAGAGAATGTTGAGTAAATGGAATGACTATTTCTTTATGGATTTTTTGGGTTTTTAGACTTTTAATTAAATAACTGCACTTAACATACTGTATATTGTTTGTTATATGTTGTGAGTTACTTCCTGGGTGTTTATATGGGCTTTCCCAAATATGCTCATGTTACACCAACACTCTGCAGTCTGCATTGGTTGCCGATCAGTTTCCGGTCACAATTCAAAGTGTTGGTTATGACCTATAAAGCCCTTCATGGCACCGGACCAGATTATCTCAGGGACCACCTTCTGCTGCATGAATCCCAGCAACCAGTTAGGTCCCACGGAGTGGGCCTTCTCCGGGTCCCGTCAACTAAACAATGTTGTTTGGCGGGACCCAGGGGAAGAGCCTTCTCTGTGGTGGCACCGGCCCTCTGGAACCAACTCCCCCCAGAGATTAGAATTGCCCCCACCCTCCTTGCCTTTCGTAAGCTTCTTAAAACCCACCTCTGCCACCAGGCATGGGGGGACTGAGATATTCTTTCCCCCTAGGCCTTTACAATTTTATGCATGGTATGTTTGTATGTATGTTTCATTTTATAATAAGGTTTTTTAAAAAATTGTTTTAGTATTGGATTGTTACATGCTGTTTTTATTACTGTTGTTAGCCGCCCCGAGTCTACGGAGAGAGGCGGCATACAAATCCAATAAATAAAATAAATAAATAAATAAATAAATAGATGTTGTAAACCACCCCGAGTCTTCGGAGAGGGGTGGCATATAAATCCAATTAATAAAAATAATGAAAAAATAACCATGACCTGGATGACTGAGACTCTCTATAGACAGTTAGCCGGGGGTGAAATTCAAAATTTTTCTCTACGGGTTTCTGTGGGCATGGCTTGGTGGGCATGGCAGGGGAAAGATACTGCAAAATCTCCATTCCCATCACACTCTGGGGCCAGCCAGAGGTGATATTTGCCGGTTCTCCAAACTACACAAAAATTCCGCTAGTGGTTCTCCAGAACCTGTCAGAACCTGCTGAATTTCACCCCTGCTTTTAGCTATACAATTTGGGACGAAATGGTGTGAGAATAGAAATGGATTCCAGAGCTGGGGGGGGGGTGGGATTGCAGACTACAAGAACCAGAAGCATCACTCAGGTGACCCTGAGGTCATAGATAAACCTCCAAGTGCTTCAGTGACCCTCTAAGGATGGAAATGACTAGCTCTCTGCAAGTAATATGAATCTTTCCATTTCACAACTATCCTATCAGAACTGAAGAAGCTTCTTGGATGAGAAGCGAATGGTCTTCAAAGAAAAAACAAGGAAGTCCAGTTGCCTCCTGAAAAAACACCCTTGGGATAAATGTCTGTCAATTTTCCCTTTCTGTTTTTCCCTTAAGACACTTCCTTCTCTGTATTATTCCACAGCGACACTTTTGTATTTCAGTAGGTCTTTTTTTAGCATTTCCTATTCACATTTTCCTCCATTTCTTTCTCCTACTTTCTTACATTTTTCTGGTTACCATTTCCACATACGTTTCTATATAACCTTTTGTGGCAACCTGCTATTTTCTTTTTCTCTTGAGCTAGAAGTTTTCTAACTGTTTAATGTACAGCAGCTGAGTACATATAATGTGCTTAACAAAATCAGTCTGACAGTTAACCTTAGTCTTGGCTTGTTTGTGTTACTGGATGACTTGAGCAAATAGAGCCCATTTTGTTACAGGTAGCCCTTGGGGTACAACAGCGTTTGGGATCAGAAATTCTATAGCTAAGCAACGTGGACATAAAGTGCCATGTCATGGGAGCACATGGCTTAGCGACAGAAATCCCAGTAGTCCCAGTGTCCATTGTAACCGTAGGACCATGGGGCTCATTAAATGGGGAGTGAGAAGAGGCAGAAGTTCTACACAATCAAGCTGGTGGGTTCAGGCACGACTTGGGGTGGAGATGCATGATGCATGCAGAGTGTGGGGCACTGTTCCCTCTAAGGTGAGCAGCTGTGCGGCCACTCACAGGAAATCAAACTTCAGCACAGGACTTTCAAGTACCGCACAGTGTTGCAGGAGCTCTTCAATTGTGCCACCAAATACCATACAGTATTTCAATATTGCAGATGCAGACTTGCAGTATTATAAATGGTACTGATATATAGCATTTTTAATTATGTGGGTACATTGAATAAACATAACTTTGGGTTTCAAAAAGCACTGATTTTGCTGTTGTCTCGGGTGACATCTGTGAAAAAAATTCAGGTGCTCAGGCATGAAAACGTGCCGCTCAGACACTATACTTTTCCGCCCACACCAAAAAAAAATTAGAGGGAACATTGGTGTGGGGCAGGATGCCATAGGAGAGTCAGGGTGGTGCCATAGGAAGCGGGTGTGCCATGGACAAATTCTACCAAGCATAGGTAGATGTGTGGGTGCCACAGCAGAATGCCACAGGCAGCTGCCAAGCATCACAGATAGGCAAAACAGCAAAAGTAATTTCCAACTTCCTACCAGCTTCCCTATTGTTTGACTGACTGACTGACTGACTGACTGACTGACTGACTTAATTACTTACTTACTTACTTACTTACTTAACTTAATTACTTGCTTGCTTGCTTGCTTACTTAATTGCTTGCTTGCTTGCTTGCTTGCTTGCTTGCTTGCTTGCTTACTTACTTACTTACTTACTTACTTACTTACTTACTTACTTACTTACTTACTTACTTACTTACTTACTTACTTACTTACTTACTTACTTATTGGATTTATATGCCACCTGTCTCCAAGGACTCAGTGCGGCTTATAACATATAAAAGAAACAATGATATACAATAGTTAAATCCAATTAATTAAACTAAATTAGCTAATCTAAAAACCCCAATTTGGTTTAAAATCAATGATACCCATTCAAGGAACAAGCAACGCATAATATTCATCTGTCAGGGGGCTAAGATCTAATCTCCCCAACCCTGGTGGCATAAATGAGTCTTAAGACTCTTGCAGAAGGCGAGGAGGGTGGAGGCGGTGGGAATCTCTGGGGGGAGCTGATTCCAGAGGGCCGGGCCCCCCACAAGAAGGCTCTTCCCCTAGGCCCCACCAAGCGACATTGTCTAGTTGACGAGACCTGGAGAAGGCCAACTCTGTGGGACCTAACCAGTCCCCGGGACTCATACGCTGGGACTTTACTTGTGGAAATCAGGCAGAGAATGTTGGAAATTGTGACCACTGGTCACTGTGACATTGTAATTGCAAATTGTGCATCCCCTGAGCTGCAACATGGCCACATGACCAGGGGAATGCTGTGGTAGTCAAAACTCCCTCTTGTTCAGCATTACCATACAACAGTGGTTCTCAACCTTTCAAATGCCACGACCCCTTAATACAGTTCCTTATGTTGTGGTGACCCCCCAAACCATAAGTCTGGCACCAATTCTCCCAACAGAGCTTTAAGCTGATTGGCAGGAAGGACAGAGGGTCACCCCCACTATAAATGCCAAAAATATGTCCCAAGGCGCCAGAATAGAATCTTTAGTTCCTAATACCATGGGAAATTTGTCTTTTCCCATGGTCTTAGGCGACCCCTATGAAACAGTCATTCGATCCCCAAAGGGGTCCTGTCCCCCAGGTTGAGAACCACTGCCCTACAGTATCTTTGAACGATCGGCGAACAAGCGGTTATAACCCACCTCTTTGTCATACCATTTATTTTCCCCCTGTACTGCTTTAAGTTTAGTATAAAACATATCCACACAGATCACGTAGCTCCAGCTAAAGAAGGCTGAGTAGGATGGCCTGAAATGCACCATGTTTACAAAATAAATCTGGGAAAACCCGAACAGACAGCTTGTCCCTCCTTTATTTTCAATGAGCTTTCCTGAACATGATTAGGATGGATGGAACACAGCATAATGTGATCATCAGTACCTAGGACGAGGCAGTTTCAAATCTTCTCTCAATCATAGCATTCTGAATTGACTTTGGGCCAGCCACTAATCCTTAGTTCATCCTCTTTCATTAAGTTCTTACTGTGCGGATAAAATAGGGAGATCCCCCTCCCATGTACATCAGTTAGAAGAACCGGAAGACAGGCTATCAAAGGGATGCCCTAATTCTCCCAGAGGCTCTCTCTATAATGCATTCCTGCTTCATCTGTCCACGTAGAAACTCATTCATCTTAATGATTCGATAGTTGTGGCCCGAAGTGATCTGGCAAAGACTGTCATTTGACAACCTGGATATTGGTTGTTCTAAAACTGCTTACGGTAGTCTTGCCTGGATGGGTACCTTGCGTTATAATTATACTCAGCTCAATGCTTTTTGTATTTTTGACTCCTACATATTTTTAGTGAAACTGCAAACTTACTATTACCACCAGCTGCTCAAAAAGATTAATTTTAAGAGTGGATTGATTTACACAGGATGCAAAACCAAATACCTTTACAGCTTGCATTTCCTTAGCCTACTCAGCAAACTATAGTTCAATGTAACCCCGATACTTTTAATTAGCTTGCAGCAATTAAGCAGGATTGATGACAGCTGATCCCAGAACGATTATTAACATATTTGAACCTTAGGAGCTCATAACGTATATTCAGAATACTGTATATTTTGAGCCATTAGCCTCTCACAAAAAGGATTCTGTACTCTGTGAATCAATGTATTTCCTCTTCTTCTGAAATTCATGGCAATTTTAATTTCCAGGCATAGGCAGCAACCTGATGGTGCCCTGCTAATCAGTCGCCTAACAGCTGAAGATGCTGGCTTCTTTACATGCATTGCTTCTAATGGCTGGGACCAAGATCAGAAAAAAATTCAAATTAGACCTAGAGGTATAGTGATTGTTGAGGGGGGGGGGGAGGTACTTCAGTGTTACCCAAATATAAGTAATGAATTTGCTGCTGGAGAAAAATATGATCCTTATTTTGCTACTGTTATTAAATTAAGCTTTAGTTGCTGATTAATATAACCAGTTTTGAGAGTAAACTCAGCATATTTCCAGCACTTAAAACCTGATAGCAAGAAGAAATTTAGTAAAAGTTAAATGTTGTGCTTAAGATTATAAATTATCTCTACACAGTGGCTCCACAACTCCCTTTAGGTATGAGATGAGTTTAGTTTCATCAATGGTATCATCAAATAATGTGAGTGAGATATTTAGACTTTCCCATAAATTGTGCCAGATTCAAGATAGAAAATTTTAAAGACATTTTTTTTTAAAAAAATTGGTTGGCGCTGATTAGCATAATTTTCCGGGACCGCCTTCTGCCGCACAAATCCCAGCGACCAGTTAGGTCCCACAGAGTGGGCCTTCTCCGGGTCCCGTCAACTAAACAATGTCATTTGACGGGACCCAGGGGAAGTGCCTTCTCTGTGGTGGCCCCGGCCCCCTGGAACCAGTTCCCCCCCAGAGATCAGAATTGCCCCCACCCTCCTCGCCTTTCGTAAGCTCCTTAAAACCCACCTCTGTCATCAGGCATGGGGGAATTGAGATATTCCTTCCCCCTACGCCAGGGGTCGGGAACCTATGGCTCGCGAGCCAGATATGGCTCTTTTGATGGCCGTATCTGGCTCGCAGACAGGGCTCCTAGCACTGAGCTCCCGCTCGCAGCTGTCCCCTGGCTCCTGCTCGATGCCACGGTTTTCGGCGCTGTCCTGCTGGGCCCCAAAGACGGAAGGCAGGAAGAAGGAGAGCTCCATTCTTCTCGCCTTTTTCCCGCCTTCCGTCTTTGGGGCACAGCAGGACAGCGCCGAAAACCGCGGCATCGAGCAGAAGCCGGGGGACAGCTGCGAGCGGGAGCCCCAGGAGGGAAGTACTGGCAGCGCCCCGCCCAGCTGAAGCTTCACTGGCGTCGGCGGCAAATGTCCTTTGTGGCCCCGTGGGAGGGGGGGGCTGCAGCGGCCGCAGGCAGTCGCAGGGAGATGGCGGCGGCGAGAGGGAGCTCCAGCTGGGCTGGGGGTTCGGGGGGGCCATGAACGCCGCCCGGAGCCAATGGTTTCTTTTGGGCTTACTTGAATTCCTGCTGCTGGTAAGCGCGCGCGGGTGGCCGGGTGGGAAGGGCGAGGCGCGAGGGGGAGGCAAGTGGAGAAGCGGAGAGAGAGAGAAGTGGACCAAAAGAAAGAAAAGGGAAAGAGGGAGGGAAAGAGAAATGGAGAGGAAGGAAGGAGGGAGGGAGGGGAGGGAGGGAGAGAAGGAAGGAAGAGAAAGGAGGGTAGAAAGAGAGGGAGAGAGAGAGGAGAGAGAAAGGAAGAGGAGAGATAGAAAGGAAGAGAGAGAAAGAAAGAGGGATAGAAAGAGAGAGAGAGTGAGAGATGCTCAGTGAGCCTTTCTTTGAAGTTGCCTTTCTTTCTTTCTTTCTTTCTTTCTTTCTCTTTCTCTCTCTCTTGCTCTCTTGCTTTCATTCTTTTTTCTTTCTCTTGCTTTCTTTCTTTCTCTTTCTTTCTCTCCTTCCTTCCCTCCTTCCATTTCTTTCATTCCCCCTCTCTATTTTTATTTCTCTTTCATTCTTTCTTTCTCTCTTTCTTGCTTTCTTTCTTGCTCTTTTTCTTTCTCTCTTTTACCTTCCCTTCCTCTATTTCTTCTTTTCTTTCTCCTTCCTACCTTCTTCCCTCCCTCCCTTCCTTCAGTCCTTCCTCTCTTACTCTCCCCTTTCATAAGTTTCCTTGCTTCCTTCCTCTGTTCCTGTCCCTTCCCCCTTTCTTTCTTTCTTTCTTTCTTTCTTTCTTTCTTTCTTTCCTTCCTTCCCTCCCTCCATTTCTTGCTTTCCTTCTCCTTCCTCCCTTGTTTCCTCCCTCATTCCCTTCTTTCACTCCTTCTTCTCTTACTCTCCCCTTTCACACCTTTCCTTGCTTTCTTTGCACCCTTCCTCTGTTCCTGTCCCTTCCCTCTTTCCTTCCTTCCTTCCCACCCTCCATCCATTCATTCACCCATTCCTCTCTTGATCGCCCCTTTTACCATTCCTTCCTTCCTTCCTTCCGATGTGGGCCTGGGCCAGCAGAGTAGTTTGCTTTTGCACCCCGTCTCGAGCTCCCTTGGTGCCAACCCGGCCCTCCCCACTTCAGAGAGAAGGGGGAGAAAGAGAGAGAGAGAAAGAGAAAGAGAGAGATAAAAAGAGAAAGATAGAGGGAGGGAGAGAAAGAGATAGAAAGAGACAAAGAGAGGGGGAGAGAAAGAGAGAGAGAAAGAAAGAGAGAAAGGGAGATACGTATGGCTCTCGCGGAATTATATTTCAAAATATGTGGCGTTTACGGCTCTCTTAGCCAAAAAGGTTCCTGACCCCTGCCCTACGCCTATACAATTTATGCATGGTATGTTTGGTTTTTAATAAGGGTTTTTCGTTATTTTAAATATTAGATTTGTTATATGTTGTTTTATTATTGTCGTTATCCGCCCCGAGTCTACGGAGACGGGCGGCATACAAATCTAATAGATAGGTAGGTAGGTAGGTAGGTAGGTAGGTAGGTAGGTAGGTAGATAGATAGATAGATAGATAGATAGATAGATAGATAGATAGATAGATAGATAGATAGATAGATAGATAGATAGATAGATAAATTCAAATTGGTTTAAGCTCCTAGTGGAAATAATGCTCTAGAAACAAGAAAGCGGACCTGTGGAAATTGCTGCTGCAATGATTTATTTGTGTGTGAGAGAGAATAAATGTAGGAGGGAAGTATAGTTACTGCTATGAGAACAGTTTCTACTTTTCTCAGTATAGGACAGCTATAGAGAAGGATGCATGTATGTATGTATGTATGTATGTATGTATGTATGTATGTATGTATCTATTTATTTATGTATTTATTTATTTGTCAAGCTTGTATAGGATAGTAATAGTTGGTATAAACATAAGTAAAAAGTAAGGATAAAAGTACAGTAGGATAGGGACATAGGTAGGCATAGTGGTGTGCTTATGCACATACCTTACAGATCTATTAGAAATGGGAAGAGGTCAGCTGTAGACAGTCTAAGGTTAAAGTTTTTGGGGGTTTGGGGAAGAAACCACAGAGTCAATTAGTGCATTCCAGGTATTGATCACTCTATTGCTAAAGTTGTATTTTCTGCAGTCGAGTTTGGAGTGGTTTACATTTAGTTTGAATCTATTACATTTAGTTTGAATCTATTACATTTAGTTTGAATCTATTACATTTAGTTTGAATCTACAGTATTACATTTAGTTTGAATCTATTATTAGTACTTAACTGTAGCTGATTGGTCACACAGTGTTTCTCTGTGTTGAATTCTATTGTGCATATCATGTTGAGATTTTTCTCCCACATCGATGGCCTTTCAGCTAGAAAAGACCAAGTTCACATGACCAGCAGGGCTGTTCAATCAGAGCTGCATTTTCAGAATATAATTTGATGACCTCGGGCAAAATCTTCCTGGAATTGATGACTCTCTTTTTCTGCTTAGGAGACTTGAGAATTATTGACCTGCTGCCCAAGCTTTCGGTGTCTGAAGGGGAGAATGCTCATCTTCATTGTATTGTGACAGGCAACAATGTAAACATAAGATGGTCAAGGTAAGGGGGGGGGGAAATCAGCTGTATTTACTTGTACCTTCAGTACAAGTGAACCATGCAAGAAATTATCAAGCAACAACCATCCATTTGGAAGATGAATTCAGATTTAGTTTTACAAACCCATTTGAAATAACCCTGCTTATTTATGTGTTCCTTTGAAGACTCCCAGAAGACTAACCCTCCCTTTATTTCCTTGTAACTGTTGGGAGCAGCAACTGCAAGACTGCTAATTATTTACTTCTTCATAGAAATGGGGTTCCAGTAAGGTCAGATGGTCGTCGTATCCATGTGTCTCAAGACGGAAGCTTGTTTCTAAACAGTGTTCAGCTTGGTGACGAGGGCTCCTATACCTGCAATGCCTACAGTGCCAATCATTCGGTCAGTGCCAGCACAGATGTGAAAGTCATCAAAAGGCAGCCAGAAGGTGGGTGCGCACTATTGTTCTTAAATGTTCTTCTAATTTCCAGGATTGGATTTCACAGCCGCTTCAACCTTAAATGTGTGGCATGTGGTTTTTTCTCCCAGCACCGGAAATGTTTTCTGTTGTAGACTCTCTGTAGAAACACACCTGGTTGATCCTGTACACATACTTCTGAGCTTCTTTTTTTAATTTTAGAATCTCATATTAGATCCGATACTCTTTCATGAAAGCATATGTGCATGGAAGGCAGAGTTGAAAGAAAAGTATTTTTTCATCTGGAAGTGGTTAATTTATGAAGATGGAACCTGCCTTCAAAAAAGCAATAGTATATGCTCTCCTGAAGAGGTCGTATTTCAATTTATCCATATTGGATAACTTCTGTCCTGTCCCATCCTCTCTTTTTTAGGGAATATGCTTGAGAAGGCGATGGGGGATCAGCTACAGAAGGGCCTAGCTCAAGGCCCAGGGGGCTGGATCAGACCTACACGGTACTTAGATCTGGCTCACGGGGCCACCCTGGAAACAGCAAAGGACTGGTCCGCGGTGCTTCTGCCAGTGAAAAACGGGCTTCCAAGCTCCATTGCAGCTGCCACAGCCTCCTGCAACCCTCTGCCAGTGAAAATGTGCGTGCGGCCTTCCCAAGCTCCGTTTTCACTGGCAGAAGGTTGCAGGAGGCTGTGGCAACCAAAACAACCAGAACTTGGGAGCCTGTTTTCACTGGCAGAACCCTTGGGCTACCACAGGTGTCCCTAACAGTATTGACGTCAAGCTGGCATGTCGCCTCCAGCCATGCTCCCCCTGCCCACCAAGGTCAAACACAACCCTGATGCGGCCCTCAATGAAATCAAGTTTGACACCCTGAGCTATAGAGCCAAAGAATGATTTAGCTTTACTAGATAAATGGTCAAAGCAATGGAAACTGCAGTTTAATGTTTCCAAATGTAAAATAATGCACTTGGGGAAAAGGAATCCTCAATCTGAGTATTGTATTGGCAGTTCTGTGTTAGCAAATACTTCAGAAGAAAAGGATTTAGGGGTAGTGATTTCTGACAGTCTCAAAATGGGTGAACAGTGCAGTCAGGCGGTAGGGAAAGCAAGTAGGATGCTTGGCTGCATAGCTAGAGGTATAACAAGCAGGAAGAGGGAGATTATGATCCCGCTATATAGAGCGCTGGTGAGACCACATTTGGAATACTGTGTTCAATTCTGGAGACCTCACCTACAAAAAGATATTGACAAAATTGAACGGGTCCAAAGACGGGCTACAAGAATGGTGGAAGGTCTTAAAGCATAAAACGTATCAGGAAAGACTCAATGAACTCAATCTGTATAGTCTGGAGGACAGAAGGAAAAGGGGGGACATGATCGAAACATTTAAATATGTTAAAGGGTTAAATAAGGTTTAGGAGGGAAGTGTTTTTAATAGGAAAGTGAACACAAGAACAAGGGGACACAATCTGAAGTTAGTTGGGGGAAAGATCGAAAGCAACATGAGAAAATATTATTTTACTGAAAGAGTAGTAGATCCTTGGAACAAACTTCCAGGAGAAGTGGTAGATAAATCCACAGTAACTGAATGTAAACATGCATGGGATAAACATATATCCATCCTAAGATAAAATACAGAAAATAGTATAAGGGCAGACTAGATGGACCATGAGGTCTTTTTCTGCCGTCAGTCTTCTATGTTTCTATGTTTCTATGTAAGAAGCAGATTTTCTAGTTATCTTTCAGTCACTATCCATGCCTGGTCATATAAAGGGAAGAAAACTGTGATGGGTGTTTTGGATGCTTCCAGATGCTATTAATTTCTTGATGGGCATCAACACCATCAACCAAGGCATCTTTATTGATTGCCTGCAATGGTCGGGGATGCAGTTGTGCAGTGGCCCCACTAGAGCCATTAGTAATCGTTTAGGGAAGGCAGTTCCCCTAAATTGCAGGATTTGATCCTCTTTCCTGTGGTTATCTATATGAAATTAGTTAAATTATTCATCAATGTGGGGTTTGAGCTACATATGGCGAACCCAGCCAAGGCTCGAGATGCTACAAGAGTCTGGAATTGACAGTCATTGGGTGTTGGGCAGTATATAAATATAATAAATTATTATTAATTGGTGCCTAAAATCTGACACTTCAATTGCCACTGCTGCTAAGGGGATTGAAATCCAGCAGCTTGCCTCTGCATGCTTTCCTACAAAGCAGTATTCTTGCATATAATCAGAAACATGAAATCATTAATGAGACCATCCAGTCCTCGTTATTTACAAATAAATTACATTACATTCAGATTACTTGGAAGACAATTTTTAAGGTCAAAGGCTTTTTAAACTATGCCAGTTTGACTTCAGGAATTACTAAGCTGCAACTGCTGTTATAGTGCAGAGCATTTATTTTCAGCCCGGAACAGCTGTTTGCCATTTAGAGAATCTCTCAGCAGAAACCAATCAATTTTCTCTCAAAACGCGTTAATGCTGATGTTGCCATTTGCTGCTTTGAATGTTTGCCAAGATGTAGATTCCATTCACAGTATTTTTGCTGGAGCTGCAGCAGATAGAATATTTTCCACTGCATTCAGTTAAATAGCCCTGATGTAAATAACAAAAAGTGAACTCCCAATTGATTATGAAAAACACCTTGTTTGGTTCTATCTGACTTACTTTCTTCCCTTCCTTCCTTCCTTAACTCTTCTAGTGCCAGAATCCCTCCCTGTGGACCCAAGTCGGGAATGTGTTGATCAGCCACACCTTGCTAACTGTGATCTGATTCTACAGGCTCAACTCTGCAACAACGAGTATTATTCCAGCTTCTGCTGTGCCAGCTGTACTCGCCGCTATGGCTGAGTCACAGGCTTGCTACCCTTCTTGAAGTCCTGCTCCCGGAAAAGAAAAGCACGCATCTCCAATCTGTCTATCAAGCATACGCAGGGGTAGTCAATAGAGCCAACGTGAGAACAGAGAGAACAGTGGGCAGAAACGGTATCTCCACCTTCCTGAGCTGTATTTTGTTTTGCAAGAGAAAACGCCAAATCCTGTAACAGCTGGCTGACCTTTTCGTTTAAGGAAGCGGAGAATTGTTCCACTAGCAAAGCTTAACAATACAGACAAGAATCAAAAGTGGGAAAGTAGCTTCAAGATAAATCAAGGATAGCAGACACATTTTAAATCAAACATAAAAGCTCAGTTAGTGCCAGAACCCACTAAGAAAATCTGCTGACCACGTTTTTTTTGGTGGAAATTTAGCTTACTGACCTAGAAACTTGTTTCCTGCAGTTATTTAAAATGTCCCTGCAGTTCAAATTTAAACAGGTATAAGCAGACAATGGTGGTTGTTTTTTCAGCAGGCACAGGGAGCATTGCTGAGTTAACTACCATCAGCAAATATCACTTAATGTTTGTTGGAAATACGCAGAACTCAGAAGCATCTGAAGAGGAGAATGCATGGCAACGTGACAGAGTTTTGTACTTCTTCAAATACTCTCAAAACAACAAGGTTGTATTTCTTGAAGTTCATTTTAAAAAGTGATCCACTCTTCTAATTAAACAATGTATACAATTGCAGCTAGGCCTTTGAAAAAGGAAATATGAAGTCTGTTGTATCGCTTCTGCATAAACAAATACCAGAGGGCTGTGAAATTTGAGAGGTGGTGTTTGTTTCTAGAATCTCACGACTGTTCTCCTGCAATCCCCAGAGATACCACTGCATTAATGAGTCATAGACAAGTACTGAATTTACACTCCTGTATGTTCCATAGCACTGTTCAGCCCACCCCACTAGTGTACACAGCATCGCAACAGAATTGTTTGCTGATGCCTCAGAATTGTGGAAGGATATGCCTTACCTCCTTCATTACCCCGTTCCATGTTCCAGATGATTTAATACAAGGATGACCGTTGGTACTATAGAAGTTCAAACTGCAGCATCTATGCATTTTCAATGGCTGACTATAAACACATTCTACGGAGCAAGGCTAGAAACATCACAAACTTGTATGTGTTAACAATAAGGTTGTCAATTATTCACAACCTTTAAGTGTCTCAATGACTGAATACCGTAAGGTATTATAATTTCCTTTAAATGTAAAAGAAAGGCAAAACCGATATTTGCTGGCACATCTGCAGTTTTTTCCTCCTGTGATTCCTGCTATAGCTTTCGGTCCACTATTATGGACTCAATTAACCCGAAACTTTCCCAGATTTTAGGTAGCTCAAGATCTCATTTCTTTCAAAAACAAAGTGTATCTGTCATACAATACAATTTTTAAAATTTGCCTGCTTGAAAAACAAATATGAAAATCTGCTATATCTATGAGCTTTAAACTAACATAGGTCAATCAGAATACATGAATGTTCCGATATCCGAGGGAAAATATGATTTTATAGTTGGGCTACTCCATTATAGGTTTCAGAGACATGAATAGCTATAACCAGATAATGAAAAACAAATCCTCTCAAATAAATCTATTTTTAAATTATCTGACTGTACAATGGGACTATCTTCACTGAAAATGAGAAACGTATCAATTGCTCTTGTAAAAGAAATGAACAAACCAATATTTTCAGCACATTATGCATAATGTTTAGTAACGGGAACAAGGTGAAGTTCTGCATATTACCTGCTGCTGAGAACTGTGGAGTACCATAAAAACTAGGTAACAAGTTTTTCAGTTTCTTCAATAAAGATGAAAATTAATTCAGTGTTAATATAATTTAACTGTAGCATCCAGAGATATAGACAAACAGAGAGAACAAAACATGTTTGTATTTCCTTGCGTTCAGAATTGATTTTCCATGGAAGGTACAAATATCATCTTATAAAAACCAGAGAAAAAGCATATGATATTCCCCCAACGAAAAATCATCCCCCCAACTGTCATTTATAATCCTAAACACAAGTTGTCATCAGGGGGTGCATTCATCAAAAACATTAATCCACTGACTATCTCCCAATTCATGGATTGAGAAGGTAAGTTTGCAACAGGAAGCCAACTAAAAACTAACTAATCAAGGAGAGGAGCAACTTAGAAGGGAAGAGAAATTTCCTGACAGAACAAACGATCAGTGGAACAACTTGCTTCCAGAAGTTGTGAATGCCCCATCACTGGAAAATTTTAAGGAGAGATTGAACAACCATTTGTCAGAAATTATATAGGGTTTCCTGTCTGAGCAATAGACTGGACTAGGAGACTTCTCCAAGGTCCCTTCCAATTGTGTTATTCTGTTAAAAAGGCATTTGACCACCTTGAGGACTAGTTTTTCAGAAGAGAAAATTTGAGAAGCAAAGCAAGTATGTTTTGGTGCTTTTAATGTTGGTATTTTAGAAGCTTAAATGGTGAAACTCGGTATGTGTGATTAGGACGTTTGATTAGACTAGGAAAAACAAGTCGGTGTTCATCATTAGCCATGGACATTAGATAAATTGGGCCAGGTACTTTTTCTCAAGTCTTATTTCCCTGCTGCTTCTAAGAGATCAGGCTTTAAGGCAGATCTCTTCAAACCTGGCAACTTTTAAGACCTTTTAAGTTGAAGTCCCCAAGTCTTAAAAGTTGCCAAATTTGAGGATTCCTGCTTTAAGGCATACTACTTATTTATGATCGAGGTCATCAACAGATAATATCAATAACTATAAGTTTTACCTTCCCTGAACTAGTCAACCCCCTTTTAACCAGCCTTTTAACTGGTGACTTTTACCCCAACTGCTGACATTAAAATCAAGTTTACCATATTTTTTTAAAGTATAAGACGCACCAGAGTATAAGACACACCTATATTTTAGAGGTTGAAAACAAGGAAAAAAGTATTCTGAACCAAATGGTGTAGTAATATATTATTTAATAAAATACCAGTGTAGCAGAATAATTCTTACAAATACATATAGACTTTTTGCAAACGTCAAACTTGACAGCTTTAAGACTAGTGGACTTCAACTCCCAGAATTCCTCCTCCAGTCATGCTAGATGGGGTAATTAGATGGAAACAATAGCCCAATTTTTGTGAAAAATTAGCTGATTTTCACCCATTTTTTTCGCAAAAAAATGGGTGGGCGAAGAGTCTGGGAAACCTGCAGAGAGCTCCTGGGGATGGGGAAAGGCAAAAATGCCATTTTTGTGAAAAACAGGCCTGTTTTGTCCCCCCCCCTTAACAAAAATGGAATTTTTGCCTTTCACCAGTCCCCAGGATCTCTCTGCATGGTCCCCTTTCCACACCCCATTTTTGTGAAAAAAAATGGGCCATTTTTGCTATTCCCCCAGCATTCAGGAGTTCTCTGCAGGCTTCCCAAACCCTGTCCAAACATGAGACAGCAAAAAAAAATGGTTGTATTGGGTGTATAAGACGCACCGATGTTTCCACTCTTTTTTTGGGGGGGGGGGGAGTGAGTCTTATACTCTGAAAAATATGGCAATTACCCAGTGTGTGCAATTATTAGGCCAAGTTGTGTTTTGGGGGATTTATTTTATTATTGGAAAAACTTCAGTGCTCTCAGTCAATCCAAAATGTTAATAAACCTCAAACCTGAATATTTAAGAAAGTAAAAGTGAGGTTTTGGCTTTCTTGGAAGACTTATGTGCACAGAATTTTGGGACAACTATTAGTGTGCAGGATTTTATGCAACTACACAAAAAATGAACATTTGCCCATCTCATCTGAATCTGTTAAAGTGAGAATAATAAACAACTCAAAATGCACAAATAAACATTTGACATTTACCAATATAGCCACCCTTCTTTTCAATAAAAATAATAAGCCTTCCATTCATAGAATCTGACAGTTTCTTGATCTGGTGCCGGCCAATTTTTTGTGCAGCAGCAACCATAGCCTCCTAGACACTGTTCAGAGAGGTGTACTGTTTTCCTTCACTGTAAATCTCCCATTTAAGAAGAGCCCACAAGTTTGCAACAGGGTTTAAGTCAGGTGAGGAAGGGAGCCATGTCATTTTTTAATCTTTAAGGCCTTTATTGGCTAGCCTCACAGTGGAGTACTTCGATGCCCTCAATGGAACATTTTCCTGCATAAAAATCATGGTTGTCTTGAAATAAGAAGACTCTTTTGTGCACCTTACTTGAAGACAGTGGTTTCAAAAAACTGGCAGTAGGTTTGGGAATTAAAAGTTTTGTGTCCAAATAACATCCAACTAGCTCATCTTTAATAATACCAGCATCCCACCTCCACCTTGCTGGTGTCTTAGTCAAAAGTGGAGCTCGGTTCCTGTTACTAATCCAGCCACGGTCCATCCATCTAGTCCATCAGGAGTCACTCTTATCTCATCAGTCCATAGAATCTTTGAAAAATCTGTCTTCAAATATTTCTTGGCCCAGTTTTGCCATTTCAACTGATGTGTCTTGTTCAGTGGTTGTGAGGTTTCAAGCCTTCCTTACCTTGGCCATGTCTCTGAGCAGTGAAGATCTTGTATTTCTGGGCACTCCAGGTAGGTTGCAGTTCTAGAATATGACAGCACTGGAGGATAATGGGTTCCTGGTAGCTTCATGTTTGATTCTCCTCAAATCTTTGGCAGTTAAGGTGTGTCCTTTTTTCTCAACATATTTCTTGCAACTCTGTTGACTGTTGCAACAAAACTTTTGATGGTTCTGTAATCTCACCCCAAGATCTTAGCAATTTCAAGAATGCTGCATCCCTCTGAAAGACTTTTTACAATTTTTGACTTTTCCAAGTCAGTTAAATCACTTTTGTGACCCATTTTGCCTTAGAAAAGCAGCTCCCCTAGTAATTATGCACACCTTGATATTGGATGTTGGTCTCCTGAAGGCCACACCTTACCTCATTAGGCAAATACTGTACACATCACTTGATATGCTTATATCCACCAAAAATTCAAGTTTATAAAGCTTAGAGGTGGAAAATGTGCATAAAAATGATATAGTGAAAATACTCACTTGCTTAATAATTGTGCATAGTGTATATGCTGTGTGAAAAAATTCTGAGTCCCCCTATATTTTATATAAAAGCAATCTGAAACAAGGGAAAACATTTCTCTATATTATCCACATTATGAATTATATATCTTTATTAAATCTTGCCTTTATTCAAGCAAAATAGCCACAATTATTCTAGTCTTTCTGTATAGCAAAGCTGCTTCATCCTCTTGATCATTTTGGTTGTGCTTTTCTGTAGGTTTTTAAATTATACAGTATCATGCTTCTAATATAGTGACGAGAACAGTACACAACACTCTTGTCTCACAACAAGTATATGTCCTTAAAACTCCTGTTAAAAAGAACTGGTCACAAGATGATTTCTAAGGATCCCACTAGATACCTCTCAGCAACAGCAACGTGAAAACCGCCAGTTTATTTTTCCTTCAACCTTTTCCCAGTTGCAAATCCAACTAAAAAAACTCCATGGCAGCTGAGTTGACAATCTCATCAAAAATTTTAGTGAGTTGCTTTTGCAGAAGCCATGCTGATTAGTTTACAGCAAGGCTCCATTCTTCTATGCATTTAAACGGTATTTTCAATTATTTTTCTTGGAGCAGAAGTTAAAGGAAATTAAAGATCAGGTGAAGTGCCTGGAAAAAGTCTACAGACACCTGTTAAAATGCCAGGTTTTTTGATATGTAAAAGAAGAAGTCAAATCAAGATAAATCACTTCAGATTTTTTTCCGCCTTTAATATAACATATGAGCCATGCAATTTAATTGAAAAACAAACTGAATTTTTTTAGGGTGAAAAACAATAAGAAACATAACAGGGGTGCATCAATGTGCACATCCTTTTATAAGTAGGGTTGTGTCCAGAATTAACCAATCACATTCAAATCAGGGGTGGGTTCCTCCCAGTTTGGATTGGTTCATCCAAACTGGTGACGTCACAATGACATTACCGAACCAGATTGGTTGGTGCTGGTCCATGGGCGCCGGCATCTTTTTTTTTTTCATATTAATTTTCTTCTGAGCATGTGCAAAAGCCGAGTTTCCGGCCCTGTGCATGTGGTTGCCATCTTGAGGAAGCAAACCGGGAGTGAAGTAAAATAGAACTCACCCCTGCTTGGGTCCTCTCAACTTTTCAATCCCAGAAAGCAGCTATGGCTAGTTGATGAAAGCTAAATAGTTTGAAATAGATCTATAAGAGTCTCCCTTTATTTCTCTATAAGATCTTTGTAAGTTTGAAGATAGTATAATGTATAATTTTGTGTGCCTCTGTGTAATATATATGTACACATATGGCATATATGCATAGGATTAAATAGTATATTTTGGATGTTCAGTAGTAGTAAATAGATAGGGAAATTATCTCTCATTCAGGCCTTTGAGGCAAGAAAAGGCCAGGCACCCTAACCCTTGACGTGAGTGATGTCAAATTGACCACGCCCACCCAGTCACATGATTACCAAGCCACCCTCACCTAGTCACATGACTGCCAAACCACTCCTATCCAGTCACATGACCATCAAGCCTCTCTCACAAAATTAAACCACACCCAAAATATTAAGCCACACCCAGAGTCCTTCAGGAGTTGGGCTACAGACAAGACAGACAGACGGACGTGATAGTAAACAATTTTGGAATCCACCAGATTCAAACTAATGGTAAATTGTAGTCAATAAACATCTGCCATCAATTAAAATTTCTCTGATGAAACTCATTAGAAACTGTTGTGGTAGGATTTTTCTGACATTTACTCAGTTACCTCTTACAACAAAAGACATGGATTGCAAAGAGTTTACAAACCTTTAAAGGGATCTGGTTGTTGAAAGGTATCAGGAAAAGGGTCCAAAAAATTTCCAAGATGTTGGATATATCATGGAACACAGTGAAGACAGTCATCAACAACTGGAGAAAATATGGCATAATAATGATAAGGCCAAGAACTGGTTCTCCCTCCAAAACTGGTGAAAAACTAGGAAAAAACTAGTCTGAGAGGCTGCTATGCAACAGCCTACAGCAACAGTAAAGAAGCTGCAGGAATTTCTGGCTAATACCGGTTGTGTATTACATGTAAT
Source organism: Erythrolamprus reginae (assembly GCF_031021105.1). Taxonomy (NCBI): domain Eukaryota; kingdom Metazoa; phylum Chordata; class Lepidosauria; order Squamata; family Dipsadidae; genus Erythrolamprus; species Erythrolamprus reginae. The sequence goes on along the minus strand of NC_091950.1, from coordinate 87,904,972 downwards.
CTTTGTGTTCTTCATGTCTGGGGGTGTGGAGTAAGGTGGTATTTGGATGCCTTTTCCTAGAAAGGAAAACATCCAAGCCGGGCTACATTTTGCAAAAACCTACATCAAATCTGACCCACGCATGTAGGAAAATGTGTTATGGCACTGATGAGACCAAGACTGAAATTTTTGGCCATAATCCCAAAAAGTATGTTTTGTGCTAAAACAACAATGTGCATCACCATACAGTGAAGCCTGGTGGTGGTAGTATTACGCTTTAGGGTTGCTTTTCTTTACAAGAACTGGGATTTTAGTCAGAGGAGGTAATTTTGATCAATTCCAAGTACAGTGGTTCCTCTACTTACGAACTTAATTCGTTCCGTGACCAGGTTCTTAAGAAGAAAAGTTTATAAGAAGCAGCAATTTTTCCCATAGGAATCAATGTAAAAGCAAATAATGTGTGTGATTGGGGAAACCACAGGGAGGCTGGAGGCCGTTTCATCCCAGGAGATTCCTAGAGAGGCCCCACGGAGGCTTCTCCTCCCCCTTTTCCGGCCCTGTTTCCTCCCAGGAGATTCCTAGAGAGGCCCCATGGTGGCTCTTCCCTGCCTTTTCCGGTTACAGTTTCTGAGGCTCAGGTTTGTAAGTGGAAAATGGCTCTTGAGAAGAGGCAAAAAAATCTTGAATACCTGGTTCTTATCTAGAAAAGTTCGTAAGTAGAGGGGTTCTTAGGTAGAGGTACCACTGTATCAGTTAATTTTGGTACAAACCTGCAGGCCTCTGCTAAAATGCTGAAGAGGAATTTCACCTTTCAGCACCTAAATGACTCCAAGCATATTTCCATATCAACATAAAAATAGCTTTATCAGAAGACGATCAAAGATTTGGAATGGCCCAGCCATAGTCCGGACCGGAATCCCATTGAAAATTTGTGGGGTGGCCTGAAGAGGTCTGTGTAGAGGACATGCCTTCACAATCTGACAGATTGGGAGCACTGTGGAAGGAAGAGTGGGCAATGATTGCCAAGGCAAGATGTGCTATGCCTATGATGGCGAACCTATAGTATGTGTGCCACAGGTGGTACACGGAGCCATATGCCCATAGGGCAAGATATTGCCCTATGTAAGCTCCAGTGTGCCTGCGTGCGCTGGCCAACTGATTTTCAGTCATGGGGAAGACCGTTTTCGCCCTCTGGAGGCTTCCCTGAAGCCTCTGGGGTGCAAAAAATAGCCCAATGGGCAAACTGGAGGTTCGTTTTTCTGAACGTCCAGTTTGCCCATTGCAGAGTTTTTCCTACTCCAGAGGCTTCAGGGAAGCCTGTGGGTAAAAACAACCCACGGGGGGGGGGGGGGCATGAGCAGGGATGCACACATGCACAGTGTGGCACACGTGTGGGATTTGTGTGCTGACACACACGCACTAGCACGCACGTGGACTCCCATTTTTGGCAGGCCAGAAGAAAAAGGTTCGCCATCACTGTGCTATGCCAATGGGCTCCTGTCCCAAAACGCCGTGGTCATAAAAATGAAACTGGTGCTTCAACAAGTTAGTAAAGGGTTGGCACATTTATGCAATCACATTATTGTATTTTTATTGTTTATTCCCCCCAAAAAAAGATTTCAATTTGATTTTCAATTGAACTGTACATGTTATATTAAAGGTGGAAAAGGTTCTGAAGTGATTTATCTTAGTCTGATTTTTTTATATCTCAAAAAATGGGCATATTAACAGGAGTATATGGATTTTTTAAAATCTACCATAGTTCTTCACTTCCCAACCCCCCTTTTCAAAATCTGGGTCACATTGGCATCTATTCCCATGATTGGAAAATATTATTATTAAATAATATTAAAGAGAAACGGTCAAATAACAAAGCACCTTCTGTTGTACTTGTTATTGCTGTTAGACTAATGTTGAATGCACATATGAGAAGCACTTTTGATGTCTGATGATAACATTGAATAGATAGAATTATGCCTTCTTTAATAATACATAGCCAACCATTGATCATTATTTATTCATTCATTCCACACAACAACCCTACAAGGAATGTATATTCAAAGAAGCCATTTTCCCTGGATCAAAAATAAACCCTGGTTTTATAAAATATTTTCTACAACTGAAGTAAGGCCTTAAAGTATTTGGACCTGTATGTAGTAAGTTAGTAACTGTCCATTCACTGTACAAAAATTACTGTGTTATGGAAATTCTTGCCTCTGATCCCAACAGGAATTTATTTAGGCTCTACACAAATGTTTCATTGACAATATTCAATTATTGTCTATGTGGCAGCTTTATGAGAATTCCATGCATTTACATTTGCAAAAGGTATGAATAGACCAAGGACAAAAAGAGTGAAAGGGATTTTTACTCAAGTGCAGTATGGCATAGTCCAAATTCATACATCCACCATACACGCACTTACATTTTGAGGTAGCTTTGTTTTAGAGTAAGCATGCTTTGTACTGAAACAAACCACTTAAGTACTGTAACTTTAAACAGCAATACCATTAAGTTCCATTATGTACTAAGACACACTAAAACTGAGCAAAACCAGTTTATGTCTCTAGATAATGAACAATGCTCTAGAACAAATACAAAGCTCTTCAGGGCTATTTCTGAATAACACGGTGATAATCCCTTAATGGGAAATGCGGCAATTTGTAGGAACCACATTCTTCTGGGGACATAAGAAATATAATACAAATTTCAAAATAAAAGCAAGCTAAAATTCCAGAAGTTGTAATTCCTGCTTTAAGTAATAGATACAAATGGGAGTATATATCTTGCCCTGTTATTAGATGATAAAACATTTAAAATTTGGTGATCTACACTGGTTGCAGGAAAACAAGGAAACCTGTTGAGAAAGACACATAATCTACTACCAACATTTATTTCTGTTAAAGCAGATTATAAATCATCAGTACAAATATATAACTTACATTTGCTTGTAAGGCCAAGTTTTAAGAGTAAAATTAAAAATGAGATGGACTTCATGATTTGCCGGAGGAAAGACATGGGATAGCTGCAGTCTAGCTATTGTATAGGCTTTCACGTATAACAATGGAGAAAGCAGGGTTTTTTTAAAAAAAACAACTAAATTCTATTTAATGCACCTAAAATAGGTTCATAAGTAGACCTGATTGTAAATATAATTACAGTTGTCACAGTAGTGTTAAAAGAGATGTAAGACAAATAAACTGCAGCAGTACATGAAAGAACCTATATGAACTCTAACATCTAGCTTGATTGCTTAAAAAAAGATAAAATCTACTAATTGTTTTCAAACCAAGACATTACTGTTCTTACGCTACTCTACAATGATTCTTTTAAAAATTGGTCATGATTCGTGATTGTAGTTGCAATATGCTACTTACAATGATACAGAGAGGGGCAAGCTAGGAACTCTGCTCCCTACCCTATTCCCATATTACTGACTGTAAGAATCAGTGATAAATCAATCTTATGTACAATTTTACATCCAACCCCCTTTTATAACTTTGGCAAGATTACTTACAACCCATTCAACTTTTAATAACTAGAACTATTTAAAATAATCTAAAATGCATAAAAATAAAGATTTTGGCTTTATTCTATATATAATTACTTGAAATGGAAGCTCATCCTTTTTCCCACTGATAGCATATTCTGAGCAGCTCGTAGGTTTTCTCCACCAGCCCATTCATTACTGTGCCACAATTCCCTCACTGTTTTTGCCCCCAGGGAACGGGCCATTTCACAGGAAGGTAGACACATTCTTAAGATAGTGGTGAGTCTTTTGCTTTTCAGCTTGTGAGGTTTCCTGAAGATTTTCTGTGGTGGTAGGGGGGGGGGGGGAAGGCTTCAGGTTCAACTCCCTTCTTCAGCCCTTTTCAGATTCCTTTTGCCATTCAAATTCCCAAACAGGTGGCATGGGGTATGTTTCCTGGATTGTACCCCAAAAGGCTGGGTTTAGGAGCCTCTTTCCATGAGTGTCCCCTCTCGCTATCCCCAACCTAATTCCAAAGAGAGGGACATGAGCGATTACAAAAAAATGCTGCCCCCCGGTATACTCTTACATCCAATGCCGACACACACATACACAGAGATGACGTACAAGCCACAGGACTGCTTAAAGTTCTATCTCAAATGTCTTCTGTAATTCGCTGGAGAAAGGGTTAGTCGGAGACGGATTGGTACGTTGTTTCGATTTGCTTTCCAGCGCCGCCCACTGTGCTTCAAATGGATCCACCTGCTGGCCGGCTCCGGGAGGAATCCCGTGTTTGTCCTCTGTGGGCCACTTGGCAGGGTCCGCACCATTAAAAGCAGCAGAGCCGTTGAGCTGCTGGGCAGGGGGTTTAAAGAAAGGGCTGGCAGTAGCACTATTAGTTTCATATTGAGGAAATGTCTGCTGCTTTATAAGACTAGGGGACTGATGAGCGTGGGACACTTGACTGTGACCTGCCGTGCCAAAGACATTGGCTACCATCTGGGAAGGGGTAATTCCAATCATGGTTACACCGGGAGCTGAATAGGGCATTCCGTTCGCGACGGCATAGGGCTGAGCCTGGATAAACGTAGGCTGCATGGGCTGTACCACCCCAATAGGCACGGGTGGAGGTGCAATGAAGGTGCTGGCTGGAAAAGCTGGCGCTGCCTGAGAAACCACCGCAGGAGGTTGGAGGAGCGGCTGGGGAGCTGGAGGCTGGGGCGGCACCTGTGGCTGCTGTGACCGGACAGTTTTAGATACTTCTTCCAACCAACGGTCTGCCTCCGAGGGAGTGCGCCTGTGGCCTGCCTGAAACACATTTGGTGAGGGGTCTCCCGAGTCGGCACTCCAGTCAGCGCCTGTGAAAAGAAATTAAGAGCAGGATATTACCTTAGCAACACACTGTCTTCCCCTTCTTCAGAACAATTTGATGAAGTAGCTTTTAACCACTGTCAGGTGTAGAATTGCTGATTTCCTATTGCCAGTCAATGGTCAAGAATCCATAACAATGATTAACATACTTTAACTAGTGTATCTTTGAAGTTCCAGTTATGTTGACAAAGATTTTAAAACCGAGACTAGAATTGGGCATATAATTAAACAAGTTGTGGGCTTGCTCCCATCTTTCCAATTTCAATATCCAGCTTCTCGTTCTAAGGTTCTAAAGGAGGACTGTAAGCCAAATAAAATAATCTACAGTAAGAGATAAACTACACCCTTCATCAGATAGAAATTCCAGGCACTCGGAAATGTGCATAATCGTTTGAATACAAGGCCTCAAGTAAAAAGACGTGAAATTATAATGGAGATATGAGATCAATATGCAGTGACTGGACGGTTAATTAAATTCTGTGAGAATTTGATAAATATGTAGAATTATGTGAAACAGTCCTTGCACTTTTATTTAAATGAAAAAATATACATGAAAAATGCTACACTTCCATGAAACTGTATGGCTTTTAGAAACATATATCACTTTATTTAAATCTTAGAAATCTACCAGAGGTGCGTTCCTCCCAGTTCAGGCCACTTCAGCTGAACTGGTAGCAACCCGCTGGTGATTTAACGATGATGTCACTGGATTGATCAGTGCTGGTCCATGAAGACAGCCATCTTTATGGAGGGATTTTTTTGAATTTTGGGGGGGAGTTTTTTCTTTTGCTGGCGCTGCTTTGAATCCCAGCGAGGGAAGCCTCAGGGAAATCCCAGCAGCACAAGAATGGGCGCTTTGGTTGGCAACAGAAGTCCGGAGGTGGGGTTTCCCAGCAAGGGGATCCTCAGGGGAACCCCAGCAGCGCAAGAACGGGCACTTCGGCTGGCAACGGAAGTCCGGAGGCGGGGATTCCCAGCGAAAGGAGGCTCAGGGGAATCCCAGCGCTTCGGCTGGCAACGGAAGTCCAGAAGTGGGGCATCCCAGCGCCAGCGGCTTGGGTTCGTAAGGTGAAAATAGTTCGGAAGAGACAAAAAAAATCTTAAACACCAGGTTTGTATCTCGAAAAGTTCGTTAGAAGAGGCGTTCGTAAGACGAGGTACCACTGTATATTTATATCACAAAGTTAATTACTCCAAGTACTATTTTATCATGCTAAATCACTCTTCACACTTTGTGAAGAGCCATTTTTACATTAAAGTTGCCGTTATTGAAACAGTCTTTTCTTCTAGTAAGCTTTAATATGTTATTTATCTATCTATCTATCTATCTATCTATCTATCTATCTATCTATCTATCTATCTATCTATCTATCTATCTTATTTACCTATCCACCTACTAATTTAACTTCCACATTAAAAAAACAACAGCACAATGTCCAGTTCTTTCTCTAAACTGTACTTCCAGACATTAACAAAAAATCCTTAAGAACCATTTTGCAAGATCAGATCAAAGTCTTTCAAATCCAGCATCACAAATGCTAAGCTTCTAAAAGCAACATGCCAAGATCAGTGCCCAGTCTTACCAGAAGGAGAAGCTCCAGCTCCAGTTTTAGCAACAGCTGGAGCAGCAGGGGACTTAGCCCAGGGATTGGATTCACGAAGTGGTATTGCTGTAGATGCTATAGTAGTTTGAGCTGGTTTATCAGCAAACACATGGAAGGCAGAGGCAATGCCATTGACTAAAATTGGAGCAGACAACATCAATGCTGTTAATTCATGCAAAGCATGCACATGACTGGAATGTTGAAAATAACACATGGTTTTGCCAGCATGCAACATACATCAAGCACATAGTCATGCTTGACCACTATTATTCTACAAGCATTTTTTTAAAAATTGACACATTTTTGTTACTTTGTTTGGAACATAGCTTGGATATTTACTAATATTTTAAAGGATGTTATGTAGACTTTTCTAAGTTCTGTCTTTATTCCTTGCTTTCAGAGCAAATTTAGAAAGACAACGTGGTGGGTTGAAACATTTTGCCTTATCGGTATTCTGGCAAAAGAAAATTATTTCGACCATCAGCTGTTGCCTTTCATTATTTAAAACAAGTGGTGAGATAGTTACTGTCTCAAAGATTTAACTGCTAGTTGCATCTCATTAATTAGATTTCAAAACAAGAGATAAAGATTGTTACTTAACATCTAAGCTGGGAACTTTGTGTTCTTTAAAATAAGCAACAGGTAGCAAATTTACTGGGTTTATGTTTATTTTATATTCATCTGTATTTTTTAAGATTCGGGAGACTGGAAAATGGATAATTGCATATAATTTCCTACATATTAACGTTTTATCAGTAACATCTAAAAGATGTGGCCTTCTCTCTCCCCCACTCCCATTATTAGTATGCAACTGTCTGTTCTCAATGTGTCCTTGACTTTCTAGGAATTTCACATACAAGTAGCTTACAAGCAAACAACTTAGTGGAAGCAGAATGATTCCAGATGCAAACAAAAAAAGCTGCGAGATGGTTTTAAAACATTACATTGCCAGCACACAAAAGGAAAACAGCATTTGCACATGTAAAAAGTATCACATGCATCCAAGTTTAGAGGCCACACACCTTGAAAAGCTGGCGACTGTGGTGCAACCGCTGTTACTGGCTTTGTCATTGGAGCAGAGGAGAAAGGATCTTCAGATGGTGTACTAAAGGCGTTTGTAATCTGGGAACACAATGAACTAATGCTATCGACTTCTCCTTCAGACTCAGGAACTGTAAGCAGGAAAAAAAAAAGTTTGCACAGATATGGCCCAGCATAATACAAAGGCACCTTCCTGCTTTTTCACAATGTCGTTCAAAAAAACCCTACACCTGTCTTCTGAAAACCCTAAGAGGAAAAGTTAAGAGCAAAGAAAAATGTTGGCGAATGAGCATGAAGGTTACAATTATTCTGATTTTATGTCAGTTTCTCACAGTACTTACATCCATATTACATATCAGAATAATTATCAAAAGTTGCATAACTTTCACTTGCAAAAGCTGGGCCTTTAACTCATTAGCCACTGCAAATCTCTATTACTCAAGATACGCTGACCAAAGCCAAAATGTTTTTGACTAAGTACACTCCTTATAGTTCAAAGATAATTAACAGCAGTCAATAAACTTTGAATTTATTTATTTATTTTATTTATTTATTGGATTTGTATGCCGCCCCTCTCCGTAGACTCGGGGAGGCTAACAACAGTAATAAAGACAGCATATAACAATCCAATATTAAAACAGTTAAAAACCCTTGTTATAAAACCAAACATACATACAGACATACCATGCATAAAATTGTAAAGGCCTAGGGGGAAAGTGTATCTTAGTTCCCCCATGCCTGGCGGCAGAGGTGGGTTTTAAGAAGCTTACAAAAGGCAAGGAGGGTGGGGGCAATTCTAATCTCTGGGGGGAGTTGGTTCCAGAGGGGCTGCCACAGAGAAGGCTCTTCCCCTGGGTCCCACCAAGCGACATTGTTTAGTTGACGGGACCCGGAGAAGACCCACTCTGTGGGACCTCACTGGTCGCTGGGATTTGTGCAGCAGAAGGCGGTCCCTGAGATAATCTGGTCCGGTGCCATGAAGGGCTTTATAGGTCATAACCAACACTTTGAATTGTGATCGGAAACTGATCGGCAACCAATACAGATATCAAACCCATATTTGGTAATATGTGATGTTATCAAGAAATTCTGATTATATTTAGAAGAAGCCTATCGGTTTCTAATCTAATATTACAACTCGGAGGTCATAAAATCAGCAACAGAATGGCACCTTGTAGTGACATATCAAATGAGAAAAGTAGAAGTTATGATGAGAATCAAACCAACATTTGTTCTCTATCAATATGCAGACATACTCAAAACAGAATTTGGGATTTTTTAAAAAAAATCTTACCTGAGTTTTTTATAGGGAAGTCAGTCTTTCTTTGCACTGTGGAGGGCAACTCATTGATTCGTAGAGAAAGCTGGCGTTTAAATGGAGACATCTTCTGGCTAAGAGCAGGGAAACCTCGGAAAGACCCCTGCCTGGCAAGCTGTTCAATAGGAGCATGTCGCCGAGGGATGGCATGAGGATTGCCGGATTCTTTTTCACCAGAAGTTGCAACTTCAGCAGTAGGAGAAGTGGGTGAACTCGGAGACGGAGCCGTATTGCCAGGTACAACACTTGAAGGAGTTGTTTTCACATCTGTTTCAACTGCAATGAAGTATTTTAAAAATGAAGAGCATGAATACTTGAGACTAATCTTTTTTTTAATATTTATTTTTTTTAGTTCAGGAAAAAGTACATTCATGATGCAAAATATAGCTTCTAGCTTATTTAGTCTTTATAAGGCAAATATAGTTCAATGATTTAATTTATTACCTAATTAACATTTCAACTATCAATTACAGTTTCTTATCTCAAGGGGCAAAAAAGCATACATAGCATTTATTTATTGAAGAATTGGCATGTGTTACTAAACGTTTACGTTTGCAACCTCAAACTGAAAGAAGTATACAGTATATGCTGAATATGTGCTCTTAGTCCTTCATTTGTAAAACTGAGATAAAATCAGATTGGGATAGGTAACAATCTAGAAACCCGAGGTCAGATCTTCCCTTTTAAATCTCAGGCAGCAGATTTGTCACTATCAGCAACAATAATTTCCAGGCCTAAACATTTAGAGAATTTCAAATTGACCTTTCTCATCTCGTGGACTAATGTCCGAGTTACTGCACTGGAGCCTGTTCAATGTGTTTTCATCTATAACTTGAGGCCTGCAATGTATTTCTTTTCAATCTGATATTGCCATTCAAGATCAGAAAACAGCAAATTTCTTCAACCTGATGTATATGTTACAACTGGTCCTTTAGACTTCTATTTAGACACTTCCTATAGTTACTATATTTTGAGCCATGATGCATCATATCACGGAGCCATTGAATTTTATTGCACATGAATAAGAAAATATGAAAATGTTGCCCTTAGCTTTATATACTGTATTTTCATGGGACAACAATGTCTAGCCTTTTTTGCCTCTCAATGAAGCTACATTTTTCATTCTGCTTTGCAATCATACATATTATTTATTTAAAAATAGCAATATATGATATATGTTCATATGATATATGTTCCATAGTATATGGAGATCATCAAAAGGTATATAACGACTATAACCTGCCTTGTTTTTTCTACTTAATTTATAAAGCCTAGAGGTTGAGATCAGAAGGTTAAATAAGGATTGGAAAATAACAAGCAGCAATGCCAACTCTAACTCTTGACTTTCCTGCCTGAGCATGCACTGGAAATATCACACACGATGAAATAGGAATTAGCTAACTAGATTGCATGCTCACTATTTTGTAGTGAGAACCAGGAGAGCCACTCAAATTTTATTTAGTTTGTAACTTTAACTAAATATTCTGGTCTTTACAAAATAGATTGGTCAAGATTATTTTTTCATCAGGTCATAAATACTGGAAACCATTAATGCAGGTGATTCTCCTTTATTACCGTATTTTTGGAGTATAAGACACACCTTTTCCCCCCTAAAAGAGGGTGAAAGTTTGGGTGCATCTTATACACCAAATGTAGACCCACCCAGACTTTTAAATGGAGGTTTCAGAGCCTCTGTTTCAGAGGCTTTTTTTCAGCGTCTGAAACTTCCGTTTAAGAGGCTGGGCAGGACTACAACGGAGGTTCCAGAGACTCGAAAAAAGTCTCTGAAATGGAGGTTTAACATGCTGCAAAAATGCCTCTAAAATGGAGGCTTCACAGGCTGGAAAAATGCCAGCTTTTTTCTTATTTTCTTCTTCCAAAACTAAGGTCAGTCTTATTCTCCGGTGTGTCTTATAGTCCGAAAAATACGGTATTTGACAACGTATGATTAGGTACACAAAACTATGGTCATAACAATGTAAAAAAAAGTCAAAAATATTTTCCCCTTTCTAATGTATACTCAAAGGCAGACTCTAATTATTCTATTTCTTTGTGACAAATATCAAACTCCTATTTATTCACAAAATATATAAAAATGTATTTATATTGTATTCTTGGTACCAATTTAATAATTATCATTAACCCATTGATCTTTTGGCTATGATTCATTTTCTCAAAATTAGCCAAAAAAAGAAAGTAGTGTTAGTTTGTAGAAAACAACAAGAATCCTTATGGGATGCTATTTTTAGCAGGATAAATGCATAACAATGGACAAGCTTTTGAGTTCTACATACATTTTCAGATTACATGGTATGATAAAAATGCTTTATGAAGACATGAGATTCAAAATCTATCCTGGGTCCTATTTTCCTATGGAGATTAAAGACTGACTAAATTATATATTGTTAGATATTGTAGGTATCAGATTATATTCAAGACTTTTCCAATTTAACAGTAGTAGCTGACTTCCATTTTGGCAAACATTAAACCCACATTTTACCAAGATAGAGATATTTCTCCATATCTGGGTGAGACACAGAATTTCCAGAAAAATGAAGAGCAGAAATGAAGAAAACATCTACCATATAAACACAATGAAAACATACAAAAACAAAGAAATTTGCAACATCTTCTACAACACAAAGAATAGGCGTTGATTGCTTACCTGAACGCCTCTTCTCGTACGGTGAGCGGGTACAGCAGTCACATGGGTTGCTCATGTCCAATCCGGTGGAACTGAGCCTAGTATTAAAAAAGCTTGCCGGATCCGCCCCTTCCCCAGAATTCGCGAATCCATAGACTAGGCTCAGTTGTGAAGCTCTGTAGTGTTCAACTCTCATTGTTAGAGGAAGAAAGATATAGAAAGATAAAGAAGACACATACAAGGGCGGGAAGTGACTGCTGTACCCGCTCACCGTACGAGAAGAGGCGTTCAGGTAAGCAATCAACGCCTATTCTCCGTACTGAAGGAGCGGGTCCAGCAGTCACATGGGACATACCCAATAGATGGTCCCTAGGGTGGGATTAGCTTGCTATCGTGTGAGATAACGGATTGGAGTACCCTTCTGCCGAAGGCAGCGTCCGCTGAAGCGTAAGAATCAATCTTGTAGTGCCTGATGAAGGAATTTGGCGAGGCCCAAGTGGCTGCTTTGCAGACCTCCTCCAACGGGGCTTGAGTCGCCCAAGCAGCCGAGGTGGCTGCGCTCCTGGTGGAATGCGCTGTGATGTTCCTTGGAACTGAGAGGGAGGCCGACTCATAGGCCTTAGATATAGTCCCTCTGATCCAACGGCCTATTACTGTTGAAGACACTTTGGCCCCCATGACTCTGGGATGATAGGCTACAAAAAGTGCTTCTGACCTCCGAAAGGGTCCTGTGCGTTGGATATAGATTCTCAGCGCTCTGGTGAGATCCAGGGTGTGCCATCTAATTGCCAAGGGATGGTCTCGTTGGAGGCAGAAGGAAGGTAGGACAATATCCTGAGATCTGTGGAACATGGAACTGACCTTGGGTAAGAAGGTGGGGTCCAGTCGCAAGACTACCTTGTCCTGATGGAATTGGCAAAGGTCCTGCCTGATTGAGAGGGCAGCCAGCTCCGAAATGCGTCGAGCAGAGGTAATAGCCACCAGGAATGCTACCTTAAAGGATAGGTACCTGAGGGACGCCGATTTTAGGGGTTCGTATGGTGCCTGCGTGAGGGAATGGAGAACCCGTGGCAAATCCCATGATGGGTACCTGTGGACCTTGGAAGGTCTGAGGTTGGCTATGCCCTTGAGGAATTCCTGAACTTCAGGGAAGGATCGGAGAGGCTGTCTGCGGGGACCTCCTAGGACAGATGAAATGGCTGCCAGATGACGCCGGAGGGTGCTGGTGGAAAGTCCTTTATGGAAGCCTTGCATAAGGAAGGAAATTATTCTGTGTATGGGGATGCACAGAGGGGAGAGACCTTCCTGTAGACACCACTGGTGAAACTTGGACCACGTGTGGTCGTAGATTCGATTGGTCGAACCCCTTCTGGCCTTTAAAATGACCTCCACTGAATCGGGGTCATGACCACGCAGCTCTAAATCTCTCCTGATAACAGCCAGGCGGTGAGGTGGAACCACTCCGGGTCTGGATGGAAGGAGGCCCCCTGCCGCAGCATATCCCCCGAAACGGGGAGTCGCCAAGGGTCCTGGACGGACAGCTGTTGGAGATCCGCGAACCAGGGCCGGCGGGGCCAGTGAGGGGCGATTAGGATTACTCGGGCCCTCTCGGTGAGGACCCTGTGAATCACGTCCGGGAGGATTGGAATTGGAGGAAATGCGTAGAGTAGGCCTGGAGGCCATGGACTCCGGAGGGCATTGATCGCTTCCGCTCCCGGGGATGGAAATCTGGAATAGAAGCGAGGGAGTTGGGCGTTCGCATTGGTTGCGAAGAGATCCAGAATTGGTAGGCCGAATCTGAGGGTGATTTGATGGAACAGGTTTTGATGGAGGTTCCACTCTCCTGGGTCTATCGTTGCCCGGGATAGCCAATCCGCCTGGACGTTGAGACTCCCCGAGATGTGATCGGCTAGGAGCGACTGGAGATGTTTTTCCGCCCAAAGGCCCAGCTTGAGGGCCTCCCTCATGAGAGCCTTGGATCTCGTGCCCCCCTGTCTGCAAATGTGGCTTTTCGTGGCAATGTTGTCGGTGAGAATGAGAACGTGCCGGTTGGGAATGCGAGGAGAGAAATGCTTCAGAGCCAGGGAAACGGCTCTTAACTCTAGCCAATTGATTGGCCTGGAAGCTTCCTCCGGGGACCACGTGCCCTGGGCTATCATCCCCTGGGCGTGGGCGCCCCATCCCGATAGACTGGCATCTGTGGTGATGACAAATTGATCCGGGCACCTGAACGGGGATCCTCTGTCCATGGCCGGAGACTTCCACCACTTGAAGGATCTGCGAACACTCAGTGGGATGACAATGCGTCGATTTGAGTTGCTGTGCCCTGATCTCTGAAAAGGTAACAGGAGCCACTGGAGTTCCCTAGCATGAAGGCGAGCCCAGGGAATGATGCCTATGCATGACACCATCTTCCCCAAAAGGGAAGATAGAGTGACTATGGAAACTGAAGAATTAGATAAAATGTTAGAAATTAACTCCACTATACTGAGTTTTCTCTCGGGAGAGAGAAAAACCTGGGAGGATTCTGAATCAATAATGGATCCCAGGTGAGAAATGGATGTGGAGGGTTGGAGGTGACTCTTATCAAAGTTGATGGAAAATCCATGGTCCTGAAGGACTGACATGGTGACAGAAAGGTCTGTTTTCACTTTCTCTAGGGAGTTCCCATGAATTAAAATATCATCAAGATAACATAAAATGTGGATGGGAAATGCCCTGATATAGGCCGCCAGGGAGCCCAAGAGCTTTGTAAAGACCCGAGGGGCCGAGGAAAGGCCAAATGGCATCGCCCTATACTGGAAGAGCCTGCCTTGAAAGGAAAAACGTAAAAATTTTCTGTGGCATTTGGCTATAGGAATGTGAAGGTAGGCCTCAGTGAGGTCTAAGGAGACCATGAAATCTCCCGAGTGAATGGCGGCCAAAATAGAAGACAAGGAGTGCATCTTAAACTTTCTATATTTGATGAATAAATTTAGTTTCTTTAAATCCAAAATAGCTCTCCAACCTCCGGAGGACTTTGGAACCATAAATAGGATGGAGTAAAAACCTCGGCCCTTCTGACCGGAAGGGACCGGTTGAATGGCTCTGATGGACAATAGATGAGAAATGGCCTCCTCCATACGGTTACAATCTGAGGATGACCTGGGAGAAGGGCAGGAAATAAAACGTTTAGGGGGAGGAGAAATAAATTCTAAAAGAAGGCCTGTTTGAACAGTGTCAATGACCCAAGGGTCCTTGGAGGTGAGCCGCCAATTAGAGGCGAAATGAGCTAAGCGACCCCCTATGGGAATAGAGGTAGGATTACCATCTAGGTTTTTTTGAAGCCCTGTTAGAGGAAGCTCCCCTTTGGAAGCGAAACCCTCTACCCCTGGAGTTCCTACCTTGGGAACGAAAGCGGGGGGAATACTGACCTGGAGATCTCTGGTAGGAAGCCGCTTGATCTTGCTGGCGCCCTGGGCGACGAAAGGACTGCGTTTTGGTAGCCTTTTTTGTGGTTGGACCCAAAACTTTCTTCTTGTCCGTGGTTTCCGTGAGGAGTGGATCCAGAAGATCACCGAAGAGAAGGTCGCGCTTTAAGGGACCCTGGGATAACTGCCACTTTTGGCGAACTCCCGCTTGCCAAGGGCGAATCCATAGGAGTCTTCTTGCCGTAGTAGAAGCTGCAATAGACTTAGCAGAAAATCTAGTAGATTGCAAGGTGGCATCAGCCACGTACTGGGCAGCTGCAAAAACCTTGTTGAAGTCTTGTTGACCTCTCAAGTCATCGGGAGGAATATGCTGTTGAAGTTGGCGAAGCCACAGCAGCATGGCTCTGGAGAAAAAGGAAGCCGCTGCAGAGCTTTTAGTGGCCCAGGAATCAGCGGTGAATCCTCTTTTGAGCATTTGCTCAATGCGCTTGTCCTCTGGGCGGAGGACTTCCTCCGCCTCGCCTGGCACAGCCGCTGCCGAGTGAAGAATCTTGACAGGTTCATCCGGTTTGGGAAAGGATAGAAGCTCTTCATAGGAAGAGGAAAGTTTGTACAACTTTCTGTCCTTGGTGGAGGGATTAAGGCCAGAGGCTGGAAATTCCCACTGTTTGAGTAAAGCATCTTTAAACAACTTAGGCATAGGAATTACCTCGTTATCCTCCTGTTCCTCTGTGAAGTAAGGTAAATTCTCCTCCGGGGGATCAGTGGAAGTGGAGGCTTGTTTCTCCTGGGCCGCTAATCCCGTAGAAATTCTAGCTTTGAGGAGGAGAGATTTGAATAATTGAGAAGGAAAAATAGTAATAGGAGGAGGAACCTTTATTTGGGATTCCTCATCATCTGATAGGCCTTGAAAGGCATCCTCATCATCCTCTATATCCTCATATTCATCCTGGGAGGAATCTGAATCATCCTGAATAGGAGCTCTGACCGCTGGGGGAGAACCCAAGGGGCGGGAGGAGCGAGAAGGAGGAAGAGGTAAGGGAAGCTCATTGATGGTGGAGAGTTTGGCATCAATGGCTTTGGACAACACAGCAAAAATAGACTGGAACTCAGGAGGTAAACTGGAAATGTCAGCAGAAATGGCAGAAGAATCCCTAAAGGCCTGGGAGGATCCTGGCTGGGGGGAATCTTCAATAATATCTGGTTCCTCTGGACCTATGCCCCATAGGTTAGGTTGGGGTCTGTCTAGGTTTGGCTCATCCAGAGATAACACAGGGACCCCAGAAGGAGGCAGACTAGAAGCCTCTGGGGGGTCTTGACTACTGATTACTTGGGCCTGCACTTTCAAACGTTTTGCTGATTTGTCATGGATTTTTTGTAGGGCTAGGTCCCTTCTCTTCTCGGCCCTGGTGACCTTGGTCGGGGGGCGGGCCCCTGGAGAAGAGGAGGAAGAGGCCTGGGGGATACTAGTAATCTCATCGCCTGTAGGCCTGGCCTCTCTGGGACCTTTAGTTGTGCCTCTCTTGGGAAAGGTAGCCATAGTCTGACAATTAACAGAAGACAAGGCTGAGCCAATAACTGAATAATAAGGAGAAGAATTTCAAGGACTTCCCAAGAGGAATGGATCCTGCTTCGAGGCCTCGAAGCTGCTGAAACTTGAGGACAATCTGGGCAAACCCAGAGTTCGTGCCCCCAAACCCAGCGGGGCCAGCCTCCCTAAACTTTATAATTAAGTAAACCAAGGCACTCTGGTTGGAGGCTTAGCCGGTGGAGAATTTAGCCTGGGACCCCCAAGGCCCGCTCCGGGATCCGCGCGGTGGACTGAGGCCTACACGGCTGGCAGGGGGCCAACACGAGAGGCCTAGATTTAAAAAGGGCGCGAAGGCCTTCGCGCCGAAAAAGATCGCTGCTTAAAATCTCTTAAAGGGGAAGCGATCGACTAAGTCCAGGAGACTAGAAGGCGTCTCACTCCGCAGGAGGTATTTCTTAAGCCCTTAAATATTTTTGTATACAATAAATAATCAATAATTCAATAGATAAATACTTGCACCAGGACCTCCAGGCCAAAGGATTAGAAGAATCCACAAGCGGCCGCAGGAATCGTAACCGGCAAAACCGCCGGGGGAAAACGAAACCGCAACTTCTCCCAAGGAAAAAAGCCTAGCCGCTTTTTTTCTTTTTTTCTTTAAAACGGCTGGCGCAATTAGTGCAAGTAAATAATTAAAGACAATAAATCTTACTACTTTTTGAAGGAAAAGATCGAAGGGAAGGTGTTAGAATGTTGAACGAGCTATCACATACAACCGCAGGATATGCGAACTGAGCGAATTCTGGGGAAGGGGCGGATCCGGCAAGCTTTTTTAATACTAGGCTCAGTTCCACCGGATTGGACATGAGCAACCCATGTGACTGCTGGACCCGCTCCTTCAGTACGGAGAAATGCTTGTTAAATACATTATGACTGTTATACCTGGCACTAAAGTTAAACATATTACTGATACATTATTTGGCCTGAAAATATCTATAATATTTGAAAGAATTCAACAAGGCAACCTATACTTGAAATGGTCAGATTTGTATTCTGTTACCTTTGATGTCTTGTATTTGTCTCATGACTTCCTCTCTTTCTGCTTGTTCAGTTGCCGTAGTAACCCTGAATGACCCCTCCCTTGTGAAAGTGGTTCTACTGGCATCAAAGGTGGCTGTCACCCCACATTCTTTCTCTCTCTTTTGCTTTCGCTCCAAACACGCTGCAAATGCACAGCCAACTGCATGACTCAACCTCTCTCCCTGAAAAAGATCTCACATTAATTAGAAACAAAATCAGAAACCACCCAACTACTGCCAAATGATAGCTGGCACTCCATATAATCAACCTTTTTGTGTAAAATCCAACCCAAAAAGTTCGGAGCAACAAATGAAACCCGTTTTAAATCACATTATTTTTAATCATTTGGAGAAAAGGAGACTAAATACTTTTAGTGATACTAAAATATGTTGACCAAATACCTACTAAAATGCTGTTATAAAAATCAGTTAAGTTTTCACATTTTAAATAATTTGTACAGCGCAAGTAGATAAAAGTCCATCATTCGAAACAAAATATGCACTGGACTGTTACAATCTGTAAGAATTTAATATACAGTATTTAGATTCAAATCCATAAGGTTCAAATCCATAAGGCTTTATTTACTGCATTTATAGACAGCCAAAATAATTTATTTATTTATTTTATTTATTTATTAGATTTGTATGCCGCCCCTCTCTGTAGACTAAATTAGGACTCTGGGTGGCAAACACATAATTGATATACTCAGCAGTGGGTGGCAAACACATATATATGATATACGAGCCAGAACGTTAAATTGCGCTCACCATTGTGGCTCGTAACTGCTTGCAAGGTAAGTATGATTGTGCTTCTGCACCTGTGGAGGTAGCAAAATCGCATATGGCGCCACAGGTGCATCCGCGTTTCGGCATGCAAAAAACCCTCGCCGAAACACGGGCGCACCTACAGCTCCATGTGTGATTTTCCTACCTCCACAGGTGCAGCAGCAAGATCGCGCTGGCCCTGCAAGAACGTATGAGCTGTGGCGGCGAGCACAATTTAGCATTCCGGCTCATAGCCCACTGTTTGATATACCACACAAGGCCATAATACAAGCTTCCAGCAAATAAAAATCACGCAATTTTAATTTTGCATAATTTATATATTAAAGTTGAATTAAAATCCAGGAAACATTCCCCACACAGTATTGATTTGTACTTGAGATATTACTCTTTATCAAGTAAAAAGGAGACCTACTGTGTCCTTGACAGCCATGAAGCAATGACATATCCAACGTCTTGTAGTACCATCTCGACATATGTAAGAAAACGCTCGGTCAAAATTCCTATCTGGAGCACAGAAGGAGACCTTCTCTATTGTCTGATCAACTATAAGATCCTTTAAAAAAAAAGACAATATCTTTCAAATCATTTCAGGAATTTGGAATACCACAGCAATATGTTTTTCAACTTGTCTTTCAAAACAAAAATGTTTTCCCAATACAGGTAAATGTTTTAATCAATACAGATTTCTGGCACAGGATACGTTGCATC
The DNA here is from genome assembly GCF_031021105.1 of Erythrolamprus reginae. Lineage (NCBI taxonomy): Eukaryota > Metazoa > Chordata > Lepidosauria > Squamata > Dipsadidae > Erythrolamprus > Erythrolamprus reginae. The sequence continues at coordinate 87,886,035 of NC_091950.1, read as the reverse complement.
TCTCAAGGACTGGTAACATATTATTTCGCTGAAGTCTGGTAAGCTTGATCAGACGGGCTTTAAAATGAGTTCTATGGGAATTGGAGACAGTAACATCTTCAGATGTGTTGTAAATCTACAGGTCTGTGTATGTATCTTAGAAGAAGCTGACAATGTTGCTAGAAATCTATTAGTAATCTATTAAGCAACAATTAAAAAAAACATTAGCCTAAAATTCAACCTCTCTGCACTAATGCTCGGCATAGAAGAAACACATTAAGATCAAATTTAACTTCCAATACAAATAAGTTTTCATAGAAATAATGGGGATCTTGATGGATGGTTTATATAATGGGAGTACAGTAATTGAAGGATATAATTTGTTCAAAATGAACTGAAGTATTATTAGAAAAGGAGGCAGAGTTTCACTGTGTGTTAGAAGTATCACACTTGCTAAGAAATCTATATGAGCAAAGCTAGCACCACCGTGAACACGAAGTTAATTAAATTTAAAATAAGCAGAGGAACAAATATAGTTGCCGTTAATGTCTCCTAGTGCCTCCCAGCCAAGGAGAAAATGTAGTCGACACTCTCTGAACGCAAACGGAAGTTCTTTCAAAGAGGCATATAATAATAGCAATGGGGGACATAGTTATCAGCTGATGTTGGTGATGCCAAGAAAAACAAAAAGAGCTTCTTCGGATATTAAAAAGAAAAAAAGATCAGCATGCCATCTGCTTACTGAAGGCACCAAAATGGGAATAAGGTAACAAAGAAAAGGCTGAGCTACTCGAATTCTATTCTGACTCATTTTTCTCTAACAGGAAAGTATGTGTCCTACAAGACAATTGTGAAAAGAATCATTTAATTTTGGGACAGATACAAAATGGTCAGGGAATACCTATTTTATTTTGAATGTTTAAATCTCCATTACATCCAAATGAACTGAAATAATGCATTTATGGTCCGGTCAAACTTTCTGTATTATAATTGATAAATCATGGACGAAAAGAGAAGGGCTACATGACTACAGAGGACAAATCTCCTTTGTTCAAAAGAAAAAAAAATGAAAATCTAGGAAAGTATAGATTTGTTATTTTAACAACCACAGGCAGAAATAGTCTAGATATTATAGGGATATCAATCTGTAAGCAGCCTGAAAACCATATAACAACTATACGTAGTCCTCGAGTTACGACAACAATTGAGACCAAAATTTATGCTACTAAGTGAAACATTTGTTAAGTGAGTTTACCCCATTTTACGACTTTGCATTTGCATTTGTTAAATCAGTAATATGGTTCTTTAAGTGAATCTGGATTCTCCAAAGACTTTGCTTGTCAGAAGGTGGCAAAAGTGGATCACGTGACCCCAAGATATTGCAGCCATCATAAATATGAACCAACATCTGAATTTTGATGATATGACCACAGGAATGCTGCAACAGTACTAAGTGTGAAAAATTGTCGTAAGTCACTTTTTTTCAGACCTGTTGTAACTTTGAACAGTCACTAAATGAACTGTTGTAAGTTGAGGACTAACTGTACTCACAGTCACATAGATTTGCCAAGAATACGTTTTGGCAATCTACGTTTTTTTTTTTTAATTATTTTATTATTTATTTATTTATTTTTGTTTCTGATTTTTGGCTGGGTATTTTAAGAGAACACTGCAGCTATAAAATATCTTAGTTTTAGCAGAATGTCTCATGCTGTTCTGCTTAACAAGCTAATGAAGTAGAAGCTGGATGGCTAAGTGGATATATATTTAGTCTGAACGTTGTATACAACGTGTGCTAACAGCAAGCCTTTCAGAAACTAGGATGAAGAATTAAGTGAGCTACCGCTTGATCTTAGCACTGTAGTTTCTGCATCTTGATTTATGTATTAGCAGATTGTTAATTCAGCCAATTGTGGGATTTTTGTAGGACTTTGTTCCCTATCATATCCAGTAAACTAAGTTTTTAACCATTCAATATTTCTTTATCAGGATTTTTTTACCCTATTTTTATCAGTTCAGGCATACACTTATTCATTGAAGACGTCAAAAGACAACATAAAATTTTGTATTGACTTATATGAAAAGATCAGACAACATTTTGTTTAATCAATGCTGACTCAAAACCAAACAGCAGCTAACCTTTGTTTTCTCATCCACAACTCTGAGTCCATCTGCCGAAACCCACAGGACTGCTTTAACTGCCTTCTTTCCACTCTTGCGGGGAAGGAAAAGGAGAAAAAAAGGATTATTGCTAGGCTGTTAAACAAACTGAATTCTGATTTCCTCTTTCCAAGAAGCACAAAAGTCATAGAGACGATATCCAACTCCAGCAGGAATGCCCAAAGCCAGATATTCAGTTCAAACAGCAAGAGCTCCAGAGAACCAAGCTGAAGCCAGTTTTTAAAAACACAGTGCAAAAGGAAGGGGAAAGAACAGGATGAGTCAAGTGGGTTAAAAAAAACTCATATAAAGGCAAAGAATTCAAACTTAAATTCTTTACCTATTTAAAACCAAATAAACCATCAGTTAACTCTGATGCTTAAGGAGTTACATCACAAGTAGCTTTCCCCCTTCCAACTTTTCGCAGTCAATGTTCTTGTTTTCCCTTTATCTCAACATTCCACCCAAGTTCCTCTCAAAGGAATTATGCATAACACTGCCATTAAGTTCACTTCTACTGCCTTTTATTTTAAGCTAACTGGTAATGGAAGGCAGTCCTTGCAGATATATGGATGTTTCTATAAATATGGAAACTAAAATCCTGCCTTTCCCACCCCACCTTTTATGAATTTACTTAAAACATCTAAACCATCCTTCCAAAAATATTAATGATCTTTCCATATTAGGTATATTTTTATCCTGCCTTTCCTTAAAGCGCACAAGGAAGTACATATAGTCAATCCATCTTATTTTTTTTATTATTATTATTATTATTTATTAGATTTGTATGCTGCCCCTGTCCGAAGACTCACAGTAACTCTGTAGAAGAGATGTGAGTTACTGACTGGAAATGGGGTGAATTGTTTTTATGTTGTCATCTATTATTTTAGTAGTTGTAAACTGTCCAAAATCATATATGTGAGATGGACAGTTACAGAAATTAAAGTAAATACATAAATCCATTATCCAGGCTGGACTTTTAGAAATCAACACAAATACAAATTAAAATAAGGAATTATTCCAGAAATGATAGTGGAAGCACAGCTCAAAAAGAAAAGAGCAGTTTGATTATCTCCATTTACCATTCTTTGTAGTGAAATATATTTCTCACAGATAATATGCTTAGTGATTGTGGCAGTTTTCACCTCCTGTCCTGTATTGTATAACCTAATTTGCTTATGTAACATCAAATACACTATGGTTATTTCAGCTGTGTTTTAATATGGAATGCTTTGCTAAATTCTCAATTTATATAACTTGGCAGATCAGAGACTAAAATATTGTTAATTTGGTACTTTTTTACTGTAGTAAAAAAGAATATTCAGTAGTTGTTTATTTTGCTTTTTCATCTACTATACAACTTTAAAGCTTACTGTGAACCTATTTACAGCTTTAAAATTTAGCTTAAGACTAAACATGTATGGTAAAAGATTATTACATGCACCATAACATATAGATTTATCAAAAATATTTGATATTTTTTCATTTATATTCTGCCTTTCTGGTCATAATTGTACTATGATTTTTCATCTAATTATGTAGTAAAATGTCTCTATCATGAATCATGCCAAAGCTTAAGCTTCAGATATTGGATGGCTTTGATTTTTGTAGTTATGAAAATACTAAATTAGGAATCATGCTATCTTCCCTTCAAACTTCATCTCTGTCATGATTTAATTAAAGTAGCATTAAGACAGCAATCATAGCTTCTATCTGCAAAATAAGGATAAAATTGGACTTTCGTATAGAGAAGGTTATTAAGGATTACAAAATAATTACGTGAAGTCAGTTGAATAGCTAAAAGTATCTTACTGCTAAGGTAAATTTTTCTATTCCAAGAAGGGATTACAACTTTATAGCAGAGAATAGTAGTCACCACAGATGTTAAGAAAAGTTACTTAAACATATATAAAGTGCAAATAAATAAAGGAAACACTTTTAGTCATAGAAGGGCATCAGTTTCATTTCAGAGAATCTATTTAAATTTATGTATGCAAAAGTAACCTTTTTTGAACTTTGATTTCTTATTTTCAAAAGCTAAGAATTCTGAAACAGTTTGTCTTTTGTTAAAACAACTCACATCCATGCAAAATTATTTTAAATCTTTTCCCTTGTAATTCCAAATAACTGGTTTCAACCCTGTCTTCTGAACTTATCTGTTTACTGAACTGAGCATCCGGTTGTTCATCTTTTAATGTCTGTCTATGGTTTTGTGTGGTTTAGCACTGAATCAAGAGTTTTGTGATTATATCTCATTATACTTGTGGTATTACACCCCTAAATTTGATGCAATGTAGAACTAATATCAGCATTCTTCATTACTGTTAATAAGTTTGCTGCACTTTGTCTGCCGTTCCTTTTTTTCCCTGTTTCAATTTCCCAAATGAACATCTGCACTTAAATTACCTTGATGGTCACCTTATGAAAAGGCAGGATGAAAACTTTAAATGCACACACTCAGAAGAGCTGGAAATATCAGCACTCTTGAACAGTAAGTCGGTCATTCATTAATTCAGAAATTACTTTTTACTGAATGTAAATTATAAACATAACCCTAAATTATATAGCCCAAAAGATTCTAGCTTGACCAGAATCTATGATGTGAGACCTTTGAGGGTGGGGTGAGTGGAGAACCTTTTACAAGCTCTCAGACATGTTTTGTTGCCATTCATTTTGTAGGCTCTCATACATATCACAATGCTATACTATGGATGTAACTCCTTACAGCACAAACACAATGAATCATTAAACTTACTTTTCCAAAGAAGCCTTTGAAGAACTTCCTTTCCTGGAGGAACAGGGGGGACAAGTCGAATGCTATTACTGTAGGTAGCTAAAGTGTCCCAAGGTTTCAAACCAACATATACATATAAAAATGGGGGTTGAAGGAAAATAGGGAATGCTTAAGAGTTATCCATAGAGGATGTGACAGGCAGATATGAAAAGTCCCATGAAAATACATATAAAAGGCTTTACGTGGACTTTTATTAGGACAGCATATAGCTCTGAAATCAGTGGAAAGAGGAAAAAAAGAATAATCAAATCCAATTTCATGCAAAATGTTTGCTTCATTTTGTTTATTCCTTTAGCTTTTAGTTGGGTTACAAGCCAAACTTGGCAGCAGACATGGACTCATTCCAAATTGGGTGATGATGACTTGGAACACACAGATTAATGTATGACATTTTGAAAACTGGAAATTATTAACAGAGATCTAACAGCATGAATATTGCTTTGGGGGGTTGCTTTTTTAAAATGTTCAAACGTATATACTCATCCGGTTATTCTCAAATCATATTTCTGAAGCTGATCTGGCAAAAATGTAGAGCATCTTTATGCCAAGTCTTTCTTGCTGAGTAGAATCTAAATGTTTTTTTCTAAAAGGCTTCACACTAAATTCTTGCTAACATCACACAAATTATTCTTTCCGTATATTTCTTTTCACAAACTGTCAAGGAAAATGAGTGTTCTTCTAAAAACTGGAATAGCAACCTTTGCAACTTTAAGTCGTGTAGAGTTCAACTCCCAGAATTCTCTAACCAGAGCAGCTGGGAGTTGAAGTTCACAAAGCTTAAAGTGCAAAGATTCAAAAACATTCTTCCAGATGTCCTGAATGACAACCTTCATTTCTTTTCCAGTACTGACTAGAAAGCTGGAAATCCAACATCACAATTTACACAGCACAATTTATTTCCTGTCCCAACTATATTTATCATCCAATATTATCCAAATTGCAGAGGCAACATACAATATATATTTAACATGCCCAGTTAAATAAAATGGATGTTACAATTTGATATACAATTAAATTTGGTAGAACTAGTATACATTTTACATGAAGCTTATTTTAGAGCTATTTACCTGTTTCAATCACAAATAAAAGCCTCAATGTATTTTTCTCAAAAGTATTAATCAGGATTGGAAGAAACAAGAGCGTAATAATCATTGGTATGGCATATGAAATATTTTTATTCACATGATCATAGCCTTCCAAATTCATAGGTTCATGATAGTTGGGAGAAAACCTCTCCATCAATATGATGTGCTATTGCAAATGAGTATTTTCCCCTCTTAGAAATCTGCAAGTTGTCATCCCCCCCCCCCCCTAAATTTTCCCATATCTGTCACACGCCTATGGATTTCTCTGATGTTTATAGTTTAGGCCCTTGTACAATCAACAATGGATTTCTTTCAATCATCATAGTTATTTTCTTGCTGACACAAACAGAATATATAATGAAAAAATATGTAAGATACTATGCTTCAGTGCTCAAAGTAGCTTATTATTGCAGTACAATCTTACAGAATTCCCAAATAATTGTTGAGAATAAGAACAACATAAAGCTAAGTAGTTTTTTAAAAATGACTATCACACTGCCAAGTTAAGCATTAAATATCAATATAATCATCTTTCAGAGGGTACACCAGAAGCTATCTTGTTTGGGAGACTATAATTAGTTTCATTTTCAGAAAATGTTAACATGGAAAAAATTGAGATGATCCAGAGACAGTATTATTAGTTGAGAGCATGCAAAATGGATTTAGAATAGCTATGGAAGTTAATATTCAGAAACACCACTAATATTTTAAATAGAATAAAATTATGTTTCTCGTACCTGCTAAAACAAGAACATATATTAACAAATGTATCATACTTGCAAACAAAAGCCTGATATGTTAGAACATCAACACTAAAGACAACTTAAACTAAATTAAAAAGTATGAAGGAAAAATACAGATGTGTTGGGAATTTTGGAAGCTGCAGTCATGAACAGATTGGGAGAGGCCGAGTTGGAAAAAGATTCCCACTTCGCAGCTAAACAGCCCTAATATCACAACCCTCCCCTATTGTCAGAATCAACCATTCCAATTTCTCTCCTACATGTTAGGTTGTCTATTAACAATGGTTATTATTTGCAAGACCATGCCATCATGTCTTTCCAAAATTTGTTCACTGTTTTGACAAAACATAATTCAATATAGACCAAAGTTTAAGCAGTTAGCACAATGTAGGGTTAAAACTGATTTAATAGTATTTCCAAGCAAACATTCCATTTAATTATAACTTTACAATGCTGAATGTCAATGCATGCAATTCAAAATACAATTCAAAATAGAATTAATGAAATGCTTCATAATGAAATAGGTAATAATAAAAAGATTCCCATTCTCCTTAACTGAGCTTGGATATGTTTTTCCCCTATGTAAAAGGAAAAGCAGGAATGAGTATTCCTAGGAAAAGGGGGGGGGGGAAGACCAGGGTATATGTTTTGGGGTGAAATGTTTTGTGTATTTTTTTGTTATCCAGTGAATACAGCAACTGAAGCAAGAAACAGGCATTAGAATGTCTAAAACAGTACAGAAAAAAAGGGTGCAGTTATTCACAAGCTGGTGTGTTGTGTCAACATAACATGGCTACATTTAAAAAGAAAATCTAGACTCAACCACCTCTAAATGGCTCAAGTAGTGTTTTTGAGAAAATTATATTCTACTGCTGCCTTTCCCAACATGGAACATTTCAGAACTTTAGAATGCCTAAGGAGATACATCAGGTTAAAATGGGAGTTCACTCTACGAAACTGCATTTTATTTAAGTTTTTAACAGACTAATCTATGTGACAAAAGTAATTAGTAAAATATGGTTTGAAAAAAAGGACTTCAAGGGGAAAAATCAGTACAATTAGCATTAAGGATCAGTATTTTTAAAAGGCTGCATGGGCTCAATTTCATACAAGTGCTTAGAAAATATTTAGCAGTTTTTTTAAAAAAAACTTGGAGATATTGCAAATATTAGGTAAAAACAAGGTAAGAGTAGTAATGGCATCTTGTAATTTAATCAAGAGAAACACCACTGAAAAATTCAGATGACATAAACGTCTACAAATGGGTTTATTCAGAAAGTCTGAATTAGAGTTCATCCAACAAATGTATCTTTCTAAAATTATTGCATTTTAAATTGTCCTGCATGTAATTTCTATAAACAAATTTTCTGTGCTGCTTAGTTTTAGAGTCTAGGTTGCTGTTCCAGAAGAATGTAATAGTAAACAGCAAAAGCTAACAACACCAGTTGGAAGACCATTATGGCATGTGCTGTTTTTATTAGTGAGGAATCTGGACTTCAATCTTCATCCCATTTTTCCCCCCCTCAATTTCTTCATACACAAGTGAAAACAGATGTTCAGAATGAAAACTGCTCTATGAACCAAATGTCAGCTGTTTAACTGAAAACCTCTGAACAGATATATCTATATCTATATTATATACAACTGCATCTATATCATAAATATCTACATCTACTATTTAAAAATAGTAATTTTGGTCTCTGCTTAGAATATAGAATTATTCCAAATAGCTAGGATGCTTTTACTATAAAAATAATAAGCTCAAAGACAATAGATACATCATATTTCAAAGTCTTCAAACACAACATTGATAATCAAAGTTTCTCAATATTATTTAAGGTGTGAGATAGCTACCACAATCAGGAGCCATTGTTTCAACAATCTTCCTAAGCTACGCTGCAATTCCCCAGTAATAATACGCAATACCTTTACTACTTTAATAAAAAATGTATTGCTTTTGGGGAGGAAAAGACATGTCAATCTGAAGCTGGAAAGATATAAAATAAATTAGTATACATACAGCTTTTAGTCTTTTCACTGCATCTTCACATATATGCATTCCTCTGGATTCATCCACTTCTACGTGTCCCAGATACTGATAATGAAAGGGAAGAAAAAGATATTACATTAAAATAACTTGTTTATATCAATCGACCTGTATCTAGTTAGCCAGATTCAATAATTCAAAGTTTTAAACTTACATAATACTGCAAAACATCAAGAAATAGTGAGACCTGTCCAAAACCCGAAATCTTCCTCCTTATAGAACAGCTTTAAATCAGGGATGTTGGTGGCCTTCCTGACATGAAGTGCCCAAAAGATTAAGACTTTGACTTGGCCATTTCAAAACATTGATTTTCTTTGACTTTAACCATTCTTTGGTCTCACGTGTTTTTTCCTACTGCGTGTCATTTTGAGCTTAGGTTCATCTATGTATATCCTGACATTTTTCTACAGAATTGCTGTTACAAATTGGAATTCATAGTTTCATCCATGTTGACAAGGCGTCGTGAACCAGAAGCAGCAAATAAAGCCCAAACCATAATATTACCAAGGTTATATTTCACAGTTGGGATGAGAGTTTTATGCTGGAATGCATATTTTGTAAAATGCAAGGTCCTCCTTTATTCACGCCACGACACATTTCCACATATCTATTTTGTGAAGATCAGACCAGAATTCTGTTCTTTAAATAAAGCAGGATCTCACACACTCACATCTAATTATCGTCTCATTGACCTCAACACCTGGTTCGAATTTCCCCTTCGAAAAAACTGATAATCCTAGAAAAATCCATGCTTTTGCCACCCACCAATACACTGCTTTTGGATCATTTTCTTGAATGTATAATGTTTTTGACTCGTTTGTTTAATTGGGTTACCTTTATCTTGTTTTAAGATTTTTGTGGACAACAGATCATATTTACATTACATTTATGCAGGAATATTGAAAATTCTAATGGATTCTATAAATACTTAATTTTGTTTTATACTGGTAGGATTTCATCTTAACCACTGCTTATCACTGACTGTGATTTCTGACAGTCTCAAAATGGGTGAGCAGTGTGGTCGGGCAGTAGGAAAAGCAAGTAGGATGCTTGGCTGCATAGCTAGAGGTATAACAAACAGGAAGAAGGAGATTGTGATCCCCTTATATAGAGCGCTGGTGAGACCACATTTGGAATACTGTGTTCAGTTCTGGAGACCTCACCTACAAAAAGATATTGACAAAATTGAACGGGTCCAAAGACGGGCTACAAGAATGGTGGAAGGTCTTAAGCATAAAACGTATCAGGAAAGACTTAATGAACTCAATCTGTATAGTCTGGAGGACAGAAGGAAAAGGGGGGACATGATCAAAATATTTAAATATGTTAAAGGGTTAAATAAGATTCAGGAGGGAAGTGTTTTTAATAGGAAAGTGAACACAAGAACAAGGGGACACAATCTGAAGTTAGTTGGGGGAAAGATCAAAAGCAACATGAGGAAATATTATTTCACTGAAAGAGTAGTAGATCCTTGGAACAAACTTCCAGCAGACATGGTTGGTAAATCCACAGTAACTGAATTTAAACATGCCTGGGATAAACATATATCCATCCTAAGATAAAACACAGGAAACAGTATAAGGGCAGACTAGATGGACCATGAGGTCTTTTTCTGCCGTCAGTCTTCTATGTTTCTATTATCAGGCACAACACATTAAGAATAATAGAATGAGAAGAGTTGGAAGGGTCCATGAAGGTTTCTAGTTATTATTATTTTATTATTATTATTTATTAGATTTGCATGCCGCCCCTCTCCGTAGACTAGTTCCATCCCCATCCAAGCAGGAAAAAAGTATTCAGAGAAATAAAACAGATTTAAAGAAAGATTGAGGATGATCCACTGTCTCTTTTGAATTGTACTGAAAAAACTGAGGATACAGATAGTCCTTGACTTATAGTCATTAGTTTAGTGACCCTTTGAAGTTATAGTGGCACTGAAAAAAGTTACTAATGATCATTTTTACACTTACAACCATGGCAGCATTCTTGCAGTCATGAGATCAAATTAACCCATTGGCAACTGACTTGTATTCATCACTGTTGCAGTGTCCCAGGTGTTAGATATTCTGAAGACTCAGGCTAAGGATACCGTATGTCATCCTGTATGGTTCAACAACTAGTGTTGCTAAGAATCAAGACTGATTTTATGTCACAGTTAGTCAATCAATCAATCAATCAATCACAGAGTATAAATAGTTTTCTGAAGTCATCAATATGACAACTATCATTTCCTATCACATCAAAATGACTGTACATGGTAAACAGGCATAATTTCATGATAGGCTACAGTTGTGTCACCTGGCTTATTATTACCACTTTTTTAAAAAATCTAGAAAGCAGGGATCATTAGTGAAGTCATAACAAATTAATTTCAATTAGCAGTGATGGATATCTAGGTCTAGATCCGGGAATGTTCCATCTTTGATCTTGGATGTTGTGCTTCCCCTTTCAATGTTGGAACATAATCTGAGGGTCTTCTTGGACTCATTGCTCTTGCTTGAAAACCTGTTGGGAGCTGTTGCCAGGAAAGCCTTTACCCAACTCCAACGGGTGTGCCTTTTCTTAGGCTGAGGGCCCTTCAGACAGTCATTCATGCTTTAGTCACTTCATGCAATGCAATCTACAGGGAGCTGCAGGAAAGCTTTAACTTTTCCTGAATGCTGTGGTGCAAGCCATGTCAAAACTCTGCTTTCTGAGCTGTATTGATTGCAAGTTTTAGTCCAGGTGAAATTCAAGGTGCTGGTTGTTACCTATAAGTATGGTCTGATTACTTGAGGGCATAGACTTGGGTACTTGAAGGACTACTTGAGAGACACTTGTCTCTCATAGCATCTGCCTGCCCATTTATTATTCTCCAGGATTGGCACATTTTGGGTTCCTTCAATTAAACAAACAATGGGCACCATCTAACAAAATGAAATTCAATGGTGAAAAAAGTAAGGTTCTATATTTAGGCCAAGAAAAACAAAATGCACAGATACAGTATATGTGGTACATTGCTCAATAGTAGTAACTGTGAGAGGGATCTTGGAGTCTAGTGGACAACTATTTAAACATGAGCCAACAGTGTGCAGCAGCTGCCAAAAAAGCCAACACACTTCTAGGCTGCATTAACAGAGGGATAGAATCAAGATCACGTGAAGTGTTAATACCACTTTATAAGGCCTTATGAGGCCACACTTGGAATATTGCATTCAGTTTTGGTCGCCACGATGCAAAAAGAATGTTGAGATTCTAGAAAAAGTGCAGAGAAGATGATTAGGAGACTGAAGGCTAAAACATAATTGCCTCTTGCTTTTTTGCTGCTGTAGGACACTTGGTCTGCAAAGCTTTATTGACCAAAGTCTCCAGGTGGATCAAGGTCAAATTAATACATCAGGCACAGAATAAGCCTCCCTATTTTACTAAAAACGCACTTAACTTGGCAATCTTTGACACTACTGCCTTACAGGATTACAGTTGTGGGAACTGGGCATGGCTAGTTTGATGAGGAGAAGGACAAGGGAAGACATGATAGCAGTGCTCCAATATTTCAGGAGTTGCCACAAAGAAGAAGGAGTCAACCTATCCTCCAAAGCACCTAAGGGTAGGACAAGAAGCAATGGGTGGAAACTAATCAAGGAGAGAAGCAATTTAGAACTAAGGAGAAATTTCCTGACAGTTAGAACAATTAATTAGTGGAACAGCTTGACTCCAGAAGTTGTGAATGCTCCAACACTATAAGTTTTTAAGAAGATATTATTATTTGTAATCTATCAGGAACCTGGCAGAGCATCTTTTCTATAGTAGCACCTGCCCTCTTGGATAAAGTTCCTCCCAAGATCCAGATGGATCACATCCTGCTTTTGTTTAGAAGAATTATGAAGAACTATATTCTTCACCTGGGACTTTGGTGAGGGAGAGTGACACCCTGGCTTCAGGGTGTTACTCAGTCTGATCTGTCACACTTCCCATATTTTATCGTATTTTATGTTTTCTTAATTTTATTGTAATTTCTTTGATTGTTATGAGACACCCAAATTCATTGACAGTCAGGCAGCACACAACTTTAATAGATTATTATAATGGTTCATCATACATTGGATAAGAAGCAAAGCATCCTCAAGTAAAACAAAAGAAGTCCAGTTGCCTTTTGAAAAAACACCTTTGGGACAACCATGACCTGGATGACTGAGAATTTCCATAGACAATGCCACGGAGCAACATTATTTCCTTTGTAAACCATGTAACATAGATTGAGTTGAGAGTATCTGACTGCTTAGGGTCACCAAGTTCCATCTTCATGGATGAGGGGGAAACGAGAGCCCAGGCCCCCTGAGGCTAATCCCATACCCTAATAAATGAATAATAATACTACTACACTGACTACATACACTGATTGAAATATTATACCTATTTTAAAACCAAAGAATCCAGAACTAAACACCTGCAAAGTTGTACACTTATTCAAAATCATTCTTTTGAACAGAGATAAAACTCCAGCTATATCACTTAGATCAAAGGCAGCTAAAATATTGTCGTAGCACTATAAGAATAGCTAAAATAACTTGCCAAGGGAAAGAATGCACTTTCCCTGAAAGTAAATTCTTTATGCACATTCAAGGCCTTCCAGAAAAATGCTACTCACCTAGAAAAAATTGTAAAATTAGGAGGTTTCCATGTACAGTTGACATTTTAATCATTTTAAACAGCTTCCTGACTAGCCATCAGTATTTGTTGCCAAAAGGAAAGTTGAATAGAATACAGGGTTTAAGAACGTTTCAAAATCTTCTCTGACTTTTGATCTTTCTTGGCTACCACCTTCTGACAGGCTGTTTCTCAGGCTCATTGCAAATATTCTACTGCAAATACTCCTGTTTGTTTGCTTTTGGACAGAAAACTCTTGGACAGAAAACTCTTGGACAGAAAACTCTCAACTATGAAAAACAAAGGCAGTACAGTACACAAAATACTAGGTGCTCCTACCAGGAAATAGAGAAATACTGACATCAGGGTTGTCTTGACTTGCTTTATTAGTCAATATTCAGTAGTTACAAAAGAACTGAGTAGTTACACAAGAACTGAGTCCTTTGGGATTGAGCGGCCTAGAAGTCGAATTAATAAATAAATAATAAATAAACTAAATAGAGATGTTAGAAAAAGAGTTGTTACCAAGGGATTATATATAGTACTGCAAAACATTGACAATAATGTCAGAAAATTAAAGGAGTTTGCAGAGCATACTCTTTTTAAACTTGAGGAAATAGAACTCCTCCTGCATATTCCTTATCCAAGAAAATGGAACGGAGAGTTGGATATTTACTGAAAGAGTAGTAGATCCTTGGAACAAACCTCCAGCAGACGTGGTTGGTAAATCCACAGTAACTGAATTCAAACATGCCTGGGATAAACATATATCCATCCTAAGATAAAATACAGAAAATAGTATAAGGGCAGACTAGATGGACCATGAGGTCTTTTTCTGCCATCAGACTTCTATGTTTCTATGTTTCTATATACAGATCCCACTTACATACTTATAAGTAATTTAAATTTATAACTCAATCAATTCAGGGGAATTGAGTAGTTTCTAATGAAGTCAATCATAACCGGTAGTGTTTAAATTTCACCAGTTTGCCTGAAGAGTAATTGACTCACTTTAAAAAGATGCCCAGCAAAATCAGGTGAATTGAGCTCCATACTAACGCTGCAGTGAACTCTATTCTACTCCACAAACTGACAGAAAGGAAGTTTAAAACCTTTTATTTCCAGAATTTCAAGTATTCAATTTGCATCTTACTAATGAACAGAACTGCTGCCTTAAACGAATTTTCTGTTTTAATATGTTTTAAAAACACCATTATAATCATTCTTTCCCTGTCTTTCTTAAAATTCTTCTTGGCCAGTCTAGAGATTTACGCTAGTTCTCATTTTCTTCAGTTCAAATAGACTCTTATGTTTGTTTATTATAAGACTTCTTCCTGCTATTTAAACACTGCAAGCTAACTTTCATACTTTATGTGAGGTCATATGGGTTTGTGATTCTAATTTTACTTATACTTTTAAACTCTCTAGAACAGAGTTCATTGCAACACTCCTTAAAAGCTTATTTACATAAATCTTCTTTGTGAACCAATGTAGCATCTCAAAAATGCTAAATAAAACACAATGATAGAATAGTAGTGTAGGGGGGGTTGATGAAACTTCTGCCACAAATGAAAACCTCAGTATCAGTTGATAATCTTTTTTATCATATTCTCCCTACAATGCTACTGAGTCAACTTAAGTCAACTCTTAAGTTATGTGAAATCAGGTATAAAACATAAAGTGAGCACTGGTAGTCTTCGACGTAACACCACAAAATTTCTATTGCTAAGCAAGACAGTTAAGTGAATTTTGCCCCATTTTACGACTTTACTTGCCACAGTTCCTTAAGTGAATTCCTGCAGTTGTTTATTGTAAAGTGAATCTGGCTTTCCCGTTAACTTTGCTAGTCAGAAGGTCACAAAAGGTGATAATGTGACCGTGGGAAACAGCAATAATTATAAATATGTTGTGAAGAGTCCAAATTTGACTATGGGGATACTGCAATGGTCATAAGTATAAAAATTGTCATACGTCACTTTTTTCAATGTTGTTGGAATTTCAAAAGGTCACTAAACAAATGGTTGAAGTCAAGGACCACCTGCATTCTGAACAAAGTAAACTTTTATTCAGCAGGTTTAGTGCCTTTTTAATGAAATAATGAGACTTGCATGCAGTAAAACTATTAAAAGGAAAATGAAGATGAATGAAGATCACTTGGGAAAAACAAGAAATTCTAGTAATTGTTCAAAAAGCTGACAAAAGTAGTGTTTTAAATTGAATATTCTTTATCAAGCATTCAAAGCATAATAGTTTGGGTTCACATTAATCTACATTAATCTAAGATTTGTTTTTCCTATTCTTGCTGAATCAATGAAATCTGCACATTCATATCTAATGCAATGCCATAAATAAATATTGTGGTGGCAAAGCTGTGGCACACATGCCAGAAGTAACATGCAGAGCCACCTTTCCGGGCACGCGAGCAGTGGTCAGTTACTCTTCCGGGTTCCGGCATGCCGGCCAGCTGGTCTACACATACGCAGGAGTGCCAGAAACTGGAAGAGCAGACGCCTGGTGCATATGCTGGAAACATGTGCATGCAAATCAGGCAGCTGCTCTTCCAGTTTCTGGTGCTCTCGCGCACTTGAAGATCAGCTGACCAGCATGCTGGAACCCGGAAGAGTAATGAGTGATGACTCGCATGCCCAAGAGATGGGCCATGCGCATGTGCATTGGCCAACCGGTCTTCTAGTTTCTGGCACACATGTGCACTGGGTGGCTGCTCTTCTGGTTTCTGACATGTGCTTGCACACCCAGCCAGCTGGTCTTCAGGCACGAATGTTCACCAGGAGCCGGAAAACCAGGTGGCCGGTAGACATGCGCATGCCAGAAACTGAAAGAGCATTCGCCCAGTGCTGCTCCTCTTCTGGTTTCTGGCGTGTGCATGTGTGCTCCCGTTTCTGCACTCAGTGCCAAAAAGGTTCACCAACACTGCCATAAACCACGATTAACAAACCATAATAATGATATAAAACTAATGGCTTATAAAATGGTTTTAAGGCAATCAGAGCCAAAGAGGTGCTTTTGAGGGGTCTTGACTGTGCCTGCTGCATCTATTGGTCCCTCCCTTAAAGAAGCTGCATGTTTTTCTGGTTCCCATAGTAGCAACACAATCCCAAGAAAATATGCCTTTTAAGAAACCAACATAGGAATGGCCAAGGGCATGCTGTCAGCCTCTCCTTAACTCAAACACAATTTTTCACTGCATCATGCTGTTACAGTGAAAGGCTGGGAAAAGACACTACTTCTTTATAGAAGCACTGATAGGTAAGGCATGTGCACCTATGCTGATCCTAAAGTACCTTTTTGGCTTTATATTTAAAGCCCTTTGTATCCCTAATGTGTATCAAAACAAAAAAATAAGCAGGTGATCCCATACTTTTGGAACTACAAAAGTAATCTCTAGATACAGTTGTCTGTGTGGATTAAAATTACAATTAATACATTTTAGAATTTTCAGCCTTACTCAAAGCTATTTTATAACACTGTTGTATAAAGAAATGCCACAGGGCAAAATATAGATTCAAACGTGAAAGCATTTTTACTTGCAAAGGAACATAAACACAAGTACTTTGTTCAACTATGTCTGCCTTTTCTAACAGGTCTTCTTTCCTCATTCCTAAAACCTACAAAGGGTTCTGCCGGGCTCTCTGATAGGAGCCTCCCGAAAATTCAAGGGTACAAATTTCAGACACACAAACGTTTGAAAATTCAAAACAATGTTTTTTATCACAAAAGTCAAAATAAACTAAGCACTCTTTTTGTATTGCAAAGAGCACTCTTCCCAAAACAACCAGGTAGTCTGTACAGTTTCCCTTAAGCAGTCAGTAAGTACTTAGCCAGCAGCTGTGGAGAAACTTCACACCCCTTCTTCTTCCAAGGAAGGGAGACACACACACACACACACGCTGCTCTGCTTTGGTTTCAAAGGCGTGAAAAAGCAACAAAGTCCAGCACACAAGATTCCTGACGAAACTGCAACAGATATTCTTCCACAATGACCAAACCCACATGCTGCTATTTATAGCAGCAGCCCTAATTACTGGAGCCCCACCCAAACCCAAGTGGCCTCACTTATTTCCTGTAATATGTTCTTATTTGGTCTCTTCTACGCATAATTCTGCGCTTGGGTGGGTCCAAAATGTCATCATCTGAAGCTATAGAAGATAAGGAAGATTGACTGCCTTGGCTGTGTGCCAAGCCCTCCTCTGCCAAGTCACTCCCACCTTCTTCTTCGTCCGAGGAAACTAAACTCTGAACTGATTCAGTCGACAATAACACAGGCCTATGACATGTTGAATTTTCCCCTGCATCCACCTCTCCATTCCCTGGGGCAGGAGCTGGGCCAGAGCCAACCACAACACAAAGAATCTAAATTTACCTTCATAAAATGCTTTATTGTTAGAAACCATTCCGAAAATGGAGAGAATATAAATACAGTATTTATTTATAACATTAAGTTTATATCTTAATCAGATTTGTATTAAATGGTGAGTCGGTAATTTATTTTAATGTTATTTATCTCAGAGGAAGCATCATATTTTCTCTGAGAAACAAGCCCTAATGTTAAACAATGGCCTTATGTTAAAAAAAAGCCCTAATGTTAAACCAAGGCCTTAACTATGTCTTGCTCTATTTCAGTGTGGGATCCTGAATTATGATTGTTTCTGCCCTTGCCTGTCCATTGTTCATGTAATCCAATAGCAGCCAAAAGAGAAGCCTTTTTAAGCTGCCCTTTCTTATCCCCACATATCAAAATCCGTATCTGCCTTATTCATTCCACAGAAATGAAAAAGTGCTTAGGAAAGTACAGATATATTCAAGATACATAATACCCTTACAAAAGGAGATGCATAGAGATGAATGAATCTGTCATTAAAAGAAACCCACAAACACAAATACAGTGATACCTCGTCTTACGAACTTAATTGGTTCCGGGCCGAGGTTTGTAAGGTGAAAAGTTTGTAAGACGAAACAATGTTTCTCATAGGAATCAATGGAAAAGCGATTAATTCGTGCAAGTCCAAAACTCACCCCCTTTGCCAGCCGAAGCACCCGTTTTTCCACTGCTGGGATTCCCCTGAGGCTCTCCTCCATGGGAAACCCACCTCCGGACTTCCGTGTTTTTGTGATGCTGCAGGGGAATCCCACCAGCGCAAAAACGGACGCTTCGCTGGCAACAGAAATCCAGAGGCGGGGCATCCCAGTGGCAGCAGCTTGGGTTTGTAAGGTGAGAACAGTTTGGAAGAAGAGGCAAAAAATTCTTAAACCCCGGGTTATTATCTCAAAAAGTTTGTATGACGAGGGGTTTGTAAGACGAGGTATCACTGTACTAGAAAGTAATTTTTAATCAAACAGGACCACCATCTTCTACCAAACTTTGGGTGGCTCAGGATCAGGAGATAAAACCATATCCATGTACAATAAAAATATTAAAAATATTGAAACCAAAGACCTGGCACCATAGCTAAACTTTCCCATGAAGCCCACAACAGGTCAATTCATGAAATTGACGCCTTACACTAGCCCAGTGCTTGAGGAAAAAAATCAGCCTTGAGTGCTTTTTGGAATCTTAAAAGAGTGGGACGTGCTGCCAAATTTCAGGGAGATGGGGCTGCCACAGAAAAGGCAACCGTCCTAGGTCCCCATAAAATGACAACATTCGAGGGAAGGGTCTAGGAAAGTGCCGCCCTATCCAATCTCATAGGATGGGCAGATGTTCTTAGGAAGAGCCAGTCCTGTGCCATGCAAGGCGTAATAACCAGCTCGCAAAAGTGCTACTGAGATTACAATAAAAGCAACAAAGTGGAAAATTACCAGGAATTAGAAAACAATCCATCACTATTTTGTCTGCCTGCAAGACTCACTCTTGCTTGTTCCAGAAACCCCAGTTACAAGCAAGTTGTGATGCATACATGCATGCCACTTCTGCGGCCTGGTTCCAAATAGCTTCCCTGTATGATCATTCGTTCTGGATCCAGAATGATAATTCGTTCTGGATCCAGATCAGTATTGGGCTGTGGGCTGGGGGTTGGTCATTCTTGCTTTAGCATCACTATAAAACTTTAGGAACTGAATGACTACAGACCAGTTGCTCTAACATCTGTAGTTATGAAAACCTTTGAAAGGCTAGTGATGTTTCACTTGAAAGCCATCACGGATCCACTGTTAGACCCCCTGCAATTTGCATACCGAGCAAATAGATCAACAGATGATGCTGTTAATATGGCTCTACACTACATCCTTCAACATCTTGAATCTCCAATGACCTACGCTAGGGTCCTCTTTGTGGACTTCAGTTCAGCATTCAATACCATCGTACCGGACATTCTCTTAACCAAACTAAATCAGCTAGCGATACCTGAACACACTTGTAAGTGGATCACGAGCTTCCTAACAGACAGGAAGCAGCAGATGAAGCTAGGAAAAATCACATCAGATACATGTACAATTAGCACAGGTGCCCCCCCAAGGCTGTGTACTCTCACCACTTCTCTTCTCTCTATACACTAATGACTGCATCTCAAACGATCCATCTGTTAAACTACTGAAGTTTGCAGATGATACAACAGTGATCGGACTCATTCAAGACAATGATGAATCCGCATACAGACGGGAAGTTGAACAACTATCCTTGTGGTGTGACCAGAACAATCTAGAACTGAACACACTCAAAACCGTAGAAATGGTGGTAGACTTTAAGAGAAACCCTTCCACCCTTCCACCTCTCACAATACTAGACAACACAGTATCAACAGTAGAGACCTTCAAATTTCTAGGTTCTATCATATCTCAAGACCTAAAATGGTCACCTAATATCAAAAACATCATCAAAAAAGCACAACAAAGAATGTTCTTTCTGCGCCAGCTCAGGAAGCACAAACTGCCCAAGGAGCTGCTGATACAGTTCTACAGAGGAATCATTGAGTCTGTCATCTGCACCTCTATAACTGTCTGGTTTGATGCTGTAACCCAACAGGATCGACACAGACTTCAGAGGATAATCAGAACTGCAGAAAATAGGCGTTGATTGCTTACCTGAACGCCTCTTCTCGTACGGTGAGCGGGTACAGCAGTCACATGGGTTGCTCATGTCCAATCCGGTGGAACTGAGCCTAGTGTTAAAAAAGCTTGCCGGATCCGCCCCTTCCCCAGAATTCGCGAATCCATAGACTAGGCTCAGCTGTGAAGCTCTGTAGTGTTCAACTCTTTTTGTGAGAGGAAGAAAGGTTATAGGAAGGTAAAGAAGACACATACAAGGGCGGGAAGTGACTGCTGTACCCGCTCACCGTACGAGAAGAGGCGTTCAGGTAAGCAATCAACGCCTATTCTCCGTACTGAAGGAGCGGGTCCAGCAGTCACATGGGACATACCCAATAGATGGTCCCTAGGGTGGGATTAGATTGCTATCGTGTGAGATAACGGATTGGAGTACCCTTCTGCCGAAGGCAGCGTCCGCTGAAGCGTAAGCATCAATCTTGTAGTGCCTGATGAAGGAATTTGGCGAGGCCCAAGTGGCTGCTTTGCAGACCTCCTCCAACGGGGCTTGAGTCGCCCAAGCGGCCGAGGTGGCTGCGCTCCTGGTGGAATGCGCTGTGATGTTCCTTGGAACTGAGAGGGAGGCCGACTCATAGGCCTTAGATATAGTCCCTCTGATCCAATGGCCTATTACTGTTGAAGACACTTTGGCACCCATGACTCTGGGGTGATAGGCTATAAAAAGTGCTTCTGACCTGCGAAAGGGTCCTGTGCGTTGGATATAGATTCTCAGCGCTCTAATGAGATCCAGGGTGTGCCATCTAATTGCCAAGGGATGGTCTCGTTGGAGGCAGAAGGAAGGTAGGACAATGTCCTGAGTTCTGTGGAACATGGAACTGACCTTGGGTAAGAAGGTAGGGTCCAGTCGCAAGACTACCTTGTCCTGATGAAATTGACAAAGGTCCTGCCTGATTGAGAGGGCAGCCAGCTCCGAAATGCGTCGGGCAGAGGTAATAGCCACCAGGAATGCTACTTTAAAGGATAGGTACCTGAGGGACGCCGATTTTAAGGGTTCATATGGTGCCTGCGTGAGGGAATGGAGAACCCGTGGCAAATCCCAGGATGGATACCTGTGAACCTTGGAAGGTCTGAGGTTGGCTATGCCCTTGAGGAATTCCTGAACTTCCGGGAAGGATCGGAGAGGCTGTCTGCGGGGGCCCCCTAGGACAGATGAAATGGCTGCCAGATGACGCCGGAGGGTGCTGGTGGAAAGTCCTTTATGGAAACCTTGCATAAGGAAGGAAATGATTCTGTGTATGGGAATGCACAGGGGAGAGAGGCCTTCCTGTAGACACCACTGGTGAAACTTGGACCACGTGTGGTCGTAGATTCGATTGGTCGAACCCCTTCTGGCCTTTAAAATGACCTCCACTGTATCGGGGTCGTGACCACGCAGTTCTAAGTCTCTCCTGATAACAGCCAGGCGGTGAGGTGGAACCACTCCGGATCTGGATGGAATGAGGCCCCCTGCCGCAGCATATCCCCCGAAACGGGGAGTCGCCAAGGGTCCTGGACGGACAACTGTTGGAGATCCGCGAACCAGGGCCGGCGGGGCCAATGAGGGGCGATTAAGATTACTCGGGCCCTCTCGGTGAGGACCTTGTGAATCACGTCCGGGAGAATTGGAATTGGAGGAAATGCGTAAAGTAGGCCTGGAGGCCATGGACTCCGGAGGGCATTGATTGCTTCCGCTCCCGGGGATGGAAATCTGGAAAAGAAGCGAGGGAGTTGGGCGTTCGCATTGGTCGCGAAGAGATCCAGAATTGGTAGGCCGAATCTGAGGCTGATTTGATGGAACAAGTCTTGATGGAGGTTCCACTCTCCTGGGTCTATCGTTGCTCGAGATAGCCAATCCGCCTGGACGTTGAGGCTCCCCGAGATGTGGTCGGCTAGGAGCGACCGAAGATGTTTTTCCGCCCAAAGGCCTAACTTGAGGGCCTCCCTCATGAGGGCCTTGGATCTCGTGCCCCCCTGTCTGCAGATATGGCTTTTTGTGGCAATGTTGTCGGTGAGGATGAGAACGTGCCGGTTGGGAATGCGAGGAGAGAAATGCTTCAGAGCCAGGGAAACGGCTCTTAACTCTAGCCAATTGATTGGCTTGGAGGCTTCCTCCGGGGACCACGTGCCCTGAGCTATCATCCCCTGGGCGTGGGCGCCCCATCCCGATAGACTGGCATCTGTGGTGATGACAAATTGATCCGGGCACCTGAACGGGGATCCCTTGTCCATGGCCGAAGACTTCCACCACTTGAAGGATCTGCGAACAATTGGTGGGATGACAATGCGACGCTTTGAGTTGCTGTGCCCCGATCTCTGAAAGGGTAATAGGAGCCACTGTAGTTCCCTAGCATGAAGGCGAGCCCAGGGAATGATGCCTATGCATGACACCATTTTCCCCAAAAGGGAAGACAGGGTTACTATGGATACTGAAGGTTTAGATAAAATGCAAGAAATTAACTCCCCTATACTGGATTTTCTCTCGGGAGAGAGAAAGACCTGGGAGGATTCTGAATTAATAATGGATCCCAGGTGTAAGATGGATGTGGAAGGTTGGAGATGACTTTTATCAAAGTTGATGGAAAATCCATGGTCCTGAAGGACTGACATGGTGATAGAAAGGTCTGATTTCACTTTCTCTAGGGAGTTCCCATGAATCAAAATATCATCAAGATAACATAAAATGTGAATGGGAGACGCCCGGATATAGGCCGCCAGGGACCCCAAGAGCTTTGTAAAGACCCGAGGGGCCGAGGAAAGGCCAAA
Source organism: Erythrolamprus reginae (assembly GCF_031021105.1). Lineage (NCBI taxonomy): Eukaryota > Metazoa > Chordata > Lepidosauria > Squamata > Dipsadidae > Erythrolamprus > Erythrolamprus reginae. The sequence continues at coordinate 87,862,800 of NC_091950.1, read as the reverse complement.
TGGCATCGCCCTATACTGGAAATGCCTGCCTTGAAAGGAGAAACGTAAAAATTTTCTGTGGCATTTGGCTATAGGAATGTGGAGGTAGGCCCCAGTGAGGTCTAAAGAGACCATGAAATCTCCCGTGTGGATGGCGGCCAAAATAGATGATAAGGAGTGCATCTTAAACTTCCTATATTTGATGAATAGATTAAGCTTCTTTAAATCCAAAATAGCTCTCCAACCTCCGGAGGATTTTGGAACCATAAATAGGATGGAATAAAAACCTAGACCCTTCTGACCGGAGGGAACCGGTTGAATGGCTCTGATGGACAATAAGTGAGAAATGGCCTCCTCCATACGGTTACAATCTGAGGAGGACCTGGGAGAAGGGCAGGAAATAAAACGTTTCGGGGGGGGAGAAATAAATTCTAAAAGAAGGCCTGTTTGAACAGTGTCAATGACCCAGGGGTCCTTGGAGGTGAGACGCCAATTAGAGGCGAAATGGGCTAGGCGACCACCTATGGGAATTGAGGAAAAATTACCATCTAGGTTTCTTTGAAGCCCTGTTAGAAGACGCTCCCCTTTGGAAGCGAAAACCTCTGCCCCTGGAGTTCCTACCTTGGGAACGAAAGCGGGGGGAATACTGACCTGGAGATCTCTGATAGGAAGCCGCTTGATCTTGCTGACGCCCTGGGCGACGAAAGGACTGCGTTTTGGTAGCCTTTTTGGTGGTTGGACCCAAAACTTTCTTCTTGTCCGTGGTTTCCGTGAGGAGTGGATCCAGAAGATCACCGAAAAGAAGGTCGCGCTTTAAGGGTCCCAGGGATAACTGCCACTTCTGGCGTACTCCTGCTTGCCAAGGGCGAATCCATAGGAGTCTTCTTGCCGTTGTAGAAGCTGCAATAGACTTAGCAGAAAATCTAGTAGACTGTAAAGTGGCATCAGCCACGTACTGGGCAGCTGCAAAGACCTTGTTGAAGTCTTGTTGAGCTCTCAAGTCATCAGGAGGAATATGCTGTTGAAGTTGGCAAAGCCACAGAAGCATGGCTCTGGAGAAAAAGGAAGCCGCTGCAGAACTTTTAATGGCCCAGGAATCTGCGGTGAATCCTCTTTTGAGCATTTGTTCAATCCGCTTGTCCTCTGGGCGGAGGACCTCGTCCGCTTCGCCTGGCACAGCAGCCGCCGAGTGAAGGATCTTGACAGGATCATCCGGTTTAGGAAAGGATAGGAGCTCCTCATAGGAAGAGGAGAGTTTGTACAATTTCCTGTCCTTGGTTGAGGGATTAAGCCCAGAGGTTGGGAAATCCCACTGCTTAAGTAAGGCATCTTTAAACAATTTAGGCATAGGAATTACCTCGTTATCCTCCTGTTCCTCTGTGAAGTAAGGTAAATTCTCCTCCGGGGGATCAGTGGATGTGGAGGCCTGTTTCTCCTGGGCCGCCAATCCCGTGGAAATTCTAGCTTTGAGGAGGAGAGATTTGAACAATTGAGAAGGAAAAATAGTAATTGGAGAAGGAACCTTTATTTGGGATTCCTCATCATCTGAGAGGCCTTGAAAAGGATCCTCATCCTCCTCCATATCCTCATATTCGTCCTGAGAGGAATCTGAATCATCCTGAATAGGAGCTCTAACCGCTGGGGAAGAACCCAAGGGGCGGGAGGGGCGAGGAGGAGGAGGAGGTAAGGGAAGCTCATTGATGGTAGAGAATTTAGCATCAATGGCCTTGGACAACACAGAAAAAATAGATTGGAATTCAGGAGGTAAACTAGAAATATCAGCAGGAATGGCAGAAGAATCCCTGAAGGCCTGGGAGGATCCTGGCTGGGGGGAATCTTCAATAATATCTGGTTCCTCTGGACCTATTCCCCATAGGTTAGGTTGGGGTCTGTCTAGGTTTGGCTCATCCAGAGATAACACAGGGACCCCAGAAGGAGGCAGACTAGAAGCCTCTGGGGGGTCTTGACTACTGAGTACTTGGGCCTGTACTTTCAAACGCTTTGCTGATTTGTCATGGATTTTTTGTAGGGCTAGGTCCCTTCTCTTCTCAGCCCTGGTGACCTTGGTCGAGGGGCGGGCCCCTGAAGAAGAGGAGGTCGAGGCCTGGGGGATACTGGTAATCTCATCGCCTGTAGGCCTGGCCTCTCTGGGACCTTTAGTTGTGCCTCTCTTGGGAAAAGTAGCCATAGTCTGACAATTAACAGAAGACCAGGCTGAGCCAAGTAACTGAATAATTTGGGAGAAGATTTCAAGGACTTCCCAAGAGGAATGGATCCTGCTCCGAGGCCTCGGAGCTGCTGAGACTTGAGGGCAATCTGGGCAAACCCAGAGTTCGTGTCCCCAAATACAGCGTGGCCAGCCTCCCTAAACTTAAATTAAAGTAAACCAAGGCACTCTGGTTGGAGGCTTAGCCGGTGGAGAATTAAGCCTGAGCGTCCCAAAGCCCACTCCGGGATCCACGCGGTGGACTGAGGCCTACGCGGCTGGCAGGAGGCCAACACGAGAGGCCTAAATTTAAAAAGGGCGCGAAGGCATTCGCGCCGAAAAAATCGCTCCGTAATAGAATTCTTAAAGGGGAAGCGATCGACTAAGTCCAGGAGACTAGAACAAGCGTCTCACTCCGCAGGAGGTATTTCTTAAGCCCTTTTACAATAATACAATAATGAATCAATGAATCAATACTTGCACCAAGACCTCCAGGCCAAAGGATTAAAAGAATCCACAAGCGGCAGCGGGGATCGTAAACGGCAAAACAGCCGGGGGAAAACGAAACCGCAACTTCTCCCAAGGAAAAAAGCCGAGCCACAAACGGCTGGCGCTATTAGTGCAAGTAAATAAATAAGGATAAAACAATTCTTACTACTTTTGAAGGAAAAGATCGAAGGGAAGGTGTTAGAATGTTGAACGAGCTATCACAATACAACCGCAGGATATGCGAACTGAGCGAATTCTGGGGAAGGGGCGGATCCGGCAAGCTTTTTTAACACTAGGCTCAGTTCCACCGGATTGGACATGAGCAACCCATGTGACTGCTGGACCCGCTCCTTCAGTACGGAGAAAACAATTGCTGCCAACCTGCCTTCCATTGAGGACCTGTATACTGCACAAGTCAAAAAGAGGGCTGGGAAAATATTTATTGACCCCTCACATCCTGGACATAAACTGTTTCAACTCCTACCCTCAAAACGTCACTACAGACCACTGCACACCAAAACAACTAGACACAAGAACAGTTTTTTTCCGAACGCCATCACTCTACTAAACAAATAATTCCCTCAACACTGTCAGACTTTCTACTAAATCTGCACTTCTATTCTACTAGTTTTTCTCATCATTCCTTTCACCCATTTCCTCCCATGTTGACTGTATGACTGTAACTTGTTGCTTATATCCTAAGATTTTTATTAATATTGCTTCTTCATTGCTTATTTGACCCCTATGACAATCATTAAGTGTTGTACCACATGATTCTTGACAAATGTATATTTTATTTTATGTACGCTGAGAGCATATGCACCAAGACAAATTCCTTGTGTGTCCAATCACACTTGGCCAATAAAAATTCTATTCTATTCTATTAAAGAAATCTGCTGGTTTCTATCAGCCCAGCTTGTTTTAGGTTCTTATAAAATGTACTCTCCCTTCGCATCCTTTTAAAATTGCTTCCTTTAACGAAACCATTTGTTACTTCCTCCCATCTGAAGTAATCAAAATGCCAAAGAAACCAAAAACAAAACAGGGTTAGGAGCATAATGTAAAGGTTACTTCTGTTTATCAGAAATTATTTCAAGACACTAGGCATATGAAGAATTTACCCAGAGAGAAGAAGGACTCCCTCTGGGAAACAGAATAAGTATATATATATATTTTTATCGCTCTTAAGTGTGAATCACACTTTATGCCTTTGCTAGCAATTTTCTATAATTAACTTTTTATGTAAAACTATATATTTTTAACATGAAAGACGTGCAGAAACTTTTACAATACTAGAAATCTGGAGAACATTTATTTAATAATTAGGGACGTTTATTAAAATACCCTCGGAACATAGCAGAAGGTTAACAGTATTTCAATCAATTAATAGGCTTACAAAATAAGCTTCCCCGTATGATAATTCATTCTGGATCCAGAATGCTTCCTTGAAAGAGGGAACATTTGCACCTGCTTTGAAGGAGGCAGGGGTCTGTCTCCTACTCCACAAGTCATCGCTGGACCCAACAGTGCTGGACAATTTTCATCCTGGGTCCAATTTTCTCTTGCAAAAAATTATTGAGAAGGTGGTAGGCTACAGCTTAAAATTGATAATTTGGATTCACTAGTCAAACTTCAGATTGGGAGACAATATCAAGGTGGCACTGATTGTGGTTGTGAATGGGTTCTTACAGACCCAGGAGGAGAGTGGTACACCTCCATCCTGGCCCTATTTTATCCATCAGCAGCTTTTAATACCATTAAACATGGCATCTTTGGAGCCCGCTGATGGAACCTGGAATGGAAGGCAGCTCTTCATCCAAGGCCATTCCAGTCAGTGTTGGTGTGGAGGGGAGATATCAAGTCTAGACCTCTGCTTTATGGGTTGAATCAGGCTCAACTCTTTTTCCACATCTATATAAAGCTCATTGGCACAGGGTAAAGTATCATCTGTATGCAGTGACTTACATCTGGCTTGGGCTGATATTCATCAGTCAGAGCTGGTGCAAAATCTGGAGGTTCTCCTATATTCATGGTTTAGCTCTAAAAGCAGGTAGCATTCATGGCCAGGGAAGCTTTTACACAAATACATTTTGTGCACAAGTTTGAGGTGCACTGTTCAAAGTTACTCATTCCTAAATTACCTTCCAATTGGACTATTTGTAATGCATTCTAAACAGGGCTGCCTTTGACGATGATGTGTAATGCACAGCTAGTCCAGAATGCAGCACTAGAGTTAGCAGTGGACACCTCTTGATATCCCCATGCAATACCACTGCCGTGCGAGAGCTGCACCAGCTTCCGAGCAGCTTTGTGGGTAAAATTCAATATGTTATATGTCACCTTTAAAGCCCTACATAGCATGCGGCAGGTTACCTTCAATATTCCAACTGAATATGGCAGACTGGGCATTCTTCAGTAAAATAAGATCATCTGGTGGAGCCTTGGAAGCAGGTTTTTCTTTATCATAATAGCTTTTGCAGATGCTGTGTTCCCTGCCTGATTTTCAACCCATACAACTACCAATGTTTGGAATTGCCAATTTAGCACTTTGGCTAAATCCACAAAACATGCCAACTCTCATCCAGATGATTTCTTGTCAGAAGATTCTAGTCAGAGTGTTAATTTCCTTCCAAGGCAAGTGGCAACCAGATAGTATTACTCCTTTTCCTCAGCTATGTATCACATTCCTGCCATGATCAGGTAGTATCATAGTTCTGAAGAGGCTAAACTTCCTTCAAAGCTTCCACCCAGCTTTCAACCTTTCCGGGTACCCAGGAATCCATGATTCACCGTTTATTTACTGGAAGAGAGTCATGACTTACAGTCTATGAACTCCTGCTTTAAGTTATAATTTGATTTATGTTTTCCTTAAACATGTTGTGGGAAGCAACCATCATGATTTTTAAACTGAGATTTACTCCATGGAATTGTGCAAATCTAGGCAGATGTGCTTTACAACCAATAAACTATGGTTAATTAAATTGGGGCTTAAGACTGTGTATAAACCTCATCTATCTATTTATTCACCTCCGAGTTAGGAACTCAAAGCCAGAACACTCCTAGTGACACTCCAAGGAATTTCCCAATTTTCCTGTTCTTTGTTTTAAAAAAGGAACATAAATGATTTTTGAAAAGCAGCAGCATTTCTAGAGTTAAACCTAAATCCAAAGCATTCTTAGAAATGAAAGGTCTTTAAACACAGTCACACAAAACCACAAAATTCTTCTTTTAGTTTCCCCTACTCTCGTACCCACTTACTTAATTCTTATGTATTGTTCTTATACATTCACACTTACTCTTGCACACATGTACACATAAATACAGACACCTTCACAAATTTGTTTCTTCTCTTTGGCCTTCAGTTTACTTTCTGCTGTTTTTTTCCGTTCACAACCCATAAAGCAACAGCTGCTTTAGGAAACTGGGGGTGACAGTGACAGCAGATATCAAGAAAGACGGAAAAAGAAAACAAGTAAGGGAAAGGGTTTTCGTGTTTGCCAATGCAAAAGGAATGTTTTAATATATTTCCATGCATTTTCTCAAAAATCCAAATGTGCTTACTAGCCCAAAAAGAATGGAGAACCTTAATTTACCTTAACTGGGAAGCTACATTTCCCAGTTCGAACCCCTTCTTCATCTGTCTGCCATTGGTGTGGTCTACTGGCTTCGGGAACGTAGACATCTTTCTTTCTTCTGAAGCTCTGTCGTAATTTATTCATTGCTCAATTTTTGTGCCCTGCAAGAAAGAAAAGGAACATTTATGCTTATAGTCAAGTCAAAGGCTTTATTGTCATTGAATATCATGTATAGTATTCTTTGGAGTATAAGACACACCTTTTATCGCCTTAAATGAGGCTGAAAATTTGGGTGCATCTTATACTCTGAATGTAGCTTTTTTCAAAGCTTTTGTTCAGCTCTAATGAGATGATAACACAATCTTTTGTGCTTTGCTAGCTAAGTGATCTGGGTTTTTTTGCTTCCTTTTTTCATTGCTGCTCCCTCCAAAAATCAGCTGAGCCTTTTTTTCCAGCGCTAATAATTTCTAACAAGTGAAGCTGATCTTCTGTGCTTTGCTAGAGAAGCGATCTTCCCTTTGCCTGTTTCCCTTTCTCACTGTTTCTCTTTCTGAAGTGAGAGAGAGAAATGGTTTTAGAAACTGTTTTCATCCCCCAACCAGGGGATTAAAAAGTAAGTACATGAGCTCAAAACCAGCAAACTAATGTGCTGAATCTGACCAGACAAAAAACTACCTGGTAGGTAGATTTTTTCCCCCTAGTTTCCACCCCAAAAACTTATACTCCGATGCATCTCATACTCCAAACAAATATGGTATACAATTAAATTGGTTTAGCCTCTACTGATGCAGTTCATACAAGACAATGTGAATAATATAAAGAAGTAGCCTTATACAAGTAGTTAGGGAAAAAACTAGTCATTATATTATGTTTCTCCACTACTTTTGAACAAAAAGGAAAGGAAAGAAACACACATCTTCTCACTTGTGGTGCTCTAAAAAGACAAAGGACCAATTAACCCAATTATAACTATGTACGTACTGCACTACTTGTACCACGTTTTCTAATTTTCTGAAGACAATCCCAGGTATACTTTCAGCAAATGTGAGCTTGCAAATGTCTTTAGGGGGAAAAGTCAATGTCCTCCACCACAGAGCAACCCCAATTGATGAAAAAGGCAAATATTTGTCAGTTCAAGGGAAAAAGGCTCAACAAGAGAAATGGACAGTGAAAGCAATTTCTCAACAAGAGAGATGGACTGTGAAAGCAATTTTCTAGAAGGAAGACACAGAGGAGCCAATGCAGCGAGTAAGAGTTATGGACTAGAAGCTAGAAACATGGAAGATATTCTGCACAGCAAGAATGTAAGAAGTTTTCAGAGCCCTACAGATGAAACTGGCTCTGTAAATAACAGTAAATAGCAATTATAAACATATTATCACAGATGTGTAAAATCTTTGAAGGGAGCTAAAACTCGGGAAGTTTAGATGGTATTATCACCTGTTATTATCCCAGAGGAAGGAAGGAAGGAAGGAAGGAAGGAAGGAAGGAAGGAAGGAAGGAAATTAGTGACTAGCTATGCAAAACGTGGCAGCTGGAGAGATTTGGATCCTGGCACCATTGCCAGAGGAAAAAAATGATAGGCTGCTCATATACGATGTGCTGCATCTCACAAAGAATAGCAAACATGTATTTTAGACAAAAGCAAAATTGATTAGGAGGGTTTTTATTGAATCCTGTTGAGGTAGAACAAAAACTCTGAATTTATGACCTTAGAGTTATGCACGATAGAAAATGGAAATATTGCTAAATGGAACCTATTAAACCACTCAAGAGCAATCTGAAAGATGGGTCATAAAATACATAAACTTCACTGTCCAAACAGTAATGCTCAAAATATGGGAAGCACAGAAATAAGCTGAGCTTCATCTCTTAGGGCAAATGTTTTAATGGTATAATGGAAATCTGGTGGGATGACTCCCATGAAAGGAATACAGTAATTAAAGGATAACATCTGTCCAAAGGGACCAACAGAAAAGAACACAATGTTGCACTATGTGTTACAAGTTCACATTCTTTCTCAGAAACCAAAATGAAGAAACAAATTGAAGGTAACAGCAATATTTTTACAACAACTAATGCAAAGTTCTTTACTTTATAAATATAAATCAAAGTCTATGGAGAGGGGCAGCATACAAATCTAATAAATAAATAAAATACAAGTTTCAGATGAGGGACAACAGGTTTGATACTCTTAGTTTTGAAAAACATGTTAGAATCTTAAATCACTGCAAATTGATATGACCCAGCAGTGTGTTATCACTGCAAAGAGACAAATGTGTAATGAACTTGTAGAACCTTTAAAAACATATGTACCATGCTGCTTTATCTGCTTGCTGTAGAATTTTTATGATGGCAAAGAATAGTTAGAATGGACTATAAAGCAATGAAGTGGTTCAAAACAGGGAAAGGAATGAGCCAAGACTGTTCTTTGTCACAATTATTCAGGGGGGAAAAACTTGGTAAAATGTTATCCACTGAGTCATAGGGTTGAAACCAGCCAAGTTAACTGAATAACAACAATGAAAGGAAAACAAGAAAATGCTGCAAATTTCAGGGATTTAAGTGAAAGATCAAATCCATTTTAGTCAAATAAATGGAGCTTCTATAGACATCTGTTTTACACATTAATATTTTAACTGATAAGTCTCCTTACTGGGGTTTATCTGCAAATGTGTGAAGCTTAAAGAACTCCTGGACAAAGATTTTTAAACATATTGCGTGAACTCATCCATGTACCACAATGTGTGTGTGTGTGTGTGTGTGCGCGCGTGTTTATAATTATATTTATTAATTAATTAGATTTTCATGCCACCCTTCTCAACCAATTCAGGGTGGCGTACAACATATGCCTCTGGGCTTGCTGATTTATAGAATTAATAAACCTGCTTTAAGCAGGAGGGAGGTGAGCCACTTGAGGCCAACTGCTGGAAATTGTTGACTTTTTACAATACTCATTTCAAACTTTCTGATCTCCTGCCATTTCATTGGGAAAAGAGGAAAAATTTGATTGGTCCAGAAGATCAGTACCACAGTGGCTAGAGATCACACAGAGCAGCAGCACCCCATTGTTTCTCTGAAAATATAATAATAAAAAACATAAAGCTATACAGAAACTGTACAGAAATTATGAAGAAGTTAGAGTGAATGGCAGGATACACCATTCACAGAGGTGGTATTAAGGCAATTTGGACAAACTGGTAGTAGCAACCTGCAGGTGGGCCTGCCTCATCCACCCACTACGCCATCCTATTTAGGCACGTTTTGAAGCCACATGCATGCGTTCAAGCCCCACATCGAAAGCAAAGCACATGCACAGAAGGTGCAAACTCACTCACATTTGCAAACCAGTAGGGAAAGTACATGAATGTCACCCCTGACCATAGTAGATATTTTTCTAATAATGCATTCCTAATGTACCATCAATCCTCAAAATGTCAGGAATCTAAATTTAGAAGCATAATAATATGTTGGGTTCATCATGAGAACTCTAGAAACATAGAAACATAAAAGACTGATGGCAGAAAAAGACCTCATGGTCCATCTAGTCTGCCCTTATACTATTTCCTGTATTTTATCTTAGGATGGATATATGTTTATCCCAGGCATGTTTAAATTCAGTTACTGTGGATTTACCAACCACGTCTGCTGGAAATTTGTTCCAAGAATCTACTACTCTTTCAGTAAAATAATATTTTCTTATGTTGCTTTTGATCTTTCCCCCAACTAACTTCAGATTGTGTCCCCTTGTTCTTGTGTTCACTTTCCTATTAAAAACACTTCCCTCCTGAACCTTATTTAACCCTTTAACATATTTAAATGTTTCGATCATGTCCCCCCTTTTCCTTCTGTCCTCCAGACTATACAGACTATACTCTTTTCCATCTTTGCTTAAATTGCCATCAATTTAGATGTAGATAAAATCCAGAATGTTTCAACAGCTTAATACATGAAAGTTACTCACTTTCACACACCACCGATCCAGTTCAATGACATCATTGTGATGTCACCAGCGGGCTGCTACCAGTTCAGGCAAACCAGTCCAAACCGGGAAGAACCCACCTCTGTTTCATGATCTAAGTCAGTGATGGCAAACTTTTCTTGCCTCGGGTGCCGAAAGACCGCACAGACACAAGTGCCCACACCCATAATTCAATGCCTGGGGAACACAGAAACAGTTTTCCTCCCCCCATCCCCAGAGGCCCTCTGGAGGCCGGAAACAGCCTGTTTCCCAACTTCTGATGGGCCCAGTAGGCTCATGTTTCGCCCTCCCTAGGCTCCAAAGGGTTCTCTGGAGCCAGGGAGGGTAAAAACGTCCTCCCTCATCTCCCCCTAGAGGCTCTCTGGAAGCCAAAAACACCCTCCCACAGCCTCTGTGCAAGTCAAAAATCAGGGGACCAGCACACACATGCACGTTAGAGATGAGTTATGGCAATGGCTCATGTGCTAGCGGATATGGATCCGCCTGCCACCTGTGATACCCATGCCATAGGTTCGCCATCACTGATCTAATTTGATCTATGCTGGCTCCTTCAAAAGTCCAGAATTCTTCTCATAATAAAGTAAAGAAAACTAAAGACCTAATTATTAATTAGAAATGGAAACAATGTCCAGCTCGAGAGATATAGTATTACTAGTGACTTTGGCAAATCAAAATATAGAAATTAGGAATTGCCTATCCATAGTTCCTTATACATCGCAGTAATATATTTTATTCTGCAATATGGTACACCGTTGTTATTATTAACACTACTTGCTAAAGGGGACGTTTCAAGTCATTTCTAAACAGTTCTCATCTGGAAAATCTTACATGAACTGATAACAGGAAGTTTACAACACAGGAACAATGCAAACACGGTAAATATTTATTTCACAATGGAAGCTGCCTGTACTCTAAAAGTGATAATATAATCATAACATAAAGAAAAACACTCCCCAAATGTCATATTTTTGCAGATGCTTAACATGTTACAAGCAAATAATTTTCTGCAATCAAGTATATTTTCAGAGTGAACAGATTTATCACAGCACCTAACAGCAATTCTCGGAATTGAAGGAATAGCTACAAAAATATGGGCAAGCCACACAAGATTCAGTAAAGGTTCTACCCAAACTATGCCAGCAAATATGGACAATGACAGTGGCAGAGGTCACTCTACATAACCATAACCAAAAGAGAGAGACTTAACAGAGTACGCAAAGTACACAAACTATCATTACAATATCCCTTATTTCACAGGCTTGCAAAGTAATGTTTAGGATAATCTAGCGCAGATTAAAAATCTATATGGAAAAACAAATATCAGATGTTTAAGATAGCTTTAAAGGGATAAAGGGTCATGGATCAAGATACATTGTTGCTGATGTGTGCTGGATAATTGAGAAAGCCAAGGAATTAAAAAAACAGTCATGTGCTTCATTGATTACAGAAAGGCCTTGGAGGGTGTTGACGATATCAAACTATGAAATGTACAAGAAGTCCTCAACTTGCGACCACAATTGAGCCCAAAATTTCAGTTAAGTGAAACATTTGTTAAGTGAGGTTTGCCTGATTTTATGACTTTTCTTGCCACAGTTGTTAAGTAAATCACTGCCATTGTTAACATAATTGTTAAGTGAATTGGGTTTCCCCCATTGATTCTGCTTGTTAGAATGTGCAGCAACGACATGACCCTGGGACACTGCAATTGTCATAAATATAAGTCAATTGCCAAGCATCTGAATTTTGATCATGGGGATGCCACAATGGTTGCAAGTGTGAAAAAAAAATTATAAATCACTTTTTTTCAGCGCCATTGTAATGAGGACTACCTTACTTAGAAAAATGAGAAGCCTGGAAAATCTCATGTGAAACCTATATAAGGTTCAGGAAATCCCAATCTGAATGTAATATGGAAAAACAGTTTAGTTCCAGGTTAGCAAAAGATTGTATACCAGGGGTCGACAAAGTTGTTCAGAATCTAGGAGCCAGCCAAAAAATTTAGGAGCCAGAATTTTTTTTAAGCAAACTTGGTTTTTTGCCGAGTCTCCACCTGACATCGCTTTCACCCCCTCCCCGCCGGCGCAGGCCTGGCTCCGCCGAGCCGGCTCTGCTGTACTCCCGTCGGGATCCGAGGGGAGACCGTTAGTCAGAAACCGAAACAGAGAAGAAGGAAAGGGAGACCGGGCTGGGGACGCGGGTGAGGGGGGGAGGGGGGAGGAGGGGTTACTGGTCGGAAGTCACCGCGCACGCGGCCGGAGGAGGAATGAACAAAACCTCACGCCGGGAGGGGAGGGGCTTCCGCTTCTCTCCGAAGGCGGGTGAGCGGCCAAGATCGGAGCGTCTGTGTGCGGTGGGGGGGAGTGAAGGGGTTCGAGTAGGAGGCGGAATGGAGGCAAGGGGGGGAGGGAGAGACGCACGCAAGCGCAGGGGACGCTGGGAAAGCAGCTCGCTCCGAGGTTGATGGGCGGAGCTACGGAAGCCAAGATGTACCATTTCTGGGCGTAAACACAAGGCGGGAAAAATATACTGTATACCAGTGATTTTCAACCTTTTTTGAGCCGCGGCACATTTTTTACATTTACAAAATCCTGGGGCACACCACCAACCAAAATGACACAAATCTAATAAATAAATAAATAATAAATACATACATACATACATACATACATACATACATACATACATACATACATAAATAACCCCCTCATATATACAATCCCATGTAACATCCCCTTATAAATACAGTCAATCATCAATCATCCCTCCTGAAATTTATACCACTGTCTCATTTCTGGGTACTTCTCCTGTCTTTCCCCCTTTTCTCTCTCGTGTTTCTCATTTCTCTCTCTTCCTCCCTTTTTCCCTCATTCCTTCTCCCTCTCACTTCTCCTCTTTTTCCATCCCTGTCTCTCTCCCCCCCTTATGTGTGTGTATGTATACACACTCCAACCATTTCCAAAACCAGTTGAGGGCTGGGTTTTTTTTCTCTTTTATCCTTTTCAAAAACAGGTGTGGGCTGGGGGGGTTTTCTTATTATTTGGGTGCTTTTTACCATATGCTTCAAGAATCACCTCTCTCTCTCTTTTGTTTCACTCTCCTCTCATTCTCTGCCTCAATCATTTTCTCATTTCTCCTTTTTTCTCCCCTTTTTGTTCTCATTTCTCTCACTCTCCTTTCCTCTCCCTATCTGTCTTGCTTTCTCTCTCTCTTGCTATCTTTTTCTCTCTCTTGTTCTCTTATTTTCTCTCTCTCTCTTGTTCTTTCTCTCTCTCATGCTTTCTCTCTCTTGTTCTTTCTCTCTGTTGCTCTCTCTCTCTTATTTTCTCTCTCTCTCTCTCTTTCCTTTCTCTCATTCCCTCTTTCTCTCTATCCTTTCTATCTCTCACTCTTTCCTTCTCTCCCTCCCTTTCTCTCTCTTTCCATTCCCTCTTTCTCTCTATCCTTTCTATCTCTCACTCTTTCCTTCTCCCCCTCTCTTTCTCTCTCTTTCCTTTCTCTCATTCCCTTTCTCTCTATCCTTTCTATCTCTCACTTTTTCTTTCTCTCCCTCCCTTTCTCTCTCTTTCCTTTCTCTCATTCCATCTTTGTCTCCTGGGGCTGACTGCGCCTGCCCTGCACCCCCCACCGCGGAGGGAAAGCATTTGGCATCGGCACCGCCAACCCCCCCCCTCCACAAGCAGCAAAAGCCTCTGCGACTGAGCCGGAAGGCAAACGGCGCACCCCACCGCTTAGGCTTTTGCTGCTCCTGGGGGGGGGAGGATTTTCTCCTCCCCGCCCCCCCGGCAGCCAAACGTCGCTGGTGCAGGAAAGCAGCGTGTTAAAAGGCGCGCTGCTTTCACGGAAAACAAACCCGGCTTTCCTGGCAACGGAGGATGACAAGCAGGATGAAGCGGGGTGGAGCAACGCGAGGCTCAAGCAGGCAGCTTCCGCGCGTTTCTTTCAGCGGAAGAGGAGGAGAGGGAGCGGATCGGGCGGGCGGGGGCTGCGCCTTCTACTGCCGGCGCCTCCCCGCCCCCGCCCCCCCCCAGGCAGGCAGGGGAATGGGGACTGCGCGCCCATGGAAAAGGGCACACAGGGGGGGTATTTTGGGGTGCGCGGGTAGCGGCGGCGGCGAGCAATAGCCGGGGGGCGGCTTCTGCAAGTGGGAGCTCCAGGGCTGAAGCCTCAGCCCTGGAGCTCCCACTTGCAGGAGCCACCTCGCGGCACACCTGGCCATGTCTCGGCGCCAGACAACATTTTCTAGGCGCCACTGGCGACCAGGCGCCTGGGTTTGTCGATCCTTGTTGTATACTATATACCAGGGGTTCCCAATTCCCATTCCCTGGACCAGAACTGGTCTGCAGCATGCCAGACACTGGGCCATGAAAACAAGAGAAGCCCCATCCATGGGATGCAGGCGGCACACAAAACCACACTCCCTCAGGTCCACAAAAAGCCCCTCTCCATAGAACTAGTTCCTAGCGCTCAAAAGGTTAGGGGCCACTGCGAAATACAATGTATATGGTATGTGTGTGTGTGTGCGTATACATATATATGTATGTACGTATGTATGTATATACAGAGAGAGAGGGAGAGAGAGAGAGAGAGAGAGAGAGAGAGAGAGAGAGAGAGAGAATGTAGATTAAAAGAAGATGTGGTTTTAAAATTGGAGGAAAATCTATCAATAGCCTGCACTGTGCTAAGACGGCAATAATTAATATAAAGATAGTCTTAAGAAACAATTTCAATGTTTATAATTATTTGATTCACCATTGCCAGATACATTGGGAAAGCATTTAGAACTTAATATTGCTTATACTGAGAATTTGTAATAATTGTTTAATTTTTATATTTATAAAATAATGGTAAGCATGTATTTTCAAGCTGAAAATGATAAATAATTAACATCAATATAAATAGCTCTGGGATTTCTCAAGATGATATAATTATTTTAATCAATGAAATAATGAAATAATGTATTCTCAGTTTTATGACAATATTCATTCATTCATTCATTCATTCATTCATTCATTCATTCATTCATTCATTCATTCATTGGATTTCTATGCCACTCCTCTCCGAAGACTCGGGGTCGCTCACAACATATGAAAAACAGTAAATTACAATAAAATGAATCCAATTAAATTAAAATTACATGGTTAACTAAAATCTCTAATAGTATAAAAAATCAGTTCCAGTCATTCATACAGCAACCATACAATCATTTGTTGGCCAGGGGCTAAGATCTAATCAGCCCAAGCCTGATGACATAAATGAGTCTTAAGACTCTTACGAAAGGCGAGGAGCGTGGGGGCAGTACAAATCCCTGGGGGAAGCTGATTCCAGAGGGCCAGGGCCCCCAGCATAGTAAATTATATTTGTTTACTGATACTTTATTTTCTCATTTTTTAAAAAAATTGCATTATTTTATTCTTTAAATGCTTTAAATAAATACATATTTTAAAAAGAAAACAAATTATGCTGAAACTGTAATCATAACTACGCACTGCAACAGAAACCATATACTATGGATTTCAGACAACTTTTCATCTTTTCATAATTTATGTATTTATTCAACTTCTATGCCACCCAATCCCGAAAGACTCAGCAATGTTCTAAGCAATATATTATGAAAAGTAGTAAGAACCATTTTTTAAATTTATGCACTTATTTGCAGGACTTCTAGATCAGTGTTTTTCGACCAGTGTGCCATGGCACACTAGTGTGCCGCGAGACATGGTCAGGTGTGCCGCGAAGCTCAGAGAAAGAAAACAAGAGAGAAAGAAAAAGAGCGAGAGAGAGAAAGCAAGCAAGAGAGAGAAAGAGAACAAGAGAGAAAAAGCAAGAGAGAGAGAGAGAAAGAGAGAGGAGGGAAGGTGGGAGAGAGAAAGACATAGAGGGAGGTAGGGAGGGAGAGCAAGAGAGCAAAAAAGAGGAAAGAAGGAAGAGAGAAAGAGGGAGAGAAAGGGAGAAATAGAGCGAAAGGGAGAATTTTTTTGTCCAAACATTTTTAGCCCCCCCCCCCCCTCAATGTGCCCCATGGTTTTGTAAATGTTAAAAATGTGCCGCGGCTCAAAAAAGGTTGAAAATCACTGTTCTAGATGACTCAAATAATAGGAGATCAATTAGTAAATACATAACCAATATGATAATCAGATTAAAAATAAAGATATGATTCAAAATAACCAGACACTTTTAGCCACATTTCACACAAAATTTTCTTCTGCACGAAAGCAACATGTTCACCAATCCAACACCAAGAGTAGTGGTATGTATGTATGTATGTATGTATGTATGTATGTATGTATGTATGTATGTATGTATTCATTCATTCATTTATTTATTTATTTGATTTGTATGCCGCCCCTGTTCGTATACAGGCAAATCAATAGCAGCCATAATTATCTGAGTGGCCTTCAAGGGCAAGCCCATGTTGAGAATATTACAGCAATCCACACAACAGATGATCAAGGCATGATCTATGATGAACTCGCAGATAGGAGCCGCCCCAGGTTACAAATTGATTCTACCCAAGGAAACATGACCACACCCAAAATTAAATATGACACTTTATCCAACCTTTGACCTTTGCAGTCCTGTAAGATACTAAGAATGATAGTATCGGATGTTACTGAAAGGTGAAATAGGAACAAGAGGGTTGAATCTCTTCCTACTGTGGTCCTGTCAGAAGTCATCCACAGGAGTAGATTCAATCCTGTTTAACTTTCTGGACATTAGGAAGAGAAATGGGTAATTAAAGCTGGCCAAAGTTGTATTCCCTTTCATAATTTCAGAAACAAGTATTGAATTTTCTGATTAATTTTGATAGGTGCACATTTTAAACAATTAGAATATTTTAATGAGTTATTTCAGAATAATAGGCTTGCTAGACCAGCTTTTATATTTTAAAAGCTTCTATTTAATTCTATCAAATTTTTTAGCTCTACAGTGACTTTAAACCCCCCCCCCCGAACTTTAT
Organism: Erythrolamprus reginae; assembly: GCF_031021105.1. Classification (NCBI taxonomy): domain Eukaryota; kingdom Metazoa; phylum Chordata; class Lepidosauria; order Squamata; family Dipsadidae; genus Erythrolamprus; species Erythrolamprus reginae. Next base: position 87,845,611 of record NC_091950.1, on the reverse strand, counting down.
CAAAATATACTGCACAAAATTCAAAAGGCTTTATAAGTTTAATAATAAACTATTGCTATTTATCAGTTTTGTATAAATTATTAAGTTTATATTTTAATTTAAATAGATTTCTAAGTTGAAACTGTTTGAGAATCACATCCTGCCTGAAATTTAATACTTAGAAAAACCAAAGGTGAAATGCTACTGGTTTGGTCCAGTTTGTACATTCCAGTAGAAGCAGTTTGCCAGTGGTTTGGAGAATTGGTAGCGGCAGCAGCAGGAGACTCCGCCACCCACCGAGACGCATGCGCAGAGGGTGAAAAGTACATGCAAATAGTGTGCTTCCAAACCGATAGGGATGGCAAGTAGATTTCACTGCTGAGAAAAACTGTGACAATGCATCTATTCTGAATTATTTCTGAATAATTACCTAATAAAAGATTTGCACGATTCCCACTCTCCTGGCCTTCTGGAAAAGTTTAAAATCATACTTATGCTGGCAGGCTTGGGATTGTTGAGTTTGGTGACTCTACTCCAGCTTCTTTTTGCTTTTTGATTGATGGAAGTGTGATTGAGTTGTATGTGAATATCTTGATAATAATGTTAATATGAATTAACTTTGATTTCTCTTATTGTTTTGTATTATTATGTTGTAAGCCGCCCTGAGTCTCAGGAGAAGGGCGGCCTAGAAATCAATCAATCGATCAAACAAACAAACAAGTAAGCAAGCAAGCAAGCAAGCAAGCAAACAAACAAACAAACAAACAAATGGTGCAATTCAAACAGGTTGTACAGAGGCTATAGGTATCTTCAAGGAATATTTTTCCATTTTATATACAAAATCCTTTTCTATCCATTACACTCCAATTCTTCCTGTAAAAGTTTCATCAATCAAGGTAGCGAAATGAAAAAGTAGAAACAATTATTCTCCAACACTTCTCTAAATGGGAGAGGCAGACAGAAGTGGCTTCAAAACAACAGCTCATTATCTGGAAACTATTTACAATCCAGCAAAAGCTCTGACAGCTCGCCCTTTTATAGGGAGCTGTCAGACAGTTCAACCAATCAGCAGCCAGTATGCTTCCTGCCTAAATGGAGGACCTGGCTGAAGCCTATGTGCTTCAGCCATAATATTTGACAACCCTCCCCTTTTAGTTGGACTAATCCAACGTATGATGTCACACCAGTAGGTGAGGCGTTTACAGTATTTGGTCTTTCAGACCTGCGCAGCTCAGTCAATACTATGAGAGCAGTTAGGTCGGTTGAGCTTCTGTTGCTCCTGGTCTCGACCAATGGAATTATTCAACAACCTCTGATGGAATTAATTATACCTCTGTTTCATACATTTCACTGTAATCAAGCTCAATATGTATACTTGAAACTTCTGACATTTCAGCCCTATGATTCTAACTCGGAACTTAATATGTTTCAATTCAATACAGGATTAGACATCTAGCTTCTCAAAAGATCTGTAGTGGCATGAAGTTAATAATTCACAGTAACAAACAAGTGCCATAAACAGGACTAAATATATTCCAAGACACACTGCATCTTTATGAGGTCCCAAATGTCTGGACCTTTTCCCATCCAAAAATGTCTGCAAATAACTGGACCTGACAGTATGAAGGCCTGGCTATGAAGCTGATAAATGTTACATAAATGATCAGCAAATGTCTTCCAATTTCAAGACTGAACAGGCAACCAAATTTCCAATAACTCAAAAAGAGATGAGGAAAAAGAATCTAGAATTTAAATTCCGGAACAGTATGGATTTCTGCAGTAGATTTTCTCTATGTACAGTATATGGGTGTGATATAAGAGAGAGAGGGAGCACCCTTCATTCTTTTTTGCAATAAAGAAACTAACTTTCTTACATCATGTCTGTGGTTTCTGCATTAAGCAAGTTCCCGAATACCAAGTTTAGTACTTGGGGAATAAAAGTTTATTGCTAAACTTGATTAGAAGTCTGACACAGATCAGGGAAATAAGAAAGGTTGCTACAAAAAGGGAGGATTGGTCTGCCCTTTAATCATAATTTTACAAAAAGGAAGTCTCTGCAGTCACAAATATTTAAAATATATCTCACTGCTACAAGTGTTTCAGGAATTCACAAATGAGTGCTGCTTCCATTGGAAGCAAAAGTGTCACTAAGCAAAGTTTGAGAACGAGGGATCATCAAAGTTTGATGATTCAGTTTTCAAAGAAAGGAAAAATGGAAATTGAAAAATTGTACATTAAAATTTCATTTTTCTTAATTCAATAGAAATTATAAGATTAGATAATATTTTATGTGATTACAAACATCTTTACAGAGGTTTTACATTGATATATATTCAAAGTATAAAGAATTACCACACTTGTTCTGGAAAAGTGGTTGGTGAGAACTTTGATCTGCTCTTTCAATTATGTTATCCACCTGATAGATGAAAACAAATTGGCAGAAAAGTACCAAAAAAATTATGGGCTATTAAAAGCTGGCAACCAATCAACCAACTCACCAATACTTCACTTCTCACAGTGTAGCTGATATATACAACTGAAATCATAGCTATTTTTTTTCTCAACAAAACAGAAAATTCTAAATCACATATTTCAACATATAATTCTATATCAGGGTAATTTCTCCTTTCACAATTATAATATGTCTTTATTTGAAAACTTTGACTGCCAAAGCTAATAGTTTAGCTAACAAGACACATATATTATGAGTTCCTAATTTTGATATGAGTAAAAGTAGGTACATATTTGATATGGGGGGGGGGGGGGGGGGGCTCTGTTAAATACCCCATTCCTTTTAGTGTATGATGAGAACATCCATTCTTATTCCAACTCTATTACTTTTTCTCTGTGAATCCCCACTCTCTCTTTAAGGAAGTTACAGGTGAGGATAGCTAGTTCTTATTCAATAATGTACTTGAACTGACTTGTTGCCTTGTAGTTGGGAAATTCAAAATCTCCATTCCCTCCCCACTCTGGGGCCAGCCAGAGTTGGTATTTGCTGCTTCTCTGAACTACTCGAAATTTCCGCTACTGGTTCTCCGAACTATTCTAAATTCTCCAGAACCTGTCAGAACCTGTTGGATTTCACCTGATTTGAACTGATTTGGCAAATTTTTATCTGAAGATTATGAGAAGAGGCTGCTGATTTCAGACACAGCTGTCTTAGATATTATAAACAATCAAATATCATTGAATTGTATACAAAGTATTATATGAACCAGGAAATCACTGGTTCCTTAGCCTTAATTTATTTGATTGAACATTTCTGAAATGGAAATAGACAAAGACACTAACCACCTTGGAGCAAATTATCAAGGTAACTCCATAAAAATAGAGGGCGGACATTTCATTAAATATATACAGGCTTTACTAGATGAATTGTATATAACGCTTTGTAGAGTGCCAGTGCCTCAGAGATAATTCTTTTTAAAAAAACGTTTAGCAACAGTAATTTCAGTTCATAGGCTATAACGTGATAGTTGAGTTCAACTAAGCTTAAATCTAGAGAATAAATATTCATACTTTTCAGCAAGAATTTTGTAATTTTTCTTTGCTATCATAAGATGCCGGTATAAGAGCAACAAGATCACATAAAATATTATAGTGGTTGTACTATTGCTCCTTGTATTTTATGTCATTCCAAATATTGGCTTTAGCTTTGACTTTTGAAACCAAATTCACTTCCGAAGCCATTATCCTGTTTACAATAATCACCTGAAATGACCCACTGCCCCACTTCCCAAGGAAAATTAGGATAGGAAAATATTTCTTCCTCTCCTGTACTATAATTATTTTATACTGTACTATAATTATAATTATGATGACCCTCCTGTTTTAAAGATAAATTGTCAGAGGGAAAACTAGTCTTTCTTTTAACTAAATACAATATGTTGTTCTTCTCCTTGAAATCTTGCACTTCAGGAACTAAAAGGTCCATTAAACTGCAATATATGAGGTTCAAAGAAGCGTTTAATACATTTTTTGGAGAAAGATTTATTAGCAGCCATAAACTGCCCACAAACTATTAAAGCATATCCGTTCTAACATACTTAAATTATGTGATGGAAGGTTCTTAAACTTTTGCTTCAGAGATAAAAAGAAACATTTGGGAGAAGATTTATTCTGAATAAGATCATCAAAAGTCATATGAATATTTAGGTAAACAAATTAAATAAATACCTAAACACTATTCAAAACAAAAATGTTTCAATCTTGGAAGGGTAACAGACCTTAAAAAGTAGAAGGTTAAAGAAAAACACGAAAAGGAATTACGGTAATTCCGCTTAGAATAAGTTGCTTTAATGTGACTACAAAGTTAATGTATCCTTGGTTTCCTTCGGACAGGATTATTGGCATTAACCTCAACCCAAAGTAATTTTAAAGATGAGACAAGTGTTCACTCAAACACAGCTTGAAGTACGAATCTAAGAAGGCTCAATTTAGTTAGTCTTAATGTGAAGTAAACACACAATTCTAGCATTCTTTGGATTAGCATCCGAAGTACAGGCAAATATAGACTTTCACTTATCCATTCTCCATTTCTAATTCCCACACCTACTTTTTTTCCTTCTGCTTATATAGCAAAAGTGCAAAATTGTACACAATATTTTCCCTCTCAAAAGGCTGGCATCTTCTCAAAAACGTTTCATTTTTAGCACTTCTTGTTTTTGCAGAAAATTAAACCGCAGCAGAGTGACTGAATTAAACAACTATTCAAAAAAATTGGTACGATTGTACCATTTTATTCTGTTACTCTTGTTACAGTTGTGGAGGAAGTTATTCCAGCCCTTGTTATGAATCTACTACAGAAAACAATATTTGCTCACTTGTCATATTTTTTTTTAAAGTTTGTATATCTTTGCCAGTAATTACCAGAACTACACACGAATTCTGTGAGGATAAAAAATATCAATGTTTGATGCATGCTTCATTTTTTTCATAATCAAGTCATTCAATACATAATATGCTAAGAGAAGTAGCCAGAGTTGTTGGGAGTCAGGTAGCATATAAATTATTAATTATGAAATAATTATAAGTTATTAAATCACTATTAATATATCAGTGTGAAAAACAATTGCATATTCATTTCAGTAACTGGCTTCCAGTATATTATCCATAATTTTATACCAGCACAGCTCCATAGCTCTAGGCAGCACACAAATCAAATAACATAAGGTGGTAATAATAATTCCTTTTTAAAAAGTAAAATGTAACTAGCCCACAGCTGATTGGACAAAAAGCACAAAACACATGCAAATCTCTAAAAATTTAATGGAAAATCTATGTTCCAAACACTTCATGAAAGGCCCCTGAAATGAGGATAAGTCAAATTCCAGGGTAAAGTACATTATACAATATCAGGATATCCGGACAGCAATTGCAGAATTCTTGCTTCTAAGCATGTGTAGTCTCCATCTATCTAAGTGAGAGAACCTAGAACAGTGGTGGCAAACCTTTGGCACAGGTGCCACAGGTGGCACGTAGAGCCATATCTGCTGGCATGTGAGCCGTTGCCCTAGCTCAGCTCCAACGTGCATGTGTGTGCTGGCCAGCTGATTTTTGGCTTGCACAGAGGCTCTGGGAGGGCATTTTTGGCTTCCAGAGCGCCTCCAGGGGGATGGGGGAGGGTGCTTTTAACCATTCCCCAGCTCCAAGGAAACCTTTGGAGCCTGAGGAGGGCAAAAAATGAGCCTACTGGGCTTACCAGGATTTGAAAAACTGGCCATTTCCATCCTCCAAACGGCCTCCAGGGTGACAGGGAAGTTGTTTTTGCCCTCCCCAGGTATTGAATTATGGGTTGGGCACTCGCACATGCACAATAGCGCATGCCCATGCTCTTTTGGCACCTGAGGAAAATCACCATCACTGACCTAGAATATTCCAATCAAGGAGAAAGGACAGATCAGCCATAGGAAACCTTAGACCTTTTCCCTGTACAACTTATAGCACCTGGAACTACACTCAGCAACTTATGTAAAGCCAGCACAATACTCACAAAATCAGGATTACAATGCTGAATCAATTTGCACCCAGCACCTTGTGGACTATAAACCAATTGTAATTCCCAGGAAATTTCCAAGGATTTCAAGGTAAAGTTAATTGAAGTATTCAAATTTGGAGGTAATGGTAATCTAAGTTATTGTTGCCATAGCTTCTTACTTCAAGGTGGTTATAACTATGCACCATGTGGGTTGTGGATCTTAGATGAAACACTTTAGTGCAGGTAGCAGTGGAAGGAGCATGTTCTACTCCTAATGCTTAGCACCAATAGTCCATCACCATGTGTCTAGAAAAAACAAGAAAGTTTCAATAAGCCAAACTCTTGAACAATGTGTAAAAAGCTGCTATCAAACTCCTTTCCTCAAGATATCACAGAAACATTAAAATTAGAGAAATATTCTTTAAAAGCTCATTTGCCATAATAATTCTCATTAATCTTATTGAGTTACATGGAGGACCGCAATCAGAGATTTGTCTCCATATTGCTTGAACTTCCTGAAGTCAAAATAATAATCTTTATCTCCACTTCCTTATAACTTGGCTAATGGGCATCCTTTTATTGTTAAATATGCAGGGATGTGGATCCATATAATTTGTGCTATCTGCACAACTAAAGTTTACTGCACTTCACCAATGAAGTCAAGGAGTGGTGCTATTCTTTGTGATTCAATACAGGACAATTTCAGAACAATTGTTGGTAGGTTTCCCAAGCTTTCTTTGCCCTCATCTCCAGTATCACCTCATAGGCATGAAAATCACCATCAATCACTCTTCATAGGATTGACTTCGGTAGAGTTGATGGCTTACTTCATCCCACCAAGTCAACCAAGAATTATGCATGTATGTATTAGCCATAACATTATTAATCTCCTGAGAGATCAGGAGCCCTACAGCAAAAAAAAATATGCAGTACTTAGTAAGAAAACAGAAATTAATTTTTCTATTAAATATTAAACAGAAAAAATTCTAGGAGATCAATGTTTCCCTATCAAACATTTCCTCTCTAAGGTTGTGCAACACAGGTGTTGGTTTATAATATAGCCCAAGGCAAAATAAGGGGCAGTGCCTTATGGCCTTTTTGTAGAAAAGGGTCCAAACCTGCAGAAGACCTAAGCATCAATAGGATCTGGGCAGATTCTTCCCTGAAAGTACTGTATAATCTCTAGCTTTATGATTAAGGCATTTAGATTATTTATATGGTAAAACTGTATCAAGAGAAGGGCGTGAACTTCATTTGAACAGAATTACAGAAGATAACATTGGACTGCCTCTACAGTAGGCTGGAGATGCGACAGAGATGTTGTCCTGAGATGTCCCTAAAAATAGTTAATAAAGCAACTATGTGCCATGATTAGAGGTTTTAAAAAAAACAATCTTAGGTCAGAAACAGTTCTGCCTGAAGGAAAATTTGAAAACATCATGTATGGCTTAACTCCTCCTAAATTATAAAGATAAACAGCAGCAGCCTCTCTCACTTCTTCTTTTATTGGGATAACTGCATTAAAATCGACCCTAATGTCACATTCTTACCAGAATGTTAGCTTTAAAATTGTTTCATAGCTATATCTCCAACTGAAAATAAGATCTAGCAAACTTCCAAAGTCAAATCAGTTATTTTCAGATATGACATTTATCAGCTAATTATAGAAGATGCACTTATGAATCAAAATTTTAGCTTGCTGGTCTTTAAAACCAATCCTACACATATTCCTCCCTCTTCCTGCAGTTTGACTATTTTAATTGTTATTATATCTCAAAAAACAATACATTTTCATTAGAGAATGACTAACTCATAAAATGTAAAATTCTAAAATATAAAAAAGAATAGGATGAACACGTTCAAAGTGGACAACTATACTTGCAATTATAAAAATCTTGATTAAAAGGCATTGATGACTTTATCATGATCATCTTTGTCCAATTCTCTCTGTTTAAACCCTAAAATCACCACAGGAGGTTCTCCTCCTGATATTTAGAATTAGGGCAGATTAATATCTGGAAAAGGAACAGGAAGTCCTGTTAAAAACCTCCCTCTATCAATCTAATATAAACTATTTAGTACTTAGAATATGGAGGTGTGGTTCTGAAAAGCACATTGCTAACGTATTTCTCAAATTCAGCACAATTACCATTACTAATCTTTCAAATTTCAAGAAACAAAGCCTACTCCACCTACAGAAAAACTAGTCAAGCAATTAACAAATTACAGTTCAGTGGTACAGTATAAGCCTTTTAATTTTATCATGGCAGTCCGAACCAAATTTCCCAGCAAGCAGTAGTTTAGCATTCAAAATTATGCTACTCTCCTTTATATAGTAACAGGCTGCTAATTACTTCAGAGAATCAGGCTACTCAACAAAGTTATTTAGGCTTCAATACAACCTCCCAGGAATTCACCACAATTAGAGGATACCAGAGAGATAGGATAGAGGGAGGAAGAAAAATTATGCAAATTAAATTTTTCAATGAGTTGACGCCTAAGAAGTACCGTTTGTTATTTATTTATTCATATCATAGCTCTCCAACCATCCTCTATTTCATTCCGGGCAACCCACAATAAAAAGGTGGAAGTATAATAAACCCAGCCAAATGATTAAAAACAATACAGCAGCAATAAGTATTGAACATGATAAAACAGCAATTTGACAAAAGGAGCATCAAAATTATGTACAAGTACCGGTAATCCTCAATTTAAGATAATTGAACTCAACATTTATATTGCTAAGTGAGAAATTCTTTAAGTGAGTTTTGCCCCATTTTACAACTTTTCTTGCCACATTTGCTAAGTGAATCAGTGGAATTGTTAAATTAGTAACACGATTATTAAGTGAATCAGGTTTCAACTTTGACTTTGCTTGCCAGAAGGTTGCAAAAGATTATCACATGACCCTGAAATACTGCAACTGTCATAAATGTAAGTCAGCTGTCAAGAATCCAAATGTAAATCACATGACCATAGGGAAACCTGCAATGGCTATGTGACAAATAGTGATAAGTCATTTTTTTCAGTGCCATTGTAACTCTGAATGATCACTAAATGAACTGCTGTAAGTGGAAGACTACCTGTATTGAAGACTTTCCTAAAGAAGAAATGTAACTTTATTCCACAGGAAGCTGGCGGGAATTTAATATGAAAAGAGAGGAAACATTTCAAATGTACTATCCTTGTAGCAGGGTTACTTCACAGAATACAAGCCTACTTTGAGTGTGTCCCAACCATATTATCCAAAGGAAATGTACATGATTACCAGTATATAGGTAATGGGCATGCATCCAGGAGCCAAAGCAAATTACTGCTTCTTAAAGGTGTACAGTATATGGACCCTATCAGAGTTTACAGCATTCAAATATTATCATTTACCATGCAGTACATATATGTATGTACAGTGATCCCTCGGTTAGCGCGGGGGTTACGTTCCAAGACCTCCCGCGCTAACCGATTTCCGCGTTATACTGGATGCGGAAGTAAAAACACCATCTGCGCATGCGCGCCCTTTGTTCCATGGCCGCACATGCGCAGAAGGTGGAGCGACACAAGTTTGGAGGCTGGCAATGCAATGGTGATTTTTCCGGGCTCCTCGCCGCTACCCACAGGGCAGCGCTGGCGGCAATGGCAATGGCAACCCTCCCTCCTTCCCTCCTCTCCCTCCCTCCTTCCCTCCTTCCTTCCTCTCACCGGCTTTCTTGGGGCAGCGCTGGCGGCAATGGCAATGGCAATCAGCAATCAGTATGACGTCATCGGGCGGGGAAAATCGTGGTGTAGGAAAAAAAACGCCGACTTATTTTTTAATTAATATTTTTTGAAAAACCGCGTTGCAGCGTTTCGCGCTAATCGAGAACGCGCAAATCGAGGGATCACTGTATTAGATTTTTATCCCACCATTATTATTTTATAAATAACTCAAAGTAGCAAATCAAGGCAACATACTGTATATAAGTCCTTCCTCCTCCTGTTTTTTCCCCACAACCTCTCAATGAAGTAGGCTGAACAGGGGTGGGTTCTTTTAACTTTTTTTAAAAATATTTTTTTTCCTCCTGAGCATGTGCAGCAGTGAAGTTCTGGCACTGTGCAAACTCTCGCCATCTTTCTTTCTGCTTAGGGGTTTTTTCCTGGATTTTTCAGGAAAAAGGCCAGGCAGCACAGGAGGGAGGGGGAAGCGGACTGGCAATGAGGTAAGTTGGAACCCATCCCTGAGGCTGAGTGTGTGGCTGGTTGACCAGCTTTCATGCCTAAGGCAGGACTAGAACTCACAGCCTCCTGATTTCTAGGCCAACACCTGAACCACTACAACAAACTGGTTCTTACCAGTGTATTATCTGTGTAGTGTACTCAAAAGAAGTAATGCAGTACAAGACACGGTACTGTTTTAATTCAGAATTATCATAAAGATAAGAATGTAACCAGCAATGTCCACTCATCTAGCATGATTTCTCCTAGGGCAGTGATAGCAAATCTTTTTTTCCTCGGGTGCCGAAAGAACGTAACTGAGCGCTATCACGGATGCCCAGTGATGGGCTCCTACGGAAACGGTCATGAACGCAGTTGCAGTAGCAAAATTTGGAGCTCTAATTTGCACTGAAAGATGGTGAAACAAAATGCATAAGCCACGCCCATAGTGTGGTAGTAAAAGTTTTGGTAGCCCATCACTGCGCATGCCCCAGTGCCCACACCCATAATTCAATGCCTGGGGAAGGCCAAAACAGCTTCCCCCACCCCCTGGAGGCCCTCTGGATGTGGGAAATGGCCTGTTTCCCAACTTCTGGTGGGCCTAGTAGGCTCGTATTTTGCCCTCCACAGACTCCAAAGGCTTCCCTGGAACCAGGGGAGGGTGAAAACGCCCTCCCCCGTCCCAGAGTCTCTGTGCAAAAACCACCTGGCCAGCACACACATGCACGTTGTAGCTGAGCTAGGGCAACAGCTCGCGTGCCAGCAAATACGGCTCCATGTGCCACCTGTGGCATCCATGCTATAGGTTCACCATCACTGTCCTATAGACTCTACAGCTGCACTAAAAGCACAAAATGAGGAAATGAAACCAAATTCTAATTCAGTGTTCATTAATTACTGCAATGTAAAGAATGTAACTATCTTACAACTTCCACATAAAGTGTTTCATTTTCATTTTCATATTTTATACACAAATGCATGCAAGCAAACACTAACACATTTAATAGTGCAGAGTATTTCTTTCTTTCTTTACAGGGTAAAGTGTAATTCAGTACTTACTGATGGACTTCAAAACCAATTAATCAAAATCCAAGATATGCTTCGTCCAATGAACACCTTTTAATATTGTACCAAAAATTATGAGATCTACATTCTCTATGACACTTTCCATAATGACTACATCAATGTATTCAATCACCAATATAACTCATCCTTGCAAATGAAATTGAGTAGCACATAATCTGCTATACAAATCACCCAATTTATGGCCCTAACCTCTTGTGCCATTCCTATTACATCCACATTTGTAGAAGATAAGAGGGGTTGATGTTGGTAACTTTGCTAGACAAGCCTGTATTTGAATAATACTTTGCCTCAGGCTGCCATCATGCTTTGCTTCATCTCAGTCCCAAAGAATGTAGCTGTAAGCAAGGACAAGAAACAAAGCTCTCCTGAGATACCTCTAGAAAAACTGCCTTTCCTCTTTTAAATAGGCGTTGATTGCTTACCTGAACGCCTCTTCTCGTACGATGAGCGGGTACAGCAGTCACGTGGGGTTGCTCACTGTCCAATCCGATGGGACTGAGCCTAGTCTTATAAAAGCCTGCTGGATCCGCCCCTTCCCCAGAATTCGCAAATCCGTAGACTTAGGCTCAGATGTGAAGGCTCAATAATGTTCAACTCTCATGATTAGAAGGAAAGACAGGTTAAAGGTATAGTCATAGAAGACAACATATAAGGGAGGAAAGTGACTGCTGTACCCGCTCATCGTACGAGAAGAGGCGTTCAGGTAAGCAATCAACGCCTATTCTCCGTACTAAAAGAGCGGGTCCAGCAGTCACGTGGGACATACCCAATAGATAAGTCCCTAGGGTGGGATTAGTTTGCTATCGTGAGAGATAACGGATTGGAGTACCCTTCTGCCGAAGGCAGCGTCCGCTGAAGCGTAAAAATCAATTTTGTAATGCCTTATGAAGGAGTTTGGCGAGGCCCAAGTGGATGCTTTGCAGACTTCTTCCAATGGGGCTTGAGTCGCCCATGCGGCAGATGTGGCAGCACTTCTGGTGGAATGCGCTGTAATATTCCTTGGAATGGAGAGGGAAGCTGACTCATAGGCCTTTGAGATGGTCCCTCTAATCCAACGGCCTATTACTGTTGAGGACACTTTGGATCCCATGGATCTGGGATGATAGGCCACAAAGAGTGCTTCAGACCTTCGAACGGGTCTTGTGCGTTGGATATATATTCTCAGCGCTCTGGTGAGATCCAGAGTGTGCCATCTGACTGCAAGGTGATGGTTCTGTTTAAGACAGAAGGAAGGTAAGACAATATCCCGGGATCTGTGGAACATGGAGCTGACCTTGGGTAGAAAAGTGGGGTCCAAGCGCAGGACCACTTTGTCCGGATGGAACTGGCAGAGGTCCTGTCTGATTGAAAGAGCTGCCAACTCAGATATGCGTCGGGCGGATGTAATCGCCACGAGGAATGCTACCTTAAAGGATAGATACCTGAAGGACGCTGATCTCAGGGGTTCATATGGTGCCTGAGTAAGGGAATGGAGAACCCGTGGTAAGTCCCAGGAAGGATATCTGTGGACCTTAGAAGGTCTGAGGTTGGAAATTCCTCTGAGAAATTCTTGACTTTCCGGGAAGGAACGGAGTGGTTGCCTGCGAGGCCCTGCCAAGACGGAAGAAATAGCTGCCAGGTGGCGACGGATGGTGCTGGCTGAAAGGCCTTGATGAAACCCTTTCATGAGGAAGGCGATTATCCTGTGGATGGGAAGGCACAGGGGAGATAAATCCTCTTGTGAGCACCATTGGTGGAATTTGGACCAGGTATGGTCGTAAATCCTGTTGGTAGACCCCCTTCTGGCCTTTAGGATGATTTCCACTGTGTCCGGGTCGTACCCTCGCAGGTCTAGATCGTGCCGGATAATAGCCAGGCGGTGAGGTGGAACCACTCCGGATCTGGATGAAGCGAGGCACCCTGCTGCAACATATCCTCCGAAATGGGGAGTCACCAGGGGTCCTGGACGGACAGATGTGGGAGGTCCGCGAACCAGGGCCGGCAAGGCCAGTGAGGGGCTATTAGGATTATCCGGGCCTTCTCTAGAATGATTTTGTGGATCACGTCTGGGAGAATTGGAATTGGAGGGAAGGCGTACAGTAGACCTGGAGGCCAAGGAATCCTGAGAGCATTGGTCACCTCTGCTCCTGGGGATGGAAACCTGGAGATGAATCGAGGGAGCTGAGCGTTGGCCTCGGTCGCAAACAGGTCTAGCAATGGGTGACCGAACCTGAGGCATATTTGCTGGAACAAGGCCGGATGGAGGCTCCACTCTCCTGGATCTAGAGTCGATCGTGAGAGCCAGTCCGCTTGGACATTGAGGACTCACGATATGTGGTCGGCCAGTAGCGACTGGAAATGTCTCTCCGCCCAAAGACCTAATTTCAGGGCCTTCCTCATGAGGGCCCTGGACCTGGTGCCTCCTTGTCTGCAAATATGACTTTTTGTGGCTATGTTGTCCGTAAGGATCAGAACATGCTGGTTGATGATGTGAGGTTTGAAATGTTTGAGGGCCAGAGAAACAGCTCTCAATTCTAGCCAATTGATGGGCCTGGAAGCTTCCTTCACTGACCACGTGCCGTGGACTATTAGGCCTTGGGCATGGGCTCCTCAGCCCGATAGGCTGGCATCTGTGGTGACAACAAACTGGTCCGGACACCTGAAGGGGGATCCCTTGTCCAGGGCTGGAGAAGTCCACCACGTGAGGGATCTGAGGACTGAGGATGGAACAGAGATGCGACGAGTCGAGTTGCTGTTCCCCGATCTCTGGAATGGTAACAGAAGCCATTGCAACTCCCTGGCATGAAGACGGGCCCAGGGAACAATACCAATGCACGACACCATCTTTCCCAGTAGAGAAGACAGGGTGACGATGGAGGTTCTTTTTTGAGATTGAATATGGGAAATAAGCTCCAATATACTCTGTTTTCTCTCAGAAGAGAGGAAGACCTGGGAAATTTCTGAGTTAATGATGGTTCCCAGATATAAAATGGAGGTAGATGGCCGGAGCTGGCTCTTACTGAAATTGATTGAAAAACCATGGTTCTGTAGAACAGACATGGTGAAAGAGAGATCTGCAGCTACGCCCTCTTTAGAATTTCCATGAATTAAAATGTCATCTAAATAACATAAGATATGAATGGGCGTGGCACGGATATGGGCCACCAGGGTTCCCAAGAGCTTGGTAAAGACTCTAGGAGCCGAGGAGAGCCCGAAGGGCATAGCCTTATACTGTTAGTGCCTGCCCTGGAAGGCGAAACGTAGAAATTTTCTATGAGTTTTGGCAATGGGGATGTGGAGGTAGGCTTCCCGTAAGGTCCAATGAGACCATAAAGTCCCCAGGATGAAGGGCGGCTAAGATGGACGACAAGGAATGCATCTTAAATTTCCTATATTTAATAAATTGGTTCAGATTTTTGAGGTCCAAAATGGCTCACCAACCTCCAGAGGTCTTGGGGACCATAAAGAGGATAGAGTAGAAGCCCAGACCTCTCTGGGAAGAGGGGACAGGTTGAATGGCTTTGATAGACAACAAATGAGAAATAGCTTCCTCCATTCGGATACGAGATGGGGAAGAACTGGGAGAGGGACAAGAAATAAAACGTTTAGGGAGAGAAGAAATAAACTCTAAACGGAGACCCCTTTCTACAGTGTCAATAACCCAGGGGTCCTTACAAGAGCGGCGCTATCTGGTGGAGAACCAAGTCAGGCGTCCGCCTATGGGAAAAGAAGGTAACTCACCATCTGGGTTTTTTGGAAGCCCTGGTCGAGGAGGATCCTCTTTGGTAGCGGGATCCTCTACCTCTGGTGTTCCTAGTGTTGGGATCGAAAGCGAGGGGAATACTGACCTGGATTTCTTTGAAAGGCGAACCCCTGATCCTGTTGACGACTTGGGCGTCGAAAAGGCTGAGTTTTGGTGGCCTTCTTGGTGGTAGGCCCTAAAACCTTCTTCTTGTCCGTGGTCTCTGTAAGGAGAGGATCCAGAAGGTCTCCGAATAGGAGATCGCGTTTCAATGGACCCATGGCCAGTTGCCACTTTTGTCTTACTCCCGCCTGCCAAGGGCGAAGCCATAAGAGTCTCCTGGCCGTTGTTGAGGCCGCTACTGACCTGGCTGCAAATCTGGAAGATTGCAGTGTAGCATCTGCTACATATTGGGCTGCTGCGAAGATCTTATTGAAATCCTGTTGGCCTCGTAGATCATCAGGAGGTATGTGTTGTTGGAGCTGACGAAGCCACAAGAGCATAGCTCTGGAAAAGAAGGATGCTGCTGCAGCACTCTTAATGGCCCAGGTGTCTGCGAAGAAACATCTCTTGAGCATTTGCTCAAGACGCTTGTCTTCTGGACGGAGAACCTCCTCTGCTTCACCAGGCATGGCTGCTGCAGTGTGGAGGGTCTTGACCGGTTCATCAGGTTTTGGGCAGGCGAGGAGCTCTTCATACGAAGGGGAGAGCTTGTATAATTTTTTGTCCTTGGAAGTGGGGTTAAGGCCAGAAGCTGGATGGTCCCACTGCTTAAGCAATCTTTGAACAATTTTGGCATAGGAATTACCTCTTTATCTTCCTGTTCTTCCATGAAGTAAGGTAGATTCTCCTCCGGAGGGTCTGTGGAAGGAGTAGCCTGTTTTTCTTGCCCGGCTAAACCCGTGGATACTCTTGCCTTGAGAAGGAGAGATTTGAAAAGTTGAAAGGGAAAAATGGCAGCCGGGGCTGGAATCTTAATTTGAGATTCCTCATCTTCCGACAGACGTTGAAAAGGGTCATCATCCTCTTCTGCATCCACGTTCTCATTCTCTTCCTGGGAAGAATCCAAATCCTCATTGATTGGAGCTCTGAAGGATGAGAGCGAGCTCACTGGTCGGGAGGAGCGTGGAGGGGGATGAGACGGAGAGGGCACATTGATGGCCGAGAGTTTGGCATCAATGGCCTTAGACAGTGCAGAAAAAATAGATTGAAACTCCGGAGGTAAGGTGGAAATATCAGCAGGAAGAGCAGAAGAATCCCTGAAGGCCTGAGATAGTTCTGGCTGTGAGGAATCTTCCATAATATCTGGCTCCTCTGTACCTAAGCCCCATAGGTTAGGTTGGGGTCTGTTTAGGTTTGGCTCATCCAGAGATAGCACAGAGACGCCAGAGGGAGGCAGGTTAAAAGCCTCTGGATGGTCTGGGTTCATGTGCACTTGGGCCTGCACTTTTAAACGTTTGGCAGATTTTTCATGTATTTTTTGTAGGGCTAGGTCCCTTCTCTTCTCAGCCCTGGTGGACTTGGCCAATGAGTGGGCTCCTGAAGAAGAGGAGGAAGAGGCCTGGGGGATACTAGTAATTTCATCGCCAGTAGGCCTAACCTCTCTGGAACCTTTAGTTGTGCCTCTCTTGGGAAAAGAAGTCATAGTCTGAACAAATTACAGAAGAAAAGACTTGAGCCAAAAAACTGGTGGGAGAAGTCTAAAATAGCTTTCCCAAGAGGAAGGGGACCCTGCTCCTAGGCCCAGGAGCTGCTGCGATTTAATGGCAATCTGGGCGGAACCAGAGTTCGTGTCCTTAAATGCAGCGTGGCAGGCCTCACTAAACTTAATTTAAAGTAACCAAGGCACACTGGTTGGAGGCAAGCCGAGGGAGAACAGGCCTGAGTAACTCACAGCTTACTCCAGGGTCAAGCGGCGGACTGAATAGCACCAGACAGGTAGCCAGAAAGGCGATCCGAAAGGGCCTAATTAATGGGCGTGAGGACCTTCGCGCCCAAAACAAACCACTCCGAGTTTGAATCATGGAGGACAAAACTAAGTCCGGGAGACAATCAACGGAACGTGTGAATGTCTCACACCGCAGGAGGTAAATAGCCCTTTAGAAAACTACAATAGCTTGCCTGAAAAACCTCCGTGCCAAGAGGATTGCATTAATACCAGTCCGGCGGCAGCTGCGAGTAAGCGGAGAGGAAAAAAACCGCGGAAGCCGCGCTGCAGGCTTCTCCCTTAAAAGCCGAGCCTAGTAAGGCTGGCAATAAATTCAGGCAAGCTCTAAGAACGAATGAAGAGAAATCTTACTTTTATTTTGAAGAGAAGCAACGAAGGGAAGGTGTTATGAGAGGAACGAGCTTTTCACAAGACCCGCAGGATGCGGGACTGAGCGAATTCTGGGGAAGGGGCGGATCCAGCAGGCTTTTAAAAGACTAGGCTCAGTCCCATCGGATTGGACAGTGAGCAACCCCACGTGACTGCTGGACCCGCTCTTTTAGTACGGAGAATGGCCTTTTGAAGAAGAGCAGCACAAAGTTGCTGTTCTCAGGAACTCAGAAAACAAATCTACTATATTACTTGCAAGACTATCTTAAATTCTAATTTTGAAAAGTAACTTTTCCCTTGTATCAGAGAAAGCATGCATTTACAAGACAGCCAAAAAAAATTATTAATGGTTTCTGTTAAGTATTTCATTACTTATTTCTATCCTCCACTTATTATTTTTACAAATAACCGATGGTGCCGGACATATCTAACAATCCTATTTTTCCCACAACAATTTTGTGAGGTGAGTTGGGCTGGCCTAAGTTTGCCTGGATGATGATGAGAGACCACAATTCACAGTCTCCTGGTTTTTAGCCTGGTAGCTTAACGATTAATTTTGCTTTAAAAAAATTAATCTGTCCTTCTCTCTTTTTCATTCACATAATAAGAGATGAACTTTTAGATATTACTGGAATGAAATTCTCAGCTGCCCATACCCCTGGTCATGATGGATAGGGCTGTCATCGCTTGACATCTGGTGACTCATAGGTCAATCATCTCTGATTGACATAGTATGTAGTAATATCATGATATCCATATATTAAATATTGGTTGACGGCCCATTATCAATTGCGTACTTTGCCTTGAAACAGAAAATAACATTTCTACATATTCATTCTGATTATTTATTACATACTGATATATTCTAATGTGTTCACAGAGTTACTGCTTATAAGCAATATGGTCCTGAGCTGTCTTTTGCCAATTGGGTCAACAATAGTTGCTGACGTCATCAATCCATCTTGTTTTAGGTCTCTTTCGTGGATATTTTTTTCACGTGGGATCCATTCTATATCTGCCTTGGTCCACCTGCCATCAGTTTTGCTTGCTATGTGAGCAGCACATTTCCGTTTCTATTCTATTACCCTCTTGATGGTATCTTATACTTTTGTTTGTCCTCTAATCCAGGTTTATCTATCTTGTCTTGTAATGCCGAGCATGTATTTTTCCATGGCTCTTTGTGCCACTCTTAGCTTTTTTATTGATTGTGAGATTAGTATGTATGTTTCACAGGTAGCATACAATGATCGAAAACCTTTCTCTTCAGGCATACTGGGAGGTTGATGTTGAAAATTACTTGAAAAATTTTGTTTTTAAAAAAAATCTTGAATTAATTTTCAATTCTTATTTATGCTGGAGATATGTGTTTACACTGTTGCGGGGAAAGAAAAATATGCACAGCATATTGTTTGGATGAACCAAAAAATTGTCCTTGAGTTAGGGAATAGGAAGCCAGAAAGCTGCCCATTTTACAAGGAATTTCAACAAGCAGCAGTGTTGCTTTGTACTGCATCAGAAGTAAATCTAAAATTACAAAATTCACAAGGTTGCTTGCTTCTAAGGAAAAGATTTTCCCCAAAACAATGGTTTTAGATATGTTGTATGTATTACCTATGACAAGTATGCTTTAGGAACTTCATTAATACTTAAATTTCAATGTGCTATATCATTTCTCTCGTCACCACCCAAACCTCTCAGTTTAAATGAACTTTGGAAAGCAAGAATAAGTCAAACAAAAATTAACCATGTAAAAGATAAAGGTCCAAAGGACAAAGTCTCAGATTTTCTATGAACTGCTATCAACAAAATTGTATAACTAATCTCCACCAGGAAAAAGCAAACTTCTATTTCAGTTAAGATACCATAATACAGTACTGTAATAATTTAGAAATCTGTATTTTATTAATACTGTGCAGACTAGCAAGGAAGAAGGCGTGTTATTTTTCCACACACCTCTTTCCACCTTCTCATTCAGATAGTGATATAATCACATTTTATTTAAAGAGATTACATTTTGAAGAGTTTTTCATTCTTTACTTTGATGAGAATAAATTTTACCAACTCTTTTAAAAAAAATTACTTTGCAAACAAATAAAACTATGAGGCCATACATGATAACTAAGGTAAAGAATAAAAACTTTGCAAAATGAAAAACTGAAAATGTATATATAACTGAAAAAAAATAAATTTAAATAACTCCGTAGAAATATTTTCATGGTAACATCTGACTTCCCCTTAAAATATGAGCTTGTGTAATTGATGCTTCATGCATACATACGCAAATTTTGAATATATTTTCATTCTTATTGCAAAATATTGGAGCCAAAAAGGTTGGATTTGACAAATGACAGAATATATATCAAATTTCTCTTAATATATGCATCTCACCCAAAAGTGTCCAATATTTCACTATGTTCTAATCATATTTTCAAGACTAAAGTTTTATGATGCTAAATCCTATGTCTATTATTATAGCCTGCATTAAATATTCTTTGTAGACGTAAGAAAGCACATAGAGCATTTACAGTGCAGCAAACAGATGGAAATGGCCTAATTAAGAAACAGCATAACAAGCTGTTCTCCCATTTATGGTTATAAATTAATATAGTTTATAATATAAAGAAGTATATAAGAAGCATTTATCACTGGAGTTAAATAGCTTCAGACAGTTAACAATAAAAACATAAGCTATCCATTATAATAATAATATAGTAAGATTTATGAATATTATGAATAAAAACTAACTGCAGAGCAGAAATCAGTTAGATAAAATAAACAAAATTACAAAGGTGGATATATTTTAAATTTAGACAATACTAATTCTAAAATATACCACTATAGCAAAAAGAGGTTTTCAATTACAAAAAGGAGGCAAACTAGGCCAAATTAAATGTTCACACAATATTTAACAAATTAAATCAAATAAAATTAAACAATATACAACGTAAAAGCCAGAGAACATGAATTGACAGAGCAAAAGAGGAAGTGGAGAACTCAATTGCTGTTGGAGTAATGTAGAGGTGACACAACCATAGTTTGAATGAGAATGAATACATACATAGTATGTATTGTATTTATGTGGGGTGTGTCACGAATTGGCAAATACGTTACATGAAGGGAAATCACAAATATTAGTTTCAGGGTTGTTATGCTGTCTCTCTATGCATGCAAATTCCTGGCAACTGGCATGTGGGCAATCTCATAAGCCTTGAGGAAGGCAGAAAAATTAGAAAGTGGAGTAAAGAAGATTAGAACGGAACACTATAATATTTTTTTGCCATGTTGCATTTAAGACAATGGGTAAATAATTCAGGATGAAATTTCTTGTTAAAAACCACTGTGAAATCCTAAAACTTGGGAAATGATCAATAGACTGGGTTATCATGGGGATTGGTTCAGAAAATTGAGAGTCATGATCTAGTCAATCAAAGGAGTGCCTCCCTAAAAAAAAACAAGACTGAACCCTGGGGGAATACCTACAGGAAGAGAGAACCTACAATGAAGCAGAATTATTAATGGAAACAAAAATTACTCAAACAAAGAGAAAGCTGTACTAGTGACTCAGCCAGGACAAAAGATTTAGGAGTGTCAAATTGAGTGTTAAGAGAACCAGCACTAATAACAGGTGCTAGGCTTTGGCTATTAGAATATTATTTAACACTTAAGGCAGGGCTGTCTCAATGGAATGACCTGATGAAAATCCTAATTGATGGTGATTACAGACCTCATGACCAGCAATATTAGTTGGGAGATGACAACTCTCTAGAAGAAAAAAAAGGGAGGGACATAAATGGCTAGAACAGTTAGAAGGCTCAAGAGCAATTTTTTCCTTAAAGAAAATCATAAAAGAAAACATTAAAAAGTAGATGAAGTTTCATGTTTAATGTACTGCAGATATTTTACTTTTTTATATATAATGGAAGCAGCTAACAGCACTAGGATTGCAGAGGGATCTAATCATGTTTAAGTAAATAAAAGGGTCAGAAAACCTGGCAATAGGAACAAACAGAAGGCTATTTAAAATAAAAAAGGATAGAGAAAAGGAAAAATAAATAGAGGAAGGAGGAAAAGAAACCTAATAGGCAGGTAGTACAGAGCTAAGATTTACTAGGATAACTTTACTGCCAATTTCTTTTTTGTATGTTCAAATATTCAATTTTTCTAGAGAGAACTTAAATTTATGGTTTTTACCAAGTTTTGCAGTAGAACCCACTTTTTCTTCATAAATAGGAACACCATTATAAGTTTCCATTGCAAGAGTTTAAAGGTAGTGTACTTTATAAGTACCAGTAATATTTTAAAAAGAATGTTCTATTATATATTTCCCAATAAGACATTCTGTTTTTAATAGAATTATAATCAATAACAGCTAATGGAACCTTTTTAAAAAATGAATACAAATAGTCCTCAACTTACAACAGTTCAACTAGTGACTCAGGACCATTTTTCACACAACCACTCCAACATCCCCAGTGTCATGTGATCAACATTCAGCTTGGCAACTAACTCAAATTTATGAAGTTGCAGTGTCAGCGAGTCATGATCACCTTTTGCGACCTTCTGACAAGCAAAATAAATGGGGAAGCCAGATTCACTTAACAACCATGTTTCTAACTTAACAACTAAGTGATTCATTTAACAACTATGGCAAGAAAGATTGCAACTTTACTTAAATTGTGACGATAAATCAAAAATTACCAACAGTTCTAGTAAGCATTCATGTATAAATCTTGGATATTCTTTAACAAGAATGTTAAATCTATTACAGCAGTTCTTACAGAACACTAGTTTTAGACTATTTTTATGGCAAATAAGTTATGTCTTGTTAAGATTTAGAGGTATTCCAAATATATGTTAATACACAACATGTACCTCCTAGTTAGTGAGATGCAGCCAACACTGTATTGGCTTGCAAGGGAATCTCTAGATTAGAAGGCCTAGTTTACACAGAATAGCGTAAATAACCTTGAGATAAAATGGTGGACTTTCACTGCACTTTTTACCTACTGGCCAAAATGTTCCAAACTGGTTGGCACTGTTTTAATCTTTGGCAGATAAGGCTGCATAGGACTACAAGAAGTCTTGTCTAATTTATTAAAAGGTTATTACAAGGAAGTCTCACTTGATCAAAGCCATGATGGCTGATAGAGAACATCATTTTGGGCCTTCATAGTGATGACAGTGACATATGAAACAATTGGAATGAAAAAAGCAGATGGCAAACAGGATGATTTATGAATGAAATTAATAAAGAAAAATAGAGCTGTTTCGCTGAAACCAAGGAAATGGAAAGGATGAACTGTGTTTGAATGAAGGCAGTTGGAACCAATGGAGGCAGGGAAGTGAAAGTGGAAGTTCAATTATGAAGATAAAGGCTAAAATGTATATCAAAATTGTTGTGAGCATATACAGTGTAACAGCAGGAATCCATCAGTTGGTTGTATGTTATACAGGTGAAACTCGAAAAATCAGAATATCATGCAAAAGTTCAGCTATTTCAGCAATGCAACTTAAAAGGTGAAACGTAATATATGAGAGAGACTCATTACATGCAAGGAAGATAGTTCAAGCCATGATTTGTCAGGTCATGAAAGGCCCAAATCCACCATCTCAGAAAATTAGAATATTACACGCAATCAATAAAACAAGGATTGTACATAAACAATATCGGACCTCTCATGCATATTATTCAGAACTTGGTTTGGGCCCCTTCTACATCAATTATTGCCTCAATGCGGCGTGGCATGGAAGCTGTCAGCCTGTGGCACTGCTGAGTCATTATGGAAGACCAGGATTTATTTATTATTTATTTATTGATTGATTGATTTGTATGCCGCCCCTCTCCGTGGACTCGGGGCGGCTAACAACAGTGACAAAACAGAATGTAAAAATCCAATACTAAAACAGCTAAAAACCCTTGTTATAAAACCAATCATACATACAAGCATACCATACATAAATTGTAGAAGCCTAGGGGGAAAGATTATCTTAGTTCCCCCATGCCTGACGGCACAGGTGGGTTTGGAGGATGCTTCAATAGCAGCCTTCAGCTCTTCTGCATTGTTCAGTCTCATGTCTCTCATCTTTCTTTTGGACCAACAGACCTCTCTTGCACAGTGGACCAATACCAGCAGATGACATGGCTCCCCAAATCAACACAGGCTATGG
The DNA here is from genome assembly GCF_031021105.1 of Erythrolamprus reginae. NCBI lineage: Eukaryota > Metazoa > Chordata > Lepidosauria > Squamata > Dipsadidae > Erythrolamprus > Erythrolamprus reginae. The sequence goes on along the minus strand of NC_091950.1, from coordinate 87,822,172 downwards.
AAACTTCGAACTAGACTTCAAGCATCTCACTGTGTGTGCCTTTCCATTTCCCCAATACTCTGGGTCCTTGGTTTCCAAATGAGATGAAAGATTTCCACAGTCTGTGTTGATTTGGGGAACCATGTCATCTGCTGGTGTTGGCCCCCTGTGCTTCATTAAGTCCAGGGTCAATGCAGCCATCTACCAGGAGATTTTGGAGCACTTCATGCTGCCTTCTGCAGCTCAGCTTTATGAGGATGTTTACTTCAATTTTCCAGCAGGACTTGGCATCTGCCCACACTTCCAAAAGCACCAAAACCTGGTACAATGACCATGGGATTACTGTGCTTGATTGGCCAGCAAACTCACCTCACCTGAACCCCATAAAGGATCTATGTGGCATTGCCAAGAGAAAGATGAGAGACATGAGACTGAATAGTGCAGAAGGACTGAAGGCCGCTATTGAAGCATCCTGATGTTCCATAACACCTCAGTAGTGCCACAGGCTGATAGCTTCCATGCCATGCCACATTGAGGCAGTAATTGCTGCAGGAGAGGCCCAAACCAATTCTGAGTACATATGCATGCTTAAACTTTTCAGAGGTCCAATATTGTTTTATTAATCCTTGTTTTATTGATCACATGTTATAGTCAAATTTTCTGAGATGGAGGATTTGGGTTTTCATGAGCTATACTCCTATAATCATCTCAATTATGACAACTCATGGCTTGAACTAATTTGCCTTGCATGTAATGAATTTCTCTCATATATTACCTTTCACCTTTTAAGTAGTGTTACTTAAATAAATGAACTTTTACACAATATTCTAATTTTTTGAGTTTTACCTGTATGCTAATGAAGGAATCAGATATGTGTATTAAGAAAAAATGGTCCACACTTGAATGATTGTGATCTGGAGAAAATAATCTTCTAAATAACATAAAAGAGAATAACAACAGCAGCAATAACACATACATTTTCACAGAGTGAGCCTTGAAATTTATTTATTTATTCATTTATTTATTGGATTTGTATGCCGCCCCTCTCTGAAGACTCGGGGCGGCTAACAGCAATAATAAGACAGCATATAATAATAATCCAATACTAAAAACAATTAAAAACCCATTATAATAAAAACCAAACAGACATACAGACATACCATGCATAAAATTGTAACGGCCTAGGGGGAAAGAGTATCTCAGTTCCCCCATGCCTGGCGGCAGAGGTGGGTTTTAAGTAGCTTACAAAAGGCAAGGAGGGTGGGGGCAATTCTAATCTCTGGGGGGAGTTGGTTCCAGAGGGCTGGGGCCGCCACAGAGAAGGCTCTTCCCCCGTGTCCCGCCAAGCGGCATTGTTTAGTTGACGGGACCCGGAGAAGACCCACTCTGTGGGGAAAAGTGTGGGGTTAACACTAATTAGAATTTATTTATGATTTATATAGCTATTCACATTACTAATGAGACTGCAGGTGGCTAACAAAAGTTCAAACTATAAATTATATATATATATTTTAATTCAATAAGGGCTCAGTTATTCACCCAACTCTATATCCAGTAAAACAGCAAGTCTTCAGGGCTTTCAAAATGATAAGCAAAGCTGAGGCCAATCTCAGGTGTTATGGTATTTCAGAGCTACAGAATAGGCAGAGTTTTTTTAATGGGTCCCATATAATGACAATCCCGAATTGTCAGGTCGTGGAACAGAGATACTGATGCAGAAAATCAAATTTGATAGAATAAAAATGGTGTGGAAATGGGTGAAAAGGTTACACAAGAAGTACTAATGTAATAATGGAGATAGAAAGATAATATGTAATATACAGGTGGAGTTTGGTATAGTGGTTAAGGCATCAGTAGAGAAACAAGAGACTCTGAGTTCTAGTCCCATCTTAGGCACAAAACCAGCTGGGTGGCCTTTGCCATCATTTTCTCTCAGCCCTAGGAAGAAGGTAATGGTATACTATTACCAAAAATGTTGCCAAGAAAACTCGGCAAGGGACTTGTCCTGGCAGTCCTCAGAAACCAAGACTGACTTGAAGTCACAAAGCTCTAGCTTTAATATACAGTAGAATAGGGGATGGTGTTGCACAAAATCAATGTTTGTCAAACAAAGTGGAAAGTGGCAAAGATTTTGCCACTTTCCAATATGGAACTGTGAAATATATGCATAAGGAAAAACATAAACGTTGGATGAACTAGGAATGGGAGTATTTAAGGAGTGTGCAGCCAAGCATGAACATGTAAATAAAAATGAATGGGTAATGAATGAATATGGAGTAATAAAAAAAATGTGGGTGTGAAGCACAAAAGAAGAATACGGATGTGATTTGTCACAGAAGAAATAAGAGCTGGATCTCACAAGAAATATATGAAGGAAGAGTCAATAGATTAAAAGGAAGAGAAAGACAGATAAACTTTTGACTGGATGAAGTAACTGAAACCCTAAAAACCAGACAGGCAACACATGAAGTGCAATACACCATAGATATGGAGGATAGAACATTTTCCATACAGGAGTGTTGCTATGAACTAGATTCAGCAGTATTTCCTTTTATTTTATATCTTAATATCTTTGGCTTACTGTTTCTTACTCCTTTTCTGTACTTCAGATAATGTCTTTTACCCTCAAAGGAATAGCAAGATGGATTTATGTGCATGAATGTGTGTTTGTGTTACTTCTTAAGACACAACAGAATTAATTTATTAGAAAACTAAAATTTTCAGTGCCAATGTTTTTCCTAAAATTTTAACAATGCATTGGAAGTGCATGTTATTCAGTTGCCAGGTTTTTACAATATTTTCTAAGTGGAGATTTCAATAAATGTAATAAATACAATACATTAATTCAATATAACAGATTCCTCATAAATATTTCAGTTCAGCTATTTTTGGTTCCCAGAAATTTTTGAATATTTATACAATACATAAAACTAAATAAAACATGAACTAAATGTTAATGCATCCCATATCAAAAAGCAAGTCAGAAAAAAATACTATTGCTCCTTCCTATTCATCAAGCATTTTATAATTTCAGAGACGAAATAAAAAAATTGTTAGACAGATTAAAAATCAAAGTTCTATACACGTGGGAAATTATTTTATTGTCTTTCATTAAGCAACTCCTTAATGCTACATCAATTAAGGTTGTATTTCTACACATGCATTTTTGATAGTTAAGCCTTATTAAACTCAATGGAATTTACATCTGAACAAATATTACAGGATAAATTTATAAGCATATCTGTTCTTCAAAAGGCATATATATATCAAGTGTCACTATGAAGCATATAGTAACATATTGCCAGGCAAAATTCCTATAAAAATACAAAATAGCAAATATGCAATTGCTTTACCAGGAAAAGCTTACCCCCACAGAATTTTACAAAGCTAAAGGCTCAGGGAAACAAATTAAGGCTCAACTATTTGAAGATAAAGGACAGAATTAATTGTTTCTGGGAATGCGGCTGTCTGCAACCTTTTTGCAGAAAGAAAATGACCAAATGATTTTCCACAGAACTTCCAACTTTCCAAGAAAAACACAAACAACAAGAACCCAGTGATAGTTCAATAAATTCTTGGCTGGCAAAGTTTAAGTTCAACATATTTGCTAAAATCATAAGAACCATTTATTTAGAAGTGTAAAGAATTATTTATTCATCCACAATGCACAGAAAGTTTGATCCATCCAAACAATAAAAATGATGTCCCAACAGGAAAGTAGATATCCTGTCTAGGACTTACTTTTGCCATAAAGTACAAATTTCATTCATGTGTAGTCTTAACTAAATGGGAATTAAAAGCATAGCACGACTAAAATCTTAGATCACTTTCTTCTTGCTGAATAGGACCCATAGACTCCTCATTCACTTAGCAAGATCCTCTCTTCCAAAATCCAAGTTACCATACCACCCCCACCTCTGTTCTTAGATTTGACTGAGTCCTTGTAGACTCACCATAATTCCTAAGGAAAGAATCTCTTCTCTCTAATCATCAGCTAATAAAAAGTAAGATTTTCCCTGGTATTCAAGGATTTAAAAGTACTTCCACCAACTGTTTTAGAAACATACTGTATATGGGACCACTTTTTTCACTGAGAGGGACATACAGTAGAAACTTGTATGCTTGTGTGTGGGGTGACACCAAATGGCAAGTACATGCACATATATGAAAATAAGCTTTTGATGAGATGCATGTTCACTATCATGCCCTGTTGAGTCTTAGGAACTGGCCATGCTTACTGTATGATATTTACCACCCCAGTTGGATATGTCAATTAAGAGTCAATTAAGTCTTTGAACTGAAATAGGATTTATATTCTTAGAAAAAGCAGAACTTTTCCTATTTCAGGCTTATTTTCTGGCTTTGTTATTCAGTCTAGATTCAGCAAGGACTTTGCAGATCCTGAAACTTCAATATGTCATAGGCATGACCATAAAATGATTATTACTGCTTAGTGGTTTGCATGACATTTTTGAAGTGTCTTCTATTCCCATTCAATAAATATCTTTTGTGTGTTTAGCCAGCAGGACATGTATTCAAGTAACAGACAAAAAAGCTGCCCTCCCAAAAAATGATTAAGGAAAGTCCATATCCAAGGAACAATTTCCTTAAAATGGTGAACTATCCCACAGCAGCCAAATGAAACCACTCTCTACTTATTTTTAAAGCAAACAAAAAAAGCAATACCAATTGTGTAAATCAGGGGTCCCCAACCGCCGGTCCGCGGACCAGTACCGGGCCACAAGGCATGTTGCACCGGTCCGCGGAGTCAGCAGCTACTGTGGAGCCGGCGAGTGCCAAGCTGTTTCCTGTCTCTTTCCCCTCACGTTCACTTGGGACCGCCATTTGCCTCGGGATGAGAAAACCTTTGCTTGCTTGCTTTCTTCCTTTCCTGTCTTTCTTCTCTCGTCGAAAGTGGTCTATTTCCTCCTTGCGAAGCCCTTGCAAAGCCCTCGCTCTGCCTGCAGCTCAAACGAAAAGGCTTTGGCATTGTGCAGCTCTTTTTTTGCTAGGCTCCCCCACCCTATTCCCGGGGTCCTGGGTGGGAGCGAAGCCAGGGGTGTGTGTGTGACCATGAAACCCCCACCACCAGCTCTGGTAATTTTCTTTTGGAAGGATTCCTTGCTGCAAGAAAATTACCAGACCTGGCAGTGGTGGGCGCTCCAAGCAGGCAGCGATCGCAAAGGAAGATGACTGTGTCCGTGGAGGCACCTCCCCCTGCTCTGGGATTCCTTGCTGCAATCCCAGCCGGAATGGGGGGGGTGTCCTCTGGAACTGCTGAAAGGCAAACGGCGGTCCAGAGTGAACAGGAGGGGAAAGAGACAGGAAACCGCCCCCTCCTACCCTTCCTCCCTCTGTCACCTCAACTCCCCCGCAAAATTAAAAAGGGGGGGAGAGAGATAATGGAACGATAAGCTAAACCCCCTTTCCGCCCCCACCGGGCCATAGAAAAATTGTCTTGCTGAAACTGGTCCCTGGTGGAAAAAAGGTTGGGGACCACTGGTGTAAATGATGTAATGTTGCCTCATGAGTGCACTGATGCTCAAAAGTGCTACAATATGTATGCCAGCATTTTCACACAAATAATATTTATTCTTAAATGACTTTGTTTTAAATATAATTCTATTAAAGAACTTTAACAAGATAAAATAATGCAAATGTTAGGAAATAAAGAAACTAAAGATTCATGAATAAAAAATAGAAATGGAAGAGAAAGAAATACAATTATAAAGAAGTAGCTTCAATTTTTTGAAGCCATTATAAATGGGGTTCCTTTCTAATTTTAAGGCACATGACCACTAATATGCCACCCTTCTCCAAGGACTCAGGGCAGCTCACAACATATATAAAACACAAAGATACAAAAAACCAGTTCGAAAGTCCAATATTTAAAGGCAATCTCAGAACCCCTAATTTAAATCATGTAACCCTATTCATTCACACCAGTTATACTAGAGGCCGGGGTTAAAGTTCAGCAGCCCCAGGCCTGCCGGCAAAGTTAAGTTTTTAAGGCCTTCTGGAAGGCCAGGAGAGTATGGGGTGGTACAAATCTCTGGAGATAATTGGTTCCAAAGGGCTGGAGCCGCCACAGAGAAGGCTCTTCCCCTAGGTCCCACCAGATGACATTGCCTGGCTGATGAGACCTGGAGAAGGTCAACTCTATAGGACCTCACTGGGATACAAAAGACCTGATTTCATAGTCCTGATTTTTTCCTTGCTTTTTAACAAAAGTCCATTATTTCAGTGAGTTTCACAAATGCTAAATTGACTACTTTAAAAAGAAGCTTACAGGCCAAAGATTATTTAGCACTAAAACTTTTTCTGATTTAATACTACTGTTAGCGACATTATACACTTAACTCAAAACTGTAAACCAGGGCTTCCTAATTTTTTTCTCCTTCATTACTCAAAACTGCTTATTAGAAATTCCTTTTTACCCAATGTAGATAAAACAGATTAAGTCAACTGAGATGTCCCTATTGTGATTAAATAATGGGTTCAACTTTCATGTTCAGAGAAAAACCACTTTTACCAATTTGGGATAATTTACCCAGGGTTTAGGAAGAAATGCTGTAAACTGTTACTGAGCTATTGTAACCACCTGATTCCACAATTACTTCAACATTACAGTAATCTCTTTCACTTACTCATATTGCAATACTTTGGCCTCTCTCTCATGCTTTATGTCATCTTTTCTCAGTTGGGGGAAATGAAACAAGGCAGAATAGTTTAGCACTGAAAGCATTTCAACATATTAGTGTCAACAAAAGCAACAGTCTTTCTCTCTAATGGTGTCTTGATATCAATACATATACCATTATTTCTGAACTTCTATTCTTGTTTAACAAAGTATATTAGAGTTTGAAGTTGCTGGGATTATATTATATTGTATTATAATGACATCTTACCTTTTCCTATTGCCTCAAGGCAGCTGACATAGTCTCCCTTTATTCCATAATCTCTCTTTAAAATAAGTTGCAAGAATGACTTGTCTGTCACCCATTCAAACCATGGTGAAATGAAGATTCGACCACTGTACCACTTCTTCACTATTGTATTCTGTTTACTGTCTGGGGAATATGGCTTTTTCCCCTACATAATACATTGTTGAAATGTTCTACATCTTTACATGTTCAGATGGAATATCATTAGAACAAGCATCAAATCATAAAAGGGTCCATAAGATGTATGTCTCAGATCCATACTTCTGCACCATGACAGAACTGAAAAGAACTAGACCTTTTAGTTTAATCTATAGAAATACAAATGGTTTACAATTTGATAGTGATGGAGATTTAAAGTCATTCCCTCAGATGCATGTTCTTGTGCTATCACATTTTTCAAACAGATCAGATCCAAGATTTAACAAATATTTATAGCTGGCCTAAGACAACTGTGTCTGTTCTACTCATTGAGTCACTTTCTGCACCCTCTTCTTTTACCTTTATCCTACTTTTCCATCAGTTTGCTTTAAATCGCTCTCTTCTAGCCCTTATGGTTTCCTGCTCCCAAAATGTGCTTCTTTGCTGCATGGAGACTACTGTTCTGCATCCATAGGTAAACTGGAAACCCCTTCAATAAAGACTGCTAAAGTGCCGAGTCTTCAGAGAGGGGCGGCATACAAATCTAATAAATAATAATAATAATAATAATAATAATAATAATAATAATAATAATAATAATAAAGGAAAGGATTTACCAAATATCTTTAAGAATCTTTCTAAAAGGACCCAGAAAGATGCACTATATTACTTTAAATCTGCTGGCCACTTAACACTGAAGATGCTGAAGTGACAGATCACTTCTCTCTTTTTAGGATCAGCCATTAACAGTAAAGAAAAAACTATACAAGAAATACACTACAAATTAGCACTTAGTAGAGCAGGCATGAAGGTGGAAAACACATCCAGATGCTGTGACATATCTATACCTACAAAGTTCAGAATTGGGCAAGCAATTTTATTACCTGTATCTCTCTGTGGAAGTAAAAATTGACTTTGAAGAAGCAGGACAGGAAGAGCATTGGCACTTTTGAGCAATAGTGTTTGAAAAGGCTCTTGAGAAGAAAACAAACAAATCATGGAACAAATCCAGAGTTCTTAACTAAGCTACAAACAAACAGGTTCAAATTATAATAATTTGATCATATTATGTGAGGATTTAGCTCTCCTGAGAAATACATAATGCTGGAAAAAGTGGAAGGGAAGAAAAGATAACAGGCAAAGTGATGGATTCAGTTTCATGGATGCATAGTTGGAAGACCTCAAGGACCAAAATCATCATGGACAAAATCTAAGTGGTCTCTAAGAGTCCACTTGATGGCACAAAGTCTATTTACCTGCCTACCACTGTATATAGCATGCAAGGTTAGAAATGTACCCATTCTCCCAACTGCTCTTTATACTGTTTCTGTCAGCCAAAATAAGATAACAAAATATTTTCTCATCATGACAAAGGTGATACAATAACCTGCGCTTGCTGCCCTTTGCATTTCAGATGACCATTTTCCTTGGCCATATAAGCCCAAATCATTGGAAGTGAGAAAAAAAATGTTAGCAATGTGACTTTTTATACTATATTTTTACAATACTAAGCAATTAAGAAAAGAATTTAAAGGGAAAGGGAAACAAAGCTGAGCGAGGAATGTATAGCTCTTCTTGCTACTGTCCTTTTCCTTATTTCCAGTACTTTTGGCCCTCCATTTCTAATGTACACACTGGTAACCAGGATGAAAAATAACAGTGTTCATTATAATCCCTTATCCAGCATTTCCCTTTATACAAGGCAAGAAAAAGATTTTGAAACAGAGGCAAGCAAAGATAGCAATGGAGGCAAACACAGCCCCTCTACACAGGATGCAGCAACCACTCTTTATATCTTATCTAAATCCAATATTATTTTTATGAATAAACATTTGGATTGCCCAGTAATACTTCTACTAGTCCGGAACTGACAATTGCCTATTTGAAAATAAACTAGAGCCAAGAACATTTTCCAAGTTGCTCTGGATTTAATTAAAATATTTTCAGTACTTCCAATCTTAGAGCTCCTAAGTAAAAAGTTGAGCAACTCCATGTAAAACTTTAGACACAACACTTTTGACAGATTGATATATGTACCAGCAATTCTTCAACTATGTTTCTTTAGTTTAAATGAAACATAAGACTATGAAATAAGGTCCACAATCTAACAGCTCTCAAGTTTTAGATGTACAGTATTAAGTGGTGTACTATTATTCATCTATCTAGTTCTAGGCTAATCATTTGTTTGATAATCTGTGATGACTAAGAACCACCAGCCGGAAGAAAAAATGCTGGTTTTTTATAATATTTCAAACTTTGGCTTTTGGCACTAATGTTCCAGACAACAATGTTTGAGCACAACATAGAACATAGATCTAAGAGTGAGTTAATTCAGTAAATAAACATGTAGGAAAATGCAAGGCATCACAGTAAGATTTATTTTCCTTATCACTGTGTACTTTTCACCAAAGAATATAATAAATTCTTGACTGAAAACAGCTGTTTTAGTGTAAAAAAATTCATTATCCTACATGTTAAAACTCTACTGTAAATTTTTTTTGCATATTGTATAATTGCATAAATCATTGTAAGAACAATGGTTTAATTCTTCCTCCACATGTATACAGAAATCTTTAGTAATAAACAAATATTATAAACTGAAAGAATGAACAATTTATGTTTATAATATGTTGATCATGATGTCATTTGGTATTTCCTTAAGGTCTGAAAGAATAAGATTTCTACAATCCAATTGAAAATGATAACCATCATTGCTGTTTTTCTGTGTCAGGGATAAAATATCAGATATCATGATAGGCTTTGTTAGGCCTTTTAACAAGAATTAAGAGAAGAATTAAAAAAGGCGAAATTATGCCTTTTCATTATCTTTTGTGGCAGATAGTAACTATAAACAGATGCCACTGTTATACAACTGTATAAACACTGCTTCCTCTCCTGTGCTCAAGACTGCATATACACAGTGTGGGAACTTTAAAATGTTTAAGATATTTTCCAACACACTGAAACAAGACAGCAAATCCCTGCAAATGCATCACACTGGAAAAAGCTGAATGAAGAAGAAAGGAAGAGCACGGCAATCCACACACAAAGCAAAACATATTCTACTTTTTTTTACAGATTTATAAAACATTAAGCTACATAAATCTTTTGGATTAAGGAGGTCTGGATGAAAACTGCTGTGAGAGAAGGAAACAATGGATTTTTCACAAAGGGAAGGCCCTTCAAAATATTAAAAAGTAAAATTCATTTAAAGAGGGAGTGGGATGAACTTTCACTTTTTCCTATTCTTGCAGCTCACCAAAGTGGCAAGGATTTTGTTATTGCCACTACGTGAGAAGTGAGAAAACGGGCAACAGTGCACATAAAATCCTGTACCTATAGTGAGCTTGCATTATTTTTGGACCAATCCTTTCCTTTTCTCAATCCTTGCCTCCCAGAGAGTCCCTAGGCATAAAAACAGAATAAATAAAAATAAAACACTAGGAAATGTGCATTTTTCTCCTCCTTGAAGGCCAGAACGGGTCCCAGGGTTGAAATCAACCCCAGACGTTTCAAAGTTTAACCTCACTGACTCGGAACCCCCCCCCCCCCACACACACACACACACATACACACACAACTCACCAAATCTGTTTTTTTTCTCAGGAAACCCAGGAGGAGTAAAAGAACAAGAAATTAGGGGCAATTTCCTTTCCTTCCTGGACTCCCGGTGCCAGAGCCTCCCTTTGGCCCGCGAAGCGAGAAGGTTCGGCAAAAGGATTCCTTCCCCACAAACAAGAAATACAGTACAGCGAAGGCAGCCCGGAGAGAGAGGAAGCCAACCGGCAGCATTCCTCCCGAAACCCAAGCAGCCCAAGCCGAGGCCTAAAGCCGAGAAGGCAGGGCAGCCACGGGCGCTCCCACGAGCCCCCCTCCCCCTTCCATGAGGGGTGACAATTCCTGGTCCCGAGCTCGGCCTGGGATGCTGAGGCTATTCAGTCCTCGACTTACGACCTCACCAGGAACGCAAAGTCCTGTCTAAGAGCGGCGTTCTCCCCTCGCCCTCTCCGGCTTCCCGCGCCCCTTCCCCTTCTTCGCCGCCGCCTCGCCCGCTGCTTAACCCCTTTGCGGGGGAGAAAAGCCTCCCGAGCCTCCGCCACCCACCCACCCCGGTCCCTCCAGGCTGGTTACAAGCCCCCCCCCCTCACCTCTCCGCTCCCCACCCCCCGCCCGGAGACATTCCTCCCTCGCCCCTTCCACCTTTCCTGCCCGCCCGGCTCTCGCTCTCCCCTCCGCAGACTCCTCACCTCGGCGCTTCGGGGGCCAAAAGCCCCAAACCCCGGCGGCTCTACACACTCCGGGCCTTTCGGCGCAGGTCTTTCTCGCCGCTCTCTCCCGCCGAAGAGGAACGAAGCTCGCGCCGGGTCTTCGGAAGCTCCTTCCGTCCCTCCCTCCCTCGGCGCGAGCCCCACCCAGCCAGTTTCCCCCGGGCCGGCCGCTCAGTCTCACCTGCTACCGCCTCCTCCTCCTCCTCCTCCTCCCTTCGGCTTCTGCTTTAAGCCGCCAAGCTTGTCTCCCTCTCCCTAACAACAGCTCCCACCTCCTCAACTACTCTCTTCTTCCTCCCTCCCACCTCCCACTTCCCCTGTTCGAGCTTTCCCCACCACCCCCGACTCAATTCGCTGACTCCGGCGAGAAGTAATTGGCGCGCGTTCACGCCCATCAAAAACTCGCCCCACCTTTTCGTTTCCCCTCAGCGTTGGGGTTCCCGTTGTGGGGTGTTTTTTTTTTTTTTGCTGCCCCCACCGCTTCGCCCACACCTTTGTTTTATTGGTTCGGGCTATTGGAAGTGCGCGGCTGCAATAGGTCAGCGGAGGTGCCATCATGGGTGATATCTCCGCCTCCCAATTCCGGAACCACTATAAAGAGACGCGCTCTGGTGGTTTGGTTGCACAGAACGGAGGGGATGTGGTCGGCGGAGCAATACCTGCTCTCAGTACAGTATTGCTTCCCCCCCCCCCCCCGCTTACCCAGGAAGGAAAGGAGAAATTCCTATTTGTCAATTAAGCACCAAACCACCAGAGTCCAAAACAACGCACGGAGTCCCAGAGCGTTTCTAGTAGCCAGTTGACACTTTAATATTGTAAGGAAAAATATCCCTGCTTCATCCCTTCATGTTTTCCTTAAAAGTGATCCTTGAAACCTATTAAAACACTGTCTTTCCTCCATTCTGTTTCTCCACTCACATAAACCAACGGAAGTCATATATAAATTAAATTAAATCAATAATCTTACACGTTTTCTCTGATAGCTGGATTTTGAGCAACACCCACCCATCCCCTTCATGATGTTAACGTCACTCTTCTATTTTATTCACAATATACAGCTTCTGTTATATTGGTGGAAATGATGATGGGTATAAAAGAACAGGCAATTAGTTTGAATTTATCAAAATTGACAAAAAGCGGAATGTGGAGAATTATGTTCTCGCCCTGTTTGTAATTTTGAGTTTCCCCCTCCACCAACCCAAGATTCTGATAATTTGGTATTACAAATTTGTTTGGTGCTGTGGGGGAAAGATTCTGCTTTTTAATGCATCGATATTTTATCGATATTCCCCTAATTTTATTTATTTAGAGCAAACTACAATGTTTCTATGGACCCATAATCCTTAGTGCCAAAATTTATATACTATGTTCTATAGATTTACATCAAAAGTGTATTTAAAACTGACCAAAAACACAAGAATTCCAGAGCTTTTGTATTTTAGAAAGGGCTGTGGCTATATTTTGTATGCATTTTGTTCACCTAACTTATTTAGATACTTATTTCCCACTTACTTTGGAAATCTCTCTGGAAGACTGGCTGAAGGATGTGGTAAAAAGATTACACTTTCATTAGATTTAGAGTTGCCTGAAGATAACAATCACTTCTGATATTGTAACCAATTGTAAGCAGTTTCAGCACTATTTATTGGAAAATTCTTGGTGTGGAATGCTTAATGCGACTAGATTTCACCGCTGCATTAACGGAATGTTCCAGGTCAAAAAATATATACAGTTATCCTTCCCTCTGTGGGTTCAAGTTGAAGCGGTTGATGTGATGTGCTGGTGTCTGGAAGCTGTAAGGGTCTGGATGGGAACCAACCTGCTCAAGCTCAACTCAGACAAGACTGAGTGGCTCTGGGCATTATCTCTGAAGGACCACCCCATCTGCCCATCCATTGTTCTTGGGGGAGGGAACTGTGACCCCCTCACACAGGGTCTGCAACTTGGGTGTCCTCCGGGATCCACAGCTGAGCCTTGATTACCATCTCTCAGCTGTGGCCAGGGGGACCTTTGCCCAGATTCTCCTAATTTACCAGTTGCGGCCCTATTTGGACCAGGAGGTGTGTGCAGTCACTCAGGCCCTCATCACCTCCCATCTTGATTATTGCAATGCGCTCTGCATTGAGCTACCTTTGAAGAATGTTTGGAGACTGCAGATAGTCCAGAATGCAGTGTGCGAGCCGTCATGGCTGGACCTTGGTACACCCATATAACACCAATGCGCCGCATGCAGCACTGGCTAATGATTAGTCTCTGGTCACAATTCAAGGTGTTTATTATTACCTATAAAGCACTACATGGCTTAGGACCAGCCTATTTATGGAACCATCTCCTACCACAGTGTTTCCCAACCGGTGTGCCGTGGCACACTGGTGTGCCGCAAGGCATGGTCAAGTGTGCCGTGAAGAAAGAAGCTCAGCTTCTGGTCTCACAACTTTTTGCGAAGAGCAAAAAGTTGTGAGACCGGAAGCTGAGCTTCCTTCTTTCCGCCTTCCAAGTTTTCCAGCAGCTGCAGCTCCCCACCCGGCTGGAGTTTCCCTGGTGGCAGCAGCAGGTGAGCTTTGGGGCCCGGTGGAAGGGCAGCGGCAACAGGAGGGCGGCGTGCAGTGGGAGGGTGATGGCGGCAGCAGCAGGCAGTAGCTGTGGGGCGGCGGCAGGGTGGTCAGTTGTGAGGCGGAGCTACGGAACAGAGGCACCGATGGCAGCGGCTGGACATGCTGGCATTGCGTGGCTGGCACTTGCCTGCTGGCTGGGCCGGGACGGAGACTCCAGCCCCACGTCCATGCCCAGTGCAACGCCAGCATGTACGGCGTCTAGCAATACGTCTAGCCACCGCCAATGCAGGTTGGCGGGACCACGGAGGAGGGCCTTCTCTGTGGCTGCCCCGGCTCTATGGAACCAACTCCCCCACGATGTCTGTACTGCTCCCACCCTACTGGCCTTCCAGAAAGCTGCGAAGACCTGGCTTTGCCAGCAGGCCTGGGGGGCATGAATATTAACAGCTGCCATGGCCAAAATAGGTTGATTAGTATGTGTGTCGTTTGATAGGATTGTCTGGTGGGTTTTATAATAGTTTTATAATGGGATTTTTATAATTTAGTATTTATTTGACTTCTTACTATTGTGGTTGCATTGTACACTGCTCAAAAAAATAAAGGGAACACTCAAAACATCCTAGATCTGAATGAATGAAATATTCTCATCGAATACTTTGTTCTGTACAAAGTTGAATGTGCTGGCAACAAAATGAAATTGATTGTCAATCAGTGTTGCTTCCTAAGTGGGCAATTTGATTTCACAGAAGTTATATTCTGTTGTTTAAGTGTTCCCTTTACTTTTTTTGAGCAGTGTATTTTATTCTGTTGTAAGCCTGTTGTAAGGAATTGGGAGACATAGAAGTCTAAATAAATAAATAAATCATCTAGCCTGTGGTTCTTCAACTATTACAACTTATGAAACTCGGTTTACATCTTGATGCGTGTCCAACTAAGCAATGCTGTCAAGGAGATAAATAGCTCAGGATCAGCCCTAGCAAGACTGACTGGCTTTGGATTATTGATTGTCCCGGTGTTGAAAACTTCCATCTTTGATCCTGAACAGCGTGGCACTACGTCACTCAAAACTGGTGTGTAATCAGGAGTCTTCCTGGACTTTCAGCTCCTGATCAGAGAACAGCTGGCATCAGTGGCCAGAAAGACCTTTGCACACCTGCAGCTTGTGTGCCAGGCAAACCCATTCCTGAATCAGGGGACCCTCTCATTATTTTTCATGTCTTGATCTTTTCATGGATGGACTGTTGCAATGTGCTGTACATGGGGCTACCCTTGAAGATAACTCTGGAGCTACAGCAGACTACTGAGTGCAGCAGCATAGGGAGTAATAGGCATCTGCAGTGGGTCTAACTCATCCCTTCCCATTTGATCCTCTCCAATGGGGTAGGATTATAATTCCGAGATTTCCCAATAAGTACAAACCTACTGCCTAGGAATCATGGGAATTAGGAGCAAAAAGTTGTCTGAAGGGCACCAGGAGGGCAAAAGGAGAAAGTTTCTGGCTTTAAGAGATCATATTCTTCTGATTTCCATATTAAACTATTGTTTAAAGTTTTCCTCTGAAGATTTTTGAAAACTGCAAATATTACCTGTGACATTGTGAACTGGAACTCAGCAATATATGATCACCTCCATCTTGCTAAAATTATTGGCTTCCAAATTAATTTAGTTTAAATTACTAAGTCTTCAAAACAGTGCAGTATTTCTGAAGGATTCCCACTTGTTGCCATCTGTGCTTGCCTATAAACTAAGATATTCACTCAGCTTCACTTGCCCTGCATAAGGTCCCTGCTACGCTGTTCCTGTCTCGATGTTTTCATTTTTCCTATTGACATTGTGGTCAACTTATTTGATTTTGTTTATCTCGGTATGCTTTTTAAAAGACTGCTTTTATACAGTATTGCAATAATTTGGTCAGTTTGTGTTAACAAGAAATCTAAATAGCTGCCTAGTCGTAAATAATTTCTACTAGATATTGTTGAGAGCTTTGAATGAATATATACCCCTAAACCTCTTTGGGTGACATTCCTTGTATATCCAGGTGAACTGATAAGAGTCTGAAAGGGCCTTCTCTGTGGCTGCCCCGGCCATATGTAACCAACTACCCTCCGATGTCCGTATTGCTCCCACCCTACTGGCCTTCTGAAAGGCAGGAAGACCTGGCTTTGCCGGCAGGCCTGGGAGTCATGAGTGTTACATCCAGGGGTGGGCTGCTGCCTGGATGGGGGGGAAACGCAGTGGGGTAGCGAAAATGGAGCTCCACCCCAGAGCACCCAATTTGCACTGAAAGATGTTGAAAGAAAATGCAGGGCGTCCTACATAAGCCACGCCCACAGTGTGGTAGTAAAAATTTTGTTAGCCCTTCACTGGTTACATCTATTCACGGACAAACTGTGACTGATTGGTATGTATGTGTGTCTGATTGGACAGTTTGTCAAGGATTTTTATTGTTAGTATAATAGGGTTTTTATTGTTTTTACTATTTTTATTTGACTTTTTAAACACTGAATTGTAATACTTATTGTTGTAAACTGCCCTGAGTCCCTTGGGATTGGGCAGCATAGAATGAATGAATGGAGGGAGGGAGGGATGAAGAAAGAAATCAAGAAATCAAGAAATTTCTGCTTTGGGAGATTCTACAAAATCACAGTGCTGAACAAGTTGGGTTGCTGCTCCATCTCCTTATAAGGCATCTCAGTTTGGACAAGTAGCCTGTATTCTTTAGAGATCAAAGTATATTGGAAGAAGAGATTATATAATGAGTAGAGAAATTGTACCTGCCTTCTTACTTTCTCTATAATGAAGTTATTAGAAGCACTGAAACACCCCACTGGACTTTTTCTTCTGGCAATAAAATTACTTAGTACATTATGTTGTCGTGAACTTTGCTCTCAATATAGGATAAGTGCAAGCAAGCAGTTTAACTGTGTGTATCATCTCTGCATACAGCATTTCTTAGTGCAGTGATTTTTCAGTTTCTACCCTTGTTCATTTCATTGTTACTTCCCTTCACGTCACTCCCTTTAAAAGTCAGACACTAGGACTAGGAGTCTTGAAGTCTAAAGCTTTGTGTCTTAGTCATTGGCTGTTGAGAAATCACAGGCAGGGGGTTTGGGGTTTTGGATTTTTTTTTTCATTATTAGCTACTGAACAATCCTTAGATGTCAGGTTTTGTGAATATCAAGTGAGCCTTAATAAATCTAACTCTTCCAAAGGAAGAAGAAAAGAAGACATGAACTATACCACAAATAAAATGGGTCATGGTTAGACAATTCTTGCACACACATATTTGTGTTTGTGTGCGTGTATAATGTGTGTGCATATATACTGCTCAAAAAAATAAAGGGAACACTCAAATAACACATCCTCTATCTGAATTAATGAAATATTCTCATTGAAAATTTCATTTGCACAACTATTCCATTTGCACAACAGCACGTGAAATTGTCAATCAGTGTTGTCTCCTAAGTGGAGAGTTTGATTTCATAGAAGTTTGATTTACTTGGAGTTATGTTGTATTGTTTAAGTGTTCTTTTATTTTTTTGAGCAGTGTGTGTGTGTATATATATATTTCTTTTTGTAGATTTTCACAGGTATATGTATGTAGATTGTTCTGAGTTCGGGTTTTGCCCCATCTAATATTACACGGGGCAAAACCCAAACTCAGAACAATCTACATATATATACATATATAGCTGAAAGGATTGGATACTGTAACCTAGAGGTTAATTCTCTGCCTTACAAGGCAAAGGTTGCAGGGTATGGCTAGCTGATGAAGCCAAAATAAGGCCGAAATAGATCTATCCTAGTCTCCCTTAATTTTCAAATTCAGTAAAAACATGTGACATATATATATATATATATATATATATATATATATATATATATACAGTGTGTGTGTGTGTGTGTGTGTGTGTGTGTGTGTGTGTATATATATAGATTGTTCTGACTTCAGGTTTTGCCCTGTGTAATATTTTGCATGTCTATGCGACGTTTCGGTGAAATCACATTCACCATCATCAGGCTGAAGTTTCAAGCTTCGTGCTGTTGTAAAATGGAACTCAGAACAATCTACATACATATACCCGTGAAAATTTACGAAAACAAATATATATCATATATATATATATATATATATATATATATATATATATATATATATATATATTTGTTTTCGTATATATGTTTTTTTTCTGTTGGATATATATTATCCATTTAATTATAAATGTGGATGTTATCATAGTTTTACATTTCTTATCAAGAAAACAACTGAGATTTTTCCACACATCTTTCTCTTTCCATTTAAATCTATGTCATAGTGACTAATTTTACTTTATTTTTAAATGTACTTTCCTTATTAAGCTATTTGAGTTAGACTAGCCAAATTTGGATGAAGCTCGTTCTCTCAGTGGAACTCTGTGTGCAAGATAATTAGGATTAAGGATCACAAAGAAACCAAATGGGAGAATCCTGGAGAGAGAGGGAAACACGAGCTGCCATTGGAGGTGAGCCAAAGTCTTAGATAAGAGATGCTTCATTAAGTGAACCAGTGCATTCAGAGTGTGAAGAGGAAGGGAGGGCGAAGGGTAGCCGAAAGCTCTTGAGAAGCAGTATTTTGAACAAGCACTTAGTCTTGCTATCTAGCCATGGATGTCATAGTAATCACAATGGGGCACAGATTTTATAGTTCTGTCCAGTGCCTTTTACTATGTTGGTCTACTTGGATGCCACTGAGCTGAATGGAGAGGTTTGTCAAAGCCTTCTTTTTTGGAAATGTACAAGAACATGCTTGGAAATGTTCTTCTCCCATTATAATAGGCTGTTGCTTTTGGCTGCTCGGCAAAAGTGACAAGATAAATCCAAGCTGCTAATAAAGGGGGGGGGGACAAGACTTAAAAGAAGTGATCAATCAGGATTACATAAGGTCAGTTCTAAACAAGCAGGAATGTCTGTCCTTTGGGTGCATAAAAGTAGTTATTAACAACATACAAGAAAATGAAGAACAAGAAGCAAAAATATCAATGGAAGCTTTATTGGTTTTATTCTATAAGATCCTTTAATGAATGTAAAGGGACTTTATAGTCAACTTTTTCCCCATGCTAGTCAGGAAAGTCAAACTTTCTGAGATAGGTTTTGAAATACAGTGTTCCCTCGATTTTCGCCGGTTCGAACTTCGCGAATGGCCTATACCACGGTTTTTAAAAAAATATTAATTAAAAAATACTTCGCAGTTTTTTTCCTATACCACGGTTTTTCCCACCCAATAACGTCATATGTCATCGCCAAACTAGTAATTTTTGCAAATAAATAACAAAAAATAATTATTGTTAATAAATAATTATGTTTATAAATATCAGGATCACTAAGTGTCTTATTCAATGGTGAGTATCAGTAATAATGGTGAGTAAATGGTTGTTAAGGAAATGGGAAATGGTAATTTAGGGGTTTAAAGTATTAAAGGATGGCTTTTGATACTGTCCATAGCCAAAAATGATGTATTTACTTCCGCATCTCTACTTCGCGGAAATTCGACTTTCGTGGGCGGTCTCGGAACTCATCCCCCACGGAAATCGAGGGAACACTGTATTTCAAAAGCAAAATTCCTCTCCCTATTTTGTTGACCCCCCAAAATATCCACATGCAAGCCGCTCCGAGTCTACAGAGAGGGGTGGCATACAAATCTAATAAATTAATTTCTGATAGAATTACAGCTTGCTTGCTGCTTTCCTTCATGGACACTGGCTCTTACTTTGAGTAGACTCTTGCTTTTAGAGCTCTAAATCACTATAACGCTAGTCACCTGAAAGAGTATCTTCTTGTTCATTTGAAGGTGTTTTATGGAATCTTTTGTTATTTGAATCATAGCAATCAATAGACACTTAAGAATCACCCCAAGAAATGAAAATGAATAAAAAGTAAAGTTAATTATAATCTTTATTTGTAACCTTATAATTATAATATACATGGTGTCTGTGTATGCTAATGTATGTATTTAGAAATAATTGGCACTTCAAGAAGAGATATAACACCTTACCTCTTGGTTAAGAAATTGTGATCAGGTGAAAACTTTTTGCATGTTCATTTTCTTGAGGAAGTGCTATATGTGAATAGCTCATGCTTCTGTTCCTCCTACTTCTGACTTTTATCTTTAAAGTGGACTTTAGCTAGACAGTTCTTCAAACAAAGGAATAGCCTTTTGAACAGATGACATTCATCTGTATAGTATAGAGCAGTGTTTCCCAACCTTGGCAACTTGAAGATATTTGGACTTCAACTGCCAGAATTCCCCAGCCAGCATTTGCTGGCTGGGGAATTCTGGGAGTTGAAGTCCAAATATCTTCAAGTTGCCAAGGTTGGGAAACACTGGTATAGAGGTCTTCAGACTTGGCAACTTTAAGACTTGTGGACTTCAACTCCCAGAATTCTGGCCGGAAAATTCTGGGAGTTGAAGTCCACAAGTCTTAAAGTTGCCAAATTTGAGGACCCCTAGTGTAGTAAGATGTGGCCACATTAATAGCAAGGGTTTTTCTGTTATGAAACTAGTGCTCAAATATACTATGGGAAAGTACACTCAACCATTTTCATTTTGAATTTTCCCCCCCTGCTTTTTTATTTTTGAGGCTGTTCTTACTCCCATTTTAATAATGAATTTTCACCTTTACTGACCTGTTTTATCCTCTGTGGGAGATCTTTGCTTTTAATTAGTGTTATTATATTTGCATTGCTCAAATGTGACATCGTAACGTATTTCTCATTAAGAAGAGTTCATAGTTTGTTTTATAATAAATAATATAGTATTGTGTATTGAAGTATATATGGAAACCACTGTAATTTTCCTCTTAGTTCTGGACTCATTATGTGTATCTGTTTTACAAGATATAAAGTACAGATTGTGTACTTAATATGAGATAGCTGAAGAGGCAGAAGTTTTAAATTAAATTTCTATTTGTGTTACAGTAGTAGTTTAACTTCACCCTTTGAGATAGGGAACATCAAAAATATAAACTAGTTTCTGAGACATAATTGTTGTTTGAAAAATTATTTCCTTCCTTCCTAAAATGTGTCTTATAGGCTGATGAGACCCAAATAACATTATTTTCAACTTTAATTAAAATTTGATTGGTTAGTAGTTGATTATATGCTATTGATTTTTATCAACTCTTGGTGATCATTTAGATTTTCTCCATGAGGAGTTATCCCTAACATAGTTTTTCAGGTCTTCTGATGTTGCAGTCATAACTACTATAACAGAGTCCATTCACTTTATTGCTGGTCATCCTCTCTTTCTCTTTCCTTCTGTGTTTCCCCAGCATTCTGGCCTTCTCCGGAGTGTCAGGGGCTTAATTTGTCCAAAGCAAGATAATTTGAGCCTGGTTGTACATGGTTTGAATATTTACATAGTAATCATCATTTTTCTGCCAAAGTTCTCTGTAAGCATTTGGGTTTCTAAGCAGAATCTCTTCATAAGCAGCTAGTGAGAATTTTTTTAAAAAATCAATAAGGTATTTAATTCTTGCAGATTCTGTAACAAGGTTAAATTTCTTCCCAGACTTCCTAATATTTAATGTAAATTCAATTCAATGTCAACCCAATGCATTTCTGTACATTAGTATCAACCTAAACTCTATAAATGTCACACACAGATATTGTAACTGTATTCAACAGTGCTTAAAGATAAGGGGGTGTACATTGGAAAGGTTGCACTTAACATCTTTTTAAGAGTCTGAGGGTCACAGGTGGGAAAATGACACAAATTTTACAAAGCTGTCTTTCTCCTCACAATTTGTATGGAATTCCTCTGTCTTTAAATTATGGGAAGTCTATATAATTGCACTGTAATTTTCTGTTGCTTCCTGCCTGAAAATTATGAACAACTATGCCACCAATTTGGGTCAGAGGTAGTTCTGCCAGATACAAGGAAGGTACCAAAGAGGTGGTGTAATAGATTATCTACCTCAATTATGGAAGGCCATATAATATATGTTTTACTCCTTCTCTAATTATTTGCAGGACATAATTGATTCCCCAAAATGCACCTCTTCACCATGGTTACCTTCAGAGTGACTGCTCTTAACCTTGCCAAGAAATATGTTGTACAAGCTCCATCTGTGCTCCTTAATTTAAACATCATGATTTTTTAAAAACAAAATCGAAGTAATGATAGAGGGAAGTGAAGATTACAAAGATTTAAAAAGCATTTGAAACCCTATTTAACCCTGGAAACAAAGCAAGGCCATTGCTGTAATCAACCTTTCATTTTATAGGAGTCTGTTTTAAGAGAAGATCCATCTCTAACACTTTGGGAGTTTTTAGGCAGTCTATTTTATGTATTTGTTTGTTTGTTTGTTTGTCAAACAAGTATAGTATTATAGTATGTATTAACATAACATAACATAACAAAACATAACATAACAAAACATAACATAACATAACATAACATAACAAAACAAACATAACATAACATAACATAACGTAACATAAGTAGAACGTAGTAATAGAAAGGATAATAAGACAGTAGGACAGGGACAGTAGGCACAAAAGTGCACTTATGCACGCCCCTTACAGACCTCTTAGAAAAGCGGAGAGGTTGATTGTAGATAATGTAAGGTTGAAGATTTTGGAGTTGGGGGAAGCATCAACAGAGTCAGGTAATGAGTTCCAGGCGGTGACCACTCTACAGTGTTCCCTTGACTTTCGCGGGGATGCGTTCCAAGACCCCTGCGAAGTTGAGATGCAGAAGTAATTACACTATTTTTGGCTATGAGCAGTATCGCAGGACATCCCCTAACACTTTAAACCCCTAAATTACAATTCCCATTCCCTTTAGATTATTACTCACCATTATTACTGGTACTCACCATTGAAGAAGATACTTAATGATCCTGATAATTATTAACATAATTATTTATTAACAATAATTTGGCGATGACGTATGACATCACGGGCAGGAAAAACATGGTGTAGAAAAAAACCCACGAAGTATTTTTTAATTAATATTTTTTGAAAAACCGTGGTATATAGACTTTTCATGAATGTCAGACCCGCAAAAGTCAAGGGAACACTCTATTGCTGAAATCGTATTTTCTGCAGTCTAGTTTGGAGCGATTTACATTCAGTTTGTATCTATTACATGCTCTTGTGTTGTTGTTAAAGGTGAAGTAGTCACTGACAGGGAGTACATTATGATGTATGATTTTATGAACAACAGTTAAATCAGTTTGGAGATGACGTAGTTGTAAATTTTCTAGACGTGGTATTTGAAGTCTAGAAAAGCAGGGTAATTTGTTACGTGAGGAGGAGTGAAGGACTCTTCTTGTGAAGTATTTATGGACTCCTTCAATTGTATTAATGTCTGATATGCAGTGTGGATTCCATACAGGTGAGCTGTATTCTAGAATAGATCCGACGAATGTTTTGTATGCTCTGGTTAATAAATCAATGTCTCTAGAGAAGAAGCTACGTAAGATTAGGTTTACAATTCTTAATGCTTTTTTGGCAATGCTGTCTATACTGTCTATCCCAGTCTATACTGGGCTTGGCTAGATATTACTTTTAAGTTCTGCTTTAATGAAGAATCATAGTGGCCTAATTTATAACCAAATGTTGACCTACAAAGAGGCTTACAAAATACAATGTGGATTAATACCTAACCCTCTGCCACACCAACCAAACAACATTAGTGTGATATGGGATTGTAGCTGCCCTGGAATCTATATACATTAGCTAGAAAAAAATTCAATTTAAGTAGAAGAGCATTCCTAGGACCTTACACTAACAAGTTTCCAAAGTGCCAAGAAGACCACAGTGACAAATTCTAATTAGAAAAAAAACCTAGGACACAGGTTATCAGGTAGTCAACAGGAATCCTAGAAGAGAAAGTTATTCTGAAATCTTTAGAATAGAGATACTCTTGGATGAATGCAAAAATTCTGCTCCAGAAAATAGTTCAATTTTTCATTATTAAGATCCAGTGTGGAAACACAACAAACTCCTGAAACTACTCTTCTGGAATTAAAAATATGTTTGAATAAGTCCTAGTTCAGATGAGGTTGAACAGCCTTTGACTCTTACATTGTGGAATCATACAAATACAAAGATATTGGCACTAAAAAGAGGTTTGAATAATAGGTTGAGCCCTAACACAAAACAGCATAGCTGCTGATATAATAAGAGGGCAGCAAATACTTAATGTTTTGTTTATTTTTATTTCCAAGGAGAGGAAAAATGCTTGTGGATTTTCTGCTTTATATACCACAATAATTTCTAGTTTCACCTGATTTAGCAAATGGCTAATCTTGATTGCTGGAATTGTCCTCTGTTTCTCTGAACCATCTAGTGTATGTACAAAACACATTAAGCAATCATTTAACCCTGATTTGCTAAATAAATTACAGTGTTTGTGTTGATACTAATGCATAAGCCATTGTTTTCATATCACCTCACGTTGGAGATACACAGCATTCTGAACTGCAACAAACCACAACTTGGTTTAGATTGTTGGGTGGATGCCATCTATATCTTAACTGACATTCTTCTGTATGTTCTTAATTGAAATCACCACAAATTAGGAATTTCTGGAATTCAGCTTTGACAAGAATTGCTGAAATGAATGGGGACTGTTATTATAGTTTTTAATTTCACTAAGGCATTTGATAAAGTAGACCATAACCTACTCATAGAAAAAGGAGAAAATGTGGGTTAGACAGCAATATCACCAGAGGATTCAAAACTGGCTGACCAACCATACTCAACATGGAGCTAGTGGACTACCCCAAGGCTCTGTTTTAGGCACAATACTCCTCAACATCTTTATCAATAACTTGCATAAGGAGATAGATGGGGAACTCATAAAATTTGCAGATGACACCAAACTGGCAGGAATAGCCAACACTCCAGAAAATATGCTCAAAATACAGAAGGATCTGTATTCTGTATCAAAAATACAGAAAGACAGACTTGAACATTGGGTGCTATCCAACAAAAGATTCTCCAGGTCCCATCAGCTAGACAATGTCGCCTGGCGGGACCTAGGGGAAGAATCTTCTCTGTGGTGGCCCCAGTCCTTTGGAACCAACTCCCTCCAGATATTTGCACTGTCCCCCATCCTTCCACAAGAGTCTAAATACCTATCTTTGCTGACAGGTTTGGGGTCATTAAGACCAACATCTCGCCCTGGCCAACGAATGAATTCATGTTTGATTATCTGAATACGAGTGATTGATTTTTAAGTATTTGGGGTTTTAGTACGATTTTATATTTAGATTTCTACATGTTGTGTATTACTTTGTTGTGAGCTGCCCTGAGTTTGAGGAATAGAATGGCATAGCAATATAATTGATTAAAAAAAATGAAATTGAATGGTGAAAAAAGTATAGTTTTACATTTAGGCAAGAAAAACAAAATGCACAGGTACAGTATATGTGGTACCTTGCTCAACAGTAGTAACTGTGAGAGAGAACTTGGAATCCTAGTGGACAACAATTTAACTAGGAGCCAGCAAGTGTGCAACAACTACCAAAAAAGGCCAACACAGTTTTAGGTTGCATTAACAGAGGGATAGAATCAAGATCATGTGGAGTGTTAACACCAGTTTATAAGGCTGGTGTTAACTGCGGCCAGTTAGGTCCCACCAGTTTATAAGGAAGGTACTGGTATATGGTGGACCACATCCCCTTCGAAATTATGGAAATAAGATTAAATAACTTTGATGAAAATAAATTGGAGAAGCTGGATGGCACGATGGAATAAGGTGAAAAGTTATATCTTAATAGAATTTATGACGACAATGTGAAAAATAAATTCCAATCACTTTTTGTATGTAAAGAAATGTAAACCGGAGCTAAGGAAGAAATTGAAATGTATTGGAAATAATTTAACCCCCTAAATGGTGGTGGGGTTTATTGGTGTTGGGCACTTTTTCTTTAAGATTTTTTCTTTTCTTTATTTGTTGTAATAAAAATTTAATAAAAATATTTTTAAAAACCCACCAGTTTATAAGGCCTTGGTAAGACCACACTTAGAATACTGCGTTTAGTTTTGGTCACCAAAATGAAAAAAGGTTCTTAAGACTCTAGAAAGAGTGCAGAGAAGAGCAACAAAGATGATTAGGGGACTGGAGGCTTAAACATATGAAGAACAGTTGCAGAAACATGGTATTTTTAAGTGTTTCGTTTTCTGGAGATTTCCTTGCTAGACCAAGACCTGAGAACCTCCAAACTGTAGAAATATTTTCTCTGGTAGCTGAACTCCCTAACTTTATGACAATTATCTTCACATATAAGAACACCTCGATGGCTAACAAAGTAGGAGTCCATGTTTTTCAAATGAAGAGTCTTTGGGCCACCACCCATTTGAAGTAAATATAACCTGGCAACATCTTTTATTTTATTTTTTTATTTTTTATTTAAAACAAAACAAAACATGAAAACACACAAAAACTTACAAACATAAAGAAAAAAATACACATATCTCAATTTCTGCCAGAAGCACATACAGAGTTGTATAACTTTTTACATCAAAATTAGAACATTTTAGTCTATATTCGCTGTCAATAGTGTATATTTTATAGAATAAAAAGGGGGGGGAAAGTTTTAGTAAGAGAATAATTGAAAGAAGATAAAGGACAGAACTTCAAAAAAATTAAAAGGAGAAATCGAGAAAATCTACTTTCCTATTTTAAGAAAAAGAAGAAAATATTAATTATTGATCCTTTAAACCTTGCATTTCTATTTTACTTATTTGATTGTTTCTTAGTTTGAACCAGTTATAAAATTTATCCCAAACTCTATAATAGTCCATTTCTTCTTTCCCATCTAATCTTTTAGTTAACATATCCAGTTAGTCACAGATTCTGAGAAGGATGAACCAGGCCCATCTTGGTACCCTAGGCCAGTGTTCTTGACAACTGAGTCAGATAGTGAGAGTGAGGAAGAGTTGGAACCTTAGGAACCTCCAGAGACTGTAGAAATCCCAATGATGGTAATGTCTGAGTCAGAGGAGGAGGGAGACATGAGATACCAGGAGCCCCTATTAGATGCTTGGGTCAGAATGTCAAGCAGCAGACAAGAATATCAGAAGTGAGTCTATGAAAGAAAGGTCAGAAAGTGAGTCTATGAAAGAAAGTCTAGATAGTTATATCTCTAAGAAACAGTTGACCATACCCAGACAGTATATAAAGGAGGATTTCTGGGTAAAGGAGTGTGGTGTTCCAACATTCATAATGGTGGCAGTCCTAGATTCGGGGTTCCATAAATGCCTTGCTGGCAACCTGCTAGTCTTCTTCTAACTTCATCAGGCAGAGCTGCAGCTATGTGAGCAAAACCTGGAGAATCGTGTGTATATGTGTGACTGAAGAACCATGATCTCACTGAGGAATGTGCTAATTAGCTTTGACTCTCGGCGGCTGCCTGGACTTTTATCTCTTAGCCAATTTGATAGGGAAATCTGCCAAAATGGACTTAAAGGCTTGAATTTGCTTGTACAAAATCCTGCTTTTCATATAAAAGTTCTCGATTCGAAATCTCAGCGTGTGGATTCTTCCTTTGTAGGCCAGAGTAGAACACAAACTCAACAAAAAATTAGGAATCGGTTCTACTGAACCGGTGTGAACCAGCTGAACCCCACCACTGCATGTAACCCATTACCATGGGAGGAAGTCCCCGAGTCCTCGGAGAGGGATGGCATACAAATCTAATAAATTATTATTATTATTATTATTATTATTATTATTATTATTATTATTATTATAATATTATTATTATTATTATATTATTATTATTATTATTATTATATTATTATTATTATTATTATTATTATATTATTATTATTATATTACAGTGATCCCTCCATTTTCGCGGGGGTTACGTTCCAAGACCTCCCGCGAAAATCGATTTTCCACGATATAGCGGCGCGGAAGTAAAAACACAATTTTGGGCTGCTCCCGCCCCCCCCAGCGCCTCCGGCGCCCTCGCCGCTACCGCCCGCCCGATCCACCACGTTCCCCGTAGGCACCCGCCCGCCGTTCGCCCGCCGTTCGCCCCGCCCGCCATTCACCGCTCGCCCGCCCGCCCGCTGCCCACTTCCTTCTGTCCAACGGGGCCCAAAACCATGCATTCTTTTCTTGTTAGGCTTCCACACACACCCGAGACTCAAAAGTTAAGCTTAGAAATTTAGCCGCTCAAATCGAACGATTCACTCTGTTTGGGGAAACCATCGGGAATGCTGCTGCTTTGGCCCCGCCCAGGGAGAAGAATCCGGGCGGAGAAGCGCCGCTGTTGCACGGAGTCTTCGGAAGGGAGGCCGCGGGCGCAATTTCTCCTCACGGCTGTGCTTCTCTCCGGCATTTCTACCCCTCCGCTGTTCCTGACGGCCAGAGTATGGCGACACAGGAGGCTGCCCCGACGGAGCGGCGCTGCGGGTTTCCCTCCACAACGCTGCTGCTGCTCCTCTACCTGAGCTACCTGTTGCTGGGCAGCGCCGCATTCTGGGCATTCGAGTCGCCCCTGGAACGCGACGTGACGGAGCGGCTCCTGAAGGAGAAATGGGAGCTCCTGGTGAACTTTACGTGCCTGGAACGGGAGGCTCTGGAGCGGCTAAGCAACTTTTCCCCGCGCGCACACACACACGCACACAAAGCGAGAAGGGGCGGGAAGGAGAAGAGGTGGCGGAAGGCAGTCCCGTGTCCCGCTGCCCTAAGGCTTCCCTTCCCCCAGCATCTCCCCCTTGGCTCGCCCCTCAAGCTCACGCCTCTTCTCCGCTGGAGCGGGCAGCTGTCCTCGCCCGCCTCTGCTCCCCTTCGTCCAGCTCCCACTCACCCGCCGAGCCCAGGAGCAGCCACATTGCCGCCAGCGCAACAGCCGCTCTGCAAAACTTTGGGGGGGGAGAGGGTTAGGGGGAGGCTCCCTTCCAGCCAGCCGGACCCTCACGCCCAGCCTGCCGCCTGCCTTTCTCCTTCGCTCCCTCACGCCAAACCGAATGGCCACTGCGCCGCCCTCGCGACGTCCCGGAGCCCAGGCTGCTCCCGCCTTGCCCGAAGGTAGGAGTGGTCGCGACGGCTCACACCTTCTCCTTGGAGCCCCTTGGCATTGAGGGGAAAGTAAATCCATTGGAGCGCAGCCGCTAAACTGCACCGGCGTCTTTACATGCTTTCAATCCCCATTTTAATTATTTTCTTCTTGTTGAGAGATTTCTAGCTGTCCTGGTATAGGTTTTTTTAAAAATTATTTTCTGAGCCAGAACTGCAGAAAAAACAATTGCTGCCAGTCTGCCTTCCATTGAGGACTTTATATACTGCAAAAGAGGGCGGTCAAAATAACCGTGGTATAGAAAAAAAACCGTGGAGTATTTTTTAATTAATATTTTTTTTTAAACCGTGGTATAGCGTTTCGCGAAGTTTGAAGCCGTGAAAATTGAGGGATCACTGTATTATTATTATATTGTTGTTATTATTACTATATTATATTATTATTATTATTATTATTCAGATGAATGGCAAGCATTTTTTTAAAAATGCATAGAGACAACCAATGGTTTTACAAAAGAGGTATCAAAGTACATCCTGATATAGTTTCCTGCTGACTCAAGGATGGGTGTAAGCTACTTCAATTCAGTCCTAGACAAGGATCTCATTTGGGAATAGCACTGAATTACCACAGCGTCCTGAACCCAGATGAAAACCTGTTTTATATTTTCCTTTCCTGTTAGCAAGTTGAAGGTAGTATCCACAAAAAGAGAAAATTCACCTTGTTTCTTACTGCTGGGTTTATCGTAAGCGCCGTGCAGGATTTCAGCATTGCAACACTAGTCCTGCTATGTTTAACTCCCTCGGTGTCTGGTTGAAGTTTATATGAGCAATGACGTTCTTCTCACATCAAACTGAGAGACTATTTGACAAGGAAGTAGAACATAATAATTGTGCCTGGGCAGATTTACTCCTGCAATGTGAGAATGGCTGCCAGAGTACACAGGTATCCTGCCAAGGACAGATGGGGCAAGGATAACAGGACTAATCCCAAAAGCTCCACCCAAATTAATAACTGGTCCTTGTGCTGAAATAAAGAGGCAAGTATGCAAAGAAGCCATAATCAGTGCTGAAGAATGCAGATGATGTTGTAGGTAGTCAATGATGCCACTATACAAACAGTAAATAGACTCGACTGTAGAGCCAAGTCTGCCACACCCATTTAAACGTATCAGTTTTCAAAGAACATATTTATTCTAACACAAAAGATTGTTGTGTTATTTTCTGCTGCAAAAATGGAGGTACCAATGCATTGATGATTACATAAAATGTGCATCTTCTCTGCATTTTTTGGTACTTTTCCTTAACAGTATTCCCTGCTTTGGCTACCTAATTTTCCTATTGGTCTGGTTTGCTAGTTTCCTACTTGGCTATCAAACTTACATTCACTTACTGAAAATCTTTCCTCCAGCTAGAAGCAACACATATGTGCTGGTTATGACCTATAAAGCCCTGCATGGCTTAGGAGTACAGTAGTCCCTCACCTATTGCTGGTGTTACGTTCCAGACCCGGCCGCGATAGGTGAAATCCGCGATGGGGAATTTATCGACTGATAGTACTTATTTAAGTATTTATATTGTAATTGTTTGGTAAGTTTTCATTGTTTTAAGTGTTTATAAACCCTTCCCACACAGTATTTATTTTAGATACAGTATTTAAATACAGTATTTACAATTTTAGATCTATTTTTTTTGAAAAACCTGCCGATCGAGTTCGGAGGGCTGTTTAAATCTGCCGATCGACTTCCTCAAAAACCCGCGAACCAGCGAAGATCCGCGAATGATTTTTCTCATTAATATTTCTTGAAAACCCGCGATGAAGTGAAGCCGCAGTAGGTGAAATGCAGTATAGCGAGGGACTACTGTAGATTATCTTCGGGACCATCTTCTGCCTCATGTATCCCTGCAGCCAGTTAGGTCCCACAGAGTTGGCCTTTTCCAGGTCCCATCGGCCAGACAATGTCGACTGGCGGGGCCTAAAGAAAGAGCCTTATCTGTGGCGGCCCCGGCCCTTTGGAACGAACTCCCTCCAGAGATACGTCCCGCCCCCTCCCTCCTGGGCTTTTGTAAAACCTTAAAAACCTGTTGGCGGACAGGGGGCCATGAGTGATGAGACTGTCTCTAGCCGATAGTAGATATGATTGGACTGGATGAATGTGTGTGAGTGAATATATGGTCTTTTAAAATGTTTTTTTTAGTAAATTTACATAATTTTTATAGTTATTTAGATGTCTCATATATTGTTATATTTAATGTTGTACACCGCCCTGTGTCGCCTCGAGAAGG
This sequence comes from Erythrolamprus reginae, assembly GCF_031021105.1. Taxonomy (NCBI): domain Eukaryota; kingdom Metazoa; phylum Chordata; class Lepidosauria; order Squamata; family Dipsadidae; genus Erythrolamprus; species Erythrolamprus reginae. Next base: position 87,790,986 of record NC_091950.1, on the reverse strand, counting down.
GCAGCATAGAAATAAATAAATAAATAAATAAACAAACAAACAAACAAACAAACAAACATACATCCTTCGGAGGCTGAATATTATATTGTGTTGCATTATTATATTATGTTATATTATATTATATTATATTATATTATTATATTATATTAATTGTATTGTATTATTATATTATATTAATTATATTATTATACTATGCTATGCTATGCTATGCTATGCTATACTATACCATACCATACCATACCATACCATACCATACCATACCATACCATACCATACTATATTACACTTTGCCACCTCTAGGACATGTATAGGATTCATCAGCTTTGTAATCACCATGCCAAATGTGAGTTCCTACTGGTTCAGACTGCTTCCTGCTTCTCTAGAACTGGGAGTGAGAATTTCTGTAGAACTGGCCATGATGGCCAGCTGGACACGCCCCCAAACCAACTCTCTCGGCAGCGCCACAGGTGCCGCCATCTTGTTTTTCACTTCTGTGCATGCACAGCTGTTGTTTCCTTCTGTGCATATACGGAAGCTGGGTTTTTAGCACTGTACATGTGCGCATGAGGAAGCGAATCAGCAGCGAGTTAAGCCAGAACCAGTGAAGGGCTACCAAAATTTTTACTACCACACTGTGGGCGTGGCTTGTGCAGGATGCCCTGCATTTTTTTTCAACTTTCAGTGCAAATTGAGTGCTCAGGGGTGGAACTCCTTTTTCGCTACCCCACTTCGCCCCCCCCCCCAATCCAGGCAGCAGCCCCCCCCCGGCCAGAACCCACCCTTCCACCATTGTAATAGAGTGCTTACATTTATCACATAAGGAGTATTTTTTTCATCAACAGATGTTTTTGATTTCATGGGTGCAGATAAAATATTTAATTCTCAATTGCCATTTTGAAAAAGTAAAGCAACATAACATTTTTGTATGTAATACTGCCACCTAGTGGAGAACTATTTCTACATAGTAACGACTTTTATAGTGTTACAGTATACAGTACTGAGCAAGGAAATTACCTACCCACTTAGACCTTCACTGCTTATATTTTACGATTCTTTTATACCACAGAGTCTGCATAGAATTTCTGGATTAGTTTAGTTATCTCCAGATAGTAGTATGACAATAATAACTCCAGGAAAATAATGTAAGCTTCAGTAATTAAAGTTCATCTACGCCACCAGGAAATTTCAGCTTGGGAGACTTGATTGGGAAGTTTTTTAAAAAATGCGACGTGAAGCATACCTGCATTATTGCCAGGAAAACTACATCATATATCTATGAAATAACCAGTAGTTGATCATACCATTATTTTGCAGCATGTAATAGTTAGATGCATGAGAAATAAAGAGATTCAGGCACTCCTAGTTCTGCATGAGATTGAATTGTGTGTCTTGCATTGATTTAAATTCAAAGATCTTTCCCTATATGGAAGAAATTACATTTTGGCAGAACACTGCCAGACTAGATGACATCATCATGTCATCTATTCAGGTGACGAAGCTTCTGCAAACAAACAGCCAAGCTCAGGGGACACCCAGGATTCCAAACGTCACATTATTCTCTTTTTATCAGATTATTACACTATTCCTATGGAATGATCTCTGAATCCTCTGATTATTTATTTATTTATTTATTTATTTATTTATTTATTTATTTATTTATTTATTTATTTATTTATTTATTTATTTTGTCCAATACACAATGAGAGTTTTAGTGGGTATATATCCATATACACATAGTAAAATACATGATGAAGGTTATAGAGGGGATACTCATAGTAAAATATATCTAAGAAATAATAGAAAAGAAGATATAGGAATAGAACATATCAGTGAAAGAATAGAAGAAGAGATATAGAAATAGAAGAAAGGTATAGGAGATATAGGAGAGCAATAGGACAGGGGACGGAAGGCACTCTAGTGCACTTGTACTCGCCCCTTAATTAATGATGTGAAGCCCAATTATCCTGTTTCAGTAATGGAATCCAAATTTTTTACTATTGATTCTGTGGGAGTGCCTTGGTGGGTGTGGCAGAAGGAAATTCCAAAATCTCCATTCCCACCCAACTCCAGGGGAGGATACTGTAAAATCCCCATTCCCACCCTACCCTGGGAGAAGGATGTTGCAAAATTTGCATTCCCACCTCACTCTGGGGCCAGCTAGAGCTGGTATTTGATTATTTATTTATTTATTTATTTATTTATTTATTTATTTATTTATTTTTATTTATTTTGTCCAATACATAATACACATTGAAGAGAAAGATATGTAATAATATAAGTAAAGAAAAGAATAGAAGAAAAGATATAAAAGTATAGGTGAACACATTTGAAAGGAAGAAAAGATAAATGAGATAAGGAGAGACAATTGGACAAGGGATGGAAGGCACACCCCTTACTGGATGGATGCACGCCCCTTACTGACCTCTAAGGAACCTGGAGAAGTCAACCGTGGATAGTCTAAGGGAAAAATGTTTGGAGTTAGGGGTTGACACTACTGAGTCAGGTAATGAGTTAGGGTTAGGGTTAGTTCTCCAACCTACTCAAAATTTCCACAACCAGTTCTCCAGAACCTGTTAGAACCTCTTGGTTTTCACCCCTGTCCTGTTTCCAGTGAAGGGCAGCACTTACCTTTCCCTACCGGATTGGTCCTGGAGGCTGGCGCAGGCGCCCATGGGGGCGGGCACATGGTCCCCTGACTGTGCAAGATTTTGCTTCTGCACATGCATGAAAGCAAAGAATGGCCTAAAATCGCCAAAATCTCATGCGAGGATGCTCTCACGTGCAAGATTTCAGCGATTTTCACTGGTTTCTTTGCTTCCATGCATGCGCAGAAGCAAAATCTCATGCAGGGGTGTACAGGAGCGCATGGGGGCGCGGCGGCGATGTTCAGATGCGCACACATGACCGTTTCCGCTATCGGAATGGCAATCCCAGGCATACCTCCGGAACCGCCTGCTACCGCATGAACCCCAGCGACCGATAAGGTCCCACAGAGTTGGCCTTCTCCGGGTCCCGTCGACTAAACAATATCATTCAGCGGGCCCCAGGGGAACAGCCTTCTCTGTGGCGGCCCCGGCCCTCTGGAACCAACTCCCCCCGGAGATTAGAATTGCCCCCAACCTTCCTGTCTTTCATAAACTACTCAGGACTCATCTATACCGCCAGGCATGCGGGAGTTGAGATATTCCTTCCCCCTAGGCCATTACAAGTTATGCATGGTATGTTTGTGTGTATGTTTTATAAATAAGGGGGTTTAGTTGTTTTATTATTGGATTGTCACATGTTGTTTTTATCATTGTTGTTCGCCGTCCCAAGTCTACGGAAAGGGGAGGCATACAAATCCAATAAATAATAATAATAATAATAATAATAATAATAATAATAATAATTATTATTATTATTATTATTATTATTATTATTATTATTATTATTATTATTATACCGGGGGCAGCCTGCCCCTGCCTGTTTCCCTGAAAATAAAACCTCCTTGGATAATAAGCCCAATTAGGCTTTTGAGCACATGCACTAAAATAAGCCCCCCACACATACAAAAAGCCCTGCCTGAAAACATTTAACCACATGTCCAGTCGGTCCTCGCCATTTCCTCTGATTATGATTAAGGAGACAAAGCTGGAAATCAGGTAAGATGACAAGAGGAGTTCCCTCTTGCTCCACATGCCCCAAAATAATAAGTCCCCCCCCCCCCTGTGTTTGGGGAAAACACAGAAAACACATGAATTGTATATTTATTTGTACCCCATTTTTATTATTTTTACAAATAACTCCTCCTATTTTCCCCACGCAAACAATCCTGTGAGGTGGGTTGGTGTCTTGAGAGACAGTAATTGGCCCAAAATTACCAGCCAGCTTTTATGGCTAAAATGGGACTTGAACTCATAATCTCCAGCTTTCTATCCCAATGCTTTAACCACTAGACCAAATTGGCATGTAATATATGAATCACGTAAAAAGTCAATTTAAAAATGAAATCACTTAACTGAACTGCTCTGTATATCTTAGGTTCTAACCAAAACGTTGGTAAATGGCCTCATTACCTTAAATATTTTTAAAGACAGTGAAGGAATTGCACAATTGCACCAACATGTTAGTAGGGGATCAGAGGTCGACCTCTAGGTCTCTCCCTTGTGGGGTGCCTCAGGGGTCGGTCCTCTCCCCCCTGCTATTTAATATCTACATGAAACCGCTAGGTGAGATCATCCAAGGGCATGGGGTGAGGTATCATCAATACGCCGATGATACCCAGTTATACATCTCCACCCCATGTCCAGCCAACGAAGCAGTGGAAGTGATGGGCCGGTGCCTGGAGGATGTTAGGGCCTGGATGAGTGTCAACAAGCTCAAACTCAACCCAGACAAGACGGAGTGGCTGTGGATCTTACCTCCCAAGGACAACTCCATCTGTCCGTCCATTACCCTGGGGGGAGAATCACTGGCCCCCTCAGAGAAGGTTCGCAACTTGGGCGTCCTCCTCGATCCACAGCTCACATTAGAGAAACATCTTTCAGCTGTGGCGAGGGGGACGTTTGCCCAGGTTCGCCTGGTGCACCAGTTGCGACCCTACTTGGACCGGGAGTCACTGCTCACGGTCACTCATGCCCTCATCACCTCGAGGCTTGACTACTGTAACGCTCTCTACATGGGGCTACCTTTGAAAAATGTTCGGAAACTTCAGATCGTGCAGAATGCAGCTGCGAGAGCAATCATGGGCTTTCCCAAATATGCCCATGTCACACCAACACTCCGCAATCTGCATTGGTTGCCGATCAGTTTCCGGTCACAATTCAAAGTGTTGGTTATGACCTATAAAGCCCTTCATGGCACCGGACCAGATTACCTCAGGGACCGCCTTCTGCTGCACGAATCCCAGCGACCAGTTAGGTCCCACAGAGTGGATCTTCTCCGGGTCCCGTCAACTAAGCAATGTCGCCTGGTGGGACCCAGGGGAAGAGCCTTCTCTGTGGCGGCCCCGGCCCTCTGGAACCAACTCCCCCCAGAGATTAGAACTGCCCCCACCCTCCTTGCCTTTCGTAAATAACTTAAAACCCACCTCTGCCGCCAGGCATGGGGGAATTGAGATCCTCTTTCCCCCTAGGCCTTTACAATTCTATGCATGGTATGTATGTATGTATGTTTGGTTTTTATATTAATTGATTTTTAATCATCAATACCAAATTACTATTGTACACTGTTTTATTGTCGCTGTTAGCCGCCCCGAGTCTCTGGAGAGGGGCGGCATACAAATCCAATAAATAAATAAATAAATAAATAAACATACACAAGTATTGAAATGCAAGATTCTATGTTATGGCTGTAATCTTTTCCTCTTGGTTTTATTGAAAATTAATTGCGCAGTATAGGAATGAGTACAAATACAAAATTAAGAGGAAATCTGCATTTACAAACAGAGAACACAACTTCTCTAGCTCATCTAACATTCTCCAATACTTAGAACACTTTTACACACTGAGCTTGCAGCATTCCATCAGATTGAATTTTTCAACATAGCAGAGTTCCATTACTGCATCTGAGGGCAAAATTTAAAAAAAACAGTGACAATTTAACCATGTCGTGAACAAAGGTGTAAACATTTTCAGGAGTCTTTCAATATTTGGACAAAAGATGCTTGAAGGCACTAAATAATTGCAAATCAATAGCCTCCTATTGGAGAAGGGCGGCATACAAATCTAAATAATAATAATAATAATAATAATAATAATAATAATAATATAAAAATAACAACAACAATAATAATAATAAGATAAAAATAATAATAATAACAATAATAATAAGATAAAAATAATAAAAATAACAATAACAATAATAATAATAATTTAAAAAGGCAATAGTGATAGCTGCACCTAAAGCAATGCCAACAGCAAATCCCTCCCGGTATTCTCTTATATTTAATTTACTATTAGTTAGAAATTGCTTTGACAATATCAGTATTGTTTCCATGCTACAAGTTTTTTAAGCTTGTTAATTCTCATGTTTATTTCACTGGGCAATCTTTGCAAACCAAACTGGTGGCGAAGGTAAATGAAATCCACATAAAACATTATTCTGATTGCAAGTCTAATCATTCAAGGTTTTGCAGATTTTCAAGTTAAAATAAAAACAAGCTCGCACAAATGAGTATTGAATCACTTGGTGCAGTAGTGATATAAAATCTACTTAAGAAAATATTGTTCTGATGGCTTCACTGAAAAATATTGACACTATGAGTCCAGGAAGACAAGTTAGAAGATTGTATTAGTAGGCAGCCACACCTCTCAGAGTTCAGGGAGGATCCCTTGCCTTAGTTGTTCATGGGTATCTGAATAGTGTCATCTGTGAACCAAGTTGTTATGTCCAGGTCATGCCACAATGAATCACTCTCTATAGAGACAAGATGTTCATTTAGCATATTGTGAACCCATGAACTCTCCCATGTATGGATGACCATATTAGTTTTAAAACATCAAGCTGAAAGCATATTTAATGATGATTAATTGCTATGGGACTTTATACACCTATAGTATTTTTAAAACTGCAGAAAATAGCTTGCAGTGTAGCATAATCCTACCTATGTTTACAATGGCAGTCTTAGTAAGTTCAGTGAAATTTCTTTCTTAGCTCTTATAATTACCGTAAAACTGATATTCATGTGGTGTATTAATCCATAATGTGAAATGTTTGGTATTTGCTTAGAATATTCTCTATATCCATGGTATGTAAATATATACATGGCATGTAAACTTTCTGACAGTGAGAGTGATCAACCAATAGAACAGCTTGCTTGCAGAGGTTGTGGGAGCTCCAACGCTTGAGACTTTCAACGGAGATTGGACTGCCATTTGTCTGAAATAGTGTAGGGACTTCTGTTTGAACAGGGAGTTGGACTAGATGACCTACAAGGTCCCTTCCAACTCAAGTAATCTAATCTAATCTGATCTGATCTGATCTAATTTAATATATATGGCTTAACTGGGACTTATTCAACAAAACCCATTGTTAAGAAATTATGACTAAATGTATCATATGAAGCAAGGAAGCTTTGCTTATATGGAACCATGAATTACGTCCAAGAAAATGAAATAAAACATTGCCTCTGACCTCTATCCAGTAATATAATATGCATACATGTGACATACTTGCAGAAGTATCCCTAGCAATTTTGCAATAGTCGTGCTGTAATATTCTGTAATATAATTTGAAAGATATTGGATATACCGGTAGTTCTAAAACTGGGTTACCTGAGAAAGAGTCTCACTGTCCAGAGTGGGACTGGCCCACTCCACTCGCGCCAGCAGAAGGGGTATGCTGCACGCTCTCTACGTAGGGCTACCTCTGAAGAGAGTTCGGAAACTCCAGATCGTGCAGAATGCGGCCGCATGAGCAGTTATGGGTCTTTCCAGACATGCCCATGTTTCGTCAACACTCCATTGCCGATTAGTTTCCGGATACAATTCAAAATATTGGTGATGACCTACAAAGCCCTACATGGCATCAGACCAGAATACTTAAGCGACCGCCTTCTGCCGCACAAATCCCAGCGGTCAATTAGGTCCCACAGAGTTGGCCTTCTCCAGGTCCCGTCGACCAGACAATGTCGTCTGGTGGGGCCTAGGAGAAGAGCCTTTTCTGTGGCGACTCTGGCCCTCGGGAATCAACTCCCGCTGGAGATTCAAACTGCCCCCACCCTCCTCGCCTTCCGCAAGAACCTTAAGACCTATCTATGTCACCAGGCATGGGATAACTAGTGTATCCCCTCCTCTGACCATTGAAAGTTATGTGTGGTTATGATAGTGTAGTATCAATTGTTTTTAAGGTACAGTAATGGGTTTTAGTTACAGTTTTTAATTATTAAATTTGTATCTGTATTGTTCCATTGTTGTTGTTAGCCGCCCTGAGTCTTCAGAGAGGGGAGGCATACAAATCTAATAAATTCTCCTTCTTCTGGCAGTGTCCAGAAGAACCTTTTTTGCTGCAACTCTTTTCCTGTGAAACATTGTGCCCCCACCAAACATGACTCACACCCACCCTTTTGGCCTTTCCGATAACTGACCTGGGGCCCCAAGAGCTGTGTCTCATTCTGGAGATGGCTAATGGATTAAGAGAAGACGCTATCTCCTTCTCATCTGCATCTTGCTTCCTTTCTTCCAATTTTTGTCAATTTTAAACCAATTTTAGCATTATTATTAATTGTTTTAATGTTTCATGTTAAAGTCACCTGTGGGTGAGATGTGCAACATATAAGACAAACAAATAAACTTGTTGCCAGGATATATTTTGAAGCTCAATAATGCAAATTCCAATAGAACTTAATGGAGGATCCAAAAATTAGCTACTGTATGTGCGATGAATAATTGCATTTAGTTACCATTCTTTCTCCAAATCTCTGAGAGGCTATGGTCTGTACATAACCACAGAAGTCCAGTCAGAATATTTGTACCTTTTGCAGTGAAAGGGTCAGCCTCTTATGTCTCAAAATGGACAGCACATGCTTCTTTGTCCTTTCCAGAGTCCTTGGATGCTTTATGCTTTTCTGTAGTTGTTTTTGGTTTCTTGAGATGTTTCTCCCTTTCTGCCTTGTGTCTTTTTAGTGCCTCATAAAAGGCTCTTCGTGTCCAGGGATTTGGAGGGATTCCTAACCAAGGCTAAAATATAAGTAGTAAAACAAAATATCAACAGACAGAAGTGAAAACACACATAGACCCATATAACCTCCCATGTAGGTATTTGCTTAACATTAACATTGCAACCCAACCCAGCAAAGCTGTCTGAGGAACTCTGGGAGTTGAAGTCCACAAGTCTTAAAGTGGTCACGGTTTGGAGACCCCTGCCCTGAGTCACTTTTTCAAAGCTGTTGTAACTTTGGACGGTCACTAAATAAAGTGTTGTAAGTCAAGGACTACCTATGCCCTCCCAGACAAATAAACATTCAATCTTTTAATCAGGAAAGCTTGTCAGCACTGCACCAGGTTTCTTATCCTACAGCTAGGTGGGAAGCACAGGGACGGAATTTTATCTCCGTCCATCCATCCATCCATCCATCCATCATCTAACTCAGTGTTTTCCAACCTTGGCAACTTCAATATATTTGGACTTCAACTCCCAGAATTCCCCAACCAGCCAATGCTGGCTGGGGAATTCTGGGAGTTGAAGTCCAAATATATTCAAGATGCCAAAGTTGGGAAACACTAATCTAACTAACTAACTAACTAACTAACTAACTAACTAACTAACTAACTAACTAACTAACTAACTAACTAACTAACTAACTAACTAAACTTGTATGCCGCCCAATCCCGAAGGACTCAGGGCAGCTCACAACAATAAATCAGTTAGGCAAGCGACTCCAGGGATAAACGAAGAACGCTCGCACGGGCGCCACTCCCCGCTCCAACCTCCCCCCCCCCCAACTTCTTCTTTGACGTCAGATTGGAAGGGCGGGGCTAAGGTCCGAACAGGAAGAGCAGAAAGTTTAAAAAGAGCGCTTTGCCGGAAACGCTTCGTCGCGTTCTTCCTCCTCCCCCAGCCGAGGCGGCTAGTCCTCATCCGGCATGGCGCTGCTGGGCCCACGTGTTTCTGCCCGGGCCGCCTACCAGTCTTTCTGCCCGCTCGGCGAAGGGGACGACCAGGCGAAAAAGACAACCCCCGGCCCACCTCGCGGCGTTTCGCCCTCCCTGAAGCGCCGAGGACTCAAGAAGCGACAGCAGCTGAAGGGCTCCTCGGCAGCCTCTGTCGCGTCCGACTGGAAGCAGCAGCCTAGAGATGCCTTCCCGTTGTCGGGTACCAAGGAGAAGCCGAAGCCGAAACGGAACAATATCTTGGCTTGCAAATCCTTGGTCTCCGTGCAGAGCCGACGGAAACCGTTGCGGAGGAAGGCGGAGCGCAGACGGGGAGAGCGAAAAGCTCCGGAATCACCACCACCAGCCGCAGCTGCCGCGCTGCGCCCTGGAGAAGGGAGACCTTTCTACTCCCTGGAGTTGTCTTCCAGCTGCTCTCTCCCGTCTCTCCTCCAAGACCTGGAAAAGGTCCAGGATAGCCGGGAGCGAGCTTCCAAACTCTTCCAGTGGCTCATAGCTCCCCTTTCCTCGCAGGAATTCTTCCAGCACTACTGGGAGAAGTCCCCGCTTCTGATCCACAGGAACAACCCCAGTTATTATCAGGGTCTCTTCTCCACTGCTGAGTTTGATGGCATCCTACGCAACCACAGTGTCCAGTTTGGGGTCAACTTGGACGTGACCAGTTATGAGGACGGGAAGAGGGAGACCCATAATCCTGCGGGCAGGGCAGTGCCTGCTGTGGTCTGGGATTTCTACAGGAACGGCTGCTCCCTCAGGATGCTCAACCCTCAGGCCTTTTCAGTTACGGTCTGGCGTGTCCTGTCGACCTTACAGGAGCAGTTCGGCAGTATGGTGGGTGCCAACACTTACTTGACGCCTGCTGGCGCTCAGGGATTCGCTCCTCATTACGATGATATTGAGGCCTTTGTGATCCAGCTGGAAGGGAAGAAGCATTGGCGGGTTTACGCCCCCAGAGAGGAGGCCGAGCGGTTGCCTCGCTTTTCCAGTAGCAATTTTAGCCAGGTGGAGATTGGCGAGCCGATTCTGGAGACCGTCTTAGAAGCTGGGGACCTGCTGTACTTCCCCCGTGGGTTTATACACCAAGGGGATTGCCTCCCAGAGGCTCATTCACTCCACATAACAGTTTCCTCCTATCAGAAAAACTCCTGGGGGGACTTGCTGGAAAAACTTCTCCCGGCGGCATTGCAGATGGCCATTGAAGAGGACGTCGAATATCGCCAAGGCCTCCCTGTGGACTATCTGCAATACATGGGTGTGGTAAACAATGATTCTGATGATCCACGCCGAACCGTCTTTTTGAAGAAGATCAGGACTTTGGTCACAAAACTAATGGATTATGCACCCGTTGATGCTGCGGTGGATCAGAAAGCCAAGTCTTTTTTTCATGACTGTCTTCCTCCGGTGCTGACCGAGACTGAAAAAGCTTTGAGTGTTTTCAGACATCCCACACGGTGGGAGAATGGAAATGTGCAACATGTTGATGTCCAGCTTGAGAAAACTACACAAATACGTCTGCTTCGATGCAGCATTGTCAGGTTGTGCAATGAAGGAGATGCTACTTTGCTGTATTATACCACAGAAAACTCAAGAGTGTACCACAAGGAGGAGCCGAAGTATTGTGAAATAGAGTCTGAATACATAGATGGGATTGAATTTTTGCTCTCCTCTTACCCAAATTACATCTGTGTGGATGCCCTTCCTTGTGGTACTTTGAATGATAAGATTGCCTTGGCAACTTTTTTATTTGAGAAGGGGTTGGTGGTTACTAAAAAACCTCTTTCATCTGGCAATATAAAAATAAATGGATTGTAAGAAGTTATTTTTCTTGTACTTACTAGTATATTTAAGACAGCAATCCAAAGATTTGAGAACTTCCTGCTTGGAATTTGTCTTTGATCTGCAAAAATAAAGAAATGTATATATATATATATATATTGGATAAAATAGCAAAATAAAAGATGTAATTTGAGTTACATTTTAAAGTGTTTATTCTTAACTTTGAAAATTGGTTTTTATCTTTTGAATTTTGGGTAGATTAAAGTAGTTACAAAAATTATTCCAGTAGAAGATTACAACAAACATAAATGGTAGACTCTAAAGCTTTTTCACTTGAAAAAATGTAAATATTGTTTATTTAAACCCACTGGGTTATTTCATTAGAAATAAAAACCACCTGATGTATATGTAATATAGTTCATTAGCCACAGAGCAGAGAAAGCCAATCCATCACTACTTCAGGTTTATAGTCCTACAGACTTTGCAAACCAAGCAAAACGTATTTGGCATTCATTTATGCTCACAAATAAAAACACAATTTCAGAGGCTGTTTCACTTTCAGAGGTTTTTTTCTCTGTGCATTACGTGAAACAGTAATAGCTTTCATGCTATTTATAAAGGATGCTAGGGAGAAAACAATGAGTAAAAAATAACTAGTGTTCCAACTTTTTTATTCCATTCTACATTACCAGTGAAAGCAGTTTTAACAACATCAAGGAACATGTCTCGAATATCTCTATATGCAAAGGTATCTCCTTTTTCCCGGTAAACACAATGGGCTTCATGCCACATCTTCTCTATTAATTCTTGAAGTTTTAGTACTTTCTCTGTCACTATAGGTTTTTGGTTTAATCTGGAAATCTGCAACACAAATTGTACAATTTTTTTTTGCACCATTTATCAATATAACTTTACTCCATTCACAATTCTTGCATCATCATACTTAAAAGTTTTGCTCTTTCTTAGAATCTGGAAGTAGTGAAGTGGTGAACAGCTAAACTAAAAGTTAATAGCTTTTAATTTATATGAAAAAGTAAGTGTAAGAGTGTGCTTCTAACCTTTTTCAGATACTTGTTAAGTTATTTGAAGCTTTGTCCATTTTCCAGTTGTTAAGGATAATTAGGTGAAAAATCAGGGGCTACATGAATTGAAATAGGATGGACAATTCAAGTGATGTTTTTTTAAATCACTAGAGCTTTGCACACAACAAATGTTAATTTTTCATTAAGATTCCAGTTTCTTTAGTTCTGCATAGTGTGACAAAGGATATTGGCAACTAGTAGGACTTATTCCTGTAGTTACAGATCTGAATGTTGTATACAGCTAATACAAAAGTCTATAGGTATAGACTTTTGTCACTTTTCTAATGCACATATCCTAGTAAGCCTTTAGGAACACAAAATACATCTTGTTTGAAATGATATTCAATTCCCTGATTATTACCTTCTTACATCTGGAGGGGTATTGATGAAGTGATGCATGCAGCAAGGATTTTCCTCCTTATGGCATAGTATCTTTTGGAGCAGTGTTTCCCAACCTTGGCAACTTGAAGATATTTGGACTTCAACTCCCAGAATTCCCCAGCCAGCAAATATCTTCAAGTTGCCAAGGTTGGGAAACACTGTTTTGGAGAATCTAAATACAGGCTTGAACTTCTATATGAATGCAATTAAGATATGCAGAAGTGTCTTGCTTATCATGACCTTTTGGGCTCCTACAGTCTGTCTGCATATAAGCCAACAGTTGCTGCAGAACTTTGGAATATGGTCAGGTGAAATTCATGCTGACTATCAGATTGCTCCCGAATGATCCCAAGGCCCAATAGGTAGCAGTTAGCATACTTTCACATATTACAATTTCATATTGCTTCAAATTTATAGACGTTACCAGTCTTTAGAAACGTGAATAGGGAAAGGACAAGTTTCTTGAAGTGTGGAAAGAACTATGTAACCTTGGCTTATAAAGCACCAGAACATTTTAAATTGGTTTTTTTTTACCTCATTCTTAATTTTTTGGATCATTTCTTGCTCTTCCTCTTGTTCAAAATGGAAGTTTGTCACAGCACGACTCACTTCTCTGTTCAAAGAAACAGGCCTTTTCAGAAATCTCTCAACAGTCAAATCTACATTTTATTTATTTAGAATGTATTTATATATCATCTCTCCTCCCCTAGGAACATTCATTTATATCTTTGCTAAACCCATAGCATCTGTGTGTATGTTTGTGTATGTTTGCTTTTAATAATGGGGTTTTTAGTGTTTTTTAAATTATTAGATTTGTTCTTACATTGTTCTTGTTATTGTTGTGAGCCGCCCCGAGTCTACGGAGAGGGGTGGCATACAAATCTAATTAATAATAATAATAATAATAATAATAATAATAATAATAATAATAATCTGACACACTTTTTCTGTAAATCTGAGGCTAGTGCAATATTACAAAAATATCTTGCTCCATTTGTGATTAAATGACCAATCCTTCCCCAAATTTAGAAAAAGGCTAATCCCAGAGAAATCTATTGCATGATTAGGCCCACACACTCTTTCAGGTGTTTGGGTTTAAGTTTCTGTTCTTCAAGTTAATAGAGCCTGTTGTCACTGAAACCCTCAGACATTAGAAAAATTCCATTTATTTTATTTAGATATCTCTGTAAACATAGATGGAATTATCTTTTTTTTAAATAAATAAAGTTTATTAATTAACAAAGGGTAAATGGGGAAAGGGAAGGAGGGGTACATAAATTTAAAAAGGGATAAGGGTATTAGTTACATGGTATTGTATTTTGACGTATATATCTTACATTGTAACAAAAATTCAATGTTCACATTTATATCTTATTACTATCAATACTTCATTTTTCTAACTTATCTTATTATTTAAAAGGTAGTAATAACTAGTGGTAAGGATAGTAAGAGACATATTTATAAAAAAGTAGTTAGGAAAATAGATTTACAATTGTATAAAGTATTTGTAAAATAATAAGGGAGGGAAAAAGGAAGGATCTGCCTAGGTAGCAGACGTTATCAGGAGATACGACATGGTGTAATAGTATGGAACTATCTTACTATTCACAAGGTTAGATCCTTTTCTGCAATATTCACATAGCAATAGCATTTAGATTTACCATATACAGTATACCACTTCACAGTGCTTTATAGCTCTAAGTGGTTTACAGTGCTTTACAGCCCTCTCTAAGCAGTTTACAGACTCAAGATCTTACCCCCAACAATCTGGGTCCTCATTTTACCAACCTCGGAAGGATGGAAAGCTGAGTTAATCTTGAGGCAGGAATCAAACTGCTGAACCGCTGACAGCAGTAGTGAGCAGAAGTAGCCTACAATATTACATTCTACCCATGACCTACAAGCCTGTGCACAAGTTGTTGGGCAATACATTTCATTGACTTCAATATAGAGTAGACATTTAATGACCGGACTGCACAGTGCATAAATTGGAAGTTTTTCAATTTCTTATTGATTGGATTAACATGTATGAGTGTACTGAAGATCTATTACTGTTCAAAAGGAGCCTATATGAGAGTACTCAACTTAACCTTAATGGAGCTGGGTCCATCATGGTCTTCAGTTGTAACAATTGTAAAATGGCTCACCCACATGACCAATACAATTTTATGACCTTTTTGGTCATAAAATGATTGGTCATTTATTACTTTTGCAGTCATAAAATGAAAACCACGGTTGTTAATCAAATACCAAGGTTGTTAACCACACAAATGTTTCACTATGATCCAGTTTTGTAGTAATCAATAGCATATGCCAGTTTTTTGCAAAACTATCGTAAAACATGATCCTGTGACTACAGGAGGCTGCCTCGAGTCTTTGGAGAGGGGCAGCATACAAATCTAATAAATTATTATAAATTATTATTAAATTGCCGTACATGCGAGCCCCCAACATACACTTATTGGGGTGGGGGAGGACTAACTAACTTCAGAACTAATTCATAAGTAGCTCGAGGGAGGTCCATCATAACCAAACAATCACTATAATTGACTAGACTGCTCTCAAATAATAAAATGTTATGGACAGGATTCAAAGATTGCATCACGTCTTGTCTTGCTTTATAAACTATAAACTGCACTATTTTATTTCTCTAGTAATGGGAAGTGGGGAGGTGGAACAATAATGGCCTGTGTTGCCAAATGATTTTTAAACCATGGTTTGTGAATCCTACTAATTATAAACTATAATTATAAACTATAATTAGTAGGATTCACAAACCATGGTTTAAAAATCACAGTTGGCAACACAGGCCATTATTGTCCCACCCACCCCACTTCCCATTACTAGAGAAATAAAATAGTGCAGTTGCAAGGAACGCTTAGGTTTGAAGAATAAAGGGGTGGTTTTTCCACCCCCAAAGCTGTAATAAAACACACTATAATACGCTACCTGAAAGTTAAGGGCATGAACGCTGCTGTGATGGGTGCCCAAGATGCTTACTGAAGCACATAAAATCGACAGAGCCAAAGCCACCAAATAATTTCTTGACCATTTCGAGTTGGAAAGTGAGGCTCTTCTCAACTGTATAGTGACAGGAGATGAAACTTGGGCTTATCACCATACTCCAGAGAGCAAACCTCAATCAATGCAGTGGCGCCATACCCATTCTCCTTCAGCCAAAAAATTCAAAACTCAACAACGGTGAGAAAAATCGTGGGCTCCCATCGCAACAGGGTTCATGTCCTTAGCATTCAGGAAGCATATTTACAGTGCGCACTTCGCATTTGGAGGGAAACAGAATGAGGACGCTCATCTCTAACCTTCACCACAATGCACTGACCACTGGCACTGGTCATTTTCTTTTGCTGGCTTCCCACTACACGATAGTAATACCAACTTCCCCCGCGAACATTCCCCACAAGCCCTACGTGCAGGGGTGGGCGACTGCCCGGATGGGGGGAAACGCAGTGGGGTAGCAAAAATGGAGCTCCACCCCAGAGCAGCCAATTTGCACTGAAAGATGTTGAAAAAAAATGCATGGCATCCTGCATAAGCCACGCCCACAGTGTGGTAGTAAAAATTTTGGTAGCCCTTCACTGCCTACGTGCGTTGTAACCTTACTTTCTGGATAGTCCTCGTACAATTGCCAAGGTGAAGAATAGGATGTTTTGGGAGAAAGAACTTTCTAAACACATGAATCGTTTTTTTATTACAAAAAAAAAGAGAGTAACTTACTCTTTTACTTTCTCATTTGGTTCTAGTATCATTCTCATAAATAAAGTAGCCCGAACAGTTTCATCTTGCATTTTGAGAGTGATGATACTTCGGCAGGCTTCCCTCCGTACTCCAGGATCTTCTTCATAATTAAGGGCCCAGAGAAGAAGGTCTTTTAGGTAGGGACTTGCCTCACCTATCTGACCCAAAGCTATCAGAAAAGAAAATGATAGTTGCTTTGACGTTTTATGTTAAGAAGGTGAGCTTTTGGTCTCTGTGATCCAGTATTTTGCAGTTAGAAACATAGAAACATAGAAGACTGACGGCAGAAAAAGATCTCATGGTCCATCTAGTCTGCCCTTATACTATTTCCTGTATTTTATCTTACAATGGATATATGTTTATCCCAGGCATGTTTAAATTCAGTTACTGTGGATTTACCAACCACGTCTGCTGGACGTTTGTTCCAAGGATCTACTACTCTTTCAGTAAAATAATATTTTCTCATGTTGCTTTTGATCTTTCCCCCAACTAACTTCAGATTGTGTCCCCTTGTTCTTGTGTTCATTTTCCTATTAAAAACACTTCCCTCCTGGACCTTATTTAACCCTTTAACATATTTAAATGTTTTGATCATGTCCCCCCTTTTCCTTCTGTCCTCCAGACTATACAAATTGAGTTCATTGAGTTTTTCCTGATACTTTTTATGCTTAAGACCTTCCACCATTCTTGTAGCCCGTCTTTGGACCCGTTCAATTTTGTCAATATCTTTTGTAGGTGAGGTCTCCAGAACTGAACACAGTACTCCAAATGTGGTCTCACCAGCGCTCTATATAAGGGGATCACAATCTCCCTCTTCCTGCTTGTTATACCTCTAGCTATGCAGCTAAGCATCCTACTTGCTTTTCTTACCGCCCAACCACACTGCTCACCCATTTTGAGACTGTCAGAAATCACTTCCCCTAAATCCTTCTCTTCTGAAGTTTTTGCTAACACAGAACTGCCAATGCAATACTCAGATTGAAGATTCCTTTTCCCCAAATGCATTATTTTACATTTGGAAACATTAAACTGCAGTTTCCATTGCTTTGACCATTCATCTAGTAAAACTAAATCATTTACCATATTACAGACCCCTCCAGGAATATCAACCCTATTGCACACTTTAGAGTCATCGGCAAATAGGCAAACCTTCCCTACCAAACCTTCCCCCATGTCACTCAAACATATCTGAATAGATCTATATACAGGTAGCTATCAAATTATGACCACAATTGAGCCCAAAATTTGTGTTGCTAGGTGAGAAATTTATTGAGTGAATTTTGCCCCGTGTTATGGCTTTTCTTGCCACAGTTGTTAAGTTAACCATTACATTAATAACATGGTTGTTAAGTAAACCTAGCTTCCCCATTGACTTTGCTTGTCAGAAAGTTGCAAAAGGGCATCACATGATTCCAGGAAACTGCAACCATCATAAATGTGAACCAGTTTTCAAGCATCCGAATTTAAATCACACGATTGCAGAATGCTGCAATAGTTGTAAATGTGAAAAATGGTCATAAATCACTTTTTTCAGTGCGATTGTAACTTCCAATAATCACTAAGTTCATTCAGTTAAAACAGTTTTAAAGAAGAATGGTTAGATAAGATTCTCACAAATAAGATAATATCCAAAATTACAGTTACAAAAACAATTTATAGATGGGTTCAAATCATAATAAGAATTCTCAATAGTTTAATATACAATACCTCTGATGGCAATAGCTTTGATTTTCCATAAAGGATCAGTCTGCATGATCTTAAAAAGGCATCTTAGTACCTGTTCAACAACAACAACAACAGAATCTGTTAACTAATTCAGAGTCTTATTCATAGATCTTTTTAAAAAATAGGGTTATTCATATTAAATAACATACTTACATCCCAAATTAAAAGCAGGATACCTGCTCAATAGTAGTAATTGTGAGAGGGATCTTGGAGTCCTAGTGGACAGCCATTTAAATATGAACCCAGCAGTGTGCAGCACTGTTGCCACACAATAGCCAACACAGTTCTAGGCTGCATTAACAGAGGGATAGAATCAAGATCACTTGAAGTGTTAATACCACTTTATAAGGCCTTGGTAAGGCCACACTTGGAATACTGCATTCAGTTTTGGTTGCCACGATGTAAAAAAGATGTGGAGACTCTAGAAAGAGGGCTGAGCAGAGCAACAAAAATGATTACCGGTAGGGGACTGGAGGCTAAAATGTATGAAGAACGGTTCCTATATGCAGGTACTGGGTATGTCTAGTTTAATGAAAAGAAGGACTAGGGGAGACATGATAACAATGTTCTAATATCTCAGGGACTGCCACAAAGAAGAGGGAGTCAAGCTATTATCCAAAGCACCTGAGGGCAGGACAAGAAGCAATGGCTGGAAACTAATCAAGGAGAGAAGCAACCTAGACCTAAGGAGAAATTTTCTGACAATTAGAACAATTAATCAGCGGAACAACTTGCCTCCAGAAGTTATCAGAGCTCCAATACTAGAAGTTTTTAAGTAGATGTTGGACAACCATTTGTCTGAAATGGTATTGGATTTCCTGCAGTGGTGAAATGCTCCTGGTTTATTTATTATTTATTTATTTTATTTATTTATTTTGTCCAATACACAATACATATTGAAGAGGATAGACATGAAGTATTATATATAAAGAAAAGATGTAAAAGTATAGGAGAAGATATATGAAAGGAAGAAAAGATATATGATATATGAGATAAGGAGAGACAATTGGACAGGGGACGAAAGGCAGGCTAGCGCACTTATGTACGCCCCTTGGGTGTGCCTTCTGGTGGTCAGAGGCCCAGTAGCAATGGCAGTGTGAGGCTTCAGCCACCCATCTGTATGCCAACATTTGGGTTCTTTTACCATCGGCGCATGCCAAAGCGTTCTGTGCATGCACAGAGGGTAAAAGAACCCAAATAGCAGCATCTGGAGGCTGGGCAAAGCCCCGTGCTGCTGTCGCTGGCAGGCATGCCCAATCCAGGAGCATTTCATTCCTGGTTTCCTGCCTAGGCAGGGTGTTGGACTAGAAGACCCCCAAGGTCCCTTCCAACTCTGTTATTCCGTTCTATTATGTGCAGAAGACTGGTTCCGCTCACAGATTTTCTTTACTAAACTAGAATATTCATTCACAAGCAAGTTTGATTGTTCTTGTTAGTACTATGTATAAAACAGGTGGGTTGGCAATATATAAACAAGCTAACAATGCATTTTGTATGCATTGAAGTACTATAGCTTTAAGAGTTAGTGTTGCAAATTGCCACAAGAGGGAGCCAGAAAGCATGCTTCTTTATCTCTGCTCTCTTTGTTCATTTTTTGCTGATTCACTGTGACTGATGTGGTAAGCTCTGTGTGTTGGATGGTAGTTTGATGTATTGGTAAACTGTAATGTACGCCTGATATGTAAGACAAAGTAAGGCTTGTAATATTAGTGTTGTATTGAGAGATATTGACTATTTAACTTGGCTGTGCTATTTCTTTTTTCTAATAATATTTTTATTACATTGCAAAGACAGACAAAACATACACTACATGTAACATTTAGTGGAGCAACAATCGCTCCTCTCAAAGTAGAAGTCATCTTTATATTTTTAATAAGTAAAAAAGAAAAAAAAACTAACTTTATCATTAATTTTAAAATACTTGAATATATCAATTGTAAGATAATAAGTAAAAACACATCTAAAACATTTAAAAATATATAGAAATTTTAAAATTATAACTTGAAATAGCTGTGCTATTTCTAAAGTAAACACTATTTTATACACTTTAATGTATCTGGTTTGTATAACTGAATCATTAGTAATATCTCCTGAATATCTGCTGGAATTCCACGTTTCCTTAGTGCATGTGCATCCTTGATAACTTAGGGGTCGCTCTGCACACTCCTTAACAGCTCTATTCTTAATCCAGAGTAATGTAACTCTGAGAATCTTGCAATCAAGAGTGGAATGTATTTATACCTTTGCATACAAATCCTTTTATCAATCATTTTAGTGAAGAACTCACTGTCTCTTCTTTAATCTGAAGTGCTCCGGCTGCCCAGCAAGCTTCTTTTCGGACAGCTACGAAGTCATCAGAGAAACATTGAAGAAAGCCAGGGAGCAGCCTGGCTGTCATGAATTTCAGCCAGCCAATTAACGAAAGAGATTCCACTTTCTTCCGGCAGTCTCCCCTTTTTAGATTATCTCTAAGGGGATAAGGATGCTGTTAGTTAATAGTAAACTCACTCAATGTATGCATCCAGGGCAAAATAAAAGAAAATACAGTAGTACCTCTAGATACGAGCTGCTCCACATGCGAGTATTTCAAGATACGAGCCAGGAGGGGAGAGACATTTCTGTTCCAAGTCCCAAGCTCAAATTCGGGATACGAGCCGAGCGTCCACTAGGTGGCGCAAGAATCCTTGCTTTTGGTTATCTCGGAGGGGAAAAACAAAGTCTAAAGCTATTGTTCCAGATACGAGTTTGCTCGAGATACAAGCTCCCTTCTGGAATGAATTATGCTTGTATCTAGGGGTACTACTGTATATAACTTAGCTTTGAGGAAAAATAATATACAACTTCAATGCAAGTTAAATCAGCAAACGTGTTTGTCCTCATGCTATTAGTTGCTATGTTTAGCATAAATAATTATACATCAGTTAAATTTTAGAGATCCTAAAATGTTTTAGGAATCCTTTTAAAGAACACTGTCACAGAATTGCCACAGAGAGGAGGGGGTCACACTATTTTCCAGGGTGCTAGAGGGCCAGACCAGGAGTAACAGACGGAAACTGACCAAGGAGAGATTCAACCTGGAAATAAGGAAGAACCTTCTGACAGTAAGAGCGATCAACCAGTGGAATGGCCTGCCAGTGGAGGTTGTGAATGCCCCATCACTAGACACATTCAAAAGGAAATTAGACTGCCATCTGGCTGGGGTGGGATAGGGTTTCCTGCTAGAGCAGGGGGTTGGACTTGATGACCTGCGAGGTCCCTTTCAACTCTAATAATAAATAAATAAGTAAACATTGGAAGACATAGGTGCAAGCAAAGGGGATGGGGCCCTCCACATCTGACATATATGACAATTATTTTTTGTCACATTTCCTTTCTGCCATCTATCGTTTTCTTCTAATGTGTTTCTCAATTTTGGTAAAACATTTTCATGAGGTGCAGTGTTCCCTCTAATTTTTTTTGGGGGGGTGGGCGGAAAAGTATAGTGTCTGAGCGGCAGTCCCTTCGGGACTGGGCGGCACAAAAATAATAAAAAAATAAAATAAAATAAAATAAAATAAAATAAAATAAAATAAAATAAAATAAAATAAAATAAAATAAAATAAAATAAAATAAAATAAAATAAAATAAAATAAAATAAAATAAAATAAAATAAAATAAAATAAAATTAAATTAAATTAAATTAAATTAAATTAAATTAAATTAAATTAAATTAAATTAAATTAAATTAAATTAAATTAAATTAAATTAAATTAAATTAAATTAAATTAAATTAAATTAAATTAAATTAAATTAAATTAAATTAAATTAAATTAAATTAAATTAAATTAAATTAAATTAAATAAATTAAATTAAATTAAATTAAATTAAATTAAATTAAATTAAATTAAATTAAATTAAATTAAATTAAATTAAATTAAATTAAATTAAATTAAATTAAATTAAATTAAATTAAATTAAATTAAATTAAATTAAATTAAATTAAATTAAATTAAAACCCACCCTATTTTGCCTCAGAAAATTTCAAAATAAAATACTGTACTGTGTGTCTATAACAGTGAGCTCATAATAGGGCAACTCTATCAATATCAAAATGCCACTTAAATAGTTGAGCTAGTTTCAAACTAGATTTGATTTTCTTTCTCTCTTCCTTACTCCCATTCTTTTTCTTTCTCTTTTCCTTCCTCTCTTTTTTCTATCTGTTTCTCTCTCTTCCTCTCTTCCTCTCTCTCTCCTTCCCTCTCACTCTTTCCCTCTCTTTCTCTGCCTCCTTTCCTTTGAATTTCTCTCTCTCTCCATTGTGCTGCGTGGGGGGTAGGGGCAGCTGTAAGCCCCTCGCTTCCACCGCCTCCTCTTTCAGCACCCCACTGCTTGAGCCTGTTTACAGGGTGCTAGTGGAAGATCTGGTGGGAGAACCTTTTGCAAAAGATAGGCAATCTGCTTTTGCAAAAGGTTGGCAATCGGCTTCTGGGCAGGTTTGAAAAACTCTGAGTTGGTGATGATTTTTAAGTGAGCCATGGCTCACTGCTCAGCTTAGAGGGAACTTTGGGTACAAGGCTCCAAGAATGCCAAAAAAGCTATCTTCCTTGGCAGGTAACAGAAATGCAGGCCTTGGTGCATGAAACGCCTTTACACAAAACTTGAATATTTTTCTCTTTTTATCATCACAAAGAACAGGCTGTATCATGATATCAATGGCCATTTGTATATAAATATATCAATGTGATATATCATTTCTCATGTTAGGATATTATGGACTCCATAATGTGGAGGCAGTTTGTGTCCAATGTAGATACTATACCAGCGGTGGGTTCTGTGAATCGATAGCACCGGCAGTAGGAGGCTGTGCCCACCTGCCCAGGACACTTCTGTAGCATGTGCAGAAGTAGCACATACATGTGCAAGTGTGCGCCCAAACAAGTAGCAAAAGGTTTTAGACCCCACTACTATACCATACCACATCAATTTTTCTAGACAAAAGTACAGATACCATAGGTGATGTTTGATGCTCACCTCAGCTGGTCATGGACTTCTTTTCCAAGTTTCAAATGTCCCAAAACCTTGGCAGCTGCTTGGCGTACCTCAGTTTTCCAATCTGTCCACATCAGTTGGACAATTTTGTTCTTGAGGTCCTATATAAGTCATAAAGTGACTTCATATAACAGACATAACAGTTTTTTTAAACCCACCTGGTTTTTTTAGAATAATGTGTCCTTTTTTATTTTAGTAGCTCTGTGGGAAACACTTTCAGAGATAGCCATATATAAAGGCCGAATGCTTCTCTCAAACAAAATATGTAAGACGTCCATAGAGACTGCTGTTTGTTTTTACATAGGGAATAAGAGAAGGGTATGTTTTTGATAAGCCTCTTGCTAATATCTACCAAAAATAATAGCTCAGTTTAAAAGCCTTGTGTAAATTAGGGGTTTTTTATGAGAGGCATGTTCCTTTTGTTCAGGTAAAATGGAATCTCCAATAAGCTATCAGAAAAATAGCATCACTAACATTTTTTTTGCATTTCCAGTTCATGGGATGAAACATACCTGGGTGACACTCCCTGGAATACGAGACAATGTTTTACATGCCAAAACCCGATGTATCCATTGATAGCTGTTCAATTCTGATGCCAGTAAACAATGAACCAGAGCCTGAAAGCATTAAATTACATAATAAGGAACCTAAAAATACTCTACAATGTGTTCATAGGACATTCATATAGACAGGAAGAAAAGAGATTTATAACTGATTGATCAAAAAAGTAAAAAGGGTCTTTTTATTTCTTTTCATTAAAATATCTTTTTTTTAAATGGCTTTCATGATTTTTACAGCATGTTGGTATTAAACAGTCTATTTATTATGTTATGTACCTTTAGTATGCAAGTTTTGTGCTGTTGAAGATTTAACTTGCTAATAATGTGCATTAATATAATAGTTATTTTTGCTGACTCTTCACATTGAACAATGAAAAAAGGCAAATAAAAGCAGTAAAGCATTTAGTACAGTGTGTGTGTGTGTGTGTGTGTGCATTCATATGTAAACTCAAAACCTACTTTTTTCTGATACATACAGAAAATGTATCAGGTTTATTGTAAAATAATAAAGTTTGTATTGCAATCTGCTATTTGAGAAGAATTAGAAAGGAGTTTTGCAGTTATTTAAAAACTCATATTCATTGCATGTTAAATTGATTACCATTATTCATAAATGAAAAATCAAAAGAAAGCATTTGTAACTTTGCCAATCCAAGATATGCATACACACACATACACAAATGCACAGATATATTTAAAAAGGGGAAAGAAATTAAGAAAAGTGGATGTTACATGTTAATATCTGATCATTTCCTATTAATTGAAGGGCTGAGCTAAGGTGACTTAACAGAAGATAAATGACAATGCTTTTTAGGCTGATACACTTTTCTAGGCTAATAAACTGAAGTTAAAATTTATTTCACTAGTTTAAAGCAAAATATCTTCCTTACTATACTAGGTTGGCTGTCTCTTTTCTCTCACCCCAAACCAGTTTAACTTGAAAGCAAAGAGAAGAGGAAGAAGAAGAAGGGGGGAAAAGGAAGGCATATTAGACACACCGATAAATGAAAATAGGAACTGCAACATTACTGTGGCTTGGCTCAGAACTAAAAGCAAAAAGTGATGTTTTGAAAATGAGCATTCCATATCATAAAAAGAAAATATAATACAACAGTATGATGACACCCCACAATTTTTGGAGCTACCTGATGGATGAGGTCCCAAAGGCAGGCTTTTAAAGATGACAACCAATTTTGTTAACCTTTTGAAGAAGTTAGCCATATGGTCTTTTCTGCAGCATGCATGTGGCAAGAGCCTAAACATTGGCAAAATCTCCTTGAAGCTTGATATCCCCTGGTGGCCTCCCACCCAAGCCAATTCTATTTTGCTGGTGAGCTACACAAGGGAGATGAGGTGCTGCCTCTGCTGACACACTAGCGCACAATGAGTGCATCCAACAATGCTGGGCAAATTGATTCAAAAATCCTCAGCAGCAATACCGATCCTGTGCTTTCTCCCCATTCTTCATCCTGAATGTTGAAACTTACCGTGTGCTTGCTGAGCCGAGCTAACAAAAGACATGCCTGTTCTTCTGAAACATCATCGATTTGATCAAAAATCTGAGATATAATCCTTTTCACTACCTGGAAACTGGTAACTCCTTCCAGGGCTAGAGCTTGAGCTGCTGCCCAGCTGTCTGCAGAATTACCTAACATGAAAATAAGAATAAATGCAGAATCCTCAAAAGATGACAACTACTCAGGGACGGTATAAAATAGAATTTTGGGGGGGGGGGGGTAAAAATACAGTAGTCTTCAACTTGTGACTAGAATTGAGCACAGATTTTTGTTGCTAAATGAGACAGTTGTTTGGTCTGCCCAGTAGGCCTGACATCAGACTTGCAAATTACATTGAGTAATGAAATACATATACACGAGTTGCATCTAACTGTATTCTCACGGCTTTATGGATTAGTGACATTCATACAGAGAGAAAAAGATGTATACTAACCATGTATCAGAGCTTTCTTCATGATAGAGTGTGCCCCTGAATTTGGTTTCGACATGGCGTAGAAGCACACTGCAGCTGCCATTCGTACATGGGCATCCGTGTCAAACAGAGTTTTTTGCAGTAAGGACTGTATATTTTTTGGTAAATCCTTAATCTCTATATCCTTTGTGAAAGCCTGTGGCTCTATGCATGTTAAAAATAAATAATTCACTTTAGAAATAAATTGCTGCAAATGTTTTGTAGCTTTTAAAAGCTGCACGAATCCCAGCGACCAGTTAGGTCCCACAGAGTGGGCCTTCTCCGGGTCCCGTCAACTAAATAATGTCGCTTGGCGGGACCCAGGGGAAGAGCCTTCTTTGTGGCGGCCCCAGCCCTCTGGAACCAACTCCCCCCAGAGATTAGAATTGCCCCCACCTTCCTTGCCTTTCGTAAGCTGCTTAAAACCCACCTCTGCTGCCAGGCATGGGGGAATTGAGATACTCTTTCCCCCTAGGCCTTTACAATTTTATGCATGGTATATCTGTATGTATGTTTGGTTTTTATAATAATGGGTTTTTAACTGTTCTTAGTATTGGATTATTATTATATGCTGTTTTATTACTGTTGTTAGCCGCCCCGAGTCTGCGGAGAGGGGCGGCATACAAATTAAATCAAATAAATAAATAAATAAATAAATAAATAAATAAATAAATAAATAAATAAATAAATAAATAAATAAATAAATAAATAAATAAATAAATAAATAAATAAATAAATAAATAAATAAATAAATAAATAAATAAATAAATAAATAAATAAATAAATAAATAAATTTGCTTCTTCTTTTTTCAAAACATTATTTATTTTTTCTTTACCATGAAATACACAATATCATATATCTTCAATACATTTTAAACATCTATCTCCTTAAGTACAATTTTAATAATTAAAAAATCAAATACCAATTTCATTACTTCTTAACTCATAGTATCTATAGCTTAACGTCTGCTGCCTCCTTTTCTAGTTTTGTCATCCAGACAAACCAATTATCTTCCAATTAAATTCACCATTAATATTCCTTCAAATGCTTAATAAAATATCTCTAACTTCTTAAATCTAACCCATAGTGCCTTCTTCACCTCCTTATTCCTTTTTCTAATAACTAAAGTCCCGTATCCAATAGTAAATCTACATTAACTTATAGTTAATGTTCCAATTTTTAAATTCTTTGTGTTTAATTTCTATTTAATAACTTATCTATCAACATAAATTTCAAACTTTCCCCACCTTCATCTTAATTTCCCTCTTAATGGTACAATATGTGTTCACTAATTCTAGATTTAAATGCAAATCCAATTCAAATTGCCTATATTTCTAACCTTATAACATTTACTTTAATTATGATAATCAATTGTATTTATTTATATTCATTCTACAGATTTTCCTCTAAATTCATGTATATATTTAACAAGTTTAGTTCTCTTATTAATAAAAAACAATAATGAAAAAAAAAGTGAATACATCTTATAACCATTATTTTAGTTATTATCATTGTTTTTGTATGTGTTGTTGTTCTTAATGTTGTGTTTAAAATTGTATAATAACAATTTAAATATAATGAAATAAAAAAGGCATTTCCTTTCATTGTCCTGATATGAAAGTACGTTAGTCCTTGACTTATGACCACAATTGAGTCCAAAATTTCTGCTGCTAACCAAGATAGTTATTAAGTGAGTTGTGCCTCATTTTTCAACCTTTCCTACCACTGTTGTTAAGTGAATCACTGCAATTGTTAATAACATGGCTGTTAAGTGAATCTGACCTCTCCATTGACTTTGCTTGTAAGAAAGTTGCAAAAGGGAAATGTGAGACCCCAGGACACTGCAACTATGATAAATATGAATTGCCAAGCATCTGGATTTTGATCACGTGACTATGGGGATGCTACAATGGTTATAAGTATGGAAAACTTTATTTAAGTCACTTTTTTCATTCAACGGTAACTAAACAAATTATAAGGTGAGAACTACCTGTAGCATCAAATATACACAGAAAACTAATCGTTTTCATATGTATTCTGTATGAATGCTTGAATTACTAGTAAATGGTATCATCCAATAGGTTCTCTTATGTATAAATGGATGGAACCGCAACCAAATTTGCCTAGGAAGACATCAGAGTATAGTGGTACCTATACTTATGAACTTAATTTGTTCCGTGACCAGGTTCTTAAGTAGAAAATTTTGTAAGAAGAAGCAATTTTTCCCATAGGAATCAATGTAAAAGAAAATAATGCATGCGATTGGGAAAACTACAGGGAGGGTGGAGGCCCTGTTTCCTCCCAGGAGATTCCTAGAGAGGCCCCATGGAAGATTCTCCCCACCTTTTCTGGCCCTGTTTCCTCCCAGGAGATTCCTAGAGAGGCCCCACGGAGGATTCTCCCCACCTTTTCTGGTCCTGTTTCCTCCCAGGAGATTCCTAGAGAGGCCCCACGGAGGCTTCTCACTGCCTTTTCCGGCCCTGCTTCCTCCCAGGAGATTCCTAGAGAGACCTCACAGAGTCTTCTCCCTGCCTTTTCCGACCCTGTTTCCTCCCAGGAGATTCCTAGAGAGGCTCCACAGAGGCTTCTCCATGCCTTTTCCAGTTACAGTTTCAGAGGCTCGGGTTTGTAAGTGGAAAATGGTTCTTGAGAAGAGGCAAAAAAATCTTGAACACCTGGTTTTTATCTAGAAAAGTTTGTAAGTAGAGGCATTCTTAGATAGAGGTACCACTGTACTTGAATCAGTTACTGTTTATATCCCAGCAGCTGTTATGTACTAATTCTCAATATATATAAGTGAAATAATAGAAATTTGCACCTGGCGCCCATTTACCTGATTCCTGACTTGTATCTTGGACTTTACAGGAACGTTCAAGCACAGACGAGGCACAGACAAGTAGACCATTGATCCGATTTTGAACATGTACATCAGTAAGGTCTAAAAGTATCCCTTCTATAGTTGCTGCCCTCCAATTAGGATCTGAAAGTTAAAAGTACAAAAATACCATAAGAAAAACATTGGAGAGAATATTTATTATTATCATTATTATTATTATCTTTTATTCACCAAATATGAAACTCAGTGAATGAACATTCAAAAATACATTACAAATACCATTAACTGGTGCTAATGGTTGATACGGGTTGCTGCCAGCATCCTAGGCACAACTAAGTATCTTCTTAAAATGTATGTTATTCCGAGTAGCACAATGATGATGACGATGATACTACTGATGATGATGATCTGCCTGCCGGCCGGCCGGCCTTCCTTCTCCTTGGACTCAAGGTGGCTTACAACATTTTAGCAATAGCACTTTTTAACAGAGCCAGCATATTGCCCCCACAATCCGGGTCCTCATTATTATTATATTTTATTCATTAAACATGAAACCCAGTCAACTAAACATTTAAAAATGTATCACAAATATTATTGACTGGTGCTGATGGTTGATACGGATTGCTGTCAGCATCCTAGTTATCAACCAAGTACTGTACTTGCTTAAGATTTACAATGGCACAGGTTTATTCCCTGTCCCAGCAGCCAGAGAAAGGAAAATGCTTTGTTCGCTCCGGATTGTCAAAGCCTCCTTAAGCACCACCAAAAGGCTCCTCTGGCAGCCCAGATGGACGGGATTAAAGGGGGAATGGCAGGAAACTGGCACGGCCTTCGTGCCACTCTCAAATTTCCTGGAAAATTTTTCTGGCCTTGGTTTCTTAAGTAGAAAATGGTTCTTAAGTAGAGGGGGGGAAATCTTGAACACCCAGTTCTTATCTACAAAAGTTCTTAAGTAGAGATGTTCTTAAGTAGACATATCACTGTACTTTGGTTCACATCATTCAAACTTCATTTTTCTTCTTCTGCAGTTGGATGGATTTTCAATAGCCCTCTGCCCCTTATTTTTCCTGGTAGGTACAATCTGCCAATGACACATCATAGATGTAAAGCATGGTACATATTTAAAAGTTTGTGCGTTTCCCAGTCCAGCCAAAGTCCAGTTGAAGATTCCAGCTGTGTTGTTGTTGTTTTTGTTGTTACTGTTTGAAGTGATCCGCCCATGACAAGTTACAGGGGATTCTACAATTATTAATGGCAAGAGTCAAAATAGAAAAATGGTCATTAACTTAAATGGGCAATAACAAATTAAAGTGAGAACTAGAAGAAGAGTATGTACTTACCAAATTTCCAGGCAGCTTTCCATTGTTCCAACATGGTTTTACGGATGCGAATAGATTCAGATACACTTCCTTCCTGTTTAATGGACAGTTCTCTTTCTCTTCCAGTTGGGTCAGTTGATTGTGTCTCATCCACTTGTGAAAAATCTTCAATAAGACTGGGAAGTGCTTTCCAGTGGATCATTCCCTTCTGTACTTTTTTAGCTGATCCAGAACAATATTAATGAAAGCTAATTAGTAATTCATTCATATTACTTCTTGTTTGCAAAAGTGATTAACAGAAACAAAGATTAATGTGTAAACAGCAAATCTGATTTCCCCTGGATCGCTTTATATAATGAATGGTTACGAAAAAGTTTTAAATTATGTCAATGGTTTTTGTATTATTCAAAACAAATAGGTGATATCTGGATAGAAATATTATTTACACATTGGAATTCATTGAATATGGTTAGTCAAGACATATGGAACACAAAGCAATCTGTTTTAGCTGTAAATGCTGGAGAAAACATATTAAAAGAGAAAGAAAGTGCAGAGTTATTTTAAACACATGTGTAAGGGTTCAAATGATGAAATTATAATTCAATTATTTACAAACTTAAATAGCAGTTTTTCTTCCTTCCCATCCTGACCATCCATCTATGGAACAGGCAGGGGTGGGCTGCTAGCCGGAACGTCTAATTGGGCTCCCCTCCGCGGCTCTGGAGCTACCGTGAGTTTGAGCGGAATTAAGTTTCTGTGCCCGTGCAGGTAGAAAAATCGTGTGTGGAGATGCAGGTGCGTCCATGTTCTGGTTAGGTTTCTTGCTTCTGCGCATATGCACGGGCGCAGAGCATAATTCCATTCAAACTCACGGTACCTCCAGAGCCGCAGAGGGGAGCCCAATTATGCCTTCTGGCTAGCAGCCCACCCCTGGGAACAGGCAAAAAAGCCACTCATTTTTTGTGAGGAACTAGAATAGTTTTCCCCATGCAAAACAAATCCCTGTTGGTGACAGGGCAAGCTACTTGGCCTGAAGATTTTTATCCATCATTATTATTATTGTTGTTGTTGTTATTGTTATTGTTATTGTTATTACCGTGTTTACCCGAAAATAAGACACTGTCTTATATTAATTTTTGCTCCAAAAGTTGTGCTACGTCTTATTTTCGGGGGGTGCCTTATATTTCTCAAATAAGACAAATTCACAGGCAGAAAAGCTGACACCTCCAAAGAAAGTGTACCGTACAGTACACTGATTACGGTACGGTACCTGTCAGTATGGCACCCACACACACAAACGACGGCACTTATATGGTACAACAGTATACTCCCGCTATTGCAGCTTCCGGCCACCAGAGGAACTACAGTCTACGCACTGTAGTGGAGACTGTAATGGCGGTGAGACAGCAGCAGACTGTGTCTGCTCTACTGGACGGTACAAAGCAATGGAAGGGGCCAGCAGGGGATGCCACATTATTACGGTACCGCTATGAACAGCTTTGAATGGTACCGTATGTTTTTCTACCGTACCATATGTAAACTTAACTATGCCTTATTTTCGGGGGGTACCTTATCTTAGCAAATTCTGCAAAACCTCTGACATGCCTTACTTTCAGGGTACGTCTTATTTTCGGGGAAACAGGGTATTATTATTATTATTATTTATTAGATTTGTATGCCACCCCTCTCCGTAGACTGATCCAGAACATGAGGCAAGCAGCATTGCACCTAGAGGAAATCATGTGATCAGAGCCCCACCCTGACTGTAAGACTACACGGCACATGTAAAAAAAAAGGGTGGGGCTTCAAGGGAATAACTGCAGCCATCTTGACTGTTTTGATCCCGCTTTCTCCTTATGGGGAAAAGTTAATCTGTATCAGGATATTTTCCTTGATTAAAGGAGAACAGCTATATCTAAATCTTTCCTTGGATATAGGTAGACTTATGACTGTAACTAAGCCCATGTTTTCAGTTGTAAGTCATGATAATTGTAAAGAGGATCATACCATGAATGCACCTGATTTAATAGAAGGACTTCTGTTTTAGGACTCCTTCGTGGCAGTCATTAAACAAGTACCGTGGTTGTTAAGTGAACGCCACAGTCATCATTACAACATAGCAAAAAAGGATTGGAAGAGACCTTGGTAGTCTTTTAATACAATCACCTGCTTGAGCAGGAGACCTTATACAATTACAGGAACCCATTAGTCACGAGCATTTTTTGCTCAAATCAAAACTGGCTTCTGGGAGAAAAAAACTCCTTGTTTGTAGCCATTTGACCATGGGGTGCTATAAACAACCATAAATGCAGGTCAATTATCAAGTGCCCAAAATCACTCATATGACCGCGGAAAACTAGACATCAGAATTTTGAATCCAGGTCATTAACCGAAGATTATGAGTCTGTATGAGTAGTACGATTGTGTTTTATATCAAGGGTTTTAACATGTCTTAACTATTGGATTTGTACTGTTTTATTGTTGTGAGCCGCCCCGAGTCTCCGGAGAGAGGCGACATACAAATCTAATAAATAATAAAATAATTAATAATAATAATAATAACAATTATTATTATTATTTGTAATTTCAAGAAGCTCTGTTAGAATATAATTAGGAAATTGTGTGAAAGAGAAATAATAGGACTTAGACCGATACAACAATCCTGAAAAACCAAATATTAATAATAATAATAATAATAATAATAATAATAATAATAATGCTTATTTATTTATTTATTAGATTTGTATGCCGCCCCTCTCTGAAGACTCGGGGCGGCTCACAACAATAAAACAGTACAAATCCAATAGTTAAGACATGTTAAAACCCTTGATATAAAACACAATCATACTATTCATACAGACTCATAATCTTCGGTTAATGACCTAGATTCAAAATTCTGATGTCTAGTTTTCCGTGGTCATATGAGTGATTTTGGACAGTTGATAATTGACCTGCATTTATGGTTGTTTATAGCACCCCATCGTCAAATGGCTACAAACAATGAGGTTTTTTTCTCCCAGAAACCAGTTTTGATTTGAGCAAAAAAAAATGCTTAGTTTGACTGCTGAATGAATGATATTGATAGTTTTTAATTAGAATTCTAAGATTGTTTTTTAAGGTATAATTGGATTGTTATTATTGTTTCCTGTTTTTCTGTACATGCTGTGAGCCGCCCCGAGTCTTCGGAGAGGGGCGGCATATAAATCCAATAAAAATAAAAATAAAAATAAAAAAATAAAAAATAAAAATAAAAATAAAAATAAAAATAAAAATAAAAATAAAAATAAAAATAAAAATAAAAATAAAAATAAAAATAAAAATAAAAATAAAAATAAAAATAAAAATAAAAATAAAAATAAAAATAAAAATAAAAATAAAAATAAAAATAAAAATAATTTATTAGATTTGTATGCCACCCCTCTCCGAAGACTTGTTTTAAATACAGGGGATGTTTTAAAAAACATTACAAATCTACATAGTTCCAGTTAAGGGACTTTTTTCATGTAGGAATTACAATGAAGTAGGTATTTCTTCACTTTCTTGATTTCTGTGAGAAATCATGTTGAAAACAAGAGTAGTCTTTCCACAAAAAAATGTGAAAGCGTGAAAATCTATCCTTTTTCACTTGTGAAAAAGTGATAATAATTTTCATCAAATTATTTTGATATACAAACATAATTTTGAAAGCAAGTTTTCTCTCTCAAATGAGAATGGTGAATAAAATATGGGGCTGAGTCAGCACAGTGCTCCACTCTTACTTGTCCTTTTGGGTGATTCGAAGCTCCAGATTTCTGGAGCTCTTGGGTAGCATTGTTCTAGATGTATGTTATATCCATCATGATTATCCAGAATGATACGATCCTTCTTGGTTTTCTGATGGACAATCTTGGCTGATCCTGAAAGTTTGCAGGAGAAAGAAAAACATTGGAACATAGCAACATTATTTCTAAATGCTGAAGACTTTTCTGTATCCCATAAGAATGGTACAGTAGTTTATAGTGTTTATTGGTTGAATATCTCTGAGTCTATAACATTTCTGGAGTCCTTTGAGGAAAATGAGAATCTGGCAATCTGACAAATGAATGAGGCCAATTATTCATCTGGTTTAGCGTTTTATATCATTCAGTGGCCAACCAGAAACTCACAAATATGGGCTAGGAAAATAGCAACGGCACTTAGACTTATATATCGCTCCATGGTACTTTACAGCACTCTCTGTATGGTATGCCAGCATCTTGCCGGCAATAATTTGCTCCCCATTATGATCTCGGAAAGATAGAAGGCTAAATCAACCTTGAACCTAGTCAAGATCAAACTGCTGGCTATGGGCAGAGTTAGCCTGCAATACTGTATTGTAACCACTGCACCACCAGGGCTCCTCAGTCTTCTGTCACCACTGCTACCTGCAATATTAAAAAAGTTCCAGATAGGACAGATTGTTACACAACTTTCAAAATAAAGACATCATTGTTTTAACATCTCTAGTTCTAGTAATATTTATCATGTCTTTTGGTACATAAGGTTTTGATTTGGCAGAATATAATTTTCTGCAAGCTTATACTCAAACCAATTTTGGAACCTGTCTTTCACTCTATAAAGTTAAAGCTCTTTAGTCATTCCCCTAATACTTACGGAAATAAACCTCTTGTTCAAAGACATTGTGAGTCACATATGAATGTCTTCCAGTCCTGGGGTGCAGCCGTTCGTGGCGTTTAGCAGGAAGTGCTGTGCTGAAACGTTTCATTGATATTTTTTCTGCTGTTTGATTGGGAAAGAGTACATCATCCTTGTCTACCACTCTTGCAGGAGAAGACGGTAACCTGAAAGTTTTCAGTGAACATGATTTGTATGGAAAGAAACTTAGCATGATTTATATGGAAATAAATCAATAAGCGTAACTGGCTCTGCTTCTGTTGGCTATATAGAGCCATTATGTGTACATTCTCCCCACAAGTTTGCAGCTACTGCTTTTCAAGGCCACTTGCCTTTTAGCAGTGGAAAGGCTCAGGCTTTCCTTTCCTTTATTTTATTTTTTA
Organism: Erythrolamprus reginae; assembly: GCF_031021105.1. Lineage (NCBI taxonomy): Eukaryota > Metazoa > Chordata > Lepidosauria > Squamata > Dipsadidae > Erythrolamprus > Erythrolamprus reginae. The sequence continues at coordinate 87,755,928 of NC_091950.1, read as the reverse complement.
ATATTTTGATTGAATATATACATTAAAAACAGGGTACAGAAAAGCAAAAGGGATATATATAATATACATTCTAACATTTATAATTTACTTATATAGTACACGTAGGTGGGGAGGGAGAAAAGAAGAAAGGTAGGGGGTTGGGGAAGAAGGGAAAGAGATATAAGGGGAAGGGGGATAGGAAATTGGAGCAAAAGGGGAGTGGTAAGAAGAGAAGGCCAGCGTTAGAGCTGGGGCTTTCATGCTTTGCGGCCTGTGGTTTAAGCGCATAGGTGGTGTAGATTTCCCTAAAGTTTTATCCATATATTTTTGATGTAATTGTTAGTGTCAATACGTATCAGTGGTTTAAGGATTTGTTTTCTTTGTAATTTAAAGTTCGTGTCAATCAATGTTTACAGTTTGTCGTTTCAATTTGATGTTATGATTTGTGATGTAGGTTTCTAGTTTTTCAAGTTGGTTTTTTTTGGGATATTTTTCTTGATGAATAATTTTTTAAGTAATTTCTTTTTTTTAACCAGAGGTACCATTTGTCCCATGCTTTGTAGAAATCTGTCTCATCCTTGTTTTGCAATTCCATTGTTAGCTTGGACATTTCTGCATATTCCAGGCTTTCCATGTGCCAAAAATCTTTCCCACTTTTCTTGAGTGGGAGAAGACACAGGGTAGGAGAAGAGGATGGGAAGTGAGCGTTTACTGTGTCAGTTCTCTCACCATTTGCCACAGAAAGGAGAAGCAGCTTACTCTTGTCAGTTCTCCAGTCTGATGTGGGTGGAACAGTGATGGGCTCCTATAGGTACGGTCAGGTATGCAAAACCAGTAGAAAAAAATTGATTTTTTTTTCCCCTTTCCCCCCCTTTTGGGCTCTGGGTATGTTTTTCCTATTGCAGTAAATGAGGTTGAATGTGTATAATTTTAGAAGAGCTGTGCATGTGTGTGTACATACACATACAGTTTATAAAGTAGATAATGTATATTTTTGTGTGCCTGTATGTAATATGCATGTACACATATGGCATATTTACATAGAATTAAATAGTATATTTTGGATGTTCAATAATAATATATAGATAGGGAAATTGTATCTCTTTGAGGCGAGGAGAGGCCACGCACCCTAACCCAAACCCTTGATGTGAGTGGTGCCAAGTTGGCCACCTTTAAACCAGTCACATGGCCTTTAAGCCACTCCCAGTCACATGATTGTCAAGCCACTCCCACCTGGTCACATGGCCGGCAAGCCACACCCATAAAATAAGTCACGGCCACAGAGTGGTACTAAAAATTTTTGCAGCCCTTCACTTGGGTGGAAAGAATTGTGGGGCAGATAAAAGGAGAGAGTCCGCAAAAGGTGAACTGCAAAGTGGTGAGGGATCATGAGGGATGTACGGGAGGGCGTACATAAGCGCACTAGAGTGCCTTCCATCCCCTGTCCTATAGTCTCTCCTATATCTTGTATTTTTTCTCTACTATATCCTCTATAAGCTTCATTGTGTATTGGACAAAATAAATAAACAAATAAACAAACAAACAAATATATTTTTCCCCACACAATATAAAATTCCTTCCTTTGATTGTACTGCAATTTTAAAGTAAGCCTGCACATTTCTGCACATTCCAACAATTCCTTAATTACCTTTTATCTCTGGGGGGGGGTTTAATCTTTCCATGTTTGAGCAATTGCAGATATCAAATCTAGCCACCGATAATATATGTATAATCAAATAGCAGTTTGTTTTTGTGTATTGCCCTCTCATTATGGGATTTAACTTTTGATTGTCTCTTTTGAATGCTGTGTCGATGTGGTTTATCTTCATGTATCTATTGATGACTGATCAAGCAACTGCTGAGGAGAAAACCACACCACATAGAAACATAGAAGATTGACGACAGAAAAAGACCTCATGGTCCATCTAGTCTGCCCTTATACTATTTCTTGTATTTTATTTTAGGATGGATATATGTTTATCCCAGGCATGTTTAAATTCAGTTACTGTGGATTTCCCAACCACGTCTGCTGGAAGTTTGTTCCAAGGATCTACTACTCTTTCAGTAAAATAACATTTTCTCATGTTGCTTTTTGTTTTGTTTTGCTACAGATCTACCACCAAGATAGGCAAGGCAAACTACTGCATATTAACAGGGAGCAAACTCCACACTCACTGACACTGATAATGTTATATAGTTGGGTAATGAAGCATCTGTAATCAAACTTAGATTGCACCTCAGACTCCAAAACTCAATCCCAGGGTTACATATTTTCTTCTATTGTAATAATAACTTTTGTGTCTTACCTATGGTAAGCGTAGAGAGGTGTCCCTAGCTTCTTTCGTTCATCTCTGTGAATAGGACCTCCTTCCACTGTTTCTTCTGTTACAATTCCATCCAACAGTTCTACATCATCTTCACAAGGGAGCACATATCTGAAGCTGTCCCAGTCGTACTTTTGTTTCTTGAAATGCTTCAGCTTACCCTGAACCCAACCTCCCCAAGACGCTTGATTGTTCACAATCCATTGAGCTGTCGTTTTGCTTATCTTTGTTAACAGTCTTTCTTCCCATCCCAGTTGTTGTTGTTCTTGTCCTGGTTCTTCCGAGCTTGTGAATTTGGACTGTCTTTTCCCGCTTGAGTCTCCTAACTTTTCACGGGGTTTGGTTAGGAATGCCTGAATGTCTGGAAGGTCAGAAGAAGGAGGAGAAAGAGGAGGAGGAGGAGGAGGAGGAACGGGTGCCAGCAATGTAGGCTCTGCTCGGGCGGTCTCTACTTTGGCTTCCCAGATACAATCTTCTAAGAACAGGGGGAGGTTCCTAGTTTTTTGGAAACGAGAAATTCCTGGTTCCCTCAGCTGAGGTAATCTCGGTGGTTTCAGTTTTCTTGGTTGCCTTAGCTTTTTAGGACTATATTCATCTTTACATTGACGAAGAATAGTGGAAAAATCATAGAGACCTTTAGGGTCATAATCTTTATAAGATAAAGCTGATGGCTTAATGACTCCTTTGGAAAAACAAATGCTCTTGGATACATTCTTAAGACATTGTTTCTGGTAATTCGCATAATACCAGTCAGCACGGCTAACATTTCTCTGATACAAAAAAGGCATTTTTGCCTTCATGGCAGACAACATAGCGAGGTATGATGGCAAGCTCTTTCTGTCGACTTTGACTTTTAAAGCGGCCTCAGGAGGAAAGACATTTTGGCTCTTCAAAAAATTAGATACCTCCATTTTATTAAGAAAGGTAAGCCTTTTGACTTTTTTAATCAAACATTTTTTTAAAAATCAGATTGCCTCATTCCGCTCTTCTGCGGAGAGTTCAGGTTTTCCTGTGCCACAAAAGGAAGATAAATATGCCTTAATGTTAACGATAACAAAATTCAGATAACAAACACGGTAAGCAAAACTCAGATAAATTTTGGGGTCAATCCAACCCACTGTTGCCATCACAGAATCTTTATGTTATCTTGTAATAAAATCCTGTTTCAGGTGGGACGGACAGGGTAATCTATAGTCAATCTATATGGAATAGGACAAGGCCAAATAAAATTCAAAGATATATGGATGGTGCTTAACTATTGTATTTTGCCTCTGGGTATTCATCAAAGAAAAACAGCATTGAAAAACCATAATTGATGAGGGCATCCTGGAAGGTGATGGGTTGCCCCTTGCCAGAAGCTCCGGGCAAATCAGGCCTGAGCAATGGAGGGGGTGCCTTGGGGCTCACCTACATAAGATCCAGAGGTGGGCTGCTGCCCGGATGGGGGGGGGCGCAGTGGGGTAGCCTAAATGGAGCTCCACCCCAGAGCACCCAATTTGCATTGAAAGATGTTGAAAGAAAATGCAGGGCGTCCTGCATCATCATCATCATCATCATCATCATCATCATCATTATTATTATTAATTAGATTTGTATGCCGCCCCTCTCCGTAGACTCGGGGCGGCTCACAGCAATGATCAAAACAATGTACGATAACAAATCTAATATTTAAAAATATCTTAAAACACCTTATTTAAAAACAAGACATACACACAAACATACCATACATAAATTATATAGGCCTGGGGGACATATCTCAATTCCCCCATGCCTGACAGCGGAAGTGGGTTTTAAGGAGTTTACGAAAGGCAAGGAGGGTGGGGGTAATCCTAATCTCCAGGCGGAGCTGGTTCCAAAGGGTCGGGGCAACTACAGAGAAGGCTCTTCCCCTGGGTCCCGCCAGACGACATTGTTTAATCGACGGGACCCGGAGAAGGCCAATTCTGTGGGACCTAACTGGTCGCTGGGATTCGTGCAGCAGAAGGCGATCCCAGAGATATTCTGGTCCGATGCCATGAGGGGCTTTATAGGTCATAACCAACACTTTGAATTGTGACCGGAAACTGATCGGCAACCAATGCAGACTGTGGAGTGTTGGTGTAACATGAGCATACCTAGGGAAGCCCATGATTGCTCTCGCAGCTTCATTCTGCACGATCTGAAGTTTCCGAACCCTCTTCAAAAGTAGCCCCATGTAGAGAGCATTACAGTAGTCGAGCCTCGAGGTGATGAGGGCATGAGTAAGCCACGCCCACAGTGTGATAGTAAAAATTTTGGTAGCCTTTCACTGATCAAATCTGCAGAAGGGGAAATGGGGGTGAGCCTTCCCACATGCCATGGTGGTGTGGCGGAGAGCAAGGGAAGGGCCAGGGGAACCTCCCCTTGCTCATCAAGGAGCTTCATCCACAGCTGCTTAGAAATGTTATCGATAGGGAATTCCGCCCCGTTTACGTTTTGACCTCTGCAGGTCTGCATTAGTTAGGTTAATAAGGGTGACCCATTAAAACCAGCTTTGGTGTCTCTGTGTTATTCCGCCTCAGCTGCAAATAGTTGACAGCTGGAAGGAAACTGGAATAGCTGGAAGGAAGATATGGACTCAGTCTAATAAGAGGAAATGACAGGGAAGAAAAAAAGAAGGCTAAGCAATCCTACAAAGAAAGGTGAGAAGGGCAAAAGCCTCATAAAGTACAAGGATCTCCTCAAACCACTAGGATAATTCTGCAAATATTAACTAAGGAGGTTTTTGATCATTTCAAGTCTGAATTTATTTATTATTTATTTATTACTTAGATTTGTATGCCGCCCCTCTCCGAAGACTCGGGGCGGCTCACAACATGTAGAAACAAATCATAAGCAATCAGACAAATTTAAAATATTTAAATATTTAAAAACCCCATATGCTAACAGACACACACACAGACATACCATGCATAAATTAAACGTGCCCAGGGGGAGATGTTTCAGTTCCCCCATGCCTGATGGCAAAGGTGGGTTTTAAGGAGTTTACGGAAGGCAGGAAGAGCAGGGGCAGTTCTAATCTCCGGGGGGAGTTGGTTCCAGAGGGCCGGTGCCGCCACAGAGAAGGCTCTTCCCCTGGGGCCCGCCAACCGACATTGTTTAGTTGACGGGACCCGGAGAAGGCCCACTCTGTGGGACCTAATCGGTCGCTGGGATTCGTGCGGCAGGAGGCGGTCTCGGAGATATTCTGGTCCGATGCCATGAAGGGCTTTAAAGGTCATAACCAAGCACAAGCTATGGCTGCTGGTATGGCTCATCAGGAGCATGGAATGGGTAGTAACAGATTAGGTTAGGGCACACAGTACAGAAAGCATGAGAGTAGACAGGCTGATAAAAGGCAAATGTTTTAAAAATCCAAATGTGGAATCTGGTGGATCGCGCACAATGCCAAGAATGATTTGTGATGATTCTTCCAAGCTGAGTTCTTTATTGTTTCCCAGCTATTGACAAAAGCTAAGCCAATAAAATGAAGCCAACAAAATCCCTTCCTGGATCAGGAAGCTCTTCTCAGGGTCATCCACGCCCTTATCACTTCAAGGTTGGACTACTGCAATGTGCTGTATGTGGGGCTACCCTTGAAAAGTGTTCAGAGACTACAACTGGTGCAGAACGCAGCCGCATGAATGGTTGTGGGTGCACCTAGGTTAACCCACATCACACCAACACTCTGAAAGCTGCACTGGCTCCCAATCAGTCTCCGGACGCAATTCAAGGTGTTGGTTATCACCTTTAAAGCCCTACATGGCTTAGGGCCAGACTATCTTCAGGACCGTCTCTTACCGCACAGCTCCCAGTGACCAATAAGAGCCCACAGGGTTGGCCTTCTCTGGGACCCGTCGGCTAAGCATTGTCAGTTGGCGGGGCCGCAGGGTAGGATCTTCTCTGTGGCGGCACCAGCTCTCTGGAATCATCTACCTCCTGACATCTGTACTGTCCCCACCCTACTGGCCTTCCAGAAAGCCTTGAAGTCCTGGCTCTGCCAGCAATCGAGTGGTTTATCTCCAGGATCCAGCCACAAAAAGGGATGTATGTTTTTTATATAAGTGGGTTTTTAATTGTTTTTAATCGTTTCTGATGTTCTGTTTTTGTTGTTGTAAGCCACTCAGAGCCCCTCGGGAGATGGGCGGCATATAAGTTTAATAAATAAATAAATAATAAAATCTTGTCAGACTGAGTGCTATACTATCTGCATCTACAATATACTTTATGAATGGTTAGGGAGGAGCTGTCTTCATCCACTTTGCCTCACACATAAGATTGGCCTAAGTTGCCTCTTATTTTGGAATACAGACCTTTCTTCCTGGGAATCCAGGCTACATTTCTGACCACATTCCGTGGAGCAATTAACAGGTTGTAATTAACTTTCCCCTCAGTTTGCTTGCTTGCTTGCTTGCTTGCTTCTTTCTTTCTTTCTTTCTTTCTTTCTTTCTTTCTTTCTTTCTTTCTTTATTTATTTATTTATTTATTTATTCAAACAATTATAGAGTGCTAATTTGTACAAATAAAACATTAGATAAGTAATGATAAAAAGTAACAAAAGAAGACAATAGGACAGGGACGGTAGGCACAGTCGTGCGCTTATGCAAGCCCCTTACAGACCTCTTAAAAAGGGGATAAATTATTATTATTATTATTATTATTATTATTATTATTATTATTATTTATTAAATTTGTATGCCGCCCCTCTCCACAGACTCGGGGCGGCTCACAGCAACAATAGAAACAATATATTAATCTGAGACAGGGACAGTAATGTAATGACCTTGATATTTTCTTACCCTTTAAAAAATGTAAACAACTGGTGGCTTTCATGGAGAAGGAAGATACAAGGATCACTTGGGTAAAAAAGTATTCAAGCAGCGGAGGAATCCAGAGATCTTATCCCATTGGATTCCTATATACCTCTTAAAGCCTAAGAGGCTTTTCAGTATATTATTCTTATATTTATATTATATATTAGTCATCATAATATATTTTATTTTATTGTATTATATTATACTATACTATACTATTTATATTATATTATTATATTATATTATATTATATTATATTATATTATATATTATATATTATTATATTATATATTATTATATTATATATTATTTATATTTTATATTAGTCATCAACACACCACAGACTGCTGCAGACTACCTGCACAGCTAGAAGCATCCACCATTGGAAAGATTTCTCTCTTGCTCAATCATGATCTCTACTCTGCAGCATAGGATGGCAAATATTAAAAAGGAGCATTGGCAGAAAGACTGACCCTGTGATTCTGGAAAGGCGGAAACCACAGAACATGTTCTTCTTTGTTGCATCTTTTACACAAACACATAAAACTGATTTATCTTCCATGACAGATGAACTGCCTTTTATTATTGTGTGTGTGGCTGGCTAGCTTTTGCTGGACATTGATGGGCCAAGTTCCAATTGACAAATGTCACATAGTCTTACATTTTCACATTTTATTTAAATTTTAGATAGTACCACATTTTTGTAATTTTAGATGTTATCACATTTTATATAATGTTAGCAGAAGTGGGGTCCTACAGGTGCAGTCTGGTGCACTACTCTGGTAGTGGCCCACCGATTATACAATTTTGGCGCAACTTTTTTCCTACTTTTGGGCAATTTTTCGGCTCTCTCAGCATGTGTAAAATGGTCCCTCTGCACATGTGCAGAAGCAAAATTGTGTTGGGGACGCTCACGTGTGTACTAGCATGAAACCTCACGATGTGCATGCAGCACACTGATAGGAAAAGATAAGAGGAACTTGCCCCTGAATGTTAGATACTTATAACCTAGATATAGGTTGCCCCTTTTGATCCTCACTCACAAATTCTAGTCAGGTTATTTTAAAAATCCACTTTAACTTTCTCTTACATTTTATTAGAATTCCCTCCGTTGCACTTAATGTTACCTTTCTGGTGTCAACAAAACAGTACGTTCTTTACTTACATTATTTTTTCCTCGTTTCCTGTTTAGAATTTACACAATATTTTAAATATGGTACTCTATTCATTACCACAATGAGTATTTGCACGTTCCTATATTAAATTAATATTAAATTAATACAGGCCACTTTGACTGTTCATGTTTTGATGAAAATCAGAACAGAAACTGTTTTTAGGTCCTACCCCCAAATTCAACAAATTCTATTAAAATAATCATTTAGATAATTCCACTTAACTATTGTATAGGTAGCAAAGCTTTGTATTTACCTTACAGATTATTTGAAAACTCCAATTTGTGAGGGCAACACAACTTTTCAAAAGACTTTGGATCTGACTGTTTACAGTGGTTGCCTAGTTACAAAGAAGCATTTGCATACTGAACATTTTGATTTGTTGATTTTAAATATAGCTTTCTCCAGTTCTGGCCACTTGATATCAAATTCATTAGGCAATTTCTCTTAAAAGAAAAAAAGTCAGCAAAACCCTGGCTTCCCTTGGCTAGCATGAGAGAATATATTTCCAGGGACATAAAACCTCAGCTATGGAGTTTTATTATGATCATTATAAAAGAATTACAGTCACTGCTGTGTATGAAAGGTAAACTATATTTAAAATAAATCCTTGAACCCTCTGGAGTGTAAAAAACAGCACAATGGACAAACCGGAAGTGCATTTTCTGAACTTCCGGTGTGCCCCTTGTGCTATTTTTTGCACTTAATGGCTTCAGGAAGCTTCTCTGAAACCCTGGAATGCACAAAAACCCGCCCAACGGACAAACCGGAAGCTCAGAAAACATACTTCCGGTTTGCCCGTTGTGCTGTTTTTTGCACTCTGGACGGTTCAGGGAAGCTTCCTTATTGTATTGTTTTTTATAGTTGTAAGCCACCCCGAGTCCTACATTTACTCACTGTAATGGAGTTAGAGAGGTTAGCTTTCTGTGTCCTCAACCCCCCCCTCCCCAAAACAACCCACACCTAATCCTTGTCCATTTGTAAACTGCACTTACACGGTACATACCAACTTTGGAATTCTAGGAATTGGAAGTCCCCACAACTTTAAAAGTTGGCAGGGTTGTGAAAGCCCTGGTGTAGATCAATTGCTGAGTTTTATTTGTTTTATTCATTTATTTATTTTTGTCAAAACAGAGAGCAGGTATTGGTATGAACATTTGTTTTATAAATTAATTTATTTTATTTATTTATTCAATTTTTATGCCGCCCTTCTCCTTAGACTTAAGGCGGCTTACAACATGTAAGCACTATAGCACTTTTTAACAGAGCCAGCATATTGCCCCCACAATCCGGGTCTCCAGTCAGCTTTAGTGGCCTGCAGTACAGCACTCCACCTGCTGCGCCACCCCGGCTTATTATTTTTCAAACATGTGTATAGTTAGTAGTAGTAGTTTGTATAAACGTAAGTTAAATGTAATGATAAAAAGGACAATAGACAGGGACATAGTGGTGCACTTATGCACAGACCTGTTAGAAACGGGGAGGTCGACAGTATAAACAGTCTAAGGTTAAAAAAATTTTGGGGGGGAGTTGGTGAAGAAACCCCATTCATTCATTCATTCATTCATTCATTCATTCATTCATTCATTCATTCATTCATTCATTCATTCTTTCATTCATTCTATTTGTTTGTTTGTTTGTTTGTTTGTTTGTTTGTTTTATCAGGTACATATTGGAAGTATGTAAAGATATAATAATATTTATATACATGATACTAGTAAAAAGAAAAATAAGAAAAACATTAGATATAATAATATTCACATACATACTAGTAAAAAAATATAAAGAAACATAGGACAGAAAGACAGAAACTCCCTGTTGTGTTGCAAGTTCTTAACATTTTAAAAACACGGGCTGGTTTATTTTAAACACACTTATCCATGAACCATATTATTGCACGTCTAAGTAGCAGCGAAGTCCAGTGGAATTTGGCGGCAACTAAATTTTATCTTAAGGCAGGGATAGGCAAAGTTGGGTCTTCTATGACATGTGGACTTCAACTCCCAGAATTCCTGAGCTAACCTGATTGGCTCAGGAATTCTGGGAGTTGAAGTCCACATGTCATAGAAGACCCAACTTTGCCTACCCCGGATCTAAAGAGACTTGAGACGGAAAGAAATAACCTCCCGCCGATGTGTTCATTTCTGACCAACGCGGAAGAAGGAAGATCCGGCTCAGGGCAAAGAGAGAGCGAAGACTTGACCCGCCGCTCCACTAGCTCGGCTTGGCCTCAGGCCAGACTTTCCCAGACGGGAATTAATTCTGACTGGGAGTCGCGGAAGCAACAGGCGGGGCCTTGCTTGTGAGCGAAATGTTACGGATCTGCTTGAGTCACCGATCGCCGAGGACTTTCCTGCTGAACTTCGGGAGCAGGCGGAGGCGGCGGACGCGCTTTTCCGCTTCGGCTGCTGGTGTCATGGAGCCTCGCCTCAGCTTTTCTCCGGCCGGCCACAGCCTCTTCGACCAGCAGCTGGCCATCTCGGTGGAAGGGCTCCGACCCGAGCAGGAGATCGGGCTCCGTGCCTCCCTGGACGACGAGAAGGGCGAGCGCTTCGAGTCGCACGCCTTCTACCGAGCGGACGCCGAAGGGCGCCTGGATGTGAGGCGGTCGCCGGCGCTGGAAGGCGGCACCTTCTCGGGTTTGGAGCCGATGGGGCTGCTGTGGTCCCTGCAGCCGCTTAAGCCCCTCAGGCGGCTGCTGAAGCGCGACGTCGAGCGCCCTTTTCGCCTGGACCTGGAGGTCCTGGAGAGGCAGGGAGCCTCCCGGGTTGGCCGCGTCCTGACCAAGGGCTCCCACGAGCGTAGATTCCTGGGCGACGGGGTGAAGAGACTGCCGGTGCGGGAAGGGAGCATCCGGGGCATTCTGTTCCACCCTCCCGGTAAATAGCTCTCTCTCTCTCTCTCTCTCTCTCTCTCTCTCCCCCTCTCCCTCTCTCCCTCTCCCTCTCCCCCTCCCCTCTCCTCTCCTCTCTGTGTTTATGTATATGGGACATATTTTTGTTGAATTGAAAATGAAGGGAGACTAGTATAGATGTATTTCGATGTATGTAGTGTGTGTGTATATACACACATATACATATACATATATACATATATACACACACATATGTATACAGTAATCCCTCGCTACTTCGCAGTTCATCTTTTGCGGATTCGCTACTTCAGGGTTTTCGACTTCAACTCCCAGAATTCGAATGCTGGCTGGGGAATTCTGGGAGTTGAAGTCCAGATATCTTCAAGTTGCCAAGGTTGGGAAACACTGCGTTAAATCCATTGAAAATTTTAAATCCATTACAAATTCATAAAATTATTCCACAGTACTACTGTACTCTATTAAAGAAACTGGTAGGATATCACATGTACCGGTAGTTCCAGCTGAGAAACATTATAGAATGACTGTTTAATGCAAAGGGTGGGTTTTAAAAGTCCAAATACAGTGATCCCTCGATTAGCACGGTCTCGATTAGCGCGAAACGCTGCAACGCGGTTTTTCAAAAAATATTAATTAAAAAATAAGTCCGCGCTAGTTCTCTCTCTCTTTCTCTCCCTATTGCCGGCGTGGTATATGAGAGAGAAAGAGAGAGGCAGAGGTCGGGCGCATTACCGGGAGGTGGAGGCGGCATGGGGACGCTGGGTGCCGGGGACACCGAGGAGGGGGTGGACGTGGCCTCTCAGCTGCAGAGCTGAACAAGGGCGGAGGCAACGGCGGAGTCCGGCGCTGGGGCCATGCGGGGCCGCTCATCCAGGGGGGCGTGGACTGGCAAGTCGCCCTCCTTTCTCTTTCTTTCTCTCTCTTATACCACACCGGTAACAGGGAGAGAAAGAGAGAGAGCGGAGGGCACCTTGCCGGTCCACGCCCCCCTAGATGAGCGGCTCCGCATGGCCCCAGCGCCGCCCAGGCAAAGGGGAAACCCCAAGATCGCTTGCCGCTTGCCGTATTGCAGCGAAGGAGGCGAAGCAAGGCTCCAAGCTGCAATACGGCAAGCGGCAAGCGATCTTGGGGTTTCCCCTTTGCCTGGGCGGCGGGAAGACCAAGGGAAGGTTCCTTCAGCCGCCCAACACCTGATCCGCTCCGCAGCGCGGCAGCAGCGAGGAGCCGAAGATGGGGTTTCCCCTTTGCCTTTACCCCATCTTCGGCTCCTCGCTGCTTCCGCGCTGCGGAGCAGAGCAGCTGTTGAGCGGCTGAAGGAACCTTCCCTTGGTCTTCCCCGCCGCCCACACGCAAACTCCACCATCTGCGCATGTGCGGCCATGAAAAAAATGGCGCGCATGCGTAGATGGTGTTTTTTACTTCCGCACCACTATAACGCGGAAATCGATTAGCGCGGGAGGTCTTGGAACGTAACCCCCGCGCTAATCGAGAGATCACTGTACTTGTTAAATACATTAAAAAAAATCTTTCCTCTACTTCATGGAAATTCGTTTTTCACACGTGGTCTTGGAACGCATCCCTCGCGAAAAACGAGGGACCACTGTGTGTGTGTATACACACACACACATATACATACATGCAAACAATGTCGAAATACATCTATACAGTGGTACCTCGAGATACGAGTTTAATTCGTTCCAGACCTGGGCTCTTAAGTCGAGCAGCTCTTATCTCGAATGATTTTTCCCCATAGGAATTAATGTAAATAATTTTAATTGGTTCCAGCCCTCAAAAAACTCACAAAGTTAGTCTAAATTATGCAGAAAGACAAGTTTTTAATGAAGAAATGTACATGTACATATAAATGAATAATGAAGTTTCTTTCACTTAACTTGTAAACTTTCTTAAACTTTTAAATTTACATATGTTCAACTTCTCTGCCACCCAATCCTGTAGGACAGAGGTCCCCAACCCTTTTTGCACCAGGGACCGGCTTTAAGCGATCAAGAGAGGAATGGGTGAATGAATGGACGGAGGGTGGGAAGGAAGGAAGGAAAGAGGGAAGGGACAGGAACAGAGGAAGGAAGCAAGGAAACTTATGAAAGGGGAGAGTAAGAGAGGAATGAGTGAAGGGAGGGAGGGAGGGAAGAAGGTGGGAAGGAGAAAGAAAAGAAGAAATAGAGGAAGGGAAGGTAAAAGAGAGAAAGAAAAAGAGCTAACTTCTGCGTTCAGCTTCAGGAGACAGCTGCGAAGCCGCGCGCGTGTTTTAAAAGGTTGCAGCCGGCCTGGGGGGCTCGGGGGGGTGCTGGCAAGCCCCCCAGGCCGGCTGCAAGCTCCCCCCGAGCCCCCCAGGCCGGCTGCAACCTTTTAAAACACGCGCGCCGCTTCGCAGCTGTCTCCTGAAGCCGAATGCGGAAGTTAGCGTTCGGCTTCAGGAGACAGCTCCTTGGCGCTCGTATCTCGAATTTGGGCTTGTAAGTAGAACAAAAATATCTCTCCCCTCCCAGCTCTTATCTCGAGTTGCTCGTAAGTAGAGCAGCTCTTATGTCGGGGTTCCACTGTACTAGTCTTCCTTCATTTTCAATTCAGCAAAATATAGAATATAGTTTGTCGGCTAAGGAAAATTAACTGCCTTGGATATGGCTTTGGGTTGGTCCGAGAGGCAAAAGGAAGCCTGGAGATTAATTCTCTGCCTTACAGGCTACAGGTTCAAATCTCAGTGAAGATGTGGCTATGTGGCTAACTGATGAGAGGAAACAACCTCAAAATAGATCTATACTAGTCTCCCTTCATTTTCAATTCAGCAAAAATATGTTTCATATCTATCTATCTATCTATAAATACACATACATACATACATACATACATACAAGGCACAGGCTGCAGGTTCAAATCCCAGTAAGGGTATAGCTGGCTGACGAGAGCAAATAAGCTCGAAATAGATCTATACTAGTCTCCCTTTTCATTATCAGGGATAATACATACATACATACATACATACATACATACATACATACATACATACATACATACACACATCTATCCTAGTCTCCCTTAATTTTCAAATTCAGCAAAAAAAAAACGTGACACACACACACATATATATTGTATTAAATAATATTATAATATATATTGTATTAAATATACACATACACACACATATACATATATATATATATACACACCCATACACTCGTGTCCCAGAGGATTAGCCAAGAGCGATTTAATTAATCCACTTTTTAGATTCTGACGGGTCACACTGACATGAGCTACGGTATAACTAATCTGACAGGTTGAGGCTGTTTCAATTCAGTGCATTGTTCCAACTCAGTTTGGTTGTAGTTGCCATTTACATAGCTACCCAACGTTAACCAAGCATTAGAGACTGAATCACAACCTGTAATGGGAACATATTTCAGCCTAGTGTGTTTATATGAACTCAGGAAATAACATTGAATAAGGCATAATTATTATTTTCTAGTATGTTTTTAAGCCAGTCTTGGTTCCAAGTGACTTCCTGGACTAATCCCTGCAATTTTTGGACACCATTTTTGGAAATGGCTTCCTTTGCTATTTTTTTTCTGGAGTTGAGAAGAGAGCGACTGACCCAAAGTCAACCAGTTGGCTGTGTTTCTGAGAGAAGCTTAGAAAACAGAGTCCTTCAGTTAATACTTTGGTGCCTTCAACTTACAGCAAATTGGCTATATCATCTATGAAATTAAAATCAGTGGAATACAATACACCATAATTACATTATCCCTGGGATCTGTAATTTAGAAACATCCAATGTGTTGTGCATACTCAGCCTTTGTGGTCACACATTGTGTTAAATAATGGGTGATTTAATAGAGGTTTATAAACTACTACGGACTGGCTTTTTGTAACATGACTAATTAAAAGGTAATCCCACCTCCTCCTCCCTCCCCTCCTGTGAATCTGGCCCCTTCCTATGCTATCTTGTGTTATTTTATCTGCTTTGTTCTTTTATATTTGATGATCTAAATGTTTTTCAGCTGTAAGCCATCCAGAGTCATTGAAAAGGTCAAAAAGATTACTGAGAGAATAAATAATTAAACTGTGTTCTCTGAATCAGAACTCCCAATATATAAATATATCAAAACTATCTGTGATCGATTGAAAAGAAAAATCATGATTACCAACAAAATCTATCCGTATATTAGCACCTTGCTTAATGTGTCAGTTACTTCAACTAGCGTTATCAATTAAAGGTTTGCTATATTTTGCAATGCTAGAGGTATGGTTAATTCTGGGATCTGTAATTTAGAAACATCCAATGTGTTGTGGATACTCAGCCTTTACGGTCACACATTGTGTTAAATAATGGGTGATTTAATAGAGGTTTATAAACTACTACGGACTGGCTTTTTGTAACATGCTAAACCATACATTCGAATCTGTAAACCAAAGTGACTTTGTGTGACAGAATAAGCTAAACAATGAAACCATGTTATCCCTTGTCCAGTTCTTTCAATTGAGCCATGTGCCATTTTGTGCTTTTATCTTTAATGCAGGACTTTGTTTAAACCAGTGTTTCCAACCTTGGCTACTTGAAGATATTTGGACTTCAACTCTCAAAATTCCGGGGAATTCTGGGAGTAGAAGTCCAAATATCTTCAAGTGGCCAAGGTTGGGAAACACTGGTTTAAACTATGCCAAGTTCTTAAGAAATCTATGGTAACTAAAACAACTGCTCTACTTTAATATTTCTTGCAGGTAAAGGCCCTTTTCCAGGTATCATTCAGGTACCTGGAACTGGAGGAGGGATTCCAGAAAGTTCAGCATGTCTGATGGCCAATCATGGCTTTGCAGTATTAGCTTTGGCCTATTATGGGTATGAAGATCTTCCTAAGGACATGTCGGTATTGCGCCTGGAGTACTTTGAAGAAGCTGTCAATTATATGCTAAGACATCCAGTGGTAGGTTGCTATATTCACGGCCTTTGCAAAAAGGTTTAGCTGAGATCTCGATATTTTTTTAGCCACAGAAATGTATTCAGTCAGTTGGGATCAGACTCAGTTCAGCTTTCCAGACAAGGTGATTGGCAAAGGGAAAATTGTGGTGGGTGTACTGTGTATACTGCTATGTTATCCTAGATCAGAGGTGGGCAATTCATTTTCCCAAGGGGGCCACGATGAGAAATTGGGACTGTTGTGGAGGACCACCACCACCCACCTGCCATCCTGCCCCCCTGCCATCGCCCTTTGGGACTGTAAAAGGTTGGTCCCTGGGCTCTAAAAAGGCCAGGACTGCCCTAGATAATTCCACCATTCACAGCATTTACAATAAGTCCTTGTTTATAAACTGATATACACTGCTAAAAAAAATAAAATAAATAAAATAAAGGGAACGCTTAAACAACACAATATAACTCCAAGTAAATCAAACTTCTGTGAAATCAAACTGTCCACTTAGGAAGCAACACTGAATGACAATCAATTTCACATGCTGTTGTGCACATTCAACTTTGTACAGAAAAAAGTATTCAATGAGAATATTTCATTCATTCAGATTTAGGATGTATAATTTGAGTGTTCCCTTTATTTATTTATTTTGAGCAGTATATTTAGCAATTAATTTTGCCAGGGGGCCGCATGAGAAATTGGGATGGTTTTAGGGGGCCGGATTAATATAATTAACGCAGTTCTACCCAATACTGTATATTATTGGGTAGAACTGAGTTAATTATATTATAATTATAAATTATAATTATATATTATATTATATATATAATATATATAAGTTTGTCTTACAAACTTAATTGGTTCCGGGACGAGGTTCTTAAGGTGAAAAGTTTGTAAGACGAAACAATGTTTCTCATAGGAATCAATGGAAAAATGATTAATGCGTGCAAGCCCAAAATTCACCCCTTTTGCCAGTCGAAGCGGCCATTTTTGCACAGCTGGGATTCCCTTGAGGCTCCCCTCCATGGGAAACCCCAGCTCTGAACTTCTGTGTTTTTGCAATGCTGCAGGGGAATCCCAGCATCGCAAAAACGAGCGCTTCGCTGGCAACAGAAGTCCGGAGGGAGCCTGAGTGAAATCGCAGCATCGCAAAAACACCGAAGTCCTCGAAACCCCACCTCCGAACCTGTGTTTTTGCGATACTGCGATTTCACTCAGGCTCCCCTCGCTGGGAAACCCCACCTCTGGACTTCCGTTGACAGCAAAGCGCCTGTTTTTTTGCTGCTGGGATTCCCCTGCAGCATCACAAAAACACAGAAGTCCGGAGGTGGTGTTTCCCATGGAGGGGAGCCTCAGGGCAATCCCAGCAGCGACAATGGGTGCTTCGCTGGCAACGGAAGTCCGGAGGCAGGGCATCCCAGCGGCGGCGGTGGGTTTGTAAGGTGAAAATAGTTTGTAAGAAAAGGCAAAAATATCTTAAACCCTGGGTTTGTATCTCGAAAAGTTTGTATGATGAGGCGTTTGTAAGACGAGGTATCACTGTATATTATATATATATATATATAATTATATATTATAATTATATTATATAAATTAATTGCCCATCCATTCCTTCCTTCCTTGTTCCCTCCATTTCTCCTTCCTTCCTTCCTTCCTTCCTTCCTTCCTTCCTTCCTTCCTTCCTTCCTTCCTTCCTTCCAACCTCCGCGGGCCGGTCACAGACAGCAGGCGGGCCGCATCCAGCCCCCGGGCCGCACTTTGCCCAGGTCTGGCATAACACATACTTCTGGTTTGCTTAAGGGGTGACTGACTGATTAAACCACAATATGCTATGCTCGCTTCAGCAGCACATATACTAAAATGGAACGATATAAATCATAACATGCTGCGCTTAACCAGATTCATCTGATTATTCATTTAGGGCTGCTGTACTAACATAGCCATAGGATCAGCATGCAGTAGAAACATGGCTAGTGGTATGAATCTGATTTTCATTTTCCTTCTTTCCTTCTGTTTAGGTGAAAGGTCCAGGAATTGGGGTGTTGGGACACTCCAAAGGGGGTGACCTCTGTATCTCCATGGCCTCATTTTTAAAAGGCATCACGGCAATAGCTACAGTTAATGGTTCTATAGCCAATGTAGCTACGACAGTACGCTATAAGGATATCACCATTCCACCTCTTGGTGTTAATGCAAACCGAATCAAAATTGATCAGAATGGGGTCTGTGACATTATTGATGTCCTGAATAACCCATTTGAGGATCCTGACCGCAAAAGCTTAATTCCATTGGAGAAAGCCGAGGGACGCTTCCTTTTTATTGTGGGAATGGACGATCATAATTGGAAGAGTGAATTTTTTGCCAAGGAAGGTGCCAAGATTTTACAAGCTCATGGAAAAGAGAAACCCAGGATCATTTGCTATCCTGAAACAGGGCATTATATTGAGCCTCCTTACACACCACTGTGCCCTTCTTCAGTCCACTTTTTGGTGGGCAAACCAGTGATTTGGGGAGGGGAGCCTAGAGCACACGCAGCAGCACAGGTGGATGCTTGGAAGCAGATTCAAGACTTCTTTCACGAAATCCTCAATGACAGCACAAGCAAACTGTGAATGAATTAGTTATGCACTGGGTTTTCAGCATGTACCAGTATGTTTTGCTAAGCTAAATACTAGGGTTGGGAGAATAATGCTGGGAATGGCTATGAAACAGGGGCAAGGAGGAGGAAAGTCATAGGTGATAAATCTCATTTGAACATTGTTTATCTAGTCTTGAAATATTGTTTTCTGCATTCCGTATTAAAATCCTGAAGACTGGGATCTACATGCAGGTGAGAGCACCAGATGGTGGCCATGACAATTTGGTTTTGATTTATTGGTTTATTTAAATCTATACAGCCACCCCCTTTACCATAGGGTGGTTTCCAATTAAACTGCTCACAAACCAGGGTCACTGTTGCCTTAAGACATGTAATGCTAAACATAGTGGTACCTCTACTTACAAACTTAATCCGTTCCTTGACCAGGTTCTTAAGTAGAAAAGTTTGTAAGAAGAAGCAATTTTTCCCATAGGAATCAATATAAAAGCAAATAAGACATGCAATTGGGGAAACCACAGGGAGGGTGGAGGCCCTGTTTCCTCCCAGTAGATTCCTAGAAAGCTCCCATGGAGGCTTTTCCCCACCTTTTCCGGCCCTCTTTCCTCCCAGGAGATTCCCAGAGAGACCCCACAGAGGCTTCTCCCCGCTTTTTCCGGTCCTCTTTCCTCCCAGGAGATTCCTAGAGAGGCTTCTCCCTGCCTTTTCCGGTTACAGTTTCAGAGGCTCAGGTTTATAAGTGGAAAATGGTTCTTGAGAAGAGGCAAAAGAATCTTGAACACCCGGTTCTTATCTAGAAAAGTTCATAAGTAGAGGCTTTGTAGGTACAGGTACCACTGTATATAATTCAAGTACAAACACCAGCAGAAAAGTCCCGGGATCCATGTTTGTGGGGGAGACCACATGCACACAATCAGGTTCAAAGCCCAGCCACCTTCTCATTCCAAGTGACAACTATGTTCTTCAGCCAAATTGCACCAAACTTTCATGAAAACACAGAAAGGCTTGAATGTCAAGCACTGAGCCCACATTCTTTGAGCGTGACCTGCCCCTGGACTCCGGGCCTGCCTGTGCTTGGCAATGTGTTACAGGTAGTTCTCAACTTATTGTGACCAACCTTTCAGTTGCAAGACTTGTTAAGTGAGTTTGCCCCATTTCATGACTTTTCATGCCAATGTTAAGTGAATCACTACCGTTAATAATAGGGTTAGGCGAATCTGGCTTCTCCGTTGATGTTGCTTGTTAGAAGGTTGCAAAAGATAATCTCATGCAGTCATGATAAATACGTGCAAGTTGCCAAGCATCCAAATGTGGATCACACGAACATAGTATTGTAAGTGTCATAAGTGTGAAAATCCTAAGTCATTTATTTATTTATTATTTATTAATTATATTTCTAAGCCACCCAGTTCCTGGGCTCTTTCTGGTGCCATTGCAACTTAGGTCACCTAACTGATAGTTATAAGTGGAGGACTGCCTGTAATCTTCCTGCCCACCCTGAACCCTTTAAACCTCTCCCCAATAACACGCAAACTCTCCATCAGCCTGAGGGTCCCCTCCTCATTTTCCCAATCACCCACATTTTACATAGATTGTGGGAGGTTCAGTCACATGGTCACGGACATCACCTTGACTTGTTTTTGACACATGCTGATTTTACTGTTGCAAATTAGGAAGAAAAATTATTTGTAGGTTCACTTTCTTTAAATGGATGTGCAGGTTAACAATTAGACAATGTTGTCTTTAACTTTTAATGACTGCAGTTCCTTTGAATTTATTCGAAGTTGAGTTGAGCAATATGATAAAGTTGAGCAATATGATAATATCTAGATTGGGCCAAAAAAGATGTGAATGATTTTTAATTTTATGGGTTTTTAACTGTTTTTATAGTATTTCTATATTGTTGTACGTCGCCAAGAGTCCAGAAGGATTGGGCGGGCTATAAATTTAATAAATAAATAAATAATAAATTAATATATAAAACAACCTAGAATATTACTGGCAAAGAAAATTAACTTTTAAAAAATGAAGTAATTGTGTTGAAATAGGAATATGCCCTCTTCTCTCCAAGTTGTTTTTATCACAAGAAAGAAGAACAACTTTGTATGACTGAAGTGTTTGCTGTATAATATTCATCTGCAAAAATAATAAAATTGCACTTCCAAAGATAATGTTCTGAATGTTTTTGCTGCTTCTGTCAAGGGCCCACTGGAGAAAAAGACCAATCATTTCATCAACTTTTAGATAGTAAATAAAAGATTGATAGCATAAATTAATTCATCCTAAATGATACCATTATGTTATGCAAACTCCCTACTACTATGTTTATGTGACTGGAGCAAGCTGTTGATTTCTGACTGCAGTCAAAATTTAGAAATTTTCCTATTTTTCAACTTTGCTCTAAATTTTTCTTACCTTGCTCTATAAATTGTGCTTATTTTTACCTTTTTGCAATTTTTTTTGCATGATTTATTTTATTTATTTGTCAAACATGTATAGGATAGTAGTAGTTTGTATAAACATAAGTAAAGATAAGAGGACAGTAGGACAGGGACGGTAGGCACAGTGGTGCGCTTATGCATGTCCCTTACAGCAGTGTTTCCCAACCTTAGCAACTTGAAGAGATCTGGACTTCAACTCCCAGAATTCCCTAACCAGCATTTGTTGGCTGGGGAATTCTGGGAGTTCAAGTCCAGATCTCTTCAAGTTGCCACGATTGGGAAACACTGCCTTACAGATCTCTTAGAAACGGGGAGAGGTCGACAATAGACAATCTAAGGTTAAAGTTTTTGGGGCTTGTGGAAGAAACCAGAGTCAGATAGTGCATTCCATGCATTTATTCCTTTATTACTGAAGTTGTATTTTCTGCAGTCGAGTTTGGAGCGGTTTACATTGAGCTTGAATCTATTACGTGCTCGTGTATTGCTGCGGTTGAAGGTGAAGTAATCATTAACAGGAAGGACATTTGGGTACATGATTTTATGAACTATATTTGCATCAGATGGAGGCGACATAGTTATAAATTATATATTGCAAGCCTGGTGGAATAAGGTATTTTGTTGCCTTATTTTATTTCGAATAAAATAATTTTTAAATTTTATTTTATCAAGTACATATTGGTGGCATACAAAGATATGAAAATGTTTATAGAATAGAATAAAATTCTTTATTGGCCAAGTGTGATTGCACACACAAGGAATTTGTTTTGGTGCATATGCTCTCAGTGTAGAAGAGATATTTGTCAAGAATCCTGAGGTACCACACAATAATCGTCATAGGGGTCAAATAAGCAAATGTGTATTATTCATTGTGTATTATTGTGTATTGGACAACATAAATAAATAAATAAATAATAAAATAAATATTATATACATGATACTAGTAAAGTTGCTAACACTTGGTAAGACGTCTCAAGCAATCTTAAATCTTGGCAGCCACAAAGTTTGAGGCCTCTAAATTCGACCTTGAACTCCCCGTTTTCGGAAGCCCGATCTCTGCGATCGATTGCTACGGCCTCTCGCGTCTTAACCCGGCGTTGTCTGAAGAGAAGGGCACCGAGCTCTGCTTCCAAGTCCCGGCGTTCAGCGGCTGGTGCAAGGAGTCCGGGGAGCTCCATCATGTGGCCGAAAGCCCTGGGCAGAGCATGGGATTCCCGCCTGGTGGTGTTGCGCGGCCCGGGCCTCCCTTGGGGGAAGATCATCCCGAAAAGCTCCGGCCGAAGAAGACTAGTAACCATGTCGGTCACCCCCGCAGTAGGCTTGGCAGACCAGCCCGCCAAAGTGACGGTCGAAGGACTAGCGCCTTTGCAAGGAGTGACGCTCCGGGCGCTGGTCGTGAACGGGCAAGGTAGCCTCTTCGACGCCTGCGCGCATTACCAAGCGGACCAGCGCGGGGGGATCGACCTGTCCCGAGATGTTTCCACAGGGGGGGATTATGTCGGCGTTGAGCCCATGGGGCTGTTTTGGAGCTTGTCCCCCGCGACCATAGAGAAGCCTTACCAAAGGCTGGAGCCCGAGGACGTGGAGAGACCCGTGCAAGTGCAGATCACGGTGCATCAGGAATATAGCCAGCCCGGGGCCATCCCCGGACAGATCCTGGCTAAAACGAGCGTGGAAAGGTGGTTCACGCTTCCCGACGTGAGGAGGATTAGGTTGAAGGAAGGCGCCGTAAGAGGCAGTTTATTTCTCCCGCCAGGTGAGTAGAGGAGGAGAACCTTCTTAGGATGGTGATTCAGGGACTCCCGAGTTGGGGCAATTTCCTCCATCAAGTTGCCTAGACCAGTGTTTTCCAACCTTAGCAACTTGATATCTGGAATTCAACTCCCAGAATTCCCCAATATCTTCAAGTTGCCAAAGTTGGGAAACACTGGCCTAGACAACTGATTCTGGACCTTTGCAGTCTCAGTCGAGGCAATCAAACTAGAAAAAGCAGTGGGAAAATTGTGGCAAATTACAAATATACAAATGTGTGTGTGTGCGCGCACATCTACGTGTCTGTGTGTGTGTGTATGTATTTGTGTGTATGTATTTGTGTGTGTGTGTGGATATATATACATATACTGTATATATATATACATGTATATTATAATATATATTATATATTATATACATAATATATATACATAATATACATATATGTGTGTGTGTGTGTGTGTGTGTGTGTGTGTTTCTGTTGGACAAGGCCGAAATAGTGCTATCCTAGCCTCCCTTAATTTTAAAAAAATTCAGCAAAAAACATGTGATACATATAATTAATTAATTTTCAAATTCAGCAAAAACATGTGACACATATATATATACTGTATACATACACACATATCTATATACAGGGGTGGGCTCCTGCCCGGATGGGGGGACAGGGACGTAGTGGGGTAGTGAAAATGGAGCTCCACCCCAGAGCACCCAATTTTCACTGAAAGACGTTGAAAGAAAATGCAGGGCGTCCTGCATAAGCCCCGGCCACGGTGTGGTAGCAAAAATTTTGGTAGCCTTTCACTGCCTATATACTGTATATCTATAATCTACGGAGAGGGGCGGCATACAAATCAAATCAATCAATCAATCAATCAATCTACATACACTGCTCAAAAAAATAAAGGGAATACTTAAACAACACAATATAACTCCAAGTAAATCAAACGTCTGTGAAATCAAACTGTCCACTTAGGAAGCAACACTGACTGACAATCAATTTCACTTGCTATTGTGCACATTCAACTTTGTACAGAACAAAGTATTCAATGAGAATATTTCATTTATTCAGATCTAGGATGTGTTATTTGAGTGTTCCCTTTATTTTTCTGAGCAGTACACACACAACACACACACACACACACACAGTATATGCAAATATATATAACTGCTCCAAACTCGACTGCAGAAAATACAATTTCAGCAACAGAGTCTGTGGTTTCTTCCCCAAACCCCAAAAACTTTAACCTTAGACTGTCTACAGTTGACCTCTCCCCATTCCTAAGAGGTCTGTAAGGGGCAGGCATAAGTGCACCATCGTGCCTACCATCCCTGTCTTATCATCCAAATTTACCTATACAGTACCTACTTGCATTTGTTTATGTTTAGAACATACCTATTACCTTGTACACATTTTGACAAATAAATAAATTGATGGGCAAAGTTCAGGTATCTTAGATAAATTCCAAGTAGAAATATTATCCTTTCCATAACACAAGGGATTATGCATGTGCTGCACTCTAATCCATGGCAGTTGTACCAAAAACACTTTTAAAAGGAGCTTGCTAAAGGCATTTCAATATAAAAAAAGCAATTTAAAAAATCCTGTTAATAATATCCAAGCCCAACACATTTGATCAATATCTACTCCTATTAGGGAACGGCCCATTTCCAGCTGTGATAGACATGTTTGGTGACGAAGGTGGGTTAATCGAATTCCGATCCAGCCTTCTGGCAACCCATGGCTTTGCAGCTCTTTCCTTGCCATATTTTAATTTTGAAGATCTCCCACAAGCCATAGATGATTTCCGTCTTGAATATTTTGAAGAGGCAGCCAGGTTTTTGTTGCGCCATCCCAAGGTGAGTGATGTGAACCAACCTCTGTGCACCGAGACAATAATTCCCCTCCCCAATGGATTCTGAATTAAAAATGATGAGAAAACTGTAAAGAAAACTTATGCAACCATCAATGTTTGCATGTTGTATCTTGTTTTGCCAAAATATAGAGTTGTTCTCTATCTTATCCCTGTTAGGGAAGGGGTATGGAAAAACAACCCTTTGTTCAGAAAATTGATATCTTTGTGTGTGATTACATTTATTTTATTTATTTATTTAATTTGATTTGTATGCCGCCCCTCTGAGGACTTGGGGCAGCTCACAGCATATATAAAAAACAGAACAATAATGTAATCCAATGAATACTACAATTTAAAAACAATTAAAAGAAAAAAAAACCCCAAACAATTAACTTGTTAACCAAACATTCAGCAGTCATACTTAAGGCATTCAGTGGTCAGGGGAAGATCTAAAAGTTCCAAGCCTGGCAGCAAAGATGAGTTTTTAAGTTCTTTCGGAAGGCAAGGAGGGAGGGGGCAGTGCGAATTTCTGGGGGGAGTTGATTAGTGTCATAATTATGCACACTTTTATACATGAAATATTAATGCAATAGATTTTAGAAACCAGGTTTCTTATAAAACTAAATAGGTTTACATCCAAAATTCTCTCTCGGTAATTTTATGGTCTCTGATTTTTTCTACCTCCTACACATTATTTTTATGCCCAGAAAAATGCCTGGCTATAGAAGCACTGTCCTATCCATCTAGAAGTTCAAAAGCATGCAAATGCAAGTAGTTAAATGGGTACCAGCTTTGTGGGAAGGTAACAGCATTCTATGTGCCTCAGCCTGTAATCATGCTGGGTATATAACCACAGCAATGGCTTTGGACAACACTGGATCCTTCATCTAAGAAATGGAGATGAGCACTGCTTCTTCGAGTCAGATATAGCAATAGCAATAGCATTTAGACTTCACAGTATACCACAGTGCTTTATAGCCCTTTCTAAGCGGTTTACAGAGAGTAGACATATTGCCCCCAACAATCTGGGTCTTCATTTTACCGACCTTGGAAGGATGGAAGGCTGAGTCAACCTTGAGCCTGGTGAGATTTGATCTGCCAATCTACTGGCAGCCCGTGATCAGCAGAAGTAGCTTGCAGTACTGCACTCTAACCACTGCACCATGGAGGCTCTTTGTACTGGACAGGGGAAACTTTACCTTTTTACCTTTATACAAGCACTAAATCATTTTGTTTATCAGTATCACTATGTGGGAGCTTGATCATAACACACAACAATGATCTATTTTGCTCATACATTTTTCATTCAGAATATTTTGAAGAGAATTTGTTTAGGTTAGCCTTAAAAATAATTTAATATCTCTCTCTACCATTCTGAAAAAGCAACGTTTGAAAGGGAGCAGATAGATTGTATTTTTTAACTTTTATTTTGAAAAAATAATTTATACATTATACAGTCTTACTATAAATATACTAAGCTTTTACTCATTGAGGTTTCTTTGTTAGTCAGTTTTTTTAACAAATTAGTCCGAGAAGCTCAGTGGCATTTATTAATAACATAATACACTGGGGAACAATTTGTAACACAATTTCTGTTGAGTTTATTATTTATTTGTTTACTTACTTACTTACTTACTTACTTACTTACTTACTTACTTACTTACTTACTTACTTACTTACTTATTGGATTTGTATGCCTCCCCTCTCAGCGGATTCGGGGTGGCTCACAGCATATACCAAAAACATACAATACAGTTTATCCAATTAATATATTAAAAAAGATTCTTAAAAAATCCTAACTTAACACATTCATTTGCATTCATTCAATGTTTGGTTTTTGAGACTTTTAATAGTTAATTAGGCATGCTGGTTTCAAAATTGTAGTTAGTTTTCTTCTACCACGTCAAGTTTTTTCTGTATACCTTATGAAAATTATGAGATTATGAGGTTGCAACATGAACATCAAATTGCATTTTTAATATACCCATCTTACTAACTTCCCGGAAAATCTTGGTGTAGTCAGTGATGAGCAGGGCAAGCGATTCCACCAAGATTTGAAGGTCATGGAGGCATGGTATCAAGGTAGATGGGATATACATATGATGGCCGACTATTGTTGCAGCATCAAGCGACAATGTCCACAGCTTATAAGCGAAAATTTTTACCTTAATATGTATAATTACCATTCAATAAAAAAACAACTATTTGTATGAACGCAATTTAACTTGTAGTAACTATTATAGCCTTTGTATGAATAAAATTACTCTTTGTAAACAGTTTATGTACACTGAGAGCATATGCACCAAGACAAATTCCTTGTGTGTCTAATCAAACCTGGCCAATAAAGAATTCTATTCCATTTTATAGGTTTTTACTTTCCTTTATATGCACAATTTGTATGACTTTTGAGGGTATCCTGTAGCTTAAAAGGTTGACGTGATAGACAAAAACTGTGATTATTTACATCTAGAGGCCAAAAGTGAGTTGAAAACAAGTCAAAGATTTAAGACAAGGAAATTGCTGTTCCCTAATGATTTGTAGAATACGTGTCTTTTTGAAAAACAGTTAATAAAACATTTGCATTCTTTTTAATTCTTTTTGATAATTTAATCCATGCTATTTCATTCACGAAGGTTAAAAAATCAGGAATTGGTGTTATTGGAACTGGGAAAGGAGGAGAACTGGCTTTGTCAATGATGACCTTCCTTCCAGAAGTAGTGGCAGCTGTCTGCATTTCTGGCTGCAGCTCCATCACCGCCACTGCCCTTCATTATGGAAGACAGACCCTGCCTGGGCTCTGCTTTAATATGAGCAGGATCAAGATTTTGGACAATGGAGTATTTGACATTTACGAAGCTTTGGAGGACCCAAGGGATCCAGCATATTCAGAGTCCCGGATCCCCATTGAAATGGCAGAAGGCCATTTCCTTTTTGTGGTTGGAGAAGATGATCACAATTGGAAGAGCTCCTTGTATGCTGAAATAGCTACTACATGCCTGCACCAGCATAAGAAGGCCAATTTTAATCTCTTGAGTTACCCTGGAGCGGGCCATCGAATTAACCCATCTTTTTCTCCTGTTTGCCTGGTAGCTTTAGACCGTGTTCTAGGGGTGCCGATTCTGAGCGGGGGAGAGAAAAAAGCTCACGCCCATGCGCAGGAACATTCCTGGGGAAAGATTCTTGAGTTCCTGAATTTGCACTTGAAATGAGACGAGCCTCCGGATGGTTGAACACTGAAAGAAAAAAGTTCCACAGAAAACGAAGAAATAGTCAGGAACTGAGCTAGAAGCAGAGATAACTTATAAAATATATGCCTTGGGTTATATTATGAACAGGTACCAAAGTAAGGTTAGTTCAGATGGAGTGGCCAAAAGTATAGTTTTTAGAAATGTAATTTTAGACTACTGCAGCAAATTGTTTATAGTGTCACGAATGTCAGTTAACTCCTAAAGCACTGCAACAAATTATACACAACCAGCAGCACCAAGTGTAGCTTCTGCTATTTTGAAATCATATCCAAAATATAGCTATTTCCTGCCTTTTGGCAACTTTATGTTTTTGGATTATAACTTCAGCACACATAGCATGTACTGTATATTGTTACCTGAATAGAGAACACAAATGAAAGGTGGATATTATAAGTTACAATGATATATGATGTTGCCCACAAAGGGCATTAGCCAATTTAATATGAAAGATGACTGGCTTTCTTTAGCTCCTAATCCAATTTTACTGGATTTTACAACACAGATACCTCTTTTCATAAGACGCCAAGACATATAGCTTATGTGTAAATCCAACAAAAACCCAATCTTGCCAAAAGTGCCATAATCTACAGTTGGAATCAGATTTTTTGAAAATAACGAAAAAATGCAAACCATAGTACAGTTTTAAATTTGCAGTTTTAACTAAAATGTACTTCCAAAATATAAGAACTATCCTATTAAAATGTTTAGAGCATGTCAGTTTTCATGGCTTGTTCACTGTAGTTCTATCACCAACCATTATAGTGACAAAAACTATATATTTTATCTGCTGTGCATATTGGTACCACCTAAATTGACATTTATGATTCTAAGAATAAATTGTCAAACGTTTAATGTTTAGCATGAAGTATTACTGAAACTATATTCTTTAAAGTATATTTCATTGAAATTTCTCAAGCACTATCTATATGTATTACTAAAACTCTCTTGTTTTTGTGTACCCATAACCTGGATGAAACTGCATTGTAGGGCAACAATTTTTGAACTAATGTTTTGAACCTCAAATGAGCTAACTTACAGAGTGCATCCAAGATCCAAACCAATGACTCATATGGAATTGAAATTTAATAATTTTTTATAAAATATTATATGACAATACAAAATATCATAAAACATTTCAAGTGGTGAAATCCTGATGTTTGATAGTGCTATACAATTCAAGATAAGCTACTTTCAAGGCAGATAGCTCTCTGAATATCTCCCTGAATTTTAAATAATTTTTCCAGGGAAGGCAGTATATTAGAAACTCTGCCATTGTTGAATGTATCTAGTAAGAAAATATCATTGAAAACAATGACCTGATGGTTCACAGCTTGTCTACTACTTTGTAAAATTACACCTAAGGTCAATAACTTTATACACAAATATACCATATTTTTCGCACTATAAGACTCACCAGACCATAAGACGCTTTAATTTTAGAGGAGGAAATTAATCTGCCTCTGCCTCCCAGCATCCATCCAGTATTCATCTGGCTAGCGTCCTTACGGTGCTAACATGCTGATTAGCTTCAGCATGTGATCGCAACCCCAGGACGTGGCACGTCAGGGTCCGCTCCATTGCATCCATCATTGGTCAACTAAACTGAGCTGCTGCCACCAGTGGGAAGCACTGAGGCCTTTGCTGCTGAGTAACTGGTTGGCGGTTGGATCAGCTTCCCGGAATATCATGGTTCTGCTGTTCTAGGTGGCAGGGATTGCCGTTGCCGCCATTCAGCACTGTTGCTGATGGCAGCTGCGATCCGTGCTGCCTAGGATAGGTGATCCAACCACCAATCAGCTGCTCAGCAGTGAAGGATCCAGCGCTACAGCGGCAAATGGCAGCAGCTGTAACAGGCAGGCAGTGAATGCCGCCATCGCACCACCACAATATTCCCCCGCGGCTTCCTGTTCCTGGATAAGAAATGTATTATGATTGATTGTCAGACTCCCATGGGGCCATGCAGGGGTAACTTTGTAGTGTCTTGAGTCCCAAGCTTGGTTGAATCTTGCTGGGTGATGTAATCTCCCCAGGTGCCATGTGATGAGCTCTGTTGCTAGATTGGTAGGGGGCTAATCCTATCATATTCTGAGGGGGCATGTCTTGTATGTATGTTGTATTTATTTATTTAATTTGTATGCCGCCCCACTCCCGAAAGACTCTGGGCGGCTTACAACAATAAAATAGTATAAAAAACAATTCTAAATCACATTAATGCAATCATACCATGTCATCGATACCATACAGCCCCATATTTTGTGTTGTAGATGAGCTGGCCTAGCCTTTGTCTTGTAGATAGGTTGGCACCAAAATATCTGCTAGGTGGGGGGCAGGGAGCTGAGACTCTTAATTTGTCTTTAGACATTTATTTATTCATTCATTCATTCCATTCATTCATTCATTCATTCATTCATTCGACTTCTATGCCACCCAATCCTGAAGGACTCATATACAACCCCAGAATGTTTCTCCTTTAGGGAAAATACTTCACCTTTAACAACAACACCACAAGAGCATGCAATAGATACAAACTAAATGTAAATCGCTTCAAACTAGACTGCAGAAAATACAATTTCAGCAATAGAGTGGTGAACACCTGGGATTCACTACCGGACTCTGTTGTTTCTTCCCCCAATCCTTAAATCTTCAACCTTAGGTTGTCTACAATAGACCTCTCCCCTTTTCTAAGAGGTCTGTAAGGGGCATGCATAAGTGCACCACCTGTCCTAATGTCTTTTTTATCTTTTCTATCTACTTTATACTTATATTAACTTAAACATACTACAATACTACATTTGTATGACAAATAAAATAAATAAATAAATAAATCCTAAAATATTTCATTTTCCTAGGAGAGGATGGTGTTGGATCAAGGTGGTGCCGTGGATATTGCCTATCTGGACTTCAGCAAAGCCTTTGATACGGTTCCACATAAAGAGCTGATAGATAAATTAGTGAAGATTGGACTTAATCCCTGGATAGTTCAGTGGATTTCAAGCTGGCTGAAGCATAGACATCAGAGAGTTATTGTTAATGGCGAGTATTCTGAGCAGAGACAGGTTACAAGCGGTGTGCCACAAGGGTCTGTTCTGGGTCCTATTCTTTTTAATATGTTTGTGAGTGACATAGGGGAAGGTCTGGTAGGGAAGGTTTGCCTATTTGCCGATGACTCTAAAGTGTGCAATAGGGTTGATATTCCTGGAGGGGTCTGTAATATGGTAAATGATTTAGCTTTACTAGATAAATGGTCAAAGCAATGGAAACTGCAGTTTAATGTTTCCAAATGTAAAATAATGCACTTGGGGAAAAGGAATCCTCAATCTGAGTATTGCATTGGCAGTTCTGTGTTAGCAAAAACTTCAGAAGAGAAGGATTTAGGGGTAGTGATTTCTGACAGTCTCAAAATGGGTGAGCAGTGTGGTCGGGCGGTAGGAAAAGCAAGTAGGATGCTTGGCTGCATAGCTAGAGGTATAACAAGCAGGAAGAGGGAGATTGTGATCCCCTTATAAAGGAGCGCTGGTGAGACCACATTTGGAGTACTGTGTTCAGTTCTGGAGACCTCACCTACAAAAAGATATTGACAAAATTGAACGGGTCCAAAGACGGGCTACAAGAATGGTGGAAGGTCTTAAGTATAAAACGTATCAGGAAAGACTTAATGAACTCAATCTGTATAGTCTGGAAGACAGAAGGAAAAGGGGGGACATGATCGAAACATTTAAATATGTTAAAGGGTTAAATAGTGTTCAGGAGGGAAGTGTTTTTAATAGGAGAGTGAACACAAGAACAAGGGGACACAATCTGAAGTTAGTTGGGGGAAAGATCAAAGGCAACATGAGAAAATATTATTTTACTGAAAGAGTAGTACATCCTTGGAACAAACTTCCAGCAGACGTGGTTGGTAAATCCACAGTAACTGAATTTAAACATGCCTGGGATAAACATATATCCATCCTAAGATAAAATACAGAAAATAGTATAAGGGCAGACTAGATGGACCATGAGGTCTTTTTCTGCCGTCAGTCTTCTATGTTTCTATGTTTCTATGATGGTTGCTAACTTCCTCTGGGCCCTTAAGTGTTATTTAATATAATTCTGATTGACAATGATGCATATCTGGTTAATTGGAAAGTGGTTTGGAAGTTTTGTCATAGTGTTAATATGCCAATACAGCACAGTATTGTGCTGTATTGCATCTGGAACACAGCCCAATACAATTTCTGTCCTGGAATGTGTTTTTGGCCAAGAAATGTGTCTTCACCATGTTTGCAAATCAAGTGAAACATTATTGACATTCAAGTGCTCGGTCGTTCGAAAAATTATCTTTGCTTTTAATTTTGGGGAAATTATGTTAACAGAATCGGATCATTAAAAAGCACTGAATTTCACTCCCCTGCAAACAGATGTTACCCTGACCACTCCGATGAAAGCGGACATTCAATATGGAAAAAAAATATCAATAAATTAAGGAGATGATATCCGTGGCATTAGATCAACTCCGGATTTTAAAATCCCAATCATGACATGTTTCAATGAACGACAATTTTTTGTCCTTTCTTCCCTCGATAACGACAGTCACATTCGGCTATTACTTATTTAGGGCTTCCACCCACCTACCCACGCATGCGCACAGATGCAATACATCTCATTAAGGGGGTGGGGCGTTAAACCGAAACGCTGCGGCCAGCGTGGTTCAATGCCTCAAAATTCCGCTTATATAGGACGCGCGGCGTTCCCTCCTCTCGCTGAAAAAACACAAAAGCGGAAAACAACGCCTTTCCCCCGCCCTGCCTCTAGGGGGAGACTGCCTGAATGAAAAGTCCCTCTGTTTTCAGAGGGATCTCTATGGTCCGGTTGTTGACTTTGCTTTTTGCTCACGTGTCTGCTCCCCATCCCTCCAGCTTGCAGGTGAGCATGCGCGCGGGTTTCGCTTGCCATAGCAACCAGGGCTGGAGACGGTAGCAACTGGAATCCTAACAATGGTGAGTTCCTTCGAGGGCTACCGGGGGGGAGAAAGAAGAGGCGCCCGGGGGAAGATGAGGCTGAGAGAGGGGTTTCCCCCTTGGGAAGGGGAGTTGGGGGTCCCGCGTTGGCTGGCTGGCTGGCGGTAAGTACTGGTAGTAGTGGCAGCAGTTTTTCGATAGTGTCGACGGCTAATGGACAGAAGGAAACAACAGCAACCATAATGTTCTGGTAAGAGAGAGGGAGTGAAGGAAGAAAGGAAGTAGAGAAAGAGAGGAAGGAAGGAAGGAAGGAGAGCGGAAGGATGGAAGGAAGGAAATAGGAAGGAGGAAGAGAAAGAAAGGAAGAAAGGAAAGAAAGAAAGAAAACAAGGGAAAGAGAAGAGAAAGAGGGAAAGAAAGAGAAATGAAAGAAGGAAGGAGAGAGAGAAAGGAAGGAAAGAGAAAGAAGGAAGGTAGGAAGGAAGGAGAGAGAGAGAAAGAAAAAAGAAAACAAGGGAGAGAGAAGAGAGAGAGAAAAATGAAGGAAGGAAGGAAAGAAAGAAAGGGAGGAGAGAAAAGAAGGGAGGAGAGAAAGCAAGGAAAGAGAGGAAGAAAGAAGGTAGGAAGGAGAGAGGAAAGGAGAGGAAGGAAAGAGAGAGAAAGAAGGAGGGAGGGAGTCAGTCGCTGGAGCAACAGGTTTCGGACATTGCTGGAGAGAGGAGATCCCTTGGAGATCATGAGAGACCAAAGAGGCCTATGAGAAATCGGCTTTTGGAGTGGGAGGTACTAGACTCACTGGAGAATGTGAGTGAATGCTTTAAAAAGTTTTAGAGGGAAGAAGTCCCAGCAGTGATACAGTCCCACCAAAGGTACAGTAGAGGAGCAAATGACCACCATCAGTCATGTGAGTTGAATTCTCAAACATCTCCCTTTGTCTGTGCAATCTTTCCCCTTTACACCTACAGGTATAATTATTTGCTCTGCAGAATTGTGTGACAGATTATAAAGAGAGGCGGAAGGTGTGCTAGATACTCCTAAGTATGCATTGGGACATAATGCTTGATTAGATAGTATGCCCAACTTCCTCAGATATCCCTCAAAGAGCAAAAAAAAAAAAAAAAAATCAAGAACAACCTTATGAGAACTGAAAACTGTAAACAAACAGAAGGAAACAACCTTTTTTAAAAAAATGAAAATAGTTTATTTTTTTAAAGGCCAGGTACTTCAAGAGTTGTACAATTGTTCCATCAGCAACAACAAATTCTCTTTAGAACCCACTGATGATGGAAAGTGGGAGAAGCTGATTTCTGTCTCCCATTTCAGCCTCCTTCATCCCTTCCTCCACTATTCAAGTGGTCTGCTGACTTTAGGAATTCTGGAACAAAAATCCAAATAAGACTGCTTTTATGGAATCCCAGCTAGTATGTTACGATAAGTGTAATAGGAAGGTGATAAGCAGAAGGCACCTTTGGTTTACACACGACAACTGTAGCAAGGATTTTGACCTATTGCTTGTTAAGCAAAAATTCCTCCTAATAATACAGCTATAAAGGGATTTTGAACATTAGGAATAAATTGTTATGTGGAAGAGCTTTGCATTTCATTTCTGTTTGGAAAAAAAAATCTGAGCTCAGAATTTTTAATTGGAAATGTTCATCTTTTGCACAAAGTAGTAGATAATTAATTTTTTAGTTTTGCTTGAAAAGATAGAAAAAAGTTTCATGAATCTTTAAAAAGCAACATTTTAAAAAACTTTTATTTTTACTGTGGAGGTGATGATTGAAGCCTGATATAATCTTAATTTATTCCCATAGGCGGGGTGCTCATTTGAAGAGTGATCTGCATTATTACTGCAAATTAATCGTAATCTAAGAGTTGTCTGAATATCAGAAGTCACCTTCAATAGAATGGTAAATAAATATTTTAAAATCATGACAGAGAATTTTCATGAGTTTGCCTGAAATTTTCCAAACCTTACTTAATATGCACCTATATGATAAATTTAAATACTGTACTGTTTTTCGGTCTTATGATTAGGGTGTGTTTAATATTTCGTACATAAGATTGACCAGGTATTCTTTTGTTTCATATATATACATTACTATTTCTTTTTCTTCATAGAGGGTTAACATACGTAGTTTTTGATTGCAAGAGTATAATACTTAAAGCTACATGTAAAACTAGACCGAGCTAGAGAAGCCTTTCCATATTTCTCTTTAAAAACCTTCAGTAATCTCTTTTAAAGCACAGATTATCTATTATAAATGAGTGACACTTCATAAAATGAAGTTGCTTCATTAGCAATTAAGAATTGGGAGTCTAGCCTGAGTAAAGTATCTTAACAGGATGTAAAGTTGCTAAAATATTTTGCATTACAAATAATTTATATCTTCTGATCTCAATTCATTTTACTTTTTGCACAACTACTTATAAACTTATCAAAGGAAGTCCATATTGTGCTACCACAGCTTTTATGAAGAATTATGCAATGTTTTCCCCCTTTCACAGAAGTTTTCATTAGGAAGAATAGAAAAGTAGCAACATTTAAATGTAAAGAGTGAAAGTTTGTGTCTCATGTACATAATGTTATCCTTTCAATGAATAAAAACATCAAGAATAAAGACTGACTTTAGCTTTCATATCAATAATTCATAGGTAGCTTTATTCATGCTTTACTGAAAAGTGTCATTTTTATTGCTTAATATATGTGAAACTTATAGTCTTATCCTATATTACTTGATTGTCTTTATAGTATTTCTATTAAATTGAATCACAATTTTCCATATAAAAATATAGCACCTTCAGATGGACCCTATAAAATAAACAGTGTGTCAGTTAATTTTGGATTGTTTAAATGTAAGATCAGTGCTACAGTTTTAATTTTGTACAGATAATCCTGAACATGAAGTTGGACTGACCTTTTCAGAAGGATAGTTACATGCTAATATGTATTTCTTGTCAAAAATAAAGATTGGAGATGAAAAATCCTGAAGGAAGAATTTTAGATAAAGACTCATGAAGTGTAGAAAGAAACCAAATGGCTAAAATGTCATTCTAATAGGTCCTCTGATACCACCCAATGAAAAATCGGGAAACACATTGAATCGTATAATTAATATATTTCATTATTTCTACAGAATTGCTCAGGGCATGAGAAATTCAGGCGTTTGAACTCATAATACATATGATATGGCTCAATAGAAGCAGCAACATTATAGAATGTACCTATATTGAACACCATAGTTAACAGGTTGCAAATACCTGGAATATTAACACTAGGACAATAAAGATTATCACAGAATGAGAAACTAAATCCCATGAAGAGAGTTTAAAGGAACTGGGTTCTTTTAACCTTGAAAAAAGAAGAGTGAGAGCGACTACAGTCACGAATGCTTTTGATCACAACCAAATCAAATTCACCATTTTTTTTGCAGCCAATTTCTCCTCCTCCATCATTATTTTTGTAAGCTCCAAATTTCCAAATTTAGGTTCGGATTATAACCATATCGGTTTGCGACCAAAGTTATGGAATGAATTATGGTCGTGACAAGAGTATCTAAAGTATAATAAAATTTCAAATATCTCAATTACCAAAGAACCCAATTACCAAAGCAATAATCATCTCCCTCTTCTTGATTATGTTGAAACAAAAATTAGGCAGCTTTCTCTTGTAGATATATTCATTTAGATTCCTGAGCTGAGATATCATACTTAACAGGCTCTTTGAATGTTATGATTATTTTTGTGTGTGTCATGGATGTTCTGTCAGCCCCTATTAGCTTATACAGTGGTACCTCTACCTAAGAACGTCTCTACTTAAGAACTTTTCTAGATAAGAACCTGGTGTTCAAGATTTTTTTGCCTCTTCTTAAGAACCATTTTCTACTTAAGAACCCGAGCCCGGAAATATTTCCCAGGAAATTTGAGAGTGGCACAAAGGCCCAGCCAGTTTCCTGCCATTCCCCTCTCTTCTCGCTCGCTAGCTTTGTAGCCGGCGCCTTTCCTTCACTGTGGTGACTCCTCGGTTTCCTTCAGCATGGGAAGGAAGAGGAAGCAGGTAGCAGCAGCAGCCACCTTTCAGTCAAAGGAGTGGGAGGTTCCCCTCTCTCACCCGCCTGAGTTTCTCTCTCTGGTGCACTGTATGGGAGGCAGCCTCGTGCCAGGTACATTTTTTGATTCTCCTCATCTCACCTTCTTCCTTTGGCAGCGATTCTCCTCCTCCTCTTCTTCCTCCTCCTCCTCCTCCCACCCAAATTCCAAGCTTTTATTTCTTTCCTAATGAGTTTGCATGCGTGATTTGCTGTTACATTGATTCCTATGGGAAAAATTGCTTCTACTACAGACTTTTCTATTTAAGAACCTGATCATGGAATGAATTAAGTTCTTAAGTAGAGAACTTAATTAGCCACTGTAGTTCACTGCAGATGTTTTTTCTTATATCACATCTCTAGCAGTGCCCTTTTTGACCCATGGTGCTGTCTATTAAAGCAGAAGTTCACAGTCAATTTTTGCTGCCAAAAGACCGGGGGTGGGGGGGATTTAAGGAGCAACTACTGAGTTTGTTAAGAGAATAACATTAACCGTTGTTGGATTTTATTTTAATAGGTGGATTCATATAAAAAATAAAAATAAATGATGTGAGGCTGGGTAAAATTGTTAATAACAGTAGAATCAACAATATATCATTATAAATAATACCTACAGCAACTACTACTTCAGTTCTTCCCAATCTCTACCCAATTTTCCTCAGGCCCTGTTCTTTTCTGTACGTGCTGCTCTTGAATTGTTTGAAAAGAGCAACAACAGCTCAAAAATGCCCCATATTCATTAGATAGCATGAGCTTGGAGCAGAGGTGGGTTCCTCCCAATTTGGACCAGTTTGCCCAACTGGTAGCAACCTGCTGGTGATGTCATGATGATGTCATGGAACAAGTTCGGTTGTTTCTCTTTATTTTTCTTTTTAAAAAAATTTAAAAAAAATTCTTCTGAGCATATACAGAAGCCGAGTTTCCGGCACTGTGCATGCAGTCGCTTTCTTTTTCTTTCTTTCTTTTTTTTTGGTTTTTTTTTTAAAAATTCACTGCACATGCGCGCATGCACCCATGTTATGCAGGAGGAAGTGAAATGGCAACAAGGTAAGTTAGAACCCACCATTGACTTGGAGAGTAAAGTAGAAAATCATCTACGAGCTCTGAGCCCTTTAGTTCACATAAGCTAAAATGAAAAAAGGTTTTTCTTCTTTTAATTTCCATTGATTTCAGACTTATATAGATGAAGCTTGTAGGACTTTTAATCTGGGACCAGAATAAAATTGTAAATACTCATTAAACTTATCCCCTCTTTGATCAAGAGTTAATTTAATTAATGTCAGTGTGATTTACTGGTGAAGGCATTGGACCGGGACTGAAGAGTCCAAGATTCAGTTCCACCCTCTGTCACAGAGCTTATTGGCTGACCTTGAGCCAGTCACGCTCAACTTAGTTCAATCATAGGATTGTGGGGGGAGGTTGGGGGGGGCAGGATATAAGTCTTAACAGGCAAAAAAACAAATGATAAAGCCAGACAATTATGTAAGAGGGTTATATAAATCTAATTTACTTATATGTTGGGTTTTTTTCTTAGGCAAAAGCAACAACTATCAAGGAAGCTCTAGCCAAATGGGTAAGTAGGAAATACATTGTGTAATCTTAATTATATTAATTTTGTTTAACAAGAAAAATTATTTTCATTGTGCTTTTTTATTTTTAATTGATGCAAAACGGTTGTTTGCAAGAATACAAGAAAAGCTACGTAGTCAAAGTTTTAACTTATTTAGTATTTGAACTGCAAAAGTACTTCTGTGAAGTTTAATTACGGTAATATTTATATAATACTATGAGCTGAAAAATGCCTCTTATAGACATTCCATAATCATTGTGTGAGGAATATATATTAAAAGTCATGTCAAGAACTGATAGAAATCAAGATTTATTAATATATAGTGGATAAACAGCTAATAGTAGACATGTTTGGGAAGGCTTTGTTAACAAACTGGGAAGACAAGCAGTAAGTAAAATGGTTTGATTATTGGACTGCATATCTTAGTATAAGGCACAGAGAACAGTGAAATTGAAGCTGTTTAGAGCAATAAATAAAAGGAAAAATATTGGGAACCTAAATAAATGTGATTTAGTGAATTACTCAGAGATAGAATGCTCAAAATGGGAATATATAGAATGAGGATTTGTATTTTGTATCCAGCTAAGAATACCTCCATACACACACCACACACACAATCTATTCCATGTTGGTAGCATATGAGCAGATGAAAACTTGAAACATTTTGATTGTTGTACTGTATATTGTGTACAGGACAAAACTCCAATGTTTCAAAGTTCTGTTCAGATCAGGTTCTGCAGCATTCCAAAACTTAAAAGACAATTGGTGACTTCCTCCATATTTATCTGGGGTTTACAATGGTATAGACAATAAAAACACAACTCTTCAAACTCAGGTTTGAAGACTGCCCTGCTAGCCTGCCCTGGGACCCATTATGTTCATTGAAGCCATTATTCAATTTATTCCTTTGTATCACCTTTACAACCACTTTCTTCCTTTTTATCCTTAATCCCTAGGTGAAGTGGATTAACTGGGTACAAATTCAGTCCACTATTACTTCACCTTGTGTGAGGGAAGAGCTTTATTCCTATTTTGAGCTGTGAATTCAGCTTCACCCCTTTAATAGGTAATAGCACACAATTCCACAGGAAGAGCTGTCATACCACTAATAACCAATTTCCTTACTGCTGTCACCCACCCTGTCCCTTGAGTAGTGAAGCCTTCTTTCACCCTCCCTCTGACTATCATCCTCCTTCCAAAAGCTCTTGTCCTTTTCCCATAGATGTTTAGGAGAATTGTTTTTTACAGAGAAGATTAAATAGATGGAAATTGAGGCAAAAAAAATGAAAGGTTGTTTTTTTAAAGTCTTTATAGAGTTTGTGATTGCATCTAAGAAACCATATCTCTGTGCAGGTATTTTCTGATTGGAAGAATTAATTCCATCAAAACACATAGATAATTTTTTTATTGCAGGGAAAGAAAAGTCTTTCAAAACGTGAAAGGAGTGTGAGGAAAGTCCTTTCTCTCCTTATGTTGCTTTGATACCAAAATTCAAAGGAACACACTTCATTTCATTTATTAGATTTCTAAGCCGGATTCTGGATGGCATACAACAGTTAAAAACAATAAAAAACAATTACAGCCCTTAAAATAAAACATTATTTCCTTCTTGGCTGGAGCTAGATGGCATTGCTCAATGGCCCCAGCCCTGCCGGCAAAGCCAGGTCTTCACAGCTTTCCGGAAGGCTAGGAGAGTGGAGGTGGCATGGCTCTCTTGGGCCAGTTGATTCCAGAGACCCGGAGCCACTACAGAGAAGGCCCTCCCCCATGGTTCCGCCAGCCGACACTCTTTAGTCGATGGGACCCGGAAAAGGCCAACACTGTGGGTCCTAATTGATCGCTGGGAGGTATGAGGCAGAAGACGGTCCCGTAAGTAGTCAGACCCTAAGCTATGTAGGGCTTTATCTAAAAGGAGATGGGATTGTGTAGAGGCTGCCTCTAGCTTCAGTAATAGCAGTGCTAGTATTGAAATCAGTCTAGTTTCAAATCTTAGTCCTTCTCCCTTAAATCTTTACTAACAGCAGATTAATGCTGGCTTGAGTTACTCCACCGTTACCATTCCATACCAAAGTTCATTCCAGCCTTGGGGAAGAAAACTGAATCACACTGAACGCTTAAATTGAGAAGTGTGATAGCGTATCTGTTTAAAGGAAGTTTATTTCTTTTTCTCTGAGTAGATTAGAATGAATATTCTTTAAATTTTGAGTAAACCATTGTTTGTCATTCCTTTTTACCTCAGGAAGAAAAAACTGGTCAGAAACCATCGGAGGCCAAGGAAGTGAAACTCTACGCTCAGATTCCCCCTATAGAAAAGATGGATGCTTCTCTTTCCACTCTTGTTAGCTGCGAGTAGGTCCTGAGTACTAAAATAAATGTATCCTGGGTTGTTTGTGCTTTCAACAGAACAGGTTGTCCTTATTTAGTGACAACTGAGACTGGCAACTCCATCATTAAGCAACTCTATCAGTCACTATGTGGGAAATCACATGACTGGGACTGTGCTTTCTTTTTCCAGCTCACTGGGCAATACTCCATGTTCAGCTTGAAACTGCAAGATTAAACAGTCCTTCAGTTTTGCTTGCCTCTTAACCATTCCTTTGCCCTGTGGAGTGTTAGCTCCAACTGGAATAATTAACAAAAAGGGAATTAATGTTTGTGCTTACACTGATTGGAGAGGAAGGGATTAGAAACATAGAAGCATACAAGTCTGACGGCAGAAAAAGACCTCATGGTCCATCTAGTCTGCCCTTATACTATTTTCTGTATTTTATCTTAGGATGGATATATGTTTATCCCAGGCATGTTTAAATTCAGTTACTGTGGATTTATCTACCACGTCTGCTGGAAGTTTGTTCCAAGGATCTACTACTCTTTCAGTAAAATAATATTTTCTCATGTTGCTTTTGATCTTTCCCCCAACTAACTTCAAATTGTGTCCCCTTGTTCTTGTGTTCACTTTCCTATTAAAAACACTTCCAAGAGAGATTACAAGAGAGTAAGCAAGCACACAATGGGAAGTACACATTGAAAGCAGGTTTATTATTTTATTTGTTAAATTTATTTGCCACCTACCTCATCATGGGGTTACTCGAGGCAGCAAATAAATTTAATGCACTGGTGTTGGCAAATGCAGTATACAGAACACCTAGAGAATTCCTCATTGTGGCTCCCCTTACTCTCTTGGTATCCTTTCCTCTCCAATTTCTTCATTCTTCAAGAAGGGCATCATGGCATCAGGCCAGAATACCTGTGGGACCGCCTTCTGCCGCATGAATCCCAGTGACCGGTTAGGTCCCACAGAGTCAGCCTTTTCCAGGTCCCATCAACTAGACAATGTTGTTTGGCGGGACCTAGGGGAAGAGCCTTCTTTGTGGGGGCCCCTCGTAAAAGTTTAAAGACCTATCTGTGCCGCCAGTCTTGGGGTCATTTGACCCTAGCCCCTGGCCGACGAGTGTAGCATGTCTTGCTGTGTGAATGGGAATGAATTATTTTAAATGTTATTAGAGTTTTTAAAGCTTTTTTAGCGATATTAATTGGATTTTTGGATATGTACATTGTATATTGTTTGATATGTTGTGAGCCGCCCCGAGTCCTCAGAGAGGGGCGGCATACAAATCAAATCCATCAATCCATCCATCAATCAATCAATCAATAATAAAAAACTAGTCTGGCACAGGACAGATTGCTGTGAGAAATAGTTGATTTCCTTCCTCCCCCACAGTGGAGAGGTTTCCACAGGTATATTTTGTCACATGATCACTATCCCCGTCAGCCCCTCCAATTTCTTAATTTCAACATTATTTTTTTTAACATTATACTCTCTTGAACAGTAATAATGTTTACAAGGTTTTAATTGATATAATGCCACCTCATGATTTGAATTAGTTGTATTAAAAACTGAACTGTGTTTTCAGTTTTGAAATGTAGAAGTTTTGAGCTATGTGCCCTTTAATCTATATTGAGCAATTAGCTTTCCAAATCAATTCCACAGTGCCTCTTCAGTTCCTACCCCCGCATAATAATTGTGTTTACGAAGTGTTTACAAACCTTCAATCATTACAGAAGTACAATTAATATAAAATCTTCTTTGATTGAACACTCTAAAAGAGTGGGGAAATTACTTTTCCCAAATGTTTTGTTTATATGTTTTGTTTTGTTTTCTGTTATGTTTATTTGTCTGTTTGTTTGTTTGTTTGTTTGTTTGTTTTTATTTATTGTACTTATTTTGTTTGCAATGTCTTTGTATGTATAAAAATATAAAAAATTTAAAAAATCTTTTTTCTTTATTTCAAGAAAACTCTCCTTATCTACAAACTGCATTGAAAAGATTGCCAACTTAAATGGGCTAAGTAAGTAATAATGAACATATTGCATCCTTTCTCAAACCTCTGTAAACCACTTTCTAGAAATGAAGCTTATATATATCACTCTTGCTTAGGCCAGTTTATCAGTTTTGTTCCTCATTCTATTTATAGAAAATAACTGTTATTGTATGTGTTTCATACTGCAAAGATAGGGATGTCTCCTGTTTAATATACTATGTAAACAGAGATCTTTATAACTCTCTTAAATATTCAATTGAATAGAAGGTTCGGATATAAATTGGATAAAGCCGCTCTGAGCCTGAGGAATAGGGCAGCATAGAAATCAAATCAAATATAATAAATAAATAAATAAAATCTAAAAAGTACTGCTCCCATAATTCTCAATGAACTAATTTTTCTTCTGCTGTGGTTTGATTCAGGCTGATAGTCATAACTATTGTTATTAATCTGTCATACTGTGCAGGAAAATACAGAATTAATTTTAAAATCAAGCTTTATTTGAAAACAATATAAGCAGTAAAATATTATACTGATTGGGTTTATTTGAGTACTGATTAGAATATAACCTTTTGCATTGATAACCTTTTGCATCATTTGAAATAGGCTTGAAACATTGTTGAAAAAAGTTTCGACAATGCTTCAAGCTTTCAATATAATTCGATATATTAAATTCAAGGTATTCAATATACTTTCCCCCCACTTAAAATGAATTTATTGTTTTTTTAATAATATTTCTTGGGAAGCTTGTCATCTGTAGCCTCTAGCCATGTCATGAATCCACAAATGCATAATTCAGTGTGTTAATGAGGAAGTTGATTATTTTGGCTCATTACATGAGTTGAGCTTATGGCTCTCTGAATAATAATCTGTTCAGAGCATGAGAAAGATTCAGAAAGTGTTTCGGAAAACTCAACAACCTGCTAATTCCTCAGTTATTTGCAAAAAAGAACAGCCAGCTCTCTGGTTCACAGTGAAGCTATTAACAAGAAAGTGAAAAAGACTCACTCTTAATTAAGTATAAGATAATTGGGCTCTGAAGTTTAAGTACTATAACACAGTTGCTGAAATTTCTATAACCTTTCCCCTTAATCCTTTTAGTAAATATTGTTAAAAGAAGCCTGAAAATCTTGGTTTTCATTGAATCCATTACCAAAAGCCTAATAGTCTGGTTAAAGCAATCACAAGACATTTCTAAATAGCACCTGTTCAGTGCTGAATATCTATTTGTATACTGGTTTTTTATTCAAATCCTTTTTCCTTTTACAGTTAGGTGTAGTGGGTAAATCACCAGGCTAGAAACTGAGAGATTGCAAGTTCTAATCCACCTTAGACATAAAGGTATCTAAGTGATTTTGGGCCAGTTATTTTCTCTCAGCCCTAGAAAGGAGGTAATGGCAAACCTCTCAGAGCTGCACTTTCGGAAGCTAGCCAGCCCAACCAGCTAACCAACCCAACCAGCCAGCCAGCCACAGACTGATATAGATATGGAGCTGAAGTCTTCAATGAAACACGGCAGCAGTAGGAAGTGTTGGAAAAATATATTTACTTCTTATTGACACTACTACTGTATACTATCTTTATTATACATACATTACACTAGTATCTCACTTGTATCTCACTACAACTATCTTAGTTACAATAACTCACAGGAACCAACAGATCAATACAGCAACTTCAGAGCACACTTCACTCAGAGCAGGATTAAAGATCAGAGAGAGAGTGCGAATGAACAGAGCAGCAGAGAGCTCTTGCATATTTAAATACTTTTCACCTGATGAGGTTGCTGCATGCCTAATTGCCTCAGAATGACTCAGCATTCTCAATGTAGGCCTTCCTTCTGCATTGAGATATTACCT
Organism: Erythrolamprus reginae; assembly: GCF_031021105.1. Lineage (NCBI taxonomy): Eukaryota > Metazoa > Chordata > Lepidosauria > Squamata > Dipsadidae > Erythrolamprus > Erythrolamprus reginae. The sequence continues at coordinate 87,711,179 of NC_091950.1, read as the reverse complement.
CAGGATATGCTTAATCCTGATAAAACCACTTCTGAAAATCTTACCAAGAAAACTGTAGGCATAGTAGTCAACAGGAATCAATACATACATTCTTTGACCAACTGGGCTGATATGCGTTATTCTTAGGCATTATGTGCAGGGCTTTTATTTATTTTTAAAATCTATATACTGTCCAATTCTCAAAACGTATGGGTTTTTATAGGATTTCTTTACTAATAATGTAGAAAAATAAGTGTGTTTCTGTTACAGAAAACTTGCGGATATTGTCACTGGGAAGGAACAACATAAAAAATCTGAATGGGCTGGTATGTACTCTTGATGAGATAATTGTTTTTCATAATAACAGTAAGAACTTCATGGACCATACATTCTTAAAGAATTATAAGATCTCTACCTCATGTCAAGAGGATATATGAGGTTTTTCACAGCTGGTCATTGATGTTCTATCCCGAGCTTACTCAGATTGAAACAAAAGGCGAAAACCCATGATTTAAGCTTTGGAATTACACTATTTATACCAAAAAGCCTTATTTACAAGCAAAAGTCAGTCTTGGAAAGGTCATTGAAATATGTTTCACAGCTGCGGAGTTATAAGATAGGGCTCCGGGAAAGACACCAGAGTCAGGGTTAATTGCATTCCAGCAAGATAAACCAGGCATGAATAATAGGCAATACAATTCAACTCACCACATTCTGGTAGGCAGACAGTTTCTAGGAGATGAGTTTTGCAGAGCAGAAATCAGGTATTTGGGGGCACATTTCTGGGACCCCAGATCTAACACAGCATCCATGAAAGCAACATTGAAACTTCACCCAGAATTACCCAGAAGCCTTTCCTTATATACCTGCTGGGAGTGGTCAGCAAACCACTAGAGTTAAAAATACAAACTATTTCCTTCTACCGTACAAGTGTTTCTGTTTTGTAATCTTCTGAATTGAGCATCTAAGAGTGGCTCATTATCTCTAATGTCCCCTTCGTCCTCTGACTCAGACCAATCCCCCATGGACATATCTGCCACCTCTGGTGGTCCCTCGGATTCATCCAGGTCTATTTCTCCATCACTCTCCCTGGCTCATCCTCCCCAGAGGTGGACGAGGAGCACTCACAACAATTGATAACACCTCACTAAGTAGCCATGTTCATTTAATGGAACTGCACAAGAAAGATTTCAAAATATACTTTACGGTCCAGTTACAACTGGTAGCTAATGCAGATAACAAATATCTTACATAATCATTTGATCAGCTAATTCCATTTAACATTGCTGCCATATGGGAAATTTCATACTTTATTCCATACATTACAATATTTCAACTACACATTGCCAGAAACAGCAGCAGCAGCAATCTATCAAGATAAGGTCACACTTAGTATATCTGCTAAATCATTAAATGATGCATGATAAATATGTATATCTGCACCAAAATAATGAAATCCTACTTACACTAGGAACTGATTTTTAGGGAAGTACAATTTCTCTGAAGCACCCTTATGTATCTGGATTATTTATTGTTCTCACTCAGCCTATCGCTCTGCTGAATTCTAGTTTAGAATACCTCTGTCTCATAAAAAATAGGTTATTTCTTGAAACAAATTAATATCAGCACTCTCAAATATACCAGTCTAGAACAGGCTAAAATCCCAATGAAGCTGCCTGACATGAGCCTTGTCTGACTGGTGTAATCCAAAAGGCTTTGAAATCTATAGATCCCCATCCCAATTTGGGACTATATAGAATGAAGATTTTCTTTTTCTTTCAACTCTATCATTTTTGTATTTTAGAGTTACCTTAATTTATTACTCTGGTACTATGGAAGCAAAAGACCATACATATTTTTTGGGGCTTTTTTAAAATTGAAAAGCTTTTGGTGGTAATAGAACATTTTTCCTAGAACATTACTGTCTTTCAGGAAGCAGTTGGGGATACATTAGAGGAGTTGTGGATCTCATACAACTTGATTGAGAAGTTGAAAGGTCTCCATGTGATGAAGAAGCTGAAAATTCTCTACATGTCCAATAATCTGGTGAAAGATTGGGGTAAGGCAGTGTCATCATGCCTACTTCAAAACATATTGATCATTTTACTAGGGTTATATTCAGTAATTTATGTGCTGATGCATGGATTTTTATCTTAAAATACTGTATGTTCACAATTACCCTTCCATACCACAACCATATTTTTTTTTAAAGTCCTAATCCACAGATAATATGCAATAAAATTAAGTGCAATAAAGGGCCTAAACAAAGGAGGGGGATATATAGAAATTACTTTAAGCCATTTGCTCAGTATTCATGTATATTTATATTTCATACATGTTTTGCTGTTGATGAATTTGTATACTTACCTAGGTAGCTATTTGCTTGTGTATTCCATGCTTAGAAAGTATAGTACAGTATAGTATACCTATTTATAAATATAACTAAATATACCTAAAACAAGATGGATTGTTGACATCAGCAAGTATTGGGGGTTCAATTGGCAAAAGAAAGCTCAGGACCGTATAGGTTGGAAACATGTAGAAGAGGCCTTCATTGTGCAGTGGACAGACAATGGCTGAAATGATTATGATGACCTATTTATAAACTGGCATTGCATGTTTTCTAGTTCCGATTAATAACGTAGCTGTGTTCTGATTTTACTTTTTGTAATGTCACTATATAAAATAAATTAACAGAAAATTGAATACATACAACCGAGCTAACTATATGATATAACATTAAAATGAAGGAAAGTATTTATTTATTTTATTAGATTTATAGGCTGCCCTTCTCCTCGCAGACTCAGGGCAGCTTACAAAGGTAAAAATAAACACAGTAAACAATAAGTACAATTAAAAATAAACACCGTATATAAATAATTACATTTATAAAGTGAAATCTTTTTAAAATGATCAAATTGCTTGGCAATCCTTTACCTTGTTTCTTTATTAAAATAAGACTAATTTGAAGTTTGAGAGCAAGCTTGGCGTAGTGGTTAAAGCACCACACGTTAAACCAGGAGTCTGTGAGTTCTACTTTCACCTTAAGCATGAATCTAGGCAGGTGACTTTGGACTGGTCACACAATCTCAGCTCTAGGAAGGAGGCAAGAGCAAACCAGTTTCAAAAACCTTGCCAAGAAAACTTTAGGGCTGTGATTGTGAACCTACGGCTTGCCTGCCATAGGTGGCATGCAGAGTCTGTGGGCACACACATCATCAACAGCTTCTCTTCCAAGTTCCACCGCATACATGCGCGCTAGACAGCTGGTCTTCATACAGGTGGGTCAGCTGCTCTCTTCCAGATTCTGGTGCTTCGTCATGCGTGCCCTCCAGTTTTGGCACTCAGTGCCGAAAAGGTTAGCTGTCATTGCTCTAGGGATTAGTCCAAACAGTTGCCAGGAATTAACACTGACTCAGAGGTACACCACAGTGGGGAAAACATTTGATCAAGAATGTGTACCAAATTCATATTTATATTTTCAGTATTGTATAATAATTTTTGTTCCTCTTGTGAAAATTTCATAACTTTTAATATCTTAATTAATTCAAAATACTGGGCATATAGCCAAAAAGAATTTGTCACCTAAAGGTTGGGTTAAAATCACTAACCAGCTTGGATGTTAGCCAAAAATGTGGAAATAATAGGACAAAGCTAGCTGAGCAGTGTCTTTGAATGTTCTACTTTCTGAATTGCATCTCTTAACAAGGAAGCCATTGCAACCCTCCAGCTTTAGAAATTTTCTGACTTACTCAGTATAGGCTGACTTTTTGTTTGTTTATTCTTAGAGGCTATCTCTTTTTATTTTCAAAAACAGCAATTCATTATTTCATATTATTTCAATATAATTTTTATCAAATTTCTTCAAATCTTTACAAAAGTATGTTGTTAGCTTAGAAACCTCAATGGATTCCTCCAAAATCTCTAACAAATGCAGAACTTCAGGTACAGCAACAGTATAGAATAGAATAGAATAGAATTCTTTATTGGCCAAGTGTGATTAGACACACAAGAAATTTGTCTTTGGTGCAGATGCTCTCAGTGTACATAAAAGAAAAGATACATTTTTCAAGAATCATGAGGTACAACACTTAATGATTATCATAGAGGTCAAATAAGCAATCAGGAAACAATCAGTATTAATCAGTATCTTAAGGATATAAGCAACAAGTTACAGTCATACAGATAAGTGGAAGGAGATGGGTGATAGAAATGATGAGAAAAAAGTAGTAGTAGTGCAGACTATTATCAATCCCCAGCAGTCTAAGTACAATTTGAAATTCTCTGAGGTCAATCAAATGGCTTCAGGTTTTACAGAAGTTTTAAAAACTTATATATTAGTCCCAACTAATATTTAGCGAAACCTGTCTATCCAAAAAATGGATTCACTCACTATTTTTATAGTCTGTTTTATTTGTGCCTTTGAATCAGTCTTGACTGCTGGCAACTGCTTGGACTAGGCTGTGCAATTTTCTTGGCAGCATTTTTGGAAGTGATTTGGCCTTTCCTTCTTCCTAGGTCTGAACCAGAGCAACAGGCCCAAGGGTCACCCAGCCTTTTTTTGTGCGAAAAGCAGGAACTCAGACTCCCTGCTTTTCCCTTGGTGTTTTTGGCTACTACACTAAACTGGCTCTTTCTGTGTTGTTGCAGTTATCTTGTAACATAAACTTGACTATTGATTATTGTACACTACCCAGAGTCATTTTTTCCATGAGATGGACTGCTATACAAGTTTGATTAATAAATTACTTAATAAATAAACATCGGAGTAAAAAGATTAAATTGTATCAGCAGCACAATGTGTTCTATACACATATACTGTATCGATTAACATTAAGTGTAATTGTGGACTTCCATTTATTGTTAAGTGAAAGTTGTGTGTTTTGTAATCTTCAAAGCCAGCTCCACATATACCATTTCACCTGATAATTAGAAAATATCTACACCATATTTTGTAAGTTAACAGGACTGCACCTGGAACATGCTAGATAATGGAGTTATAAATGCAGGTGATCTAGCAACCTCTGATCACTTACCTTGGAATCGCAATTCTGATGAGGTGGATAAACATTTTCATGGGCAGATAGTAACTTTTAGGATGGTACAGTACTTTAAATTTCAAGAGTACGGCTTTCATTCCCATGTTTGCTTTGAAGTGTGTGTGTGTGCGTTTTAGATGACTGTAGATGTGCAAATGGTATATGTCAACAGCACCAAACCCCAAATATGACTTTTCCAGCTGTAGAGAGTAGCCAGGTAATCTTGAGGAAAGACACAACTGCTTTAAGGAGTTGTTTACAGATAATACAGTATGTGAGGAGATCTTCACTGAAGTAGAACGTTGTTTATCATCACTTTATCTACCTCATTGATCAACACACATCTTAATTTTATATAAACAAATAATTTCTGCATTCAGTTGAATGGCACAATTGTTTGAGAACCAGAACTAGAAACCTGGAAAGGTCGTATCAGAGGTAGTGAAATATTGCACAATAACTGAATTATTCTCTTAACATCTTCCTGCCCTTCTGACATGGGCATTTGGTGGAAGCCATGTTAAGCCGCACATCTTGATATCATGCAGATAAAATAAGCTCAATAATTCCAATGACGATGTGATGACTCTCTCGCCTTGCAGGCTCTCGTGCCTTTTGGTTTTGAAGTTGGGAATTTTTTCCCTTTCACAATATTTTTTTTTTCTGATTATGTCTCTTTACGGATGCAGCGGAGTTTGTGAGATTGGCAGAGTTGCCGCTGCTGGAGGACCTGGTGTTTGTAGGCAATCCACTGGAGGAGAAATACTCTGCTGATTCACAGAATGCCTGGGTTGAGGAAGCAACCAAGCGAGTGCCCAAACTGAAGAAACTCGATGGTGAGAACTGAGGAAGAATAGCATAGCACTAATATCGGAGCCAAAAGTTTGTACGAAAAGTTAAGCTCAGGAAAGACCAGCTCAGTTGCGAGCATTCATTTTGAGTATTTTGAAGTCAGATTATGATAACCATTTTTACTCACCCTTTTAGTTTCAACTAAATTGTTCAGCAATTTTCATTCCTACCAAATATTTGTTTTCAAAATAAAAATACTGTGATTTAATAGATTGTTGCTATTAAGAACATTACAAAAAGCTGCTATAGCCACATAGGCGGTAGGGAAAGCAAGTAGGATGCTTGGCTGCATAGCTAGAGGTATAACAAGCAGGAAGAGGGAGATTATGATCCCGCTATATAGAGTGCTGGTGAGACCACATTTGGAATACCGTGTTCAGTCCTGGAGACCTCACCTACAAAAAGATATTGATAAAATTGAACGGGTCCAAAGACGGGCTACAAGAATGGTGGAAGGTCTTAAGCATAAAACGTATCAGGAAAGACTTCATGAACTCAATCTGTATAGTCTGGAGGACAGAAGAAAAAGGGGGGACATGATCGAAATATTTAAATATGTTAAAGGGTTAAATAAGGTCCAGGAGAGAAGTGTTTTTAATAGGAAAGGGAACACAAGCACAAGGGGACACAATCTGAAGTTAGTTGGGGGAAAGATCAAAAGCAACATGAGAAAATATTATTTTACTGAAAGAGTAGTAGATCCTTGGAACAAACTTCCAGCAGACGTGGTAGATAAATCCACAGTAACTGAATTTAAACATGCCTGGGATAAACATATATCCATCCTAAGATAAAATACAGAAAATAGTATAAGGCCAGACGAGATGGACCATGAGGTCTTTTTCTGCCGTCAGACTTTTATGTTTCTATATTTCTATATCAGTGTTAGAAGAGAGAGGAGATAAATTAAGCATATTGGAAATAAAGACTACTTCCCAATAGATACTGATATTAAAAAACTGGTTTTATCTTTGGCTTTGGAATAATCCCCCCACCCCCTATCCTTAAGTCTTGATCTGAACATATCTGCTGATATAAATAACATCATGGGCAAATTTGTGGATGTATTAGTAAATTCGCTGAAGAAATAGGTTGAGTAGTCATTTGTTTTACTATTTTAATGCTAATTTTTAATTTAGTTTTTCAGGCTCTAGCTAAAAATTCCTTTAAATTCTTGTTAACAATCTTTACCAAAATGATACATTGTTATGAGTCTTCACACAGCACAAGGTTAAGGAACTGGAAGTGACAGGGAAAGAAAATAGAAGAAAATGCAATGATGATTGTTGTGATTTATGTATTTATTTATTTTAGGTATCCCAGTTATAAAACAGGAAGCAGAAGAAGAAGGAGAAAACTAGCACCTTTTCTTTCACATTAAATTATTGATGTGTCTCCAGCACTATATAGGATGTAATGCTTTTGTATAAACATGTCTTTAAAGAAAAATTTAGGCAACATTTTAACTGATTCATCTCCATGTTCTTCTCACCCAAAGAACTCTTACTTTTTATTATGAATGTTTACTTTTTATTTAATATCTGGAGGTTTCTTTGCAAGTGTATGGTTTTTTTTTTAAAGAGCAGATTTCTATCAAGCACCTGTTAAATAGTTTTCTCTGATCATTTGAGAAATGTCAGAGGGGTTCTATATAGTATGACTTTTAAAAAAATCTTTCTTTTAAAGAAAGGATTCAAATAATGGTATGCTTTAACATTTATCAAATATCCCTTGTTTTTTTCTCCTGAGTTAATACCCAGTATTAGATGAAAGAGTGAAGGCAGTTTCTTTGTTCTAAGTGAAGTATTTCTCTCTTTGGTTTAACATGCTGACTGAATTGGCCTTTACATACTTCATTTTAAGGAACATGAAACTCTTAAGCAAGCATTTTGTGCTGATTATATGTTGCAGAATGGCTGAAGTCCTTTATTATTTTGGAATCCGAGTAATTTGAGAAGAGAAAGCAGCTGTCAAAAGAAGTTGAAACATAGCATGTTTTTCAAAACCAAGACTCCATTTTAGTAACTGATAAATGACAGCTGAAGAAATGACAGGAAAGAAAATAAATAATGCAGTACGATACTTAGTACATGTGCTCCAATGCAGTTTATTTTTAATTTTTTTTTTATAAAGAAGACTATAAGTATTCTCATTTTTGTCAAAGCCTTTTCCCTCCCTAGAATTTTTCACTGATATGACTGGATATTTTAATCATTCTTAAAGATGGAAAGGAGAGAAATAAAATAAGCTGTTACTATTTTGTTGAAGGTAAAATTTAATTTTATAAGCCTTGCAGCAGTTTTTCTCTGCTGTTTTCTTTCCACTTAAAAGTATTGACTCTGACAATCCATTTCTCAGTTAACAGCTAACAGGCATTCAAAAAAAGGATAGAACTGCAACACTCTGCATTGTTATATGGGAATAAACACTATGGAACACAGCAGGGCTCCCTTCATTTTACACAAACGCTGAGCCTTTGCTCAGGACTATTTATTCTTTAGCCTTTGGATTTATCCTAATCATTTAAATGTGGCAGTTGGTTAATAGGATTACCCCTGTGATTCTACTCTGTCTCAAATCTATGTATTTATGAGGCATTAAGACAGCTATTACTCTGAAAGAATTTCACAGTTCAGATTTTTTTTTCAAGAGGAGAGTTCCTTACTATTTTAGGCTTACCGTAGTTACTTCAAAGAGCAATCCTCCAAGATATTTCACAAAGTTTCCTTGGAGGTTCAGTGAAATTGTTCTTGCACATCCACAGATTGGATTATTATTATTTTTTTTAAAAAGAACTTTCAGATAATTTGATTTTTACTTTCATTCTATTTATATTTAATCTTAATTGTTTCTGTGAATCAATCCATGTAGATGCATCATTTTTAACAAAGATGTTTATATGCTTAGTGCTTGGCATTGTTTTTCTAATAAGTTCTCATTAGTATCTTCCTTGTTGTCTTCACATTAGGCCAGGTGTAGGTAATCTTTTGTTGGCCAGGAGCCCAACTGAACACTGGGGAAGAGGCAGCAGAATGAGTGGAATACTTCACATAAGTGAGCAGAATTATGTTCAGGGTTACAGAGTAGAGTACTAGGCAGCTATGAACTGAATAAACAGATGTTTTAGGGCTTATGCTACTATACAGGTGCCATCGTTTCTTATTTCAACAAATGGGAAATGATGCTATCAGTTTTCAGCAATCATGACAAGCTCTAAGAAACTTTAGAGCTATTAAAAAAGACCAGATTTTACGATGTCCTTAAGGTCGCTCAGCGTTAGGAAATAAGTCTGCTTGGTTGTAGTAGAAGTTACTTCGTTGTAGTAAAAGTTACTTCTGGGTAAACATGTATAGGGATTGCACGGCTCGCAGCTGAGGAAATTTATGAACAGATACATGATTAGGGGTCTTGATGTAGAACTTTTTAACAGTTTAAAATTAAGGCCCTGTCTGTATAAGGCATTGTGTTCTCAGACCAGTGATTGCCATTTGTGTACATTGTTATCTTTGCATCTTAGCAATTGATTTTTCTCTTGGTACCTGTGAGGCAGAAGAAACTGGTAGATTAATGAAGAGTTGTCCTATCTGGGGTACAAAAATTTGGAACTGCAAACATTGGGGCAGTTGCTGGATGACAATAAACAGTCATAGCATTGTGCATCTCTTTCCCGTCATCAACTTGGTCATTCAGAGTTTTGCAGCCTAGATAACCTTTAACTGGGCAAAAAACAGTGCCATAAAGCAAAATTCCATAAAGTACTTCAAATGGGCTAATTTACGAAAGTCATCCAAAATCTGGGACCCATCATTCTTGTGGCATGGATTTTATAAAACATTTTATAACACAAACATTATCATAAAGCACCTTATGGCATAATACAAAATGTTATAAAACATTTCTGGTCCTGATGTTTGACTGTGCTATACAGTTCAACATGGGCTGTTTTTAAGACAGAATATATCCCAGCTTTACCAATGAAGGCAGTGCATTAGAGGCTCTGTCATGGTTGAAGACATTAATATATCTGGTAAGGAAATGTCTCTGAATGGGTCACAACCACAGGCCATGGGTTGCCTATGGATTGGCTACTATACCATGGGTTTCGGAGGCTGATTCTCTGCAAGGACTTGCTCTTGAAGCATTTAGTCCTTGGAATTAAGATAAAGTCTTGCTAATGAGTCAAATGTCTATCACCTCCAGGGAATCTGGTAGGCAGGCAGTTCTAAATGTTGAATTGGTTCTTTTAACCCCATTCTTGGCATCTTTCAAATGGTCAATGCGTTTGAAAGGGAAAGTATGCAAAATGTTTTGACTAGCAATTTGTGTGGAATTTGGTTTGAATTCAGTTTAGCATTCTCTTGAATGCTGTTGGCTTGGCATAGCTAGTATATTAACCTTGCAGTGTCATAATCTTAATAATAGAAATCCCAATACTTCAAATTATTTTTTTCCTCTTAAAAACAGTTTTTCAGAGAGAGTCCTGTCATTTCACCCACTTCTTGTCATTTGGGATCCCTCACATGTACTGTCAGTTATGTGTAATTGTATCTGGGAAGTAAGATGAAACACATTTCCTGGCAAGGAAATATCTAAAATCAACAAGGCCAGTAACTAGGAGTTAATCTATAATTGTTCAGAAGCCAGTGTTTAATTGTCTCTGTTCATGTCACGAGAAATAAAATTCTTATAGTTTTTTTACAAACACTTTATAATACTTTTTGACATGTGATTGGAACACCTAAGTTTAGAAGTGGGTAATAGTAATAGGACAGCACATATTTCTTTAGCAAATAGTATCTTAGTAAAGAATTAGTGCCTTTCTTAAAGAAAGCTATTGATAAGCTGTTATTGGCACTGGTGGTTTTGTTGCTTGGCTTCCAACTATACTTCTTGTGCCCTTTGTGTCAGCTGGATTGCTGACATAATCCTACCTAATATAATTTACTATAACATTTAGAGAAAACTCAAAATAAAAATTTAAATGGAGGAAAATGAGGTGTTTGACCATTCTGTCTCTTGCAGAATGACGATAGATGATTAACAGGCATAATTTTTAAAAATAACAATTAATAGGCTTTTTCATATTAAATAAAGAATTAAGATATATTTATAAGTTTATTTTTGGTATGCTTATAGAAAAATGTGATCCTGTGACAAGTGTTGCTTTAGTGGTTAGTGAAATTTCCTGTTTCAGCCAGCCGGTACTTGCTTGTATAGAAGTTGGCTCAATTTTATATTTTTTGAGAACGTTGAATTGCACTGGTGTCTCCAGACTCATAAAGAAATTCATAGGTTTGGTGCTGTATGGAAAAGGGGAAGCAAAGGGAATATTTTTGGATTTTAAAAATTATAAGGCTGGCAAGAGCTTGATGAAATAGATGTGTATTCCATTTAAATATATTCAATACACAGCAGATTATACAGTGCTGCACTGGACTTCAGTATAAAATGTAATTCATAAATAAAAAAGCAGTGATAGTTGTTTGAACAGTCCCTAAATTTCCAAGGAACAGTATAACTAGAAGGCCTTCACCATGATAATGTGTACAAGTATAATAAAAGTTTTAATCAATGATAATATAGCTTCTTTCAGAAGGAAAGTGAGGCTTAAGATTTGGAATTTGAAATGGAATGATTTCTCTTTAAATATATGAATGACAATGAAATCTATGAAACCATCTCAGTGCCATTTCTTCCACAACCTAGAATATGCAAGTTACACAGAGGAGCTTCTAGGAGCCTGTGTAAAAATAGGGTTAGTGATAAGGAGAACTTCTGACTGCAGTTTTGCCACATCTCTTTTAGTCGTCTTGAAGGCCAAATCTTGCAGTAAAAGATGCTCTATAGCAGTTATTTCACAAAATGATGGATAGATGGCTCAGCATGACCTGGAGTGTCCTTTCCAAATTGCATATAGATATATATAGTTTCTCTTTTTTTAATAACAAAGAAACATTTTCTGTTGTGAAAAGCAATGGGAGGGATAATGAAATTTTATCTGCCAAGTAGTGTTAGAAGATGAAATGGACGTGCGGCGAGCTTTGAGTTGATATGGCAGTAAAATTATTCCAAATAATGTACTGCTGACCTTGTTGAAGTAGATTAGAGTTTGTAGTGCAAAACAGAAATCCAACTGCTAAAATAAGGAGTGTTTCTTTTTTTTAAAAAAAAAATGCACTTTAAAATTATGCACTGGATGCTGATGGGAAGTAATACAAATGGTTGTGTTGAGATATGTGGGTTATGCAGAGAAAGCTTCTTCGCAGAGCAACGGATAAAAAGGGCTTCCTTGTAATTGCTCTGAGGAGCTGTTATGGTTTGCCACCTCCCTGGAAATTAGCCTAATGTATGGATTATGGATGAAATAAATAGCCACGTAAAAATATGACAGGAGTGTTGAATACCGCTGTCCACACTGGAAATAAGGTGGCTTATGTTAACCTTATTTAATGGTATTTTAATAAGTTTGATGCATACTAATAAATTGAGAGGTGTCAACTTGCATTTCAGTCTCTCTGGCTGCAAACAGACACTGTACATTATTTATGCAAAGATGTCAGGACATTTAAAGCAGGCAGCTTTCATTTGTGGATCTCTAGTTTTGGTAGACATTTAGGCTTCTAAAAACAAACTCCAAGTTGGAGAGCAATTTTCAAACAATTACTGTAGCATGATAGCTCCTTTTTAAAACTAGAGTATAATTTTGTAGCACCATCATATTGTCTGATGTTATTATGAAGTTTAAATCTAAGTCATTTTGTGAAACTTGCTCAAAAGTAGTAATAAATGTTTTATACAAAGGACATTGCTGTCGTATGTGAATTATTCAGCCGCAACCCAATTACAAGTCAAGATGGCAGAATAAGGGGTTTCATCTAGGGCAGGGGTGTCAAATTTGCAGCCCCTGGGCCAAGTGCGTTACGTGCTGGCCACACTCGCTGTTTTAGCAAAGGGGGGGGGAGTTGCGATATATCATGTGTTGTCGAGTTTGACACCTCTGGTCTAGGGGGACCCTTAAAGCATTTTTAGATCCATACATGACTTAAGCAAGGAAAAGGATTTACTGTATATACTAAGCTGCTGTATTTTTCGGAGCATAAGACACACTTTCTTCCCCCTTAAAAGACATTGAAAATTTGTGTGTGTCATACTCAGAATGTAGCTTTTTTAAAAAACTTTTCTTCAGCCCTAACTCTCCCGTGCTTTCCTGCTTTTTTCATTGCTTCTGTCAGTTGTGCTTTAGAAGATTTTTTAAAAAATCTGGCTCAAAACCAGCTGAAGCTGACCAGACTAAGGCCACTAGCCAGATGAATACCTGTAGGCAGAATTTTTTTTCCTTCCCAAAACTAAGGTGCATTTTATACTCTGAAAAATACAGCAATCTATGAACAAACCTTTACTTTCCTTAAAAGTAATGGTTTTAGTGGAATTCAACTAGGAAAGCCACCTTAATGTGACACAATACAGCTATGATTCTGAGTTACTGTATATCTAAAGAACAATAAAACAGAATGCTGTGCAGGATTCTACTACAGCATCCACAGCTGGTGGCTATCCAGCCTTTCTTTAAATACACCCAGTGAAGGCAAAGCTACCAACTGTCTAGACCAGGGGTAGGCAAAGTTGGCTCTTCTATGACTTGTGCACTTCAACTCCCAGAATTCCTGAGCCAATCATGCTATCTCAGGAATTCTGGGTGTTGAAGTCCACATGTCATAGAAGAGCCAACTTTGCCTACCCCTGGTCTAGATCAGTGTTTTTCAACTTCAGCAATGTTTAAAATGTGTGAATTCAGTTCCCAGAATTCTCTAACTAGCGAGAATTCCAGAGTTCACATATCTTAAAACTGCCAATACTGTGATCTAGGCTGTCTGTTACAATACTGGGCATGTTTCAATTGTTGGGAATTATCTTGATGTCCACTTGAAATTTGCTTTTTTGCCATTTAAACCCACTGCCTTATTTTCCCTGAACTACACTGAGTAGGGCCTCTGTTTTGTTTTCAGCGAGAGTGCTTCAAACTCCTGTTGAAGGAGGCAGGAATCACACTTACTCAAATTAATTGCAGACAGGAATGGGTGGGTTTGTGTTTTTGAATGATGTCAGATGTGTCTTCATGCAAATAACACAAATTACCTAAATTGCATCAGTCACAAATGACAATTATCTATGCAAAATTTGCCTGATGACAACATAGTCTGACCTCTCATCTCTTGATTGGAACACAATACAGTATTCTCCAGCTGTATCACTGTAGATGAATAATACAATAAATTTCTGCTCGAGATCCAAACAGTCATGAAATCACATGTACCGCTAATATACACCAAAACCAAGAGAAATAAATTACCCATAAAAATAAGAAAGCTACAATCCAAAAAGAGATTACTTTGGTGTAAAAACAAAACAGGCTATGTTGCAAACTTTAAAAACTGCTATAAAAATTTATGTCATCAAATAAAGACTGAATGTACCAACTATCATATCAAACAAGAAGAAAATCTATGCACAAAATCCACTTGTGACTTCTATAACTTTGTAAACAACAAACTTAAAGACTCTAGATCCATCCCACCACTTATGGGACCAAATGACAAAGAGCATATTGATTAAACAATTAAAGCCAACCTCTTTAACAACTTCTTCAGCTCTGTCTTTGTGAATAGTAATGGCTCATGCCCAGCATTTCCTAGTCGCACCCCAGCTAATTTCAATGATCTAACACAAATCAAGTTTACCGAGGAAAATGTTAAGAAATCACTGCACAACCTAACACCATCTCTATCTATTGGACCTGACGGACTATGTGCATACTTAAAAAAACTCTCCTCAACTCTGGCTGAACCCCTAAGCATAATTTTCAAAATATCTTCTACAACTAGCTTCCTACTTAAACTCTGGTCTCTAGCCACAGTCATCCCTATTTTCAAAAAGGGTGATCCTAGCAATGTTGAAAATTATAGACCAATCTCCTTGACCTGTGTCACTTGCAAAGTCATGGAATCCATCATTAACCAATCCATTACACTCCACATTGAAACAAATAACCTACTTTCCAACAAACAATTCGGTTTCAGAAAAAAATTATCCTGCAACCTGCAACTTTTACACTGCAAAAACATATGGACTACCCAAATTGACCAGGGTAAATCAATTGATGCAATCTACATAGACTTTTGCAAAGCCTTTGATTCAGTATTTCACGATAAACATCTTAGGAAACTAAAATCTTATGGCATCTCAGGACTACTGCACTATTGGATATCAGCGTTCCTGTCAAACAGACAAAAGGTGGTCAAAATAGGTAATGCCATATCTAATCCTGCTCCAGTTAACAGTGGCGGTCCCCAAGGCAGTGTCCTAGACCTACTCTCTTTATACTCTACATAAACTATCTCTGTGACAATATTACAAGCAATTGTGTTCTCTTTGCTGCTGCTGATAAGTTTTTTGATACCTCCGATAATACTTCTACCCTTCAAAAGAACCTTGACCATGTAGCTGAATGGTCTTAACAACTGGCAACTGCAAATCTCATTCAACAAATGCTGTCCTACACATTGGTAAAAAGAATCCGAACACTAAATACACGCTTGGACAAACTGAACTCGCAGAAGACCCTCACTCAGTCATAAGACCTTGGAGTACACATTTCCAATGACCTAAGTGCCAGAGCCCACTGCAACAGCATTGCCAAAAAAGCACTAAGTCACAAATTTAATTCTACGCAGCTTCTTTTCTAGAAGCACCGATCTACTAACCAGAGCATACAAAACATTGGTCAGACAAATTCTCGAATACAGCTCACCTGTATGGAATCCACACTGCATAAGACATTAATACAATTGAAGGAGTCCAGAAATATTTCACAAGAGTCCTCCACTCCTCACGCAACCAATTACCTTACTCCTCCAGACTTCAATTACTATGTTTAGAAAATATATAGCTATGCAACCTACAAATTGATTTAACTGTTGTTCATAAAATCATACATCACAATGTACTCCCTGTTGGCAACTACTTCACCTTTAGCAACAACAACACAAGAGCATGCAATAGATACAAACTAAATGTAAATCGCTCCAAACTAGACTGCAGAAAATACGATATCAGCAAGAGTGGTCAATGCCTGGAATTCACTACCGGATTCTGTTGTTTCTTCCCCCAATCCCAAAATCTTCAACCTTATATTATCTACAATAGACCTCTCCCCTTTTCTAAGAGGTCTGTAAGGGGTGTGCATAAGTGCACCTACATGCCTACCATTCCTGTCCTAATGTCTTTTTATCTTTTCTATCTCTACTTTATGTTATGTTAAACATACTACAATATAATACAGTAACCCCTCGCTACTTCACAGTTAATCTTTCAGATTCGCCATTTCACGGGTTTTCAAAGGGGGCTTAAACCCATTAAATCCATTGAAAATTCATAAAATTCTTCTACAGTATTACTGCACTCTATTAAAGAAACTGGTAGGATATCACATATAGTTCCAGCTGAGAAACATTACAGAATGACTGTTTAATGCAAAGGGTGGGTTTTAAAAGTCCAAATACTTGTTAAATCTTTCCTCTACTTCACGGAAATTTGTTTTTCACGGGCAGTCTTGGAACACATCCCCAGCGAAAAATGAGGGATCACTGTACTATATTTGCATGACAAATAAATAAATAAATAAATAAATAAATAAATAAATAATGAAGCATGTGATGTCACCAAGGGCATTTACAACTTCCTCTGCAAATATATATGTACAAGTAAATCAAACTTCTGTGAAATCAAACTATTTGTATATATCCTGTATTGGCCTGACCCAAAGGTTTTAGACTTTTCACTGTGTCCAGCTGTTTAATTCAGTGGGGAATCCGATACAGGAATATTTCCATTCTTTGCTAGTTCCCATAGACTGGCTTCATAAGCTCATATAGAAAGATCAATCAAACTTGCGGGCTCAATGTGTCACACGCTGGCCGCGCCCCCACCTGGTTTAGCAAAGGAGGCGCCATGATGTGAGTTTGACCACATCTGAGCTAGCAGAAAAACAGCACACAACTTTTGCAGCACATGTATCTTATTTAATTACACCAGGCAGAAATGGTAGTCAAGGGGAAAAAAATAACACCATCCTCTTATTTCAAAACATTAAATTTAAAAAAAGAACTTATTACAAAAGCTGCTTTTAAACCTTATTTAATTAAAAAAAAGGTTTAAAAAGATATAATGGAACCTCCGGAAGTAAATAAGTTACAAGTACATTAAATCACATCAGCAAGACTTTTAGTGTATTAATAGTTTGTAAAAAAAAACACAAAAATAAATTGTCTGATCTATCACATTTATACATAAGAGGTATATAATACTTTTGTATGTACAATATTTTAATATGTAACAGTCTCTTTAAAAGGTGCAGCAAATACACAAAAGGCAATTTCTGCTCATTTGTTAAAATAAAAGCTATATTAAAAGCATTTATACAATAATTACAAGACAACAAGACTGTTTCTGTACTGTACATCAAGAAAACTTCAGCTTTAAATACAGACTTAAAAACTTGTACTAAATTTGAACATTAGGATAACATGAAACGTAAATAAGCAACTAGATTTTTCTTTCAACAAAGCATATTGAAAGCATTGTTATTTTACATACATACATATATATATATATATACACAGACACAGTCTCGCACAAATTCTATCTGAATACCAGCAGGTGGGTTTTTTTTATAGCTTCAGCTGTCGATATAAAATCTCATGTTCCAAAAAGGAAAGGAGACAAAAAAGAAATGTAAGCAGCTGGAGATTAGGGCCACAACCTGTCTCAAACTTCATTTATTTCTATACAATTTGGGCAGGAAATTCTGAATAGTTCCCTGAAACGAACACCAAACTTGGCTCTAGAAGAATTCAGCACGGTAACATATGTGGGATTAAAATTATAACTGATCTGGAGGGGTGAGGGGAGAAGCATCTTTGCAGCTTCCATTTCTTCTCAAAAAACCTGAGCCAGTGATCCACAGCAAGCGGACATATATATATATATATGAGAAGAGAAAATTGGGTCGGAATCTGAGTAAAGGCAGCAAAATGTTGAAGTGCAGTTCTCCAACTACATCAGAGATTTAGCGATTATGCAAAGGGAGGAACAGCCTAAATTAAACTAGTTTTAAAAATGACTTGATGACTAAAGGAACTTTAATTGGCATCTTCAACTATCTCATGCTCAATGGATGGGCAACGCGTGTCCACTCATAAGTCTCAATGAGAACAGAAGAACCTCGCCCCTAGCTAATCTTTGTTGATCTCCAAATCTAAGCAAGGTCGCTTGTAGTTAATACTGGAGTTGTAGACTAGACTGGAATGTTGAACTAGCATTCCAGGAGATGGGAATGGAAAATCACTTTGGTATTTCTGCCAAGAAAACTGCATGCATTAGATCACTAGAAGTCCACTGAATTTAAGTCCACAGCTTCTAAAGATTATCCAGCTGAGTGTTACCAACAAACGCTCATTTGCAAATGTACCAATGATAGAAAATAAATGCACATATTAAGGACTTTCAACTCCCTTTTTGCAGCATTACCAATCATGCTGTCAGAACCTTTAATATAGTTGTGATTGATGTAAAGTAATTGCAAAGTATTGGGAAACTACAGCAGCTACCTTGTTTCAAAATGAAGCATTCTTGCATTAATATTGATTACACATGCAATATAAAGTTATTTCATATCAGCTGCAGCTGAGTAGTATAGTATTCAGTGTCTTAACTGTAATACATTTTACATTATGAGCAGGAAGAAAAATTCAAGCCATGTTTATTCATGTACATTTATCATAAGAATATAATGTATGTTTGCATATAGCTGCTGACCTCACACATTAAAACTGATTGTTTACTTACAAGTAGCAATGCGTAAATAATCATGTATGGTTTATGTGTGATTTTCTGACACGTAGCTGGCTTATTTTATGTATTCTTTTAAGCATTTCATGAAGTTATAGGGCAAGAAAACAATAAAATTAAGAAGAAATAAATCAAGAATGAAATGAATAAGCCATAACTGCTCATTTACAAAACTAATTTTAACTTGTGTTTAAACATATTTAAAATAAACATTCATTTTATTGATTAAATGTATATGCCACTCATCTCCCCAACCAAAGCAACTGTGAATTTAATGCAACGTGTGAATGCCATCTACCAACTTTAGTGAGAAAAAGATCTCTGCATAACAAGGAAGTTTGTTAATATGAAAATATCTGAGGAAGAATGGAGAGGTAACATTGTGCAAAATGAAAATCTGCATATTTATAAAGGTTCTCTCACATAAGGTTACCTTGGTATAAGAAAACAATAGAGTTTTATGTATGGGCTAATAATCAGAAATGGAATATTCCAGATTAGTAAGAATGTACTTTAGTAAAAAGAAAGTGAAAAATACACTTGGGCTACAAAAGTAATCAGGAAGAAGAAGAGGAGCTCCAATATCTGGACTGATTTTGAGGTTGATTGAGGTTTTGAGGTTGAAATTTTAGCGCTAGTATATTGCACCCAGCAATTAATGTGCCAATGGTGACTGTTCCACTTCTATAAAGAGACTTCAGTTCAGACACACCTTTAATGTAAGCCTACATGTCGAAATCACAGATGTGTTTAACATACATATATACAAATCTGCAGCATAGAGCCATGATCACTGAAATAAATCTCAGGTGAGAACATGATCTTCCTGATCATCAGCTGTAGGCTGATTCTAGAACATATTCTCCAATTCTGGCAATTTTAAGACTTGGCAACTTCAACACCCAGAATTCCTCAGCCAGCTTTGCTTTGCTGGGAATTGAAGTCCCCAAGTCTTAAAGCTGCCAAGGTTGGAGACCCCTGGTCTAGACCACCATTGCTGCTTCCGTCCATTCAGGAAAGCAGAAGAAAGCTTAACTCGCCACCAGACTGCTTGTTTATATTTGCATAGATGCAAAGACTGCATTTCTTCCCTAAGTACATGCTCTATATGAAAAGGGGGGGGGGGGGACGGCAGTATAGCCAAGTCAGTTTAACTGTGGCCTTAAGAAACAAATTAATCATTTCTTTCATCTATAACATGAAAAATGAATTAATTCCCATCTAAGTGAACTGGATAGGTGTGACAAACTACTGGATTGTACCTTTCAAATTGCATCCAAAGTTATTCCCATATGTATTTGCCATGAATATTATCTATTAAAAAATTAGTTGATGTAGAGATTCACTGATGCATTATTACTGATAAGATATAAATACAATTTTAAGAAATCCTACATAAAAGTCTTTAATAGCTACAAAACGCCACACAATGAATTGCAAAATATGTCTGTGCTAGATTGTAGCAATTAGGTTTGGGAAGAACATGTTCCACCCAGGAGCAAAATACTTTTGTAATTTGTTCCTTATACATCCCTTTTTTCTTTCTAAAAAATAACATTTGATTCCTTTGTTCATTCCAAAAATATATATTCTCTCTATCATATAACATTGATTAAATTTAATGCTGACTTTCACGGTAGCAATGCTCTTCTCTTTTCTGAACGGTTGTGAAAGCAATTGTTGCCTTTCTCAAGATCTCGAGTGAATTATTTGAAGAAGATAATTTTTCCTGTTCAAATAATTCACTTGAGAAAGGCAGCTGGTCTTTCTGTCTAAGTGCAAAGGAAAACAGCAGTTTTTGAAAATGTGATCAAAAGCATTGCTTTCAGTTCATTTTATATTGTATTTTAAAAAGCTAAAATTTGTGCAAAATTGTGATCTGGAAGGAGATCATCATTGATCCAGTGCAAAAATAGTGTAAATAGAGACATTCTTGAAACTCCAATTGTAGCTCTGAAGCAGGTCAAAAACAAAGTAATTCCCTTTACGTGAAGGCTGGTATTTAAACAAACTGGAAGAACTCACTTAAGAGGCAGATTGGCATTGTCCATATGTTAAGGGAAGAGAAAGGTTTAAAGGCAAATATTCTGCATTATGAGACCCTGAACCAGCAGTGAAATCTACTTACCTTTCGTACCTGTTCGGAAGCACGTGATTTGTCTTTCACGCATGTGCTTTGCATGCGCCACTGTCATACATGTTTTTTTTAATCCTCTGTGCATGCCCAGAAGGCTTTGTGCATGTGCAGAGTTTAAAAAAAGAGAAAATGGCGACATCCGGGAGGATCGGTGGAGCCTCGCACGGCCACTGCTACAGTTTCTCCGAGCCACTGGTGGCTGCTGCTACCAGTATGCCCGAACCGGACCAACTAGTAGCATTTCACCCCTGTCCTGAACTTTATTCCTGTAGTGGTACCTCTACCTACAAACGCCTCTAACGGACTTTTCTAGATAAGAACCGGGTGTTCAAGATATTTTTACCTCTTCTCAAGAACCATTTTCCACTTACAAAATTGAGCCTCTGAAACTGTAACCGGAAATGGCAGGAAGAAGCCTCTGTGGGGTCTCGCTAGGAATCTTCTGGGAGGAAACAGGGCCAGAAAAGGCAGGGAGAAGCCTCCGAGGGGCCTCTCTAGGAATCATCTGGGAGGAAACAGAGCCTCCACCCTCCCTGTGGTTTCCCCAATCGCACCCATTATTTGCTTTTACATTGATTCCTATGGGGAAAATTGTTTCTTCTTACAAACGTTTCTACTTAAGAACCTGGTCACGGAACGAATTAAGTTCATAAGTAGAGGTACCACTGTACAATCTTATTCCAGGGGTGTCAAACTCAAGGCTTGGGGGCCATCCTACAAACAGCCAAGGACCAACCTGCTATGTCTCTGCCAGCAAAAACAGAGCTGAGGGGGGAGAGTAGTTGCGACCACACACAAAGCAGAGCTCCATTTTCACTGGCAGGGGGCCATCGTAGCTGAATACAGAGCTCGGGAACCTGTTTTTGCTGTCAGAGAAATTGGGCCACCACAGACACAAGTGACATCAAGCTGGCCATGCCTACCCTGGCCACGCCCATCCCGAGGTCAAACATAACCTTTATGCAGACCCTCAATGAAATCAAGTTTGTCACTCCTGCATTACACTGCCTACTTAGCTCAGTCAGTATTGCAAAGTACCTGCTCTGTCCGTTCTTCAGGCTCCTGGGATTGTTTCTGCCTCAGACTGCAAGTAAAGGACAGTCAATTTCAGCATTCCTCTGCATGAAATGCAACTAGCTTAGCATGCGAAGACAGGAGGTGAAACTTATTTTCAACATTCAAAATGCAAATTCTTTGCACGTTCCGATAGTGCTTTTCTTTTGTGTGCTATGAAATAAAAAGAATTTGAAATATGCAATATCTTGTAGCTTTACTAGTAATCTTACATAGTAAAATTTGCTCCATAAAATATTCTGAGGATCATGTAACCCAGCAGGCAGAATATATACAGCAGCTGGTAGGATTAACTGGGTGGCGTGTAAGTCAAATAAATTGAATTAAATTAAATTAATTGCTATCTAGTTGTATGGGCAACCCAACTATGGCTTGCTGCGATCACTCTTAATTTGCCCTTTGTTCAAAAGACTTTCCATCTTTGTCAGTGGCTGGGAATCAAATTAAAAAGTTCTAGCTTTTCAGTATATAGCTAAGTAAACTTCTAGAACAGTGATGGCAAACCTTTTTTACCTTGGGTGCCAAGAGAGCATGCATGCGTACTATCGCACATATGCAAGTGCCCACACCCATAATTCAATGCCTAGGGTGGGTGAAAGCAGCTTCCCCCATGCCCCAGAGGTCTTCTGGAGGTTGGAAATGGCCTGTTTCCCAAATTCTGGTGGGCCCAGTAGGCTTGTGTTTCGCCCTCCACAGATTCCAAAGGTTTCCCTGGAGCCGGGTGGAGGGTGAATACGCCTTCCCCCATCCCCTGGAGGCTCTTTGGAAGTCAAAAACACCCTCCCAGAGCCTCTGTGCAAGCCAAAAACCAGCTGGCTGGCACACAAATGCACATTGGAGCTGAGCTAGGGCAACAGCTTGTGTGCCAGTAGACATGGTTCCATGTGCCACCTGTAGCACCTATGCCATAGTTCGCCATCACTGTTGTAGAAACTTGAACTGCTTCTAAAAAAGAAAAAAACCCTGCTGGACAGCAATCCCAGCATGGTTTATGCAGTAAAGGTTCTTCTGCAGATTATTAATGCAATTCTTTGCTTTCATGGCCCCGGTGGCTGTAGACAACTTATTTTTCAGGACTTTTTCATTTACAGCTGAATAAGCGCTGTATTTTCTGCAGATATGAGAATTGGAAAGTTATAAGCAAGAAGTTTAGATGCTCCATCTTTATCTGCTAAGCATTCTTTTCCCGTCCTCTGCTACACCCTCCTTTTCTTTGTACTGCCAGACAGACAGGAAAATTTTGCTCTTTACTGTAACAATATGAAGATACCCGTCCATATGTCTTAAGATAATGGCAATTGCTGCCTGGTACAGAAGGACAAAGTTCTTAGATAAATTTGGCTCGGTGCACCATTTCTAAATACTTTTCTTTCCCCCCTGCACATTTGGTATTCTTGACTTTGGATAGCTGGGTCTGGGTACAGTGCAGAACATCTAAATCAAACTTTCCTTTAATTGGCAAATACAGTACTACCTCTAGATACGAGTATAATTGGTTCCAGAAGGGAGCTTGTATGTCGAGCAACTCGTATCTGGAACAAATGGCTTTAGACTTTGTTTTTCCCCTCTGAGATAACCAAAAGCAAGGATTCTTGCGCCACCTAGTGGACGCTCGGCTCGTATCCCGAATTTCAGCTCGGGTCTGGAACAGAAATTTCTCTCCCCTCGTGGCTCGTATCTTGAAATACTCGCATGTGGAGCAGCTCGTATCTAGAGGTACTACTGTAAGAGAAGGGTAGTGCTGAGGGTGCAAATACATATGAATCAATGCAACATGATCCTCATTTCTATTATCTTGAATATACGTATTTATTGTATTTATATGATGCTCACCACAAAACGGACTCTAAGCAGCATATAAATACAATAAACACTCAGTCTACTTTTGCAAACCATGTTTTTTTAAAAAAAGGGAATAAATATCTTAACTATAAAAAACTAGCAGCTATTCTTTTGTAAGCCAGCTGAAGCATTCAAATGGGCAATTAAGCAAAACTACAGTCAAGTCTATTCAGGTAAAAAACAATGCACTTTCATGGTGGACCACTAGTTATCTAATTCATTGGGCTACAGTATCAAATTGTATACCAGCGGTTTTCTCTCATCGTGGACTTCCAGGTGTTTTTGCTGCCCTCCCCCTCAAAACTGTTCCAAAGAATTCCTCATCAGAGCTGCCAAACTCACTTTCCGCAGGGCAGATGCATTACGCACTGGCCACAGGGTTTAGCGGGTTTAGCGAAGGGGGCGGGGGGGGAGTCAAGGTATGTTACAATGCAGGTTTGACACCCCTGATTTGGAATAAGAACGGTTATTGCAAATGGACTCTGATGAATGAATGGCATCCCCCACCAGAATAATGCCATGGATAAAAGGTCACCTTCTCATAATTGTGGCTCTTCAATAATTTGGGCAGGAAAAAATCTACCCCAATCTCATTATAACCCAAAATAATACATGGGTTCTTGTGCAAGCAGAGTTGTTTGTTCTACCACAGAACTACAGAGGTGCAATATCCCAGAACTCATCATTAATTCTTTTGGCCAACTCTGGAGACATAGATGATCAACTTTGTATGACTCAACATAATAGGGGTAGTTCCAAACAAATACTAACTGTAATATTTCCATTCTTAAAAAGAGGTATATCTTAAACGCGATTGTCTCTTCACTCACCCTACAGAGGTTACTCAGATTCTGGTTTATCTACCAGCTGGGAAAACAAAAAAAACCTCTTGTACGAAGGAGGTTAAAAAAAAAAGTGAATAGATCCAAGCCAGAAAATAAAACTTAAAAGATGAAAGAAAGAAGTATATGAAGAAAACTATGTGGCTCCTTGAATTGACACCCAAAGCAATTCAGTTATGATCCAGAGCATTGGACAAATTTCTCTCTCACCAGAGGATAAGATATTTTAAGGCTTCCTGGCAAGTTCAGGAGCTGAAGGAAAAACAGACTTCCATTCATTAAGTTGATACAGAAAGTTATTTATAAATAAAATAATCCATAAAATGTATATTTTTTAAAAATAGAGATTTTTGTGGTCGCTGTATTTTTTTTTCCTTTAAAAAATTGACTTTTTTTTTTTTACACAGTTCAAGCAAGAAGGAAAGGAAGTAGAAGCAAGGCTGGAGCAGTCAGAATCGGGCTCCCAACCTCCGGGGGTCCTGGGCTAAACATCGCCGTCTTCATCTGAACTGCTGCTGCTGCTCCCACGACTGCTCCCACTGTTGCTGCTTTCTTCCCGCTGAGCCCTACTGTGTGCTTGTGCTGCCGCCGCTGCTGCCGCCGCTGCCTCAGCCGCCTCCTTCTCCCGCAATTTCAGAGCCGCAGCCTTTTTCTCCTGCTCCGCGTGGCTTTTCATGTGAGCGCTCCGACTTTTCACCTTGTAGAAGATTCTGCAGGGCACACATATCCACAGCACAGTAGTTAAAATCGCGGGTTTTTAATATCACTTTCCACCCTCCTTTGTTTGAACACCGACTTACTAATCGTGCAAAGTCAAACAGATTGCTAAACTAAAACAGGAAATTCCTGTTGTCTGCTGTCGCCTTGCATGCTTTTAAGGCAGCTAGACCAAGGGGAGGCGAATTGCAAGCCCTCACAATGTTGCTGTACTGCAATTCCCAGCATCTCCAGGAAGCATTTCCACTTATGTTAATGGAGGCTGGAAGCTGCAGCAGAGAAAAACTTCTAATGCTGATGGTTGCTTTGATCAAGATTCGAAACTTAGTACACTATCCCAAAAGCAAAGGAATAGCATTATAGTTTTCATATGATGGGCGACCCACCTTTTTATCATGTATCATTTATTTATTTACTTATTTAATTTGACTTCTATGCCGCCCAAGCCCAAAGGACTCAGGGCGACTCACAACAGTATAAAATTATAATAAAAATAGCAATAAAAAGAAGTCAAGGAAAAAATGAGAAATATCTAAAATCCTAATTAAAACTTAAAAAAACAATTCAATAATCGTAGTCCTGCACAGCCATTATCTATATACTACTACAACTCTAATTCCAGTAACATTTAATTGGGTAAAACAGTTTATCATAGGGCAGTAATGGCAACCCTTTTTTTTCTAGGGCGCCATAAGCACATGTGTGTGTGCTATTGTGCATGCACGAGTGCCCTAACCCATAATTCAATGCCTGGGGCCAGCGAAAATGGCCTTCTCCACCCCGGAGGCCCTCTGGAGGCCTGAAACAACCCATTTCCCAAAATCTGGTGGCCTGGTAGGGCCATTTCTTGCCCTCCCCAGGCTCTGGAGGCAAAAACTCCCTCCTCCATCTCACCCAGCGACTCTCCGGAAGCCGAACTCTCCGGAACCTGAAAATCCCAAAGCCTCTGGGCAAGCCAAAAATCAGCTGGATGGCACGCACATGCACACTGGAGCTGAGCTAGGGTAACAGCTTGCATGCCAGCAGATATGGCTCCATGTGCCACCTGTGGCACACATGCCATCGGTTCACCATCACTGTCATAGGGCAATTATTTTTCAATACCTCTGGGTATTGAATTGGGCTAACTTAGAGTACACCTAAAATCCGGGACCCATGACTTCCACGAAATTAATTTTTAAAAAAACCCATGTTATATGACATTATTACAAAGCAGCCTATGACATGATACAAAATGCCCTAAAATATTTCCTGTGTTGATGTATGACTGTACCATAGGGTTCTCAACCTGGGCTACTTTCAAAGCAGAGACATCTTTGAATATATTCCAACTTTCCCAGTGAAGGTAGGGCATCAGAAGCTCTGCCATTGTTGAAGGCATTAAGGAATCTGATAAGGAAATATCTCTGAAATTTCCCAACAAGTCACAGATTGTCTGGGGATAAATTATCGTACTAGGCTTGGCCAAGACACATGAACACACCTTAAGTCATTCCTGATCTCAACCAACATGTATTTTACCTCTCTATTTTCTCAACTGAGATGCAAATAATTTGGGGTACCTGATATTATCCATAACTGGCCAACTTTTAACTTTTAAAGTGTGGAGGAATGATTACCATGTTTGATGCTTCTTATACTCCAAATGTAGCTTTTTTGAAGCTTTTTCCTCCAGCTCTAACAAAGTGCCAACAATCTTCCCGGTTTGCAGTATTTTTTCATTTCTGCTCCCTCCAAAGAAGATTTTTTCCTGTCCTAAGTCTTTTGCAGGCTTGTTTTCATTGCTACTTCCTCTGAAAAAAGGTTTTTTTCAGCCCTAACCAGGGGATAAAATAATGTACTGAAGCTGACCAGACTAAAGACGCTGGCCAGATGAATACCTGGTAGGTAGATTTTTCCCCTATTTTCCTCCCCCAAAACTAAGGTGCTCTGAAAAATACAGTATATTAGAAGAAGGAATATTTTACATTTAGAAACAAATTCTACTTAAAATAGATGCATAGGATTGTTTATCCTAGCACTGTTTAGATATATTGGCATTGCAACTCTCAAAATTCCCAGCTAGTTTGACCAGAATATCTGGGATTTTGGATCATTTAGTTGCCACAGATCTGGAAACTGCCAAATTCAGAAAGTTTGCAGAGATTATCTTGGACCTTACAGAATTAATGCAGAGTGGAATCCACTCAAGTGCAATCCAAGTTGTACTTTTGAAATGCTATCCATGTCTATATTTTCTTTATTTACTTCCCACTCCAATTCAAAATAACTCTTGGCGCTTTAAATCATAGGAAGAATTTTAAAGTACATCCTTGTATTTAAAAATGGAAATAAAAATAATAAAAAACACACAGAGATCCAAATAAAGGAAAATGTGAGAAATGGCTTAACACTGACAAGAATGCACTCTGAAATAATACAATATGATTTAAAACTTCTATTTAACAGTATTGGCTGGACCTTAGAATCTACCAAAATTCTCTATTGTCATTTTTCTGCAACATGTATAGAGCATGAACCTAACATCTGATCTGGACAGACATAAGCCTTAAATTCTGGTTTTGTACTAATTATGAGGCATCACCTGGTACTTTTCAGGCCAAGAGCAGCTACTGATGAAAAA
The DNA here is from genome assembly GCF_031021105.1 of Erythrolamprus reginae. Lineage (NCBI taxonomy): Eukaryota > Metazoa > Chordata > Lepidosauria > Squamata > Dipsadidae > Erythrolamprus > Erythrolamprus reginae. Next base: position 87,683,168 of record NC_091950.1, on the reverse strand, counting down.
AAGTATCTGCTAAGAAATTGACACAAATGAAGTGCACACAAGTATGTGTGACATTTGAAGGAATTAATTGCAACAATCATTCTATATGAAAAATCTTCTTGCAATCACATTTTTTGAAAATCTTTGTAGATCTAATTCAATGTAAAATGATATCATTTGCATCTGTTTTTTTGGTACCCAAGCATTTCACCTGTGCTTCCTTTCATTTGCTGCTGGTCTTTTAGATTTTGCATGATTATCCTGATTTCCATAGAAGCCTTTTGTGAGATATTTTATACAAGACTTTTGAATATCCAAGTATTAGATCACCAGGTAACTTCTACCTAAATGTAGATTGGAACAAGTGGGTGATCTTTCTACGTTCATTTCTACTGAGAGGAAAAACCCTTCAAAGCCTATGTTTTTTGCTTGCAAGTTTACATTCCATCAGCATCAAATATTTTTTCTAGCACAAATGAGAAATTGGATACGCTTCATTCATTTCATCATTTAAATGCTTGATAAGGTTCATAATTCACCGGGTTCAGGCAGTCTAGACAAGAAGTTAACTTTCCAGTTTAATGATGCTTCCAGTCATCAAACATGTTCTTCTTTAATCTAGCTCCAGTTAACTTAGAGAGACATTAAAACAGATATTTGCAAGCTCAAGGCCATCTGACGCTTAATATTGCTTAATCTTGAACTGGTACCTGCTATTGTACAGTAATAATTATCTAGGAGCCTGTTGAAATATTCCCTCAAGACATCCCTATAGCATTTTCCCATTTTTGCCTCATAATGTTCATGTGAGAAAGCCATCCAAAATAGAAGATAGCATTTTTGCAGGGGGATTGCACAGAAATTAAATAATATTCTAACAATTTAAAACAGGAAAAATGTAATTGTGTGAGGGTTTTTTTTTTTTTAAAAGCAAAACCCTTTTACCTCACACACTTTTATTTTATTTTATTTTATTAGTTGGATTTTTATGCCACCCCTCTCTGTGGACTCGGGGCGGCTCACAACAAACAAGGAATGCATAATAAAACAATTTTATTATGCAACTTAGTGGCTTCTAAATAATGTGGACTTTAATTCTCGTCAGTTCCAGTCAGCAAGGAAATGTAGAAGTTTTATTCCCAAATGCCTGCAGCATAGCAGTTGCCTAAAGACCAATGGTTCCCACCTTAGGAACTTTAAAATGTGTGGATTTCAATTCCAGAAATTTCCAGCCAGCATATGTGGAGCTGAAGTCCACATATCTTAAAAGTTGCAAATGTTGAGGAATACCATTTTAGACTTAGATTAGCAAACATTCTTCAGTTCCAAATTCATTCATTCATTCATTTAGATTTGTATGCCCCCCCTCTCCGCAGACTCAGGGCGGCTAACAACAATAAAAAGACAATGTAAACAAATCTAATATCAAAAATAATCTAAAAAACCCCAATTTAAAGAACCAATCATACATACAAACATACCATGTACAAATTCTATAAGCCTAGGGGGAAGAGAATATCTCAGTTCCTCCATGCCTGATGACAGAGGTGGGTTTTGAGGAGCTTGCAAAAGGCAAGGAGGGTGGGGGCAATTCTGATATCTGGGGGGAGTTGGTTCCAGAGGTCGGGGCCGCCACAGAGAAGGCTCTTCCCCTGGGTCCCGCCAGACAACATTGTTTAGTTGACGGGACCCGGAGAAGGCCAACTCTGTGGGACCTAACTGTTGGACAGAAGAAAGTATGTCAGAAATTTGCTTCATCTCCAAATCTCCCAAGTTTACCTGCCACATTTTTTGCATGGAAATTCCTCCTCTTGATTCTGAGTTTTATTGGGCGTTTCTTGTTTGGGTTTCGGTTTTCGTTTTCTCTTTTGCACTGGCGGCGAAGTCTTCCGATATTTAATGGGTGCCTCCTTCGTCCTTCTTGAAGTTCTGCCTCTGACCTCTGTTCTTCCTGGGGCACCAGATTCCAGATGTTTTTCCATATGAAGATTACCAGCCTACCAAATAAGACAATATTATTACAAGGTGTAGCTATAAGTATTCCTATGGAATATATTTTATTTGTTTGTTTGTTTGTTTGTTTGTGTTGTAAGGGACCTTGTAGGTCATCTAGTCCAACCCCTCTGCTCAAGCGGGAGTCCCTATATTATTTCGGTCAAATGGCAGTCCAATCTCCCCTTGAAAGTCTCAACTGCTGGAGCGTTCACAACCTCCGCAGGCAAGCTGTTCTGTAGGCAAGCTGGTTGATCACTCTCACCGTGAGAAAGTTCCTCCTTATTTCCAGGTTGAATCTCTCCTTGCTCCACCTTTATTATTTTTTAGAAAATAAATCAAGGTGTCAAACATACCTAATAACCCTCTATTCTATTCTCACTAGCTTCTCTTTCCTCCAATTTTTCTCCACAACAATTCTGTGAGGTGAGTTGGATTGACAGAGAATAACTGTCCCAAAGTCATCCAGCTGGTTTAACAAAAGTTAACAACTTAACAGTGATCAAAGCATTGATATATTATTTTTATAAAGCTAAAACTCAAACGTTGTGCGTTCAACACATTACAAAGGGAGTGCTTTTTAATCATATCTTAAATAAGCTATGAATATATTTCGAGCTCCACTTGGTGTTTATCTTGAGAACTGTTCAAACATTAAACAATGGGTTTGGGTTGCTTTTGCAAACCTGTAAGAAACATACTGATTCCCCACAGTTTATTTTAAGTACAAATTATGAAAGTGCTATTGATCTATGAAATAAACAAGGAGTCTACCGTCTCTTGTATACACATCATATTATATTAAAATAAACATTTCAAAGCCAAAGGTTTTCTGCCTACAAGCTCCCTTGAGAAAAGGTATGCAAAAGTACAATAAATATTACACAAAGTATTATTAAGACCATCAGAAGGCAAAATAAAAGTTTTGAAAGTTTTCAAGTACAAATCCAAGTTCGGCACACTGTTGAAAAATACATAAAATGATCCAAACTGTGTTTTTAAGATTATTCCGTGGGAGTGTGTGTGTGTGCTGACACAACTACTTTGATGATTACACAAGTAATATTACAATATTACAAAACTTACAATGGCAAGCAAGGCTTGGAAACTCTTTTATCATTAAGTTACACCGTCATAAAGTACAATGCCATGTGACTGTATTGTGTAGCAGCAATTTCCGTTGTTTTCAGGTAGCCGTTGTTAGCGAGGACTATGCAAGTGAGGACCTCATGTGATCACAATTTCTGACTTCTCGACAGCTTCCCCATTGACTTTGCTTCTGGGAAGCCAGCCACGAAATATTAAAAACTGTAATTAAGTGACCACAACATTGTAATCACAAACCAGAAGCTGAGTGTCCAAATCTCAAGCTCTCTACCATGGGGCTAACCTTTGAAAAGTGTTTGGAAACTTCAGATCGTGCAGAATGCAGCTGCGAGAGCAATCATGGGCTTCCCAAGGTATGCCTATGTTACACCAACACTCCGCAGTCTGCATTGGTTGCCGATCAATTTCCGGTGACAATTCAAAGTGTTGGTTATGAACTATAAAGCCCTTCATGGCATCGGACCAGAATATCTCCGGGACCGCCTTCTGCCACACGAATCCCCAGCGACCGGTTAGGTCCCACAGAGTTGGCCTTCTCCGGGTCCCGTCGACTAAACAATGTCGTTTGGCGGGACCCAGGAGAAGAGCCTTCTTTGTGGCGGCCCCGACCCTCTGGAACCAGCTCCCCACGGAGATCAGAACTGCCCCCACCCTCCTTGCCTTTTGTAAACTTCTTAAGACCCACCTCTGCCGTCAGGCATGGGGGAACTGAGACATCTCCCCCGAGCCTATACAGTTTATACATGGTATGTTTGTGTGTATGCTTGCTTTTAATAATGGGTTTTTTAGTGTTTTTTAAATTATTAGATTTGTTCTTACATTGTCTTTGTTATTGTTGTGAGCCGCCCCGAGTCTACGGAGAAGGGCGGCATACAAATCTAATCAATAAAAATAATAATAATAATAATAATAATAATAATAATAATAATAATAATAATAATCCCATGACTAAGGGGACCTGTGCTAAGTCTCCCTCGTTCAGCACCATAGCAACTTTGAACATTTGTTGAACATAGGGTTGTACACAAGAAGACTACCTGTTATCTACACTTCTAATGCCATCTTTCTCGCCTGAAAGCATCAGGCAGCTGCCAAACAATTATTCATACCATGAATAATTTATGTCACTAACAATGTCAACTAAGGACAGAAATTACATTGATTCCGCTACAACCGGTCAGATGTTTTATAGGAAATGCTCCAGGCAGAAATTGTTGACTGTGGATCATTCAACACTTACGTGTTCTTCAACATCTCGAAGAGGATTCGATTTGGAAGGGGTGAAATTGGTGCTTTTGCCATACAACTCGTCCCCTTCCACGGCTTCCTCTTTAATTGGCATGATGTCCTCAACTTCTTCAAGATCTTCATCTTCTGTGTTTTCGTAGTCTTCGTTGTATGTTCTGGGAGGAAGAGTCCGCGTGAGCCTGTGGGAACTCTTCAGAAGAGTACAAAAAGGAATGCAGGTTAATAACAATCACTTCAACACAGATTAGGAATATATGTATGCATGTACAGTAATACCTCGTCTTACGAACTTAATTGGTGCCGGAAGGTGGTTCGTAAGGTGAAAAGTTCATAAGATGAAACATTGTTTCCCATAGGAAACAATGTAAAACGAAATAATAATAATAATAATAATAATAATAATAATAATAATAATAATAATTTATTGGATTTGTATGCTGCCCCTCTCCGTAGACTCGGGGCGGCTAACAACAATGATAAAAGCAGCATGTGACAATCCAATAATAAAACAACTAAAAACCCTTATTATAAAACCAAACATACACACAGACATACCATGCATGACTTGTAATGGCCTAGGGGGAAGGAATATCTCAACTCCCCCATGCCTGGCGGTATAAATGAGTCTTGAGTAGTCTTCGGCCGGCCAGGAAGGATGTCTTTGTGTCGTCAAAGCTCCGCCCATGGAATTCCCTATTGGGATTCCCCACCTCCTTTCCAGCCTCCCGCCCGCCCGACAGCTCCGCAGCTCTTTTAAAAAGCTAACAGCCGGGCGGCGGGGCTTCTCGGCGTCCTCCTAAACCCAAACGCCGACCCCGAACTTTTGCTGAACTTCTGGGTTTGGCGTTCGGGCAGCGGGTTTGTAAGATGGAAAAAGTTCGGAAGAAGAGGCAAAAAAATTCCGAACCCCAGGTTCGTATCTCGAATTATTCGTATGGCGAGGGGTTCGTATCACGAGGTACCACTGTACTGTATTTGTATATGTATATACTATGTGTGTGTGTGTGTGTGTACCATATTTTTGCTGATATTGAAAAGGAAGGGAGACAAGTAGAGATCTATTTGAAGCTTACTTTGCTCCCATTAGCTAGTTTGTTTTTGACAGAAAAAATATGTATGTATGTATATGTCTGTCTGTCTGTCTGTCTATCCAATAAGGGCTCATTCTGCAATGGTATGTGGGAATGAGCTTGGGAGGCGGGACAAAGAGGCGCTGCCTAAGGCAGTAGCCCCCAATCTTTTGGGCACCCAGGACCAGTTCTGTGGAGAGAGGTTTTTCCATGGACCAGAGGGGGCATGGTTTCATGTGCTGCCTGCATCTCGCAAATAAGCCTTTGCTTGTTTGCACGGACCAGTTTCTGGGATGCTGCGGCCTGGTGCTAGTCCACAGACTGGGGGTTGGGGACCTCTCGCCAAAGAAACGGTCAGATAAAAGAGAACAGAGACCAAAACCTGCAAGAGCCGGGGTGGCGCAGCAGGTAGAGTGCTGTACTGCAGGCCACTGAAGCTGACTGTAGATCTGAAGGTCAACGGTTCAAATCTCATCACCGGCTCAAGGTTGACTCAGCCTTCCATCCTTCCGAGGTGGGAAAAATGAGGACCCGGATTGTGGGGGCAATATTCTGGCTCTGTTAAAAAATGCTATTGCTAACATGTTGTAAGCCGCCCTGAGTCTAAGGAGAAGGGCGGCATAAAAATTGAATAAATAAAATAAACAAACTGCAGAACAGGTGGAGCAAGAGGCCCAGACGTTCTTCAGCTGAAAAAGCAGGAGTAAAATCCAGTAGGTTCTAACAGGTTCTTAAGAACTGGTGGAGGAAATTTTGAGTAGTTCAGAGAACCAGCAAGTACCACATCTGGTTCATTCCAGAGTGGGGTGGGAATGGAGATTTTGCAGTATCTTTCCCCTGCCACACCCACCAAGCCACGCCCACCAAGCCACACCACGCCCACCAAGCCACACCACGCCCACCAAGCCATGCCCACAGAACTAGTAGATTAAAAATGGATTTTATCAGTGTAAAAGCTGAAGAATTGTAGTTTCAGACTTGAAAATTCTGTTAATGTAGCTTGACAATGAAATAGAGTTAGCTTATTTAATCATGTTTCCTGTTTGGTCTATCCAGTAAGGCTGACATACATTCGTCACCATTCTAATAGTTCCTGCCAATGAGATTAAAGTAGAACTCTTCAATTTTCTCATTTTCTCTGAGAATTTCTGTAATAATTCAAAGCCACAGAAAATGCCCATTTCAAGTTCCATGCCTTTGCCTGCAATGTATGAGGTCTAGCACACTTTTTAGCATTGAAGCGCCTGCTTGGTGTTCATTACCTTTATATCTACTTCAGCTTCGTCTTTAACAGCTCTTTCAATGGTAGTGTCAACATCTCCAAAGATGAGAGTCCCATTCCGGCCTATTTTTACTTGTTTTTTGTAAGTATAGTAGAATTCCACACACTGAGCCACAGTCTTGGTTTTTATCTGCAATATTGTGGGATGGAGAAACAAAGGAAGATATAAGGAAGTGAATTAGGGAATTCCAAATGATCACAAGGCTTGATGCTAATAATTTCTTTACTGGATGTACCATATTTTTTGGAGTATGAGATGCACCTTTTTCCTTCCTAAAAGAGGGTGAAAATCTGGATGCGTCTTATACAACAAATGAAACAGCCTCTCAAATGGGGCTTTAAAAGTCTGAAAACAGCCTCTGAAACGGAGCTTTGCAAAGCTGAAAACAACCTCTCAAATGACGCTTATATTGGCCACCCCATATTGATGCTTAACAAATAAGCATCAATTTTTTCATTTCACTTTCAATTCAAATGTTCATTTGAACATTTCTGAACATAATGAAATGAAAATTGAAATGAAAAAAATGATGCTTATTTGTTTATTTTGCTCAGAAATGCCCCTCCCCCTGGCTCTGTGCAATTATTTCACTTTATATATATAACGCTTGCAATTTTTGAATACGTTTGGCCTTTGCACGCTAATTTGAACATTTCTGAACATAATGACATGAAAATTGAAATGAAAAAAATTGATGCTTATTTGTTTATTTTCGATTATAAGACCATATACTCAAGCCTACTTGAGTATAAGCCTAGTTTTGCTATCGGAGCTGTGGTTCCAATAGCAAAATTTTGCTCAGCTTATACTCAAGTCTAAGCCTAATCTATATAGAAAGTGAAATAATTGCCAAAGATGGTCAAAAAAATTGGAAATGGCAGGCCAATCTATATATAAAGTGAAATAATTGCACACAGATGTGGGGGGGGAGGCCCTTTTCTGAGCAAAATAGGCAAATAAGCATCATTTTTTTCATTTCAATTTTCATTTCATTATGTTCAGAAATGTTCAAATTAGTTTCCCAATGCCAAGATGGTAAAAAAGTCAGATTCTGCAGCCTAATCTAGATGAAAATGAACAAAATTTCACAAACATTGGGGGGGGGGGGGGGCTTTTATGAGCAAAATAAACAAATAAGCATTAATTTTTTTCATTTTAGTTTTCATATCATTGTGTTTAGAAATTTTCAAATTAGTATACTAGCGAAAAAGTATTCAAGAAGAACATTCCAGTAGATAGAACCAATCCTTTTATACTCTGGGTCTAAAAGGACCCTGAGGGTAACAAGTGTAACTTTTTTTGCCCAGAAAAAACTAAAAAAAAACCCTGCAACCCCCCCCCCCCCACCTTAGCAAGAACCCCTCAAATGAGACAAAGTCATGGAATTTCAAGTTTCTGATATGCAGGGAAAAATTTTTACAGGGTCTCAAAAATCATTTCGGGTCTAACAGGATCTGAGGGGAACATTAGGGTTAAAACGATCACAAGACCAAGTGGAAGTTATGAGCCAATCCAGAAATACCTTTTTTATTTTATACCAGAGGACTTCAAACTTGGCAACTTTAAGACTTGTCGACTTCAACTCCCAGAATTCTACAAGTCTTAAAATTGCCAAGTTTTAAGGCCTCTGTTTTATATCTTAAATTTCAAATAATTCATTTTTTAAATAACAAACCTATTATTCTATATTACTTCATATGTATTCCTTTCTGAATTTCTCTGTTGCAACTGGGTGTCTCGTGTATAAACTCGATGCTAATCTTATGACTCACAAGTCCCTGAGTAGGCTGGAATCCCTATAGGAGAAAGCCAGCCAACATGATTTACAGGAATTGGAATAATAATCTACTCTATTAGGGTATTACTGAGTTGTTTACCAATCAAACAGGTCAACTTTCAACACAAGCAATTTATAGGGCATACAAATTCACCGGGTAAATTCATGAGCTTCAAAGCCCCTGGCTGCCATCCAGACCCATTGTCCTGAAGGTTGGCACATGTGCAACAAATTTGAGACTAAATACTGTGGAAATTGATCTCTGGGTTTCAAAGGCTGCTTGTCAGATGAAAACTGAGAAATCATGGAGTTGCTATGTATGAAATAAGAGAGATTCATTTTGTGCAAACTGCAGTGGGGGTTTTCAGACCGTGGTGGTGGCAGCTGAAAGCTTCCCTGGATCAAGAGGGCTTTGATTATGAAAACTTGAATTCTAAATAAAGAAATCTGATGCAACCATTGAAGCGATGGTAGTTGTTCATTTCTGTTTTGCAGATAATTTGAGGGCATCCGTGAAATGCTTCTGGTTACACATAGATTTTACATATGGCTTTTCATAGTTTGGCTCATAAAACAAAAAAAAAGGAACTAATTTTTTTGGGCTATGCTTAAAGAGTTCCTTCACTCCTTCTTTCATATGAAGTAGCATATAAATCAAGATATTCTTCAACTAACTCTATCCTGCTGCTTCTGAGGAACAAACAATGCTGGGCTGTTTTAGAACAAGTCTGCTGGTTTGTCCCCTCATCTTGTGAAAGAACAAAGATATGATGTCGGGGCTTCAATCATGTGAAATTATCAGCACTTCAGCATCACTATTCCCAAGTAGTATTTTAATACCCAAACTTTAAATTACCTTTATTCAGTATTTTAACAATGGATTCTAGAATAAATGTTATAATATTTAATAATATTAAAATAATATTAAAGATTAGGACCAATGGCCATACTATTGGATTTCTAGACATACAGCAGGAGTCTCCAGATCAGGAATCTCCAACCTTGGCAACTTCTAAGACTTGTGAACTTCAGCTCCCAGAATCCCTCAGCCAGAGTTGAAATCCACAAGACTTAAAGTTGCCAAGGTTGGAAACCCCTGATCCAGAGATTGGTCCCATCCCAAAATTGCACTGGAAGGTCCTCCAAGCAAGCTTTAAGCAGTGTCTCTTTTTCCTAGTGATATAATCATGCAGAAACATGTTTATATATCCTAGAGGTGTTGTTCATTTTTTTTTTGGCCATTAGTTAGGGATCTGAGAAATCCTGCATGCTAGCTCCACCCACCATGGAGAAAAAACTCACAAGTTTCTGGACAAGGAAGAAGTCTTTCTTATAGATAGCAATTCCCTTATTGAACTGTTTCTTCTCAGCCACACTCCAGCTGTCTGACCCTGGAAAAAGAAAAAGTGGAATGTAAATTCCATTCCATTACTTATTTTCCAACACATTTTTTTTCTTGTCAAGACAGATTTTACACAAACATTTCTGTTTCGATTAATTTAAAGGTATTATTCTTGGATTAAACCAGAAGCCTTGGCAGATGGGTTTGTTAAAATTATGCCTTTTCCCTGGAATCTGATAATTAATTTTAAATGAATTTTATAGAATTATATCCCTGAATAACCCAAATGCTGAAGTCTTTCACAAATTGACAAAATATAGAAACATATAAAATAGTGATGGCGAACCTATAGTAGCATGAGTAGTAGACCATCTCACGTCAACCGTTGCCGGTTGCTCTTCCAGGTTCTGGTGCAACATCCAGCTGGTCTTCACATCTCAGGAGCACTGGAAACCAGAAGACCAGCTGCCTGGTGCACATGCGCCCATCAGGAAGCTGAACTTCTGATTTCCAGCATGCATATGCACGCTGGCAAATTGGTCTTCGCATGCGCACCAAAAACCGGAAGATCAGATGGCCAGCATGCATGTCTGAAATCAAAAACTCAGCCTCCCAGTGCGCACACGTATGCTAAGAACTGCTCTTCCTGTTTCCGGCGCTCCCATGTATGCACACTGAGGAGCTGCTCTTCCGGTTTCTGGCGCTCTCTCTCTCACACACAAACGTTCCCGTCTCGGCATTTGGTACCGAAAAGGTTCGCCAACACTTGCATAGAAAATAGATTTTATACACCTAATCCAAAACACTTTAATGGGTTGAGTTTTACAAATGAGGAAGTAAAAACAAAAATAGCCCAGAAAGAAGTCATAGCAAACCACTTTGGCATTCTGCTAGCAACACCACCATGTTACATAGGTTTGTCCAAATGGCGAGATCAATTCAAGGGAAACTTTAGCTTTGCTTTTCAATGTGAAGAGAGGAGCCAAGAAAAAATGTATTTGGAATGAAATGGAGGTATGTAAGTACTTCTCTTCACAATCATAACCTATCTTTGAATCAAGTTTTGATTCAACTTTTGACTCAAGACAAGTATCTGTTTAGGGTAATGGTTTCTTAGGAGATCTTAGGTGAAGTTGTACTACATGGAAAAAAGGGTCTGAAGTCATGTGGTTGGACAGCATCATTCTACATTCTATAGAGTCACACATGTAGTTGAGCATTTTCCTGCACTGCCAAAAACTTAGTAACTTCAGATCAGTGTTAGGTAAAGAGTTCACAAGGACTGTGCACTTCTCCCAACTATCTTCTTATGTAACATCAGAGCAGATTAGCCAGTGCTATCATGAGAGATGAGACAAGCAGGTTGGTATTCGGGGTAATTCCAACACTGCATAATGGCATGTTCCTATATATGTCACAATGCAAGTTTGTGCCAATCATTACCTCTAATTCATTGGCATTTCAATTAAGTGTAGATAGTCACACGTCATGGGTTCTGTCCAGTATATAATTCATATAGATAAATAATAAAATTTATTTATTTAATGGATTTATATGCCGCCCCTTTCCGAGGTGTTACTGTATTATTGCACAGTAAGTAAAACCAGAAGTTTTTCAAATATAATTTCTATGAACTAAGACAAGTTTAGATTTGTCTGTCAAATATTACAACCTGTGAACTGCTACACACATAATGTACTTAATGTACATTCAAGTTAGTTGTTCTAGGAGTGATCTACAGGAACTGTCCACAATACATTTTCTTCTCATGCTCTCACTTCACCTGTCACAGGTAAAATATTAAATATTTAAAAGCCCTTGCTCTTATTTAAATGAATTGAGATTTTACGGAGATCAGAAGGATTTATGACAAAGGATTTGCTTATCCTCAAAAGTTCTCGAAGACACCCTCAGGTTGCCAAATGTTCACACTGTTGAACTAATTTCCGGTACGGCTAGTCTCTTTCCAGAAAGATCCTGGCTACAGATAAACCTGGTAATCCTTTATGTTATATCAGATAAAGTGAGAAGTATACATATTACAGGGTGACTTCAAAATTTATTTGCTTTTCGGAGAACTGTTCAAAACCACAACATTTGTGTCCTTTTTTTTCTTTAGCAGGGATAAAATCATCAGAAGGAATGGGTTCCCCCCCCCCCGTGGTAAAACAGACTGAGATTAAAGAAACAGACAATGCTGCTAAACCTAATATTCTAAATAGAATAGAAAAGATTTTTAATTGAGCAAGTGTGATTGGACACACAAGGAATTTGTTTTGGTGCATATGCTCTCAGTGTACATAAAAGAAAAGATATGTTCATCAAGAATTATAAGGTACCATACTTAATGATAGTCTGGGTACAAATAAGCAATCAAATTGTATTAGGAACCAGCCAATATAAATTGTAAGGATACAAGCAACAAAATTACAGATATACTAATTAGTTGGAGGAGATGGATGATTGGAACAATGAAAAGATTAATAGTAATGCAGACTTAGTAAATAGTTTGACAGTGTTGAGAGAATTATTTGTTTAGCAGAGTGATGGCGTTCGGGAAACAACTGTTCTTGTGCTTAGTTGTTCTGGTGTGTAGTGCTCTATAGTATCATTTTGAGATTTAAATCTTTTTGCAAAAAAGTATTTCAATTATATTTAAGAGTCTTTAAGTATAAAACTTCCATTTATTAATAGCCTGGTTCATCTTTTTTTTGCCCGGTTCCCTACAGATGCACACATGCACAGTAGACCACAAAATGTTTCTATAACTTTATTTCTAAAAGTAAAACGTGTTAAAGCCAGCGAGAGTTTAAATTGGGGAAAAGCAGTATCCTAAGATGAAGAAATTATCCCCTGCGTGTAAAAATGTTCCTCCAATTTATCAGGGTGGTGATTCTAAAACGTCCTTGTGATTAAAATTGGGAAGGAAAAAAGGAACGATTGCAAACATACCAGTGTAATGGTAATCTATCAGTGGGTGACTCGGAGAATGCACCGATTTCTTCAGCAGCATTTTGGTCAAAACAGCCTGAAGGGGAAACAAAACCAGTTTCAGCTCAAATAATAAAATCTGAACAAGGTCACTATTTGCTAAACATCTTTGGTCATTGCTGCTTAATTGCTGTGTATATTTAGGGTTTAGGGTCCACAGGATTAGTAAGATTCAGAGTGAATACCGTCGGCTAATGTATCCCTGCAACTAGCTTTTGAAATAAATTAAGTGACATGGCCCCAGCCTGTTTAACAGGAACAAAGGAATCACAGCGCATTGAAGGCTAACAAACCCATCAGGGCTTTATTGGGCCAAAGGTCACGAAGCTGCTGCTTTACAAACTTGCATAAGCCACTTATGCATAAGCCTTTGGGCCACGAATGGTTCTCATTCAAATTTTTTATTCCTAATCCTCCCAGATATAAACCATCAAGACAGCTGGGCAATATATCATGGTTTATTGGGAGAGGAAAAGATTAAGGCTCTTGGGCTTACCCTGTTTCCCTTCCTCTCTTCTACTGCTATTGCAATCCATGGTTGATTTACAAACAGTCCTCAGCTAAACCGTGACTCATTCAGTGACCATTCAAAGTTACGACAACACTGAAAAAAATGTATTTTGATCAGTCACCACACATGACCATCGCAGCAACCCGATGATCAGGCAATCAAAATGTGGGTGCTTGGCAACTGGCTTATATTTACAATGGTTGTAGCATCCTGCAGTCATGTGGTTAAAATTTGCGACCTTCCCAGTCATCTTCTGATAAGCAAAATCAACTGGGGAAGCCACATTCAATCAACAACTAGGGATGTTAGCCACTTAACAAATGAAGGGATTCGCTTAACAACTGTGGCCAAAAAGAAGGTAGCAGAATTGGGTACCAGTCACTTAACAATCATCTTATTAGCTATAGAAATTCTGGTCTCAATTGTGGTCATAAGTCAAGGATCACCTGTACTAAATTTAACATGATGCTTTTTTATAAACAACTAGGTTTAAATCATGTTTTTTTTAAAAAATTGACTGTATTTTTCCGAGTATAAGATGCACCTTTCCCTCCCAAATGGCTGAAAATTTGGGTGAGTCTTATACTCCGAATATAGCTTTTACTAAACTTTTTTAGCCGTAACGAGGTGCTAACGCCATCTTCCATGCTTTGCTAGCTAAGCGATCTTCCCTTTGCCTGCTTCTTTCATTGCAGCTCCCTCCGACAATCAGCTGAGCCTTTTTTCAGCCCTTAACAAGATGCTAACGAGTGAAGCGATCTTCTGTGCTCTGCTAGCAAAGCGATCTTCCCTTTGCCTGATTTTCTCCTTCTTTCTCTCTTTCTCTCTGAAGAGTGAAAGAAGTGAATTGTTTTAGAAACTGTTTTTTTACCCCCAACCAGGAGATAAAAGGCAAGCACATGGGCTCAATACCAGCAAACTGATGTGCTGAAGCTGACCAAACTAAAGATTAGCCAGATGAATTCCTGGTAGCCAGATTATTTTCCTCCCCCAAAACTAAGGTTTCTCTGAAAAATACGGCATTAATCCAGCAAGAACAAAAGTTACCCACAATAAAACTGCTCTAGCCAGTTAGAATAATGGGCTCAATTGTGGAGCTGAATGACTTTACAGGTAGCCTTTTGGTTACAATGGAAAAAGGTCAAAAAGCGCAACATTGCTTAGTGACAGCAGTTCTGGTGGTCCTTTATGTGTGGATTTCATGTGACCAACACTTCCAATTTCCTTGACTTTGCATGCGAGAACCTGTCTGAAATTGGGATTGTGTGATGTTATAATAACAATGTTATAATTGTGAACTAGACATCGAGCATCTCAGTTGCAATCGAACAACCATGGGGGTGTTGCGACAGCCACAACGGAGTCCTTTGGGATTGGGTGGCATAGAAGTCGAAGTCGAATAAACAAACTACAAGGATTTGTGCCTCTCATTTAGCACCACTACAAACTTGAACAACTACTGAATTAATGGTCATTACCACTTGTGATCTTCTTGGAAATTTTGGGGGTGAAGTAAGGATTACTAAATATAATGATGTCCCAAAAAACTATGCCTTACAGTGTCGTTCATATGCATTCGTATAATAAATCTTATGTACAGGATTTCATTTACTTCCTCTTGAGGTTTAATTTAATACTGTATGTAAAAAAAAATTAAATATCTATTCCTAAACTATGTACCTCGTTTGATAATGGATGCCTGCTATCTTGTGCCTAAAAATAACAATTTAAAAAGAAAACCAAGAACTCTGAAGACGACTTATCATCATTCTTTGCAAAGGCAGCTAACGCCCATGTTTAATCATGCCCAAGTAAACAGTATTTCAAAGCAAGAACATAAATACACGCCAGAATTATTCTAGGCCTTCCAGGAAATCAACAGAGTCAAGCACAAGGTAGCCACAGATTCCTAACATCTGTTTTTCTCTCTGAGAATATTATCAAAAGCTACCTATACTACCTTAATTATTTCCAGTTAAACGACTGTAGTACTCAGACAGAATTTATAATTCAGTTTCTCCAAGGTGACACCAATCTCATGACCAGTATTAGACAGACCTTAGAAGCTAACAGTAAACCTGAATTTTGCTTATGCTGACCAACTGCAGCTTCTTGGGGTTTAAGATGAAAGGCTTTCCAGTCCTACAATAGAGGTAGTAGAAATTTGATACTACTACAGTGTTCCCTCGATTTTCGTGGGGGATGCGTTCCGACACCGCCCGCGTAAGTCGAATTTCCGCGAAGTAGAGATGCGGAAGTAAATACACCATTTTTGGCTATGGACAGTATCACAAGCCTTCCCTTAAACACTTTAAACCCCTAAATTACCATTTCCCATTCCCTTAACAACCATTTACTCACTATTATTACTGGTACTCACCATTGAATAAGACACTTAGTGATCCTGATATTTATAAACATAATTATTTATTAACAATAATTTTTTTTTCTTATTTATTTGCAAAAATTATTAGTTTGGCAATGATATATGATGTCATTGGGCGGGAAAAACACGTGAAGTATTTTTTAATTAATATTTTTTTGAAAAACCGTGGTATAGGCTATTCGCGAAGTTTGAACCCGCGAAAATCGAGGGAACACTGTACTACACCAAGAGCCTTGGTGGGGCAGTGGTTAGAGTGCAGTACTGCAAGCTATTTCTGCTGATCACCAGCTGCCAGCAGTTTGGCTAATTGAATCTCAGTAGGCTCAAGGTTGACTCAGCCTTCCATCCTTCCAATGTTGATAAAATGAGAACCCATATTGTTGGGGGCAATATGCTTACTCTTTGCAAACTGCTTAGAGAGGGCTGTAAAGCGCTGTGAAGCGGTATATAGGTCTAAATGCTAATGCTATCGCTAGTGGACGGGAGACACTCTAAACAAAAGGATCTGCTCTAGCATGAGATGAGTAAAGCAGCTAAGCCATAACGTCATTTATTCAGTTCTGCTTATACTACGAAGCCAGTCACTGCAGTTAGTAAAACATAGTTTATGGCTTCGCATGTTAAATAAACCCAACCAATTCTCATTTATATTTTTAAAAATGTGTCAAGCAAAGTGTAGTTTTGGTAATATATCCCCTGCAATATTAACTTAAAAACAACTTTCCCCAACCTGTTACACGTGCTGGCTAGGAATACTAGAGGGTGCCAGTTTAGGACAGCTGACCTACCAATAGCAAATGTTTATAGACCTGAAGTCTTCAAACTGAAGAAGCTTCTTGGATGAGAAGCGAAAAATCTTCAAGGAAAAACAACGTCCAGTTGCCTTTTCAAAAAAACACCTTTGGGACTACCAATAGCAAATTTATGATGAGCTATAGGCCACGCACCATGAGCAATGGAAGGAAAATGGAAGAGGCTACCAAGAAGAGCTGCCAATAACTCTTGATTTGACCCAGGTACAGGTAAAAGATAGAATCCATTATCATGAATGTATTAACAACAGAATAGTAAAACCGCTTATGAAAGTTTGCAAAGCCATCAGCTGGGCTGTATAATACTGCTAAGTCATTGCTAGACATCAGAATTTTATATTTATCTGCAAACGTCAATCAGAGGTTGCTGGAACCTTACCACAATGTCTCCTTTCGCTTCATGTAAGCAGTGAAATGCCAGCTCTTGATTGGTACCACCTCCAGGAAATATGCTTGAACATGCAGCTGTTACCAGGTTGTCCACTGTTATATTTAAAAGAAAGTTCTACAGTGTTATGAAATAGATAGATGAAATAAATAACATCCATTTAAGAAGAAAACCAGTAAATATATGTACAATTTGGCTGATACACACAGACAAGCTTCCCATCATTTTGTGGTTGCATCCTAGTTTCTACGTCACTTCTAACCACTGGCCATGCTGCCTTGGGTTGCTGGATTTCTACCTCCATGTTTCCCAGTAACATGAATTAATATTGATGTCCTACTTTTTACTATGATATTGTCATATCCATCCCATTCCACTCAGGGGCAGAAGAATACTTCCATTTTATGAGAAAAGCATGCCTCCAGGTCATTTTCATCCCTTATTAGATAAGCAGTGGAAATAAAGAAAACAATATCCAATTAGCTTTGATTTTGCTTTAGAATTTTGAGAGGAGACCCAGGAGATAAGTATTACTTTTAAGATTTGCGACAGATGTAGGAGAAATAGAAAGGGTGCAAAAATACAAAGCATGGCATTTTTTGAGGCAACTGTTCTTTAAGCAAGCCAATCACATTATGTTAAATTTATGACTAATGTCATTTTTAAGACCCAATAGCTTTTCCGCAGTTTAACCTAGCTTATATTTTATTTGTCTACTAGCATTTTGGGACAGCATCTGACACTGGATCATTTTTTTTCTCATTAAAAGATTCCGCCCGGGTCTAATTTTACCAAAGCTTTTTTAAAGAGAGGATAAAAAAATAAACACAAATATAACTTGGGGTGGGGGTAGAAAAAGAAAGCAAAGAGAAAGCAGAAAGTGCAAGAAAAGAAAAGTTAAAGAAAAATAGAAAAGAAAACGGCTTCCAATATTCTTCACAGCAAGTATATTTTAACCTCTCTCTAAAGTTACATTATAATATTCTTTATTTCTAAAATCTGTACCATCAAATCATCAAAACCATAATCATAAGTTCACAATTTTTAATACAATTTTTATACAAAAATCATCTAGAATCTTCTCTGTACTTTCAACAATGGAGCAGATTTTGAGGAGGGAAAAGAAGCTGACAGTGGACAACCACATTTTTTTAAATTAAAAAAAAAAGGTCAGATTGATGACTGTGTGCTTGTGATAAATTTAAATGTTTTTTTTTAAAAATGTGGGACAAAATGACGAAGAATAATATTTTACCAATTATTACAATTACTCTCAAGTTTCCCACTTTCACAATGATCTTCCATTTAGAGTTTTTTGCTCTGGTGGCAAGCTTTACTGAATACAGGTAGTCCTCAACTTGCAAGAGTTTATTTAGTGACTGTTCAAAATTACATCATCACTGAAAAAAGTGACCTATGGAAATTGTTCACAATTACAACTGTTGTAGGATCCCCAAAGTCATTCCGATGCTTGACAACTCACTCACATTTATGATGGTTGTAGTGTCTAGAAGTCCTGCAATTGCCTTTTGCGACCTTCTGACCAGCAAAATCAATGGGGAAACCAGATTCATTTAACAACCATGTTATTAATTCAGTGCTTCTCAAATAGTGGGGTGGGGCTCCCTGGGGGAGGACACAGAGCAATGCCAGGGGGGCACGTGACCCCAGGGAAACATGCTTTTTTTTGCCACAGGGAGTAGGGGATTTTTTTGCACTGAACAATAGCACGCAGCACAAAGCAGGAGATATGGTGTGCAGATAACAAACCCTTAAGAGGCACCATGGAAAAATATTTAACAGGGATGAAAAGAAAGGAGGAGAAAGACAGAGATGAGACAAACTAAGTCTCCCGAAAGCTAAGACGATGAAATATGATGGTGTATGTAGCGCTTGGTTTGACTACGGTGGGAGACGAGGAAAGACCAGTATGTTTACTGTGTCTAAAAATGTTGGCAGTGGCAGCATGTAATCAAATAAATTAAGGGGTCACTTAAACACATTACACGCTAATCGCTTGATTTTTTTCAGCAAAAATGTGCCGAATATTGCAAACAATTGTTCCAGCGGAGAGTTGGGAGGGCACAAAGTATTTACTTCTTCCTAGGGAGTGGAATAGTAGAAAATAATTGAGAAGCACTGTATTAATTTAACAACTGCAGTGATTCACTTAACAAATGGAGCAAGAAAAGTTGTAAAATGGGGCAAAACTCACTAAACAAATATCTCACAAATTTTGGGCTCAATTGTGGTTGTAAGTTGAGGACTATCTCTATAGTGAATCAAAGGCCATCAACTTGGTTGACTGTCCAATGACTTTAAGAAGTTCTATCACCTCCGTTCTTGTTTTCATGGCCATTCAGATATACTGTACATTTTTTTTTTTTACCATTCTCCTGGATTGCTGGATTGTTTTCCAGTTCCTCCCATGGCTGCCACACCAACTGCTCCTTGGCCACATCGGAGGCTGCCAGAGATCGATCTCGAAGCAGTGGGATTTCTGCTTGAAACCGAGACCCCACATTGATCCGCCTTGAACAATAAATGAAGATTAATAAAGTGACACACCAAATCACAGCCTGCTTAACTGAAGTGAAGGGCAGTTTCAAGGGTGACTATGATGAAATAGATATAATAATCTGTTCCCAGATATACTTCAACCATTTCAACTGTATCAAAATAAAAATATTCTTCTTTTATACTCTTAGCAAGCCAACATATGCTAATTAGGAGAAATGCTTTAAAAATTGGAGGGGGGAGGAATTCATAAGCTTTTGATAAAGAAAACAGCTGTAATCTGTTTATAAGATGACCCAAATATGGCTAATTTCTTCACATATGCTTTTATCATCCTATACAACTCATCTGCTATGTGATAATTGCTAAATATGTTATTAAAATGCTAAGTGATAATTATGGAAAAATCAAGGGACCAGTCCAAAACATGACTGCTTGTTAAATCTTCATATCAGACTTAAATTCAACTCTAGTAACTGAAACTTAAATCATTGCTAAACTGTTTCATTTATTTAGTGGACTTGGTATCACCATAACCTATTTCAGAGCAAACACCAGAGAGCAACCCACTTGCTTGAACAAGCGGAATAAGTAACACATACACATTTAATTGAACAATTTCCTCAACATATAAAAATGAATGCACGTGTGGATGTGCTTACGATATAGAGGTATATTCAAAATGCATTTGTAGCAGGATTGCAATATGCCATCTATAAACAAGTGTGGTGACTAAATGACATCACAACTAAACATAATGCATGTTGAGTTCCTACGTCATGTTGAAGAAGCAATGGATAAACCTATTAGTCTGAAAATTGGCTTAGTTACAAATATTAACAACTGGAAAAGGCAGGGAGAAGCCTCCATGGGGCCTCTCTAGGAATCTCTTGGGAGGAAACAGGGCCAGAAAAGGTGAGGAGAAGCCTCCGTGGGACTCTCTAGAAATCTCATGGGAGGAAACAGGGCCTCCACCCTCCCTGTGGTTTTTACATTCATTCCTATGGGAAAAATTGCTTCTTACAAACTTTTCTACTTAAGAACCTGGTCACGGAATGAATTAAGTTCATGTACTGTTGAAATCAAAATAAGTATTACTTCTAAGAGGAATGAATGGTGTGGTGGCCGAGAGGTGGAGTTCTAGCCTCACAATCAAGAGACTGTGAGTTTGATCCTAGGTAGAGGCAGATACGTCAGGGTTCCAAATAGCATCCATTTTATAATAAGGGTTTTTAGTTGTTTTATTATTGGATTGTCACATGCTGTTTTTATCATTGTTGTTAGCCGCCCCGAGTCTAAGGAGAGGGGCGGCATACAAATCCAATAAATTATTATTATTCGGGGTGTGCTTTGCTTATAAAAGTGATTCTCTTAAGCCTTAAAGATTTGGATTTCTAAGAAGGATCAGTTGTGGTGTTTAAGTACAGTTTCTATCTACAGATGCTGTTGTTGAACCAGAAATAAGACTTCTAATCATAGGCTCCTGCAATAAACTGCAATTATGTCAAGATGACAACATTTATTTATTATTTATTTATTTATTCGACTTCTATGCCGCTCAATCCCAATGGGACCCAGGGCAGCTGAGACACACACGGACACACATCGCAACGTCAGATAGAACAATGCATGTTGTGGGGTTTGTATCATAGCATCTTGTGTCACTCCCTATTCTCACCCTGCCATGGACGCCTATGTTCCTAATAAGGCCTTCATTCGTTCTACATTCTTGCTCTTATCACTTATCCATTTCTGTAGGAAATCAGGAGAGAGAGAAACACTGGGCTCTGCTCAAAGCCATTTGCATCAAACTAAGGTAAGGGATTTTAACAGGTATATGATTACAGTGATCCCTCGAGTTTCGCGATCCCAATCTTCGCGAAACGCTATATCGCGATTTTTCCACCCGATGACGTCACTCTCTTCCTTCCTTTCTCATCTTTCTTTCTCTCTCTCTTTCTCTCTCTTGCTTCTTCCTCTCTCACACTCTCTTCCTCCCTCTCTCATCTCTTTCTTTCCTTCTCTCTCTTTCTCTATCTCTCCCCCTCTTGCTGGCGGGCGGCGGGCGGGGGCATCAGCGAGGAGCCGGGCTTTCCCCTTTGCGTGGGCGGCAGGGAAACCCGGATCTTCGTCTGCTCGCTGCTGCTGCAGCAGCAGTGAGCAGACGAAGATCCGGGTTTCCCCGCCGCCCACGCAAAGGGGAAAGCCCGGCTCCTCGCTGCTGCCGCCGAGCAGATCAGCTGCTGGGCAGCCGCGGCAGCAGCGAGCAGACGAAGATCCGGGTTTCCCCGCCGCCCACGCAAAGGGGAAAGCCCGATTCGGCTCCTTGCTGCTGCCGCCGAGCAGATCAGCTGCTGGCCGGCCGCGGCAGCAGCGAGCAGACGAAGATCCGGGTTTCCCCGCCGCCCACGCAAACTCCACCATCTGCGCATGCGCGGCCATGGAAAAAAGGGCGCGCATGCGCAGATGGTGTTTTTACTTCCGCAACCCTACATTGCGAAAAATCGATTATCGCGAGGGGTCTTGGAACGGAACCCTCGCGATAATCGAGGGATCACTGTATACGCTTAATTGGAACACTAAATAAAATATCTTTTTAAAAAGAAAATCCGCTAGATAGCCATTCTTATCCACATGTGGCTATGGAGATTCTCAATCATACAGGTCCCAAAGGTACTTTTTCGAAAGGCAACTGGACTTGGTTTTTTTCTTGAAGATGTTTCGCTTCTCACCTAAGCTTTTCAGTTCTGACTTCAGAGCTAAAGATGATTCTTGGATGAGAAGCGAAACGTCTTCAAGAAAAACAAAGTCCAATTACTTTTCAAAAAAGCACCTTTGGGACATCCACATGTACAGTAGTACCTCTAGATACGAGTTTAATTCGTTCCAGAAGGGAGCTTGTATGTCGAACAACTCGTATCTGGAACAAATGGCTTTAGACTTTGTTTTTCCCATCCGAGATAACCAGAAGCAAGGATTCTTGCGCCACCTAGTGGACGCTCGGCTCGTATCCCGAATTTCAGCTCGGGTCTGGAACAGAAATTTCTCTCCCCTCGTGGCTCGTAACTTGGAATACTCGCATGTGGAGCAGGTCGTATCTAGAGGTACTACTGTATTTGGAAGTGTCTCTACATTGGAATGGTATTATGAACTGGCAGAAAACAGTGGTTTCTATTTTGCCTGCTTCTCCATACTGATGAATATTAATAGTTCCATGAATGAAGGTCTTTAATAAAGTCTGTCTCAAGATACAATAGTGAGGAAACAACTTTTTTTGGCCTAAAGATCAGATTGCCCTGGGTAGGAACGTAGAGTCTGGGAAGCAGTACCAGGACGAGTTATTCTTGCCATACAATCCTGGTCCCCTTATGCGTATATAGATACACAAATTTACATTATGAGTAGGGAGTAGGTGATTCTCCAGCTGATATACTGGAACTTTCGGTATCCTCAACATGGGCCACACTGTATGAAACTATTGAAAGTTGTAATTAAGCAGCATCTTGAGGCCTCCAATATCTTATCTCAGTTCATACTCTTTCTTCCCACTTCACTCTTCAACTGAGCTGGGGAGACTAATGGAATAGAAGAACCTCTTCCTTCCTTCCTTCCTGGGCTAACAGAAGCTACAGTTCTCAAAAATTAAGTTAGGGAAAATACTTCTCGTATGACCAAGAAGAAAACTCTTTCACTGAATAATAGTGTTCTATACTTTCTCCTGACAGCAGGAGAGTCCAAGAATGGGTTGTGACGTACTCCTTTCTGCCGAGTCATAATTGAAGCCACGTCCTGTTGCCTCTCTCTGTGGCCCCAGTTTTTGACTCTGTCTCGCCCTAGAGAGATGGTTATTTTTCTGAGTGGACTTTGAAAACCCATTCTTGGGTGCTACCATTTGCGGCCAAGTATTCTGACGATTTTGGCTATTTGACAGCAGTGGAAGCAGCAGGTGCTTCGCCCTGCATTCCCACAGCCTGTTCAATTGAATACTTACGGTTCAATGCTGACAGGAGTGCACTCTCCCATTACCGAGAGGACAGGAGGGGTGGCTTCTGTACTGTCTACAAAAGATATATATCATTTCATTAAGTGTATCATCCAATCTATCTAAAAGACTGAAGATGTACTAAATTATACAGTGTTCCCTCGATTTTCGCGGGTTCGAACTTCGCGAAAAGTCTATACCACGGTTTTTAAAAAATATTAATTAAAAAATACTTCGTGGTTTTTTTCCCTATACCACGGTTTTCCCCACCCAATGACGTCATATATCATCGCCAAACTTTCATCTGCCTTTAATGAATATTTTAAAAATAAACTTTAATAAATAAAAATGGTGAGTAATAATCTAAATGGTTGCTAAGGGAATGGGAAATTGTAATTTAGGGGTTTAAAGTGTTAAGGAATGGCTTGTGATACTGTTCATAGCCAAAAATAGTGTATTTACTTCCGCATCTCTACTTTGCGGAAATTCAACTTTTGCGGGCTGTCTCGGAACGCATCCCCCACGAAAATCGAGGGAACACTGTATATAAAACTGTCAATACATGAGGCAAGATAGCAACTTAAGGACATTATTTATTGAGGTCCAGTTTTGATTATAGTCTGCACATAATTGCCATGGTATAAACAAATCTTCTCCAATCTGGCACCCTTCAAATTCATTGGCAATGCCCAGAATTCCCAGCCAATCGTCCTGGGAATTGTAATGTACCTGGATAATATCATTATGAGACCCTAGCTAAGCAGAATCCAAGTTACTTCAGCTTGAACAAACTTCCCAAATGATGAGTATTATCTACAACTGTCAGCTGTTATCCATTCCTGGAAATCCTCCCATCCCAAACCACCAAAGGACGTTGTCCATAAACTTACTAGATCTGAGTAGAGTCCTGTGTGCAGCCTTTGGCGTCATTGGAGGTGGAACTGTACTGCCAGTAGCAGAAAGGAAAGCGTGGAAGTAGAGTCCTGAGCCCTCTCGCACTGGGCTGAGAATGGGCGGGGGAGTATAAGGAGGTAGCTCAAAGTTTCTATCAGAAGGGTGATCAGCGAGACGGACAGGCGAACGCAAGTGGCTCTGGTAGGGTGTGATATTGGAGTAGACTGGTGGAGCAATGAAGGTGCCGGC
This sequence comes from Erythrolamprus reginae, assembly GCF_031021105.1. Lineage (NCBI taxonomy): Eukaryota > Metazoa > Chordata > Lepidosauria > Squamata > Dipsadidae > Erythrolamprus > Erythrolamprus reginae. The sequence goes on along the minus strand of NC_091950.1, from coordinate 87,658,640 downwards.
TTTGGGGGGTATAAAAAGAGGCTCTGGTCTTGGCCGTTGCTTTGGCTTCCGTGCAAAACCGTCCACTTCTTTTGGACCGGCGCCTTCGTGCTATGTAAACAGACGTAAAAAGAAACACGCTTCGTCTCTCGTAAAGGAAAGTGGGTTTTTTGGTCTAAAAGCTTCCCCTACATCTCTGAAACAACGAATTGTCCTCATGTTCCTCTGCTCACAGAAATCTGCTCAGTTCATTAGGGACCACAAAAGAAAAAGGGAGAGGACTTTCTCTTTCCTCTGCCCTGCTTAGTAAAGGTGAGATCAAAATGAAACAAATCAAAATAGAACAAATCAAAATAAAATAATAAAAATAAGCCAGTATTGAGCATGGGCTGTGAGGACTATGTATGGAAGACGTTTTATGCATGGTTTGCTGAGTTGTGTCATTGTTTTAATATTGGATTTGTAGATTGTATTGTTTGTTGGAAGCCGCTCCGAGTCCTCGGAGAGGGGCGGCATACAAATCTAATAAATAAAACCTATCTCCAGAATGTTTAAAATTTATTAAAAACTACTAAAATTAACTAAGCTTTCGTTAGTCCTCTACTAACGTCGTCAGAGCGTTAATATTTAAACGTTCTCGACATCGCAATGGCTGTTACTTCTTCTAAATACACCTGGAACTCGCATTTTTAGGACAATTCTTTATATATATATTCAAATTTGTAAAGAACTGATAAAGAAATAGAGGGAGACCAGGATAGATTTATTTCAAGCTTTTAAGCTCTCGTCAGCTAGCCATACCCTCATAGGATTCAAATCTGGGTTAAAGGTTCTAATCACTATATATATATACACTATATATATATATATATACACACACACACACCACTCACTGCAAAACAGACTGTGGCATTTTGTTTGTTGTTTCTATCAGAACTTGGGTGGGGGGTGATGGCTCAGGAGTTAAAGACACTGGATCTGTTGGCTACAAAGCTGACAGTCTGGGTTTTGAGACCCAAGCACTGTACGATAGGGTAAGCTTCCATTCTTTCCCCAGCTCCTGCCCACTTAAAGCAGTCCAAAAGCCTGTAAATGCAATTAGATAAATAGGTACCACTTTGATGGGAAGGTAACAGCATTCTGTGTAGTTCAGCTGATAATCATGCTGGCCATATGATCACAGAAGCATATTTGGACAACCCTGGCTGCCTCAGGTAAGAATCTGAGAGGAACACTGCCCCCTAGAGTCAGACATGACTGGACAGGAGAAACCTTTATCTAATCCACATATTATTTCAATGCAAACTACCCAATACATACAGCTTTGGTCCTCAAAGGGAACACCTCCCTAGTCCTTCCTTATTTTGCTTTTTCTCCCTTAAAGGATGTTAGTATTCTGTCCAAATGGTTGAGTTGGTAATATATAAAAAAAGCCAACAATGTATTATTGTATGGGTTGATGTAATATAGTTTTAAAATGTATGCTATATTCTGATTGGTTGTAGTATTGCAAGCTGCCATAAGAGGGAGCTAGAGCTCATAGCTTATCCTCTCTGTTGTTTCATTCTGATTGACTCTTTGACTTGATAGTGATCTCTATGTTATGCTCTGTTATTTTCTCTGACATTCTGATGTGTTTGTAAGCTGTGATATCTTTGCTGAATGTATATGACAAAGACACCTTAAAAAAAAAAAGAAACTGGAGGAACAAATCGGTCACCAAGTCAACACATCTTCAAATATTAAATACTGCACAGCAATGAAAATTTATTGCAATTTCTGAACCAGGTCAAAATAATTGTCTACAGTCTGAGACCCTCTGAGTTAAGTTGTCTCAACCAACAGCTAGTAGGCTAGGAAGAAGAATTTAGTGAGCCCAACCTCCTTGAGTCCCACGTGAAATTAAAGCAAACTGTCTATGACAGCCAGGTGTTCAATTGCTACCTGTTCACATTCAGTGAAGAGCAGCCCACCAGCCTCCTTAGTCAATGGCTCCACTGTTAAAGGACTCATCCTGTTTCCTAAGACTAAGAGAGAATTGCCTTGGGAAGGCTAACCACTGACATAGAGGGAAATGCATGCAGGAAGGTTAACATCTCTGGCTCCCAAATCTACCTGAGCTGATGAGTCCATATTCAAATTACGATTGGAGCGCCTCCGGGTGACAATCACAGAAGGCTTGCTGTCTGCAATGCCATGATCATTTACCAGGAACCGCTGCTGCCTCCCATCCTCGTCTTTCCCCCTGGTGATATCTTCAGCATCCTGCTTCTTCACTGGTACCGACACGGGAATAATGAGGGGCACATGGCTGTTATCCTCCCGGACTCTCTTTGGGGCTGGGGAAGAGCTGGCAAATTCTACAACACTCCTTGGCGCAGCAACTGTTGCCTCACTCTTGTTTTTTTCTTCTGACATTTCAGGTTCCTGAAATTAAAAAAAAAAAAGCAGCATGTGCATATTAAGGTATTTGGTCTTTGAAAATGACACATTGAAAAGCGATATTGTCTCCTTCCAGTAAGTCTGCCTTCCTTCCAATAGATCAGTGATTTTCAAGCTTTTTTGAGCCGCTGCACATTTTTTACGTTTTAAAATCCTGGGGCACACCACTAACCAAAATGACACAAAATGACACCCTAAGACACTCTCCTCTCTTTTTCCATCCCTCTCCGCCCCACCCTTGTGTGTGTATACACACTCTTGAACCATTTCCAAAACAGGTGAGGGCTGGGGGGTGGGGTTTCTCTCTTATTCTTTGTGTGCTTTTTATCATATGCTTTAAATCAAGAGTCACTTCTCTCTCTTTTGTTTCTTTCTCTTTCCTCTCATTCTCTGTCTCAATCATTTTCTCATTTCTCTTTTTTTCCTCCCCTTTTTGCTCATTTCTCTCTCCCTTCCTCTCCTTTTCTCTCTCTCTCTTGCTTTCTTTCTTTCTCTCTCTTTCTCTCTCTCTCTTGCTTTTTCTGTTTCTCTTTTTTCTCTCTCTTGCTTTCTCTCTCTCTCTTTCTTGCTTTCTTTCTTTCTCTTTCTTTCTTTCTCCCTTTCTTTCTTTCTTTCTCTCTCTCTCACACTCTCTCTCTCTCTCTCAGCAAAAAGTTGCGAGACCGGAACCTGAGCTTCCTTCTTCGCAGCACACCTGACCATGTTTCGCGGCACAATGGTTGAAAAACACTGCAATAGATAACATCTCACACTGTACCGAGCCATGGTTTGTTTTAAGCACCTTTTGCTAAAAGAACAATTGTTCTTCACTTATACAGTAATACCTCATGATACGAACTTAATTGGTGCAAGGAGGAGGTTCGTAAGACAAAAGGTTCGTAAGACGAAACATTGTTTCCCATAGGAAACAATGTAAAGTCAATTAATCCGTGCAACCAAAAAAACCCCTGCAAAAAAACGGCTTTCGGCGACTGCTGGGAAGCCGCGCGGGTGTTTTAAAAGGTGACAGCCGGCCTGGGGGGCTTCCCAGCAGGTGCTGGCAAGCCCCCCAGGCCGGCTGCGACCTTTTAAAACACCCGCGCCGCTTCGCAGCTGTCTCCTGAAGCCGAACGCTAAAGCCGAACTTCCGCGTTCGGCTTCGGGAGACAGCTGCAAAGCGGCGCGGCTGTTTTAAAAGGTCGCAGCCGGCCTGGGGGGTTTCCCAGCAACCTCCCGAACCAAACCCGGGGTTCAGCAAAATTTTGCCTCTTCTTACGAACTTTGTTCGAGTTACGAACCGGCGTTCGGGAGGCTTCCGGGAAGCCCCACCGCCCGGCTGTCACCTTTTAAAACAGCCGCGCGGCTTCCCAGCAGTCTCCGAACGCCGGTTCGTAACTCGAAAAAAGTTCGTAAGAAGAGGCAAAAATTTTCTGAACCCTGGGTTCGTATCACGAGTTGTTCGTAAGACGAGGGGTTCGTATCTTGAGGTACCACTGTAGTTAAGTAACAAACCACGTCCTGTAAACATATCAACCTAAGGCAAAAACAAATCTTGTCAATGCAAACAAGAGTTAGAGATGGGGACATAGGCCTTCAAACAAGGGAACTAAGGTCAGGGTTCCAAAGAACATTCCCAATGCTAAGTGAGGAAGAAGTTACTGCTCAGAAACATACAGAATTAAACATTGCAAAGATCAAAAGTTGAATACCATCATTCAGAATATACACACACTCAATTCTCAACCCCATTCTTTCAACCCAAGAGGTCTTACCACTTATATACTATTTCTTCTTTATGTACCACAGCTTGATAACTTTTTAAAAACAGCTTACAAAATTACCCCCGCCAAAAAAATCACAAATAAATCGTACTAAAATATCATACTGCAGAATAACCGAATCAATTTTCAATTAATTCATATTTTGTCTTGTTTTGCCCTTCTGTAATAGGAGGCTATTTGAATCCTGTAAATAATTAAGGGCCATTCTCTTAAAAAGTTCATTGGTGTGAGAGAGCTTTTTCATGAAGAGGAGAAACCTGGGTGGATTTTCCAAAATGATCTACATTCCTATTTTCCTCTAGTGAAATATTTCTCATAGGGCTGCTAACAGAAGATGGCACTTTGGAAGGCATAAAACCTTGTGTATGCATTTAAACTCTGCTTACCTAGATGTTCTTCAGATATCTTTATCAGATTCATTGAGTATTCTGGGAATATTCTTTTATTACAGTTTATTACATTTTAATACAGTTTGTTTCCCCCCCCCCCAGATTTATTCTGTTTTTTTCATGAATTATTATTATTATTATTATTATTATTATTATTATTATTAATTAGATTTGTATGCCGCCCCTCTCCGTAGACTCGGGGCGGCTCACAACACAATAAAAACAGTTCATGACAAATCTAATAATTTACAATTTAAAATATTTTTAAAAAACCCATTATTAAGCATACATACATACAAACATACCATACATAAATTGTATAGGCCCGGGGGAGATATCTCAGTTCCCCCATGCCTGACGACAAAGGTGGGTTTTAAGGAGTTTATGAAAGGCAAGGAGGTAGGGGCAGTTCTAATCTCTGGGGGGAGCTGGTTCCAGAGAGTTGGGGCCGCCACAGAGAAGGCTCTTCCCCTGGGGCCCGCCAACCGACATTGTTTAGTTGACGGGACCGGGAGAAGGCCCACTCTGTGGGACCTAATCGGTCGCTGGGATTCGTGCAGCAGAAGGCGGTCTCGGAGATATTCTGGTCCGATGCCATGAAGGGCTTTGTAGGTCATAACCAACACTTTGAATTGTGACCGGAAATTGATCGGCAACCAATGCAGACTGCGGAGTGTTGGTGTAAGATGGGCATACCTGGGGAAGCCCATGACTGCTCTCGCAGCTGCATTCTGCACAATCTGAAGTTTCCAAATACTTTTCAAAGGTAGCCCCATGTAGAGAGCGTTACATAGTCAAACCTCGAGGTGATGAGGGCATGAGTGACTGTGAGCAGTGAGTCCCGGTCCAAATAGGGCTGCAACTGGTGCACCAGGCGAACCTGGGCAAACGCCCCCCTCGCCACAGCTGAAAGATGGTTCTCTAATGTGAGCTGTGGATCGAGGAGGACGCCCAAGTTGCGGACCCTCTCCGAGGGGGTCAATGATTCCCCCCCCCCAGGGTGATGGACGGACAGATGGGATTGTCCTTGGGAGGCAAAACACTCCGTCTTATCAGGGTTGAGTTTGAGAATTCCCGGATAATTCCCTGATATTTCCCGAATTGCCAATTTCCCTGACAATTCCTTGATTTCCAGGTTTGCTGGACATCCTGTATGAAGAATAATGCAGAAGCACCCCTTTGTGTGCAAGCGCTAACTATATTATGAATAAATTCCAATGCAAAATTCCAAAATTTTGCACCCACCCAACATGCCTAAAATAAAATGGTTTCTTCTTCAGCATCTAGTTTGGAATTAACTTAAAGCTGGGCTTAATTTGTCAAGCAAAGTAATCCATTTTACAAGTATGCACCCAAGCAACTGCAAGCAACAAGCTTACCTAACCCTTTATCTTTTTATTTGCCCAAGAAAAGGAGATGGCAATAAACTTTCAACATTTTTAAGTGAATCTGGTCAATGCTGGTGTACAGAAGAGCTATTACTCTGAAATTACTCTTCTAGGAAAGAATTTCACCATGGAAACAAAAATCACATCGTTTCATGCATAAGTGGGTGAACGTGTACAAACATTTGGAACACTGTATTGGAATTATTTATATGCAATGCTGTGCAGACCAAGGAGTAGGATATACTATTATGGAATGCATCATTATTACATACAATGGAATGCACAGGCATTTATTTTATTGCATCCAAACATCAAATAAAATCTTCTACATTTCTCTATGACGTCCTTCTCAATTTGCTGTATTGCAGTATTGCTGAAATAAGACACTCATAATTTGCAACTAGCATGGCCAAGATTTTTGGGGAAGGATTCGTACAGTATAAGCAATCAACCCCCAAAAGGAGCATCATAGATACATTATATATTATACACAGCCCGAGTTGTGTGGTTTTTTTCTTTGTTTATTAGGCATACCGTATTTTCCGGAGTATAAGATGCACCTTTTTCCTCCCTAAATGGGGCTGAAAATTTGGGTGCGTTTTATACTCCGAGTGTAGCCTTTTCCAAACCCACCCACCCAGCCCTAACTAGGTGCTAACAATCTTCTTGGCTTCCTACTCCCTCCTAAGAAGGTTTTTTCCAGCTCTAAGTCTTTGCAGGCTTGTTTTCATTCCTACTCCCTCTGAAAAGGGCTTTTTCAGTCCTAACTGGGGATAAAATAATACACTGAAGATGAACAGACTAAGCACGCTCTAGTCAGATGAATACCTGGTAGGTAGAATTTTTTCCCCTTTTTTCCTCTCCCCAAAACTAAGGTTATACTCTGGAGCGTCTTATATTTCAAAAAAATACAGTTAATCATCCCATGTGCTTGGAGATCATGCTAGAGACAAGATGAAACATAATCATAACTATGGCAGCTATCTGAAAAATTGTGTTCTATTAAAGAAAGTGCATAACAAATATTTGAACAGTAGGCAAGAGAAATTGGATTATCATGGTTCCAAAGACCTGCTTTTTAAAACCAAAGAAGTAAAACCATTCAAGTTACTTATAAAGAAAGGGTCTTACTTCTGAAATCAATGGAATGTTGGCATGTGGTACTACAGTTTTTATTTATTATTTATTTATTTTATTTTATTTTATTTACTTGGATTTCTAAGCTCCTCTTTTCCAGGGACTCAGTTTGGCAGTTCGCTATCCATAGCAAAAACTGTTTAAACTTTTAAAAAATGAGTGCATGAAAAAAGGAGATTCATAAGCCTTTCAAATTTCAACTAAAATGAAAAATATGTTAGCTTGTATTCCTGAGAAATCTCAACTAAACATTGTTTCCAAACTTTTGGGGGCTTGTTCCCCAATAGTTTGCCACTTCCTAACTTGTAGGAGTTATAGTTATAGGACAGTAGATTTTAATTGAGTATTAAGAAAAGTCCTTATGATAAAAAAGTTCAGTGGTGGAACCAATGATCTGTTGAAGTTTCTTGCTTTCTATTGTTGGCCAACTTATTGCTGATAACAAGCCGGCAACTGGACTTCTTGGCTTTCTTACTTAATGATTCGGGGCCTCCAAGTCCCTTATTCCTCTGTAGACTAATAAACAAAGATTCTTACCATGGCAGGAATTATGGACCTCTAGTTATTCAAGCTGAAGTCAATTTGCTGCCATCTGACTGATTAGAGCTCAGTTTAAATCCATTAGCTGGATTGTAGGCTTCCATTTCTACTTTCCAAATGTGCTTTCCCTCCATTTAAAATTTTAAATGTTGCAACTGATTTGAGAAAGAGAACAGAAAGACGCTTCTCCCAGGCAGCAATTCTTGATTTGATTGTCCATTTCTATTTCTCAGAAAGGGATAGACCAGTGCTTTTCAAACTTGGCATCTTTAATATGTGTGGCCTTCAACTCCCAGAATTCTGAGAGTTGAAAAGTCCACACATATCAATGATGCTAAGTATGAAAACCCCTGGGATACACCAAGTATCCTAGAGTAAAGTAGAGTGGAGTGGAGCAGAGTGGAATGGAATAGAATTCTTTATTGGCCAAGTGTGATTGGACACACAAGGAATTTGTCTTTGGTGCAGATGCTGTCAGGGTACATAACAGAAAATGTACATTTATCAGGAATCAGGAGCTACAACACTTAATGATTGTAATATGATTCGAATAAGCAATCAGGAAACGTTGATTTGAGTAAATGCTTGTATTTTCTCTTCTCCTTCAATTGCCAGAAATATGGTGGGTCAGGAAAAACCAAAAACAAACTTCTGAAAATGAGATAAAGGTTTGTGAAGACACATCTCTGAAGAAAACAAATAAAGTGGCTGCCAGCTACTTCCAACACTTTAGGAAATGAAGAAGAGTCAACAGCGATAGAAGAAGTCAAGAGATACCACTTACCCTCATATTCTGAAGAGAAGCCAACTCCACAGCTTTCTGAGCCAGAGTTAAGAGGTTGGCCTCTTGAGAAATACGCCGTCTCCTCTTGGTACTCTGGATGACTCCTCCTCTAACTGCACCAAAGTCGTTCGTTCTCAGAACAATGCCATCCACGGCAGCCACCTGTTTTCCTGCTTCCTGGGCATTCTCATACATGCCCATCATCTCCACGTTAGGCTGGCTCGGTTGACTCCCCGATGGCATATCCCCATGGTCTACTTCTGCCCTACTTAGTTGCGAGTAATTTTCTTTGTGACTAAACATTTCAGACTGAGGTTGGAACTGGATTTCTTGGTGTTGCTGTGATGGCCATGGATGCGTCGGCACAATGTTCCCAGGGTAGTCCTCAACTGCCTTGGAGACCAGTGTCCCTTCTCCAGAAGGTGGGACACCTTCCTTGGAGAGCCTGCGCGATCTCCTTGGGAGGTTGATCTGTGCCTGCGGAAGAACCGCCTGGGGGTTCTGCTCCGTCAGAGCCTTCATCAACTCCTGATTCCTCTCCGAAACTGGGTGGAACTGATGGGAAACCATATGATGCTGGCCGGGCTGGGAGGGTGCTCCCAGATGCGGCTGTGGCACAGGAGCCGATGGCTGGAGGCCAAAAGTCTGCACCCCTGCCTGTGGTTGTTGGTGATGGTGATGGTGCTGCTGCTGGGAATAATAATTTTCAAACAGTTGCAACTGTGGAAGAGCTTGCTGTTTCTGCTGGGCAGTAAAAGCTGGGCTGGAAGTTGTAGGAGCCTGTTGAAGAACGTGCAATAACTCAGGAAGACCCTGCTTCTGGCCCTGCTGACCAAAAGCCAGCTGGAAAGGTTGCAAAGAGAGGCTTTGATTTTGTTGCTGTTGCTGCTGCTGCTGTTGCTGCTGCATTTGCTGGAAAGAGGTCATCTGCGCTTGCTGCCTGGCCAACGCTTGCTGTTCCAGCTGGGCCTTTGATAGCATCTGCTGGAAAGCTTCGCCGTACAAGTCCAGCTGAGACACCACTCCCCCTTTCTCCCTGGTTCTTTTCAGGACATCCGGGTGGCCGTAGTAATCTGTGAGGCTGGCGTTAGGATGGCCTCCTTTCTGGCTGCCCCCATAAACTATGCCGTGGTTCCACCCTCCGGGCTGAGGCTGCCAATTTGCTTCACTTCGCTCGGGCAGCCGGTTCCCCATTAGGGAACTCTGCCACTTGACAGCAGCCAGTTGCTGGGGTGTCAACCTCACCTCCCCTCTGTCCTGGTACATTGAATTCAGCAGTGCAGCGTTGCTGGCAACGCTGCTGAAACCCCCAGCCTTGGCCAGCTCTATGGACTGGGTGGGAGGCACATTCCCTCCATGGCTGTAATACTGTCCTTCCTTTAGCTGCTGCTGCTGCTGCTGTTGCTGCTGCTGAGCTTCTTTCAACAGAGCATCTTGCTCACTGAAAAACGCAACCCGCTTCCCAGCTCTTTTGTTTGAAGACTTTGGCTGAGCCTGAAGACTCATGATTCGGCGCCTCTTAGAAGTCAGATCAGCAACCAACCCATCGCAAGCACAAGAGCAGAACGGGAGGTAGAACGGTATGACGCCAACCGAAGGCTCGTCTCTTGCACCAGCTAATCCATGTGGAGTTGGAAGGGGTGGTGGCGGGTCCCAATTTGTAGTTTAAAAGGATGCCAAGGTCCAACGGGTTTCACTCCCTGAAAAAGAAATAAGAACTGTTAATAGCTGAAATAGCAAGAGGGATCTGATATATTCAGCTTTCTTAACTTAGGCAACAACTTGGAAAGTAACACTGTTGTTTTATTACTATTGTATTTATTACTGTTTTTAGTATTTATGATAATTGTTAGCCACCCTGGGTCTTGGAGTGGGTGGCATGTAAATACAAATAATAAATAAGTAAGTAAGTAAGATACAAACAGTTCTTGACTTATGATAGTTTGTTTAGTGACCATTCAAAGTTACAACAGCATTGGCTCATGACTGTTTTTTTCGCACTCACAACTGTTGCAGTATCCCCATGGTCATGTAATCAAAATTCAGATGCTTGGTGGCAACAACTGATTCATGTTTGTGTTGGTTGCAATGTGCCATGGTTGCAACTTTCTGACAAAACAAAGTCAATGGGGAAGCTAGATTCACTTAACAACCATTTTAACAACTGCAGATTCACTTAACAACCGCGGCAAAGAAAAGTCATAAAATGGGGCAGAACTCACTTACCAAATGTATCACTTCGCAACATAAACTTTAGGCACAATTGTGGTCATAAATTAAGGACTACCTTTATATTTGTATGCCGCCCCGAGTCTTCGGAGAGGGGCGGCATACAAATCTAATACATTATTATTACTATTATCATTATCATTATTATTATTATCCCAAATCCTTACGTTTTCTGGATCCCTCTATTTAAAGCAGACCAAAATGCAGGTAGTCTTGGTTTAGCAACTCAACTTGGTCATTAAATGTAGATGTCCCTAACTAAAATCGTTACTGTTTTTAAGGTTTTGCTTCAGATTTACTTTGCTTTACCAAACCCGCCGATGCCATATATGCCAGGACTATTTGAAACGTTATTTTTTCATCAACTGTAATTGCAAAGAGTCACTGAAACAAGGCAGCTGCTAAATAAGGATCACCAATACTGCCTTCAAGGAGGTTAAAAATGAATTTGTTCACTACACTAAGACATAAACTGGTTTAATTCATGACTTCTTAAAGTTTAAAGCACTTGAATATAATTCGACCGTGGCCTGTTTTATATATATAATGCTAAACCGAAAGCACTAACCCAAGGCAGGCAAACCACAAGCTTCATACAATTCCCAGATTCATTTCTATTACTTTGAATGCACAGTTTAGTGACAAATCACAGATAACGGATAGATTTTTTTTTAAAGCAGAAAAGCAACAAGACTAAGCACCTTAAATCCATGGACAGACTTTAGCATATGGAAGCAAACAATCCACAGTCAAATTCAATCACTTTATTAATGAACAGGTTGCTTATTTGTACAACATCTGATTCCCGGTGCCTGGGGCAGTTCTCAACGTAAAAATACAGAAAATTAATAATGCATAATTAAAAAAAATAATGAAAACAAGGAGGTGAAAAGGTAGCAAAACTAGGCAAGAATGAAAAAGGTATGCATACTACACAGAAGAAGCTTCATCACTCCAGTCAGGTCTTCAAGGCCGTTTGAAATCCCAGCAGGGTAAGAGCTATCCAGATTTCAGAGAGGACCTCATTCTACAACAGACTTGGGTAAGGGGCGGCCGCAAGGCCGCATCTGGCCCGCCCGCTATCTGTGACTGGTCCGCAGAGGTAGGGGTCCACTCCAGTGAAAGGATGAAAGAGCTCACCGCATCTGCCGGGACTCCTCCAGTTCCTGCTTTCCTGATGAATCATGAGGAAAGCAGGTACCGGAGGAGTCCCGGCAGATGTGGTGAGCACTTTCATCTTTGCACTGGAGCGGACCCCTACCTCCTACTGAGAGCGGCCGAGCACAGAAACCACACAAAAATCTAATAAATAAATAAATAAAGTATGCGTTAGGCAGATTCACAATGTTATGTATTATATACTAGGGAAAGCAGTGTGAAGAGAGAATAGCTGAGATCCTGCTTTCTGGAACTTCTGTTCTGAATGATGATCAATACAATAGAGCAGGCCTGTCAAATGGCTGCCCATAGGCCAGATGCAGCTCACACAGGCCACACCTATTTGGCTCAGCAAGGACAAAAAAAACCATCCTGATACTGCCCATGATGTGATTGGGTTTGACATCTGCTATTTTCAACAGAGGGACCTTGCAGGTCATCTAGTCCAATCCGCTTCCCAAGCAGGAGAGCCTATATCTGCCTCTACCTAGAATCGAACTCACAACCTCCTGATTGTGAGGCAAGAGCGCCACCTCTAAGCCACAGCAGCTGGGTCATAGCTTAATAGTAGGGTCATAGTTAATAGCTGGCAGGGCAGAAACTGAGACTTGACTTGTAACTGGGTTCAGTCATATTTATTAAAACACAACAGAGAACAGCTCATGAATAACATCTGAGGTAAAAATGGGAGTTCTTTAAATAGGCGGCTGTCTGACAGAGCAACCAATCACCATTGACCAACAATTCCATTCCTAGACTGGCCTCTAGAGGAACACTGCACCTTTTTCTGCCAAGTTGGCGCACATGTAGTCCTGAAAATACGCAGAACAGCGACAGACCCTCTCCGATCTCTGAAGTTCGGCTGTAATTGAAGGTGGACACTGATCTGGGCTCATCTCCGCAGGGACAGGTTTCTGAACTAACGGCTACACTGGAGGATGATCTGCTATGGACCCCTCCACTGGAAATAAGAGGTTTCTAGCTATACATTTTCTCTAATCTCTTTCCAGTGTAAGCAGTGTTCATTTTCTCAGAGGAATAATACTTTTCAAGTTTAGAGATTGCCAAGGTTACCAAGTAAGGGTAATACAACTATCAATGAAGACCTGGTCCAGACACCTTCAAAGAGGAGCCCCAAATGCAGGAAAGATCAACAATGTCTGCTGGTGGGACCTAAGGGAAGAGCCTTCTCTGTGGGGGGCCCGGCCCTCTGGAATTAGCTCCCTCCGGAGATTCGCACTGCCCCCACCCTCCTTGCCTTCTGTAAGAGTTTAAAAACTCATCTTTGCCGCCAGGCCTGGGGGTTACTAGATCTTCCCCCTGACCAACGAATGTTTTTAGTACGATTGTTGAATGAATGTTTAATGGAAGATTTTTAAAATTAGAATTTAAGGATTGTTTTTAAATATATATTAATTGGGTTGATCTACTATTGTTTTTTGTATATGTTGTGAGCCGCTCCGAATCCGAGTCCTCGGAGAGGGGCGGCATACAAATCCAATTAAATAAATAAAATAAACATTGGTTAAGTTGGTCTTCAACTCAACTATTGAGATTAAGGCATAAGGGGAAGTCCACTTAATTTTTCCCAACTTCATTATGTAAAGAGTGCCAATGGGTTCTTTCCTTCTTCTAAATTGTTGCCACTCCTAGATAATCACCAACACTTAGCTAAATGCTTCATACATATATTAAGGTTAATTAAATGTAATACCAACCATAAGAAGAATGGCTTGGATCTGGCCTCTTTTTAAGACTGTGCACAAGGCCTGCACAAGGAAACTTGATTGTAATGCAACTGTCTCTCAGCTTCTATACAAATGAAGGGTGTCTACAAGCTTTCCCTTTACAAAAGCGAATAACCACAACAAAAGAAAGAATGGATGAATTGTGTGAAGAGAAACAGCTTACTTGAAAAGCTTACTTTAACATAATCTTTGGGGTCATCTTGGACCACAATGCTGACTCAGTTTACCTCCAACATAGGTAAACACGTTAACTCAATGCTTCTAAAATAAATAGTGTAATACATCTGGAAGAATTAGAAATGAAAAAAAAATATTATTAGAGAACACAACAGAAAGAATACAACAATAGGTAGTCCTCGACATGCAGCAATTCACTTAGTGACGGTTCAAAGTTGCAACGGCACTGAAAAAAGTTACGACAATTTTTCACATTTAACAACTGTTACAGTATCCCCCATGGTCATGTGATCAAAATTCAGACATCTGGCAGCTGACTCCTAGTTATGACAGTGGTTGTGTCCCATGTTCATGTGATTCCCCTTTTGCGTCCTTCCAACAAGCAAAATATACTGTATGAAGAAGTCAGATTCGCTTAACCACCGTGTTACTAACTTAACAACTGCATGGATTCACTTAACAATTGTACCAAGAGAAAAGTGTACAATGGATCAAAATTGACTTCACGTCTAATTTTGCAACATAAATTTTGGGCTCAGTTGTGGTCCTAATTCAAGGAATACTTGTACAATGCATTATATTAAAGTATATGCTGTTGTCTATACAGCAGTGTTTCCCAACCTTGGCAACTTGAAGTTATTTGGACTTCAACTCCCAGAATTCCCCAGCCAGCAAATGCTGGCTGGGGAATTCTGGGAGTTGAAGTCCAGGTATCTTCAAGTTGCCAAGGTTGGGAAACACTGATCTAGACTGTAAAAGGAGCTCCATTAGGCAAAAGTAAAAAGTTCTCTTTGTGTATTGCTTATTCAGACGTTTCACCAAGCCCCACATATCTTCAAGTTGCCAAGGTAGGGAAACACTACTCTATGGAACCAACTCCCCCCCCCCCTTGATGTCCACACTGCTCCAACCCTACTGGCCTTCCAAAAGGCTGTGAAGACCTGGCTTTGCCGGCAAGTTTGGGGGCCATGAATTACATCTGTCATGTCTGATTGTGTCTGAGTGGTATATATGTGTGTTGATTGGATTGCTTGCTTTGTGGGTTTTTATAATTGGGGTTTTTATTGCTTTAATGTTTAATATTTGACTTCTTTTTATTATTGTAGTGTATTTTTTATATTGGAATTGGGCAGCATAGAAGTCGAAAGAATGAATGAATGAATGTATGTATGTATGAATGAATGAATGAATGAATAATAATAAACAGTACTCGAGGCTCGACTACTGTAATGCTCTCTATATGAGGCTACCTTTGAAAAGTGTTCGGAAACTTCAGGTCGTGCAGAATGCTGCTGTGAGAGCAATCATGGGCTTTCCCAAATATGCCCATGTTACACCAACACTCCGCAGTCTGCATTGGTTGCCGATCAGTTTCCGGTCACAATTCAAAGTGCTGGTTATGACCTATAAAGCCCTTCATGGCACCGGACCAGACTATCTCTGAGACCACCTTCTGCTGCACGAATCCCAGCGACCAGTTAGGTGCCACAGAGTGGGTCTTCTCTGGGTCCCGTCAACTAAATAATGTCGCTTGGCGGGACCCAGGGGAAGAGCCTTCTCTATGGTGGCCCCGACCCTCTGGAACCAACTCCCCCCAGAGATTAGAATTGCTCCCACCCTCCTTGCTTTTCGTAAGCTTCTTAAAACCCACCTCTGCCGCCAGGCATGGGGGAATTGAGATACTCTTTCCCCCTAGGCCTTTACAATTTTATGCATGGCATGTCTGTATGTATGTTTGGTTTTCCCAAAGGAGTTTTTAACTGTTTAAATTGGATTGTCATATGCTGTTTAATACTGTTGTTAGCCGCCCCAAGTCTACGGAGAGGGGTGGCATACAAATCCAATAAAATAAAATAAAATCAAAATCATTTCCCCTTCAACTGCTCTTAGTAGTTCTTCTCAAAATTTTGGCAGCTAAAGCATGTACCTGAAGCAAAGGGAGAATGAAGCCAGTAGAGGAAACCTCTTGCAACGTCTACTTCCCAGGGCCAGGCCTTCTCCACTTCCTTGCACGTGGAGAGCACAGTCTTACCTTGTCATTGACTCACTTCCTTCTCTGCTTACCCTTGGTGAACCTTCCCTCCTCCACAGTGGCTGCAAACAGTGGAGCCCTGCAACCAGCATTAGCAAGCAAGGGCGTTCCTTCAGCAAGGCTGCAAAGCTCTCTGCTGGGGAATTCAAAAATATCTCTGACAGATGCACACACACACACACTTAGGTGGACAAGGTCTGCTTTGAATGCAACTGATACTTGCATTTGGTCTACTAGCGGGAGAAAATGTCACAGCAGGCACTCTAGAGCAGTGTTTCCCAACCTTGGCAACTTGAAGATATTTGGACTTCAACTCCCAGAATTCCCCAGCCAGCGAATGCTGGCTGGGGAATTCTGGGAGTTGAAGTCCAAATATCTTCAAGTTGCCAAGGTTGGGAAACACTGCTCTAGACTGTAAAAGGACCTCAATTAGGCAAAAGTAAAAAGTTCCCTTTGTGTATTGTTTATTCAGAAGTTTCACCAAGCCCCACAGGAAGCCCTGACTGGATGGGAGGCTACAACTTTTCTCAGAAGGAAAAAAAAACCCAACTAAGGCATGTTGTGTCACATAACAGAGAAACAATGCCCCCAAAGAGTAACCGTAAAAGGCATAAACCAAGTCTTTCCCTTAAACCACTTCTGCTCCCCATCCCCACTCCAATACAACATGCTAATTCTGCCCTCGGGTCACCCCGTCATTTCAGGATGAATATGGAAATCTCCTCTCTCTGGCTTTAGCTTGAATTTCTCTCCCAAGCAGCAGAAACTACTTCAACATTGCTAACCCTTTCTAACCCACATGGAACACTTTCGTTTTTCTTTTTACAACTACAGAATTACAAACCAGCACATTTGCAATTAAAACAAACAGCTGTCCCGTAGTCCTTGAAGGATTAATGAAGCACTCAGGAGCCAAGGAAAGTCTTCATTTTGTCAGAAGATCTCTATAACCGTTAATCCGATACCCCTGGGAATCATTGCTTCCTAGTTTCTGCTCCTGAAGTTTGTGGGATACAGTGATACCTCGTCTTACAAACCCCTTGTCATACAAACATTTCAAGATACAAACCCGGGGTTTAAGATTTTTTTGCCTTTTCTTCCAAAGTATTTTCACCTAACAAATCCAAGCTGCCGCCACTGGGATACCCTGCCTCTGGACTTCTGCTGCCAGCGAAGTGCCCGTTTTTGCGCTGCTGGGATTCCCCTGCAGCATCACAAAAACACGGAAGTACGGAGGTGGGGTTCCCTGTGGAGGAGAGCCTCAGGGGAATCCCAGCAGCGCAAAAACGGGCGCTTTGGCTGGCAAAAGGGGTGAATTTTGGGCTTGCACGCATTAATCGCTTTTCCATTGATTCCTCTTACAAACTTTTCACCTTACAAACCTCGTCCCTGAACCAATTAAGTTCGTAAGATGAGGTATCACTGTATTTGGAACTTTCTCCTAAAATCATCACTCCAGCCACACTGTCCTTCATTATTGGTAAGGTGGTGAAGATGTTAGATCCGAGTTCAAGTCTACCCTTAGGCACAAAGATTCATGGTATGATTTTGAGCCAATTATTGACAACTATTGGGAGAACCAATCTCAGAGGGGTTTTTTTTTAATTGTACAAATATCATTAGGGCTTCCAAAACTTATGAAATGTTGGTATCACACAGCCGTGATGGCAAACCTATGGCATGCACGCCACAGGTGGAACAAGGAGCAATGTCGCCTGGCATGTGCGGCGGTGCCCATTCCTCTTCCGGGTTTCCGGCACACGCATGCGCACCAGCTAACTAGTTTTCTGGTTACTGGCATGCATGTGTATGTGAGGATCAGCAGGCCTTCACGCACGCGTCCAGAAACCTGAAGATCACCCAGCCAGCTTATCATTGTGCCAGTGCCGTTAAGCTTTTTTCCAGGCACGCGCATGTCCACTGGGCAGCTCCTTTCAGCACGCGTGTGCATCAGCCATGCCATCAGCGCATGCTGCCCAGGATCCACTTTGGAGGTCATGAAAGGCCAGTCTCACACTCCAGGCAGTGTCCAGCATGGCTGGCTAAACGATGCCCAGACCACGAGGTCTGGAGGAGAAGCTGCCACGGCAGGCCATTCGCGCCAGCAAAGTTTGGCAAAGAAGGCTTTCTAGGCCCAAAATGTGGCACAGTGGGGCACATGCCTGGAGGACGCATGGATAGAGTTCAGGGGGAGGGGGATTCATCTGCACATGCGCAGGTGGGGGGACATGCACTGCATTAGGGGTGCTGTCTCTGGGGTGTTGTTGCGGGTGAATGCACACTTTTGGCACACAGCGACAAAAAGGTTTGCCATCATGGTCATACAAGAGTTATTTTGTTTGTACTATGGGCGAAGAAAACAGGACTGACAGCTCAATACTGTGGGTAGTTACATTCAGGAAATAATCATACAAAAAACTATTTTTGCATGCATACAATCTCAAATACTAATACAATATATTTATGGAGACATATAGTAATAAATACCATTTAAACACTGGATTCTGCTCTCCTCCAATTTTTCTTCTAAAGCTAGTGCTTTCAAATTTATTAATTCATTTCCAAGCAAGGTGGAAAAACTATACAGTTATTTTTATAGTAATCTAGGCTTTGTATATAAAAGATCCCTTCTCAAAACATTGCATATGACTTTCTTTAATTTATAAACTAATGTAATTCCTGATGTTTTTCTCTAAAATTTACACAATTGGTCAATTCAGACATGATTGCAGTATAGTGAATGAAAACCTAATGTTTAAAATAAAAATAAACAGGTGAATATTTTCTTTCAATACGAACTATGATAAGTAACTATGATACAAAGAAAACAACCGAGTATTGGCTCTCCTTTAAGCTAATAAAATTACTGCATATGAATGAGAAATGTAATATTTTGGAAGGAAAAATATTTTGTTCTCCTTGGGGGCTGGGATTAAGTTAGCAGGCAAATCATAACAACAAAATCCTGCTGCAAAAAACTTTTAGAGTATATAATAAAAAAGAAACGGCTACTTATTATAAAGATGAATAAACATCACTGAGCTGTAACTTGCTTTATTTCAGCTGAGCCCAACTGAATAAACAGGATCAATGCATAAACCATGTCTTGCTTTAGTCTTTAAAGCTCAATTTGAATGTAAAACCAAAGCTTGCTATTGGCTTAATGCTTTCAACTTCAGGCTAGTCGATATATAGTCAGGACAATATTCCTGGATTATTTCTGGTTTGTTTTCATGCCTCCAGTAGTTCTCAACCTGTGGTCAGTGGACCCTTGGGGGAGGGGACAACAGGGCATGATGTCATTATAGGGGGGTTCATGAATGTTATGATTTAAATGTTGAGCTAAGTCTTGGTGGTCTGTGGTCACCACCAAAAGGTATTTAAAGTGTGGTGAAGAAAAAGTTGAGAACCACAGCTCTAACCAATCCATGAAGATGCAAAGGCAAGGTAGCACAGGTAACTTTCAACTTTCTCACCATGACTGACTGTGGAATTACAATTGCATGTTGTGACCAGATTCAAAATTATGTTTTTGAATCAAAAAAGTCAGTTTTTACAATGGCTGTTTAGTGGTCATGACTATTGTTAAGCAGACACTGCAGTCGCTAAATTTTTTCCCCAATGGATGTTATTTGGGGGGGGTTGTTTGTCAGAAATTGGAAGTAAAAACTGGAAACTGGCCAAAAAACTGCTGCAAATGGTTGTCACATGACTATGGGACTTTGCAAGCAACTTTATAGATAGATCGGCTGCTAAGTTCCCAAAATATGAAAACGTGATTGTGTGTATAGCTATCATAATAAAAACAGATCACAAGTTGCTCAGTGGGTGGCCACCATAAATTTCAACAATCATTGACCAGTTATAAGTCAAGGACTAGCTGTAAACCATTATTTTAACAAAGCACAGTTGTCTTGGTGAGAAGTGAACTCAATAGAAATCTAATACATGGATTTGATAGGAATGAATTGATTAGGTGACCTGGACAGGCATTAATTCTCAGCCAAACTTCATAAATTGTTGTCCTGATGAAACTTTCAGGAAGGATTGAAATATAAGAACATTTCAAATTGAGCATACCTGTTTTTCCTTAGGTATGAAACACGTGTTTTGCACTTGAAATGGGTGTGTTCCATGCATTTCAAAAGTGTTTAAACTCATAAAAATATTTTATTCTGAACACCTAAGACTTCTGAAGAGATTAAAACAAACCTATGCCAAATGTAAAAACCAATGCTTCCCATTAAAAATAATTGTTGTCAACTTCAAATGTTGGGGTTCAAATTTGAAATGTTTTGCATAGCACAAGAGGAAACCAGTATGCCATTATTAGTTCTTTGGAAGGAAAAGGCATAATTAAACATTACACAGAAGTATAATTTTTACATTTTACTTGGTCTTTTATCAGCCATGTAATTTTCCAAGCCAAGAGAGTCCGAATCTCTCTTACAAGGAAAATATTGGTATCTCTTCTAAGATGGCACAGATGTTACATATACCAAAGTAATTTCCATTCAGTTCAATGAGAATCATGACAAAGTTTGTACATAATAGTGAGTTAACTAAATGATTATGACTCAAACTGAGAAGATATGGCGCTTTTATTTTAGCACAATTGCTTTGGATACCTAACTTTTAAATTTCATCATTCAGGATACTATACAATCCATTACAAGATTTTTTTTACTATCTGAAGAGAAACCTATATTTTAAAGGTTCTATTGGGCAACATATCAAAATTCAATTTTTTTTGTTTTTATTTTTGCTTAGTGCATCAATTAAACTTAATTAACTGCCACATTATCTTTGCTTCTATTTTCTGCTTAATTTGCAAATCAACTATTTTGCTCAAGACAAGAAAAGTTTCAATTTACAATTGATATTTATGCTTTAAAATTGAACTCGGTCATTACTTTGTTGTTTCAGAACATAAAGTACAATTTGATATGCCCAATAAATACAAGTAACATGTTTACTTATCATTTTTCATCTTAACATCAAGTCTAAATTGCAGATAACATTGCCACAACCTCTGGTTTTTAATTGTTTCTTTACTATTCCCTGCATTTTCTACCACTTATCTATGGAAAAATCTTAAAACATGAATGCTTCGAAATGTATTTGTGTTATAGTTTGATTAGTTCTAATAAAAAGTGTTGCCTAAATATAGACTTTCCTTTCCATGGATCTGCAGAATTCATTGTGAATATTTAAATTTGTTTTTATTTATCTGATTTCTGAATACACCCATCTCAACAAATGACTCTAGGTTGTGTACATCATAAAAATATAAAGCATATATTGTCATAGATGTTAATACAGTCAAGAAATATGGCCCTTAACATAGTCAGGGCACCAGGCCCATAACCAACCAGGTCATCATGGCCTTATCGGGGTTATCATGATCTCTGAAGGGAAAATTGTTCCAGAATATTCCTATCATATAAAATGAACTGTTACAGTGATGTATCCCAAAATACTGCCTCAAGAACTTTAATTTTCTGTCTGTTCTTATGTAGCAAAAATCTCCTCATATCCTGTTTATTATTCCTGCTGTGATGCAATATTATTGGACATGTTTCCTTTCTGCAGCTAGATATTGATTTTATTCAGCATTGTTTTTATTGGAAATGCTTTAGCTTGGTGTGTAAAATATCATGGTATAAAAATCTGGCATATAAACAAGTAGGTCATGGTGGGAGGTAAAATATTTGCCAAAATTACACAATTTAAACAGCATTCCTTCACATTAACTGTCATGTATTTATTTAATCTTACTTATTTATTTTGTGTAGAGTACATATGATTACAAAGAAAGTAAAACAAAAAATAAACATGATTGTGAATATATAAGAAGTACTAGCATGGTTATGAGTTACAGGAACTTTTATGAATACATGGGTAAATTAGGACACAATGGTGCGCTTAGGCACACCCCTTACAACTCCTAGGAATGGGATGAGATCGACGGTAGACAGTGTAAGGTTAAAGTTTTTGGGGTTTGGGGAAGAAGCTAAGAAGTCAGGTAATGTATTCCAGGAATTGGCCACTCTGTTGCTGAAGTATACATTTTTTGGAATCAAGTTTGGAGCAGGTTACATTAAGCTTGTATCTATCATGAGATAGGGTAATATTGTGTTGAAGCTGAACTAGTCATTGGCAGATAGGACACTGTAGCAGATAATTTTGTGTGCTACACTTAGGTCAGGTCGAACAAGCGGCGTAGTTCTAAATTACCTAGCCCCCAAATTTCAAATTTCCTAGAGTTTTGCAAGATCTTCCCTCAGTTTTGAAGAACGAGTCTGAAAAACGAATCCTGCTCTTAAATATTATGTTCTATTTAAAATCTACAGATCCTCGATTTCAATCGTGAGGTTCACAACCCCACCTCTAACAACATTATGCTTCATTTGCTGCCTGTCCATCTGTCAAAGAGCCTTCTGCAAACTTCCTTCTCAGTTTCAACTGCTATTCCAGTTATTCCTAGTTATGTTGATAGTCATAAGCAGACTTATATATACCCTTACAATGCAATCCTATATGTGTTTTACTCAGGAGTAACTCCCAACTATGCATAAAGCGTTTAACAAACAAACAAAAAGAACAATAAATGCATAAAAACAAATGCACTTTAAAAAGAACTATTTAAAAAGTGACACAAAACAGGAAAGGAATGGTATTAACCACAGTAAGAGAGCCACTGTAAAATCTCCTCATTCCTGGGATCCCTCAGGCCTGACACCAGAGCCGTATCTTGAGGGATTGCGGAATACGGAGAGGGATAGAGCGTACTGGGGGGAGGAGATTCTACAAGGCCGTCCACCCATCATTGTGAAAGAGAAGACCTTCTCTCCAGGGACCCTGGCAGATGGGACCCACAGCATGTCTTCTCTGCCAGAGCTGATGGGAGGAAGCAGAAAAAGAAAAGTAATCAAGAAAAAGCAACCCAAATAATTTTGGTCAGAAGTTCGAATATGGATTGAGAAGATATTGAAACAAAGTATTGATTTAAAACCTGAAATAATTTTATTAGATATATTGCCAGAAATATTTAATAAGGAAGAAATAAACTCAATCGTGTATAAAGTGACTGCTGCTAGGACTGTATATGCACAAAATTGGAAGTTGAATAGAAAAGGAGGTACTAAGGAAGATTATGGATTGTGCAGAAATGAATAGACTTACAGTGAAAATTAAGGACAAAAGAAAATTAAGGACAAAAATTTGGGGGGAATTTTATGAATGGGTTGAAAATAAAAATAATAAATAAAATAGTTAATGTATGATGAATTTAATGTAAAAGTAATAAAGAAATGAGAAATAGAATTGACAGAACCTGGATGACAGAACGAGAAATGGAGGCAGCATTAGTTGAATATATAACACGTTTTAAAACTAAATTAAAAATAGATTTGAAACAGTATTGAAGAGTGAAAAAATAGAGCACTATAATAGAAAAATGAAGAAAATTGCTTAGACTATTTTCTCAAGTTAAAATTAGATGTAGCTTTTATTCTTTAGGCAGAATGAATAATTGAGATTTAGGATTTTTACTATTATTCATTGAAGATACATGTGTTGTCATATATATATATGGTTTTATGGTGGAGAAAAAATAAAAAAAAATTGAAAAAGAAAAAGCAGTTCCTCAGATAAGCCCACCCCGTGCCTTGAAATTTCAGTGAAATCCCAAATGCAGAGATCTGACTCTTAAGTTGATTTCTGTACAAGCCCTTTAAAAACCAGGATCTCTTCCTTCAAAAGCTGTACTGTATATACAGTGATCCCCCGGTTATTGCGTCCCCGACCATTGCGAACAGGGTAATTTGCGATTTTTCAACCCGGAAGTCAAAATACCATCTACGCATGCGTGCCCTTTTTTTTTCTATGGGCACGCATGCGTAGATGGCAACCGGGAGATCAGCTGCTGGGCGGCTTCCCTGGGTCTTCCCCCTCTTGCTGGCATCAGCGAGGAGTTTCCCCACCGCCCACGCAAACTCCTCGCTGCCGCTCGCCCGCCCTTCGCCTGCCCACGCCGTTCGCTCCCCCTCTTGCTGGCGGGAGGGCGAGAAGCCCTCCCCAGCACCCGTTCGCCCGCCCTTCGCCCTGGCGGAGAAATTCCAGCCCCCACCTGGTCCCGCCCGATCCTCCTCCCTGAGGCAGCTCGCCCTCCCATGGCCGCTTCCTCCACCCTCCATCGCAAGCCCTCGCCACCGCAGCCAACGCGCGCTGCGATCTTCAAGCCCGGCTCCTTTCGGCCCAGCATCCCGGGCCAAGCAGCTGCCTTCCGTGACTGAGCCTGGCTGGCCCGGAAGATCGTAGCGCGCGTTGGCTGCAGCGGCGAGCGAAGCCAAGCCGGCAGCAATGTCGCCGCCGCTGCAGCCAACGTGCGCTACGATCTTCCGGGCCAGCCAGGCTCAGTCACGGAAGGCAGCCGCTTGGCCCGGGATGCTGGGCCGAGAGGAGCCGGGCTTGATCCGCTGAGCCTGGCTGGCCCGGAAGATCGTAGCGCGCGTTGGCTGCAGCGGCGGCGACATTGCTGCCGGCTTGGCTTCGCTCGCTCGCCACTGAGGAGCCGAAGATTGGGGGGTGGCGCGGCGAGCGAGCAAGCGAAGCCAAGCCGGCAGCAATGTCGCCGTCGCTGCAGCCAACGCGCGCTACGATCTTCCGGGCCAGCCAGGCTCAGCGGATCAAGCCCGGCTCCTCTCGGCCCAGCATCCCGGGCCAAGCGGCTGCCTTCCGTGACTGAGCCTGGCTGGCCCGGAAGATCGTAGCGCGCGTTGGCTGCAGCGGCGGCGACATTGCTGCCGGCTTGGCTTCGCTCGCTTGCTCGCCGCTGAGGAGCCGAAGATTGGGGGCGGCGCGGCTCTTTTAAAACATCGCCGCCGACATGGGGGGCTTGCTAGCACCCCCCCAAACCCGGGTTGGGGGTTCGGGGGGGTGCTAGCGAGCCCCCCATGTCGGCGGCGATGTTTTAAAAGAGCCGCGCCGCCCCCCAATCTTCGGCTCCTCGCTAGCGCTGCGGAAGTTTAAAACACCATCTGCACATGCGCAGATGGTGTTTTTACTTCCGCAGCGCTACTTCGCGAAAACCCGCTCGTTGCGGGGAGTCCTGGAACGGAACCCTCGCAACGAGCGGGGGATCACTGTATACAGGTAATCCTTGACTCATGACAATTTATTTAATTAGCATTTGAAGTAAAAGAAGCACTGGAAAAAAGTTGAGTTATGACAATTGTTCACATTTACAATTCTTGCCGTATCCCCGTGGTCACGTGAATAAAATTCGGATGCTTGGCAACTGGACGGTTGGAGCGTCCCATGGTCACCTTTTGCGACCTTCTGACAAGCAAAGTCAATGGGGAAGCCAGACTCACTTAAATGTGTTAGTAACTTAACAACTGCAATGATTCACCGTATGACTGTGGCAAGAAAGGGTGTAAGATGGGGTAAAGTTCACCTTAACAACTTTAGGAACAGAAATTTTGGGCTCAGTTATGGTCATACGTCAAGGACTACCTGACCAGAAACTTAAATAAAAAACTACCTGATAATGTTTTAACATGTCTAACACAAATAAAATATTGCCCTAGTTCAGGGGTCCCCAACCTTAGCAACTTTAAGACTTGACTCCCAGAGTTTCTCAGCTAGCTTTGCCCTTGTTCACACGTCCTACTAATCCCGTGATGGCAAACCTATGGCACGTGTTCAGGGAAGCTTCCTCAAGCTCCAGAATGCAAAAAACAGCACAATGAGCAAACCGGAAGTGCATTTTTCAAACTTCCAGTTTGCCCGTTGTGTTGTGTTTTGCACTCTGGAACTTCAAGAAGCTTCCCTGAACTCTCAGAAGTGCAAAAAATAGCACAACGGCAAACCGGAAGTGCGTTTTCCCCAAACTTCCTGTTTGCCTGTTTGGGCATCTTTTTCACCTGCCAGGCTTCAGAAAGGCCTGTGCGCATGCACAGAGGACAGCGCAGGGGGGTTGCGCATGTGTGTGAGGGAGGGAAAGGGTGTGGGCATGTGCATGCATGCTAGCAAACCCACACACACACCTTTTGGCACGCAAACCAAAAACGGTTTGCCAACCTTTGACCTAATCTATGTTTTTCTATGTCATAATAACTTAGCTTTGGCTAAATAAGAAAAATCAAACCAATTTAGGGCAAGGCAGAATATGTCAATCCATCTAGTCATTCTCTTCAAGGATTGGGGCAAATGAGCACATAGCTTTTTTTGTACCATTTGACTTCCTCCTCCACCTTAGCAAAGAAACTAATATGTTAGATAACCAAAGAACCATGTTAATTACTACTTAAGCGATTACTTGTGCCCAAGTAAGAGTCACACCCTAGGCACTCAAACATTCACAAGTAAACAATAAGCACCAAAAAGCTTACATAAAGATTGTGGGGTTAAAACAATATCCCTAAGCTAAGCACTTTTATGACTTACTGGCAAGACTATGATAATTGATTTGGTTCTACTAAAATATCAAATTCCAGATAATTTGATGGAACTAAAAACTCATTCTAGCTGAAGTCGCTCAGTCTTAGTTTATATTTCTTTTTAACTGCAAGGTTAGCATGGATTAGAACAGGGGTAGGCAAAGTTGGCTCTTCTATGACATGTGGACTTCAACTCCCAGAATTCCTAAACTAGCATGATTGGCTCAGGAATTCTGGAAATTGAAGTCCACAAGTCATAGAAGAGCCAACTTTGCCTACCCGGGGTTAGAATATTAAAATATAGCCTCCCCGAGTCCTCAGAGAGGGGCGGCATACAAATCTAATAAATTATTATTATAAATTATTATTATTATATGTATGGACTATCAGGGTTAAGTGATATAAAAAGATGACATAGTCAATTAATATGGAAGAAGCCAGTAATAAAACACATAATCCACATTCAAGATTCAATTATTTGTTAGATCAAATAATTCCATGAATTAAGACTTTTGCTTGAAGCATTACCCCTTTAATACAATTTTTAAAAACATATGCTATAGGGATACCCAGGCTTATATACTTTCTCCTTTCCTATCATTTACTAAGAAACTCTGCTATATAAATTTGTCCCAAATCAGCAGAAATTCTTAAATAACTGGACATTAAAGATCCACAGAGATCTTCCAGATGATCTCCTCCAGTCAACTGGCTCACCACTCAATTTCCTACCTCCCCAAATTTACTACCTGTCACTCCTCTGATATTACACAGCTCTTCCATGATGTCATCATATAATCAAGTGTTCTTTCTCTGTGAAGATCTCTTTCCCTGATAGAAAAGACTTATTGCTCAGGAAAGTTATATCGAAGAACATTCCTGTACAGCAAATTTCTGCTAACAGATGTTACTATTAGATTACAATTGTGATATGGGGTACATAAATTAATCCTAGTAGTAATATTTAATTCTGCAGTAAATTTGGGGATACAACACAGAAATAAAAAGCATTTAAAACTGGACTAACTGAGAAAATGCAGCTTGATGATGTTCGGGGAGACAGAACTTTGTATGAAATGGCTCGGTGGAGTGGAAAGGAACTCTAGCAGGAGACCCAACCTCACACTGTTCAAAGCCCAATTATCTGTCATCATTTCCATCTACTTGTCTATAAATAACCCCAGGAAGGCCCCTACCTTGCTATGGGGGGTAGCCTACGAGTCGTTTCTGTCTACAGGATTGGTGAAAACCCGCTCCTCAAAATGGCCATTTGTTGGGAGGGAACTGTCTTGGCCTCTCTTGAAAGGAAGGTCTCTCTGCCTGATAGTATACTTGTTGGGTTTAGAACCTCTGCTGGATCCTCCATCTCATTGGGCCAAAAGGACAACCTCCAGTAGAAGGGAGTAGTTCTATGACCAGCTCACCTTACTGACAAAGGCAAGACTTTCTTTTTCTCCCTATTTTCAATCAGGACTGGGTCTAGGGCAGGGATAGGCAAAGTTGGCTCTTCTATGACATGGACTTCAACTTCCAGAATTACTGAGCTAGCATGATTGGCTCAGGAATTCTGGGAATTGAAGTCCACATGTCACAGAAGACCCAACTTTGCCTACCCCTGGTCTAGGGAGTCGCCAAACAGCATGCCTCCTGAATAGGGGGCAGACACCAACCTCCACTTTGATTTTATGTCAGCATGCCACTGATGGAGCCACAGAAGCCTCCTGGAGGTTACTGATGAAGCCAGGGCCCTTGAGGCATTTAGTGTTGCATCTGAAGAGAATTGAGTCGCTACAATATATTTATTTAGATCTTGGTGCAAGTGAACTTCTTGGGAAGCCACCCTTGATTGCATTTGGCGCAGGCAAAGCAGGGACATGCAATTAAAAAAGGACACCAAAGAGGAGGCTCTGATAGCCCAGGCCACGGCCTAGTGGGCCTTTCTTAAGTTCAACTCCGACTTCCTGTTCTCTGCCTTCAGGCCTTCGGCTATGTCTCCAGCCACAAAGGGGGAAGAAGAAAAGGCCATAAAAGGGCTGCTACTGATGGGAGTTGAAGCACCTGGGACAAGTTAGGTGCCATGGCTTAGAAGCGTTTGTCATTCCCACTTGGGGTGAGCGTCAAAGGGGCTGCCCATTGTTTTTTAACAACATCCAGAAATAGTTTGGGAACCTGAGTGAATTGTTCCGCTATGGCAGGGGTCCCCAAACTTTTTACACAGGGGGCCACTTCATTGTCCCTCGAACTGTTGTAGGGCCGTACTATTAAAAAAAACTATGAACAAATCCCTATGCACACTGCACATACCTTATTTTAAAGTAAAAAACAAAATGGGAATATGCTATTTAGAGGGGGGGAAGAAATCTGAAATTCATATATGTTTATGTTTTGTTTTTAATTTTCTTTTGTTAACATCTGATTGGCTATACAAGGTTTTCTTGGTTTATAGAAAAATGTATAAAGAAAGAAGGAAGCACTTTGGAATAATGATTAGTAAGTTAGAAACATAATTGGTGTTGTACTTTTTGAAGGAACATTAAGGAGAGAATTTAATTAAAGAAAAATATGTACCTGTGCTCCTGTCGCTCACCTGTGGGCCGGATAAATGCCCTCAGCGGGCCGCATGTGGCCCACAGGCCGTAGTTTGGGAACCGCTGCGCTATGGACTCTGAAAATAGGCCTTGCAATGGTCCTGACGAGGGATCACCGACTCTGCTGCTCGCAAATCCTCCATTAGAGGGGCTGTGGCCTTTGCCTTATGCAACAACTATTTAAACCACCCTGGAGGAAAAGGCCCCGTGAAGGCAGGAGTGTCAGGGCAAATCCCCTCATCGTCAGAGAGATCTAACTCTCTCTGGGCTTCCTCTCCCGGGAAGTAATCCTCACTTTCCAAGAAGTGATTGGGAGAATGAGGAGGAGGATCAGTTAAGTTTGCAGGGAGCAAAATTTGCTGCAAGCGAGAGGGAGATTCCGATACCAATGATACTGAGTGCTGATGTAATCTAGCGGTAATGCCCCTAGTTATTGCCTGGGAAATCAATTTTTTAATATTGTCAGGCAATTCTGACAGGTGGGTATCAGGAAGGTGTGAGCCAGCCACTGGGGCTGCATAAGAATCCTCTGGGGCACACAACCTGTCATGCTGAGGCCATGTTGTCTTTATTTAACAAGCAAAAGGATCATTTTCATTTTCTCATTTCTGTCCCTACTATTCAGCAAGGCTGGAACTGGAGATTGCTCACTAGAGCCCCCTGGTGACCAGGCTGGAGGAGTCTGAGAAGAGTAAGCTAACTGCTCAGGCAGGAAAGGGCGGGAAACAAATGGCTTGTTAGAGCTTGACAGCTTCTCTGACTCTGTTGTTTTCCTGTCTGTTGCCTCTAGGCTCTTGAGACTGGCCTCTCCAAAGCCCTTTGTCTCCTTTCCTGGTTGTTTAACTCAGCTTTGGAGATATGCTTGCCCTTTCTTCCCTTACTTGCAGGTAGGCCTCCTACAGACCGAGACTTCAGCGTTCAGGTTGGGGTCTAAAATATACTGCTTTCCCCCCCCCCCCTCACGGAGCAATCAGCCATCTTAGTTGACCAAACTGTATGCACTCTGGAGCTGTAGGAGCTAGGCCAGTGATGGCGAACCTTTTTTCCCTCGGGTGCCAAAAGAGCATGGGCGCGGGCTATTGTGCATGCATGAGTGCCCACACCCATAACTCAATGCCTAAGGAGGGCAAAAACGGCTCCCCTCACCCCCAGAGGCCGGAAATAGCCTGTTTCCCAATTTCTAGTGGGCCCAGTAGCTTGTGTTTTACCCTCACCGACTCCAGAGAATTCCCTGGAGCCGAGGGAGGGTAAAAACGCCCTCCCCCATTCCCCTGGAGGCTCTCTGGAAGCCAAAAACGCCCTCCCAGAGCCTCTGTGCGAGCCAAAGATCAGATGGCCAGCACACACATGCACATTGGAGCTGAGCTAGGGCAACGGCTCGCATGCCAGCAGACATGGCTCCGGGTGCCACCTGTGGCATCCATGCCATAGGTTCACCATCACTGAGCTAGGCTATCTCCAATAGCACAATCCTGCTCCAAGGATTACTAGGATAGTGCCTAGAAGAACTTAAGCAGGGACCCAGGACCTCAAATGCACCCTGCAAAGGCAGGAGGAAAGGCAGTGGTGGCCATGCCAGAATACCCCGGGGTAGCCAGTACAAACGTGAGCAGATTAGGACACTGCTCCAACAGATGGCTTTCCTAGAGTGAGCCTAAAGCTAGACAGCACCTTGCACAGCTTTCGTCAACCTGGGAGCCAGGAAGAGCAGGAAGGGTTCAAGCAATGCTGCTTCAAAACTGACGCTGCTGCGGTGTTAAATTGGTGGCAGCTGTGAAGTACACTCAGTGTCTGAGGAGTGCTTAGTCCCACCTTAAATCGAGTCCAGGCACTAGTTTTAAACCCTAGATCGGCGGCTAATTGCAGCCAGACAGGCTCGCTCGCTGGGGTTAGAAGTCAAACCCACACACACCCGCTCAGCTGTCAGGCAAGCCTTTTGAATGTTCAGCAGCGTTGCCAGCCAGGCTGGCCTAGCCAACATGATAGGCATCCTAGCAATGCGGGGAAAGTGAAATATCACTGGCTTTTAGAAGAAAAAACCCCTGAGACTCCGGGAAAAAACCTGATCAATTAGAATAGTCGCTCGCTCGCTCTCCTTAGACTCAAGGCGGCTTACAACATGTTAGCAATAGC
Source organism: Erythrolamprus reginae (assembly GCF_031021105.1). NCBI lineage: Eukaryota > Metazoa > Chordata > Lepidosauria > Squamata > Dipsadidae > Erythrolamprus > Erythrolamprus reginae. The sequence goes on along the minus strand of NC_091950.1, from coordinate 87,627,711 downwards.
ACTTTTTAACAGAGCCAGCATATTGCCCCCATAATCCGGGTCCTCATTTTACCCACCTCGGAAGGGTGGAAGGCTGAGTCAATCTTGAGCCAGTGATGAGATTTGAACCACTGACCTACAGATCTACAGTCAGCTTCAGTGGCCTGCAGTACAGCAATTTACCTGCTGCGCCACCCCGGCTTTGTTTGACTTCTCTCTTGGGCTGACTGAGTCAAAAACTGGGGGCTTGAGAGAGAGGCAAGGAGGCGTGGCTAAAGAATTATTACTCAGTCTCTGAGCACATAAACTAGACTTTCCTGGAACTACACTGGACAACAGGCATATGCACCAAAGACAAATTCTTTGTGTGTCCAATCACTCTTGGCCAATAAAGAATTCTATTTATCTATCCTCCACCATCTATTTTCATTACTTTTCCACAACAATTATACTATTAATTTTAAAAACATGCATTTGCATGGCTTAAAGCTGAAAATAAATAAAGGGGATATTTGTTTATTGGGCAGCCCTTGCATTTTCCTAATATTTAATGATTAGAATTGCAGAAAATTTGAATCTATAATTGAGGACTCTGATGGATTGTCTAATTTAAGGACCCGTTTAATTAGGATTTTGTTGCCAGCATAACCAACCAGGTTCTTTTAGAAAGACCATCCATAAAACAAGACACAAATACATTAGCATTCCCTCATTATGTTCCACTGCAACAGAGAATAAGAAATTTTTCACTTTACTTTTTTTTTAAAAAAAAAAAGAACAGTTCTCTGTTACACAACAGGGAAACTAGTCCCTAAATCCATTTTCATTTTCATTATCAGTAAAAATATACTAACTTTAGAAACAAGTAACACAAAGGCTGCATTTTTGCTTTGTTTTAGCCATATCCTGCAAATCACAGCAACTAGTGTTTGCTTTGTTTTAGCATGTTGAAGAAAGGAAGCATACTGCAATATTGTTCTATGAATTTATTAATGTATTTATTAATCTATTAGTAATGTTATAAACCAGAGATTAGGTTAAAATCACCCTTTGGATGCAATGCAGCTTTTATGGTTAAAATATTGGGTGTCTACAATTTTTAATGCTCTTTTTTTCATGCTACCCCCCCCCCCCCCCGCTTTATATTCTCTTTCAGGGAAATAAGATGGGATACAAACCAATAAAATGATATAAAAATCAATCCCATTAGTGTCCCAAACATTGTTAAGCTTCTAGTAGAGAATAAATTGACAGGCAATGTGTGCTTGGATATGTGGGTCAAATTTTGCCAGAGGTCTCCACATTTCCTGTGGTTTGAAAGTATGCTTCCACGTGCAAATTCCTATCAATCTAGTTAATGAAATTCAACCAATTCAAGCTATGTGAATACTAAGCATGATTAAAATTCTTGCAGATGGCAACCAGCCTTTCTCCTCCCACTCACCACCTACTGTTGCCTGAAGTGGAGTGATGGCAGCATTCCTATACCCTGGAGGTTTGACTAAGGAAACGAAACCTTTTTGAACATGGAGGCATCTCCACCCTCCAGCCTTTGTTGCTTCATTTTACCACAAAAGAAACGGGGGGGGGGGGGACATGTTGCCCAGTCCAGGAAAAAGAAGAGGGGGGAAAAATGTATGAGTCTTGACAATTCAATCCAATCACAATTAAGCTGATTTTCACCAGTGTCCTCTCATGATAGGATTTGCCACAGCAATGCCAAGTTTCAGATTCAGTATAAGTACAAAAAAACTAAATCCTTATTGGAGAAAGACCTTGTGATTTGGGGGCTCAGATGGGTATTATCTAATTTTATGCGGTCTCTTTTAAAAGAACAGAGGCTTATTGTGATTCCTCCTTGATCCATCTTTGTCACTCAAGCAGGTATCTCAGTAGATATTGAATTTTGCTATTAATGGCAGAGTAAAGTTGAGCCTTGAGCATGTTGCCTGAAGAACTGGGACTTTTCTTGACCCTGGCTCAAAAATATTGATTGTTTCTTCATTGCTTATTTGACCTTATGACAATCATTAAGTGTTGTAGCTCATGATTCTTGACAAATGTATCTCTTCTTGTATGTACACTGAGAGCGTATTCACCAAAGAGAAATTCTTTGTGTGTCCAATCCCACTTGGCCAATGAAGAATTCTATTCTATTCTATTTTAAAATGTTCTCTCAAAAGTGGAATGAACAAAACCTGCATTAATCACTTTTATAGAAGAGGTTAACACATTTTTCACTGGCACTGGCATTTTAGAAAGTAGTTTCCATAATGTGTATTTCTATTTGAGAGCTCTCAGCTTTTAGTTTTGAAAAAGAATGGATGTATAGTGTGAATAGGTTTTTCTGTTGTGCATTGAACTAGAATCCACTTGATTCAAGGACAACTGAGAAATCTTGCAAACAACCGAAATGGCATTAGTTTAAATTTTTTTTTTTTTAAAGATTGCACTAATATAATGAAGACAACCCTTCTTGGAGCTACTTCCTTCAGATGTGTTGCAGAAATTTTATAATTCCTTATAATAGTGGCAATTAGGAGACTTTAAGCCCCAAACATCTATCTTGTTGGGAGGACTGACATAGTCAATCAATATCTACAAAGCCTGACAACCTTTGCTGAGTTTGGTTGTTAGCCCTCCCGTGACAGGAGAAAGAAACAAAATTCACTATGGATAAGGCAGATGATTTACTGTGCTTGTTAAGGGATGCCAAAACTTAACAGTAATATAAACAGAGATAACTTGAAACTCCAGTTAAATACTTAGTGACTAACACAATCCAAGTTACTCCTTATTTTAAAGATTTTATTAAGCGTCTGGATGAAGAATCAGTGCACAGGACACACCCAATAAATACTGGCCAATCATAGAAAACTAAGTAGAGTTGGATTCTCATTAGTACTTGGTTAGAAGAACACCACAAAATGACAAGCGTGTAATTTAGTCTATAAAAGGGGGAAAAACATCTTGGAGGAAAGTGACTTACCATTACTATATCCATTTTTGGACAAATGGGAGGATACTATTTTACTATTATAAAAGACAGTTCAACCCCCACAGCTTATTTTGGAAAGAAATGAGAGAGCACCTTGATCTGCAATTACTCAGACCAATGCTGCCTTCCTTTTCCATCCTTCAAAATGTTCTGGCAACTGGCATACAATACCGGGAAGATATAAGGGCAGAACTAGAGGTCGAAATGACAGTAAATGTAATTCAGCATAGTAAAAAGAAACCCCACTCTTTCTCAGTCTAATTTTTCCCCCTCAAAATGTGGGACTCAAATCCCCATGCTGGTGGAGAATTATGGGAGTTGGAAGACAGGAAGTTGGGGAAAGCTACACACCCAAAAGGACTCACTTGTAAAATGATAGGTCGGTGAAACCCATTGTCTCCTTTTCCTCTAGTCTCTTCTTATAATCACTGTTTATTCATAACACAGAGTAATTGTCACTTAAGATTTCTAAATGGCTTTTAGTTCCCTGCTACTGTCTGTTGAAGGAAGTAGTCATCCATTGAGGTGGACAGTGTTCTGTTTTGAGTATTCAAAAAGAGTAAGGGAGGATGAAGATAATCTTTAGAGCAGTGTTTCCCAACCTTGGCAACTTGAAGATATTTGGACTTCAACTCACAGAATTCCCCAGCCAGCTGGCTGGGGAATTCTGGGAGTTGAAGTCCAAATATCTTCAAGTTGCCAAGGTTGGGAAACACTGCTTTAGAGCAATAGATGAGAAGAAGAAAAAAACACAGCAGGGTGTGTAAAAGGCATCCTTGCAAGAAGAAAAAGCCACAGAAGTCTTAAAAGTGAACCAAACTCTCTAAGTGCTTAACACAAGCAACTAATAAATAACATTTGGGGGAAGTTAAGTCAGAGAATCATGAGTAAAAAAGACTGAATACACTATATCAGGGGTGTCAAACTCGAGGCCTGCAGGCCGGATCCGGCCCATGGGGTGCTTCGATCCAGCCTGTGAGGCCGCCCTAGAAACAATGAAGAACTGGCTCACGGTACCTCTGCCAGCAAAAATGATGCCTGGGAGGGCCATTTTCACTGGCAGAGGGTTGCAGGATGCTGTCACAGCCAAAAATGGAACTCGGGAGCCCGTTTTCAGCGGCAGAACGCTCGGACCATCACAGGTGCCCCCAACACAAGTGACATTGAGCTGGGCACATTTATTTATTTATTTATTTATTTATTTATTTATTTATTTATTCCACTTCTATGCCGCCCAATCCCGAAGGACTCAGAGCAGCTTACAAAATAATATAATACAAATACAAAAAATTACAAAGCAATAAGAAGTCGAATATAATATCTGAAACTAAAAACCCTGTAATAAAATCCAATTTATTATAAAAAAGTCCTAATCACATGCATACACACCATTCATACAGTTTGCCCATGAAAGATGTACAATTTATGGCCTCCCAGGCCTGCCGGCAAAGCTGGGTCTTCGTGGCCTTACGAAAGGCCAGTAGGCTGGGAGCAGTACGCACATTGGACGGAAGTTGGTTCCATAGAGCTGGGGCAGCCACATCCCCCCTCGCATGATCAAACACAACTCTGATGCAGCCCTCAATGAAATTGAGTCTGATACCCCTGCACTATACTGTACAGTACCATTATTATCCATAACTTACAAATTTTAATGGGGCGTGTAAATAAGGAAATCAAAGAGATGTCTATATAAGGTATTTGGTTTAAAATATTAACCTAGCTTAAGGCTACGAAGCAGACATTCAAAGACACGCAGCTCAGTTGCTTAACTTATCTTCAGGAACATCAAACTAAAATCAGGAAGTCTAACAACCAGGAGATAAACAGCCAGTCAGAGGCTAAGAACAAATCCTGATTTTTAATGCTGTCTTATCAGGAAAGTAACAAAAACCAGGGTCCTGGTTAGCACGCAAAAGCAAACAAATCACTGCAGAGTTCTACATTTCTGCAGTTGTTGTAAAGAGCACCGCTAAATTGGAGTAAGAGAGTAGCACCTAACAGGACTCTTGCTTGGTGGTAATAAATCTGGCTTCCTGTTACATATGAGTAATACATTGCAGACACCCAGTCAGGAGCATTGTAAATAAAGGGAAGCACTGCAGCATTTTTTTGGCAAAATTAGGTTTATAGTATGTATTTGTTCTAGCTGCCTACTGCTTTAGAACTCACTAAAACAAATGAGATATACAGTGGTACCTCTACTTAAGAACTTAATTCATTCCGTGACCAGGTTCTTAAGTAGAAAAGTTCTTAAGTAGAAGCAATTTTTCCCATAGGAATCAATGTAAAAGCAAATAATGCGTGCAAACCCATTAGGAAAGAAATAAAAGCTCGGAATTTGGGTGGGAGGAGGAGGAAGAAGAGGAGGAGGACAGTCACTGCCGAAGGCAGAAGGTGACATGAGGGGAATAAAAAAAATCCAAAACTTTAAGGCTTAAAAAAAAGAGAGAGAGGGACTCTGAGGCAGCACCCAGAGAAAGGAAAATGCTTCGTTCGCTCCGGGCTGCCAAAGCCTCCTTAAGTGCCACTGAAAGGCTCCTCTGACAGCCCAGAAAAGCCCAAGATGGTCGGGATTAAAAGGGGAATGTCAGGAAACTGGCCAGGCCTTCGTGCCGCTCTCAAATTTCCTGGGTAATTTTTCCGGGCTCGGGTTCTTAAGTAGAAAATGGTTCTTAAGAAGAGGCATCCGGTTCTTATCTAGAAAAGTTCTTAAGTAGAGGCGTTCTTAAGTAGAGGTACCACTGTACTAACGTTTGATTGAGCATTCAGAGAAACTCTATAATTTGAGCTGTCTAATATATGGCAAGTAGGCCCAGGAGGAGTAACCTACACATTGTGACACAAATGTACACATTCTTTTCTTTTGGAAGCAAGTTAGCTGCTAACAATTAACAGAGCTGTTAACTAGGCTATTTTCAGCTCCTCTTTTGCAGCTGACAAGAAGGGAGTTGCTAGCAACAGTAAGCTGTGTTTATACGCCAGCCATGCAGGAACTGCAGTTGGAATAACATGAAGCTAGCCAAAAGTTCTCCTCATATTCATATTCCCACAGTGCTTTTGATGCTGCTGCTGCTGCTGCTTGCAAAAAATAAAGAACTGGCATAACAAGCCAAACTCTGAAAGCTGGAGAGGCCTGAAAGTGTGCTGGGGTTTTTGCATGACGAAATCAGGCTGTACAAAAATGCGGTGGAATATTTGCACTTAAAAGGTACTCTGTTCCTCTTGGACTTTCCACTGCCATGCAAATCATTATGTCGGGCAAAGGTGAGAAACAAACAAGGCAAGTTCAAGCTTGTGCACTGTAAATTAGATTTGAATTTGAAGGCAAAGCTGATGATTCAGCACTAGCAGGAGAGAGGGTATCCCTCTCCTAATAGCAAAATGTGAAGGTTTTTTAAAAACCTATCCATAAATGTGTTTTTGCGCCCTCTGAAGAGCTTAAAGCAGAGGTCCCCAAACTAGGCAACTTTAAGACTTGTGGACTTCAATTCCCAGAATTCTCCAGCCAACTATGCTGGCTGGAGAATTCTGGGAGTTAAAGTCCATAAGTCTTAAAGTTGTCAAGTTTGGAGACCTCTGGCTTAAAGTGAGTGGCTAATGACAACTGTCCCTGGAATATGCAGAGCTGAAATTTTGAGCTCAACAGTCAAATCGTGGACTGGAGAGGTCTGGAGTGGTTTCAACATGATGGGGTTTAAGCAAACATTGTACTGATGAAAATTGGTATTTTGCTTTTAAGTTTTGGTAGGGCACAATGTTATTGGAGCTTCAAAAATTGAGTTGAGACTTTCTGACCTATTCTGAATTCTGAAATACTGTATGTTAAATATAATAGCATCAGATTTAAAGAGTGCAAGTAGATATGACACACTGCATTAATAATAATAATTAAACTTCCAGACACATCTTCAGTCTTTATAGAAAATGTATGTTTTTCTATAGTCTACTCTTTCCTAATATGGTGTCTTTCAGATATACTAAGTTACAACACCCAGAATTGTCAGCTGGGATACTGAAATGCTCCATTGAGCTGTCTTTTAGTTAAGGCTAATTAGTTCATTTGTATGCAAGCACTTAATAGCAATTGATTTAGGGGAATGTAAAACTCTACATTTAGGGAATTTAAAAAAAATTAGTCAGCTGAGACAAAGACAATATAGTACAATAGGTTTCCACCCCAATTATTATTGGCATATATACCACCCAGAGTCAATATGTTGTTTCACTTTGCTACTGCAGAAACAGAAAGGTATTTTGATATCTTAATAAAAAAAATTCTTCCATTACCAATTTGACTGTACACTGAAGTGACAATAAATGTTAATCTTTAAGATACCACAACACTCTTATTTTGCTCTGATATGCTGAACAAAATAGATGTCTTAATTTATGGACCAATTTTTCTTACATTCAGTGATACTTTTTTAACATGTAAGTTTACAGAATTTTCACATTCTGCATTTTTGAAGTTTTGTTTCCATTTGACATGCTTGTTAATATGTTTCCTTACATTTATTAGAATACTACTGGTAGCATAGGACAATTTGTTGTAAATCAAATCAACCTAAGCCAGTTGTTCTTAAAAATTATGCCTATTAAAGTTATTGCTTTTAAGGCTAACATGAATTTACTGCAACAGAGTAACAGAGTTATTATCATGACGAAAATTATTACAGGTAGTTCTCAAAATACCAGTCATTTATTTAGCAACCATTTGTGGTTACAAGAGCGCTGGATAAGATGATTCTCGAAGTTGCTGCCATCACAACATGCCTGCAGTCATGTGACTGCAATGTGGGCACCTAGCAGCCAATGTGCATTTACGATGGTTGCAATCTGATAAGTAAAGCTAATGGGGAAACTGGCAGGAAGTTGCAAGTCACAGTCATGTGACATTGTGCGTAACAATCACAAGTGATTCCCTTAATAACTGTACTGCAGTCAAATTTATAACTGGGGTGTTGTCATTTGATTTTTCACTTAACAACTGCATCATTTAGCAATAGAATTTATGGTCCCAGGTGCTGTCAACAAAGTGATAATTACATGTACATGAATAGCAAAAGTTTGCATCATAAGCAAAAGATTACAGGTAGATTTTGATTTATAACAGTTCATTTAGTGACCAAAGTTAAATGGCACTGAAAAAACTTCAGTTATGACCATTTTTCGCACTCACAACCTTTGCAACATCCCCATGTTTCACTTAGCAACATGAATTTTGGCCTCAATTCTGGTTGTAAGTCAAAAACTACCTGTAGTTACCTCAAGATCTTCAAACAATGCAAATTACTTTTTTTTTAAAAATGAAAATGGGGGGATGCAACCAAAATTACATAATGTAATAGCAACATTAGAAATAGTTTATATAGTTCTGGATGTACATTACTTACATGAACAATAAGGGTAAAAACAATTTATGCATCTAATTCCGTCTAGTTAGTTACATCTTTCATCCTTTTCACATTAAGATTTTTTAAATTGCTAACAAGCTGTGAAATTAAACACAAAATTAACATTAAAATTAACTCCGTAGTATAAATCTGTCCTTCTGCATTCCAATTAGTGTGGTGTCAACAACCAAACACTGTCATCTGGCAAGCACAGCACATTTTATCAGATCGACACAACAAGCTATCAATCAAAAAACAATTTTTCCCTGAAATCCAGTCTTCCAACACCATAAACATTGAAATATTACATTTCTGTATTTAAGGTTCTAGGAATAGACCTGGATATGAATTTCTTTGTTGGAAGTTGTTTTCCTAAAATTAAAATCTGTTATTTTTACCCAATGGCATTTATTGCTCTCTCCATGCCTTAGCCCAACAGCATTCTTATAACTTTGTAAGCCAAGACTCACCCTGAATAAAGCTACTTAGTACAAATTAGTTCTCTAGGTATATCTCATTAAAGATGCAAGCTACTCCCAAGTCTGTGCCTGCACACACTTCAACTGTTGTACTGTTATTTGGCATGCTAAAATAATATCTTACCCAGGAAGAGATTTCCATGCATAGATTCAGTCATCTTGCATTTCTAATTGTTTCAGAGGAAAACAGTAGCTGCCTTTGAGAGGTTTTTACCAGTTTCGGTTTTTAACTGTTAAGTTTTTAAAAATGTTTTAATTTACTTAAATTTAATACCCTCTGTGAAATTAAAATAAAACCTTCCTATTATTTAATTTCACAATTCTATATGCCAGATGAATTAGCCATGGTATTTCAGCACTGTTGTGCTTTTAAAAAAATATGGCTTTACAGTTAGTAGCTTCAAGATACAATTCTACCCTTATTTCTCTAAAGTGCTAGACTGCAGAAATAGTCTCATCAAAAGTTCTTAAAATACAGTACTAGTTTTTCTTCATATTTACACCCATTTAGAAGAACTGTGCAAAATGCCACTAAGGGTTCGTTTTGTAACCAATTTGAAAACTTCCTAAAATTGTTACAGCAGTCTCTCAATGTGCTCCTTTAGAATCCTTTAAACAGATCTTGACTGTTCTCAGAGTTGAAGTCTAACAGATCTGAAAAGAATGGACTGGAAACAGACAAATTGAGAATGTTTTATTTCATGGCACTAAAGCAATAGGGCACTCAAATGTTAAAGGGATGAAATGGAGCTTTATTTCTACTGCAACTTGTAGATACAATACTACATTATGGTATGGTGCTGAGATCAAATCTAAACCATTAGAAACACTATTATGTAGTTGTTGTTGTTTTTTAAAAGGTGCATCATAAGAGGTACCTATAGTATTTCTCCAGTTTTCCTTTCTGGTTACAAAATTGTCTCTTTTTATTTGGGGACAATGGAGGATATTTAAAACAGAAGACCTTGGCTTCCAACTTTTCAATTTTGTTTTCTCTTCAGGAACATTTTGGATCTTTAGAGTTCAGCTGCATGCTTGAGAAATAAATGCACAAGCAACGGGGCCTAATTTTGTTCCTGATTATTTCCAGGTCCACCTAATATTTACTTTTTTATAAATTAAAAACTAAATTGAAATCTTTATTTGGCCAAATGTGTTTAAACACAGCAGGAATTTGTTTGTGAAAAACTCTGTACCGGCAATAAACCAACAAACAAATAAGAAAACCAAATAAGAATCACACGCTTGGGAAGGTGCTAAAGTAATACAAGCAGACAGTTCACAACTGATTCAATTTAGCAGAATAAAGATGTCTTAAAAACCTAACTCCTAAGACAGGAAGCAATAGTGAGCCAGCTAGCTAGCCTCTCTGCCATCACATTCAGGAATCACAAAATTTTAAACAGCCATGTAAGTGTGACATCGTGTTTAAAAATTCCAACTTTTGGTCAACCACCAAACTGAACTAAATTAAAGTTATTACATCCACATTTACCAATTCCACAAAGTAATAGAAGGGGGGGGGGCGACTTACAAGAAGCTTTTGAATCTCTCTGCCTCTCATGGCTTATTACCAAAATGATTTAAGTTAAAACTATACTACTCAAAAAATAAAGGGAACACTCAAATAACACATCCTAGATCTAAATGAATGACATATTCTCATTTAATACTTTGTTCTGTACAAAGTTGAATGTGCACAACAGCATGTGGAATTGATTGTCAATCAGTGTTACTTCCTAAGTGGACAGTTTGAGTTCACAGAGGTTGGATTTATTTGGAGTTATATTGTGTTGTTTAAGTGTTCCCTTTATTTTTTTTGAGCAGTGTTGTAACAAACATTTTGAATATTAGATTTGTGCCATTATAATATTGTTTTTATCGTTGTTGTGAGCCGCCCCGAGTCTTCAGAGAGGGGCGGCATACAAACCTAATAAATTGAATTGAATCGAAAACAGGAACAAAAATACCCTCATAAGCTTTGCACATGGAGAACCACAGCCGATTCAGGTGCTGTGAGAGTGACAGTCCCACATGAAGCAACTTGGAACATCCTGTGACACAACACATCCCTCTTTAGGCGAAGAAGTTAATGTCTGTACAATAATAGCCTATGAATTCACCTTGACTCTCAGGTCACCAGGAAAGAGATTGATGATGCCCAGCTCCAAGCTAAAAGGCAGGCAGGCAGGTGTACTTCTAGGATGTCATGCTCCAAGTGCAGGGGCCAATTACACTCCTCTACTTAATAGCAAAGCTCTCATTGATTTCCACAGGAACTAGAACAGCTTGGATGATGTCACCAGGCTACAACTCCGAACCACACGCCCTGAGAAGTCACTGTGACTTTGATTACACATACCTTTCAACATTACTGCCACTGCTGCAACCCCCCCTCCCCCCCAAGCCTCTTAAAGCAAGATGAGATCAGGGTTCCAGAAATCATCTCACCTTCTTTATACACATCCCTCGTGGGCTTTTTGCACGCATTTCTTTTTTTCACCCCTTCCTATTTTCTGGGCACAAATGTATGCAAACAGAAAGGCATGTGGGGGTGGCAGATAACAATGTGATGATCTTCCCTCACATCTATCTCTGGCTTAAGCGTTCATGTATTGTACTTTATGCACTCAAGATATTTAAAAAGAGGGGGGGCTCCTTTTAGGAGTCCCCTTTCTCGCATGTGGAAAAAGCCTCCCGAGACAGGAACTACAAGGAGCCTTCTAATTTATCTCGCATCACAAATCAGATCCACAAGTAAGCAATGCGATCTGCAGAAGTCTCACCGGGATGGGCTGAGGAGAAGCAAAACGGTAACGGGGAGGGGGATGCCCGACGAAACCAAAGGAGGAGGAATCGAAAGAGGAAATGTTACACCCGGTTTACTACAGGCACCAAAAGTCTCTTAACGATTCCTTCCCCTGTCATCCGCCTTGATCAGATTTTTTTTTAAACCCCCCACAGGATTAAAACGAACGTGAGGGGCGCAAGCAAAGTAAGCCGCGGTCGGGACACGCGAACGCCCTTCCGACAGGAAGTCTTGCGGCGATCGGGAAGCTGAGGCAATCCGAAGGGGCGCCCCCCCCCCCTCCGGCAACTCATCGCCAGGCGCCTTTTTAAGAAGTCCGCAGGCAGTTTCCCGGTTCGGAAGGGGAGATAGAGCCCCCCCCCCGCCCGCTTCGCCCGGCCGGAACGCTCCGCTGCACAAACAAGAGCCACGCCACGCAATTCGTGCAAGGCGATTCGAAGCGACGCCGGAAAGCCGACCCAAAAAGTTCACCCGGGCTCTCGACGCCTTCTCCCATTTACCCACCACCACAATTCCTTTGCAAAAAAAAATATCGGTCAGGGCTGCAAAAAAGGCACCAACCCTATGCGAGATGTGATTTCTTAGCGGGGTGGGGGAAAGAGACAGAAAGCTCCACTTACCTCCGTTTTTTCCCGAAGCGGATCAAAAGGTTCCTTTCCCCCATTTCTTTCCTTGCGTCCTCTCGTAGGTCCTTAATTCCCACACATCCCGGCCAAAAAAAAAAAAAAATAAAATCCAGGCAATCGACCAAAGACCAAGAACTCTCTCCAAAGGCTACTTGAAAAAGAAACCAGAAAGTTTTTGGGGGAAGGGAAGATGGGGGGGGGGAGAGAAAAACTGCAAGTATCGCTTTGCAGCGGCTCGCCTTTTTCTCTCTCCCTCGGTTGGCTTTCCTGCGCAATGGGGAGTCCTGCAGTGTACCTGCTCCGAGCTGAAGAAAAAACAAACTCCGGTGCTAAGAGTCGCCTTCTCCGCCAACCGCACTTTGCGGTGTGTCAGGATTGCAAATCTCTGAGTCACAGATTTGAGATCACAGCTGGGGAGGGGGGGAGAACAGAAGGGGGGGTGCGCGAGTGAGGTGGAGAACCGTAGGCGACGAAGGCGGCAAACAGCAACAGCAGAGGAAGCTGGGTCTTTTTTTCTCTTTCCCCCTCTCTCTTCCCTTCTGCTAGCAAGAGGTTGCACAATCCTCAAGTATAAGGAAACTGGAGCAGCCGCCTTGCCGGAGGAGGAAGGGGGAGAGAGAAAGAGAAGGAGGGGGGGGGAAACACGCACTCCGGCTCTGCAAAACCAGCTCTTCTACTTCATCAGCACAAACCGCCTGTTCAGGCTTCCCCACCCTACAGCAGGCCCAAGTCACGCCCATTTCCTGTTGCCATATTAGGCGAAGAAAGTGGCGTTTTGTGTTTTATTTTACAGCCCACCAGTTTTAATCAGCCATCCACACTAACTCTTGAAGAGTTTTGCGTTGCAGCTGAGGGAGCGCGCGCCCGCCCGCCCCGTCTTTTGTTGGCCGGCGAGGAGGATCCGCGGGCCGCAGCTGGCGCGCAATCGCCTCTCTCCTGCCGCGCAGCAAGGTCAGCGGGAAGAGCTTGATCACGTTACTGGAAACGCTGCCCTTTGCCAGGAAGAGCGCTGACTTTTTCTCCTCTGCTGCAAGAGAAATTGTGTTTTTTTGGACTCCCGATTTCTTCTCGTAGGCGGGGGGGGGGGGGGCGCACCCGTGGAAGCTTTTGCCGGGAAACTCGTGCGAGCTCGGAAGGCGCCGTAGGCAAAGGAAAACAAAATCCGAGCAACTATCCAAAGTTGAAAAGTCGGAGGGGGTGAGCGGAAAGCGAGAGTGCAGGGGGGGGAAAGAGAACAGGAAGCCAGCAAACTCCCTTTTTTCGGGTTAGCCGCGTAAAAAAACCCCGCGTGAATCGGATTCTGACGAGGGGCAGTTTCATCCCCCCCCTTCGGGAAACACGTGCGACGGAACTCCAGTATCCCCCCCACACACACACCCAAAAGCGAGGGAGGCGGATGTGCAAGGCCGTCTTTTATTTATAGTATTTATTTTGACAAGTACTTATTGGTAGTATATTATGTATACATACTGTATATATACAACGCTGTTTATATAATGAGGGAAACTTTAGGACAGGGGCGGTAGGCACGCTGGTGCAGTTATGTGCGCCTCTTACTTTGAGGCGCGCGTAAGTGTTCTTTTTTCCTGCACACTCGCTTGAGGTCAACAGTGGGTAGTAAAGTTTTGGGGGTTTGGTGACGAAACCACAGTCAGGTAGCGAGTTCCAGGAATTAACTACTCGGTTGCTGAAGTCGTCTTTCCTACCGTCAACTTTGGAGGGGTTTACTTCGAGTTTGTATCTGTTGTGTGCTCGCGTATTGTTAGGATTGAAGCTACTTAGTTGCAAAGGCAAAGATGCAATGGAGAAAGAACTCTTCGTTTATCGATCCGAAACGATAAGAGATTTTTGCATCTAGCCTTACAGGGAACCGGCTCCTTCTCGGAAATAAACTGGTTTTATTTGGGGGGGAGGGTGCTAGACATGCAGACCTAGGCAAGTGCAAAACGGAGGCGCTAAGGAAAACAAAATACGCAAGGAGTGAAGCGCCCGTAATTTTGAGGGAAAATTAGGCCTGAGCCTGAGGCATAAGTGCACCAGAGTGCCTTCCATCCCGTCCTAATGTTTCTCTTTTACCAGTATTGTTGCGGTTAGCTCTGGCCCAGCTCCTGCCCCAAAGACTGTGGATGTGGGGGAGACATCCACATGCTGCAGGCCTGTTCCCCCCCCCCCCTGGAATCTTCTGATGAAAGCTCCTCTGACCAAAAAGACATGAGTGACACAGAGGAAGAGAGTGTGGCAGACAGCTCAGAAGGAGATCAATTATCTAGCTCCTCCTTAGATTCAGAACAAGAGTTAATGATACAGCCACGCATGCGGAGAGAGATGCATAGGCAACAACAACTGAGAGATTATTATCAAAGAAAATGAGGCCACCTGTGGTTGGGTGAGGCTGTGGTAATTAGTGAGGCTGCTATAAATGGGGTTTGGCCATTGTGGAGGATTATCTGCTTGTTGTGTTTCATGACTGCTTTACTGACTTTGACCTTTTGTGTGCTGATCCCCCCCCCCTTTGAAACTAAACCAGAGCAAAGTGTGTTTCACTTTGTGAAAGAAGAAGGACTGTGAATTGCCTCACAGCTGCAAGCTAAGTATCACAGAACTGATAAGGGACTTGTACAAATTACCAGTTTGTTTGGAGACCAGTGCTCTTTGCTATACCAAAAGAGGGCTTAGTTTAAGTGAATTTTCATTATAAATAACATTGTTTTGAATTTTCAAACCTATGTGTGTGTGTCTGAAATTTGTACCTGTGAATTTTTGGGAGGAGTATATCAGAAAGCCCAACAGAACAAGTATATGTATATAAATATATCCGTGTATACTACCAATACGTATGTGACAAAACAATCAAATAAATAAGTAAAATAGAGTGTCGTGGATTGTTCTTGTGTGACAGCTTAAGTGTTTTTTGAGAGGTATAAAAGAAAACTATTCATATCTGCTATGTCTTAAGTGGTTAATACGGTTGGGCCTCTTCTTTGGTCCAGTACCTCAATTCTTTTGCATACTCACTCTCCACCACACACACATCCCACATCGTGCACAGGTTGCAGCGAGATTGTTGCTGCAGCAGCCCAGTCATAAGAAAAGAACAATTCTGCAAGTGAAGGAGCTGAAGGCCGGCACATGTAGCAAAAGGAACTTTCAGAACAAAAACAGTGCTGGTTTTGGCTAGGAAAACAAAGCAGAAAATTCTCGGGGAAAGAAAGTACTATCCTCTACTAGCTTGCATTTGAGTTCCCCACATTCCTCTGCTTTGGGGGGGGGAGAATATGTGTGCCAAGCACATGGCTTCCTGTACTGAAGAAATCTCTCTCAAATAAATTAAGCACTGGAGATTTCAAACTTTGCAACTCCAATAAACTGTGAGTTAGAAGAGATCAGAGCCGTTCTGAATTTGAATCTAACCAATTTTGAAACGATCTTCTCAGAGCCCCATGCTTTGAGATTTTACAGTGTTTTGAATGGATATTTTCATTTATTTCCATCCTACCTTTTATTATTTTTACGAATAACTCAAGGTAGTGAACATATCCAATTACCTTCCGCCTCTTTTCCCCAAAACAACAACCCTGTGAGGTCGGTTGAGCTTGACTTTTATCCCTTTATTTTAGAAGTAACTTGAAGCAATGAACCTGCATACTGCTTTTTCCTCCTTTTATGTTTCGTCCAGAACAACCTTGTGAGGTGAGTTGGGTTGAGAAAATAACTGGCTCAAAATTACCCAGCTGGTTTTCGTGCCCAAGGCAGGACTAGAACTCTAGCCTGTCTTGCCATAAGCATTAGACCAAACTGGCCAAATTGCAATGCCAGCGCATCTGAAGGGCACCAGATTGGGTAATACTAAACAACCTGGCAGCCATTAATACTGGACATAATCTGCTGAAAAACAAGGAGTGTGTACTTCCACAAATCTGAAGGGCACTAGATAATTTTTATTACCAGTGAATCATTGATCAGTTTCCAGTACATTGGCTAATACCTGGACTGATTTGATTGTGTGCCATCAAGTCTTTTTTTTTATTCCTAGTGACCACAGATTCTCTCAATACTTGTATAATTGTGCTGTTATTGCAAAATAATGGAATTTGAATAGATTCAGTAAGAGGTCTTTTGGACTGATCACAAAACATTTAAAGAGATTTATCTAGACATATGCTTTAAGCATACTGTATTTTTTGGAGTATAATACATACCTCCCCCCCCCCCCCAAAAGAGGGCGGAAATGTCAGTGTGTCTTATACACTGAATACAGCAATTTTTGGCCTCCCAAAGCCCCGCCCCATGTCCCATTTTTGTGAAAAATGGGACCATTTTTTGCAAAATTGGGGTGCACAGAGGGTTTGGGAGGCCTGCAGAATGTGCCTGGGGCCTGGGGGAAGGCAAAAACACTCCCGTTTTTGCAAAAAAAACCAGGCTGCTTTTCATAAAAAGGGTGAATCGGTCTATAACAGTCATAAAAAAAAGTCCCATCATGTGCCTTGAGTTAACAATGTAAGACTTAATGACCAAAATCATAACTTGAGACTACCTCTGGCAAAGGAGGGGTGGGATAAGCTGCCATGTTGACATCAATTTGAGGGAATTAGAAGTAGGTGGAATGGCCCACGTAGAAGTCAACTGAGAATACAGAAAATACCTACTGTGTTTTTTGGATTAGAAGGCGCACCAAGATTTCAAAGAGAAAAAAAGGGGGAAAAAGTTTTTATCCTCACCTGCCCCAGGAGCACTCTGCTAGCCTCCCAAACCTGTGCACTGCGTTTTCACAAAGACCCATTTTTACCAGGTTTTTTTTGCAAAAATGGGGTGGGCAGTGAGTTTGGGAGGTCTGCAGAGACATCCTAGGGGCTGAGAGAAAGCAAAAATGCCCTTGTTTTTGCTAAACTTGAGCAGGTTTTGCCCCTTTTCTTTATTTTGCAAAAATGACATTTTTGCCTTCCCCCAGCCCCCCAGGAACATGGTGCAGGCCCCCCAAATCCTTTGCACACCCCAATTTTGTGAACAATGGACCCATTTTTCGCAAAAATGGGATGTGGGGGCCAGACTTCGGGAAGCCAAATATGGCCATATTCAGTGTATAAGACACACTGACATTTCCACCCTCTTGGTGGTGGGGTGTGTCCACCTTATGCTCCGAAAAAAATGGTAAGCGCTTAATAAGAGAAAAGTTCATCTTTACTTTTATTTTTATAGGACTATCCTTTCTACTTTATTAAGCCAAAGAGTGGAATCAGGATCACATAACCCAAATTAATTAGTTCTGTAGAAGTTCTGAGTGATTCAAAATTCAGAAGACTGCACATTTAAAAAAAGCGACAGATAGAAGTCAATCCTCCCGAAGCCTGACTAACCAAGTACTGTACAGTATTCCTGCTTTTAGGCAGGATAAAATTCACAATTCAAAAAATGTGAATAAGTGTTTAAAAGATTTCCATATTATTAATGTACAGTACGTGAAATGAATGGGCAAGTGAAGCCCACTGAAATAATACTTAGTCCACAGACATGTTAGAAAAAAATGTTAAAACCGGTTTACTTTTAATGAAAATAGCAATTATTTGAGAATTATTTATTTATAGGCAATCACAAGCATCTGTATATTTCCAGATCTATTATAATTTACAATATCAGATGTCAGCACCAGGAAAAAAATTCCTTTCTTTCCTTCTTATAAAGCAATCAAGTTGGGACTTTACGAAAGCAAGAACTACAGAATTAAGGGGTTTTTTTTTCAATGTAAAAATAAAAAGGAACCCTGTCTTATGTATTTAAGACAGCTGCAAAGTCCCAAAGTTATGTGATCACATTTGCAACCTGACAAGCAAAAATCAAAGGTGTAGCCAGATTCACTTAACAACCATTTTACTAACTAAACATCTGTGGTGATTCACAACAACTGTAACAAGAAAGATTGTAAAATGGGGCAGAATTGTAATTTTAAGTCAAGGACTACTTGCAGTTAAGAGTAACTCATTTTAGATGAAACATAGTTAACTTAATTTTTAAAGAAATGACAGATTATAAATATATCTCATTTTTATTTTATTGCCCCCTCTTTTTTTCAACACTTTCCATTAAAATAACAATAATTCTCTACTACTTTATAACAATAATTCTCTACTACTACCAGAAGGGGAAGTAGAGACAGGAAGCATTTTTGTAAGATTTTGCAACTGTTCTTTTCAAGTCCTGTGCTAAAACAGAAGCAGGCAACCTTTTGTCATTGGCTTAATTTTGTATGTCCTTCAGCCTAAATTTAAGCGTTCTCTGCAAATGATCAGTTAAAATGCCTGCGAAAACTAAAACTGGATTTCTTGCAGTGTAAAGAAATGAAGGAGACGAAACAGTAAAAATAATTTCAGAGAAATAGAGGCCAATTCTCTTTGGCTCAAGCCTTATTTATTACCAGAATGTAAAAGAAAATGTAGTTAATAAAATACATTTTTAAAAATGTGACAGGAAGGTTTTCAAAAAATATACTTTCTAAATATGTTTTTGAAGTTTTATGATATACAGTACATATTATCCAGACTTCTGAAGCATGGTTTTTATATTGTTTAACATACTTTTAGGAATATGTTGCAAGGACTACTGTATTGGTACAAGTAGTCCTCATCAGTGTTTCCTCTAATTTTTTTGGGGGGGGGGGGCAGAAAAGTATAGTGTCTGAGCGGCAGTCCCTTCGGGACGGGGCGGCACAGAAATAATAAATGAATGAATGAATGAATGAATGAACAAACAAACAAACAAATAAAAACCCACCCTGTTTTGCCTCAGAGAATTTCAAAATAAAATACTGTACTGTGTGTCTATAACAGTGAGCTCATAATAGGGCAACTCTATCAATATCAAAATGCCACTTAAATAGTTGAGCTAGTTTCAAACTAGATTTTGATTTTCTTTCTCTCTTCCTTACTCCCATTCTTTTTCTTTCTCTTTTCCTTCCTCTCTTTTTTCTATCTGTTTCTCTCTCTTCCTCTCTTCCTCTCTCTCTCCTTCCCTCTCACTCTTTCCCTCTCGGCTTCTGGGCAGGTTTGGAAAACTCTGAGTTGATGATGATTTTTAAGTGAGCGATTGCTCACTGCTCAGCTTAGAGGGAACTATGGTCTTCATGTCTAGTTGTTTAGCGATTGTTCAAAATTACAACACATACCAAAAAAAGGGAGTTACGGATTTGAAGTTCTGACCTTGATCACATGACTGCATTTTGGACACACTGCAACTGACCTGCATTTACACTTTTTGCAGCGTCGTGCAGCCATATGACTACAATTCGTTATACAGTAATCTCTCGCTTCTTCGCGGTTCATCTTTTGCAGATTCGCTATTTCACGGATTTTCAAAAGGGGCTTAAATCCGTTAAATCCATTGAAAATTTTAAATCCATTAAAAATCCATTAAATTCTTCTACAGTACTACTGTACTCTATTAAAGAAACTGGTAGGATATCACATGTAGTTCCAGCTGAGAAACATTACAGAATGACTGTTTAATGCAAAGGGTGGGTTTTAAAAGTCCAAATACTTGTTAAATACATTAAAAAAATATTTCCTCTACTTCATGGAAATTTGTTTTTCACGGGTGGTCTTGGAACGCATCCCCTGCGAAAAATGAGGGATCACTGTATTTCCCCCCCCCTCCCAAAACCGGCATTTATTTATATGTTTTCTTGCAAAAAAAAAAATCACCTCAGTGTTCACTTTACAGCCATCACATTTCCTTAATAACTGCCACAAAATGATTGTGATAAATGAGACATTTGTTGAGTGAGTTCTGCCCCATTTTACAACCTTTCATGCCATAGTTGATAAATAAATCATTGCAGTTGTTAGCAATATGCTTATTAAGTGAAGCTGGTTGATTTTGCTTGTCAGAAGGTTACAAAAGATAATCACATGACCCCAGGACTCCTCAACTGTCATAAATAAGACAGTTTACAAGGTTTCTGAATTTTGATTACGACCACTAGAAAAAAGCCTGGGAAATGGTCATATGTGACTTTTCTCAGTGCCATTGTAATTACATACATTCCTCTATATTGCTTAGATCCATGATGGTGAACCTATGGCACGTGTGCCAGAGCCTTCTCAAGTATATTTTCAGGCTGTTTTCTAGGTCATTTTCCAGCTGTTTTCTAAGCCATTTTCAGGCTGTTTTTCAGGCCATTTTCTGAGCCGTATTTACACACACCAAAGTTCCAGAAACCCAAAGAAGACCAGCAAACCGGCATATATACATGCATGCGCATTCTGGTTTGGGCACTCAGTCCCAAAAAGGTTTGTCATCATTGGCTTGGGTCTTTTTACTTTTTTTTGTGTGCAGTACCTGAAGAGGCTGCTAAAATCTGTATTTAAAAAACCCCTTTCAACCTTCCTGTCAGATATTTTTTTCAACAATATTGTTAATGAAGATTAGGCAACACAGAGAGATAATAAAAGTCAATAGATCTTAAACTGGGGGTAATTACCTCCAAGGGGTAATTTTAGCATATCTTGGGAGTAATTTGTAATTGCTTGCATGTGAGTTGAGAATCCAATTTGGGACTGCTGCCGCAAGGGCACTTGTGTAAAACAAAAGAGGGTATATAATATGCTTGCAAGACACTTAGAAAATACACAATTATCATGCAGAATTTTAACTTTATATGCCATTTCTTAATTACAATAGGACACTGCTATATGCAACTTTCTCTGAAACCACTTGTTCCCAAATATGAAAGTTCAGTTTTTGCTGGTATTAATCATAATGCATTACACCATTTTTTCCAATGTAGTTTTCCCTTAGGTAACATAGGGGCATCTTTTAAGAAAATACTGAGTTTTAAAGCCCCAAGTAATTACTTGGGTATCAATGAAACCCTCACCACATTGCAACTTTGCCATTAACTCTTCATCTCCCAGAATTGCAAACAAGTCTGCAAGTTTTCTTCCTATATAAACAACAGCCTCTATATACTTATATTTAAAGTAATTTGTACAAAACATTTTGAGAGCCAGGGAAGCAGAATATACTGCATATATAAACTAAATAAAATACAGTATCAAAAAGAGGATGGCAAATATTACAAAAGAAAAATAATTTCTACATCATTCTGTAGTTTAGAAATTTAATTATCTATCTATCTATCTATCTATCTATCTATCTATCTATCTATCTATCTATCTATCCAATATTTATTTATTTACTTACTTACTTACTTACTTACTTACTTACTTACTTACTTACTTACTTATTTATTTTATTAGATTTGTATGCCGCTCCTCTCCGTAGACTCGGGGCGGCTCACAACAATAATAACACAATATATAACAAATCTAATAATTAAAAGTCATTTAAAACTCGTTATTAAAAGAAAACATACACACAAGCATACTATGCATAAACTGTATAGGCCCGGGGGAGATGTCTCAGTTCCCCCATGCCTGGCGGCAGAGGTGAGTTTTAAGAAGTTTACGAAAAACAAGGAGGGTGGGGGCAATTCTAATCTCCGGGGGGAGCTGGTTCCAGAGGGTAGGGGCCGCCATAGAGAAGGCTCCTCCCCTGGGTCCCGCCAGACGACATTGTTTAGTCGACGGGACCCGGAGAAGGCCAACTCTGTGGGACCTAACCGGTCGCTGGGATTTGTGCGGCAGAAGGCGGTCTCATAGATATTCTGACCCGATGCCATGAAGGGCTTCATAGGTCATGACTAACACTTTGAATTGTGACCGGAAACTGATCGGCAGCCAATGCAGACTGCGGAGTGTTGGTGTAACATGGGCATACCTGGGGAAGCCCATGATTGCTCTCGCAGCTGCAGTATGCAAACCAACTCCCTAGGGACTCTAGGCAGCATACTTTTATATTTAAATGTGTTATTATATCAAAAGACCTGTATAAGACCTGTACACTCACACCTCTTTATAAGCAATTGTTCATCTCATTTCCTCCCTGATTTAGGCTACTAACATTCATACAATCTGAGACTGTATGATTCATACAATCTGAGGCCACTGTATCAGAAGTCCAACTTGTTGCACAAGTAGAATTCTTTCACTAAAAAGCCTTAGGCCCGTGATGTTAAATCTATGGCACGCATGTGAAAGCTGGCACGCAGAGTTCTCTCTGTGGTCACACGAGGGTTCTCCCAGTTCAGCTCCACCGCACATGGCTGCACACGCCTCCCTGCTAGGCCCAAAACAGGTGGGGGAAGTCACACATACATGTGGACAGAGGCGGGAGTTTGGGGAAGTCACATGTGAATGCAAAGGGGGGGAGCATGGGGGGGTCGTGCATGCATGTGCAGGAGGGCACATTGCATTATGGGTGATAGCACATGTGTCTGCTGTCATGTGCGCTCCCCCCCCCTTTCAGTGCACAACTAAAAAACGGTTAGCTACCACGGCCTTAGACCATCTACACAATTTCATTCTGCAAATGTTAAGAAGCCAAGCAGTAGAAACGGCTGGAGGTTAAACCATTACATATTTCATGTAGACATGAAAGTACAGTGATACCTCTTCTTGCGAACTTAATTCATTCCATGACCAGGTTCTTAAGTAAAAAAGTTTGTAAGAAGAAGCAATTTTTCCCATAGGAATCAATGTAAAAGCAAATACCTGTAATGCAAATAATGCAATTGGGGAAAGCACAGGGAGGGTGGAGGTCCTGTTTCCTCCCACGAAATTCCTAGAGAGGCCCCACAGAGGCTTCTCCCTGCCTTTTCCAGCCGTTTCCTCCCAGGAGATTCCTAGAGAGACCCCACAGAGACTTCTCCCCGCCTTTTCCAGCCCTGTTTCCTCCCAGGACATTCCTAGAGAGGCCCCACGGAGGCTTCTCCCTGCCTTTTCCAGCCCTGCTTCCTCCCAGGAGATTCCTAGAGAGGCCCCACAGAGGCTTTTCTGGTTACAGTTTCAGAGGCTCGGGTTCGTAAGTGGAAAATGGTTCTTGAGAAGAGGCAAAAAAATCTTGAACTCCCAGTTCTTATCTAGAAAATTTGTAAGTAGAGGCGTTCGTAGGTAGAGGTACCACTGTATTCCTAAAACCAAGAATCAGATAACGGTTAATGAAATGGGTTAAATAATAGTAACAGAAATGGTACTTTTTACATGTAGTACTTTGTAATACATGTAGTACTTTGTAATACAAAGACAGGCAGAGCCTAACACATGCTTATCTAGCAAGAAGGGTAGGTGTCCCTTCTATTAAGGGATCTCCTCTATTAAGAGAT
Source organism: Erythrolamprus reginae (assembly GCF_031021105.1). NCBI lineage: Eukaryota > Metazoa > Chordata > Lepidosauria > Squamata > Dipsadidae > Erythrolamprus > Erythrolamprus reginae. The sequence goes on along the minus strand of NC_091950.1, from coordinate 87,604,212 downwards.
TCCATCTATGATAGTAGAAGGGCCTTGTCCATGGTGCCTCATTCCTTGTAAAACAGGGATGTCAAACTGGGGGCCCGGGGGCCAGATGCATCACATGCAGGCCACACTAGATCTTTCTTCCTATTTCCTCAAATTCAAGAGGCCTCTAGATGTCCTTTTTTATTTATGCAAAGTCAATCTTTGTATCAAAATGGTCTATTTGTGTGTGTGTGTGTGTGTGTGTACACACACACACACACACACACACAAGCGGGATGATACCTCCCGCCTACCAGACATCTGGAAACCAGCCCTCAAACGTATCCCAGCCATGGAAACTGAAACCAGACTCAGAACACACATTGCAAAACAATCAAATAGGCGTTGATTGCTTACCTGAACGCCTCTTCTCGTACGGTGAGTGGGTACAGCAGTCACATGGGTTGCTCCTGTCCAATCCGTTGGAACTGAGCCTAGTATTAAAAAAGACTGCTGGATCCGCCCCTTCCCCAGAATTCGCGAATCCATAGACTAGGCTCAGTAGTGAAGCTCTTTAATGTTCAACTCTCATGTGTTATAAGAAAATAGAATAGAAGGTAAAGAAGACCACACATAGGGAGGGAAGTGACTGCTGTACCCACTCACCGTACGAGAAGAGGCGTTCAGGTAAGCAATCAACGCCTATTCTCCGTACTGAAGGAGTGGGTCCAGCAGTCACATGGGACATACCCAAGAGATAGGTCCCTAGGGTGGGAGTACATTGCTATCGTGAGAGATAACGGATTGGAGTACTCTTCTGCCGAAGGCAGCGTCCGCTGATGCGTACGAATCGATTTTGTAGTGCCTTATGAAGAAATTTGGCGAGGCCCAAGTGGCTGCTTTGCAGACTTCTTCCAACGGAGCCTGAGTCGCCCAAGCGGCAGATGTGGCAGCACTTCTGGTGGAATGCGCTGTAATATTCCTTGGAATGGAAAGGGGAGCTGTCTCGTAGGCCTTAGAGATGGTCCCTCTGATCCAACGACCTATTACTGTAGGAGACACTCTGGATCCCAAGGATCTGGGATGGTAGGCTATGAAGAGTGCTTCAGATCTCCGGATGGATCTTGTGCGTTGGATATAAACCTTTAGCGCTCTAGTGAGATCCAGAGTGTGCCATCTAGTTGCCAGGGGATGCTCTCGTTGGAGGCAGAAGGAAGGTAATATGATATCCTGAGATCTGTGAAACATGGAACTAACCTTTGGTAGAAAGGTGGGGTCCAGTCGCAGAACCACTTTATCCTGGTGAAACCTGGCAAAGGTCCTGTGTGATAGAAAGGGCTGCCAACTCAGATATGCGTCGGGCGGATGTAATCGCCACCAGGAATGCTACCTTAAAGGATAGGTACCTGAGGAACGCAGAATTCAGGGGTTCGTAAGGTGCCTGAGTAAGAGAGTGGAGAACCCGTGGCAAGTCCCAGGTAGGATATCTGTGGATTTTAGAAGGCCTGAGGATGGCCACTCCTCTTAGAAATTCTTGGATTTCTGGAAAAGAGCGGAGGGCTGCCTGCGAGGCCCCGCCAAGACGGAAGAAGTGGCGGCCAGGTGTCGGCGGCTGGTGCTGAAAAACCCCCCTGCGAGCACCACTGATGGAATTTGGACCAAGTATGGTCGTAGATCCGGTTGGTAGACCCTCTTCTAGACTTCAGGATGATTTCCACTGTGTCCGGGTCATACCCTCGCAGGTCTAAGTCCCTCCGGATAATAGCCAGGCGGTGAGGTGGAACCACTCTGGGTCCGGGTGGAAGGAGGCCCCCTGTCGCAACATATCCTCCGAAACGGGGAGTCGCCAGGGGTCCTGGACGGACAGTTGTTGGAGGTCCGCGAACCAGGGCCTGCGAGGCCAGTGAGGGGCAATCAGAATTACTCGGGCCCTCTCCAGGAGGATTTTGTTGATCACGTCTGGCAGAATTGGAATTGGAGGGAAGGCATACAATAGACCTGGAGGCCAAGGGCTCCTGAGAGCATTGATAGCCTCTGCTCCCGGAGACGGGAACCTGGAGATGAAGCGAGGGAGCTGGGCATTGGCTTTGGTCGCAAATAGATCCAACACTGGATGGCCGAACCTGAGGCAGATCTGGTGGAACAGTGACTGATGGAGATTCCACTCGCCTGGATCTAAGGTCACTCGCGAGAGCCAGTCCGCTTGGACATTGAGGCTCCCCGAGATGTGGTCGGCTAGAAGCGACTGGAGAGTTTTCTCTGCCCAAAGGCCTAACTTCGGGCCTCCCTCATGAGGGCCTTGGATCTTGTGCCTCCCTGTCTGCAAATATGGCCTTTGGTGACTATATTGTCGGTGAGAATCAGCACATGTTGGTTGGAGATGTGAGAGTGGAATTGTTTTAGAGCTAGAGACACGGCTCTTAATTCTAGCCAATTGATGGGCCTGGAAGCCTCCTCCGGTGCCCATGTGCCCTGAGCTAAAAGACCCTGGGCGTGGGCTCCCCAGCCCGAGAGGCTGGCATCTGTGGTGACTACAAACTGGTCGGGGCACCGGGAGGGAGATCCCTTGTCTAGGGCTGGAGAAGTCCACCACTTGAGGGATCTGCGAACCGTCGGTGGGATGGTGATGCGACGATTCGAGTTGCTGTGGCCCGATCTCTGGAAGGGTAATGGGAGCCACTGTAGTTCCCTGGCGTGAAGACGGACCCAGGGAACAATACCAATACATGACACCATTTTACCCAAAGGGAAGATAGGGTGGCAATGGAGGTAGATTGCTGGGGCAGGATGCGAGCAATGAGATCCAAAAAGCTGCGTTTTCTCTCAGTGGAGAGGAAAACCTGGGATATCTCGGAATTAATGATAGTTCCCAGATGCAGAATGGAAGTGGATGGATCAAGGTGGCTCTTTTTAAGATTTATGGAGAACCATGATTCTGTAGAACCGACATGGTAAAACAGAGGTCTGCAGCCCCACCAGATCTGGAATTTCCATGAATTAAAATGTCATCTAAATAACATAAAATATGAATGGGAGAGGCCCGGATATGAGCTGCCAAGGATCCCAAGAGTTTAGTGAAGACTCTGGGAGCTGAGGAGAGCCCAAATGGCATAGCCCTATACTGAAAAAGCCTGCCTTGAAGGGCAAAGCGCAGAAAATTCCTATGGACCTTGGCAATGGGAATATGGAGGTAGGCCTCCGTGAGATCCAGAGACCCCATAAAGTCTCCCTGATGTAGAGCTGCTAAAATGGAAGATAAGGAATGCATTTTGAATTTCCTATATTTTATGAACCGGTTCAAATTCTTTAGATCTAAGGTGGCTCTCCAGCCTCCAGAGGTCTTAGGGACCATGAAGAGGATGGAATAGAAGCCTAAACCTCTCTGGAGAGAGGGGACCGGTTGAAAGCTCTAATAGTCAACAATGAGAAATAGCCTCCTCCATTCGGATACGAGATGGAGTGGAACTGGGAGAAGGACAAGAAATAAAACGGTTAGGGGGAGGTGAAATGAACTCTAACCTTAGGCCCCTTTCCACAGTGTCAATGACCCAGGGGTCCTTACAAGAACGGTGCCAGTCGGAAGAGAACCAGGCTAGGCGACCGCCTATGGGAAAGGAGGAAAACTTACCATCTGGCTCTTTTGGAAGCCCTGGTAGAAGAGGATCCTCTCTGATAATGGGAACCTCCGCCCCTGGTGGTTCTAGATTGGGATCGAAACCGAGGGAAATACTGACCTGGATTCCTTTGAAATGCGAAGCCCTGATCCTGTTGACGCCCTGTGCGCCGAAAGGGCTGCGGTTTAGGGGCCTTCTTGGTGGTAGGTCCGAAGACCTTTTTCTTGTCTGTGGTCTCCGTAAGGAGAGGGTCCAGAAGGTCTCCGAAGAGGAGGTTACTTTTCAGCGGACCCATGGCTAACTGCCACTTCTGTCTTACTCCCGCCTGCCAAGGGCGGAGCCATAGAAGTCTTCTGGCCGTTGTGGAGGCTGCTACTGACCTGGCTGCAAATCTGGAAGATTGGAGGGAAGCATCTGCTACATATCGGGGAGCTGCGAAGATATTGTTGAAATCCTGTTGACCCCGTAAGTCATCTGGCGGCAGGTGTGGTTGGAGCTGACGAAGCCACAAGAGCACAGCTCTGGAAAAGAAGGATGCCGCTGCAGCACTCTTAATGGCCCATGAGTCTGCAAGGAGACTCCTTTTGAGCATTTGCTCAAGTCGTTTGTCCTCTGGCCGGAGGACCTCCTTTGCTTCGCCCGGTATGGCAGAAGTCGAGTGGAGTGTCTTCACTGGTTCATCTGGCTTGGGACATGTTAGGAGTTCCTCATAGGAGGAGAAGAGCTTGTAGAGTTTCTTGTCCTTGGGAGTGGGAGTAAGGCCAACGGTTGGGTGGTCCCACTGTTTAAGCAAAGCGTCCTTAAACAACTTGGGCATAGGTATTACCTCATTGTCTTCCTGTTCTTCCATGAAATAAGGAAGATTTTCCTCCGGAGGGTCTGAGGAAGAAGTAGCCTGTTTTTCTTGCCCGGCTAGCCCCGTGGATACTCTAGCTTTAAACAGGAGAGATTTGAAAAGCTGCGAAGGAAAGATAGCAGCTGGGGCTGGAATCTTGATCTGAGATTCCTCATCTTCCGACAGACGCTGAAATGGGTCATCATCCTCTTCTGCGTCCCCATCCTCATCCTCTTCCTGAGAGGAGTCAGAGACCTCCATGGCTGGGGCTCTGTAGGAAGGAGAAGAACTCACGGGACGGGAGGAGCGTGGTGGGGGATGAGACAGAGAAGGCACATTGAAAGATGAGAGTTTAGCGTCAATGGTGTTAGTCAGAATAGTCAAGATAGACTGAAACTCCGGAGGCAAGGAAGAAATATCAGCCGGAAAAGCCGGAGGATCCCTGAGGGCCTGAGCAGGTTCTGGCTGGGAGGAATCCTCGGTAATATCTGGCTCCTCTGGACCTAAACCCCATAGGTTAGGTTGGGGTGGATTTAGGTTTGGCTCATCCAGGGATAGCACAGGAACCCCAGAAAGAGGCAGGTTAGAGGCCTCCGGGGGGGTTGGATTGATATGCACTTGGGCCTGCACCTTAAAAAGTTTGGCTGATTTATCATGTATTTTTTGTAGGGCTGGGTCCCTTCTCTTCTCAGCCCTGGTGGGCTTGGCTAAGGAATGGGTGCCTGAGGAAGAGGAGGAAGAGGCCTGGGGAACTTCAGTAGAATTACCAGTAGGCCTAACCTCTTTGGGACCTTTAGTTGTGCCTCTCTTGGGAAAAGTAGCCATAGTCTGACAATTAACAGAAGACAAGGCTGAGCCAATAACTGAATTATAAGGAGAAGATTTCAAGGACTTCCCAAGAGGAATGGATCCTGCTTCGAGGCCTCGAAGCTGCTGAAACGTGAGGACAATCTGGGCAAACCCAGAGTTCGTGCCCCCAAATCCAGCGGGGCCAGCCTCCCTAAACTTTGTAATTAAGTAAACCAAGGCACTCTGGTTGGAGGCTTAGCCGGTGGAGAATTTAGCCTGGGACCCCCAAGGCCCGCTCCCGGATCCACGCGGTGGACTGAGGCCTACGCGGCTGGCAGAAGGCCAACACGAGAGGCCTAGATTTTTAAAAAAGGGCGCGAAGGCCTTCGCGCCGAAAAGATCGCTGCTGAGAATTTCTTAAGGGAAAAGCGATCGACTAAGTCCAGGAGACTAGAAGGCGTCTCACTCCGCAGGAGGTATTTTATAAGCCCTTAATATTTATATACAATAAATAATCAATATTTCAATGGATAAATACTTGCACTAGGACCTCCAGGCCAAGGGATTAGAAGAATCCACAAGCGGCCGCAGGAATCGTAACCGGCAAAACCGCCGGGGGAAAACGAAACCGCAACTTCTCCCAAGGAAATAAAGCCAAGCCGCGTTTTTTTTTTTTCTTTTTTTTCTTTTAAACGGCTGGCGCAATTAGTGCAAGTAATTAAATAAAGACAATAAATCTTACTACTTTTTGAAGGAAAGATCGAAGGGAAGGTGTTAGAATGTTGAACGAGCATTCACAATACAACCGCAGGATATGCGAACTGAGCGAATTCTGGGGAAGGGGCGGATCCAGCAGTCTTTTTTAATACTAGGCTCAGTTCCAACGGATTGGACAGGAGCAACCCATGTGACTGCTGGACCCACTCCTTCAGTACGGAGAATAGCCTGCAAGCTCCAACTACTCAGGATATCACGCCTAATCTACAACCATTAACTAATCAGCATACCTCAGCTACATCAACGACCCCAGGTGTTACCCCACTGACTCACCGGGAAGTTTCTACACAGCAGGCAATTGCTGAGCCATCAAACCACACCCAACCACCAGTATTTATAGAAGGAAGGCAGCTCAGGTCTCACTGTGTTCGCCCTAGAACAAGGACAGAAACACCAGCCTGAAGATGACGAGTGGGACCTCGTTGAAACGTTGCCAGAAATTTCCAAATCCTACACGGGAAGAAACCCGAATATACCAAGACCATCATATATATATATATATATATATATATATATATATATATATATATATATATATATATATATCTTGCCTACTGTGCTCTCACAATATTACTTTTTTAAAAAAATTAAAATAATTTTTATTGAGTATAAATATTAAAATTACATTGAAAACATTGGTTCAAACTTGTACGTACATAACATAACATAGGTACATACAAACATATTTCCCATGCTAAAACTGTATTGCAATCTTCATCACATTGCTTGGTCTATCAGGTTTATTTTATGAGCCTGGACACGCTATTCTGCATCCTACATGGTAGTCCTGAAAACTCATCTGCATCTCACTTTGTCAATCTTATGCAGTGCTTTAACTTTCTCTTCTACAGTCTTTCCCCATTTTCTCTTTTAACTAACATCCTTTTTTATCCCCTTTTATGTGGGTCCCCCACACACACACACTTGCTTCCTCTTGGCATTGCAGGATAACCTTTGTAGTAGAGCCCTTATGTTGGGCCTCTTCAACCTTCTAGATGTGGTGTTTCAATATCCCCCCTTTGGCTTTGCCATACAGTTAACTTCTGGACATGTGAAGGCCTTCAAAGCTTGTGGTTTCTGTTTTGTGTTTGCCTGGATGTGGTGAACAAAACTTGACTTCTCATGATTACTTTCTTTTTCCTATTCATCAAGATAGGCAATACTGTAATGCATGCTTTAATTATCCAACCATCACATCTGCAGCTTAACTAGGTTCTCTGTTCTTTTGGCCCATATACTTTACAATAAAACAGTTTTATGTGCCCTGGGCTGGGCTTGGCTCCTATACATTCCATTTGAGTTTCACTGGAAGCTTCTTCAGTAAGTACAGATAGCAGATACGCCTTGTCTACTAACCCTACAGCCCTGTTAAAGTAACTTGGGGACCAACCTTCACTTTTACAACTGCCACAATGTCCCAGAGTCGTGTGATCACTATTTGCAAACTTTACAAGCAGCATGCAGTTATGATCACGAGAGCATCCTTCAGTCACATGCTCACAATTTCTGTATTTTGCAACCAGCACACATTTTCGCTTGCAACAATGACAGAAGGAGGGGGTAAAGTTATATATCATGTCCACTTGATTTTTTTGCTTAGTGATTACTGACCAAAACCTAGTTAAAGTCATATGATTTTCCGCTTAGGGTCCGCATTGCATAGCAAGTGAGTTGTCAGGCCCAATTGGGGATAGCTAAGAAAGGACTACCTAAAAATAGCTGGGTTAAAACTCTAGAATTTATCTGAAAGTTCTACATCTTGCAGTATGCACCTGACAATTTCAGTCAATGTCCTCCCAGAGCCTCTGTGTGAGCCAAAAATCAGCAGGCTAAACTAGGGCAACGGCTTGCATGCCAACAGATATGGTTCCCTGTGCCACCTATGGCACCCGTGCCATAGATTCACCATCACTGGCCTAACGCCTTTGGCCTTTATACGGCATGCACACCTGCACTGATTCTCACAGGGCTGGAACCTTAGTCCTTTGGCTAAGTCCCCTAAATAACAAACTGTATCTGGGCCTATGCCTATTCTTCAGTGTCATTTGTTTACACAATGTGTGTGATTGAAATTCTTTCAGGTTCTTGCTTTACCTTCTGCCTAATTCAAAAAGTCTTATTTTTCCAGAGAGCACCTTTCATAAGCAATCCTCTATTTTCACTTGCATTAATATTCATTCTCTGTGACATTTTAGTGAGAACAGCCTCGACAAATTAGGCGTTTTAGTTGATAAATCGAACACCTCTCCTTCGCTTCATATACAACAAAATTTTAAAGCACCTCTCCTAGCCAAGGCGATCATTTGTTCACTGGCCAAATAAACAGTAAATTGATGTTCATACAATTCAATTAACCCTATTTTTTAAAATGAACTTAGAAATGCCAGTAGAATGAAAACAGATGCCATCTGCCAGCCCATGTATATTCTCATATCATTGTCCTCTCTGCTTTCTAGCCTTTTTCCCCCACTGGGGTGAGGTGAGTCTACCTTGGAATATAGTCTAACAGGTATTTCTTGTTCTCCCTTTCCTAGGGTAACTAGTTTGCAATGACCCTAGCCACTGCAAATAAAGCATTTCCTTTCTTTACCCCCCAAGCTCATAAGTAAACCGACAACAGCTATAGGCATTCTCTCTTGAGTTGTGCAGTCTTGCAGATGTTTTATTATGAAATTAGTATTCATTTCTTCTTTCATTCTTATTGTATGTTACCTCAGCCTAGTATCTATTCTAGGCAATGTAGATAGAATCTATTCTATGCTATCTATATTAGGCAATGAATTTAAAATGAAAACAGTTCTTACTTTGTAAGCATCTTTTTCTGCTATATCTTTTAAAATTTAGATTCTCCCTCCCACCTTCAGACAACTTGCCTGCTGAATTTTCTGAAAAGATGCACTCTGCATACTGTCAACCTTTTTTAAAAAAATGTATGTCTAAAATTTCCCCCAAATATCTTGGACTTTATATTGGTTAAAAGCACAGTGCATGGCTATTTCCCATCTGTTGTGGTTCAGCCTGAGGCTGCTCAGGGACCGGCTGTGTCTCTGCTGGCTCCATGCTCGGAGAAGGATGACAGCGAAGAGGAGGGGGCTGAACAGTCGGACGGGGGAGGGGAAAGTCAGGAATGGGACGAAGGAGAACAGCATGAGAGCCCCGGAAGGGGGGGGGGCTCTCCCCAGCCAGTAGTTTGGAGTCATTAGGTGATGAAGTTCAAGCCCTCATTGACCTGCAACACGGTCAGATCAAAGAAAGGAGCAATTAAAGAAGTATTATCAGCACTGAATTAGGAACAGCTGGGTTTGGGTGTGGTCCTCCTTAGCAGGGTTTAAAAGGCAGGCAAGCCCTTGAAGCCATGTGGAGTGTTATCAGTTTGGAGTTGTGTTATCCTGTCTTGTTTCTCGGCATCTCTGTTCCTGGCTTGTGGCCCAGCAGCTTTGGAAGACCCGGGGGAGGTGTAGGTCTGCTATCTACAGCCTCGGCTTGGCAGCAAGAATTCTGTATTGCTGCCTGGACTTTTGCCTTCGTGGATATATCTGAAGATACAGTATTTTCCTGTTTGTAAGGACATTTTCTGTTACCTGTGTTTTTCTTGAATTTTATAAAACTGCCTTTGCCTTTTACCAGTGTGTCTGGCTTCTCTTTTTGGGTTGGTATTGGCTTCTGGAGTGACCCAGACAGAACACCATCCAGCATTCACCCAACTTCTTTTTCACCTACAAGATAAGAGGTTTGTTGACTTTTTCCTGCTTCTGTAATTTTTGCATTGTCAACTCAAAGATGATTACTTTAGATTTCAACAGTATTCCCCTCTTGAGTCAGAAAGAGGATTCTGATTCTTCCAACTTGTCTATGGCTGATGTCAAAGAACATGTGTTTTGTCTGTGTGTTTTCCAACTCAGCCAGCAAGCTTGGAGATATGCCGCTGGATTGGGAGAGTCAGCAGCTGAAACATCCTCTGCTTATCCAATGTGATGCTGTAAGACCCCTCCTCTACAAAGAGCCTTTATAAGTAATAAATCCACCAGACAGCATGGCAGGGTTATGATCTGTAAACTTTGCAGCCATCTTAGGGCTAACCACAATGGCAGGATAGTTTGCCTAGGCAAACTCCAATCCAGCCCAGATCAGTCCAAGACATTTCCATTTAAGATGCACAATGAAATCTATTATCATTATAGCTACTTTAATGTAGCTGAAGGAGTTGCAAAAAGAGGTACTGCACATAGCTGGACATTTTAGCTTGGATCTGATCAAATGAGATTTCTGATGGCCACATATTAAGTTTGAGATGTGCTGGTATGTTGTAGCTATCAGTGCTGTCGGCCACCAAGTTAAAGGTTCTGAGCAAACTCCGACAACTTCTACCAGCATCCAAAATTCTCTGGAAGATCCTTTCAATGGACTTTAAGAACATAAGAAGAGCCATGCTGAATCAGGCCAAAGCCCATCGAGTCCAGCATTCTGTGTCACACAGTGGCCCACCAATTGTACATGGGGATCTTGAGCAGAAAGAGAAGGCAAGACCCTCCCTTTCCCTTGACCCCCAACAAATGGTACTCAAGGGAATCCTGCCTGCCTCAAGCAACTTAAGAGGCTGCGGCACATGGACATCCGTTTCAATAACCACCGATACACGGCATCCATGAATCTGTCTAATCCTGCCTTGAAGCTATCAAGGCTGTCACGACCTCTTCTGGAAGTGAATTCTATAAACCAATGACTCTCTGGGCGAAGAAATATTTCCCTTTATTTGTCCTTGCTTTCTTATATATGAGCTTTAGGGAGTGCCCCCTTGTCTCCTAGTATTGTGTGATAGAGAAAAGAATTTTTGTCTATCCACCTTTTCTATCCCATGCATGACTTTATACAGTTTGATCAAGTCACCCCTTAAACGCCGTCTTTCAAGGCTGAAGAGACCAAGGCGTTGCAACCTGGTTTCATAAGGGAGGTGCTTTTTACTTTATTACAGATAATTCCCTCGCATCTCAAACCCGCCTTCCCAGAAAACCTATTTCTTCACTTTATGCTTTTCATCTTGCCTGCACACAAGTCCTCCCTGTACTTTGTATTTTGTTTCATTGCTGCCAACCTCAGACCCAGCCTGTGCTTAATTTCAGCTCCTCAGAAAGACCGACAGACAGACCGACAGACAGACAGACCGACAGACCGACAGACAGACAGACAGACAGTCATTTCACCCTGGTTGACGAATTCTCAGTGCTTGTCCTCGCTGCTTAAGTTGGACCATGAAACTGACTGGGAAGAAAAGTAGAACTCCACTTAGCAATCTTTTAGATTGCCAGAATGACAGACGAAGATGGGATATAGAGCAAATCCCCAATTCTTTATTTATTCATTTCGCTGCTGCCCCTCTGTGGTCAACAATTCATGAGATTCTTAAATGTCAATGCTACTGAACCACATCTCAAGTCCTTCGGGACTGGGTGGCATACAAATCTAATAAATGAATAAATAGAAACATAGAAACATAGAAGATTGACGGCAGAAAAAGACCTTCCATCTAGTCTGCCCTTATACTCTTTCCTGTATCTTATCTTAGGATAGATATATGTTTATCCCAGGCATGTTTAAATTCAGTTACTGTGGATTTGCCAGCCACGTCTGCTGGAAGTTTGTCCCAAGCATCTACTACTCTTTCAGTAAAATAATATTTTCTCACATTGCTTCTGATCTTTCCCCCAACGAACCTCAGATTGTGCCCCCTTGTTCTTGTGTTCACTATCCTATTAAAAACACTTCCCTCCTGAACTTTTCCCTTTAACATATTTAAATGTTTCGATCATGTCCCCCCTTTCCCTTCTGTCCTCCAGACTATATAGATTGAATTTATTAAGTCTTTCCTCATAAGTTTTATGCTTAATACCTTCCACTATTTTTGTAGCCCGTCTTTGGACCCGTTCAATTTTATCAATATCTTTTTGTAGGTGAGGTCTCCAGAACTGAACACAGTATTACAAATGAGGTCTCAACAGCGCTCTATACAGCAGGATCACAATCTCCCTCTTCCTGTTTGTTATACCTCCATCTATGTAGCCAAGCATTCTAAATAAATGCTTGGCTGAATATATAAATCTCCCACAGAAATAAGGATAGAAATATTGTGCTTGAGAAATGACATTTGATTTCTTAATTTAAAATCCAGGGACCAAAATGATTGATCAGTCCAGCTTGCTTCTACTGCTCCAATCCCTTAACTTCGCTTACACATTGTTGCATTGTAAATGTTAAACAATCTGTTCCATAGCTTGAGTCACATAGTGGGTAAATTGGATGTTGATTCTTAAAATTACATGGGGATCCAGGACAAACAATGTGGATATGATTATTCCATTTCCCCCCAAATTCCCTAATAATTCCCTGATATTTCCCGAATCACCGATTTCCCTGATAACTCCCTGACTTCCCTGTTTTCCAGGTTTGCTGGACACCCTGTTAGCAACTCCCTTATATGACAACGATTAGCAGAGTAAACTCTGCAGGAAGTCCTTTATCTTTATCTTTTTATAAATGACCATCAACTCTCATTTTTGTTCCATTCTACAAAAGGACTACTTGCAGATATACCAAGGCTGCTTTTAATTTAAGAAATAACTACCAGAGCTTGATACATGTATTTTTTTCTCCACCCAAGACTGGTGGTTTCTATCTTAGAGACAAGAGTAAATATTTCAAAATGTTACATCCTTTTAATTATCCTAGAAAGATAATAGCAAACTACTGATGTCTTCTATGCCATTACATTCAAGGTTTCTAAGCCATTATGTTCAGCCTAAAATTCTAAACATTAAAAATAAGTTAAACAATATGCTGGTTTTATCATATCTAAATTCTAGGACATCTTTCTTCTTTCTAGCAGCATGTTAATTGGAAAGAAAATAATTGTGCCTCATATTTTCCAAACATATTCTGATAAACTAAACGGTGAGATCTTTAAATGAACATTTCAAGAAAGGCTAACTATGCTGACAGCGAACTGTGGTCTACTGGTATCCATGTTGTTTGTCTTCGTTTTATTTAAAACCAAATTCTGTAATCAACAATAAGCGGGCCATACCCATAATTACTGATGCTTATTTTATTACTTTAATTTTAAAATGTATTATTCAACATGCAACACAGTAGTACTCCCAAACAAGACATATGGCCATTTAACAGCAGTGGGTGAAGTGTAAGAAACTGTAATGAAATCTAAGATTTAAATTTATATAGTTGCACCTGGTAATTTTACATCCTTAAATGGAAAATTGTTTTTCTGTATGTGTGATTATAGATGAAGCTGATTTCAAAGCGCCTTCATTCATTCTAACAGTAGTATTATTATTATTATTATTATTATTATTATTATTATTATTATTATTATTATTTATTGGATTTGTATGCTGCCCCTCTCCGCAGACTCTATCTCTCTATTATACAAAAAATCCAGGAAGTTAAGAGGCAAACTATCAGAATTCATAGTCTATTTCTTCTGACATTTGGAGTGATGTGTCCAATAATCTCCAAAATTCTGAAGTTATAGTAGCCTTCTGATTTCCTCAGAACAGTACACAGAAAGATGATTTTTAGTGCTGGCCCTGTATTTTAGATTCCAAATTCATATTTTCATCCAAGCATTTGCTTTATACAGGATAAAGAAATCATTCTTGTGCCAAAACAGCGTATTCAATTTACACCAAAGGTCTGGAAACATACCAAGACTTCTTCCCGCCAAAACTGATTAAATATTTTCCAACATAATCCCTTTTTGCATTCCCTCACAGTTAGCATCATATTGTTCAGTTGTTCTAGTTATGTATCCTGTCTCCCACATACTTCCGTACCTACAATAACTGTTACTATGGCATCAAATTGGCCATCCCTAACTTATGCAATCTCTTATCCCAAATGAAAAGGATTCTCTAATACTACAAACAAAGTTGGATATGATATGAGCTGGTGAAGGTTCCCCAGCTCCAGAACAAACTTTAAACTGGGTGAATTTACTATGCTAAATGTAATACAAAATACATGTGATGCCTTCTACCTCTTTATCTGCCATGGTAATCACATATATTAGAAATCAAGCTGCATAAAAAATGCAACCCATTTCACAATGCATTGAACACAAGGGAGAAAATGTGTTTGAATAATGAATTGCTTAAAAATAAAGCTCTGAAAATTTATGAGCACATTTGTCATATGAATTTGCGTTACAAAAATTTGATGCCGTACCCAGTAGCCCCCTTTTTCCATTCATCTCAATTTATGCAAATTTGCTTTATACCAGGTTTTAAACCTAGCATAAAGCAAATAAAACCTGTATATGTTCATCTTTGTCATTTTTAAGAACGCCATTTCGGCATAGGGCTAAATATTATCTTACCTTGATAATTGGTATTTTAAATTATATTGCATCACAGTCGCCCTTTATCAGCAACTGTAATTGGGTCACTATGTACCCATGTTAGTAGATAGTTGGATCTTTGCCCTCAGTTATAACCGCACCTACTTGGTGAAGTTGTTCACACAGAGGCATCAATGTACAGCACAGCAATCCAAAACCTCCTCTGAACAAAAAAACATACTACTTCATAATTTACAGACTTAATGGAAATAATGCTCTGCCCCAAAACTATCCTTATTAAACTATTGGTTTCCAACAGAAACCATTTCTGATGAGGTTCTTTCTTACTTTGGGACATACGATGACATATAAAGTAGGATTTTTGTACCCACAAAACACTTTCAGTTTAGCAGCTCATGGAACCAAATCTGTCTTGCAAGATACAATCACCTGGGTAGTCTACAACTACTATGTCCAAGGAAAGGTATTTTCCTTTGGTTTATGGGCAAAAATAAATAAGTAGACAAATAAAATCTTTTGCTATCCAACTGCACAAAATAGGCAATTTTCAACAACACCTGTACCAAGTTCCTTTTGCCAAATGCTGTTTTCTAAATACTTAACTTAAAAGAATTCACAACTTGTGCTATCTTTTATCTTTATTTACAATAACGCTTTTAGCTGCTTAGAATCCTGTAAGTATCCTTAGAAAATAAATACGTTGATAAATTATAATTAAGTGGCTCATTTGCAAGGATTCCCACATAACTGGAAAAGAAAGTCGAAGCTTTATGGAACAGTTTTCTGAGAGGTTGATAGCAGCCATGCCAGTTTGCCATCTAAAAAATGGCAATTCTCCAATGCCCCTTATGGCAGCCATTTTGTACATAGGCAAGACCTTAGGAAGGTTACTTTGACCCTCCTTTAGCCCACGTCAATCATTCTCCAAACAGCTGAACTTCTGCACTTCTATTTCTACTAGTTTTTCTCATCATTCCTATCATCCTTTTCTTCCCACTTAGGACTGCATGGCTGTAACTTGGTGCTTGTATCCTAAGATTTTTATTAATATTGATTGTTTCCTCATTGCTTAGTTGACCCCTATGACAATCATTAAGTGTTGTACCACATGATTCTTGACAAATGTATCTTTTTCTTTTATGTATGCTGAGAGCATATGCACCAAAACAAATTCCTTGTGTGTCCAATCACACTTGGCCAATAAAAATTCTATTCTATTCTGAATCGGGTAGAAGTCTAATTGACTCCTCTGTTATATTGACAAAAATCTAGAAAGGCTTCACAAAAATGGAAAGTTTCTAGTCTTTCTATCTCTGTGCCCACTTTGGATACATAAAAGGAGTGAAAGTGGGGGGCAGAAATGGCTAAGGAATAGCAATACCTTTCAATTCTGGAAGTGCCAACCAGTTTGTATCTCCCCCCCCCAAAGGTAGGTAGATAGATAGGTAAATTGTTGTTAGCCGCCCCGAGTCTACGGAAAGGGGCAGCATACCAATCCAATCCAATCCAATCCAATCCAATCCAATCCAATCCAATCCAATCCAATCCAATCCAAATAAATAAATAAATAAATAAATAAATAAATAAATAAATAAATAAATAAATAAATAAATAAATAAATAAATAAATAAATCCTGTCAAGATTAGGAAGAGAAGTGCAGCTTTGAAATAGCTGGGAGGACTATAAACATGCCATTGGATGACAAATTGGGATATCACTGACTGTGCATGGAATGGAAGAAAGTAACCTGAAGATAATACTGAATATATTTCTTCGTGAGCTCAATTGGAGAGTTATTATTTAATACTTTTAAAATTCTGATAAGGACTTGACTCTAAGAATCTATCTATCTATTATCCCCTTTGTTGTTTTTATAACAAAAACTCCTATCAATGAACATATCCACCAGACCTTCCTATTTTCCCTATAACAACAACCCTGTGAAGCAGGTTGGGTTGAGAGAAGAGTGACTGGCCCAGATACACCCAGCAACTGGATTTTATGGCTAAAGCAGGACTTGAACTCATGGTCTCCTGCTTTCTAGCCTGCTGCCTTGAGACTGCCTAACATAATAGATCTTATTGAGAAAGAAACCAAAATTTGGGTTTAGGTTTAATTTAAAGTATTATTTTAAAATGGAATAGTGTACTGTATTACTTCTTTGGAAATCACAGAAATGTATTTTTTCTCCTTTTTTATGTTTTCAGCTTATTTTGTTATTGTTTAAAGGAAATGCAGTTTAATTCTTTTGTTTTGCAACTGTTATGAATTGTATCATCTTTGTTGCCATTATTGATGTAAAAATTCAATATATTCAATTTAAAAAACTGTGGATAACATTGTAAGGGAAACATGGCCACTAAACCTTATCCTGAGGGTCAAAGCATCCTTTGAACTCAAGTACCTCTTCTTTCCATCTGATTTTCTATGATGCATTAAAATATTTTCTTTCCCAAAGGCAAGGCAGCCCATCTGTCTGTAACTTTGAAAAAAACTGACAGGAGCAAATGGTGAGGAAAAAAAACCACACCTATTTGCATGTGCTCTGCCTCAAAGCAACATGCCAGAATATTTCTTGATCACTGCCTTGCAAAAGGGAAAGTCCTGCCAATGACCCAAAACACACATTCTGCAAAAAGGTGTGGCCGAAGTTTTCTGTTACAGATTACTGGACTCTAAAATGCATTCCAGAATATATTATTTCTTTTGGTCGCGATGCATTTGTTCTTTTATAAGACAGGATCTCAGGGCAAAAAACTACCAAAGGGGAAATCTGATTTTTGCACACTTATACTATGCAAGAATGCAATGTTGCATTAAGTAAATTATTTCTAGAGTTAAAGTCAAAGTGACATTTTACCCTAGACTCTTTTGGTTCGTATCTGTTACAGTCAGACTTTGTATATATAATTACTGTACTGAGAGACACATGAAGTTGTTCATAAGGTTGATACCACATATGTGTATGTAAAGTTATATTAGTTCCAATTTTCCTTTAATTCAATGACACTTAAGTTTTATTTATATTTACTTTAGACTTCCAGTTGAAGTCTATAGTTGAACACATAAATATCCAAACATTTGTTGGTCCAGTTTACTAATGAGTTTAAAAAATCCTTTTTTAAAAAAAAAAGTCTTCATACAAATCAGATAAAATACTGAAAATATACAGAATGCATATAAATTTACAAATATACAAACCATACTAGAACTGTAGCTCTTATTTGATTTTTAAGACATATGGGAATTTTCTCGGTTATGTAATTGATACTTTAACCAGTAAAAACAAATCTCATATTTTAGACCGCAATTGTGCCTGAAATTTCTATTGCCAAGTTAAACATTTGTTAAACGAGTTTTGCCCCATTTGATGACATTTTTTACCCCAGATGTTAAGTGAATCAATGCAGTTAAGCAAGTAGCACAGTTGTTAAGTGAATCTGGATTTCACGATGACTCCGTTTGGGAAGAAGTTGCATAAAAGGAAATCACATGACAATGGAACACTGCAACTGTCATAAATACGAGTCACTTGCCAAGAGCCTGTATTTTGATCACATGACCATGGGGATGCTGCAACGGTTGTAAGTAGCCGACCCGAGTCCTCGGAGAGGGGCGGCATTCAAGTCAAGTCAAGTCAAGTCAAATTAAATCAAATCAAATCAAAAAGAAAAACAGTCATAAATCATCTTTTTCAATGCCACTGTAATTTTATACGTCACTAAAGGAACTGGTGTAAGCAGAGGACTGCCTGTATTTTATTTTTTAAAAGGCTTATGTTTACGAAAACTCATGATCTTGCATAAGGTGGCTAAAAGGAACCATTAAAATGAATTATGCATATGCATACTGGCTGATAATGATGGAAGACTTTTTTTAACCCCTAATCTTTAAAACCTTTTTCTTTCTATTAAAGAAACAGAAAACCGAAGCTCTCAAACAGCAAGTTGAGTCTTCCCAGTGTGGTCATTAGCAACTGGGTTGTGACTCTCTCTCTTACTTTAAATAAACAAAAAATATCCGCTTTCTCCAGGCAGAATGGAGTGTTATTTCAAAGAAGTTCATCTTCGCTCCTTACTTTCCCTGCATTAGCCCCAGTGGCCACTAATGACACTGCAAAGCCCGAGAAGTCTTGTAATATAGATTAATATTTAATTCTTAGAGGTGCTATTCTTCTTTCTTGTCTGAACTTGGGTTGCAGAAAATTCATTTATGATTTCAGGGGATAGCAAAGTTTCAAAGTTGCTGGGTTAGAAGATTTTGATAATTTAATAGAGCCATTGCACACGCCAATGTTGTATTGGCTAATAGAAGTACAATGTTAAAATGCAGCTGGCTAATTGGTGACTCAGTGTGTCATATAAACCCAGTCAACATGGTTAACATATTGTTCAGTTAATTAAAGACTATGCCCCGAATCGAGCCAAATGGGAGATGGTTTGGCCGACAAACACACCCTGCCATGGCACAGGAATAATGTTAGGAAGAAAAAGATTTTTCAGTTAATTATGGACTAGCAGTTTATGCAAATACAACTCTTGCCCCGCCTACTGAAATATGCTGGACTAAATGGAAGCCAAGAATATTATCTACTCTTACAAATACAGTGGTACCTCTACTTAAGAACTTAACTTGTTCCGTGACCAGGTTCTTAAGTAGAAAAGTTCTTAAGTAGAAGCCATTTTTCCCATAGGAATCAATGTAAAAACAAATAATGCGTGCAAACCCTTTAGGAAAGAAATAAAAGCTCAGAATTTGGGTGGGAGGAGGAGGAGGAAGAAGAGGAGGAGGACAGTCATTGCTGAAGAAAGAAGGTGAGGTGAGGGGAATCAAAAAAATCCAAAACTTTAAGGCTTAAAAAAAAAAGAGGGACTCTGAGGCGGCGTCCAGAGAAAGGAAAACGCTCTGGCTGCCAAAGCCTCCTTAAGCGCCACCGAAAAACTCCTCGGCAACCCAGAAAAGCCCGAGATGGTCAGGATTAAAGGGGGAATGGCAGAAAACTGTCCAGGCCTTCGTGCCGCTCTCAAATTTCCTGGGAAATTTTTGGGGGCTCGGGTTCTTAAGTAGAAAATGGTTCTTAAGAAGAGGCAAAAAAATCTTGAACACTGGGTTCTTATCTACAAAAGTTCTTAAGTCCTGTGGTTAAGTAGTAGCATGATAAAAGCAGGCTTCTCTGCATATTGAGCAGTTAAAGGCTTGGCACAGTGAAGCAGCTGCCACATGGAACTAATTAAAGCATCAAGTATGTACAGTGTGGGGTTTGCTTATGTTTCACATAATAAATCTGTCCTTATCCTGTCACAGAAACAATGCCAGCAAATGGTGCTGTCCATACTGACAGAGCACAGGATACATTAGGGACACAGATGGCAGGGTTGCCCAGCTTTGTTGCCCTCCCCTCTTAAGCAAATGTCAAATATCCATGCTTATTTAAATGGCCACATTAGATGTCACCTATGACAAAAATGCTGAGTGGAGCGTATGAGATTATACTCATGGTGCAACCCACGCTGCCTGCTGCCCCTTTAAAAAGTGAAAGCAGCCCTTTAAAAGCTAAGAGTGACTTTAAAACTCCTTTTAGGCGAAGTTTCGGATTGAGATTAATAGAACATGCAAAGAAAAGAGGCTTCGAGAACATATTCACGCTGCAAGGTGCAAGCGGGGAAATGTCCAACTTTAGAATTCCTGAGCCAACCTGCAAGCATTATACGGAGTGCCCTGCTCCGTATAACCCTGCAAGGATGCAACCTCTCCAAAATAAGCCTTTATCCAGGCTTACCAAGAAGACTCGCCAGTTATTATGTAAGGCACTGCCACATGTCCCTGGCAAAGAATCCCTTCCTCTCTTAAGCACGGATAAAACATGGAACAGGATGGCCTTAAAACATTTCTCCAATTGATACTGAGATTAATAGAACATGCAAAGAAAACAGGCTTCCAGAACATATTCACGCTGCAAGGTGCAAGCAGGAAAATGCCCAACGTTATCTCATTTTGGTTTATTTTTTGCATATATTTAAGCCAGTTTATTATTTATTTATTTATTTGTTTGTTTGTTTGTTTTGTCAAGTAGATATTGGTGGTATACCAAGATATAATATTCATATACATGATACTAGTAAAAAAGAAACATTAGGACAGGGGACGGAAGGCACTCTGGTGCACTTATGCACGCCCCTTACTGACCTCTTAGTGGATAGTCTAAGGGTAAAGTTTTGGGGGTTAGGTGACGATACTACAGAGTCTGGTAGTGAGTTCCATGCATCAACTACTCGGTTACTAAAGTCGTATTTCCTGCAGTCGATTTTGGAGGGGTTTACTTTAAGTTTGCATTCCAGATTTTGCAAAGAAGGAAGGGCAAGGACTCGCTGCAACGTTGCAGTGCAAGCGCCCTGCTCCGTATAACCCTGCAAGGTTTGCAACCTCTTCAAAATAAGCCTTCATCCAGGCTTACCAAGAAGGCTCGCCAGTTATTATGTAAGGCACTGCCACATGTCGGGGGAGGAAATTTTCGTACTGCACTGCAAAGCAGGAAGAAGGGCTGTTTTGCAGCCGCGTCCCATATCTGGAAGGGCCGTTTCGCTACCTAAGCTCCTAAGCTTCCCGCCCCCACCTACCTACCCCATTAACGGTAGCAGTCCCTCGCAGGAAAGCTCCTTTCGGCGAATGAAGGCCCAAAGATTCCCTTCCACGCAACAACTCCCCGCTCGCCCCCCCCCCCCGTGCGGATCCCGTTTGTTTTGATCCGCGGCGCGGGGAATCCTAGGCACAAATCGAAACGCGCGGCCTCTTTTTTTCTACGGCAGGGGTAGGCAAAGTTGGCTGTCCTATGACTTATGAACTTCAACTTCCAGAATTCCTGAGCCAACCATGCTAGCTCAGGAATTCTGGGAGTTGAAGTCCACATGTCATAGAACAGCCAACTTTGCCTACTACCTCTGTAATCTAGGGCGAAGCAGCGCTTGGGGAGCTCCAAAGAGTGAGCGGCCCGAAACCTGAGCTGTTTGTTGTTTTTTTCCCTTACTAAAAGGACAACGGCCGCCAACTCGTGACGGAGGCTTTGCAAACTTTGCACAACACGCACACACAGCCTCCCCAAACCCACTTCGGCCGCCCGCTTTTGCAAAACAACAACGCCGAGCCGCTCTGCTGTCACTCCCTCGGCGCGGCTTGTATTTTGCACAGTCGACGCAAATCAACAACCCCCACACCCCTCCTCGTAAACTTTCTCCTGCAACTCGCTCCGCTCGGAGGAGCAGAAGCAAGGCAAAAAAGACCCCCCCCCCCAAAAAATTTGAAGTTCGGAGTAAGCTACCTGCTGCAGGAATCCCCAGCACCGAAGAGCCGCCGGCCGCGCGCGCGGCCCAAATTCCACGAGCCGCGGACGAAGGACGAGCTCGCCTCACAAACAGTCCCGGACGGGGCGGCCGAGACGCCGCTGTTGTCGTCGTCGTCGTCTACCGAGCCGAGCGCCAACTTCGCCTCTTGCGGTAAGGATTCTGGGAAGGCGTCACTTCCTAGAAGCGGTGGATTCCGAAAGCAGCTTTTTTGTGTGTGTGCAAAAGTCGGTGCCGCCTCCCTCACGGCGGGCCCGGTTCCTCCGCCTCGCCCGGTCGCGTGAGTAAGGTGCGGGAGTTATGAAGGTGGTGGGCGGCGACTGTCGGGGAAAAGGAAGGCCGTATTGGTGACTCTCGAGCCGACTTCGGCGTACCTGGAGCACATTTTAGCCCGGTTTTACGCCGATCCTGTTATAACTTGACGCTGGCAAAGCTCCCCAGACGAGCCGAGTTCCTTGGCACCTGAGACGGGCCAGTCCTTGTAAGCGCTGCCCCCTCCCTTCTTTGAGTTTTGATATAGATAATTAATTGCAAAAGATTGCTGCCTTTCTGCAATCTGGCCTGAGTCATTTATTGCCTAATGAGTTTCTTCCTCAGCCTGACAGTTCTCTCCAAGGAGTGTTGGGAGGTATCATAGCCAGAAATTGAGGGGAGTTTTAGGCGCCACATCTGGAAAGGGGCAAGGTTGGGGAAGTTTGGCCCAATATTACACCCCACTTGAATGACACTTCTGTAAATGAAATTTCCTCTGCTTTAATTAGTTTTTGTGTTGTGTGTTCCTGACAGCATCCTTTATGACAGGCAGAGACTGTACATCAGTGATGGCGAACCTATGGCACAGGTGCCACAGCTGGCAAACGGAGCCATTTCTGCTGGCACGTGAGCCTTTGCCTTAGCTCAACTCCAAAGTGCATGTGTGTGCTGGCCAGCTGAGTTTTGGCTCGCACAGAGACTCTCAGAAGGCACTTTTGGCTTCCAGAGAGCCTCCAGGGGGTGGAGGAGGGCGTTTTACCCTCCCCCAGCTCCAGGGAAGCCTTTGGAGCCCGGGGAGGGCAAAATACGAGCCTACTGTGCCCAGTAGAAGTTGGGAAACAGTTCAAGCCTCCAAAGAGCCTCTGGGGGTGGGGGTGAGGGAAGCTGTTTTTGCCCTCCCCAGGCATTGAATTCTGGGTGTGGGCACTCACAAATGCGCGATAGCGAACGTGCACGCTTTTTCGGCACCCAAGAGATAAAAAGTTCTCCATCACTGCTGAGGATCAAAGTGCATGTTATCCTGATGTGCTGGGCAGATCAGCTAGGTAAGGTTAATTGATGGCTTGTTTGTTGTGTGAAGCAAGAACATTTGGTTGAGTTGATCATAAATTTGTTTGTTTATTATGGCTGGAAGGGACCTTTTAGGTCATCTAGTCTAACACACACACACATACAAACCTCAAGCAGAAGTCCCTACATTATTTTGAACAAATGGCAGTCCAGTCTCCCCTTGAAAGTCTCAAGTGTTGAAGCACTCACAAACTCCACAGGCAAGCTATTCTACTGGTTGATCGCTCTCTCCATCAGAAAGTCCCTCCTTATTTCCAGGTTGAATCTCTCTTTGGTCAGCTTCCATCCATTGTTCTTTGTCTGGCCTACTGGTGCCTTGGAAAACAGCCAGACCCCTTCCTCTCTGTGGTAGCCCCTCAGATATTGGATACTGCTATCTTGTCTCCCTTGGTCCTTCTCTTTGCTAGACTAGCCATACCCAGTTCCTGCAACCTCTCTTTGTATGTTTTGGTTTCCAGTCCCCTTATCATCTTGGTTGCTTTCCTCTGCACTTTCTCTAGAGTTTTAATGTCTTTTTTGTAGTGTGGTGACCAAAACTGTATGCAGTACTGTATCCAAAACACAACAGTAAGTAGTGTTGTATGAATATAGCCAAGTAATAGTGCCTGCAAATCTATATCTTTCCTACCAGTTTTCAAAATGGCAGCCAGAATGACTATGGGTAACATGACATATACTTTTAACCTTTCTCTGGCTGTGTTCATACTACAACCCCTACTTAATTGAAACATTGCTCCTAGAATTAACAGTGGGTTCACACAACACATCATATAGTTCGTGTAACTGGTTTATTTAATAACAATTGATTAAGTTCATTAAATCTTCACACCCAACCAATCATTTTGCCATAGCTAATATGACACACATAGTTGTTAACCTGTGTCCTGGGCAATTTCTCTAGCACCTTGACAGTTGAGTATTCTCCTCCCTGAGCAGATCTAGAATATTATCTTCCTGCTTGGGCATCTATTTGCCTGCTGCCCTGTGTGAACCAATCTCTCTTTCCAAAGTAATGGATGTGAATAGCAAAGGAGGATGTCACTCCTTATCCACAGGAAAGTCAGGAATAGGGCAATTGCTGTCTATAGTACTGAGGATTAGGATACAATAATAGCATGTTGTGAGTTTATGCTATCACTTTGTACAGCGTGGTATCTTTTTGTGTGTAGGAGAATGGTGGAACTTGTTGCAATTGAGCCGTGTTCATTAACTGCTTCCCAGCAGAGCTTAAATATTGGCATAGTTGGTTTCTTTGTCTCTGGCCATTTTCTGGACTGTGTTAGTTTCAGTGGATATAACAGGTGACAGCTGTTCCATCTACATAGCAAGAGCAAAACTTTTTCCCAGCCCCCAGAGAAGTCCTTGGAGTATAGGATCCCTTTCTAATAAAAAATAAGAGTACTGTATAGTTTTCTGAAAAGGCAGCTACAGAAATTATTAGATGCTTTACTAAAATATACTGCTACTGATAAAATATACTGCTCAAAAAAAGTAAAGGGAACACTCAAATAACACATCCTAGATCTGAATGAATGAAAAGTTCTCATTGAATACTTTGTTCTGTATAAACTTGAATGTGCACAACAGCATGTGAAATTGATTTTCAATCAGTGTTGCTTCCTAAGTGGACAGTTTTATTTCGCAGAAGTTTGATTTACTTGGAATTATATTGTGTTGTTTAAGTGTTCCCTTTATTTATTTTTTGAGCAGTGTACATTATTCTGGTATATTTTACACATGGAAACATTCAATAAAAAGGAAGATAAAGTAAGAAATAACTGGATAGCACACTAGCTTGGAAGAACAGAAACTTATAAAAATATATTATTAAAAATGGTAATCTGGCACTAAATCAACTGTGGCAACTTTAGGATATGTGGACTGGCTTGGGAATCCTGGGAGTTGAAATCCACACGTTAAAGTTGCCAGGGTTGAGAAACACTGCCATATATTATTTTGTCTTCATGTCAGATAACGAAGATAGATTATCACAAATATCAAATTAACTTGCCTGCGGCCAAAACTGCATAGCAAAAGACTACAAGTGGAATTACTGCCTTTATGTTCAGCACAGTATAGTAATCATGTACTCTGAACAGAATTCATGAGTCTGCAATAGAATTCTATCCATATTGAATTAGAAGCTATCCTCACCAGATTTTATTCCTAAATTAATATGAAGGATCATTGTCCTGAAGAACCACTTATTGTGTTTGAGTTGTATTTTTCATGGTTGGTCTTCTGAAAGCTTTAGCTGTTCTAGAAGGGAATGAATTGTGCCTAATATATTGTGTCAATGTTTGTCTTAGTGTGATGGGCTTTTAATGACATTTCATGTTTTCAAGATACAAATTCCGGGAATTGTTTTTGTATTTGGCAGGATAAATAGATCAATAATATTGAGATGTGATAATTTCCATTCTATTGATGGAAAAGATAAAAGTGTATGTCAGACTAATACAATTTCAGCAGGCAAGGTGTAAAATGCATGCATACATTTTAAAAATTGACCCTGGTCATACTTCTTTTGTGGTAAAAGTTGACCCTAGTCATACTTCTTTCGGGGGAAGCCTTCTATAATGGGAATCCTACTGTCCCAATCAATCTCCAACATGATGCCTCTTTGCCTCTATCATGAACAACACGTGAAGAGCAGCCCTGTCAAGCTCTTAAATCACAACAAGCAATACTGATATCCAAGTAAGCTTTAATGGGCAAGATATTAGGAGAAAATGAGTGATTTACATGTTTTGATTGGATTTTGAAAGCGTAACAATAAAAATCTAGCTTACTCAAACTCTGAAAATTCTAGTTCTTTAAAAATTAGCATTAGCATTTACACAAAGAACTTTGTGAAAATAATCATTACTTGGCCACGTGGAAAACACCACACACAGAGATTAATAAGCAGACACATATACACTGAAATGTTGGTGTTTATTTAAGTACAAGAACGGACAAGATTTGCTTTGTTGTTTTCAATTGCGAAGCCCTGTCTGTTGAGTTCAAATATTGAAGAGTCAGGAGACTGGCAGTGAGATTTCAGCTCTATTGGTTATAGTGAGCATACATCAGCCCCTGCCTGCTTTTGGCATGGGTTTAAATTAGGGAGCCCTTTTGGGAGGGAGCCAATCAGAATTCCCCTGCTCCACTTCCTTGTCGGACTGAAGTGAAAACTTCCCAGCTTCTCAGGACATAACACTGTCCAACCCATCGCGATCCCATGGACAATGTTCCTCTATGCCAGGGATGGTGAACCTATGGCACGGGTGCCACAAGTGGCACATGGAGCCATATCTGCTCGCACGCGAGCCGTTGCCTTAGCTCAGGTCCAATGTGTACGTGTGTGCCTGCCAGCTGATTTTTGGCTTGCACAGAGGCTCTGGGAGGGCATTTTTGGCTTCCAGAGAGCCTCCAGAGGGATGGGGGAGGGCGTTTTTATCCTCTCCCTGGCTCCAAGGAAGCCTTTGGAGCCTAGGGATGGTGAAATATGAGCCTACTGGGCCCATCAGAAGTTGGAAAACAAGCCTTTTCTGGCTTCCAGAGGACCTCTTGGGGGTGGGTGAAGCTGTTTTCACCCTCTCCGTGCATTAAATTATGGGTGTGGGCACTTGTGCATGCATGATAGCGCACACGCATACTCTTTTGGCACCCAAGGATAAAAAGGTTCGCCATCACTGCTCTAGGCCTTCCTGTCCTTTATTATCCTTTGGAGTCCATTTAAGTTCATACCTACTCCATCTAGCCACCTCATTCTGTGTCATCCCCTTCTTCTGTTGTCACCAATCTTTCCCAGCATTAGACTCTTCTGCAGTGAGTCCTTCCTTCTAATTTGGTGGCCAAATGAGTATTTTGAGTTTCATGTTCAGGATCTGGACTTCTAAAGAGCAGTCAGGGTTGATCTGTTCTAGGACTTACCGCTTTGATCATGTTGGCAACTTGGACTCTTGAAGAGCTCTTTAGCTGTTGGCTTTTCATTCCTTACATTTGTTCTTCTCACAAGCCATATTGGGGGGGGGGGTTCTTTCTTCCATTGCTGCAGCTGTTGTTGCTATGCTGTCTATGCTGTTGCTATGATTTGCAAGACTTCTGCATTTGCTAGATCATGGTTGTCTCTGATGAACAGTAATACCATTCATTCTCCTCTCACTCTCCCTTCTCCAGTTTCTAAATAAATGAGAACAGTTTCATGATAAGGAATAATTTCTGGGACCTAATATTTGACTGCAGGAGTTTACCATTTTTATGAGGGGCAGAATCAAGAAGAGTTTCGTAGCACCTTTCCAGCCAATACGTTGTATTAAAAAATGTAAATTATACTTAGAACCTTAATGTGTTGGAAATGGTATTAGAAACATAGAAACATAGAAGACTGACGGCAGAAAAAGTCCTCATGGTCCATCTAGTCTGCCCTTATACTATTTCCTGTATTTTATCTTACAATGGATATATGTTTATCCCAGGCATGTTTAAATTCAGTTACTGTGGATTTACCAACCACGTCTGCTAGAAGTTTGTTCCAAGGATCTACTACTCTTTCAGTAAAATAATATTTTCTCATGTTGCCTTTGATCTTTCCCCCAACTAACTTCAGATTATTACCAGATTCCTTCTGATTTAAAGTTATAATAGACTAACACAGCTGTTCTTCTACAATGTCTATTATCCTAAAATAGCTACTGATACCTAAAGAGGATAATTAATTGATTAATTGATTTGACTAGGTGCCATCAAGATTTTTAATTAGTTAATTGGATTCAGATATTGTGTATTGTATATTTTATATGTTGTGAGCCACCCCGAGTCCTCGGAGAGGGGCGGCATAGAAATCCAATTAATAATAATAATAATAATAATAATAATAATAATAATAATAATAATAATAAAAAAAAATAATAATAAATCAAGGCAGTGTCGATTCTTACCCAATATGCAGATAGATTTTCTCCAGGAGCATCATTCCCCAGTCTGGCCCTACAAGGTTTCCAGCAGTATTGTAATTGAGTCAGTCTGAATTGAGGTTGCTTATCCTGTTCTCTTTTCCAGTATTATGAAATTCTCCAGACTACAGGGAATTAAGTCTTCACATAATACATGCAGAGTATGATCCTTAAAGAACAATCTACATGTTGTTGTGATAATTTGGAATAAAAATTAAAATGCCTGTAAGTTAAGACCAGTTGGACTTAATTAATATTTTATAGGAGATCACAAGGAAAGCCAGGCTGCTGAAAACAGATTCAAAGACCCCTGAAGGGCAAGCAACACAAAAACTGCACAAATGACCATATTGAAGTAGACCCAGAGACAGGGTTTTGAGCAATCGGTACTTTTATTCAGCTCAGAGAACAAGTGACAGCTCAGCAAGGTAAAGTGACAATTCAGCGAGTACCGACTGGCTCTGCCTGGAGAAACCGCTTCTTTTATACTTTTGCGGTTCCCGCCAAAGCTAGAGCCGGCCGCGTCTGAGCCAATCAGGAGCGACTTCCTGCTTGGGCTCAGACAGCGCTGGAAAGAGGAACAAACTATTTACAGAGTTACAAGGTAGCCATTTCAGGATACAACACCCCTCCCCTCATAGTTGGACTCATCCATCAAGAAAGCCATGTGACGAAGTCGTCCAATCGGTGAGGCCTCCGAGGCTCTCGCGCTGACCTGCGCAGTTCAATTTCTCCTTCGCCACTGACTGTGGAGGATGGCTCGCCGCCGCTCTCCCGGTGCGGCGGACTTGGCCTGGCGGGCCCAACGAAGGCTTCGGAGGACGAGGATGGCTCGGCGTCGCTGGATGGTTCCCCCTGGCCCGATAAGTCTCTTTGCGTGTTTCTTAGTTCGGGCAATGTACTAAAGTCTGTTGAAGGGGGAGAGTCCATGTCAGCGGTTTGTGGCAATTGATTTTCAGTTCGTTTCCGAATGTGGTCTATGTGTCGTTTCCACAAACGACCATCCTCTAGTTTAACAACATAAGTCTTGGGTGCGTTTTGCTTAACAATAATTCCCTTCATCCAGTTTACATTTCCATCAAAACATTTTACATATACATTTTGTCCCAAATACATTTCTCTTTCTGGTTTCATACACATTTGGTTATTATTAACACAGAACCTTGGATTTAACCTGTCTAATGGTGACCTCAACTTTCTTCCCATCAATAACTCTGCAGGGCTTACATGTGTGTGCGAGTTAGGGGTAATGTGCTGGGTTAATAAGAATTGGTCCAAGTTCTGTTGCACATCCCCAGGGCCTGACCTGTGCAATGCCTCCTTTGCCACCCGTACGTAACGTTCTGCCAACCCGTTAGCCCAGGGCGAGTAAGGCGAGATGAGGGCATGCCTGACCCCTAGGCCATCTAGGAATAATTCGAATTGCCTGGCTGTTAGCTGTGGCCCATTGTCAGACACTAAGAGATCGGGGCAACCATGGGATGCAAACAGTCTGCTCAATACCTTGATAGTGGCACTTGTGGTTATGTTGTTCATTGCTATTATTTCCAACCATTTGGAGAAGGCATCAACCACTATTAAAAAGTACTGAGACCCCACTGGGCCAGCAAAATCAATGTGGATCCTAGACCAAGGACCAGCAGGCTGTTCCCACTCAGCCGGAGTTGTTTTGGGGGGACTGGGCCTTGACTCTTGGCACAGGTCACACTTTGAAACCCAACTTTCAATATCAGCATCTAGCCCTGGCCACCATAAATGCCCCCTTGCTAGGCTCTTCATCCTGACAATCCCAGGATGGCCCACGTGTAACATTTTGAGTACCTTTTCCCTTAGGCGTTTGGGGATGATCACTCTATCCCCCCACAGCAAACAACCTTTTACATATGATAACTCAAGCCTTTTGTTTTTGAAATCACACAATTCAGGTTTAACAATATCATTTTGCCATCCCTTTAGAACACAGTTCACCACTTGTTTAAGGATTTGATCTTGCTGCGTGTGTGCAGCTACCTCTTTTGCTGTGGTTAGTGGGTTTTCCTCGAGTTCTATCATTAGCACATCTGTGGAAGGAACAGGGTCTTCTACTAAGTCTGCTATGGGGCATCTGCTGAGGCCGTCTGCATGATTGATTTCCTTCCCCCCCTTGTGGGTGAGCTCATACTGATACCCTGAGAGGAAAAGAGCCCATCTGATTAGTCTTGGAGACATAAAAGGTGGAGTGGGCTTGTTGGGGGCTAGCAGGCCTAGTAGGGGTTTGTGGTCAGTGACTAGCTCAAAGCTTCTTCCAAAAATGTAATTGTGAAACTTCTTTACCCCTGCCACTAATGCTAGAGCCTCCTTGTCTAACTGGCTATAATTCCTCTCTGTGCTGGTCATGGTTCTTGAAAAAAATGCTATTGGGGCCTCTGTCTTATTAGGTAGAACGTGAGCTAAGACTCCTCCTATGCCGTACGGCGAAGCGTCGCACGTGAGCCTAATGGGTAGTGAAGCACTATATTGGACTACTACACTTTTAGAAGTTAATAAATTTTTTATTTGAGAAAAAGCTTCACGTTCAGTTTTCCCCCATGTCCAGCGGGCTTCCTTCTGGAGTAAACGATGGAGAGGCTCTGCTACTGTTGCCTTCTGCTTTAAAAAAAACGGAGTAAAAATTAAGGAGGCCCAAAAATGCCTGCAACTCATTCTTATCTCGTGGCTCTGGGGCTTCTCTAATTGCTCTCAGCTTCTCTGTTGTGGGGTGGATACCTTCTTTATCTATTTTATACCCAAGGAATTCAATACTGTCAGTTCCCCAGACACATTTATCAGGCTTGATTCGTAACCCTTTGTCCTGTAGCCTCTTAAGTACTTCCCTTATTCTTTTGTTCACTTGTCCCTGGTTTTCCCCTGCAATTAAGATGTCATCAAAATATGGAATTGCCCCATTTACCCCTGACAATAGGCGTTCCATGATGCTCTGGAATATTCCTGGGGCTATGCTTACCCCAAACTGTAACCTCGTGCATTTGAAAGCCCCCCTGTGTGTTACAATCGTTTGAGCGTTTGCTGTCTGTTCATCGACCGGAAGTTGCTGGTAAGCCTGCGCCAGGTCGATCTTTGCGAACCTTTTTCCCTCCCCCAGGGAGTGTAAGAGTTGTTGCACAACCGGGATGGGGTAGGGGTGGTGTTGGAGTGCCTTATTCAGGGTTGATTTGTAATCAGCGCAAACTCTTAAAGAGCCATCTGGCTTCAGGGGTGTCACTATGGGAGTTTCCCATGGCCCCTGTTCCACAGGGACCAAGATACCTTGACTAATGAGTTTGTCCAGCTGTATGTCTAGCTTGGGGAGAAGCGGAAGGGGGACCCTGCGAGGTTTCAGTCTAACTGGTGGGACCTTGGGGTCAATAGAGAAAGATATAGGGGGTCCCTTATACAATCCCAAGGTGGGGCTGAACACTTCAGGGAACTCTTTCACAAAGTTAGGCATATTATCACAGTTTACATTACACACACCCGAAATTTCGATCCCCAACGGTTCCATCCACGCTAGACCTAGCAGGGAGTGTTTGGCCCCCGTCACAATAAGCATGGGAAGGGTACATTTAACATTCTTAAATGCAATAGGTACATTTGCTGTTCCCAGGACCGAGATTACCCCCCCTTGGAAGTCTCTGATCACCAAAGAGGTTTGAATTAGGTCAGCCTTAGACACATTAGGCATATATAGCTTAAATTTTTCCCAGGGCATGATGGTATATCTCGAGCCCGTATCCAGCTCCATTGAGCAAGGCTGGTTATTTAGTAACAATGAGATAACAATTTTAGCCCCCTTTTTGGTTGCCGTGTTATTCACGGAAAATTGAGAGTTACCTCTATTGTAGTCGCGGTTAGCGGTGGAGTAGTTCCTTTGACCCGAGTTGCGGAACGGTCTCCTTTCTCGCGATTGGGGGGGCTGGTTTTGAGGTCGCTGGTATTGTTGTGTGGCAAAAGTTTCTTCTGGTGCCGTTGCCCTGCATGCGATGGCGATGTGGCCTCTCCGGTTGCAACGGCGGCAAGTAGCGTCTCGGAAAGGGCATCGATGGCGCTGGTGATTTCCCCGGCAGCCCGCGCAGGGGGCTGGGTGAGTAGCTCTAGGGTGTCTCGGCTGGTCTTGCAGGAGGAGGCAGTTGTCCCCGTTGCTAGTTGGCTGGCTGCGGTCGTCTGTTCCCATGGCGCTGGGAGACTCGGCGTCGATTTTGGCAATGATTTCTCGCCTTCCGTGCTCTTTTAATTCTCTTGCCGCTGCGTCGGCTACTTCCGCGGTTTGCGCTAATTTAATCACGGTTTGTAGAGTCGGCTCTTCTTCGGTGAGGAGTTTATTTCTCACTGTGTTGCTCTTCATGCCGAAAACCAAGGCGTCGGTGAGGCGAGCTTCCGGGTCTTTAAACTTGCATTGAGCAAGTACCGTTCGAAGCCGCGTTGTAAATTGGCTGATCGACTCGGTTTCTCTCTGAGCCATCATGTGAAATTGATGCCGGTAAACCATGGCTGGTCTGGTTGGTTTGAAATGGCTCGCTAGTTTCTGTTGAAGGACGTCCCACGCTGTGGTTCTTGCTTGTTCTGGTTCGGTGAGAGTTTGGGCAAGTCTACGGATCTCTGCGCCGCAGTAGTTAAGAAAAATAGCCCGTCTGCGATCGGCTCCGGCGTCCTGCATTCCCGCCGCCTCGAGGAATATCTCGAAGGTGGCCATGTACTCGTCCCATGTCATTTTCTCGGGATCGAAGAGTTCCGGAGCCTGGCCGATCTGGATTTTGTCCATGTTGCACGCGAAGTTTCTTCCGTTCGTTCGTCGCCAGTGAAGTAGACCCAGAGACAGGGTTTTGAGCAATCGGTACTTTTATTCAGCTCAGAGAACAAGTGACAGCTCAGCAAGGTAAAGTGACAATTCAGCGAGTACCGACTGGCTCTGCCTGGAGAAACCGCTTCTTTTATACTTTTGCGGTTCCCGCCAAAGCTAGAGCCGGCCGCATCTGAGCCAATCAGGAGCGACTTCCTGCTTGGGCTCAGACAGCGCTGGAAAGAGGAACAAACTATTTACAGAGTTACAAGGTAGCCATTTCAGGATACAACACATATGTTTCAGGGTATAAAATGCAACACCCCCCCCCCCAAAGAGGGTGGAAATGTCTGTGTGTCTTATACACCGAATACAGCCATTTTTAGCCTCCCGAAGCCCTGCTCCCGTAACCCATTTTTGTGAAAAATGGGGCCCTTTTTTGCAAAAATGGGGTGGACAGAGGTCTGGGAAGCCTGCAGAGAGCTTCTGGGGACTGGGAGAAGGCAGAACTGTGAAAAAACAAGAGCTCTTCAGACCCTTTGCCCACCCAATTTTTGCAAAAAACAGGCAAAAATGGGGCTGTTTTTGCTTTCTAATTACCCCATCTAGTATAGCAGAAGAGGGAATTCTGGGAGTTGAAGTCCAATAGTTTTAAAGCTGCCAAGTTTGAAGATCCCTGGGTTAGGGATTAAGGGAGCAAGGGTATTCAAACTTGGCAAGTTTAAGACTTGTGGACTTCAACTCCCATTCCTGAGCTAGCATGACTGGGGGAGGAATTCTGGGAGTTGAAGTCCACAAGTTTAAAAGGGTCATGTTTGAAGTTTGAAAAAAGTGTACATGGTTGTAAAAAGTATTCTGCTACACTGGTATTTTATTAAATAATATATTACTACACCATTTGGTTCAGAATACTTTTTCCCTTGTTTTCCACCTCTAAAATCTAGATAAAGATATTCCTGTCTGCCTCATGACCTTCTGACCTGGGCATCTAATAGGGGTTCCTGGTGTCTCATGTCTCCCTCATCCTCTGACTCAGACATTACCATCA
Organism: Erythrolamprus reginae; assembly: GCF_031021105.1. Classification (NCBI taxonomy): domain Eukaryota; kingdom Metazoa; phylum Chordata; class Lepidosauria; order Squamata; family Dipsadidae; genus Erythrolamprus; species Erythrolamprus reginae. The sequence continues at coordinate 87,570,427 of NC_091950.1, read as the reverse complement.
TTAGAGTTTCTACAGTCTCTGGAGGTTCCTCAGGTTTCTCAGGTTCCAACTCTCCCACACTCTCTGACTATCTGACTCAGTTGTCAAAAACACTGGCCTAGGTTACCAAGATGGGCCCAGTTCATCCTCCTCAGAATCTGTGACTAACTGACCCGGTCGTGGACCACTCACAACCAAAACTAGACTTTCCACATCTTATAAATCCAATCCAATCCATCAATCAATCAATCAATCAATCAATCAATCAATCAACCAACCAACCAACCAACCAACCAATCTTTACTTTTAGCTATAAGCAAAAACCTACTTAAAAGGCATAAAAACCTCCTAATTTTCTACTATAAGCAAATCACAGCAGATTTAACATTTGATGCCCTTTTCTTCTTTTAAAAAAAGGGTACATAGTCCATTCGAAATGCCAACCATTCTTGAAATAACTGCTCCAAATGGGAATGTATTACATTCAAATTTTTAAAAAGTATGGCTGTTTTGGGTGAGTTTGATATTGTGTGGCATATTTTCTCAAGACATCAGAATCAGCCTTTTACCTCATCTCTAACACAAAATTATTGGGAAATTGCAATCATATGCATATTTATGATAGTATCCACCATTGGCTTTTAATATAAAATGCATCAGATTTTAAGTTTATGTTGAGTGATATACATTTTGTCATTAAATCCTTTTCTTGATCAACAATGTTGAAAATAAATTGTGTAAAGGAACTCAGAACTCTGTTGTTGTAGGATAGAAAATTGAACAGAATGGGACAATATTTGGTGTAAGTTGGTGGAAGGAGTTTCAGTTTAAAAGATAAACCAGATCAGGTCAGGCCCTGCAGAGGAAAAAAATCAGCAAAATTTATCATCTTATTTGAGAATCCATGAAAAATGATTGAACACATATAATGTATGGCAATCCATACATTATGTGTTCAATCATAATCTGAAACTGATTGATTTATCTGAATTGAAAACTGAAATTCAGTTCTCAAAAATGAACTAAAAAGAACTGTGAACACTTGGGAAATCATTTTGTATGGTAAATAATATAATCGTTATTTGCTGAAGCTACTCGTTCCCTATCAAAAACTCAGCTTGTTGTCCAGTTATTGTCATGAAGTTCTCAACATGATAGAACTTACTGCATATTTGGCTGTCTTGTTTATTAAAAAGAAAACACCTTTACAAATTGCATGCGTGTTGTTATCCAATATGTTCCCCACTTCCTGTACCTTTGATTTTTCCTACCCGTTTGTAGGACTTTCCTTTTCTGCTTGCTGAAATTCATCTTGCTGCATTTTGCAAAAGGGAAGGATCAGCTTATGAAAGTCTGATATGCAAATTTTTTGACAATGTCAGTTAAATATATTTCCATACAGGGTTATCCAGGTTAAAATGCCTTCAAAAACTTAGGCAGTTTATGATGGGCTTGTCGACCCTGAATATTACATATGTGTTGCCATATTTTATGGTAGCCTTTTGTCTATTTCTTCTTAGTTTTCCTTAGGGCTTCCATTGCAAAAACAGTCTCCAGGACAATCTGGCAAAAAACTTAAGACTGTATTTTTAGCATGAACTTCTGCTTGTCTAGTTCTTAGTGAGCCGTTTTAGCACTTGTAGCTATTTCTCCCTTCTACATTCTGTGCTTTGCCAATCTGTTCTCTACCTTCTGTATCTGTAAACTTGTTTCCTTTCAACAAAGCACGTTCCAAAGACTGTGAAGAAACATACTCTTCTGCACTATTTCCTGACACATGCTCCGAGCCATGCTTTATTGATTGTATTTATATGGAGAAATATCGAGATGAGGTGGACTGGTTGCTTTCGTGGTGTGGAGACAATAACTTGGTCCTTAACACTAATTAGATCTAGGAGCTTATAATGGACTTAGGAGGAATAGAGCAGACATCCAGCCCTTGCTTATCAATGGAGACCGACTGGAGCAAGTGGCCAATTTTAAGTTTCTGTGTGTTATCATAAAAGAGGACCTGACTTCGGGTGCTCACATTGTGGTACTGATCAAAAGACCCAGCAGACATTATACTACTTGAGATTGCTCAGGAAACAACAACTGAATGAAAAACGTCTGGCAGCCTTCTACTGCTACACCATAGAGCAGTGGTTCTCATCCTGGGGATCAGGACCCCTTTGGGGGTCAAACAACTGTTTCAAAGGGATTGCCTAAGACCATGGAAAAGACAAATTTCCCATGGTGTTAGGAACTAAAGCTTCTATTCTGGCGCCTTGGAACATATTTTTACTATCTGATCAATCAGGCATTTACAGTGGAGATGTCCCTCTGACCTTTCTGCCAGTCAGCTTAAAGCTCTGTTGGGAGAATTGGCGCAAGACTTATGGTTGGGGGTCACCACAACATGAGGAACTGTATTAAGCGGTCGCAGCATTAGAAAGGTTGAGAACCACTGCCAAAGAGAGTATTTTAAGTTACTGCACCTGTGTAGTATGGTTTGCCAGTTGCACAGTGGCAGATAGGACAAGCGTTCCAGAGGGTTAACATCATTGCTCAGAAGATCAATGGTTGCTCTCTCCCCTCTTTTGAAGGGCTTTATAGCTCCCGCTGCTTTTAAAAAGTTCAAAACATTCTTAAAGATCCATCATTTTCTGGGTACTCCTTTTTTTGACCTATTACCATGTGGCAGATGGTACAGGATAATAAAAATAAGGACAAATAGACTGAAAAACAGCTTCTATAGCAGGGCAATAATTATATTGAATTCTACCATATAGTGCAATATTCATTCAATATCGGTTTCAATTCGATTGTATACAGTAGTCCCTCACCTATCGCTGGTGTTACGTTCCAGACCCATTCCAGATAGGTGAAATCCGCGATGGGGAATTTATCGACTGATAGTACTTATTTAAGTATTTATATTGTAATTGTTTGGTAAGTTTTCATTGTTTTAAGTGTTTATAAACCCTCCCCACACATTATTTATTTTAGATACAGTATTTAAATACAGTATTTACAATTTTAGATTTTTTTTTTAAAAAAAAAAACCTGCCGATCGAGTTCGGCGGGCTGTTTAAATCTGCCGATCGACTTCCTCAGAAACCCACGATGAAGTGAAGCCGCAGTAGGTGAAGCGCGGTATAGCTAGGGACTACTGTAGAATGAGAGGATGTGTGTTTGTGTTTTACTTTTATAATTATAATGTACACTGAAGACAGCATCTAATTTCGTTGTACAAGGTGCAGTGACAGCAAAGTAAACTAAACAAAGGTACGTAGCTTTTCAAAAGCCATGGAACACATTTGCTGGAAACAGCCCTCCCCAAAGTAGAATGCAAGGAGAACAAGGATAATAAATATGTAGCAAAATTTATATTGGATTTGATTCATATTTAAACTGATATTATTGTTTCCATTCTCAATTTTTTTTTTTTTACCTTCCAGGGAAAAAATAGAATTGTTAAAAAATAGAATTGGCTAAGCAGTTTTGGAATGGCCCTGGTGCCATACCTAAAGCCTTCAGAAAACACACAGGGCTCTTAGTTATTCAGGTCTACTGTAATTGTAAAACCAAAACCATGTCCTAGATTTTTAAACTGCTTACTGGCAATTGCCCTCTAGGTGGTGTTAAACATTATCCTTCTTTTTTTTTAACAGGGAATCTGATTTTCAAACTTGGCAGATATTTGCTGGAGGGCTAATGATCATACAAAGAGTGGTATTGCATTCACGCCCTGGTATGTTTCTACTTGTTGGAGAACATACATATTTGAGCATTGTGTCTTCATAGAACATTGTAAAGGGGAAGAGAAAAGAAATTCAAGAGAGCAATTTCTGATGTGCACATCCAAAGCATGTTATGCAAGTCTTCAACATGATATTCTTAGCAGACATTTTCTAATTACAGACGTGAGAACTTTTCAGTTTGTGTGAGAGCAAAAATGTATAAACAAATAACCTAAATAAGATTATTGCTGTTTGTGAAGTATGAAATATGGAGAGTGCTGTAAACAATTTTGTGTGTTTTGTGAAGTCATAATTTCTAACAGTAGCTATAAGCAATATTTATTTTATTTATTTATTAGATTTCTATGACACCCTTCTCGACAGACTCATATGAGAAATCTGATATTAGAATAAAGTAAAACCCCAATTTCCTAAAAAAAATCCATCCATATTCTTACTATTTAAGTTACTCATTCATGACATCGGCTGGAACTAGATATTAATGCTCATGGCCGTCAGGCCTGCCGGCAAAGATAGGTCTTCAGAGCCTTGCAAAAGGCAGGTGGGTGGGGGCGGTATGAATCCCTGGAGAGAGTTGATTCCAAAGGGCCGGGGCCGCCACAGAGAAGGCTGACGGGACCTGGAGAAGGCTGACTCTGTGGGACCTGACTGGTCGCTAGGATACATGAGGCAGAAAACAGTCCTGTAAGTAATCTGGTCCTAAACTATGTATGGCTTTATTGTTCATAACCAACACTTTGAATTGTGTTCGGAGTTCAATCGGAGTGATGCTAAAATGTGGGCATATCTTGGGAGTTTTACTGTAAACAGTGTATTCTTAATTTTGAAGGTTATTGTATTTGTGCATTTCCTTCTGGCCTCTTGTTAATTTATATTTCACGAGATTTATAAAGCAGCTGGCCATTTTTTGCACTAAAACTGGTGGTATATCTTCTTTCTTTACATTAAAATTGCTGTGTGTCGCAAACTACTTCATTAGGAATGAGGATTTTTAGATGCATATGCCATGTTAAAAATCAGCATGGCCAAGTGGAAGAAAAGTTAGGGAGGAAAAATACAAATAGAATTTGTAAATATCAAAATGCTGGCTGACCCAAGATATATAGCTTCAGTGAAGAAACACATGCTTTTGTAAGGAACATGAGTCCTCTAAAGTCTGATGTAATTGTTCAGAAATGCTAATTTAACTGCCATAATCTCAAAGAGGAAGGAGAGAGCACGCTAATTAAACCTGTGATCTGACTCACTCTAGGCATCAATGGAGTGCCAGTTGCAGAAAACTTCCGTCTGGAAGAAGCCACCCTCTCAGACCCAATTGATCAGGGTCAAGTTAAAGTCCGTACACTTTATTTGTCCGTGGATCCCTACATGGTAAGTGGGATTAATAAAAATTATCCAAATATTTGAAGAATATTTAGCCAGTTGATTCTTCATATGATCTGCCAGCCATGAGTCACCGTAAATAGTGATTTATGACTTCAGTAGCTCGGGGAATATTTTGCTTTGCATAAATGCTCATGACCACAATACGTGTGCACACGTAACACACACACTGCGCAAGGTATTTGGCAAGGAGCTGAGCTTTTGGTTTCCTCCTTCCAAGCAGATTGCTAATCTCAATATGGAAAGTATTGCAGCTTGCAGAAAGTATTGTCTTCTGTCATTGTCTTCTTCTTTTACAATTGAAGTTGCTATAACTGGGAGAAAGAATCATAAGATGATCTCTGAATATATGTAACCAGTGATGGGTTGCTGCCGGTTCAGACAAGTTCCTTAGAATCAGTAGTGTAAATTTACTCAGCAAATTGGCAGTGATGACCGGCAGTCCATGCTCCCAAACTGGTCCTCTCGTTGCCATGGCTTGGGAAAAAACCCTCTGCGCATGCACAAAGGCTTCTGCACATGCACAGGTGGTCATTTTTGGGTCTTATGCGCAATGTGATGGGGAAAAGTGCGTACTTCAGTCGCATTCAGAACCGATAGGGAAGATAAGTGGAACCTCCCCCTGTATGTAAACTTAGGCCATACATTAATTTTGTTCTGAAAAAGTGTGTAAACACGAGTCGTGGTGGTGCAGTGGTTAGAATGCAGTACTGCAGGCTATGCTGACCACTAGCTGCCTACAATTTGGCAGTTTAAATCTCACCAGGCTCAAGGTTGACTCAGCCTTCCAAGGTGGGTAAAATGAGAACCCAGATTGCTGGGGGTGATATGCTGATACTGTAAACCGCTTAGAGAAGGCTGTAAAGCACTGTGAAGCGGTATACTGTATACTGGTAAGTCTATTGCTATTGTTATGTTATAATAGAAACATAGAAACATAGAAGTCTGACGGCAGAAAAAGACCTCATGGTCCATCTAGTCTGCCCTTATACTATTTTCTGTATTTTTTCTTAGGATGGATATATGTTTATCCCAGGCATGTTTAAATTCAGTTACTGTGGATTTATCTACCACATCTGCTGGAAGTTTGTTCCAAGGATCTACTACTCTTTCAGTAAAATAATATTTTCTCATGTTGCTTTTGATCTTTCCCCCAACTAACTTCAGATTGTGTCCCCTTGTTCTTGTGTTCACTTTCCTATTAAAAACACTTCCCTCCTGGACCTTATTTAACCCTTTAATATATTTAAATGTTTCGATCATGTCCCCCCTTTTCCTTCTGTCCTCCAGACTATACAGATTGAGTTCATTAAGTCTTTCCTGATACGTTTTATGCTTAAGACCTTCCACCATTCTTGTAGCCTGTCTTTGGACCCGTTCAATTTTGTCAATATCTTTTTGTAGGTGAGGTCTCCAGAACTGAACACAGTATTCCAAATGTGGTCTCACCAGCATTCTATATAGCGGGATCATAATCTCCCTCTTCCTGCTTGTTATACCTCTAGCTATGCAGCCAAGCATCCTACTTGCTTTCCCTACCGCCTGACTGCACTGTTCACCCATTTTGAGACTGTCAGAAATCTTTCAGTAAAATACTTCAATTACTGTGAAGTAAATTTAGACTTCTGTGTATAATAACTTCACTAATTACATTCATTTTCCACAGGATTACATCAGAAAGGTGTGTTGCATAATTCAAATCGCATTTTTTTTTCCTAAGATGTACCATATAAACCAGAATAAGGACAAAAAGATACTTTGGAAGATCAACCAACCTTTTAGTCTATCAGTAATAAAAATTCAACTTTTATTCTTCCTTCTTAGACTTTTAAAGGGTTTATTGTATTATTTTTAATAGGAAAGTGAACACAAGAACAAAGGGGCACAATCTGAGGTTAGTTTGAGGAAAGATCAGAAGCAACGTGAGAAAATATTATTTTGCTGAAAGAGTAGTAGATGCTTGGAACAAACTTCCAGCAGGCATGGTTGGTAAATCCACAGTAACTTAATTTAAACATGCCTGGGATAAACATATAACCATCCTAAGATAAAATACAGGAAATAATATAAGAGCAGACTAGATGCCGTCAATCTCCTATGTTTCTATTTAGCAGTTTCCATATTTTTATTCTTGACCAGCATTAAAATCCTTGTAGTTTCATGTGTTGGTCAGCTATGTATCACTTGAGAAAGAGAGAACAAGGGGATTGAGTTCTAAAAGATTCTCCTGTTACAAATGTCTTTTAGCGTTGCCGTATGAATGAAAATTCTGGATCTGACTACATCAAGGCTTGGAAACTATCTGAAACTGCTGATGGAGGTGGAATTGGTTGTGTGGAAGAAAGCAAAGATGTGCGTTTCGCTCCAGGAGACTTTGTGACATCCTTTACCTGGCCCTGGCAGACCAAAGCCATTTTAGATGGAAAGCAACTGAACAAGGTGAACAAAATGTTTTTTGTCACTGCTTTGCATTTCCTTTGGACAAAAGCAATATAGACAAATGTGCCCTGACCTTTAGCAATATGAGGTTAAAGACTATGGATAACCAATATCAATATCAACTTTATTTGATTAGTCAATCGACCATATCAAAGCAAGAAAAAGGACCACATCGGTCATCATAAAACTGTGACTGGTTAAAATACAGTAAAATTGGCTAAAATAGAGGGAATTTGAATAAATAATAAGTTAAAATGCAATAATAATAATAATAATAATAACAAACACAACAGAGTTGGAAGGGACCTTGGAGGTCTTGTAGTTCAACCCCCTGCTTAGGCAGGAAACCTACACTATTTCAGACAGATGGTTACCCAACATCTTTTAAAAAATTTCCCTGTGTCAGAGCATTCACAACTTCTGGAGGCAAGCTGTTTCACTGATTAACTGTTCTGACTATCGGGAAATTTCTCCTTTGTTCTAAGTTGCTTCTCTCCTTGTTCAGCTTCCACCCATTGCTTCTTGTTCTACCTTCAGGTGCTTTGGAGAATAGATTGACTCCTTCTTTGTGGTAGCCCCTGAGATATTGGAACACTGCTTTCATTTGGTCCTTCTTTTCATTAAACTAGCCATGCCCAGTTCCGCGCAACCGTTCTTCATATTGTAAACCGCCCTGAGTCTAAGGAGAAGGGAGGCATAAAAATTGAATGAATAAATAAACAAATAAATATATTTTAGCCTCTAGTCTCCTAATCATCTTTGTCGCTCTTCTCTGCACTCTTTCTAGAGTCTCAACATCTTCTTTGCATTGTGGCAACCAAAACTTAATGCAGTATTCCAAGTGTGGCCTTACCAAGGCCTTATAAAGTAGTATTAACACTTTGCATGATCTTGATTCTATCCCTCTGTTAATGCAGCCTAGAACTGTGTTGGCTTTTTTGGCAGTTGCTGCACACTGCTGGCTCATATTTAAATGGTTGTCCACTAGGAGGAAGCACAACCATGGGGAAGGAATTGAATGGAGACATATAATGACTGTCAGAGGAGCAAGTAAATATATAGCAACATCTATGTGATGATGTTACAGTAGTTTGTTGAGAACACCACTGTAAAAGAACAACCTCCACTATTTTCTATCATTTACACACTTGCCTATGGCACAGCATCCAATGTAGTAACAGAAATGTGATTTTTTTTTAGCTCAGTATCAAAGGAACAAGGCTGTACTTGTTATACAGATAATTTTTGCCTATGGGTGTACCTTTGAGTCAGGTTTTTTTGAGTCTTGGCAATTGCCTAAGCAAACCCTGCAGTTTTCTTTCCACATTTTCAGAAGTTGTTAGCCACTGCCTGCTTCATAGAGCTAAGAGAGAATGACTGATCCAACTACCAAGGTAGCTTCATATCTAAGGCAGGGTTAGAGCCAGGGGTGGGCTACTGCCCAGATGGGATGGTGGAACGCTGTGGGGTAGCAAAAATGGAGCTCCACCCAGAGCACCCAATTTGCACTGGAAAATGTTGAAAGAAAATGTTGGGTGTCCTGCATAAGCCACACCTACAGTGTGGTAGTAAAAATTTTGGTAGCCCTTCACTGGTTAGAACTCAGTCTCTTGGTTTCTAGTGTGATGTCATAATCACTATACTAAACTGACTTCAGACAGGAACCCAAAATGTCCCCCTCCCCCCAAAAGATGAAGAATATCAACTAATTTTAATTGATGGTTGACCCAGGAGACAAAATAAGGTTTGGAAGAGGCAGTAACATATACCTACAGTAAAGAGTTACACACACAGAAAAGATATAAACATAATGATTATAGGAGAGGCACCGTTAGTCTGAAAATGTAAGGCATATGTCATCAGTCTGTTAAATGTGAGATGAACTGAGTTAAGAAGCACTCAGGGAGAGGTAAAGAGGTAGAAAGACGAAGTAGAAAGGAAGTGAAGAGGGGGAAGAAGGAGGGGGAGAGAAGGAGTAAGAAGGTAGAAGGAGGAGATGGAGATAGAAGGAGGGAAGTATAACGGAATGAAGGAAAGCAGACTGAAGAACAGGATAAAAATAGGTGTGAAAAAAGATATTTATTTATTTTTTATTGATTGAATACAAATGTATAAATATGTATGTTATTGACATTTTAAGGTATATGTGTTGACATGAAAATGGAAATTGTGGAGAATTTTTAAAAAATACAAAAAAGGAAAAAGAATAATCAACCAACTTTAAGTCTTTCCAAAAGAATCCCGCCAGAAAATCAGAATAGATTTTGACTAGAATGTTTAATTCAATCTTTGAAACCCTTTTTTTCTTCAGTTAGATCCACGTCTTGTAGATGGACACCTCTCCTATTTCCTGGGTGCAGCTGGCTTGACCGGGCTGACCACTTTGCTGGGAATCAGAGAGAAAGGACACATATCTCCAGGCTCTAATCAAACCCTGGTTGTCAGTGGAGCTGCTGGTGCTTGTGGCTCTCTAGCTGGGCCGGTAAGATGCTATAAACTCAGTCTTAAGGGTTGTTGAGAAGAGATTATTCTGCCTATGAAGCTCAGAATTCATATTATTTGGACCTATGGAAGCCCTATACTTTTTCCTATAACCTCAGAAATAGGCAGACTTTATCATAGGATATATACAGTATATATGCTGCATCTAGTACCTCCTGTTCCTGAAATGGGTTTGACTTATTTGGGGGAAATATACTACTCAAAAAAATAAAGGGAACACTCAAATAACACATCCTAGATCTGAATGAATAAAATATTCTCATTGAATATTTCATTTGCACAACTATTCCATTTGCACAACAGCATGTGAAATTGACTGTCAATCAGTATTGCTTCGTAAGTGGACAGTTTGATTTCACAGAAGTTTGATTTACTTGAAGTTATATTCTGTTTTTTAAGTGTTCCCTTTATTTTTTTGAGCAGTGTAGTTCAAAGTGCCCATTTTACCTTGAAATCATCTCCAGCTCCAATGAAGCCAACATTCCCAATTTTGGGAAGATTTGGGAGCATGGATGCAAGCCTTTTAAGTTAAAAGTTTTTTTAAAAACATTCACTTTAATCCCCAAATTAAAAAAAAATTACGTACCTCCATTTAGTCTTGCTTCCACCTCACATGCTAGGTGGAATAGGAAGAAAACTTCTATTAGAGTCAACAGTTTCTTCTTGTTGCTGATAGATGCAAGGATCACTACTTTTATTTGAGACTATGACATGGGTTAAAACAAAGGTCTTCAAATTTAGCAACTTTAAGACTTGTGGACTTTAACTCCCAGAATTCTCCAGCCAGTTTTAAAGTTGCCAAGTTTGGGGACCTCTGGATTAAAAGATCATTTTAACCATTCCATGATTATTATCCAGTTTTGTCTTCTCTCTGCTGGCTCCTTGAGAGAAAAGATGCATACAATGATTATTTTGTAATGAACAGAAAATATAAATTCATCTTTTTTTTAAAAAAATGTTTTTGCACTGCAAGACCAGCGATTGCAAAAAGCTGACTTTTTGTAATGGTTTTCTGCTTTCAAAGATAGGTCTCCTAGAGGGTTGTTCTAAAGTAGTTGGCATTTGTGGCACAGATGAAAAATGCAAAGTTTTGATCTCTGAAATGGATTTTGATGCTGCAATCAACTATAAGAAAGAGAATGTGGCAGAACAGCTGCACAAATTTTGCCCAAATGGAGTGGATATCTACTTTGACAATGTTGGTGGAGACATCAGTGATACAGTAATAAGACAAGTGAGTCTGCTGCATATACTTTTGACTCTGTTCAGGCATTTATGTAGGTGTAGGGAGGGAGCAAGGTGTAGAGAAAAAAAATACCACATTCAGTCCCACTCCTGCTCCCTTGTTTCAGTTTTAATGTGATCCAAAGGATCTAGGTCCCAAATATTGCAGGAACCCAGATAGCTGAAAACTGGAGAAAGACCAAGAACAAATGCTTTTCTTTTCTTTCCTCATTTTGACCTTCCCATGAGTCCTTATGCTGGTCCAAGCAGGATGCAGTAGTGTGAGAAGCAATGGATGCATAAGCCAAAATTAGATTGGCGAAGCATTCAGATAATCAAATAATCAACTTTTCTATCCCAGGATATAACTTTTCCCTAAATCTGAACTACCCTTGCGTAAGATAGAATTAATTTTCAATTCAGGAACGCTGAAATAGTTTTGGACTCTTAAGACATTTTCTAATAAAATTGTTTAGCCTAAAATTTGACAGATAAATATGAGCAATTAATCTGAGATAATACCATTTCTTTTTCCAAATTGTAAAGTAGTATGGGATCTAATATTTGTTGGAATATATGCTCCTAAAAATGAGCAGTGTCTTTTATATTGTTCTATCACTTTTCTGGAGTTCTTTTAGTCAAGAAACCTGACACAAGATGCTTATTATTACCTATGTATTTTTAATTTTATGTTTCTTGTCCGTTCTGATTTCCACTGTTGTAGTATCAACCAATGAGTGCAAAGATCTTTTTCATGAAATTGCAGTACGTTTCTTCTCTGCATTTTGTTTGACTGAAGCCTTTTTTCTTCTATTTAATTCAGTTCTATTCTCATCCAAATTAAATTGTGCCAGTGGTCTTATCTTCATCACATCATATTTGGTATCTCAGGAATGCTTAAAAGTCTAGTCAAAGTGATAATATGATACACATGACTATGTTTGCATGGCACGTTACACACAGACTAATAAGTAGAATGAAGCCAATCTAGTGATACCAGAACAATTGGATTCATTTAATAAACTGTATTTAAGTTAATCATGGTAAATATACTGTTGCACATATACTGCATTTTTGGTTTTACTGTAGTCACATCCAAAGTGATAAATCTGATTATATAATTACATAGTGTAGATGCTGCAATTACACATTTGCATTATGACATCCAATGCAAGAATAACCTTTATGATGTAAGAAGGGTCATCACTTGTTCCTTTTCCCCATATTATGGATGCCCGTGCAGTATACAATAACTGAGATGAATAGCATTTTGACTCTTCTTTTCCATTACTCTTATTTTTCCTGTAGACGAATAAATGAAACATATTGCTGGTTGTTGCAACAGAATGTAGGCTAGACAAATGGCATGTTCTTCTGCTCCGTTTCAGTACATGTAATAAAAACACACTGTTCTTTTAACTGTCTCTCTTAGTCAACCCTTGCTGTTTAATGTTCTATTCCTATTGCAGAGTTTTCAGACTTTGCTTCCAGGAGAGCCTAAATGCTTTGGCCAGCAGCACTTTGCTAAGAGGAACTGTAGGAAAAGGCCAGTGTAAATCAAAGTCTGTCCTCTCTTTTGGGAAAGTCTAGCTGTTGATTCTCAGAGCAGTACTCATCAGCCTTACGTTCCATCTTGCAGAGAGGAGTAGAAGATCATTCAGGAAGATTTAGCAATTTACTTGACATATGACTTTAGTTCTTACATATACTTTGACTGAAAATTGGCAGAACGCTAATTTACTCCATCCATCATAGCCTTTTTCGCCTCCTTGCTCCAAAGCTTTCGATAATCCCATGCATTTTTCTCTATTTTCTTACAGCAGTTGTAGTTCCAGCATACTTTCTACTAGTTCCTATCTGCATAATGTAGTGTAACTTATCACTGTCACTGGAAAAGAAGTGTCAGTAGTAAGAGCTTTATTACTAGTGCAAACAAGTAGTTAGACATATTCCTTTCTACCGAAAGCAGCGATCCTAAGCCTTTTAGGCTCTGTGGACCAGTTGTGGAAGCAGCAGGGGGAAAGGGGATAGTTTTGCCTGTGCACGCACTATTTGTGCACATGCAGCTTCGCGTGCTTCCCACCGCTTAGGTTCCCAATAGGCTGCGGCCCAGTATTGGCTCATGGACTGGGGGGGACCTCTGACCTAAAGGATACATCTCCTAAGAGATACATAAACAGGACTTAATGTATTTGAATGATACCTAGAGGTGCAAACACTTAAAAGAGATTTGTTTCTTTGCTGCTATCTAATGGTTATTCACATTTATTTGACCCATATGACAATCGTTGTGTTGTACTTTATGATTCTTGACAAATCTATATTTTATTTTATGTACGCTGAGAGCCTATGTACAAAAGACAAATTCCTTGTGTGTCCAATCACACTTGGCCAATAAAATAATTCTAATTCTATTCTATTTTTTGAAGATCAGATATGACAATTCCATGCTTGGATATTTTTTTGACATTTTATATTTGTCCGGCTGAATTAAATCTTTACAATTTTTTAAAAAGATAACTTTAAAATACAGTAATTAATATACTGAGTTGGCAAGTATGCAGTTTGAATTGTTATATAAAAGAATAAGTGAAAAAAGAATGTAATCTCACAGCTTTGTTTTCTATAGGTGAGTCCTGGAACACTTTCCGGGATCTTCTGTAACATGCAGAGAAGCTGGATTTTGGTGTCTAAGGCCTTAAGAGTCATAAATATGAAAGAATTCTATTGATGTGAATCATTCCATCACAGCTAGTTACAGACTGAATGTCTAACTTTCCCATCCATAATATTTGTAAACAAATACTCTAAGAAATAAAAACTGCAATATTATATTGTCTTTTTGTTTCCAACAGATGAACTCAAAGAGCCATATTATTTTATGTGGTCAGATCTCCCAATATAACAAGGACGTTCCATACCCACCTCCTTTACCTCCAGAGGTAGAAGAAATAAGGAAATCACGGAACATTACTAGGTATTCCTCATTGGCTTATTCCTCCAAATGAAACACTGAATAAAATATGCTGAAATATGTGAATGCTTTTTTTAAGTTCCAAAAAATGACTTTCTCGATTGATGCATCATCTATGAAACAAGGTCACTCAAATAATTACTGGAGTTGAATTTACAGCTTTACGGATAACTCTGTCAGTGGACTATCAGTGAGAAAGCTCTTTGCTTTGGTTTAAAAAAAAAGAAAATGGTGGGAAGGCTGATTTCCATATATGAAGGAAATTGGAATTGGAACTACATTAACAAATATACAGCTAATATAAAACTTCCAATAGTGGAAAAATGAAACATGCTTCCAATAGCTCTCAGTCTCTTAAATCATGTCTTTGCGTCTTACTGACTGGAGAATGAGAAACAATTTTCTGTTTTATTTGCATATTCCAAAGCTTCATGTATTACCTGAGAAGATGAGGGCATTTAAGAGAGAGATATTTGATCAGAAATTTAAAATGAAGAAGCAGTACACTCGCCCAATCTTTCTCAGTCTGGTATTTTTTTATATGAATTATATTAGAATACTCCATTGTATCCAGTGAGATTAGAACAGGAATTATTCAATTATTCTATTGCATCAGAAAGTTAATTATCCTGTTTGGAAATGTGTCTTTTGGAATAGGCAAAGGATGGGCATTAAATTCACGTTGTGTCAACTTTGGAATGGCACAGATGTAAAGGTTCTAGTGTCCCAATAGACTAAAATATAATTTCAGATGATCCATTTACATGGTTAAAATGTTAGACCAATTGGATCATTTCCTGACCCTTTAGTGCTGGACTGTGTTGCCATTTCTATCTGCTGCAATTAAGTCAGAACATATTACAGTACTAGTTTCCATCCATGACAAATTTGGTGACTTTTGTAAATTCTCTTTCCCATAATGATTCTTAAAATTGGGAATTGTTTGATCTGCTGAAGAAACAATCTCCCTCAAGTTTATTTTGGACTATAACCTATTGAATTATTATGTATGCAACTGTAAAAAAATTTCTATAAATGATAGTTTCAAGAATGGCAGTTATTCCCCTTTGCACACAAAATGGAATCAGAAAGGCATTTCAGAATGTTTTTAACATTTAACTGCTGTGAGATGTCAATTTCATTCTTCACAGGGAAAGATTCTTGGTTTTGAATTACATGGAGAAATACACAGCTAGTACATTGCAGCTTTGTCAATGGATCAAAGAAGGAAAATTGAAGGTATTGTAAAAGTCAATAGGTAAATTGCTCATGGCTGCAAACAATCATTTTCTTTCATTGACTTTTTTTTCTTATTTGTTGGTATTGCTGAAGCTGAATGAACAAACACATTTTACCTTATCTACAATGAATAGAGACACGTTTTAGAAATCATCTGATTAGGCGTAACTATCTGAAGAACTGAGATTACAAAAGTTTTGTTTTGATAATTTTCAACTGTATTTAATGAAAGAAAAAAACCACTAGATTGAATCAAAACTGGAAAAAATAACCTTTTATATTACTTTTTTTAAAAAAACAGGTCAAGGAGACAGTCGTGGAAGGTTTAGAAAACATTGGAGGTAAGAGATGGTTTCTTTCTTCTGACAGTATGTCGTTGATTAAAATGTATGGATACAGGAAGGCCCCCTGGTTTATTTCTGGTTCAAACAGCAGAATTTTCTGACCCAAATCCGAATGCCATTGCCTTCACAGTTAAATAATGCTAAACTTGCTTCTTAATTAATGTGCTTACATTAAACTGAATCAATTTGTGCATGCACTCATGCACGTGTGCTACTACTGCACATGCGTAGAACAGGGGTGGGTTCCAGTTACCTTTGTTACTGGTGCGCATTGTGACGTTTCACATGCATCTGCATGCTCCACTTGCGCACATCCACTTGCGCTTGGCAGGTCCCTGGGTTCTTGGCCACTGGTTCATATTTATGACAGTTGAAGTTTCCTGGAGTCATGTGATCACCTTCTGTGACCTTCTGACAGACAAAGTCAATGGGGAAGCCAGATTCACAATCACCATATTATTAATTTGACAATTGTGGCAATAAAAGTCGTAACCTTTGACTTAACAACAGAAATGTTAAGTTCAAGTCGAGGATTGCCTTTAATGTTTCAATACATTTATCAAGTCTGTATTCAAAGATCACATAAAATATATTATTATGGACATCCAGAAAGTAGGATGAGATCTTGGTCTCTATACATCACTTTAGAGCAGACCTGGGCAAAAGGCGGCCCACGGGCCAGATGCGGGCCACCTGCTGTCTGTGACCAGCCCGCGGAGGCTGGAAGGAAGGAAGGAGAAATGGAGGGAACAAGGAAGGAAGGGGTGGGCAATTAATTTATAATTATAATATATAATATAATATATAATTATATATATATGTAATATATATAATATAATGTAATATAATATATAATTATAATTTATAATTATATTAGTTAATTTAGTTCTACCCAATAATATACAGTATTGGGTAGAACTGAGTTAATTGTATTAATCCGCCCTCTAAAACCATCCCAATTTCTCATGCAGCCCCATGGCAAAATTAATTGCCCACCCCTGCTTTAGAGCCTCAGGGCAATTGCAACAGCTGCTGGTCTTACCTCATGTCATGAGATAAAAACAAGAGTTGGAGCTGATCAGAGGATCTTAAATACCCTGAGAGGTCAGAAGTGAGATATAGTATAAGAATACTGAATTCAAGACCACAGCTCTGGAGGCCTTTAAAGATAAAGAGTTATCTTTAATTTGGCCTGAAGGAGCTGGGAGAACTGTTGCAATAATCACAGTTCTGGGGCTGTTTGAAAAGCCTGAAAGAAAAGGGGAGAAGAAACTAGAGGAACTATGTCAACGTAAGAGAGAAAAAGAGGCCAAAAAACTTGAGAAAATATATTGGAAGATGTCTTCAAAGAAAAAAGAATGCTAATTGAAGATTGAACAAACCCCACATTTATAGTTCTTCCAAAGGCAAAGCCCTATATGGGGAGGCGGGGATTTGGTCTACTATTGAGTAATACCTGAGGAATATCAGGAAGAGGAAAACAAAAATGTTCATTGAAGGACGTAGTATAGAGTGCTTACAAAAATTTGAGTTACAAATTTCCAGCCATATGAACAAAGCTTCTGTAACTCCAAGCCAGAAGGTCCTGGAAAGCTGAAGGAGGTGAGACTATTTTGGACTCTAATCTGTCCTGTCTGTTCACTGATCCCGTGGTTTAGTTTGCAGTATTCTTCAATTTATGTAATGGGTAAAATAAAAAATTCTATATTTTTTTATACTTGGACTTACAAATAGCTTCTTAGAATACAATCTGTTCATAAATGGAGGACTACCTGTATTCCAAATTTTTTTTAAAAATCCACAGAGGCTAAAAGTTATTAAATAATTCTGAGAAATCAACTGCTTGCATTATCATGCTGTAATGATTGCACAAGAGTTGAAAACGCAAAACCAGATGGTACAATTGCCACTGCTGTACTTCAGCCTGGATCAGTGGGGATCTGCCTGGGGCTAGCCTTTGAGATAAAATTGCTCGTGCAGCCACATGAAAGAAAACACCGAGATTTAAAACTTGTACTAGCACCATGTTTTAAGGAAAGCATTTATTTAAACTCATACTGAAGTACTATTAGGTTGCAAAGGAGAGGAATGTCTATTTGTATGGTCTTACATACCATATTTTTCGGAATATAAGATGCACCTTTTTTCCTCCCTTAAAGAGTCTGAAAATTTGGGTATGTCTTATACTTAGAAATTAATTTTCTTGAAGCTTTTTCCCCCAGCACTAACTAGGCCATAATGATCTTCCCAGCTTCCTATTCCCTCTGAAGGTTTTTCCCCAGCTCTAATCTTTGCAGGCTTTTCTTTCATTCCTACTCCCTCTGAAAAAGCGTTGCCCTAACGCAGTGCTAACGATCTTCCTGGCTTGCTGCATTTTTTAAAAATTCCTACTCCCTCCAAAGCAGTTTTTCCTGCACTAAGTCTTTGCAGACTTGCTTTCATTCTTACACCCTTTGAAAAAGGCTTTTTCAGCCTTAACCAGGGGACAAAATAAAGTGCTGAAGCTGAACAGACTAAGGATGCTAGCCAGATGAATACCTGATAGGTAGATATTTCCCCCCTATTTTCCTTCCCCAAAACTAAGGTGCGTCTTATACTCTGAAAAATACGGTACATGCACATTTGTAGATTCAAGCTAATGGTATCGTTCTAATTATAGCACATCTATGTTATCTGGCAATATGGAGCTGATTTCTTATTGTCTACATATATAGCATTTATTTAAAACTACTAGTCTAGCCTACACTTTCCAAATAGGTTTCTATTTATTAACCAGATCCAAGCCTCCTTAGTTTGTTCAGGACCAGTGAATATAAACTAGTGCTGCTACTTGTACATTAGTGTAATAGAAGTGTGCATTATATACAAACGACCTTCTGTGGTATACCATACACTACCATACACCGAATTAGCTAAATCAAATATTTTGTTGCTTTGAAAACAAGTTGCCTCTATCACCATAAACTAACTTGTCAGCCTGAATACAGACTGCCTGCCTTTATTTTTATAACAACTCAAGGCAGTGATAGTCCAACAGCCAACCTGTGAGGTGAGTTGGGTTGAGAATGAGCAACTTATCCAAAGCCATCCAGCTGGCTTTCCTGGCTAAGGTAAGAATAGATCTCACAGTCTCCTGGCATCCAACCTAGTGGCTTAATCACTTAATCAGTGATGGTGAATCTGGCATGAGTAGCCATATCTGAGAGCATGCAAGGTGTTGCCCTATCTCAGCTCCAGCACTCCTGCGTTTTTCAGCCACCTTTTCAGCTGTTTTCGCTCTCCCCATAGCGTAAATGGCCCAATGAGCCAACTAGAAGTTCACTTGTGCATTCCCCTCAATTTCCTTTTCATTGTCAGAGATCTTCAGGAACTCTTCGGCTTTGGACAGTTGCAACCAGGCTTCTCACATCTCAGCCTTCTTCTGTAGCTGGGAAGGCTTTCTTGAAGCACTGTGTAGCCGATAACAGAGCTCTGGGTGAATCCAGAGCTCTATTATCAGCTGCAGAGGCCTTCAGAAAAGCCTTCCTGGGTGCAGAAGAAATGGGCCAAGGTGGGCGAGGCCTGGTGGCAACTATCTGAGGGCAACTCTACTTCCTTTCGTTTCCAAACTTCCAATTGGCCCATTGGCCCATTTTTTGTCATCCCCAGGCTTCAGGCGGCTTTCCTAAACTCTGGGGAGAGCGGAAAACAACCCAACGGGCCTAATGGAAGTCAGGAGGCTTCAGAGAGGTCTGTTCGCAGGCACATTCCATTTGGCAGCATAGCCGAAATAGGTTCACCATCACTGCACTAAACTGGCTGTCTTTAAAACCATGGGCTGATTATTGAAGGAAAAGTAACATTATTTTATTTATTTAATTAGAGTCTTCGGAGAGAGGCGGCATACAAATCTAATTAATAATAATTATTATTATTATTATTATTATTATTATTATTATTATTATATTTGTATGCCGCCCTCTCCGTGTTGTACATTTAAGTCAATTCAGAAAGCCATTTGTATTTAAAATTAAAACACCACTGTACAGTATTTCAGCTTTTGAATTATTTCAACTTTTTTCCTCTTACAGCTGCTTTCGTGTCTATGATGAGTGGAGGCAACATTGGAAAACAAATAGTGCTTGTTTCCAAATAGAAACTATTTCTGCTGTATTTTGTGTCTACCAAGAAAAATATTTTCATAAGCCTGGAATGAATTTATCCTTTGTATCTGTATCCCATTTTGGGGATTACCGGTAGTAAAAAATTTTGAATCTAATTTTTTTCTAAGTTCTTTTGGGAGGGTTTTTTTCCCATCTCCCCGATAATTTTTCTTTCAATCAAAATGTGTATTACTGTATCACTGCTACAGAAATACTAACTATGTGCATATAATATAAAACCAATATTAATTTTAGCTGTTTGAACAATTGTTTGCAAGCAAATTATGTCTTGATCAATTTTTAATTTGGTTTTCTTCTGTTTTTTTTTAATATCTAGGAAACCATTTCCTAATAACACTATAATAGTATTTCTCAGTTTGAAGATAAATGTAAACCATAGTTGAAGCAATTAGGATTTGGTAACCAACTTCATAATAAAATAAAAATAAACCATGGCTTACTCTCTGGAAGTAAGCAAACCAATTATACTGACTTATGTCCTGGTATGTATAAGCCAGGCTCTAATCATTACTGAAAATGAAACAACAATGAGAATCTTTTCTTGAACACAATACAACTATTAAAATGCATTTGTTAATGTAATTTAGTGGCTTGGCCTCTCTTGTGTGATACTGTTCTTTCTGATGCATTAGTGGTGAATGAATGCTTTTAGCTGCTCCTATTTTCCATAACATTTAATTGTTACATACATTTATTTAAATTAGAAAACAAAAGGAGACATTTCCTAATTATTCGACTAAATCATGAGATTAAACAAAACCCTTCCTTACACTTTGTGTCCAAATGTTGCAGCTTCCAAAATCCAATGTAGTGCAGTGACCATGAGAATACTTTCAAAAGAAGGAGCGCCCTCTATGAAGTTCTTCGTGATCAGGGGAAAAATGTGGTAGGAAATAATTTGTGAAACAAAAGTTTGCAGCAAAACCTGTTCCATGCACTGCATACTCTTTCTGTGGGTTCTTCACTGTCAGATAAACAAGAAGACAGCAAACAAGGCAGAAACAGCACGGTATCACTAATACAGCCAGTCCTTGACTTATGACAATTGAGCCCAAAATTATGTTGCTGAGTGAGACGAATGAGTTTTGTCTCATTTTTTTTATCTTTCTTGCCACAGTTGTTAACTGAATCATGGCAATTGTTAAATTAGTAACACGGTTGTTAAGTGAATCTGGGTTCTCCATTGACATTTTGTGTCAAAAGGTGGCAAAAGTTGATCACATGGCCACAGGACACTGCAACCATCATAAATATGAGTCAGTTGCCAAGCATCTAAATTTTGATCACCTAACCATGGAGAGGCTCAACAGTCATAAGAGTGAAAAATGGTCATAACTCACCTTTTTTCAGTGCCGTTGTAACTTCAAACTATCATTAAATGAACTGTTGTAACTCAAAGACTACCTGTACTCCAGTAGGGATTTTTTACTCTGCAATTCTTACATACTTATCTCAATCAACTTCTAGTCAATTCTGTAATTACTTTTAAGTACACGTGAGAATGGTTTTATGTAGCAATCAATACATTAACATTTTCAGAGAAGATGGGGCAAATACAAAATTGGAATAAATAACATATTTTTGGACTATAAGACACACCAGTGCATAAGATTTCAAAGAGGTAAGTAAGAAAAAACGTTTTTGTCCTCCCCAACCCCCAGGACCACTCTGCAAACTTCCCAAACCCTCTGCACAACTCATTTTTTGGCAAAAACAGACTCATTTTTCACCCATTTTCCAAAAGAACGGGGCATGCAGAGGGTTTGGGAAGCCTGCAGAGTGTTCCAAGGTGCTGTGAGAAGGCAAAAACACCCCCATTTTTGCACAACAACCCCCCCCCCGTTTTTGCCATCCCCCCCTTCCAAATGGTGTTTTTGCCTTCCCCCAGCCCACAGGAGCACTCTGCAGGCCTCAACTCCTCTGTCCACCCCATTTCTGCAAATAATGGGCCCATTTTTCGCAAAAATAGGACATGGGGGTGGGGCTTCAGGAGGCCAAAAATAGCCGTATTCGGTGTATAAGAGGCAAAGACATTTCCACCCTCTTTTAGGGGCGGAAAAGGTGTGTCTTTTTTTCCACCCTAAAAAGTACACAAAAGCTTTTTATCGCAACAGACAAATTATAGAATTTGAAAAATATTAAAGAAAACGAAAGAAAAGTGCAATGTATATTCAGACTCAGCCCATACATGTTATTAAATTAACAATGGGGCACAAACCAGAGGCAATATTTGTATATTTATTGTGTGTGCATGAGAAGAAAAAATGGTTGAAGCACACTTCTTTACAATGCACATACATAATTCCAGCCATATCATGTGCAAGATTATATAAAGTCTTATAAGTACATCTCTTGGATTATTTTCAGTAAACATATAAACAAGGTATGACTTGACCCATACCCATCTTAATCCCAAATTCTGAATCCTGGAAGGTGAAAAACATCAGGTCAGTTATTGATTATGGCATAAGATCAATTGTATTGGACATTTAGAGACAGACTTCTGCAAAGTTTAGCCACTGTCAGTAGGTGCTCATTTCACATGTGTGTAGCTATAATTGACTCATTTTCATATAGGTATAGCATACGCTTAACTCTATTTTTCACATTCATTTTTTTAACAAGATGCAGCACATTCTATTTTTTACTGATTATCTCAATTCCTGCATGACAAAAGTAAAGAACATTGTTTATTTCAATCTCATTGTGATCTCATTCTGCATAATAATTATGAATCAAATCAGCAATATTCCACAGCAACCGGTTGCTAATAGGCTACACTGATTAGTTAAGTAACACATATGCAACATTAATAGTGGCAATAATCCAGAAAGCTTTGCAAGAAATAATGTGCATTTCAGTGGATTCCTGCCTACCTGAAATTACCAGCAGTAATTTGACATAAAGATGCAAGCATGCAGAGGGCAGAAACATTTTCATTTTCATCTGAACTCATATGTTAAACCATAGCTTTCATATGCATGGTTTGTTAAGAATTAATTATTTACACAAAGTTTACACAATGTGCTAAAAAAAAAAACTGTTCAAAATAAAGCAGTTTGATTTCAATTCAGTTTATAAACCACATGGCCAAGTTTGTACAGCATATTCTAAAGACAGATTGGAGCTCCTTGAAGCAAAGGCAATGCCTTTCATTGACTCTGATTACGAGTCTTAATGGGGTCATCCATTGCAATCATTTGGGCTTCATATTAAGAACTTAGAAATTACGAACTCTCTTATAAATAATATCCAAAGCAATTATATCATTTTTTTTCTTGTCATGAAATCTGTTACAGTACAAAATATATAAACAAAGACTATACAATAGTCTGAAAAACATTTTTTTAAAAAAATGGAGGCTGGAGTTGAGGAAAGGACTGAGTTCGAAAAGGAAAGTGGGCAAAGGCGATTGACATGGTTTAACAGGCCGTCAATAAGGGATCAGTAAGTTACTATTCAGTAAAGGGCAAATATTCCATATTTAAATAAATCATCTGATAAAGAAATACATTCGTCCATAAATTTTGTCTAGCATTAAAACAGTATGATGTCAAGATCAGTATTAATATACATATCACAAGAAAGCGGTTCCTGAGGCAAACTTTTTCTAAAAGTTTTATTACTAAGCAGCACAGAAGTGGTTTCATGGTAATCCTGAACCTTCATAATTGATTGTCTATATGCAATCAGAACATAAGACATAAAACCTGGAAGTACTGTAGTTCACAGCTTTATCACTCAACAGTTTAAGTGAATGTATACTTCAGGCTCCTGAAAAAACGAAGCATCATTGGTAGTTCTTCATATCTACAATAAAGGATCTCAGCAAAATAGATTCCATTGTCCAAGTTCTGTAGACCAGGAAGAAGGTTAGTGCAACAATCCAAGTTCTCATTGGAGAGAGAAAAAAAGAAAGAGTTCCATAGGTCTTCAGCAAGAAGTAACAGGAAAAGACTTGCCAGAAAAATAGAAGTGACATGATTAAATGGATGGGCACAGTCCAGTATGGTTTGATAAAATACAGATGAGAACGGAAACACTGTCCTTGGCAACGCAGCAACAGGCACCAACATGTGTACGCCATCAGTGGCAGGTTGAAAAATAACACCTATCAAACAAAAACATTTTCAAAACACATGCAGAAATGTAAATACTTAAAATTACTCCAAACACGTGGCACATGAAGCCATAAATAAAATGCACATACAGTAGATTTGTAATGCTATATAACAGTGATGGCGAACCTTTTTTTGATTCATGTGTGAGTGTGCTGTTTTACCTCCCCCCATGCATGTGCACCCCAATGCTGAGCGTGCACACCTCCACTCTGCGCATGCACACAATCCCCCTCCATCCCCACACATGCACACAGGCCCCACTGAAGCCTGGGACATAAAAAAACAGCCAAACGAGAAAACTGGAAGTGTGTTTTCTGAACGTCTGGTTTGTCTGTTGGGCTGTTTTTCGCACACCGAGGCTTCAGGAAGCCGCCGTGACCCTCCAGAGTGCAAAAAACAACACAACAGGCAAATCAGAAGTACATTTTCTGAACTTCCGGTTTGCCCATTGGGCAGTTTTTTGCACTCCAGAGCT
Organism: Erythrolamprus reginae; assembly: GCF_031021105.1. NCBI lineage: Eukaryota > Metazoa > Chordata > Lepidosauria > Squamata > Dipsadidae > Erythrolamprus > Erythrolamprus reginae. Next base: position 87,545,841 of record NC_091950.1, on the reverse strand, counting down.
ATAGGGAAGTTTCCCCAAAGCATTCGGCGGGTGAAATGGCCTTCCCCAAGGCCAAAAATTTATTTATTCGATTTCTTTTATGCCAGCCTTCTCCTTAGACTCAGAGCGGCTTACAACATGTTAGCAAAAGCACTTTTTAACAGAGCCAGCATATTGCCCCCACAATCCGGGTCCTTGTTTTACCCACCTCGGAAGGATGGAAGGCTGAGTCAACCTTGAGCCGGTGATGAGATTTGAACCGCTGACTCGCAGATCTACCGTCAGCTTCAGTGGGCTGCAGTACAGCACTCCACCTGCTGCGCCACCTCGGCTCAATAAATCAGCTGGAGCTGACATAGAGTAATGTCTCGCGTGCCCTCCAATATGGCTCCACATGCCATCTGTGGCATGCGTGCCATAGTTTTACCATCACAAGTATGTAGGAACGACAGGCTGTAACTTTACAATAAAGTAGCATTGCTCATCTGGCCCTGTTCCCTGTCTGAACTGAAAAGATCTCAGCCTCTTATAGCAAGGTTTCATCCAGCTATAATAAGTAAAGTGTAACTAAGCTGGTAACTAAGGAAACTAGCAAATTTGACAACAAATAGCCACTTTCTTCCTGGAACATTTTAAAAACATTGCCCTACCTAAATTTTATTTTTCAGTTTTGTATACTATGAACTCCAAAATTTTAGTATAAGATGAAAAGCATCTAATTTAAAAAAAAAAAAAGATACCCTCACATATTAGGAAACAATATGTTACACACTTCAGTGGGAGAACACTTGTGGATTTAGCACATTTCTGAAAACCATTGATCACATATTTTTAAAAGATGATGAATTTATTGTCAAATACTGAGGAATTTTAAAATATAGTGGTACCTCTACCTAAGAACGCCTCTACTTATGAACTTTTCTAGATAAAAACCGGGTGTTCAAGATTTTTTTGCCTTTTCTCAAGAACCATTTTCTACTTACAAACCCAAGCCTCGGAAACTATAACCGGAAAAGGTGGGAAGAAGCCCCTATGGGGCCTTCTCCAGGAATCTCCTGGAAGGAAACAGGGCCGGAAAAGGTGGGGTGAAGCCTCCATGGGGCCTCTCTAGGAATCTTCTGGAAGGAAACAGGGCCTCCACCCTCCCTGTGGTTTCTCCAATCGCATGCATTATTTGCTTTTATATTGATTCCTATGGGAAAAATTGCTTCTTAAAAACTTTTGTACTTAACCCAGTCATGGAATGAATTAAGTTCGTAAGTAGAGGTACCACTGTAATTGTGAAAGGGAAGCTCATTCATATTTCTCAGCAGGAAGTTCTGTTGATTACTACAAACATGGAGAGGGTGCTGTGGCAGGAAACTAGCCTACATCAGTGTTTTTCAAACTTGGCTACTTTAAAATGTGTGGTTGTAGATTGCAATTCTAGGAATTGGTCCTCAGATCCCACAGAGTTAGCTTACTCCAGGTCCTGTCAGCTAGGCAGTCGCCTAACGGGAGCCAGGGGTAGAGCCTTCTCGGTGGCAGCCCCAGCCCTTTGGAATCAACTCCCTTCAGAGATTCATACCACCCCCACCCTTCTGGCCTTCCCTAATTCTTTAGAAACTCATCTCTGCCAGCAGGCCTGGGCCTTTGACCACTGATACTCTGCTCCGGTCATACATATAAGAATGTAAATGGAATGAACATGAATTAGTGTTTTTATAATGGCGAGGAAGGCGTTTGCCCAGGTCCGCCTGGTGCACCAGTTGCGGCCCTATTTGGCCAGGGAGTCACTGTTCACAGTTGCTCATGCCCTCATCACCTCGAGGTTCAATTACTGCAACGCTCTCTACATGGGGCTACCTCTGAAAAGTGTTCGGAAACTTCAGATCGTGCAGAACGCGGCCGCGAGAGCCATTGTGGGGCTTTCTAAATTCACACATGTTTCTGCAACACTCCCTGGCCTGCATAGGCTGCCGATCAGTTTCCGGTCACAATTCAAAGTGTTGGTTATGACCTTTAAAGCCCTGCATGGCATTGGACCAGAGTACCTCCGGAACCGCCTGCTACCGCACGAATCCCAGCGACCGATAAGGTCCCACAGAGTTGGCCTTCTTGGGGTCCCGTCGACCAAACAATATCGTTTGGCGGGCTCCAGGGGAAGAGCCTTCTCTGTGGCAGTCCCGGCCCTCTGGAATCAACTCCCCCCGGAGATTAGAACTGCCCCCACACTCCTTGTCTTTCGTAAATTACTCAAGACCCATCTATACCGCCAGGCATGGGGGAGTTGAGACACCTTTCCCCCAGGCTTTTTTATATTTATGTTTGGGTATGTATATGTTGTTTGCTTTTTTAAATATGATAGGGTTTTATGTGCTTTTTAATATTAGATTTGTTTTCGCTGGAATATTGTTTTTATTATTGTTGTGAGCCGCCCCGAGTCTTCAGAGAGGGGCGGCATACAAATCTAATAAATTGAATTGAATTGAATAATAGGGGGTTTTGATAAATTTAGATGAGTTTTAATTAATTGGGTTTCTTATATGTCTTTTTTGTATTGCTCCCACTCTACTACAGTGATGGCAAACCTATGGCACATGTGTCACAGGCGGCACAGGGAGCCATATCGGAGGGCACGCGAGGCCCTATGTCTGTTCCGGTGTGTGCTGGCCAACTGATTTTCGGCCTTGGGGAAGGCCGTTTCAACCTCCAGAAACTTCCCTGAAGCGCCAGTGTACAAAAAAAGGCCCAACAGGCAAACCGGAAGTTCAGAAAAACTAACTTCCATTTTTCCCATTGTGCTATTTTTCACACTCCGGGGCTTCAGGAAGCTTCCATGAAGCCTCCAGAGTGCGAAAAACAGCATAATGGGCAAACAGGAAGTCTGTTTTTCCAAACTTCCTGTTTGCCTGTTTGGTCATTTTTTCACCATCCCAGGCTTCAATGAGGCCTGTGCGCATGTGCAGGGGACTTGTGCACATGCTCAAGCAGCAGCATGGGATGTGTGCATGCGTAAGGGGAGGGAATGAGTGTAAGCATGTACGCACATGCACCAGCATACACACAAACACACACTTTTGGCACATGAACCAAAAAAGGTTTGCCATCAGTGGTCTACTAAATGTACTACTTGACTGTTGTTATAATTATATTAAGAAGCAATGTTGTCTTTTAAAAAAAATCTTGTAACATATTTAACTATTGAGGGGGGGGGGGAAGATCAGAAGATTGTTATCAAAAACTATGCTGAGAGTCCTACCTGTAAAATTCCAACAAGGAAGGTTGAGCTGCCTTCAAAGAACTGACCATTGATAATTAACCCAAAGGAAAAGCAGACACCCACATTGCCCTCTATAAGCTCACCAATGAACCAGGGTCCTAATAGGGGAAAAAAAGTGATATTATATTAAGCATATCCACAGCGCTAAATAAATATTTTTCCAGTTTGAAATCCTTGCTAATAATCACTAGGACGAAAAAAATCCATGTAGGTTAATTAACTCCTGTAAATAATGCCTTTTGATCAGTATAAGGAGAGGGGCAGCATACAAATCCAATAAATGAATGAATGAATGAATGAATGAATGAATGAATGAATGAATGAATGAATGAATGAATGAATGAATAAACTATTCAGTTAATTAATTCACATATCAAAGTATGGCTTGGCACAATATTGTACACTATGGTTTTTAAACCCCAATGGGAATAGTTTGTTCAACAAGTTAAACCAGAATCAAACTATCATATTTTTCGGAGTATAAGACAAAAGAGGCTGAAAATTCAGATGCGTCCTATACTCTGTATGCAGCTTTTTTTGAAGCTTTTTCCCCCAGCCCTAACTAAGTGCTAACGATCTTCCCAGCTCTTGTTTTGCAAGTTCTTTCATTGTTACCGTTTGCAAGGAATGTTTTCCAAGCTCTAAGTCTTTGCAGAGTTTTTTTCATTACTCTTAACTTGCTCAAAGTAAGTTTCTTTCCAGCCCTAACCAGGTGCTAACTATGTTCCCAGCTCTTACAGCTTGCAAGTCCTTTCATTGTTACACTCTGCTAAGAATGTTTTCCAGGCCCTGTCTTTGCAGGGGGGTTTTGATACCTCCAAATGTTTCTTTCCAGCCCAACCAGGTTCTAACAATGTTCCCAGCTCTTACTGGTTTGCAAGCTCTTTCTTTATTAATCTCTCCAAATAAGGTTTTTTTAAAGCACTAATCAGGGGATAAAATAATGTGCTGAAACTGCCCAGACTAAGGATGCTAGCCAGATAAATATTTGGTAAGCAGATTCTTTTCCCTATTTTCCTCCCCAAAAACTAAGGTGCGTCTTATACTCCGGTGCGTCTTATACTCCGAAGAATACAGTAACCATATTATTGTGATGTGTGAACTTAATAAGATTTTTAATATTATTATTTGTGTTTCATAAGGGAAATCAAAACCTTGCAATATGCAATACAGTATACAAGTACAAATCCTTTAAAATATAACATTTACTTTCAAAATACAGTGGTACCTCTACCTACAAACGCCTCTAACTACGAACTTTTCTTGATAAGAACTGGGTGTTCAAGATTTTTTTGCCTTTTCTCAGGAACCATTTTTCACTTACAAACCCAAGCCTCCAAAACTGTAACTAGAAAAGGCAGGGAGAAGCCTCCGTGGGGCCTCTCTAGGAATCTCTTGGGAGGAAAAAGGGCTGGAAAAGGCAGGGAGAAGCCTCTGTGGGGGCTCTCTAGGAATTTCCTGGGAGGAAACAAGGCCGGAAAAGGCGGGGAGAAGCCTCCATGGGACCTCTCTAGCAATCTCCTGGGAGAAAACAGGACCTCCACACTCTCTGTGGTTTCCCCAATCGCACGCATTATTTGCTTTGACATTGATTCCTATGCGGAAAATTGCTTCTTCTTACAAACTTTTCTACTTAAGAACCTGGTCACGGAACGAATTAAGTTCGTAAGTAGAGGTACCACTGTATACATTTTTAAAGAGATGTTGTTCCAATAAGTAGATACGATTTAGAAATGTGGATTTGGCCATAACATCTGTCATAGAAACATAGAAACATAGACGACTGATGGCAGAAAAGACATCATGATCCATCTAGTCTGCCCTTATACTATTTTTTGTATTTTATCTTAGGATGGATATATGTTTATCCCAGGCATGTTTAAATTCAGTTACTGTGGTTTTACCAACCACATCTGCTGGAAGTGTGTTCCAAGGATCTACTACTCTTTCAGTAAAACAATATTTTCTCATGTTGCTTTTTATCAAAACTCATTGAACGACTAACTAAACTAATTAACTAAAGAGAAATGTTGGATTCAATTCTGGTCGTAAGTCGAGGACTTCTGTACATCATGTGTCCATGAAGTTATCAGGACCTGAGTTCTACTAGAAGGAGATTTCCCTGTTTTAAAAAAATCTATGAAGTGTTTGGGTTTTTAAAAATCTAAATTATATAATACATGGTTCAAATGGCTACATTTGTAACAGTTTGTTATTTTTTTTTTCATTTAGAACCCTATTAAAATGTTTGCAATAAACTCTTTAGAAATTAATAAACTGTTTTTTTACATTCCTTGCACTTACCTAGAATGGTATATAAATTCAGCAACAGAAACGAGTAGAAGAATAAATCTAATTTGCTCAGGACATGAAGAGAAAAAGTGGTTCGTACTACCACACCGAGAGGTTCTGAAACAGCAACATAATCTCAGTTCAAAATAATTGCTTGTTACTGCGGAAAGCATACATACCAGGTCACAATTTTAGAAAGTGACACATCAACAACAGCTGGTGAAAAGTTGGATTAAAACCAGTGTTCCAAACTTGTTCTAGAAGGTACAGTATTGGACAAGAATTAGACACAATCAATTAAGTCTATTCTTAGCCACAAAAATTATTCAAATGATTTTGGGGCAATCATTCTCAATTCAGTTAACCTCATGGATTATTGCGAGAAAAAAATTAAAGGAGTGCAACATACATTGCTTTGAATTCCTGAAGGAAAGGTATATAGAAATCTAAGAAATTGTAATAATAAAATACAATGTCCTAAATATATTTGTCCGAATCAATTCATGATGTGCAATATAACTGCCTTCTCTTAGGTTTTTAAATATTTAGATGTGAATACCATAAACGTATCACAAATAAAAATAAGAGAAATCCTCATAGTTATCCTAATATTTAAAAATGAACTACAGTAGTACCTCTAGATACGAGCTGCTCCACATGCGAGTATTCCAAGTTGCGAGCGAAATTTCTGTTCGACACCCGAGCTCAAATTAGGGATACGAGCCGAGCTTCCACTAGGTGGTGCAAGAATCTCCTTGCTTCCAGTTATCTCGGCGCGAAAAACAAAGTCTAAAGGCATTCGTTCAAGATGCGAGTTGATCGACTTACGAACTCGGGTCTGGAACGAATTAAACTCGTATGTCAAGGTACCACTGTATTCTGATACTAGAATCCAATAGCTACTTTATGTGATTAAAAACTAGCCCAACCCAAATGGTGTCATCCATTTTCTAAGAATATTCTTATTAGAAAACATCAACCTATATGAGAGAATACTAGCTATTAAATAATCAAATGACTTGCTGGTATTTGTCTCATCGTCATGTTGCCCAAATTTTGCAGGAGTAAAATTCTGGAAGTACAAAGGGTGGCCAGCTGAGTACAGCTTGTAATTAATACATACTATATCTTTCATATTTGGAGCAATGTAGAAACTGACATAGGCATAGGACAATTTTTTTAAAAAAAATAGTGTCATTTCAACTGTGTTCACCAATGTTATCTGCCACCATTACTGATATTTTAATCGGCTCCAAGCAAATTAAAAGATCCTCAGTGACAACTAAGACCACATGACAGTTTCAAATAGAAATTCACTTGGAATGTTGTTTAAAGCACTCCATGTATAAACAACACAGTATGGCAAGCACTGTACAGTATGGAAAGCAGAATTCTTTATCAGCAGTGGCCAAATACAGAAGGGACTATGTTTTCTTCTATGTAACAAAATAACACGTGTCTCTTTGTGTTTCTGCTCTCTGCCTGGACTTCTGTGTTTGTGTGCCTGTTGCCCTGTGAAACATAGAGCAGGCTGCATACTCGCTCCACTCTGGGACAAATAACCAGGGTAGCGGGTCAACTATCTCTCTAAGTAGGAGGCACTGTGAATTTTTCTCCGTAATATTTTTCTCTGCAGCCTTCAGTTGAATCTGACCTGTTGCTGAGCTAGATCTTGCTGGGTTTTTTCCATGATAGTAACGCTAGGTACATTCTGTTCAGTCTTCAGAGATTTAATCTGGACAATTATTAAGATTACTAATTTCAAAAGATTTAAGCCCTAGAGCTCACTCTAACAGCATTGCCAAAAGTACTGAGACCTTCTTCCATAATTTTTTTTCAACATGCTATTAGGTCTGAAAGAATAAAAATAAAATGGATAGGGAATGAAAGAAAAAGGATCAACATAATTGCTCTTACTTTTAAATTTAGGTTTTGCTCGAAACCGGAAAATAAGCAGCAAAGCAACTTGAGATATAATTATTAATACAAAGACTGCTCGTACCTGGAAAAAAAACAGGCAAAAGTAGGATGATATATTTGGAAAATGAAAAATAAAAAGGTCAGCTACTATTAATCAACTTTATCTATTATCAATAAATATATGAATGGACCTGTACCTGTGGTACTCTCCTGTACCATAAAGAATTTCCTACAGACAATAAAAAAGTTAGGAAGGAAACAAAAAGACCAGAAGGGTCATTGGTCTTCCCTGATACGCTTCTTTTCGTAGGGTGGAGATAGCATCTAGGCATGGATTGTCCTCATCTGTTCGTCCAATAGGACTGAGTCTTTTTGTCTGTCTGTCCATCCATCCATCCATCCATCCATCCATCCATCTATCTATCTATCTATCTATCTATTGGATTTATATCCCGCCATTCACCAATGACTTGGGGTGGCTTACAACATATAAAAGGAAACAATAAAATACAATACCTAAATCCAATTAATTAAAACTAGGTAAACTAATCTAAAATCCCCAAATATGTTAAAAACCAATCATACCTTTTCAGACAACAACCATAAATTATATTCGTCAGGCAGGGCACTAAGATCTAATCGCCCCAAGCCTGGCAGCATAGATGAGTCTTAAGTGAATTGTGCAGTCATTAAGGAAATCTGGCTTCCCTCATTGACTTTACTTGTAGAAAGCTGGCTGGGAAGGTTGTAAATGGCAATCCAGAATGCTGCAACCATCATAAGCACGTGCAGGTTGCCAAGTGCCTGAATTTTGATCAGGTGGGAATGCTGCAACAATTAAGTGTGAGTGTGAGGATCAATTGTGGGTCACTTTTATCAGTGCTGTTGTAACTTTTGATGGTCACTAAAAAAAATGGTTGTAAGTCAAGGATTCCCTTTATATCCATCCATCTATTGTTCACTTCTATCTGAAAGAATACGTACCCATATATAATGGTCGGTAAGAAGAATCCAAGATACGAAAAGACCAAATTTAAGAGAAAGGTTTTCCTGTAGAGCAAATGTATGAAGCTGAGTGGCACTTCTACCCCTGATATCCTAAAAATAGGACCAAAACAAGGATTAAGTCTGCGGAGAAGGGTGGCATACAAATCCAATTAATAATAATAATAATAATAATAATAATAATAATAATAATAATAATAATTTTAAAAAAAATTCAGTACAATGCTCCATTTTTAGCCCCTCCCTCCAATACACATCCCCACCCAAAGGGAAAATTTCTGTTAAATTAATCTGGCATTTTGTACAAATCGGATTTCCAGTCCCCATCCTCCCACAGATTTGCTATTAATCAAACCATTAGCCCACCGACCCCCTATACTAGTAGTGCCTTCTCTTATTCCCATAAGATCATACAGTCCCTGATGGTTCTATGATACATGTGTCAATCTTCACTTCCTTCTCTTCCAATCAGCCTACCTTATTTCCTTTGAAAATCCTTCGGACTTTCTACAATACGGTTTTTTCCTAAAATATCCTATCCCGGGGGTAGAAAAGTTGGCTTTCCTATGACATGTGGACTTCAACTCCCAGAATTCCTTAGCTAGCCTGATTGGCTTAGGAATTCTGGGAGTTGAAGTCCACAAGTCATAGAAGAGACAACTTTGCCTACCCTTGCTCTATCCTAGTTATACCACCCTGAAATTTCTACATGCCTCCATTCAATTCTTGCACTTCTGTTCTATGATACAATATGGCATTATAGAAAAGCAACTAATAACTATTAATAAAGTATCCAGTTTAACAATTAAGGTATACAGTATTCTAGCTGCAGACTTGCATGCATAAGGTTCTTGTTATTTATTCATTGCTTAAAATATTTTCTAGTAGTCCTTACTGTAGCTTTTAATTTTGGTCATATCGTTGAATGGTTGCCCCATTCTATGTTTCACTGTTTAACTGTGCTGCTACTGTAGTAATGAATGGAATGGAATGGAATGGAATAGAATAGAATAATAGAGCTGGAAGGGACTTTGGAGGTCTTCTAGTCCAACCCTCTGATTAGGCAGGATACCCTATTCCAGTGTTTCCCAACCTTGACCACTTGAAGATATCTGGACTTCAACTCCCAGAATTCCCCAGCCAGCATTTGCTGGCTGGGGAATTCTGGGAGTTGAAGTCCAGATATCTTCAAGTTGCCATGGTTGGGAAACACTGCCCTATACCACTTCAGACAAATGGTTATCCAATCTCTTATTTAAAACTTCCAATGTTCGAGCATTTACAATTTCTGGAGACAGGTTGTTTTAACTGTCAGGAAATTTTGAGACAATGCCAGTCAATTGTCTACATTTTTTTTCTCATTTTTTTTTTTTTTATTACAGGTTCCCCCAACTGTTTGGGGGTAGTATAAATCTGTATAGTCTGGAGGACAGAAGGAAAAGGGGGGACATGATCGAAACATTTAAATATGTTAAAGGGTTAAATAAGGTTCAGGAGGGAAGTGTTTTTAATAGGAAAGTGAAAACAAGAACAAGGGGACACAATCTGAAGTTAGTTGGGGGAAGATCAAAGGCAACATGAGAAAATATTATTTTACTGAAAGAGTAGTAGATCCTTGGAACAAACTTCCAGCAGACGTGGTTGGTAAATCCACAGTAACTGAATTTAAACATGCCTGGGATAAACATATATCCATTCTAAGATAAAATACAGGAAATAGTATAAGGGCAGACTAGATGGACCATGAGGTCTTTTTCTGCCGTCAGTCTTCTATGTTTCTATGTTTCTAGTATAATTATTGAAGGTATTATCATAAAATGCCTGCTAAGTTGGCTTGCCTACTCAGAGAATATCTATTTACCAGGAGGAGCCATGGTGGCGCAGTGATTAGAATACAGCTATTGCAGGCTAACTCTGCCCACCGCCTGGAGTTGGATCCTGACCAGCTTAATATTGACTCAGCCCTCCACCCTTCTGATGTTGGTAAAATAAGGACCCACATTGTTGGTGGCAATATGCTGACATTTGTAAACTGCTCAGAGTGTGCTGAAAAGCACTATGAAATGGTATATAAGGACTATTGCTAGCGAGAGGCTGCTATCATCTTCCTTCGTGGATCTCCTTCGCCTTTTTTTGCAATACCCAGGGTTCTGAGAAAGCTCTGCAATAATATTTAGGATATTTTTTATTTTGGAAACAGAATATATTATATTTGAGGTTACTGCTCTGCAGCATTCTAGTTTCCTGTTTAATTTTTCATATAAAAATATATTTTTTTTAAAAATGAACTTGGCTTTGGAGCCTAATGAATGTTTAGAAGCATCTGTGGCTATATTGGTGTCTATAAATGCCATGTTGTTGAAACATATCTATCTTTACACTATGTCCACTGCTTCTATTTAGAAAGGCTGGAAGACAGTAATATCCTAACCTGGCCCTGAGTCCTACATGGCTCAGGGCCAGGTTATCTCCGAGATCGCCTTCTGCCTCATAGTTCCCAGTGACAAGATCCCACAGAGTTGGTCTCCTCCAGGTCCCATCAGCTAAACAGTGTCGGCTGGCGAGCCCACAGGGAAGGGCCTTCTCTGTAGCTGCCCCAGCTCTCTAGAACAACTACCCCCTGAGATCCATACTGCCCCCACTCTACTGACCTTTCGGAAAGCACCTAAACACCAGACTTTTCTTGCAGGCTTTGGGCCGTTGATCTCACAATTTTACGAGGTCCGGCCTTGAATAATATGTATCTATGTAATTTTTAAACTGTTTTTTCTTAATATGTTATAATGTTTTTAAATGTGTTTTATATCCTGTGGTAAACCGCCCAGTCCATCAGGAGTTGGGCGGCATAGAAATTAATTAATTAATTATCACCAAGGTTACCTATTGAATAATCATAGATAAGCAGAAATTCTGCCAAATGCATTTTTTCTGCCAAACATATAGAAACATAGAAACATAGAAGACTGACGGCAGAAAAAGACCTCATGGTCCATCTAGTCTGCCCTTATACTATTTCCTGTATTTTATCTTACAATGGATATATGTTTATCCCAGGCATGTTTAAATTCAGTTACTGTGGATTTACCAACCACGTCTGCTGGAAATTTGTTCCAAAGATCTACTACTCTTTCAGTAAAATAATATTTTCTCACGTTGCTTTTGATCTTTCCCCCAACTAGCTTCAATATGATAGAAAAATGAATAATAGCAGAAAACTCACCTCAACAGTTACAGCTATCTGATGAAATCCTTGACTGTAGTTTTGGGGGGACCATTTCAGAACATAGAGAGGTCCAGATACCTGAATAGCATCTCCAATATAAATGTCATCTATCATGATTTTGACAAACTTGATAGGAGAAGGAGAGAAGGCCAAAATTCTAAGCACAAAAATAGAGTGGGACTTATTAATGATATCACACATTTGCTTAAATTAAAAACCACTATGTTTATATATATTATAATGCTATAGAAGAAAAGCATATTGCCCTTACTGAAGTATTTATAATAAGTTATGATCTCATTGTAGTCTTGATTGTGATCAATAAAGGCTAGAGTTTGTAGAATGGTTGTTTGGAAAACTGATGTAAAATAAAAATGTAGTTGTTGGCTGAGATGTTTAGACTTTGCTACAAAGGTGATGCAAGCAACTGCAAGAGTGATTAATAGGATGACTGGTAGGTTAGCCACCATATCACTGCTAATATTTTTATATAACTTCCATTGAGCTGAGGTGGCGCAGTGGATAGAGTGCAGTACTGCAGGCCACTAAAGCTGACTGCTAGATCTGCAGGTCAGCGGTTCAAATCTCATCACTGGCTCAAGGTTGACTCTGCCTTCCAGCCTTCCGAGGTGGGTAAAATGAGGACCCAGATTATGGGGGCAACATGCTGGCTCTGTTAAAAAGTGCTATTGCTAACATGTTGTAAGCCGCCCTGAGTCTAAGGAGAAGGGCAGCATAAAAAAAATTAATTCAAATAAATAAGTAAGTAAGTAAGTAAGTTTCAAAAATCATAAGTTACCTTATATGTGTAGAATGAAGAATTCTCTGCAGTGGTTCATGAGCATAGCTACTATAAAGGTATGATTTAGGATTGGTGATAAGAACCACGGGCCATTCTCCAAATTTCAGATCAGCAAAACTGAAGAGATCGTGATCGAAAGCAAGAATCCGATACCTGATATTCAACAATTAAAATAATATTTTAATGAACAAGGAACATCTTAAACAATAGAAGCCCATTATTAAGACATTTATTTATTTTATTAATTTTTATATGCCACACGTGTTCTTGATCAGGTGGTTCTGGAAAGCTTACAGATCATGAAAAGATAAATAGAAAAGAAGTTGCTTTTTTTAAATTATGCAAAAAAACCAACAGCCCAGGAACTGTTAAAATATTCATGAATTGGGAGAGCCATGTTAATGAATAGGCATAGAAACTCAGTCAGCCAATGGGAGCTAATCACTTCTGAATCTGTGCAGAGAATTGAAACTGGAACATAAGCTTAAGGCTGGGCGTGGCTCAGTTCACTCTGCACTCTGTCCACTCTGTGCATGTCTACCTTTTGCTGAAATGAAACTAACTGTTCTCTACTGTCTGTAACTGTGTGAAGAAGAACTCTGATTACAGTATTGTAAATTCATCTGTTACTGTATTTATAAAGAAGTTTATAAATCCAGCTGAGTCAATCATCTCTGTGTGCTCCTGGTTTTGGTTTTTGCAACCAACTTTAATAGAAACCAAGAGACGGATGATACAGGAATGACATCGACTTATCCAATTAGTCATCTCCAGTGGTGCAGCACTCACTTCGTGGCCCCAAACTAGCTAGCAAAGCCATTTTTTAATACCTTTCTAGAAGGCCAAAAGGGTGGGAAAGTTTTGCCTTCTGGTGGTGCAGAAGAGACCACGGCTAAAAAGGTTCTTCTCTCTCAGGAAGTGCCTACTGGACTTCCTTAGCAGATGGGGTCTATAGTAGACCTCTTCTGCTGACATGACTGGGGTGAGTTAGTCACCTTTGAGGCAAGATGGCTCTTCAGATACCCTTGACCCATGTAAATAGGACTTTAAAAGTAATAACCAACACCTTGAAATGGACTCAGAAGCAAATTGGTAAACAATGCAGCTTGTGAAATAGCAGTGTTATTGTGCCACTCTATGGGCCTACAAAACTGTGCATGCCGTTGCATTTTCTGCACTTGTTACGGCATCTGAGTGCTGTTCAAGAGTAGCCCAAGTGTAACGGTAATCCAACCAAGAGATGATTAGGACATGAATGACCATGTGCTCATGATCCAGGTAAGAGTGCAAATGGCACACAGCATAAAGTTGAACAAAGGCCCCTCTAGTCATTGTTGTGGTTAGCTCTGGCCCAGCTCCTGCCCCAAAGACTGTGGAGGTGGGGGAGACATCCACATGCTGCAGGCCTGTTTTGCCCCCGGTGGAATCTGATGATGAAGGCTCCTCTGACCAAGAAGATATGAGTGACAGGGAGGAGGAGAGTGTGGCAGACAGCTCAGAAGAAGATCAATTATCTAGCTCCTCCTTGGATTCAGAACAAGAGTTAATGATACAGCCACGCATGTGGAGAGCGATGCATAGACAACAACAACTGAGAGATTATTGTCAAAGAAAATGAGGCCACCTGTGGTTGGGTGGGGCTGTGGTGATTAGTGAGGCTGCTATAAATAGCAGCCTGTGGGTTTGGCCATTGTGCAGGATTATCTGATAGTTGTGTTTCGTGACTGCTTTACTGACTTGGACCTTTTGTGTGCTGATTTTCCCCCGCTTTGAAACTAAACCAGGGCAAAGTGTGTTTCACTTTGTGAAAGAAGAAGGACTGTGATTTGCCTCACAGCTGCAAGCTAAGTATCACAGAACTGATAAGGGACTTGTACAAATTACCAGTTTGTTTGGAGACGAGTGCTCTTTGCTATCCCAAAAGAGGGGTTGGTTTAAGTGAATTTTCATTATAAAGAACATTGTTTTGAATTTTCAAACGTGGGTGTGTCTGAAATTGTATCTGTGCATTTTTGGGAGGAGTCTACCAGAGAGCTCGACAGAACAGTCATGATTGCTATCTGCTCTTCAAGCAGGAGTCTTGAGTCCAGAACAACCAACCAGTTTGCATACTGGGTCTTTCGGGGGTAGTGCAACCCCATCCAAGAATAAAAATGCTAAACAATTGGATCCTGCGGTCCCTTGCACCCACAACCATTCTGTCGTGCTGAGGTTCAGATGAAGCTTGTTCTGCCCCCTCCAGCTTCTAGGCACTGATAAATGACAGAAAATAGAAGAAAAAAATAAAGCCTTGGCATCGAACATTTACTTACTTCCTACTAGTCTTCCAGTCTCCCAACTCCAGTTCTAAAGTCCCATCAGGATGACGAGCATGAAGGACAGGCATCAGGCCTCCCAGTGTATGGAAATGTCCACACAAATAAACTAAGGCAAAACTAATCAAAGCAAAATATATCATTAACGCGTAGCATATAATCTCTTTACTTGGGACTTTTACATTGTAAATTCTTTTTAAAAAACAGGAGCTTAGCAGGTACAATAATAATAATAATAATAATAATAATAATAATAATAATAATAATAATAAAAACAAACTATATTTAACTATTGAAAGGAGTAGAACTAAAGGATTAAAAGATGGGGAATTCAAAGCTACAGATGAATCCAAAATTCATACTCTGCTACCTACAAATCTGAAAAGAAAAAGTGGCATCAACAAAAGGAGTAAAACTGAGAGGAGACGAATACCCTCAATGTAGACTGAACAATATCGAGCTTGACTAGCTTCATCTGGCAATCAATACTGGGCATGTTTTGCACATTATTGCTCAGAATATGGTAATATTATTTGTTTGTTTGTTTGTTCATTCATTTATTAGATTTGTATGCCGCCCCTCTCGGGGCGGCTCACAACAATAGCAAAACAATGTATGACAAATCTAATATTTAAGTAACTAAACACCCCTTATTAAAAAGCAAAACATACACACAAACATACCATGCATAAATTATATAGACCTGGGGGGAGGAGATATTCCCTTCCCCCTAGGCTTATAAAATTTATGCTTGGTATGTCTGTATGTATGATTGGTTTCTCAAATTAGGGTTTCTTAATTTAACTTAAACTTAAATATTAGATTTGTTTATATTGTCTTATTATTGTTGTTAGCCGCCCCGAGTTTACGGAGAGGGGCGGCATACAAATCTAATAAATAGATAGATAGATAGATAGATAGATAGATAGATAGATAGATAGATAGATAGATAGATAAATATCTCAATTCCCCCATGCCTGACGACAAAGGTGGGTTTGGAGAAGTTTACGAAAAGCAAGGAGGGTGGTGGCAATTCTGATCTCCAGGGGGAGCTGGTTCCAGAGGGTTGGGGCCGCCACAGAGAAGGCTCTTCCCCTGGGTCCCACCAAACAGCATTGTTTAGTCAACGGGACCCAGAGGAGGCCAACTCTGTGGGACCTAACTAATTATAAATTATGAAGGAGGTGATGTCAAAGAATAGTAGAGGAATGACAAATTGGTCTGTATTGCCCTGTAACCCATTGAATAAGAATCTGTAAACTGAACAGAAGAAGAGGCTGTGGTTTTGATTTGTCCACTGCATGTCCTGGGAAAGGGGATCTTCTTAATGCCTTTCATTCACTTAGGAAAGGGCATTGCAACATGAAGAATTATTATTGTTAGAAATATGAACTTCTAGCCAATTTACAATGTAATTTAAAGAATAATTATTTCTTGTTATTCCTTAATACAAAATGAATTAGTTATTTTAAAAAGCAGAAAGTAAACAATTCATATATTTGCTGAATTTTTTTTGGTAAAAAAATAGTACCGCATGGCTTCTCGTACCCCTGGAGATACAGAGATGATTGATGAAGTAGGGTAATGACCAAACAAAATTGTATGGTTACTCTCACGGCTTTTTGAGATCAGTGCAGACAACTCCTTCATTTTATTCTGAAATAAAAAAGTATAAGAGTATTAAATTGAAATTGGAGTAGGAACTATAGATTAAATATGGCATCATCCTACAAAGAAAATTTAATCAAAATGTTCTACAGATGGCACATTACGCCAGCCAAACTAGCAAAAATTAATTAAAAACTTTCACCCCTCTGCTGGAAGTGTCAAAAAGAGTACGGAACATAATACCACACATGGTGGCAGTGCGAAAAAGCCCAGATTTTCTGGAAAAAAAATCGGGACGTGGATTGATGAAATTCTAGAGATAAACCTAGAAAAAAACCCACAATGCTTCCTATTAGGGATTATCCACCAACAACTTAATCAAAATTATATCTATCTGATTATTCATATCACCACTGAAGCAAGACTTGCTTTTGCTCAAACGTGGAAAAAAGTAGAAACCCCACAAGACGAGTTAGTACTAGAAAAAATAACTCAATGTGCAGAAATGTCTAAATTGACCCTCAAAATTAAAGGCAAAGATGACTCACAATTTTATGAATGTTGGAATCTACTCTACCACTGGTTAGAAAATAGGAAAAATCCTTGCTAAGTACACTATGAACATCTAATTTAAAAAAAATTATACCTGATGAAAGCAAACCAAGCAAATAAGATAAAGGTATGAACTTCTAAATTAGACGAACATTTGATTTCTATGTTACTTATATATCCTGCTTCTATTTTCTTTTATATGTTATTTAAAAGAGACAAATTGAATTTTGATAATAACTGTTAGAAAATCTACATAGTTTCGGAAGAAGTTATAGACGGATCCTGTACTCGCCTATATTTTAATATGTAATTTTGATGTACTATTTTTTCTTTCTTTCTTTTTTTTATATACGTTTTCTTTTCTTCTTCTTTTTTTTTCTTTCTGTGTATTATATTTATATTTGTAAATAAAAAATTTAAAATAATTTTTTTAAAAAAAATGAAAACAGTCAACACTCAACAGTCATACATGCTGTTTTTTAAACAGAATATTAGTAGTGGAAGCCATGAGCACCTTTAAAGTCCTAGTTACAAATAAAGTTTAATATTTGCAAGCCACACGGAGTTGCCTCTAGGCAGGGGATCCCTAGAGCAGGGGTGTCAAAACTCAAGGCCTGCAGGCCACAGTTCCCTCTAAGCTGAGCAGTGAGCAATCGCTCACTTAAAAATCATCATCAACTCAGAGTTTTCCAAACCTGCCCAGAAGCCGAGAGGGAAAGAGTGAGAGGGAAGGAGAGAGAGAGGAAGAGAGGAAGAGAGAGAAACAGATAGAAAAAAGAGAGGAAGGAAAAGAGAAAGAAAAAGAATGGGAGTAAGGAAGAGAGAAAGAAAATCAAAATCTAATTTGAAACTAGCTCAACTATTTAAGTGGCATTTTGATATTGATAGAGTTGCCCTATTATGAGCTCACTGTTATAGACACACAGTACAGTATTTTATTTTGAAATTCTCTGAGGCAAAACAGGGTGGGTTTTTTGTTTATTTGTTTGTTTGTTTGTTTATTTATTTATTATTTTTGTGCCGCCCAGTCCCGAAGGGACTGCTGCTCAGACACTATACTTTTCGGCCCACCCCCCCAAAAAAATTAGAGGGAACACTGCTGCAGGCTGCATCTGCCCCACTCGGCTGTTCTGGAAACAATGAAGAACCAGCCCATAGTGCCCTCCTGAACTCTATTTTTGCTGGCAGAGAGTTGCAGGAGGCTGTCGCAGGTAAAAATGGAACTTGGGAGCCTGGTTTTGCTGGCAGAGTGCTTCAGTCACCACAGGCACCCTGACATGAGTGACATCGAACTGGCCACACCGCCTGGCCATGCAACCCCCGCTAGTGAAGGGCTACCAAAAATTTTACTACCACACTGTGGCCGTGGCTTATGCAAGACGCCCTGCATTTTCTTTCAACATCTTTCAGTGCAAATTGGGTGCTCTGGGGTGGAGCTCCATTTTTGTTAACCCACTACGTCCCCCCCCCCAATCCGGGCAGAAGCCCACCCCTGCCCCCAGCCCTCCTGAAATCAAACACAATCCTGATGCAGCCCTCAAAGAAATCAAATTTGACACTCCTGCTCTAGATCAGTGTTTCCCAACCTTGCCCACTTGAAGATATCTGGACTTCAACTCCCAGAATTCCCCAGCCAGCATTCGCTGGCTGGGGAATTCTGGGAGTTGAAGTCCAGATATCTTCAAGGTGCCAAGGTTGGGAAACACTGCTCTAGATGAAGTGGGAAACACACAAATCTAATAAATTAAATAAGAAAAATCTCCAAATGGTTCCCACTTAACAGTTTTTTAAAAACAGATTTTATTTTTATATCCCCCAAACACACACAGGAGGTATATGCTGGAGTACAATGACAATTTCTCACCTAGGTGTCAAGACATCCCAGGGAATGCAGAAATAATATAAATAAAAGAAAACCTAACATGCTCAAGTGAAATGCCAAGCTCACAGTAAATAACAGAAAGGATTACAGGCACTCCAAAAGGTTTTTTGTGGTTTTGAATAATATTACATTTTTTTAAAAAAAAATCAGTGTTGCAAATTGAAGCATGTGTTGATTTTAGTGACTCAATGAAGACAAACAAAATCAAACAACTAGAGCTTTAAAATCTGTCCCAGTGCTCTTGAAGTGACTCTGGATAATATATAAAGATGCAAAAATCAATGCAAAATAATGTATTCCATTAAAATACAGTGATACCTTGTCTTATGAACTTAATTGGTTCCAGGATGAGGTTTGTAAGGTGAAATGTTTGTAAGACGAAACAATGTTTCCCATAGGAATCAATGGAAAAGTGATTAATGCGTTCAAGTCCAAAACTCACCCCTTTTGCCAGCCGAAGCACCCGTTTTTGCACTGCTGGGATTCCCCTGAGGCTCCCCTCCATGGGAAATCCCACCTCCGGACTTCCGTTGCCAGTGAAGCGCCCGTTTTTGCGCTGCTGGGATTCCCCTGCAGCCTCGCAAAAATACGGAAGTCTGGAGGTGGTGTTTCCCATGGAGGGGAGCCTCAGGGGAATCCCAGCAGTGCAAAAACGGGCGCTTTGCTGGCAACAGAAGTCCGGAGGCGGGGCATCCCAGTGGCGGTGGCTTGGGTTGGAAAGGTGAAAATAATTTAGAAGAAGAGGCAAAAAAATCTTAAACCCCAGGTTTGTATCTTGAAAAGTTTGTATGACGAGGGGTTTGTAAGACGAGGTATCATTGTATACTAAAACAATGATGTAGTGACTGGAACTGAGGTTGGTTTGGGGATTCAATTCATGTTGAACCCAAAGAGCAGGGAAGTAAAATTATTTATATAATGCTATGCCAACATATAGAAAATTCTCAGAGAGTTTCTAAGCAAAATCTATTAAATCTTATGCATATGGAAAATAATGCTGAACGTTACAGACAACTAAAATATTTTCTTTATATAGTTCAATATAATAAGTTATCTTTTAATGCTTAGGCTTTACTTCTGTTTAAAAACATATTTAATAGAGATCTGCACAAGGATGCCTAGATCTATAAAACACTGTACTTGTAAGATAAAATCCATTTACTAGAGACATATTTATCTACTTTAATTTATGGGTTATGGTTATTTGTAAATGTATTATTGTGCTACTATGATTTTATTTTTACATTTTGAGGTATCTTTTGATCTGTAAGTGGCTCTCAGCCTTTTAATATTGCAAAGCAAATAAAAGAAAGGCATATACTGTATATAACTGTACTATTTCACAGAAATCTTTATATTTTAGAATGCAGATAGAACTGCGGACTGAATTTGATCCTTCTAATGCAGCCAAAGAATATTCTATGCCACATTGATTTTTACCGTGCCAGAACTCAGCTTCTGCGCATGCTCAGAAGGATTTTTTTTAAAAAAAATTAAAAATCTTTTTTTTCCCAAAAAGGTGATCACGTCCACGGACTGGCACCAACCGATCTGATTCGGTGACATTATCATGACGTCACCAGCAGGTCACTACCAGTTCAGACAAACTGGTTCAAACTGGCGGGAACCCACTCCTGGTCATGTCACTTTTTGCACTGTCATCATGACTTCAAA
This sequence comes from Erythrolamprus reginae, assembly GCF_031021105.1. Classification (NCBI taxonomy): domain Eukaryota; kingdom Metazoa; phylum Chordata; class Lepidosauria; order Squamata; family Dipsadidae; genus Erythrolamprus; species Erythrolamprus reginae. The sequence continues at coordinate 87,525,327 of NC_091950.1, read as the reverse complement.
CATCACTAAACAAATGGTTGTAAATTGAGGACTACCTGTACTCAGAACACTTCACCCAGACTCTATAGTTAACATATATAAGGCACACAACTGGCCTCAATTTTTTTCTGATCTTTTGATTTGATAAAACATTGCTTTTTTCAAACATTACCGCATTTAATATCCCAAAGAAATTGTAGGGTCTCTTGGGACCTGGATTAAGATTTGCATCCACACAGATGAAGGAGTATTCTCCAAAAGATGTTTTATGAACATAATGGAAGGAGCCATCTTTCTGCCATGCAGAATATTTCCTGCCAAACAAAATGTCCAAGAATTATAGAAATAATAATAATAATGGTGGTAATAATAATAATAATAACAACAACAACAACAATAAGAAGAAGAATTATTATTATTATTATTGTGATACAAATCCAGCATATAAATCTTATTTGCTGTGTATTACTGGTTTTTTGTAAATATAATAATAATAATAATAATAATAATAATAAATAAAAAAACCCATAATACTGTAATAATACAAGTGATACCTCTACCTAAGAACGCCTCCACTGATGAACATTTCTAGACAAGAACCGGGTGTTCAAGATTTTTTTGCCTCTTCTCAATCATTATTTTCCACTTACAAACCCCAGCCTCTGAAACTGTAACCGGAAAAAGTGGGGAGAAGCCTCGTGGGGCCTCTCTAGGAATCTCCTGGGAGGAAACAGGGCCGGAAAATGTGGGGAAAAGCCTCCATGGGGCCTCTCTAGGAATCTCCTGAGAGGAAATAGGTGCCTCCACCTTCTCTGTGGTTTCCCCAATCGCACGCATTATTTGCTTTTACATTGATTCCCATGGGAAAAATTGCTTCCTTTCACAAATTTTTCTATTTAAGAACCGGGTCACGGAACTAATTAAGTTCATAAGTAGAGGTACCACTGTACTGTACTGCAATAAATAAATAGATAAATAATTTCAATTAGATTTCAAAGCTTGAATTTTCTCGCTTCTTTCTTCAAGGAGGTTAAGAAAAAAAATGCAGCTATCAAATAGCAGGAAGGAGAAATGAGCAACATAGTAAGATAAAACCTGTAACTGGAGACCCAGATTACTATAGTGTAGTTAATAGCACTTACATACTGTTTCACAGTGCTTTAAAGGCCTCTTTAAGTTGTTTATAGAGTCAGCATATTGTCATCCCCCAATCTGGGTCCTCATTTTATCCACCTTGGAAAGATGGAAGGCTGAGTCAACCTTGAGTTAGTGAGATTCGAACTGCCAAATTGCTGGCCGCCTGCAGTCAGCAGACGTAGACTGCAGTACTGCATTCTAACCACTGTGCCACCAGAGTTAAGACATCAGACTATAAACCAGAAAACCTGGATTCTAGTCCTGTCCTAGACAGAAAGCCAGTTATTATTATTATTTATTAGATTTGTATGCCGCCACTCTCTGTAGACTCGGGGCGGCTCACAGCAACAATAAAAACAATGTAACAAATCTAATCATTTAAAAAACACTAAAAACCCCATTATTAAAAGCAAACATACACACAAACAAACATACGATGTATAAACTGTATAGGCGCAAGGGAGATGTCTCAATTCCCCCATGCCTGACAGCAGAGGTGGGTTTTAAGAAGTTTATGAAAGGCAAGGAGGCTGGAGGCAGTTCTAATCTCTGGGGTGAGCTGGTTCCAGAGGGGAGGGGCCGCCACAGAGAAGGCTCTTCCCCTGCGTCCCACCAAACGACATAGTTTAGTCGACGGGACCCAAAGAAGGCCAACTCTGTGGGACCTAACCGGTCGCTGGGATGAGTTGGGTGAGTAATCATTCTTTCTCAACCTTTAGGAAGCAAGCAATGACAAAAAATTGTCAAGAAAACTGCAGGTAGTGTCCCATAATTGGACACAATTGGAAAACCCTATAAATGACTTTAAAATACTTAATTGACAAAATATGTAAAGAGTCAACATTTTGGTACATCTATCTTGTATAAATAGGATTTCTATCCACCATATTCCATTCTGGACTGCTGAAACCATCATTACATGCTAATATACCTGTAGTAATTACGAACACTCTCCAGGCTAGGCACGTTGAATGTATCTGCAATAAAAATGGCAAACATTTCAATCCAATTTCAAGAAAAAGCTAGGAATAAAAAAGGTAGTCTAGACTAGAGAAACAGGGTGGCACAATGCAAAATTGGTACCGGTACATGGTGGATCACATTCAATTTGAGATTATGGATAAAAGGATGAATTTGGTTAATGAAACAGATTTGCGACAACTAATGGGACAAAGTAAAATGATATACAGTATGGCGAGTAGAATCCGAGACCAAGCTACAAGAAACAAATTGGAATCATTTTATAATATGTAAATAGATACTTTGCTCTTGGGTTAAAATGGTTTATACAAGAAACACCCCCAATTTGGTGGTGGGATAGGAATGTTTGTCTGGTGGTGGGCACAATTCACAAAGCACTTGTTTTATGTTGTGTGTATGTTTATATTGTAAAAAATCAATATATATATTTTTTTAAAGAGAAAGGAGGAAAGCAAGATTTATTGCACTAATCAAAGGCTGAGACACTTTTGGGGAAAACCAAAATAATAATTTATTGGATTTGTATGCCGCCCCTCTCCGCAGACTCGGGGCGGCTAACAACAATGATAAAAAACAACATGTAACAATCCAATTTAATAAAACAACTAAAAACCCTTATTATAAAAACCAAACTTACACACAAACATACCATACATAACTTGTAATGGCCTAGGGGAAGGAATATCCTAAAACCCCCCCTGCCTGGTGACAAAGGTGGGCCTTGAGTAATTTGCGAAAGACAAAGAGGGTGGGGGCTGTTCTAATCTCTGGGGGGAGTTGATTCCAGAGGGCCGGGGCCGCCACAGAGAAGGCTCTTCCCCTGGGGCCCGCCAAATGACATTGTTTGGTCGATGGGACCCGGAGAAGGCCAACTCTGTGGGACCTTATCGGCCGCTGGGATTCGTGCGGTAGAAGGCGGTTCTGGATGTATTCTGGCCCAATATATATTATCTAAGGCAGTGTTTCCTAACCTTGGCAATTTGAAGATATCTGGATTTCAATTCCCAGAATTCCCCAGCCAGCATTCGCTGGCTGGGGAATTCTGGGAGTTGAAGTCCAAATATCTTCAAGTTGCCAAGGTTGAGAAACACTGATCTAAGGAAATGAACCACAGAATGAGCAAAATAAAATTCCCACAAAAGCTAAATATAAAAACAATACTCTCTTACTTTAATATGTATGTATGTATTAGGGATGGGTTCCTTACATTTCTCGGTATTGGTGTGCTTTGCGAGGTTTTGTGCCCATGTGTCCCTTTGCGCAATTTCACTTCTGCGCATGCACAGAGGGAAGATTTCACTTCCGTCCATGCACAGAGAGCCAAAAAATGTGGGGAAAATACAAGATAAGAGATGGTGGCATGCACAGATCGGCACAGAGAGCAGTGGAGCCTTTGTGCCAAGATTGTGGAATCAGCAGCCCACTACCAGAGCGACACACTGGACGGGACCAGTAGGAACCCACCCTGTGTATGTGTGTGTGCATTTATACTTTGCAGATTCCAAACATTTTTTTGTTAATGTTATGGTATATAAATGGTTTAAATAACTTATATAGTATCAAAATATTAAACATGGTTACATGAGGAGTTATGATAGTGTAGCATTTCCTATTGATAAATATAAAAATAGAATTACACGCCTAAAGCCTTGTTTCTGTCTTACCGTGATTTCCTTTTATATCTATCCATCTCGTTTTCTCCATGACCTTAGATCGTTTTAGGATTGTCTGGTAAGTTTGCCACTCCACCTCAATCTGATCAGACCCAAGTCCATCCTTTGCTTTGGCGTCAGTCAAGTCACCTGTTTGGTGAAGAGAGAAGAGCTCCAATGAAAAACAGAAGAATGCGGAATAAATCAAATCCCACTGACAAGCTATTTAGAAATTAGATTTGACACCTACTTCAGAGTATCACCACATTGTTTATTTTATTTATATATTTTGACTTCTATGCCACCCAATCCCAATGGGACGCAGGGCGGATTACAGCAATATAAAACAATAGTGCAATGATTTTAAAAAGTAAATTATTAAATTAAAACAATTTTAAAAATCCATTATAAAAACGCACAAGGCAAACAGTCCAATACTAGTCATACACAATTCGGCCGTGACAGATATAATATTCACGGTGCTCAGGCCTGCTTGACAGCCTTTTGAAAGGCCAGTAGGGGGCGAGTTGGTTATGACTGCCTTTGAATTTATAGAAAGTACCAGTATCGGTGCTCTGCATGTTTTTACATAGGGCTTATATTCTACACTAGATCTGAGCATTTTACCACCTGCAGGCCACCTTTGGTCCTTTAGCTGTACCTGTCTGGCCCATGGTGGTGATAGGAGCAGTGGGGACGGTGGTGGCCACCCTACACCATAATTCCAGTTTCTTCTGTGGCATCTTTGGTTCTACAGCGTATCAAAATTTGCAAAATCTTGCTTTGAGCAGACCAACTTCCTCTCAATAAACATAATAAATCATAATTACATAAATCCTTTCATTAGGAAATTGTCTGAACCAAGGAATATGTTTCAGAGCAAGATTTCTGAAAAACACAGCAGAGAAGATTGTTTGTTTGTTTGTTTGTTTATTGATTGATTGATTGATTGATTGATTGATTGGATTTGTATGCCGCCCCTCTCCGCAGACTCGGGGCAGCTAACAACAGTAATAAAACAGCATATAACAATAATCCAATACTAAAAACAGTTAAAAACCCATTATTATAAAAACCAATTATACATACAGACATACCATTAGCTTGTTAATCAGTTCCTACAGCGTTTTTCAATAAACAAGGCAGGGCCTTATTTTTCTGAACCCCAAAATATGGCCTTGGCCTTATTATCGGGGGGGCTTTGTTATTTTGGGGTGCAGTAGGCCGCAGTGATGGGACATCCTTGTTCTTGGTGCCAACCAAGCGGCTGGCCCGCCATCATTGCCTCATGGAGCAGGACTCTGCAAGGCTTGTTGTGCCATTGCATAAATGAACTGCAGGATTGCCACGAGCTTCATCATACTGGAACAGCTGAGGTCTTCTTGCCGTTCGTGTAAGCGACAGCACAACAAGCCTTGCAGAGTCCTGCTCCACGAGGCAGCAGCTGTGGCATGATGAGTCTCACAAAGACTCATTTCTGGCAGGTAGAACGTGTTGGACTGCGAGACATGTGTCCTGCCTGACACTTGTAGTTCCCTCACGTTTGATCCCTCAGCATTGTATCCAGAGAAGCCCATTGTAAAAGAAAACCTCTTGAATTTGCGATTTTTTTTTTTTTTTTACAATGGGCTTCTCTGCACACAACACTGAGGAATGTTGCAGAGGTACAAGTGTCAGGTGGGGTGCGCATCTCACAGTGGGGCACAATTTGGGGGTCGGTGGAGCGGGGTGGGATGGGCTGCAAGATGCGGGTTGTACCTTATTTATTTATTTATTTATTTATTTATTTATTTATTTATTCATTCATTCATTCATTCATTGGATTTGTATGCCGCCCCTCTGCGCAGACTCAGGGCGGCTAACAACAATAATATAAACAGCATGTAACAATCCAATACTAAAACAACTAAAAAACCCTTATTATAAAACCAAACATACATACATACAAACAAACATACCATGCATAAATTGTAAAGGCCTAGGGGGAAAGAGTATCTCAGTTCCCCCATGCCTGGCGGCAGAGGTGGGTTTTAAGAAGCTTACGAAAGGCAAGGAGGGTGGGGGCAATTCTAATCTCTGGGGGGAGTTGGTTCCAGAGGGCCAGGGCCGCCACAGAGAAGGCTCTTCCCCTGGGTCCCGCCAAACAACATTGTTTGGTTGACGGGACCCGGAGAAGACCCACTCTGTGGGACCTAACTTGTCGCTGAGATTCGTGCAGCAGAAGGCGGTCCCTGAGATAATCTGGTCCAGTGCCATGAAGGGCTTTATAGGTCATAACTTTGAATTGTGACCAGAAACTGATCGGCAACCAATGCAGACTGCGGAGTGTTGGTGTAACATGGGCATATTTGGGGAAGCCCATGATTGCTCTCGCAGCTGCATTCTGAACGATCTGAAGTTTCCGAACACTCTTCAAAGGTAGCCCCATGCTTGTAGCTCCATCACATTCCTCGATATTGTGTCCACTGACCCTCCCCTGCCTCTGGCTCTCGAGCAAAGCAGGAGGGGGAGGAAACTCTTGCAGGTTGCCTAAGGAAGCTGAACTAACAGCCAAACTTCTAGCCGGGCTCAGCAGCATAAGCAGCCAGACACACGCTTGTCTCTTCCAAACAAACCCCTTCTCTCTTGGATGGGGTGGGATGGGAGAATGCACCAAGACACAGCAAAGCGTGTTTCGGCATGCAGGGAAGCAAGAAAAAGCTCGCCGAAACATGGGTGCACCTGCGGCTCCATGCAAGATTTTGCTATCTCCACAGGTGCAGAAGCAACATCACACTGGCCCCGCGAGCACTCACGAGCCGCGGCAGCAAGCCCGATTTAGCATTCCGTCTAGCAGCCCACCCCTGGGCAGAGCCAAAGGGGCAGCAGAAGGGATGAGCTGGATGCGCCCGTCTGCTGCTCAAGCCCTGCGTTTGTGGGCTCACTGTACCCAACCAGATTCACCACTTCCTTGCGCATTACAAAACGCTCTCGGAGGCAGCCTAGAGGAGAACGAGCCAGTCCCACGGGGTGTGTACGTACCCGTCTCTCACTTGCTCTGGCTCTCTCGGCCAGGAGCTGCTCTTTCTGCAGTGGGCACTCTTTTGTTTGGGGGAGACAGAGAGAGACAGAGAGAGAGAGAAAGAGAGGGGCGGGTATGTACACACCCCACGGGAGTGGCTCGGCTCCTCTGGGCTTCCTCTGGCAGCGTTTTGAAATGCGCTCCTACCTACAAGGTGTCAATGAGGCAGGGATCAATGCTCACCGTCTCCTCTTTCTTGCAGGCAGGAGCGCATTTCAAATTGCTAGAGGCAGACTCCAGACAGAGGAACCGATCTAGACCCCTGAGGGGTATGTGTGCCCCCGTCTATTGCTTGCTCTCGCTCTTGCTCTCCCGGCCAAAAGAGTGCCCGCCGCAAAAAAAGCAGCTCCCGGCATGTCCCCATCTTTCCCAGAATGTTAAGGGGGTTTATTTGGGGAGGGGCTTATTTCAGCTCATGTACTGAAAAAAGTAATTGGCCTTATTATGGGGACGGGTTTATTTTGGGGAAAACAGGGTATCCCAAAGCTGAGTCTGTACAAAGTCCTTTCATTTTAATGGTTAATGGTTAGATTCTGTTAACCATATAGGAGTGAGGCATAGTGCCTTAGTGAACTAAGTCTAGATCAGTGGTTCTCAACCTGGGGGTCGGGACGCCTTTGGGGGTCGAACAACCATTTCACAGGGGTCGCCTAAGACCATGGGAAAAGACAAATTTGCCATGGTGTTAGGAACTAAAGCTTATATTTGTGTGCCTTGGAACATATTTTTACAATCCACCCAATCAGGCTTTTAGAGTAGGGGTGTCCCTCTGACCTTCCTGCCAATCAGCTTAAAGCTCTGTTGGGAGAATTGGTGCTAGACTTATGGTTGGGTGTCACCACAACATGAGGAACTCTATTAAGGGGTCGTGGCATTAGAAAGGTTGAGAACCACTGATCTAGATAAACTGCATTTTACTTTTGGCTGTAAAAGAAAGCAAATACACAATTGCAAAAAGTACCAGAAAGAGAAGAGGAACTCTTTCTGGTATTTCAGGTTTTTGGGTATTCCCGCTCTTGAATTTATACAATAAAATTTTAATGGCACAGCTTTTTCATTTTTAAAGGCAGTCCTACCAAACAGGTAACCAGCAGCACTGGAGTATATTTCCCAAAGAATTAGGGTGTAATATAAAAATGAAACAAAAAGAAATAACTCACCTGTCACTAATGTAAGAGCAGGTTGGATTATGGGAATTGCTTCATTACAGAATTTCTCAAAATCAGAAGTTCGACTGGGACTCAGAAACTTACTGATATGTAGATCTGACACCTGCAATCACAGTAATAGACTGCCGTTAAAAAAAAGAAATTAGGCTATCTAATAACTCTTTACAAAAACAGCCGTGTACCAGACAGATGAACAAAAGAAAATGTTAACAGGAAAAACAATCTGGATTCCAAACAATAATAGGTTTAATTTTACAAATGGCCCTTTTAGATGACTCACAGTTTTCCCTGAACGACACACCTATTGTACCTTCTGCAACAGAATAGAAATTAGCAGCTCATTTTACAGGGTTTCCTTCCTCCACCCCTTCAAAAATACAAACACACAGTATCACCAAACAGTATACAACTTTTCTGACTATGGTTTGGGAACAGCTGATTCAAGTCATCCCAATCCAGCAAATCGGAAAAATTGACATCCTCCTTTTATTGATCAGAACTAGTCTTCCTTATTCCTCAATAGTTTTCTCAGTTTTAGTCTCTCCTTTTACCGTTTTCCCCCAACACCTCTATTCTTCTGAATCTGGGAAGAGATTTCAGAAGAATAAGTGCACCAGCGTGCACTACCATAAGTAGTGCATAACCATAAGTGCACCAGCATGCCTATCTTCCCTGTCCTAATGTTTCCTCTTATCAGTATTCATCTTATGTATATAAACTATGTTATATCTATGTATATGGGTAGTATACATAGATATAACATAGTACTGTACTTGACGATAGATAGATAGATAGATAGATAGATAGATAGATAGATAGATAGATAGATAGATAGTTAGAGAGAGAGAGGTAGGTAGGTAAGTAGGTAGGTAGACAGATAGATAAGACAGACAGACAAACAGACAGAAAGACAGGTAGGTAGGTAGGTAGGTAGGCAAACAGACAGACAGAAAGACAGACAGGCAGGCAGGTAGATAGGCAGGCAAACAGACAGACAGATAAGACAGACAGGTAGGTAGGCAGAGAGACAGACAGACAGATAAGACAGACAGGTAGGTAGGCAGGCAGACAGACAGACAGACAGATCAGACAGACAGATAGAAAGACAGACGGACAGACAAGACAGACAGACAGAAGAAATCCTGTATCTTCAAACTGGAACGTCATTTAGGTTAAGTCGTGTATGATTTTCTCTATCAAACTTATAGTAGCTTCTGCTTCTAACGGTCCGGGCAATTGAAAAAAGAAACCAACGCCGCTGCTTTTACCCGGAAAGCCCGGAAAGCTTCCACGCCGCGCCACCCTCTGCCACTTGCCTGAATCACCCAGAAAAGGTTGTTCGCTTCACCCCCGGGCGCCGGCTCGGAAGCGAAAGAGCGAATTGGGAGCCGAGGTTGTTGCGGCCCCGCAAGCCCGTACCGATCCATCAAGACCGTCACTGTCACCACCGCCAGCGCCAGCAGCCCAGCCAACATCCGCAGCATTTCCGTCCGGTTCTTCTACATTCACTGCTGTCAGGCGAGAATTAACGGTCCGGGTCTCCCACCTGGCAAAAGGATCATAGGCACCCACTTCCGCCCCCGGCTGTATTTAGCCCGCCCCTCTCATGTGTCTATTGGAGGACGGAGAATTCTCTCCGTGACGTCATCGTCCGCCCCCCCCCCCCCCCATCCTCCGCCGTCCCATCGGGACGGCAAAAACAGATGATCCGCTAAGTGGATTAAGATCGCCTGGGAATGTCAGGCTCCTCCCAGCAAGGCATAGTTATGTATTTAGGTAGTTAATTCTTGTGAAAAAGTTGTTCTTCACCTTTGGCCGTGTGATTTTTGACCTGAAAAATAGCAGTTGCCTGGATTGATGGGGAAATATTGAAGAGAGCGCCCAGGCAGACGAGTCAGATTGACTGACCCATTCCTAGATAGTTTTCTTCTAGCTGAGAAACTTTAAACTTTGTGTTGGGGTTTATTTTATTTATTTACTTACTTACTTACTTACTTTTTTATTTTATTTATTATTATTTTGTCAAGTATGTATTGGTGGTATACAAAGATATAACAATGTTTATATACATGAAACTAGTAAAAGAGAAACACTAGGACAGGAGACGGAAGGCACTCTGGTGCACTTATGCACGCACGCCCCTTACTGACCTCCTAGGAATCGGGAGAGGTCAACAGTAGAGAGTCTAAGGGTAAAGTTTTGGGGGTTAGGTGATGATACTACAGAGTCAGGTAGTGAATCCCATGCATCAACTACTCGGTTAGTAAAGTCGTATTTCCTGCAGTTGAGTTTAGAGCCGTTTACTTTAAGTTTGTATCTGTTGTGTACTTGTGTGTTGTTGTGGTTGAATCTGAAGTAGTTGTTCACAGGAAAGACATTGTACCAGATGATTTTATGGTCTATGCTTAGGTCGTGTTTAAGGCGGTGAAGTTATAAACTTTTTAAGCCTAGGATTGTAGGTCTAGTTGCGTAGGGTATTGTGTTGCGAATGGAGAAGTGGAAGGCTCTTCTAGTAAAGTATCTTTGGACATTTTCTAGAGTTTTTATGTCTGAAATGCCGTATGGGTTCCAGACAGATGAGCTGTATTCAGCGGTGGGCTACTAACCGGAATGCTAAATTGGGCTCGCCACCGCGGCTTGTGAATGCTTGTACAACCAGCATGATTTTGCTTCTACACCTGTGGAGGTAGCAAAATCGCGCACGGAGTCGCAGGTGCGCCCGTGTTTCAGCATGTGCGGAAGCAAAAAAAACCTTGCCAAAACACGGGCGCACCTGCGTGATTTTGCTACCTCCACAGGTGCAGAAGCAAAATCGTGTTGGCCCCACACTCTCGAGCCGCCACAGCAAGCCCAATTTAGCATTTTGGCTAGTAGCCCACCGCTGGCTGTATTCAAGGATTGGTCTGGCAAAAGTTTTGTACGCTCTGGTTATTAGGGATTTGTAGGGTTAGTAGAGATTTGAGATAAAGTAACAAAATCTTACTTGGATTTAAACCCTATCTGCCATAAACATACAAACAAACAAACCTAAGTATTGCTGTTTGTAAATCTCAGATAATTTCAGCAGGTCAGGTGAACCTTATCAGTTGCAGAAAGGAAGTGTGATGAAAAATCAGAGGGTCTAGGCAGTTCAGTATCTGTTGCTTTGGGACAGTGCTTTTGATATTCAGTTTTTCACCTTTATTAATAGAATTTTACAAGTGCCAGGCATTGTTTATAGTCATTCTGTTTCTCATGAATTTATAACCATACCTTTTCTATATTTTTCTTCAGAGAAGACAAAAAAACCTTAACTAATATGCATATGCCTACATTGTACTAATTTTAAAGTTTCATACCTGACCAAAAAAACCCACTTAAAATCATAAAAAGAACAATACTAACAAATCAAAATGATAAAAAACCGTAGTAATAATCTGCTCTCAAGAAATAAACACCAACGACTGAAGAACTGAATTGTCTTTTTAAAAATTTCTAAAAACCTACGAGAGAAAATATTATAAACCTTTGAAACTAGCAAATTTCAAGATGTGAGGGCCACTGAACATCATGAGTTCAAAATGCATCCCCACGGTCAATCGATCAAAATGTGGATGCTTGGCAACCAACTCATATTTATGATGGTTGCAGTGTCACCGGAATCATGTGATTACCTTTTGTGACCTTCTAATAAAGTCAATGGGGAAGCCAGGTTCATTTAACAATTAGAATAGAATAGAATAGAATAGAATAGAATAGAATTCTTTATTGACCAAGTGAGAATTTGTCTTTGGTGCTTATGTGCTCAGTGTAAAGTGGTGCTTATGTGCTCAGTGTAAATGAAACAAAATATACATTTGTCAAGAATTATGAGGACCAACACAATGATTGTCATAGGTACATTTTGCTTGTGACTCTGGCCACTCACTCCGATGAAGCCATTTGGGTTCTTTTACCCTCTGCACATGCACAGAAAGTTTTGCACAAGCACAGAGGGTAAAAGAACCCAAAGGGCAGTGTCCGGGCAGGTGGGCAGAGCCTCTCTTCATGACCAGCTGTACAATGACCAACAGGCATGAGCAAAGTGGGAGCATTTCATCCCTGCCAGATGGGATTCTTTCAGGAGCAGGCGCAGAACCATATTTAAAAGTAGGTGTCATTACTCCAGGGGCGGGCTACCAATCCCAGCCCTACCGGAACGTGCCGGGAGCGCGACCCTGCAGGCTGCCCGTGCCCGGTGCATGTGCAAAAGCCAAATCTCACACTAAGATGCGCATGTGTGTGATTTCCGGGGGGGTTTCTTCCGCGCATGCACTGAAGCAACGCCCCCCCCCCCCAGAAATTGGAGAGGAGTTGCCGGTAAGCTTCCAGCCCCCGCCACGCCGCTCGCCCTCCCCCTCCACCTGCCGCTCCCCTCGCCCCTGCTTACCTGGATCACCTCCTGCAGGGGCCATGTTCTCAGGGAGCAGGCCAGGTGGCCCCAATTCTGACCGCGCGGCCTGTTCTGTGCTCTCCCGCACTGCAGGCAACTCTCCTGCAACTGGGGGGATCAAAGAGCAAGCCACGCGGCCGCAAGATTCAGCTGCTATGCATGTGCAGTAGCCAAAATCTCTTTCCAACAGCAAAAAACCTGGTATTTTTTATTGGAATCACGCCGGTTGCATGTGCCCTTATTCCGACCTCACCCGAGGTCAGTAAGGGGCGTGAATAAGTGCACCAGTGTGCCTACCATACCTGTCCAATTGTTTCCTCTTACGTATATAAACAATGTTATATCTGACGGTTTTGGTATATTCGGGTTTCTTCCCGTGTAGGATTTGAAAATTTCTGGCGACATTTCGACGAGGTCCCACTCGTCATCTTCAGGCTGGTGTTTCTGTCCTTGTTCTAGGGCGAACACAGCGAGACCTGAGCTGCCTTCCTTCTATAAATACTGGTGGCTGGATGTGGTTTGATGGCTCAGCAATTGCCTGCTGTGTAGAGACTTCCTGGTGAGTCAGTGGGGTAACACTTGGGGTCGTTGATGTGACTGTGGTATGCTGATTAGTTAATGGTTGTGGATTAGGCGTGATATCCTGAGTAGTTGGAGCTTGCAGGCTATTTGATTGTTTTGCAATGTGTGTTCTGAGTCTGGTTTCAGTTTCTATGGCTGGGATACGTTTGAGGGCTGGTTTCCAGATGTCTGGTAGGCGGGAGGTATCATCCCGTTTGTTCATATTTTGGGGATGTTTTTCTATCTCAATGGCTTCCATGATTATATCTATGTATATTACAAATATGTACTTGACAAAATAAATAAATAACATAAAAATAAATAAACTGTGACTTCACTAACCAGGCAAACCACACCCTGATTGGTTACTCAAAGGAACCAGTAGTGGCGTAGATCCAATAGCATAGATAAGTGACAGCCAACCTTTGGCACGCGTGCCAGAGGTGACCAACAGGGCCATATTGGAGGGCATGTGAGGCATTGCCCTAAGTCTGTTCTAGCACACATGTGTGCGCTAGTCAGCTGATTTTAACCCTTGAGGAAGACTGCTTCACCCTAGGGAGACTTCAGGGAAACTTCTGCATTACTGCACGTGAACCAAAAAAGGTTCACCATCACTGGCATAGGTGTAAGCCACAAGCCAGATGGCAGAGCTCTTGCTGTGTAGAGAGCCTTTTTCATTTTCTCTATCAGAAGCTCAAAAGCCTCACTAGGTGTACTAGAATCTGTCCAGGTAGCAGGTAGGCTTGGATGGTCTCTTGCAAAAAAGCCTAATCAAGCCAGTGGATGATGCTGAAGTAGTGCTCAACAATTTGGGGCATTGGATTTATAGTAGCTGCATTAATCCATGGGCTTCCTTCCAGAAGAGCCTTTCTGGCACACCTCTTGGTTCACTGTGTTGTCCAAATCTGAAAGTGCTATTTTGGTTTTCACAAAACTGGCCTTGAATCCAAGACCTGGCATGAATTAACTCTAGTTTGTACATTAATTGCAAGTCAACGGAAGATGACTTTTATGAGTATAAGAGTTTATTTAGCAAACGTTCAGACTACAATCAAGAACTTTACATCTAAAGATGCTGCATATACTAGATGTTAGGCAGAAATATGGAAGTTCGAAAGAGCAATACTGGCTAAAGAAGGAAGGTTTAGAACTTCAGTTTTATTTTGCAAACAGATTTGTTGTTTTTTATTTGTCTATTTATTTGTCAAACATGTACAGGATAGTAGTAGTTTGTATAAACATAAGTAAAAAGTAATGATAAAAGAGGACAATAGGACAGTAAGACAGGGACGATGGGCACAATGGTGCACTTATGCACATCCCTTACAGACCTCTTAGAAACAAGGAGAGGTCAACTGTAGACAATCAAAGGCCAACGTTTTTGGGGTTTGGAGAAGAAACCAGAGTCAGATAGTGCATTTCAGGCACTGATGACTCTATTGCTGAAGTCGTATTTTCTGCAGTCGAGTTTGGAGCTGTTTACATTGATTGATTGATTGATTGATTGATTGTATTTATATGCCACTCACTCCAAACGGACTCTGAGCAGCTAACAATCGGAATAAATACAACAACAATAAAAACAGTTAAAATATAATAATAAAAATCAATTATAACAATAATATATATATATAAAACATATCTACTTACAATCAGCCTAATTCCAGACCTGCCGGAAAAGCCAGGTCTTAACAGATTTCCGGAATACCGGTAGGGTGGAGATAATACGGATCTCTGGAGGCAGTTGATTCCAAAGGGTCGGAGCTGCCATAGAGAAGTCTCTTTCCTGAGGTCCCACCAACCAATATTGTTTGGCGGACGGGACCTGGAGAAGGCTAACTCTGTGGGCCCTTACTGGCCGCAGCAAGGTATGAGGGAGGAGGTGGTCCCGTAAATAGTCTGGCCCTGAGCCATTTAAAGGTAATAACCAACACCTTGAATTGCATTCAGAGATCGACTGGCAACCAAGGCATTGCGCGTAAAGTTGGAGTAATACAGGCATACCTTGGTACACCTGATATTGCAAGCGCTGCTGCATTCTGCACCAGCTGAAGTCTCTGAACGCTCTTCAAGGGTAGCCCCATATAGAGCGCATTGTAATAGTCAAGATAAGAGGTGATAAGGGCATGAGTGACTGTGCGGAGTGCCTCCTGGTCAAGAGCTGAGAGATGTTGTTCTAGCTCAGCTACGGATCTAGGACACCCAAGTTGCAAGCACTATCTGAGGGAGAAATTTCTTCCTCTCCCAGTACCAAAGATGGGCAGATGGTATCACCTTTAGGAAGAAAGACCCACAGCCACTCAGTCTTGCCGGGGTTGAGTTTTAACCTGTTGACCCCCATCCAGACCCAAGCGGCTTCAAGATACCAGCACATCACTTCCACCGCTTCACTGAACTGACAAGAGAGATGTACAGATGGGTATCGTCAGCATATTAGTCGTCGGATGATCTTGCCCAATGGTTTCATGTAGATATTAAATAGTAGAGAGGATTGACCCCTGAGGTACCCCACATAGGAGGGGCCTAGGGGTCAACCTCTGTCTTCCTACTAACACCAAATGCAATCGGCCAAATACGTAGGAGAACTGTAAAACAGTGCCTTCCAATCCCAACCCCTCTACCATGGTCGATTTAGTTTGAATCTGTTACGTGCTCATGTATCACTGCAGTTGAAGGTGAAGTAGTAATTAACAGGAAGGACATGATTTTATGAACTACATTTAGATGAGATTGGAGGCCACGTAGTTGTAAATTGTCTAATTTCAGTACTTCAAGCCTGGTGGAATAAGGTACAGTATTTTGTTGCGAGCGGAGGAGTGAATGACTCTTCTTGTGAAATATTTCTGGACTCTCTCAATTGTATTAATGTCTGATATGCAATGCAGGTTCCAGACAGGTGAGCTGTATTCCAGAATTGGTCTAACCAATTTTTTGTAAGCTCTGGTTAGCAGTGTAATATTGCCAGAGAAGAAGCTACATAATTTATTCTGTGCAGCAAATTTCAAAATCAAATCCTTCCTCCCAGACAGAAAATATGTCACTTCTCTTTCCCGCTTCTGAAGAAATCTACTACCACAGCAACAGTTTTTACGTCGGTGGGTTCAGCCGCCTATCTACACATTCGTTGGAAAACGCCTCCGCCGAGATTTTCCGGTTAGCAAGCGACGCTCGGCTCAGCTAGTGCCCTCTTGAGCATGCGCCAGAAAGCCGAGCATGCGCAATGTTGCAGAAGGACCTTCTTCGCTGGGGGGGTTGGCGCGGGCATCACAGGTCAGGTCTTCCCGAGCCCCGGTCGTCCCCGGGCCTTCCCACGCAGCTGATTTCCGGTTGGCCTACGGTAGGACTCGAGCCTGCCGTGTCCCGCTTCTCCTAAGATGGCGGAGGAAGGCGACGGCGCGGGAAGGATGGTTGGGACAGGCGGCGCTGCTGCCCCCGCCGTGAACCCCTCGGAGCTGGCTGGGGTAAGATTCCGCGCCCGAGGGTGCATCCCTTGCGTTTGGGTCGATGGCCGCGGCGACGTGCCTGCCTTCCTAAAGGGTCCCGAGCAGCAGCTGTGCTGGATAAATGGACTCTAACCCAGCAATGCCCCAGCTCCGATGCTTTGATTAGCCAGCGTTGTAGGGGCTGCTCCTTATGACTTGCTAGGAAGGGGGGCTTTCCCTGGTTCCCGCTTGCGATCCTCCCCCCAAAAGGCTAATCTCTGGGTTTCTTGTCAAATGGGACCGCATCGTTGCGCACTACACAGCGCCGTGCATAACATATTGGGCAAAGCCCGTTTAGTTGAGAAGCAAAGAGTTAGAATTTTGAAGAGGGTTCTTTTTTTTAATAAACTCCAAGAGAGTTAACATTTACCGGAGTTGGATTCATACAGATCCCACTTTCGCAATAGAAAGAGTCTATCCGTACCTGGATCAAGATGCAACACAAACATTTCCCCAAGTTTTTGGGCACCCTAGGCTTTGTTCTCTTAATTCTTAACTTTGTCTCTTTCTCTCTTTCTTATACTTTCTTTCTTCATCTTATCACATTTATTCTTTTCTATACCTATATAACTATACACACTTTACATTCCTTCTGTTCCCTCTGATTTCTTTTTCTCTCTCTCTATCCATTGATAAAACATATTCCAAATTTCGTAAAAATATGTATCTTCTTTATTGTTTAATTCATATGTTAATTTGTCCAGTTCTGCACACTCTAATATTTTTCTAATAGTAATAACTTTATTACTTGGTATCTCATTCTGTTTCCAGTGCTCTTAGTATATTATTAGTTGTTAGTTTTAATTTTTTTTACTTTAAAATGTAATAGTTTTTTAAAAAAAATTAATTGCTTAATGGACATTGATCATTTATTATGGTGTACAGCGCTCGTTTATTAGCACTTAGTAATATATTTATGCTCTATAATAAACCAGTATGGAATGTTTTGCTTCTTGAAGGTTATTATCATAAAGTAAGGAAGGGGAAATTTGATGAAGCTAAAAGGCACATTTGTTTTCTGCTGGAATGGATTGTTGTCTAGACCATAATATTTAAACAATAATTAGTTTCTAATGTATTCCTCTTGGTATTTATATATGTACATAGTAGTATTCTTAATTGCAAATGACCCTTCAGTTACATTATTAATCAAATCTTATGGAAATAATTGTTAAAAATAATGTTTAGCAATTTTATAGTTCTTTGTTTAGAGGAAGTTGTAAAAATAGATTCATAAATAAAAACAAGGGCTGCCATGGTAAAAAATGACAGGGACAGTATAATAGTTGTGCAATAGTTCAAAAGTATTAAATGTAATAAATAGGGCTAGAAGTAAAAGCAAAGGTGGGGACATCACAGAAAAAACCTAAAATGGATCAGTTTTTGAATAAAACAACTATTATTAACAATGGAAATTAAGTAAACAAGATTTTCAAGCTCCAAAATGATGTCACTTTTTGTAATTCAAACAAACTGCATTTCAAAAAAAAGAATTCTTTCACTTTGGAAAAATACCCAAACTTCAGCTGCAGTGAAATAGTGAATGCTGTGTCATAGATTTCAAATGGAGCCGAAAGATACAAGTAGCTTAATGGTGCAGCCTGAGAATTTGAAAAATTTTGTGTAAATTATAGAGAATTTGAGAAGTAATTACTGCTTAGGTCATGTTTTGAAAGGAACTCTGGATAACTAGGAATGATATTTGTCTGGTTGTTGACATTTAATAATTAGCCATGTCAAAGCAGCTGTGTAACTGTGGTAAAGAAAAAGTGAGTTGACAGTTAATATGAGGAAACACAAAAATACTGAGAAAAGAGGCAAGAACATTAATGTCTTTTGCATCTACAATGCATATCTGAAGGGAATAGTAACTACTGCAATGTTTAAAAGCTTGAATTTTGTTTGAATGAGATTTTTCACATATTTTTTAAACAAACATGGATGTTTCAGTATATATGCAATATGTGACGAGAACCAGTTTGGTCTAGTGGTTAAAGTGCTGGCCTAGAAATTACAGTATAAGTTTTAATCCTGCTTTAGGCATGAAAGCTGTCTGGATCACTTTGGGACTTTGGGTCTTTGGGTCATTCTCTCTCAGTGCAATCCACCTCAAAGATGTGTACAAAAACCTTGAATGACCAAAGCCACTGAATGGTAGAAGTCAATATCTATGGCCCATCTGCTGAAGATATGACATATGGAAGATTTGGAATGTGAAAGGAGTAAATAGTAAACAATATGAATTAATGAATTTGAAAAGAAAGTGTGTCTGTAATTTAAAAAGGGGTGAGGGAGCATATAATACATGTGAATGAAAGTGGTCTGATCTTGTAGAGTTGAGAAATAAGTGCAGGAAAGTGAAGTTTAATTATGGAAGGAAGGATTAAATATATTTTAGAAGTATAAACTGGTGGTAAGTAATTGTTATGGGTGTCTATTAAAGTAGGAATCTATATTTGATGATAATTGCATGTCAGCCAATGAATAATAATATTGAATTTGTGGAAAAATAAATATAATGTGGTGGGGGAAAATTCTTCTAGGTGATAAGAATAGATAAGTAGGAATAAGATGAAAGAGAAAGAGAAGGCCATTTTATCAGTAGAGGCCAAAGAATACAATAATAATGCTGATTGCTGGGTTTATTTTTCAAAAAGACCTGTTTGTTTTTAATATGTGATTTAAATATCTATCTACCTACCTATCTACCTATCTATCCAAGGGCATAGGAATGAGTATAATAACAATAGCACTTAAACTTATATACTACTTCACAGTGCTTTACAGTCCTCTCTAAACTGTTTACAGAGTCAGAGTCAGCCAATGAATATTAGTATTGGCTTTGTGGAAAAATAAATATAATGTGGTGGAAAAAAAATTCTTCTAGGTGATAAGAATGGAGAAGTAGGAATAAGATGAGAGAGAAAGAGAAGGCCACTGTATCAGTAGAGGCCAAAGAATAAAATAATAATGCTGATTGCTGAGTGTATCTTTAGAAAAGATCTGTTTGCTTTTAATATGTGGTTTAAATATCTATTTACAGTATTTATATATATGTACACGTGGCATAGGAAGAAGTATAATAACAATAGCACTTAAACTTTTATACTCCTTTTTTAAAAAAAAATGTTTATTGAATATTTATATTAAAAACGGGATACAGAAAAGTAAAGGGAATATATATAATGTACATTCTAGCAATTATAGTTTACTTATATAGTATGCATAAGTGGGTAAGGAGAGAAGAGGAAGGTGAGGGGGTTGGGGAAGAAGGGTGAGAGATACGAAGGGGAGAGGGATAGGAAATTAGAGCAAAAAAGAGTAGTAAGAGGAGTGTAGAGGGCCAGCATTAGAGCTGGGGCTTCAATGTTTTAGTGGCCTGTGGTTTGAACATATAGGTGACGTAGATTTCACTAAAGTTTTATCCATATGTGTTTGACATAGTTGCTAGTGCCAACATGTATCAGTGATTTAAGGGTTTGTTCATTCAGTTTCTTTGTAGTTCGAACTTTGTGTCGATTGATGTTTACAGTTTGTCCTTTCAATTTGATATTATGATTCGTGTGGTAGATTGCTGGTTTTACACGTTGTTTTTGTGGGATATTTTTCTTGATGAATAATTTTTAAGTAATTTCTTTTTTTTTAATCAATGGCACCATTTGTCCCAGGCCTTGTAGAAATCTGTCTCATCCTTATTTTGCAGTTCCATTGTTAACTTGGACATTTCTGCACATTCCATTATTTTAATCAAAAGAGATAAAACGGTTGGGATTTTTTCCTGTTTCCAATATTGTGCATATAGAATCCTTGCAGCTGTAATAATGTGAATTATAATATATCTGTTTTCTTTATTAATATTTTGTCTTATGATTTCTAATAAAAATAGTTCGGGTTTTACTTGGATGGTCTGGGAGATAATCTGTTCTAGTATAGTTTTAATTTTATACCAATATTTTTGGGTGGTTTCACATGTCCACCAAATGTGGTAATGGTTTTTCCCTGCACTTCCAACATAATGGTGATAAATTTGGATACATTTTTGCAAGTCTAGCCGGTGGCAGGTGCCATCTAAAACATTTTGTAATGATTTTCCTTATATGAAGTTGCCATCGTTAGTTTGTAGTTGACAGTCTAAATTTTTTCCCATTCATTTAAGTTAATTGTACTGTACTGTATATCCAAAATTTTGTGACCAAGCTATCATAGGTCCTTTAACTATTTCTTCTACTGTATCATGTTGAAGGAGGAGATTATATATGTTTGATATAACAATAGCACTTAAACTTTTATACTGCTTCACAGTGCTTTGCAGCCCTCTCTAAACCCTTTACAGAGTCAGAATATTGTCCCCAACAATCTGGGTCCTAATTTTACTGATCTAGGAAGGATAGAAAGTTGAGTCAACTTTGAGCCAGTGAGGATTGAACTCCTGACAGTGAGCTGAATTAGTCTGTAATACCGCATTGCGAATTAATCGGAAATACTGCATTCTAACCACTACATCACCATGGCTCCTAAGCTAGAAAGCATAGGGCTCCCTAGTCACCCCAAACAGCGAGATGGACAGTATGTACATAAATAAGTAAGTAAGTAAGTAAAGTAAATGATGAGATAGAAATATGATGAGAGGATATTTATTTATTTATTTTTATTTATTTATTTAGTCCAATACACAATACACATTGAAGAGAATAGATATGTAGTAATATAAATAAAGAAAAGAATAGAAGAAAAGATATAAAAGTATAGGTGAGCATATTTGAAAGGAAGAAAAGATAAATGAGATAAGGAGAGACAATGGGACAGGGGACGGAAGGCACACTGGTGCACTTATGCACGCCCCTTACTGACCTCTAAGGAGCCTGGAGAGGTCAATCGTGGATAGTCTAAGGGAAAAATGTTGGGGGTTAGGGGTTGACACTACTGAGTCAGGTAATGAGTTCCATGCTTCGACAACTCGGTTGCTGAAGTCATATTTTTTACAGTCAAGTTTGGAGCGGTTAATATTAAGTTTGAATCTGTTGCGTGCTCTTGTGTTGTTGCGATTGAAGCTGAAGTAGTCATTGACAGGTAGAACGTTGCAGCATATGATCTTGTGGGCAATACTTAGAATACTTAGATATGAATGTGGAGCAGACCAATTTTCTTTTTCAGAGCTAAGAGTTGGTCTTAGAAAAAAGAAAAATAATTTAGAGTGAATGTAGAATGACTGCAGAAAGTAGAAGTAGAAATATCAGAAGGTAGATCAGAGGTCCCAAACTCATGAGATTCCTGTGGCCTCCCAGGTCATTTCCTGTGGATTACCTTTCCTTCACATTGGTAAAGCAACAATTGAAAGGGGGATAGCACCTTGCCAGTCTCACCAGGCATTACATAACCTTGCTTAGACTGATGAGAAACAGTTTTCCTCTAGAGAGAAAAAAACAGATGGGCAAGCTGTACTGCTAGCCCTGCTTTTCCTCTTCTGCCTGCTCCCATCATCCTCTCCGATGCAGCTCCTTAGTACAATTTTAGAGTGAGAAGAAATGGCTCAGTACCTATGGCCGTATGCTAAAGTGCTGTGAGAACTCAGGCTGTGCAGCCCATCTCTCTGCCATCTTTGGATTTAGAGCTCTTCTTATCACCTTAAAACAAAACAGTGAAAAACAATGGTGTTAATGGGAGCTCACCAGAATGCAAGAATAGGAGCACAGTTACTCCTTGCTCCATCCACTCAGGCCCAGACATTGGTGTTTTACCAGTGGAAAAACTCCATAATTTCCATACAAATTTGTTCTGCAGCATAGTGAGTGAGATGTTTTCCTTTCCTCTCTATCAATCACCCATTTTTAATTTTATCTCCTTGGAGAAGTGCTTGGATTGTCATTGGAAAAAGCAAATTGGCAATTAATAAGCAGCTCATAACTAAGTCAGCTTTTCTAAAAGTAGCTATCAAGGAAATTACCCAGAAATCTCTATTGTGTTCCATTTGATCAGTGAAAAACCAGGCTTTCCTGGTTCCTTGTTTGCCACTGTAAATAACTTATGTTCTATTAATACTCACAGCAGAATAACAGAGTTGGAAGGGACCTTGGAGGTCTTCCAGTCCAACCCCACCTGCTCAGGCAAGAAACCCTATACCATTTCAGACAAATGGTTGTCTAATCTCTTCTTAAAACCTTCCAGTGTTGGAGAATCCACAACTTCTGGAGCCAAGTCCTTCCGGTGATTAATTGTTCTAAGTATCAGGAAATTTCTCCTTAATTCTATGTTGGTTCTGTCTTTGATTAGTTTCCATCCATTGCTTCTTGTCTTGCCTATCATGATACACAAACCAGAGTAATATTATGGCCAGAGTAATATTGTAAATATTTCATACATATATGGTTGTTTATAAGTTCAACGCATAGGACTGTAACCCAATTTCTTATTCAGGCTACCAAAACATTTTATTGGTAAGAAGTAAAAAATCCAAATTTTTCTGTGAAGTTATCCAAGAAAGTGTCTTGACAAATGAAATGAGCGAGGGTGGTGGAGGTGGAGATCAGATTAATTCAGAACTCAGTTCTTCTGCCTAATGTTAAATTATCAGCTAAACTTGAAACCCCAAACCTCCTTGTATTCTGTTAATTACAACTTGAAAATACCAGATGGCAATCGATTTTTTTTTCTGTGTGACAGACTGTATTTATTTAATCAAATGTGAGCCTTCTTTCTGTTAAAAGTAATCTGAATTGAACTAAATTTGCAGGAATAACAGCATTTGCTAAGAAAGTGACTCACAATATTTTAAAGACAAAGTACTGTACTGTTATTTTCCGGTAAATGATGTAATTTGAGTAGTTGTGCCAAGTTTCAGATGATTAGGTTCTAGGATTTTATGTTGATATTCCACAACAATCAAAATAATGTTGACATTTTAGTTAATGAAAAGCACTGTCATGTAAATGTCTAAATTAAAAAGGTGAAGCTTTACACAGCTTCACAGTAAATATTGCCATTAAACATAAATGCATGTTTAATGGCATGTTTCTTCCATTTTTGCTTCAAACGTTGCAAACATTTATAACTTCAAAACATGTTTTTTTTCCTGTTACACATACTGTATATAAACATTTTTGATATGTGAAATACTGATACCAAGGGAGTAACACTGTGTTCTGGTTTTTTGGCAGCGGTGGGATGAGAAGCTTGACTTTCATGCTGCCTTTCTTCAACATTTGGCCAAAGTGGTTCCAAGCATATATTGTGATGAAATGGACCCTCTATCACAGAAAGAGGAGGAAATGGCCCAAAGAATGATTCTTTATCCTTTGGAGTGGCATTTGTTTGGAGAAGATCCAGATACCTGTCTAGAAAAGCTAAGACAGATTGGTACCTCGCAGCTATGTGGAAAAGTATTCAAAGGTGGAGAGACAACATATTCCTGCAGGTTTATAGCAATATTCCTACCTTTTAATGTTTTTTTTTTTGAATGATCTGATATAATATATAATTGTCAAGACAGCTTTGGTGTTATGCATCTTTCTAAAATGCATTTTTGTTCATGGGTGGGTAAGTAAAGTGTTATGTAAGAGAGTAAATTTTGTTACTGTTCCAAAACAAACGTCATGTTCTGGAAGTTCTGTTGAGCCGTTTTGAATTGGTTGCAGTTGCAGTTCATCGCTTGAAAACATGGCTCATTTTGGTTGTTTGGAACAAAATATGGAAGGACCCAGAGTGATTTTGGGAGATGAGTAGAACAAGGCTGACTCACCCCACTTTGACATAACCTGTACACCAGCTTGAGAAGTCTACAATATTCTCTCCCTGCCCTTCACAACCACTTTGATGTCCCACCATATCATAGAAACATAGAAACATAGAAGACTGACGGCAGAAAAAGACCCCATGGTCCATCTAGTCTGCCCTTATACTATTTCCTGTATTTTATCTTACAATGGATATATGTTTCTCCCAGGCATGTTTAAATTCAGTTACTGTGGATTTCCCAACCACGTCTGCTGGAAATTTGTTCCAAAGAGCTACTACTCTTTCAGTAAAATAATATTTTCTCATGTTGCCTTTGATCTTTCCCCCAACTAACTTCAGATTGTGTCCCCTTGTTCTTGTGTTCACTTTCCTGTTAAAAACACTTCCCTCCTGAACCCTATTTAACCCTTTAACATATTTAAATGTTTCGATCATGTCCCCCCTTTTCCTTCTGTCCTCCAGACTATACAGATTGAGTTCATTCAGTCTTTCCTGATACGTTTTATACTTCAGACCTTCCACCATTCTTGTAGCCCGTCTTTGGACCCGTTCAATTTTGTCAATATCTTTTTTAGGTGAGGTCTCCAGAACTGAACACAGTATTCCAAATGTGGTCTCACCAGCGCTCTATATAAGGGGATCACAATCTCTCTCTTCCTGCTTGTTATACCTCTAGCTATGCAGCCAAGCATCCTACTTGCCTTTCCTACCGCCCGACCACACTGCTCACCCATTTTGAGACTGTCAGAAATCACTACCCCTAAATCCTTCTCTTCTGAAGTTTTTGCTAACACAGAACTGCCAATGCAATACTCAGATTTAGGATTCCTTTTCCCCAAGTGCATTATTTTACATTTGGAAACATTAAACTGCAGTTTCCATTGCTTTGACCATTTATCTAGTAACGCTAAATCATTTACCATATTACAGACCCCTCCAGGAATATCAACCCTATTGCACACTTTAGAGTCATCAGCAAATAGGCAAACCTTCCCTACCTACTGACCAATGTGCTCTCTGATATTTCCAGCACTTTCCCTTCCTCCTCTCAGCCACCAATATTCTTGTGCCATATATCCTACCAGTTTATCCACCTCCTATTTTTCTTACAGCCATCCCTTTCCTCATCTCCCAGGTACTGCTGCTAGTTCTCCCAGTGTCATCATTAAGGAAACCTATCAGCCGAGAAATAACACAACTAGAAATTAAGAAAACACCAGAATTTTTTTTTATTAGGCATATCAAATAACAAATACAAAAAAAAATATACATTATTTAATAGTTCACATATTAGTAGCAGGCAGGATAGCCTCTGCACAAAAATGGAAAGATATTAAGATTCTAAAAGAAAGAGATATTCTTAAGAAGATTCTAGACTGTGCCGAGTTAGATATGATGACGAGACGGTTAAACAACCAAGAAGAATCAGAATTTTATATTATTTGGCAGAAAGTATATATTTGGTGGGAAATAAGGAAAAAGAGACAAGTGTGTTGTTATAGTATATTGCATATTTGAATTTAGTATTAGAACTGTGTAAGATGGCAATTACTAGTATAAACATAAATTTTTCTTTCTTCTCTTAAAACTTTTCTTTTTTTATATATATCTTTACAAATTTTTGATATAGATTTAGATTTATTATATTAAAATTGACATTTTTATTTTATATACTTATATGTATTTTATAGACAATTTTTTATTATTATTATGATGACGACTTCTACTCCGAGCGGAGCAACTGTAGCTCCACCAAATGTTGTATGTTATGTTTGTCATGTTTGTTTTTTTGAAAAATCAATAAAATATTTTTTTTTTTTTTAAAAAGGAAATCTATCAGCCTTAGGTTTTCACATTCAGTCTCCTCACAAACAATCTATTATGCAGTGCACAAATGTCAGATCATGCATTTAAGCGAAAATAATCCTCTGGCAGGGTACAGTATTGGAGGTACAATGTTAGAACAACAGAAGAAAAGGATTTAGGTGTACTTATAGCAGATGACTGCAAAACTAGTAAACAGTGTGGCTAGATAGCTGTGAAGGCAAACAAAATTCTGGGATGCATCTCTTGAGGAATCACCAGCAGGAAAAAGGAGGTTCTAATCCTCCTACATAGGACATGATTGAAACCTTTAAATATGAAACCTTTAAAGGTGAGAATAAAGTTCTAGAAAGCAGTACTGTATTTCAATGTTAAGCAAAAAGTAAGAGCACATGAACATAATAACCTTAAACTAGGGAAAGCAGGGAGAGAGAGTGTTCAAAAGTAATGTTAATCATATTACTTCACAGAAACAGTAGCAGAAGATTGGAACCAATTTCCAACAGAGAATGGATCAGTGAGTAGTAATAGAGTTTAAACACATGTCCATCACATGACAAGAAATAAAAATTAATTTTATTTTTTTATTTCTTGTCAGATGATGGACATGTGTTTAAACTCTATTATTAATTAATTAAACTCTGTTAATTAAAACAGAAACAAAGGTATACTCGATGGACCAGTAGGTCTTCTGCTGTCAGTTTTCTATGTTCCTGTTCTACTCAGGAAAAAAAAATCAATTTTATTTCATACCTGGAAAAACTCTTGTTTTAAAATTCATTTCATTTCATTTCATTTATTTAGATTTGTATGCCGCCCCTCTCCGCAGACTCGGGGCGGCTCACAGCAGAATAACAGAAGACAATTTCAGCAAATCTAAATTTCTACTAAAAACATTTTAAAAACCCCATTTTCTAAGCACACATACATACACACATACCATTCATAAATTGTATATGCCCGGGGGAGATGTCTCAGTTCCCCCATGCCTGACGACACAGGTGGGTCTTAAGGAGTTTACGAAAGGCAAGGAGAGTAGGGGCAGTTCTAATCTCCGGGGGGAGTTGGTTCCAGAGGGTCGGGGCCACCACAGAGAAGGCTCTTCCCCTGGGGCCCGCCAACCGACATTGTTTAGTTGACGGGACCCGGAGAAGGCCCACTCTATGGGACCTAATCGGTCGCTGGGATTCGTGCGGCAGAAGGCGGTCTCGGAGATATTCTGGTCCAGTGCCATGAAGGGCTTTAAAGGTCATAACCAACACTTTGAATTGTGACCGGAAGTTGATCGGCAACCAATGCAGACTGCGGAGTGATGGTGAAACATGGGCATACCTAGGTAGGCCCATGACTGCTCTCGCAGCTGCATTCTGCACGATCTGAAGTTTCCGAACACTTTTCAAAGGTAGCCCCATGTAGAGAGCATTACAGTAGTCGAACCTCGAGGTGATGAGGGCATGAGTGACTGTGAGCAATGAGTCCCGGTCCAGATAGGGACGCAACTGGTGCACCAGGCGAACCTGGGCAAACGCCCCCCTCGCCACAGCTGAGAGATGTTTTTCTAATGTGAGCTGTGGATCGAGGAGGACGCCCAAGTTGCGGACCCTCTCTGAGGGGGTCAATAATTCCCCCCCCAGTGTAATGGACGGACAGATGGGATTGTCCTTGGGAGGCAGAACCCACAGCCACTCCGTCTTATCCGGGTTGAGCTTGAGTCTGTTGACACCCATCCAGGCCCCAACAGCCTCCAGGCACCGGCACATCACTTCCACCGCTTCGTTGACTGGGCATGGGGTGGAGATGTAAAGCTGGGTATCATCCGCATATTGATGATACCTCACCCCATGTCCTTGGATGATCTCGCCCAGCGGTTTCATGTAGATGTTGAATAGCAGGGGGGAGAGGACCGACCCCTGAGGCACCCCACAAGGGAGAAACCTAGGAGTCGACCTCTGACCCCCCACTAACACCGACTGCGACCGGCCAGAGAGGTAGGAGGAGAACCACTGAAGGACAGTGCCTCCCACCCCCAACCCCTCCAGCCGGCGCAGAAGGATACCATGGTCGATGGTATCGAAAGCCGCTGAGAGGTCAAGGAGCACCAGGACAGAGGATAAACCCCTGTCCCGGGCCCGCCAGAGATCATCCATCAACGCGACCAAAGCGGTTTCCGTGCTGTAACCGGGCCTGAAACCCGACTGCTGGGGACCTAGATAATCGGCTTCTTCCAAGGACCGCTGGAGCTGGAGCGCCACCACCTTCTCGACAACCTTCCCCATAAAGGGAAGGTTGGAGACTGGACGATAGTTGTTAAGCACAGCTGGGTCCAGGGAGGGCTTCTTGAGGAGGGGGCGCACGAGCGCTTCTTTATAGAGTGATGGAAAAACTCCCCTCCCCAAGGAAGCGTTGGTAATCTCCTGGGCCCAGCTCCGTGTCACCTCCCGACTGGCCGAAACCAGCCAGGAGGGACACGGATCCAGTAAACAGGTGGCGGAACTCACAGCTCCAATGGCCTTGTCCACTTCATCAGGTGTCACCAGATCAAACTCTTCCCAGACAGGTGGACAAGTATCTGAAACATGCATGATTCAGTTCAGGCATTGATCACCCAGAATCGTATTTCATTTTCAGAATGGTTTGTGCACAAATCATTTTGCCCACAATTAATAATAAGGAATTCTGGCTGATGTGTGAATGCTTCCACTCTGTTCAAGTAACACTTCCAGAATTTGGAAATTTGGTAGGTTTTTGAGAAATAAATGCTTACTGTGTTTCCCAAAGTGTGGAATGCATACTCCCAGGGGTACGGGAAGAGTTTGGTGGGGGTATGCGTTGCACCAGAGTTTGGTGGGGATAGTTCTGAAATACATCTTGTCTTTTCCAACTTCATATTTATGTGAAGTTGCTTTTTCAGCATTTGTAGACATTAAGTCGAAAAAAAGGAACAGACTATTGGACGTGGAACCGCATCTCAGATTAAAATTTAACAATCAAGGAACCAAATTATGACGATCTGTCATCTCAGCACAAACAATTTCATCCTTCTCATTGGTCCAAATAAATGCTATTTATAATATAACTTTTATTTATATTTTATTATGAATAATTTTATTTTTCATTTATTATTATTTTGTGTATGTACCAAAAAAAATAAAAAATAAAAATCTTTTGATTGTTTTTAAAATACATCCATTTTTTTTACGAAGGCTACTAAGTGTTACGAAAATTATAGAAGGGGTACACATATGTCAAAAGTTTGGGAAACACTGCTCTACAGCATCAATTTCTTATTTTCGTTGCAGGGATTGTGCAATTGATCCAACTTGTGTACTTTGCATGGATTGCTTCCAGAACAGTATTCATGTAAATCACCGTTACAAGGTAAATAATTTTTTTTTAAATTGGCCAAGTGTGATTGGACACACAAGGAATTTGTCTTGGTGCATATGCTCTCAGTGTACAAAAAAGAAAAGATACGTTCGTCAAGGATCATAAGGTACACTTAATGATAGTCTGGGTACAAATAAGCAATCAATCATATTAGGAACCAGTCAATATAAATTCTAAGGATATAAGTAACAAAGTTACATACAGTCATTAGTGGGAGGAGATGAGTGATGGGAATGATGAGAAGATTAATAGTGCAGACTTAGTAAATAGTTTGTAGTTTTGAGGGAATTATTTGTTTAGCAGAGTGATGGTGTTTGGGAAAAAGCTATTTTTGCGTTTAGTTGTTCTGTTGTGCGGTGCTTATAGCATCATTTTGAGGGTAGGAGTTGAAACAGTTTGTATCCAGGATGTGAGGGGTCAGCCCTCTTTTTGACTCCTGCAGTACACAGGTCCTCAATGGAAGGCAGATTCGTAGCAATTGTTTTTTCTGCAGTTCTAATTATCCTCTGAAGTCTATCTCTGTCTTTTTGGGTTGCAGAACCAAACCAGACAGTTATAGAGGTGCAGATGACAGTCTCAATAATTCTTCTGTAGAACTGTATCAGGAGCCGCGTGGGCAGTTTGAGCTTTCTGAGTTGGCGCAGAAAGAACATTCTTTGTTGTGCTTTTTTGATGACATTTTTGATGTTAGGTGACAATTTTAGATCTTGCGATATGGTAGAATCTAGAAATTTGAAGGTCTCTACTATTGATACTGTGTTATCTTGTAATGTAAGAGGTGAATTTATGGGTGAGTTTCTCCAAAAGTCTACCAAAAGTCTACTATGGCTTTAAGTGTGTTCCGTTCCAGATTGATCCGGTCGCACTACAAGGTTAGTTGTTTAACCTCCTATCTGATATGTGCTTTGGCATGATATCTATTAATGTAGTGTGCTAATAATGTAAATGATCATTTCTGAGAATTTGATTGTGTTTTTTAGGTATTGAAGGTAAATAACATATGTCTACAAAAAATGTTTTTGTATTCACTGCAGTTGACCTTGTACTTTTCTGAAACATTTTTTCTTCTGATTTCAAAAATGTACAGTATATAGTTTTTTGTAGCAGGTATAGATTCCACGGAGCAGCATCATTACTATAAGGTATAGGAAATATACTGGCAACATTAAGAAAACAGTAATCTACCTATCAGAAATAGCATAATAACAAAAATGCTTCTATGTCAGACACTTAATGTGATAGAGCAAAACTAAGCATATATTTGGAATCTGCACATCAAACTCCATAAATAGATATATTACTCTTGCTGATTATTTTTTTTGTGGGTTTGGCCAGTGTAATAGTACATGAAAATCAATTTATGTTAAGTGGTAGAATACTTAATAGCCACATCAATTCAGGCAGCAAAAATTACTAGGCAGAATAGAAAAGCTGACTATCTAATTTCATAAACTTACTTTCAGGTTCTTTCAGGTTCAGAACCATAGAATTAATTTAAAATTAACAGCTACATAAGTAATGGATAATCTCAGAAAGAAACCTCAAATTTCCATACAGAATATCTAGGACCCCCATTTAGGGGCAATAAAAATTAGTTAATTTAAAAGATCAGATAACAGAGAGGGTAGTCTACTGTTGCTTAACGGAGAAAAAAAATTAGGAAAGACCCACTCTAATGAATCGGGCAGTTAGCAGTTGTAGTAAGAGTCACTTTTAATAGAATGGACCTTTTCTAAATTTCTTTCTTTGTCCATTAAGCAGGCTCCTGCCCTCTTATTTGTTTCCTAGGCAGCATCTCGTCCCCTCATCCCTCTAGGTCAGGGGTGTCAAACTCACTTGGGACTTTTTTCTTCTTTGCTAAACCTGCCGTGGGCTTGGGTGTGGCCAACATGTGATGCATCCGGCCAATAGGCTGAGAGTTTGGCGGTCCAGCTTTTGGTCATTTTCACATAACCATTACAAGAGGAGAACACAAACAAATTTGGGTATAGTTGTTATTCATGTAATGTAGTACTTTTGTGATATATGCCATGCCATTGTTCTGCATTACTTCCAAAATGAATTTAATGGTTCTGACCTGCCCATTGTCTCCTCTGTTCTTAATTGTTTTAGATGCATACTTCCACTGGAGGAGGGTTTTGTGACTGTGGGGATACAGAAGCATGGAAGACTGGACCAGTGTGTACAAAACATGAGCCTGAAGGAAGAGATAATACCCAAGAGGTATTTCTTTGTGATACATTGAAAGAACTAATATTGTATAAGAATAATTCCGAATTATGTACCAGTGAGTTGTTTGTCCATGCTCACAAAATATTTGGAACATCTTTGTATCATAATCCTCAATGTTTGTGTTCCCTTGTACTGTGTAAATTTTCACAGACTTCTTCTGAGTTTATAATTTTACAAAAGTGGACCCTCAGAAGCTGTTTATCTTGTTCAAGTTTTTTGAACAAGACAGTAAGGTCATAAAGAAACCTCACTTTTTGTTCTCTTGATTGAAAATAATGTTGAACTTTGATTGGCTAATGATATGTTGAAAGAATGCCACGATTTATACATGGTATGTGTGTGTGTGTGTATGTTTGCTTTTAATAATGGGGTTTTTAGTGTTTTTTAAATTATTAGATTTGTTCTTACATTGTTCTTGTTATTGTTGTGAGCCGCCCCAATTCTACGGAGAGGGGTGGCATACAAATCTAATAAATAATAATAATAATCCTAAGTCCGTGATGATGAACCTATGGCACACGTCAATGTCAATGTTTTTTGGATCCAATTTGGTTTAAGGCATCAGGTTAGAAACCAAGAGATTGCTTGTTTTAGTCCTGCCTTAGTCACATAGCCAGCTTCTTTAGTCTTAGGCTTGTTGCTTTCTCCTAGCCCTAGAAAGGAAGCAATGACAAATCTCTTGTGAAAAACTTGGCCAGGAAAACTGCAGAACCAGTCTTGGCAGCCAACAGATACCAGTTGATACAAACCCTCTCCCACCAACCAAGAGAGAGAATGAAAGAGATATTTCTTATTGAACAATTGCTACTATAAGATACTTCTTTCACTAGATAGCAATGAAAGTATCTGCAACAATACTCACTGGTTAACTGTACTATGGGTCTAACATGGGTACATTGATTTTTTTTTTTGGTAGAATTTGGAATGCCAGTTGAATGAAGAGGTAATAGCACAAGCAAGGAAAATATTCCCTTCAGTTATAAAATATATTGTTGATATGACTGTTTGGGAAGAGGAGAAAGAGCTGTCTTCAGAGCTTGTGATTAAGTAAGTAATTTGTTAAGAGTTGGTTTCTAAGTGTCTTACTTGTTTCCATTCCAAGATTGTTAATAATAGAGTTACAAACAGTGAAAATAATGCATCCTCCAGTCAGAAACAGGCAAGAACTTTGAATAACTTAGCAAGGGAAAGCAAATGATGAGTAGGCGTGGAGAATTATATAGAATCACCAACTTTATGTATGTTGAAATTCTCACTCTACCAGTAAAATGATTTCCTGTCTACTCTGTAAAGATTAGTCTGGCAGATGTTGTGGTTAGCTCTGGCCCAGCTCCTGCCCCAAGCAATGTGGAGGTGGAGGTGGGGGAGACATCCACATGCCGCAGGCCTGTTTTGCTTCCAGTAGAATCTGTCTCCTCTGACCAAGGAAGCGTGAGTGACAGGGAAGAGGGGAGTTTGGCAGACAGCCCAGGAGGAGATCAATTATCTGTATCATCCCTGGATTCTGAACAAGAATTAATGACATGTCCACGCATGCGTAGAGTGATGCATAGGAGACAATAACTGAAGGATTATTACAAGAGAAAATGAGGCCACCTATGGTTGGGTGGGGCTGCTGTAGTTAGTGCTACAGATAAAAGTGCAGCCTGGTGTGTTAGCCTCATGGCAGTTTATCTGATTCATTGTTTCGTCAAGATCTTGATTTTTGTCCTGTTCAAGATTGTGTGTGGACTCTCTGGACTTTAGAATTGGACTCAATTTCCCAGTTATTGGGTGAGCAATTGGATTGTGTGCCTTGTGTGTACCAGAAAATCCCTTTGACATTTAAAAAGGGAGCTGTTTCTGTTTTTCTGTTTATAAAAACTTTTGGGTTTTCCTTTTATCTGTGGTGTGTGTCTTCCTGGACTAATTACCCTGTAATTACGGGTGGTTGAAACACACCAGCAGAACAGCAGATAATGGATTTTTTTCTTGCAAGGTACTTAAAAGTCTTTCTATACTTAAGGCCTCATAGTAGTATAGAGATTGTTTAATTTTGAAAGATAATGCTACTTGTTACAAAGAAAACCCTGGGTCTCTGGAGAGGGGCAGCATACAAGTCTAATAAATAATAATAATAAATAATTTATGTCCTTTAATTCTGAGTGCTAAATAAGAAGGGACATCCTATATAATGCTGAATAACTGACTCAAGGACTCTTGAATATAATTGGGAGTGTTTTTGAAAGCAAGTATGCATAATGATGAATTTCTTGGTTTAACTATTTACTATACGTTTATTTGTAGTTTGTGCTATTCCTGTGGCCAACTTTAACTTGGAAGTTATTTCAGTTCTTCTCATGGGTCATCAATCATCTTTTGGGGTTGTTGTGGTTTTTTTTACAGTAGAGAGAAGCCAGACAAACACTATTGTGTCCTTTTCAATGATGAGCATCATTCTTACGATCATGTTATATATAGTCTACAAAGAACTCTTGGGTGTGATCTTGGAGAAGCCCAGATATATACCACTGCTATAGATAAAGAGGTTAGTAGTATAAACAATTTCTGAAATAAGTGTGTGAATTCCTATTATTATCTTCTGTGGTATCCAACTTGATAGAGGATGAAGGACATTGTCATTTTTAAAATAAATGTTGAAATTGTTTTGCTGCATAGTTCTCTCTTGCACAGATTGGTGTAACATATTGCAGTGTTCATTATTGGA
Source organism: Erythrolamprus reginae (assembly GCF_031021105.1). Classification (NCBI taxonomy): domain Eukaryota; kingdom Metazoa; phylum Chordata; class Lepidosauria; order Squamata; family Dipsadidae; genus Erythrolamprus; species Erythrolamprus reginae. The sequence goes on along the minus strand of NC_091950.1, from coordinate 87,491,010 downwards.
TTCTAAGTTGTCACTATAATCAATATATTAGATTGACTTCTTAAGGTAAATTTTGTTATAGACTTACAATTTTCAGAACAATGAGTTTTCTTTTAAGTCAGTTGACACCTTTATTATTGTTTTAGCAGGATTAATTATTCTAGAAATTTAGTGAATGAACAGGGCTGGTTATTTTTTTGCTCCCATACCAGATTCTCTTCTTTAAAATATAAGAATATTTTTAAAGCCCTGTGACCATCCAGGCCATATGCTAATTTCCGACAGTGAATTTATTTCTTTAAAAGAGCTACATTATGGCATTATCTCTGTAATAATGTTAATGTTATTTGTCAGTTTTAAAAGTCATGGATGTTGATTTATATCTAACAAAAGCTAATTCAAATTTAAATTATAATACAAAATGATGAAATATTTGTACCATTTCCATTTAAATCAGCCTGAAAGCAACTGTTCTATTTTGGTCTTGCTTTTTGTTTGCACACACTATAATAACATTGTCTAACTGTCTATCTCTATTTTAATTTTATTTTATTTTAAAAAATTATACAGGGTCGGAAGGCTGTTAAGAAGGGGTCATATGTTGTTTGTCAGGAAGCAAAAGAGGAGATTAAGGTAACAATAGAATTTAAAAAATATGTATACTATTCTGTACATTTATGAAGATATATTCATAGAGATGATTTTCCTTGATTTTAATCCCATTTTTTTGTTTTATCAACTGTTATCCATAGAATGCTTGTATTCTCATTCGAATTTTTAATATTCTTATTTTCTAGAAACATTCAAATAATGTTTCCCAAGGTCCTCTTAATGTGATGGTTCTTCATGCAGATGTAATGGCTCATCAGAAATTTGCTTTGCGTCTTGGTTCTTGGTTAAACAAACTTATGAGCTATTCAAGTAAGTATCCTAGATTATTTTGTGTTGTGCGTGGATTGCAAAATAGTGAATAAGAGCTTTATTGTTTTTGGCAAATATTTTCCTTGTTAGTAAAACCAGTTAAAAATGATTCTGTTCTTCTGTGAAAAACTATTTTTCTGGTACTGCTAAACCATCATCCCTTAAAACGGTGACGTAAAACTTCTCCTGGCTTGAGGGTCACACTGAATTTTGAACAGCTTGTTGGGGGTCACCGTCCAAAGGTGGATGAAAGATTGCCTATTTTATTTTATTTTTTCTTGATGTTTAAGGGACAAATTTATGGGTTGTTTGGGCATATTTCTTTATCCCCACCCTCAAATAAAATTAGATCAAAATTTGGGGCTAAATCCATTTTGTTTGGATAAGGATCTTCAGGAACCTTTGCAGCAATAACAATAACACTTAGACTTATGTACCACTTCACACTGCTTTGCAGCCCTCTCTAAGAGGTTTACGGAGTCAGCATATTGCCCCCAACAATCTGGGTCCTTATTTTACCCTCCTCGGAAGGATGGAAGGCTGAGTCAGCCTTCAGCCTGGTGAGATTCGAACTGCCAAGTTGCAGGCAGCTGTCAGTCAGCAGAAGTAGGCTGCAGTACTGTGTTCTAACCACTGCGCCACTAGGGTTCTTGTACCTTTTTTCTTCAAAAGAATTGCATTGTATCATTGATTATTGTTGCAAAATCATTACAGGAGTAAACATGAAAATAATTGTATAAAATTACTCAGTATGGGAGCAAGGACATTTGATATATCTTTCTGCTATATGTGAAGATTTTTTGCATGATATTTTTCCTAAGGATTTCAGTTCAATCTTTCAGCAATCTAAACCTTCATATTACATGTTCCTCTTTTAGGTGATTTTCGTCAGATATTCTGTAAAATATGTTTACAAGAAGAAGTTTGTTCAGGGAATCCTTGTCTTATAAGCACACTGATGCTGTGGGATGCAAAACTTTATAAAGGTAAATCGAATCCTGGGGAAACAACTGTGGGACAGTTTCCAGCTGATAATTTTCTAGAAGCATTTGGTGGCCCCCTGTAAGAAATAAAATAGCTGAACCTTCTGTTATGGTCGTAGAAAATAATACAAAACCCTTAACTTCTTATTTTAGTCATTGTGTCAAATGTTTTTCCTCGAGAGGGGTACAGTGTTTCCTTTAATCGAATCCTTTTAGGCATTGACAAGGCTAGGCAGAACATGTGACGATAATAAATACTATTTATTACTGTGCATAGTCCAACAAATAAATTTCATTTACTAATTAATAATAAAGTGCCTTTTCATTTAATGAATATGTGTTATACTCTGTTTCTAGATACTTATTCCTATTTAGATAATTTATTTAGAATCTATCTAGAACAGTGTTTCCCAACCTTGGCAACTTGAAGATATCTGGACTTCAACTTCCAGAATTCCCCAGCCAGCATTTGCTGGCTGGGGAATTCTGGGAGTTGAAGTCCAGATATCTTCAAGTTGCCAAGGTTGGGAAACACTGATATAGAAAGCCTAAGATAGTAATCCTGTATTTTGTAGATTCCTTGCCTTTCATTCTTTGGTCTCAACAGCTCCAGTTAGCTGTAGAAATTTCCCATGACTTTACGTTTAGCTTATCTTTACTTTGTATTTCTGTAATGGGTCATGTGCTATTATTTCAATTGTATTCGGCAACAACTTAATTTGCCTGCGTTTAAAAGCACTCCTGTATTCTAATTTTGGTTGACCTTCTTAGCTTACCAGTTCATTCTTTTTCATCTCCACCTTAGCTTTTCTTAACCCTGAAACATCTTTCTCTCTTCCCCTATTGTCAAAGTTCCAGGCACTTTCTGTTAGGTTCTCTTGGTATGATATTCTGCCTTCTCTCTCTTACTCTTGGTCATAGCTTGGTGTCATGGCAGCTTTTAGCCTTTTCTTGCTGGCTGTGGGGCTAAGTTGTCTATTAGATACTCCCTTGTGCCCTTTCTTCTTTCAGTTGTGTGGGGTTTAAGATTTTTTGCCTCTTCTTACAAACTATTTTCACCTTACAAACCCACCACCACCGTGTTTTTGTGATGCTGCAGGGGAATCCCAGCAGTGCAAAAACGGGTGCTTCGCTGGCAACAGAAGTCCAGAGGTGGGGATTCCCAGTGAGGGGAGCCTCAGTGAAATCACAGCATTGCAAAAACACAGAGGTCCGGAGGTGGGGTTTCAAGGACTTCAGTGTTTTTGTGAAGCTGCGATTTCACTGAAACTCCCTTCGCTGGGAAACCCCACCTCCGGACTTCCATTGCTAGCGAAGTGCTCATTTTTGCGATGTTGGGATTCCCCTGCAGTATCACACAGAGGTGAGGTTTCCCATAGAGTGGAGCCTCAGGGAAATCCCAGTAGCGCAAAAATTGGCGCTTCGGCTGGCAAAAGGGGTGAATTTTGGGCTTGCACCCATTAATCGCTTTTCCATTGATTCCTATGGGAAACATTGTTTCGTCTTACAAACTTTTCACCTTAAGAACCTCATCCCGGAACCAATTAAGTTTGTAAGACAAGGTATCACTGTATTAGCTCTTCTTCTGCTCTTTATTTCCTGCTGTTTCATTGTCTATTGGATGTAGTTTGAGACATTGAGCCCTTTGCTTCTCCGTGGCCTTTATCAGATCTCACTCCAAGAGAGTTTTCTTGACATCATGTGCAGTTATTCTTGGGTGGTGTCCATCTTCCCTCAGTCTTTTTTGAGCAGCTTCCCTGATGGTCCTCAGGACTGACTCCCAGTACAGTGTGTCTTCTACTCACAAGATCATTATAGTCTACTCACCTAGGCGCCGCTAGCTTTTTCTTTGCTGTCCTACTTGGACTTCTTGTCTTTTCCAGATATTTCTGAGGCTTCCACTCATTCTCCTTCCAAGGTGGTTTTTCCAACACATCTGACCAATAGGTTACCCCTTCTAAAGTAGTTTGATCTATTCTTTAATGATTTGGTTTCTCACTTAAATAGGTTTACATGCCAGTGGAATAAAACTTTCATAAATATGCCATTATTATGCTTAAAACAGATTTGCTAGATACTTTATTTAGTTTCTACAAAGGGTGATATCCTTTTAGCAAAGGTTATTCATTGAGATGATTCAGGCTTTAATAGCAGTTTAGCAGTTTATCTTAAATAGATTTTCCATTTTTATCTAAGCATTGCACTTACTAAAAAATCTATTAATTTGTAATGAAATGTTTTTGAGTGAAAAAATGTTATGAATTTTTCCAGGAGCAAGAAAGATTTTACATGAACTAATCTTCAGTACTTTTTTTATGGAAATGGAGTATAAAAAACATTTTGCTATGGAGTTTGTTAAGGTAATTTATCTAATGTATTATCTTTCACCTTGCAGTAGTAAATTTTTTCTTCATATTTAAATTGTTATCTGATTGGTAAAAAAAATACCATATTTTTCAGAGTACAAAATTCACCAGATTATAAGATGCAGCTACATTTACAGGAGGAAAACAAGAAAAAAAAGTTTTGGGCCTCCACGCATCAGATATTTGCCTTCCCAGGCCCCAGAAGCACTATGCGGTGCTCCACATGGCCATTTTTTGCCAAAAACAGGCCCTTTTTGGTCTGCAGAGTGCTTCTGGGGGTTAGGGGGGCAAAAACACAATGCTTGGAGGGCTTGGGAGCCCCCAAACTGACCAATTTTTTGTGTGAAAACGAGCCGTACAAAGCACTGCAGAATGCTACTGGGAGCTGGGGAAGGCGAAAAAGTGTCACGCGAAGAGCTTAGGAGCCTCAAAACAGGCCTATTTTTGGCAAAAACGGGCTGTGCTTCTGGGGGCTGAGGAGAGCAAAAATGTGATATGCAGAGGGTTCAGGAGGACCAAAACGCCCATTTTCACCCACTTTTAGGGATGGGAAGATGTGTCTTATACTCGGTAACTATCTTCTGAGAGCTGTAATATAAAATACTTTAATATTTATTGTATTCTATAACAAGTTATAATGCAGAGGTACACAACCAGAACTTCAAGGAGCATGTGTGGTCTTACATGCCTTGGTGCAGATACAAAACTGCTGCTTTATTTTAATCTATCTGCTGTTTTATCTTAATTTTTAAAATGATAGCATGAGAAAATGACTTTGGGTTGAATTATATTAATCATATTAATTAAATGGAACTTCAAAATTAATGTTCATCCTAGATTCTCATCCATTTTGCTCTCCAGATGTGTCCCATTTTACCAAATGCTATTCACCATAGTTTCCTGATTTTGTGAAGTAAATTTTCCTGAGTGGAAGTAGATATTTCATTTGTCCAATTTCTACTCTTCAGATGGTTTACATATCATAATCCAGTCAATAAACTTCCTTTGTATTTGTGTATTCACAGCATTACAAAGCTTTGCAGAGAGAATATATCAGTGATGACCATGAAAGGCAGTTTTCTGTGACAGCACTTTCAGTTCAGATATTCACTGTACCAACATTGGTATGTATACTGTTTCCCCCCTAAACCAGGGATGTCAAACTTGATTATATTGAGGACTGGATCAGGGTTCTCTCTGACCTTGGGATGGGATGGAGTATGTGTGGCCAGCTCGACACCACTCATGCTGGGGGTGCCTGTGGTGGCCCAGCCCTCTGCCAGCAAAAACGGGCTCCTGAGCTCTATTTTCACCGTGGGCCAGTCTTTGCTGTTTCCAGAGTGACCTTGCAGGCCTGATCTAAGCACCCTGTGGGCCGGATCCAGCCTCTGGCGCCTTGGGTTTGACACCCCTGCCCTAAACTTTAACAGAAGTATTTTTCCTTTCCGTGGTCATAAATGACATGAAATCCAGAGGGCCAAGCATATACTAAGACACATAGCAGGCTTTAATCTAGCTAAAATTACTTCTTCTTTATTGTCCCTCTATGAAATCTGGAGCATACATTCTTTGAATGTATCATTTTCCTACAAATATTCACACTCCAAGTTTAATTAGAGTCTTGGCTCCCATGGAAGCCATCATACATGCAGTTGTATACACATTGGCTTTCCTTCAGTTGATATTCCACACTCAATGAATGAACACTTCTAGAAGAAAGATGTAGTAGATGCTTGGAACAAACTTCCAGCAGACGTGGTTGGTAAATGCACAGTGACTGAATTGAAACATGCCTGGGATAAACATATATCCATCCTAAGATAAAATACAGAAAATAGTATAAGGGCAGACTAGATGGACCATGAGGTCTTTTTCTGCCGTCAGTCTTCTATGTTTCTATGTTTTTTATTGTTTGTTTGTTTATTGGATTTATATGCTGCCCCTTTTTGAGGACTCGGGGAGGCTGTTACTCTAATGGCGGAGTTGCTATTACTCAGTGGCTCTTACTCTAGTAGTTACTCTACTCATGGCAGATGTTACTCTAGTGATATAGGCAGGAAAGAGATATCAGGAAGCCCTCACATGTTGAAATCTGTAGACATCATAATACACAAAGAGGGCTTATGAGAGATGGTTTTATCTTGCATGGAAGATAACTTTTCATGAAATATAATTTAAAATATGACAGATAGGAATGTAGCCAAGGTTCACCATTCTACAGGTAGTTTTCGAGTTACAACAGCTCATTTGGTCACCGTTCAAAGTTAACAATGACACTGAAAAATGTGACCCATGACTATTTTTCACAGTTACAACTTTTGCAGCATCCCCATTATCATGTGAACAAAATTCAGATGCTTGGCAACTGGTTTATACTTATGACCATTGCCGTGTCCCAAAGTCATGCAATCACCTTTTCTGACCTGACAAGCAAAGTCAATGGGGAAGGTAGATTCACTTAACAAACCAGGTTATGAACCTATCAATTGCCGTGATTCACTTAACAACTGATTCACTTAACAACAGTAATTTTGGATTCCATTGTTGTCATAAGTCAAGGACTACCTGTATTCAAAAGGCATGATCAGGATGAATAGAGACAGGTCATTATGCTATCTTTTGTTTTTAATGCGAATAGGAATAATGAATAAAGATGCAGTCTTATGTATTTTAGATTTTGAATACATTTCCCTTTTCAGGCCCGCCATCTCATTGAAGAACAAAATGTCATCACAGTCATAACTGAGACCCTTCTAGAAGAACTACCAAAATATTTGGATAAAAATGGCAAATTCAATTTCCAGGGTTACAGCCAAGAGAAATTGGGCCGAGTATATGCAGTCATATATGATCTTAAGTAAGTTTTCGTATTAAAAGCATAGAAGTATTTCATCTTGCAAATACCTTTCTGGATTCTTTTTTTTTTAATAACAATAAATAAATAAAAGACAATAATAACAGTTGACAATTGAAACCTAATACATTACATCGTGAATTTGAACGATATGTCTGAATATAAAAATACAACAATCAGTAAACATATAGACTTACAAAGAAAGGATAGAGAGAAAGTAGAGAAAAGAAAAAAAACAAAAGAGAAGAGAGAAGAAGAAAGGAAGAAAAGGGTGGGCGAGTGTACAGTGGAGCTGTGTTAAGAATATGAACTACAGTAGTTTTAAATTTAGTAGCTCATTACCTTACATCAAAATTGGTAGTATGGATAGGTAAAAGCAAGTGTTGAATAAATCACGGGATAGAGATTTTAAAACTAAAAGTTATATTTCATATTTATACATCTAATATCTCTTACAACTATTGGAAAAAAAAGAGGAAAGGTTTTTCTGGATTCTTGTCCGCTTGTTTAAAACATTGGTATTCCTCTACACTTGACTTCACATATAGATTAATAAATTAGATGTACAGAAACTAACACTTGAAATATCAGCAGTGCTTGCAGGATCGGCTGGATAAAAGTTATAATTCAAATTGCAAATGAACAGCTATAATGTTAGGCAAATTTTAACAAAGAGTACTACGCTTAAACCGAATAGTATCTTGAATCCGGCACTTTCTAAGATTTATAACCATGTTCAATAAAATAATAAATATATTAAATTATTCTGGCAGTATATTGAAGCGGTGGAGATGAATCCTAAAGATGCTTTTTCCCTAGATTTTTTTGAAGACATTTTGCTTCTCATCCCAAGAAGCTTTTCCAACTCTGAACTGCCTATTTTTGTTAGTTTATAATCTAAAATACAAAAATAAAATGGCAAATAATAGGAAACAGGAGAGGGAAAGTGTGGAAGTGGGCGAGGGGGGGGAAATGTTTACTTTTAACTCCCTCTGTTGCTGTCGACTACGGCATTAACATTAAGCCTCAACTTTTTACTTTTCCATATTAAACTAGGTTTTTCTATAATAACAATCTAATCAGTAAAACCAAAATCAAAGTTTCATTTTTTTCCACCTCAGGCACAAGGTGCAGGGGCAGTTTCCAAATACAGTAATACTTCATGATACGAACTTAATTGGTGCAAGGAGGAGGTTCGTAAGACGAAAGGTTCGTAAGACGAAACATTGTTTCCCATAGGAAACAATGTAAAGTCAATTAATCCGTGCAACCAAAAAACCCCCCTCAAAAAAACGGCTTTCGGCGAAGTTCGGCAAAAGTTCAGGGTTCGGGGGGGTGCTGGCAAGCCCCCCAGGCCGGCTGCGACCTTTTAAAACACCCGCGCCGCTTCCCAGCTGTCTCCTGAAGCCAAACGCTAAAGCTGAACTTCCGCGTTTGGCTTCGGGAGACAGCTGCGAAGCGGCGCGGGTGTTTTAAAAGGTCGCAGCCGGCCTGGGGGGCTTCCCAGCACCCCCTCGAACCCGGAAGTTCGGCAAAAGTTCGGGGTTCGGGGGGGTGCTGGCAAGCCCCCCAGGCCGGCTGCGACCTTTTTAAACACCCGCACCGCTTTGCAGCTGTCTCCTGAAGCCGAACGCTAAAGCCGAACTTCCGCGTTCGGTTTCGGGAGACAGCTGCGAAGCGGCGCGGGTGTTTTAAAAGGTCGCAGCCGGCCTGGGGGGCTTCCCAGCAACCTCCCGAACCGAACCCGGGGTTCAGCAAAATTTTGCCTCTTCTTACGAACTTTGTTCGAGTTATGAACCGGCGTTCGGGAGGCTTCTGGGAAGCCCTGCCGCCCGGCTGTTACCTTTTAAAACAGCCGCGCGGCTTCCCAGCAGTCTCCGAACGCCGGTTTGTAACTCGAAAAAAGTTCATAAGAAGAGGCAAAATTTTTCTGAACCCCGGGTTCGTATCACGAGTTGTTCGTAAGACGAGGGGTTCGTATCTTGAGGTACCACTGTAAACAAAAGTATTTAGCCTCCTTGAGTCTTCGGAGAGGGGCGGCATATAAATCCAATAAATAAATACTTTTGTAGCCATTCATCCATGATGGGAATCAAAATGTCATTCCATTTTTGTGCGTAAAGTAGTCTTGGCTGGAAGAATAATAATAATTAATAATAATAATAATTTATTAGATTTGTATGCTGCCCCTCTCCGAAGACTGGGTGCGGCTCACAACAATAATAAAAGGCAATATAACAGTAGAACAAATCTAATATTAAAAGAAAAAGATATATAAAACCCCAACAATTAAAACCATACAACACATACATACCAAACATAAAATATAAAAGCCTGGGGGAGGTGTCTTAGTTCCCCCATGCCTGGCGATATAGGTGGGTCTTGAGTAATTTGTGAAAGACAAGGCGGGTGGAGGGCATTCTAATTTCCAGGAGGAGTTGATTCCAGAGGGCCAGGGCCACCACAGAGAAGGCTCTTCCTCTGGGGCCCGCCAAGCAACATTGTTTGGTCGACAGGAGCCGGAGAAGGCCAACTCTGTGGGACCTTATCAGCCGCTGTGATTCTTCTGATCTTCTTCAGATCAGAAGAAGCTGAAGTTTCTTGGATGAGAAGCGAAACATCTTCAAAGAAAAACCAGAAAGTCCAGTTGCCTCTTGGTGGGCGGGGGAGAAGCACCTTTGGGACAACACAAGGGGTCTCCAACCTTGGCAACTTTAAGACTTGTGGACTTCAAGTCTCAGAGTTCCTCAGCCAAGTTGCCAAGATTGGAGGCCCCTGCCGTAGACAGTTGAGAAGAATATTTGTCTTGCTGTCACTGCCATCATAAAATCAAAGTCCCTTCCTATATATTGTAAAGAAAGTAATTTCTTACAATATATAGATTGTAAATATACTGTATATCTTTAAAGAAAGTCTTTTCTATCTCATGCCATGTTTCAGATCTCCCACGATAATAGTCATCTCAGAAGCAAAATTAGTATCAACTCTGCAAATTTTATGCTGTGAAACTATGCTAAATTTTAAAGAAACATTTATTTCTTACAATAGGTATATTTTAATCAGTAAGCCTACTATGTGGACAGATAAATTACGACAACAATTTTTGGAAGGGTTCAAATCTTTCCTGAAGATTCTTTCTTGTATGCAGGTACAGTATATAATCTATACTTTTTATTACGCTCAAATGATGCTTAGTATAGTGGCTAATAGTATACTCCGGTGTAGCTGTACTCTAATATTTTATTGTTATCTTGCATTTATATGATTTAATAGCAATAGCACTTAGACTTATATACCGCTTTACAGTGCTTTACAGCCCTCTCTAAGAAGTCTACAGAGTCAGCATATTGCCCCCAACAATTTGGGTCCTCATTTTACCGACCTGGGAAGGCTGAGTCAACCTTGAGCCAGTGAGACCCAAACTACCAAACTGCTGGCAGCTGGTGATCAGCAGAAGTAACCTGCAGTACTGCATTCTATCCACTGTGCCACCTCTGCTCTTAAAATGATTCTAAGGAACTCTGCTTCTATTACCGTATTTTTCAGAATTTAAGACGCATTGGAGCATAAGATACACCTTCGTTTTTGGGGAGGAAAATAGGGAAAAATTAATCTGCCTCCCAGGTGTTCTGCCGGGCTCTCTGATAGAAGCCTCCCAAAAATTCAAGGATACAAATTTCAGACACATACACACGTTTGAAAATTCAAAACAATGTTCTTTATCACAAAAGTCAAAATAAACTAAGCACTCTTTTTGTATTGCAAAGAGCACTCTTCCCAAAATAACCAAGTAGTCTGTACAATTTCCCTTAAGCAGTCAATAAGTACTTAGCAGATATTCTTCCACAATGGCTAAACCACATGTTGCTATTTATAGCAGCAGTCCTAATTACTGGAGCCCCACCCAAACACAGGTGGCCTCCCTTATTTCCTGTAATATGTTCTTACTTGGCCTCTTCTACGCATAATTCTGCGCTTGCACGGATCCAAAATGTCATCATCTGAAGCTATAGAAGATAAGGAAGATTGACTGCCTTGGCTGTGTGCCAAGCCCTCCTCTGCCGAGTCACTCCCATCTTCTTCTTCGTCCGAGGAAAATAAACTCTGAACTGATTCTGTCGGCAATAACACAGGCCTGTGACATGTTGAATTTTCCCCTGCATCCACCTCCCCATTCCCTGGGGCAGGAGCTGGGCCAGAGCCAACCACAACACCAGGTCTGGCTACTCATTAGTCTGGTCAGCTTCAGCACTTTAGTTTGCTGTTTTTCAGCATGTGTGCTTGCTTTTTATCCCCTGATTGGGGATAAAAAATAGTTTCATGAGAAAAGCAGGCAAAGGGAAGATCACTTCGCTAGCAAAGCAAGGAAGATGGCTTCACTTGTTAGCCCCTTGTTGGGGCTGAAGAAAAGGGGGAAGATCGCTTGAAGATCCTTCACTGGTTAGCACCTCATTACGGCTGAAAAAAGTTTTCTAAAGCCCAGAAGCCCAACTGATTGTTGAGGGAGCATCATGAAAACAGGCAAACAGAATGCCTTACTTCTTGGGGCTGAAAAAAAGGCTTAGAAAAAGCTACATCCCCTCGCATCCTGGACATAAACTGTTTCAACTCCTACCCTCAAAATGTCGCTACAGAGCACTGCACACCAACACAACTAAACACAAGAACAGTTTTTCCCCCAACGCCAAAACTCTGCTAAACAAACAATTCCCTCAACACTATCAAACTATTTACTAAGTCTGCACTACTATTTCTACTAATTTTTTCTCATCAATCACCCATTTCTATTTTTTTCTCATTCTATCACCCATTTCCTCCCAATTATGACTGTATGACTGTAACCTGTTGTTTGTATTCTTAAGATTTTTACTAATAATGATTGTTTCTTCATTGCTTATTTTTGACCTCTATGACAGTCATTAAGTGTTGTACCTCATGATTCTTGACAAATGTATCTTTTTCTTCTATACACACTGAGAGCGTATGCACCAAAGACAAATTCCTTGTGTGTCTAATCACACTTGGCCAATAAAGAATTCTATTCTATTTTATTTGGAGTATGAGGCACACCCAAATGTTCAGTCTCTTTTGTGGGGAGGGAGTGTGTCTTATATCTGAAAAATACAATAAGTGACTATAAATTACTTTTTTTCAGTATAATGAATTCCAGTGAATTCTGCAAGTATGAAGAAACAAAATAACATGCCCTATTGCATTGTCACATTTCATTCAAAAAATTTTTCCCTCAATTCAATTGATACTTCCATATCTATTTATTTACGCTTATGGTCTTAATGGTCTTATGGTCTGAGTACTTTTGACTTGAGTTATCTGGATCTTGGTTTGTTACAGGGAATGGAAGAAATAAAGCGACAAGTTGGGCAGCATATTGAGGTGGATCCTGACTGGGAAGCAGCCATTACAATCCAGATGCAGTTGAAAAACATTCTCTTGATGTTTCAGGAGTGGTGTGCCTGTGATGTAAGCTGCATAGTAGAAAGGACTTGCAGTGATCGGGATAGTTGGAGTTTCTTATGAGTAGACTCCTCTCTCTCGAGGCTTGATCAACATGACTGTTCTACTTTAACTCATTTTTTTTCCTCCTTGGAAATTCTTAAAAACGGGATATTTTAATTGAAATGTGAAAAGCAGTTAACTTTGAAAGGCCTCTTGAATGATTGTTGCTTAGGAAAAAGTAAAAGCATTTCTTTGCCACAAGACCGTTATTATACGTGTAGGTTCTGATTTTGGTAGCTTGTGGGTAGAACAAGTGGTTTATACATTTTTAAATGTTGCTTATTTTTGGGAATGGCATTTCTTAAGATCATGACAGGTAGTTCTCAACTTGTTCTCAAATGCAGCCGTGTAAGCCATAGTAGGAGTACCAAGGTACACCCGTATAACTCCAACTCTCTGCAAGCTGTATTGGCTACCAGTTGGTCTCTGGATGCAATTCAAGGTGTTGGTTATCACCTTTAAAGCCCTACATGGCTCAGGAGGGAAGTGTTTTTAATAGGAAAGTGAACACAAGAACAAGGGGACACAATCTGAAGTTAGTTGGGGGGAAGATCAAAAGCAACGTGAGAAAATTTTATTTCACTGAAAGAGTAGTAGATCCTTGGAACAAACTTCCAGCAGACGTGGTTGGTAAATCCACAGTAACTGAATTTAAACATGCCTGGGATAAACATCCATCCATCCTAAGATAAAATACAGGAAATAGTATAAGGGCAGACTAGATGGACCATGAGGTCTTTTTCTGCCGTCAGTCTTCTATGTTTCTATGTTTCTATGGCTTAAGTCCAGCCGGTTTGTGGGACCGCCTACTACCTCACACTTCCCTGCAGCCAATAAGGGCCCACAGAGTTGGCCTTCTCCAGGTCCCGTCTGCCAAACAATGTCGGTTGACGGGGCTGTGGGGAAGAGCCTTCTCTGTGGCAGATCCAGCCCTTTGGAATCAACTCCCCCCGGGGATTCGCACTATCCCTACCCTGCCGGCCTTCCGGAAAGCCATTAAGACAGTGGTTCTCAGCCTTTCTAATGCCGCGACCCCTTAACACAGTTCCTCTTGTTGTGGTGACCCCCAACCATAAGTCTAGCGCCAATTTTCCCAACAGAGCTTTAAGCTGATTGGCAGGAGGGTCAGAGGGACACCCCCACTGTCAACGCCTGATTGGTCGGATTGTAAAAATAGGTTCCAGGGCGCCAGAATAGAAGTTGTAATTCCTAACACCGTGGGAAATTTGTCTTTTCTCAGGGTCTTAGGTGACCCCTGTGAAATGGTCATTCGACCCCCAAAGGGGTCCCTACCCCTAGGTTGAGAACCACTGCATTAAGACCTGGCTTTTCTGGTAGGCCTTGGACCAGGAATGACTGAATGTTTGAATGTTATTAATAGGGTTATTGACTGTTTTTTACATTTTATTCTGACACTGTCATTTGTATGTTGTTTTTTATATGTTATTAGCCGCCCAAAGTCCACTGGAGTTGGGCGGCATACATATCTTGTTAAACATTAAACTTACAACAGTTCATTTAGTGATCATTCAAAGTTACAAAGGCATTGATAAAAGTGACCTGTTTTTCACAGTTACAATCTTTGCAGCATCCTTATGCTCATGTGATCAAAATTCAGATGCATGGCATCTGGTTCATACCTGTGTCCTGAGGTCATGTGATCACCTTTTGCGACCCACCTGACAAGCAAAGTCAATGGGGAAATCAGGTTCATTTTACAGCCAGGTTTATTTATTTATTTATTTATTGGATTTGTATGCCGACCCTCTCCGGAGACTCGGGGCGGCTAACAGCATTAAGACAGCATATAATAATAATCCAATACTAAAAACAATTAAAAATCAATTATTGTAAAAAACCAAACATACATACAGACATAACATGCATAAAATTGTAAATGCCTAGGGGGAAAGAGTATCTCAATTCCCCCATGCCTGGCGGCAGAGGTGGGTTTTAAGTAACTTATGAAAGGCAAGGAGGGTGGGGGCAATTCTAATCTCTGGGGGGAATTGGTTCCAGAGGGCCAGGGCCACCACAGAGAAGGCTCTTCCCCTGAGTCTCGCCAAGCGGCATTGTTTAGTTGACGGGACCCGGAGAAGACCCACCCTGTGGGACCTAGCTAGTCGCTGGGATTCGTGCAGCAGAAGGCGGTCCCTGAGATAATCTGGTCCGGTGCCATGAAGGGCTTTATAGGTGACGACCAACACTTTGAATTGTGACCAGAAACTGATCGGCAACCAATGCAGACTGCGGAGTGTTGGTGTAACATGGGCATATTTGGGAAAGCCCATGATTGCTTTCGCAGCTGCATTCTGCACGATCTGAAGTTGCCGAACACTTTTCAAAGGTAGCCCCATGTAGAGAGCGTTACAGTAGTCGAGCCTCAAGGTGATGAGGGCATGAGGGATTGTGAGCAGTGACTTCCGGTCCAAATAGGGCTGCAACTGGTGCACCAGGCGAACCTGGGCGAACTAACTTATAGACTGCAGTGATTCAATTAACAACTGTTGCAAAAAAAAACCTCATAAAAGAGCACAAAACTCATTTAATGTCTTGCTAAGTAACATAAATTTTGAGGTCAATTGTGGTCTTAAGTTGAGGACTACCTGCACAAATCTATAGAAAATGCCACTACATTTTTTAATAAATTCAAAAATTATAGATTATAAAGCTTTGCATTTCTCAGAGTACAGTTAAATAGATATTTTAATTTAAAACCGAAATTTAAAAATAGTTTGGTACAAAGTGTTGCTTTTTTGCTAGAATTCACCGAAATGTTTGCTTTTCACTAAAAAAATGAGTATAGGTTCAGTAGAATTTTGTTAAAATTTAATGCTCCATGATTTTACTTTTAATCACTGACATACATATCCGCCAAGTTTGTTTGCAGAAAAACACAGTTACTGTGATTGTACCATAAATTCAGTGCTACACATACCATTAACTATTATTGTAAAAATAATGTAATTTCCAGGAAGAGCTCTTGGTTACAGCTTATAAGGAGTGCTATGCAGCAATAATGAGATGTAACAACTCTGCCAATAATTATTCCCGGGACAAAGCAGTGATCAATTTATGTGGCCATACTTTGGAATGCAAACGGTTCAAGGTGTCGATGGATCCTGTGAGCATCCATCTCCCATTGTCGAGGATGCTAGCTGGTAAGTGCCTGTTGGTTAATTATTTATTTATTTATCTATCTATCTATCTATCTATCTATCTATCTATCTATCTATCTATCTATCTATCTATCTACCGTATATGCTCTAGTATAAGCCGAGTTTTTCAGCCCCAAAAATGGGCTGAAAAACCCAACCTCGGCTTATACTCGAGTCACCACAAGAGGGCGCCGAATCACCACAAGAGGGCGCCCCGCCAGCAAGCTAAACGGGGAGGACGGGGACGGCATGAACTCTCTCCAGGCTTTAGAAGCCTCCAGCCGGAGAGAGAAGCAGATTTGTTAAAGAGATCCACTTGGTACGGGAGAAGGAGGAGGAGGGCAGCTCTTTCCTTTCCTCCTACTCCTCCCACTGCGGCTATGGGCTATTCTGGCTCTCCTCCGCCTCATTTCCCTGTTGCCGTCCCAAGTGGATCTCTTTAGCAAATCTGCTTCCCTGCATAACACATGGGGCAATAAAGGGAGATGGAGGAGAGAGCCAGTAAGCTAAAGGGGGGGGGGGACCGGGACGGCATGAACTCTCTCCAGGCTTTAGAAGCCTCCAGCCGGAGAGAGAAGCAGATTTGTTAAAGAGATCCACTTGGTACGGCAGCAGGGGAAGGAGGAGAAGGAGGAGGAGGGCAGCTCTTTCCTCCTACTCCTCTCCCGCGGCTGTGGGTTATTCTGGCTCTCCTCCGCCTTATTTCCCTGTTGCCCTCCCAAGTGGATCTCTTTAGCAAATCTGCTTCCCTGCACAACACATGGGGCAATAAAGGGAGACGAGGAGGAGGGAGGATCAGGGGTGGGAGATCAAGCCAACAAGCCAGCCAGCAAGCTAAAGAGGGGGAGGGGGGAAAAACAGCATTAACTCTCTCCAGGCTTCTAAAAACTCAAGTTTAAAGAGCCCTGGGTTAGGGTTAGAAATGCAAGAGTCTTCAAACCTGGAAAGATTAGGGCTTGTGGACTTCAACTCCTACTCCTGAAGTAGCATGGCTGGTGCAGGAATTCTAGGAGTTGAAGTACACTAGTCTTAAAACTGTCAAGTTTAAAGAGCCCTGGGTTAGGGTTAGAAATAGGTTTCAGCTTGGTTGCTGATTGAGCTACTTTTTTTACTTTTTAATTTATTGTTATTACCAGATTGCTTTCGTTTACCCTCTTTTAAATTTACAGAGCTAATTTTGGTTTTCTTTAAAATAAATGTTCTAAAACATTTAATCTACTGATGTCTCAATTAATGTAATTTTATTGGTTTCCATTTTTATAAGTTACCAGTAGCCACTGCATTTTCTAACCTCGGCTTATACTCGGGTCAATAAGTTTTCCCAGGTTTTTTTATGGCAAAAACTGGTGTCTCGGCTTATACTCGGGTCGGCTTATACTCGAGTATATACGGTATCTGTCTGTCTGTCTGTCTGTCTGTCTGTCTGTCTGTCTGTCTGTCTATCTATCTATCTATCTATCTATCTATCTATCTATCTATCTATTAGATTTCTATGCTGCCCCTCTCCGTAGACTCGGGGTGGCTAATAACAATAATAAAAGAGCATATGACAAATCTAATATTTAAAATAACTAAAAACCCTTATTAAAAACCAAACATACACACAAACATACCATGCATAAATTGTATAGGCCTGTGAGCCCCCCGCCAAGTCTTCGGAGAGGGGCGGCATACAAATCTAATAAACTATAACTAATTGCTGACAATTGATTTTCCCTTTTAAAGTCTGCTCAGATTTGATAGAAATAAGGCTTTAGATTTCTGAAGTGTAGGTTATATTTAAGTATATTTGTTGTCATGTATATTATTAGCTACATGATCCCTATAAATGCAATTAATAGAGCTTAAGTGCCAAATAATAACAATTCATTGTGTATTTTGTGTATGTTTGTTTAGGGAAATTCTCTCCTTCCATCTATCCTGTGTGCGTGTGTGCATATGTTTGTGTGTATGTGAGAGAGATCCTTATATTTTATACCACAATTTTATTAACAATTTAATATTTAAAGTAACCTTTAAAATGTTCTTCTTAATTGGGGCCGCATTCTTAATCACTTGCTGGCAAATATATGTTTGATATGAAAAATCTTGCATATAAGTAATTTTGCAATGCACAGTGATAACCAGTGGGTCTTTTATCTCCCCCTTACTGAAAAATGAAATCTCTGGGTAATGTCTTTTCTAGGTTTGCATATACAGTTGAGCAAAACGGGAATAATTTCAAGACTCCATGAGTTTCTTTCATCGGTAAGTATTTTCTGCAGTTCAATCAGGCGGAGTGGTTAGTGTGCTAGATCTTTTTGTTCATATACCAGTTTAAATTCACTGTCTAGTTATAAAAACTTATTTTAGCCATCCGCTAAATTTTAATCATCTTTATTATAGTAATACAATTGGATACAGTTGAAGGACAAAGTAGAGTATGCTCTGCTTTGAGTTATTTGAAGGAAAAGTGCTAAAAATATACAGAAGAGTAATGAACTATTAATAATAACTATAATAACTGTTAATGAGGATGCGGATTGTGGGGGCAATATGCTGGCTCTGTTAAAAAGTGCTATTGCTAACATATTGTAAGCCGCCCTGAGTCTGAGAAGGGCGGCATAAAAATCAAAGAAAGAAGGAAGGAAGGAAGGAGGGAGGGAGGTAGAGACAAAGAAAGAAAGAAAGAAAGAAAGGACTAATCCTGCATTCCACACTGGGTTAATACGCTGTCTTAATTACAGTTCCACATAGAGTTACAAAGTAAAAGTCCAGTCTTCAAATTATCCTACATTGTAAGCCCAAAGGAGTCACATAATCTATGATAAGGAACATTGATGGTCTCATATCAACCCCAAATGCTAATAGGCAGTTAACTGCTTTGGCCTTTAATGAGAGAGATAAACTGACAAGCATCCTTGTACAATGCATATCTTTCTGCGAAGAAATTGTAACCCTTCCCTGTTGGTTTGAAATAGATCCACAAAATTTAAGCATCATTTTTCATTGTTTTTATTTTCCAAATTCAGTATAGCCTTGCATTTAGGCCCTGGCCCTGGACATAGGTGGTGAATAGTATCCATTGAAGGGGGTGAAAAATGCCTTGATGGCCACTTAAATTCACTGATGACATTATATATCATTTCATATAAAATGTAAATAACATTGCAACAATAGCATGCAAAATTTTAATTACCAAAGGCCAAGAAACAGTAGCCTGATGTTTATTGTGCATCTTTGCCACAAAAGACCAGTTGTTAACAACTACTGTTGGGATCAAAACGTTAGGAAAATCTGATGGGCCTGTAGGGAATGTGGCTGTGGTATCTAGTCCTCTTGAGTTTTAAAGAAGGGAAAATACTTTGCAGCTATTTTTTGAGGCAATTTTCCAATCCACGAGTCATCTTCAGACAAAAAAGGATTTTGGTTTTTCAGTGGTTTTTCAGCTGTCTATGATTAATTTTGCAAAGTGTAATTGTTTTAAAAATAATATTTTCTGCATTGTTTTTAGAAAGAATTCCAGGTGCAGCTACTGGTGGAATATCCTTTGCGCTGCTTAGCATTGGTTGCTCAGGTAGCTGCAGAAATGTGGAAAAGGAATGGACTGTCTCTAATCAGCCAGGTATTCTCCAAATGGCCATGAATGTATTTGCTTTTACAAATATAAGTCATAAGTACCATAGAAACATAGAGGTCTGACGGCAGAAAAAGACCACATGGTCCATCTAGTCTGCCCTTATACTATTTCCTGTATTTTATCTTAGGATGGATATATGTATATCCCAGGCATGTTTAAATTCAGTTACTGTGGATTTATCTACCACGTCTGCTGGAAGTTTGTTCCAAGGATCTACTACTCTTTCAGTAAAATAATATTTTCTCACGTTGCTTTTGATCGTTCCCCCAACTAACTTCAGATTGTGTCCCCTTGTTCTTGTGTTCACTTTCCTATTAAAAACACTTCCCTTCTGGACCTTATTTAACCCTTTAACATATTTAAATGTTTCGATCATGTCCCCCCTTTTCCTTCTGTCCTCCAGACTATACAGATTGTGTTCATTAAGTCTTTCCTGATACGTTTTATGCTTAAGACCTTCCACCATTCTTGTAGCCCGTCTTTGGACCCGTTCAATTTTGTCAATATCTTTTTCTAGGTGAGGTCTCCAGAACTAAACACAGTATTCCAAATGTGGTCTCACCAGCACTCTATATAGCGGGATCACAATCTCCCTCTTCCTGCTTGTTATACCTCTAGCTATGCAGCCAAGCATCCTACTTGCTTTCCCTACTGCCTGACTGCACTGTTCACCCATTTTGAGACTGTCTGAAATCACTACCCCTAAATCCTTCTCTTCTGAAGTTTTTGCTAACACAGAACTGCCAATACAATACTCAGATTGAGGATTACTTTTCCCCAAGTGCATTATTTTACATTAAACTGCAGTTTCCATTGCTTTGACCATTTATCAAGTAAAGCTAAATAATTTACCATATTACAGACGCCTCCAGGAATATCAACCCTATTGTACACTTTAGAGTCATTGGCAAATAGGCAAACCTTCCCTACCAAACCTTCCCCTATGTCACTCACAAACATATTAAAAAGAATAGGACCCAGAACAGACCCTTGTGGCACACAGCTTGTAACCTGTCCCTGCTCAGAATATTCGCCATTAACAATAACCCTCTGATGTCTACGCTTCAGCCAGCTGCAAATCAAGCCTTAATCTTTCTGCAACACAAAATACTAACAGGGTGACAGTTCATCCTCCGAGCTTGTGAGTTGGTTTCCACATGTTTCCGAACAAAAAAAGCTATTCAATGAGAAAGTGGGAGATATTATTTGGCACAGAGTGTGAGAGAATAGATAGAGATCATTTTCTGTTGATAACTGACTAACTCTTGTCTTGAAACCAGCTTCCTTTTGTCCAATCTCTTGTGCTAGAGACTTTGTATTGTAATTATTTTGGACATTTTTAAACTGAAATTCTAATTCTATATTTATATTTATATTTTCCCCCCCGAACGCCATCACTCTACTAAACAAATAATTCCCTCAACACTGTCAGACTTTCTACTAAACCTGCACTTCTATTTCTACTAGTTTTTCTCATCATTCCTTTCACCCATTTCCTCCCATGTTGACTGTATGACTGTAACTTGTTGCTTATATCCTAAGATTTTTATTAATATTGCTTCTTCATTGCTTATTTGACCCCTATGACAATCATTAAGTGTTGTACCACATGATTCTTGACAAATGTATATTTTATTTTATGTACGCTGAGAGCATATGCACCAAGACAAATTCCTTGTGTGTCCAATCACACTTGGCCAATAAAAATTCTATTCTATTCTATTCTATAAAAACAAACGCTCAACTCCATGCATTAAAATGTATTCAACTTTTTTTCCCCTTTCAGATGTTTTATTATCAGGATGTTAAATGTAGAGAAGAAATGTATGATAAGGACATAATTCTCTTGCAGGTGACTATATTTTTAATCTTCTAGTAACTGCTTCTTGTATATCTGTTCTAATTTTTTTAGTACTGTTTATAATATTTTTCTCTCATAGATTGGGGCAGCATTTATGGATCCAAATAGTTTTCTTTTGCTTGTCCTCAAACGATATGAACTGCTTAATGCCTTTAAGAAGACAGTACAACCTAAACATCAGGTAAAAAGACTTTTACGTTCATACTACTGTTGAAAACCAAATTATGTAGCAGTCCATACATGCTTCATGTATAATGTTGTTTGCCAGAACCAGAATAGACCAAACATGATATTTTTCTACCAAAATGCATGGGATAGTACTTCAGAACGTTAATCGACGGTAAGTATTTACTTCATATTCCAAACAAAATTTTTGATTCACACATACACACTGCCCCTACCCCTAATGTCTCCTGCTGCACCTTGCAACTTAATTAGATGGCATGAAATTCAGATTTTGAATTTATTTGATGAGTAATCTATAAATAGTTTTATATTCTTTCAGTTAATCATGCTTCAAAAATGTGATTTGTTTTAATCTTACAGGATTTCAATAAAAAATGCAACACGTTGATAGAAGAAATGCTTCAAGTACTCATCTATGTTGTAGGTAAGAAAGTTTTTGGAAAAGATGGGGATACAGGACAGGTAGTCCTTGACTTACAACAACTCATTTAGTGACGTTCAAAATGGGAACGGCATTGAAAAAAAGTGACTTATAGAAACATAGAAGTCTGACAGCAGAAAAAGACCTCATGGTCCATCTAGTCTGCCCTTATACTATTTTCTGTATTTTATCTTAGGATAGATATATGTTTATCCCAGGCATGTTTAAATTCAGTTACTGTGGATTTATCTACCATGTCTGCTGGAAGTTTGTTCCAAGGATCTACTACTCTTTCAGTAAAATAATATTTTCTCATGTTGCTTTTGATCTTTCCCCCAACTAACTTCAGATTGTGTCCCCTTGTTCTTGTGTTCACTTTCCTATGACCATTTTTCACACTTACAACTGTTGCAGCATCCCCATGGTCATGTGATCAAAATTCAGTCACTTGACAACTGGTTCATATTTATGATGTTTTCAGTTTCCCAGGGTCATGTGATCACCTTTTGTGACCTCCTGACAAGTAAAGTCGATGGGAAAGCCAGATTTTCCTAACAACCGTGTTACTGATTTAACAACTGCAATAATTCACTTAACAAATGTGGCAAGAAAAGTTGTAAGATGGGACAAAATTCACTTAACAATTTTTTTCACTTAGCAACATAAATTCTGGATTCAATTGTGATCATAAGTCTGGGATTGCCTATATTTTGCTTTTGGGATCGTTTTTGCTATGTATTAAAAAAAGTGTGATTGGAAATAGAAGTAAATAATCATTAAGCCTATTGAACAGCTGCACATTGCTAAAATTTAGATTCAGTATATGAAACCACAATTATTATGGACCAAATAATGGCACAATATCATTATCTAGTGGTTCCCAACCTTTCTAATGCCGCAACCCCTTAATACAGTTCCTCATGTTGTGGTGATCCCCAACCATAAGTCTAGCACCAATTCTCCCAACAGAGCTTTAAGCTGATTGGCCGGAAGGTCAGAGGGATACCCCCACTGTAAACACCTGATTGGTAGGATTGTCAAAATATGTTCCAAGGCACCAGAATAGAAGCTTTAGTTCCTAACACCATGGAAAATTTGTTTTTTCCCATGGTTTTAGGTGACCCCTGTGAAACAGTCATTCAACCCCTAAAGGTGTCCTGACCCCCAGGTTGAGAAGCACTGATCTAGACTGTTGATTTAGCAACATCAGTGTAAGGTTAATTGACTCCAATTAAGGGCTTATCTGGCACATTGTACATCTTGTGAAACATTTTATTTACAACTAGTTTGAACAATTGCACTTATATAAAGAAGCAGGCTTTCCTTTCATGAGATTATTACAGAAGAGAAAAAAAATTAAAAATTTAACTGACAAAAGAAAAGAAAAAACACCAGTTGACAGATTTTTTTTGCCCGAAAAAATAGCAAGTTCTGTTGTATTCCAGAATGTGTTGCAATTTGTTTAAAGTTTGGGAGCATTTTATGCCCATTGTGAA
The DNA here is from genome assembly GCF_031021105.1 of Erythrolamprus reginae. NCBI lineage: Eukaryota > Metazoa > Chordata > Lepidosauria > Squamata > Dipsadidae > Erythrolamprus > Erythrolamprus reginae. Next base: position 87,467,649 of record NC_091950.1, on the reverse strand, counting down.
AAATTGTTCCTCTATTTTTGGAGCATGATTCTTTCAATATATGAGTGAACTCCACTATATTTGTGTCTGTGTATTTGTAGTAATCCCTTGGATATTTTTTGTGTTTTCTTTATTAGGAGAAAGATATGTCCCAGGAGTAAGTAATGTGACAAAAGATTATGTGACAATGCGAGAAATTATCCATCTGCTGTGTATTGAGCCAATGGCACATAGTGCGATTGCAAAATCTTTGCCTAAAGATGTGAGTAATTTCTTTTCTTTGCCTCTCCTATATATTGTTACAGGCAGTCCTTGCTTAATGACCATTCATTCAGTGACTGCTCAAAGTTATAACAGTGTGAAACAAATGGTAGTTACCACCAGTCCTCATAGGCTATTGTAGTGCCAGTATTTTAGTGGTTGGCCACTGGCCAATATTTACAATCACAGTCTGTTTCAACTCCCTGCTCTTCTCAAAGAGGGACATCAGTTAGGATCATGTTCACAGGCACCACTGGTGTTTTTACATCAAATTTTGCAACATGGAGGCTGCATGAAGAAAAGTAGACTTGGTTATAACTGACTATGATTAATGTGAAAATTTCGAGAGAAGTTTGATTTTATTTTAGAATCAAGGGAGTCTATCACTTTATTTTTGCTCTGTGGTATCCTTGAATTATTGCTGTCAGAGACATGGGTTAGCATGAATACTTGTAGATGTAGGTTATTTTCTCTCAATAGAATTGTTTTCATTTACAGGTATAGGCAGTCCTCATTTACCTCATTGTTTACAGTTGTCATAGTGTAAAAACAAACCAGTTTTGCAGCCAATACTTGAATCCACAACAATGGCAGCATTGATCACTATTTTAACGCTTCTTTATCAGTAAGCATTTAGAATTGGCAATGGACCAGCCATGTGATCACTGTTTCTGTGCTTCCCAATTGGCTAGCAACAAGCAGAGTTAAGGAAGAACAAGGGAGCGAAGTTATAGTCATCTGATAACTAATTTAATGATCACAGTGACTCACTTAAAGACCAAATGGGAAGTGATGTTGTAAGTCTGCCAAAGCTACGTGATTTTCCACTTAGTGACCATGGCGCACAGTGACCGCGTTGCCCATCCCAGCTGTGGTTGCTAAATGGGGACCCCATATATGGAATAATATCAAGAGAAGGCTTTTTCATTAGAAAACATGAAACATATCATTATTTATTCAAATACAATATCCTTTTTGCTTAGAGAGAATGAGTTAACAGAGTAACAGAGTTGGAAGGGGTCTTGTAGGTCATCTAGTCCAGCCCCCCTTCTCAAGCAGGAGTCCCTACACCATTTCCGACAAAGGGCAGTCCAGTTTCCTCTTGAAAGTCTCAATTGTTGGAGCTCTCACAACCTCTGAAGGCGAGGTGTTCCATTGGTTGATCTATCTCACTATCAGGAATTTTCTCCTTATTTCCAGGTTGAATCTCTCCTTGGTCAATTTCCATCCATTATTCCTTGTCTGACTTTCTGGTGCCTTGGAAAATAGCCGCCTCTCTGTGGCAGCCCCTCAAGTATTGGAACACTGCTGTCATGTCTCCCTTGATCCTTCTCTTCGCTAGACTAGCCATGCCCAGTTCCTGTAACCATTCTTCATATGTTTTAGTCTCCAGTCCCCTAATCATCCTGGTTGCTCGCCTCTGCACTTTCTCTAGAGTCTCTACGCCTTCTTTGTAGTGTGGTGACCAAAGCTGGACACAGAACTCTAGTTGTGGTCTAACTAAGGCTTTACAGAGTGGTATTAGTACCTCCCTAGACCTAGACTGTATCCCTCTATTAATGCATCCTAGGATTGTATTGGCTTTTTTGGTTGCAGCTGTACACTGGTGGCTCATGTTTAGCTGGCTATCTACTAAGACTCCAAGATACCTCTCACAGTCACTGCTATTGAGTGGGGTTTAACCATATATATGTGGGTTTTCTTACCTAAGTGTAGAATTTTACTTTTCTCTGCATTGAGTTTCATTTTATTTGTTTGGGCTCAGTGTTGAAGTCTGTCAAGATCCATCTTGGGTGTTAGCTATTCCTGTCAGCTTAGTGTCATCTACTAATTTGGTTAGTTCCCCTTCTATTTCCTCATCTAGGTCATTTATGAATATATTAAACAGTACTGGGCCTAAGATGGAACCCTGTGATACTCCACTGCTTAATTCTCTTCATGTAGACTTAGACCCATTGAGGACTATTCGTTGGGTGTGGTTAGCCAGCCAGTTGTGAATCCATCTGGTGGTGTAGCTGTCTATCCCACTTTTTTCTCGCTTATAAAGAAATAGGTTGTGGTCTGCTTTGTTGAATGCTTTCCTGTATATTATGTCCACAGTATTTCACTGGTCTACTAATTTAGTCACAGTTTGCTTCCTTTTTTATATATTCTTACCACTATATTATTCTGATCTTAGTACAAGTAGTTCTTGTGTAGTGTCTTTCTTGGTTAATATCAATTAGTGTTGATGATGGTGATGAAAAAATAACTTTTAGGATTTTAAACTTTAATATGTCTGTAAAGCAAAGGAATTTGAAATATAGTTGTAAAATTGGAGTTTTTTGCTGCTCACTAAATAACAATAGCAGTTGCACTTAGACTTATATAGTGCTTTACAGTGCTTTATAGCCCTCTCTAAGTGGTTTGCCCCCAACAATCTGAGTCCTCAATTTACCCACCCTAGAAAGATGGAAGGCTGAGTTGATCTTTGATCTGTCATAATTTCAGCCTGCACCACTGCATTCTAACCACTGCGCCACAACGGCTCTTGACAAGTGCTGATCCCAATTGAAATCACTTAATGAGAGCTATCTCTAGTTGCAAAACACCACAGACATATTCCACATCCAAATCTACCCCCAATCCCCATTCAGAAGAAAATCAGAATCTAGCATCCAACATGAGGAAGACAAGGTCCTCTCTGTTTTGTTCTGAATTTAATAGCATGGTGTCCAGGAAACCTGGAAAACAGGGAAATCAGGGAATTATCAGGAAAATCGGTGGTTCGTGAAATATCAGGAAATTATCAGGGAATTTGTGGGGAAAAAAAATCTGGGGAAAAGCCAAACTGTATTAAAATGTTTAAAAGTCAGGGAAAAACCATGTTAAAACAAAACAGATCGCGCTGCCTGGCAGAGTCAAGCAAAAATGAGCAGAACTTGGTAGCAACAGCTTGCTTCTTCAGTTACTGATATTTCTCCATGGCTTAGCTGTTTGGTGTGATGTCATCTACGACTGCTCCTTAACAAGATCGCAAGTTATAGGGAAATGTCAGGGAAATATCAAAATGCTTTCTCCCTGAACACCCTGAATAGAATCTCTTGATTCTCTTTATCCTAGCATGTTCCACAGGTGAAATAGCTATTTTTGATCAAAAAAATGTTGCACTCTTGAAATTGCCAAGCCACCATTTAATCATCAAAGATAATCAGAAATACATTCTGTCTATAGGCTAGATACGTATCTCCCTTCAAAAGTAACCTAAGGTAGAGTTCACAGGCTTGCAGCTTGCAATTACAGTGTTGCAGAATCCTACAGTTAAGTGGTCACCATTTGCTACCTCTGATATTAACAACCCTTGATGGTTTGCTTTAAAGCAGCGACTGGGAATGTTCTAATTCTAAACAGCGTGACCACATGATGTGGTGCTTTAGCATGGTGGAGACGTGGTGACACAGGGGTTCGAATTAGGGGTGAAATATGAAATGTTCCTAGTTCGCTCGTGTCTTTTGGTCATCGGAGAGCCAGTTGTGAAGGAAGCGCGCAAAGTGTTCTGTGCATATGCAGAAGGTAAAAGAGCCCAAATGGTGGCATCCAAGCAGATGGCTGGAGCCTTGCACTGCCTTTGCAACTGGTTCTCCAACGACCGACAGGCACAAGCGAACTGGGAGCATTTCACGTCTGGTTAGAATGCAGTATTGCAGGCTAATTCTGCGGATTGCCAAGGGTTTGATCCTGACCGGCTCAAGCTTGATTTAACCTTCCATCCTTCTGAGGTCGATAAAATGAGTATTCACACTGGTGGAAGCAATAGGCTGACACTTGTAAACCGCTGAGATAGGGCTGTAGAGCACTGTGTAGCGGTATATATAGCTATTGCTATAGCTATTTACAACCATTCTGGTCCCAATTGCCATTGTTAATGGATAATTATCCATACACAAAAAACCCCCACTGCATTTCAGGATTTCTTCTCAGTCTACTTCATGTGTATTATTTCCTTAGTAGGAACTAGAAGGGGATTATTGTAAAGAGAGAGAAGCATCAGAAAATGTAATTGCAAGCCAATATGTAAGCCTGATGAGAATCTAATTTGCTTCTCAACACAAATGGTTGTGATTTAGATGGGCTGCTCCCTTGATTTGTTTTAAATTTACTATTTTCATCACCCCATTTTGCTAACAACCATGTGTGGTGCATGTCTTAAAACAGGAAAACAATGAGACTGGTTTGGAGAAGGTGATTCACAAAGTGGCCTTGTTCAAGTAAGTGCTCTTTTTAAATGAAGACTTTTCAAATTATGAGTAATTGTTAAATAATTGCAACATGATTGAAAATATTTTTTTTAATTTAACTAAAGAAAACCTGGTGTATCAAGCCATGGAGTTTATGAATTGAAGGAAGAATGCCTCAAGGAGTACAATGTATTTTTTTACCATTATACCAAGACTCAGCACAATAAGGTAAGAAAGCATTTCGTGAAAATAGGAAGTTAGGACATTGACATAGAATTCTTCTACAACTAAAGTAGGTTTGTTAAGCAACAATCAATAAGAAATATATTATTATATACTGCTCAAAAAAATAAAGGGAACACTCAAATAACACATCCTAGATCTGAATGAATGAAATATTCTCATTGAATACTTTGTTCTGTACAAAGTTGAATGTGCACAATAGCAGGTGAAATTGATTGTTAATCATTGTTGCTTCCTAAGTGGACAGTTTAATTTCACAGAAGTTTGATTTACTTAGAGTTATATTGTGTTGTTTAAATGTTCCCTTTATTTTTTTGAGCAGTGTATATAAAAGGAATTTTACAGGGATTGTTCAGATTTTTTTTTTCTTAAATGCAAATAATCCAAGTGAATCACAAAAACAATATATTGTCTACAATTTCGGTTTTAAGATTTTCTTTAGCTCATCAGTAGTGGGCAACATAGGTGGCCTGCATGTGACACCTATCTACTTGATCCTTTTATAGTGCCCCAAGCCTTGAACGTATTACTGAAATTCAACAATTTAATTGCATTGGTCCTGCAAGTCTTGAGTTTGACACCTCTGGTCTAGTCCCTGTTTCTGGACTCAGTTGTTCATAAGTGCTTTTGGTAGATTCACATCGTTTACATATTGATATATAGAAAGCAAATTAAGTTATTCATTTTACAGGCTGAACATATGGAAAAGAAAAGAAGAGTACAAGAAAATAAAGATGAAGGTAAATAAAGTAGTATTATGAAATAAAATGGAGGGATAGTTGATGTAGCTATAATGCCCTATTTACTGCATATGAAGTTGGCAATTATATTCATCCTAGTGAATTAATGAAACCTTTTGTTTCCGAATTATTTGCTATCAGCCAGAGGCTTAAGATTTTATATTTGACTCTTTGTTTACTTTTAGACCTTATGGTTTTGTAGTATAGATCTTATGATTTCTCCATTTCAGGCTGAGTTTGGAGTGATTGTGGAGGTTTGTGAGTTCATTAGATGTCAAAGTATAGTTATTAGGCTGAAATTGAGATGCTTACGTTCCCATTAGATAGAAATTATGAGCACTGCCACCAACATAATTAATAGCCATTAAGTATTTATTTATTTATTCCATCTATGTAGCTTCCCATCTCAAATACACGACTTGGGCTAAAAACAAATAAACAATTAAAAAACTATTAATAAATTTTATATTGAATACACATATACAGTGATCCCCCGATCATTGCGAGGGTTCCGTTCCAGGACCCCTAGCAATGATCGGGTTTTCGCGAAGTAGCGCTGCGGAAGTAAAAACACCATCTGCGCATGCGCAGATGGTGTTTTTACTCCCGCAGCGCTAGCGAGGAGCCGAAGATTGGGGTTCCTGTTTTAAAACGTCGCCGCCGGCATGGGCGGCTTGCCAGCACCCCCCTGGACCCCCAACCCGGGTTTGGGGGGCTGCTAGGAAGCCGCCCATGCCGGCGGCGACGTTTTAAAACAGCCGCGCAGCTTTCCAATGAGTCCCGAAGACAAACGTCAAACTTCCGCGTTTGTCTTCGGGACTCATTGGAAAGCCGCGCGGCTGTTTTAAAACGTCGCCGCCGGCATGGGCGGCTTGCCAGCACCCCCCCGAACCCAGGTGGCCGGCCGAGCAGCGAGCGAACGGCGGGTGGCCGGGCGAAGGGCGGGCGAGCAGCGAAGGGCGGGCGAGCGGGTGCTGGGGAGGGCTTCTCGCCCTCCCGCCAGCAAGAGGGGGAGCGAACGGCGTGGGCAGGCTGCGGACAAGCCGTTTGCTCGGGCCGCTTCCCAGCTGAGTACTCAGCTGGGAAGCGGCCTGAGCGAACGGCGTGGGCGGGAGAAGGGCGGGCGAGCCGCGGGCGCGCGGGCAGGCAGGCTGCGGACAAGCCGTTCGCTCGGGCCGCTTCCCAGCTGAGTACTCAGCTGGGAAGCGGCCCGAGCGAACGGCGTGGGCGGGAGAAGGGCGCGCGAGCCGTGGGCGCGCAGGCAGGCTGCAGACAAGCCGTTCGCTCGGGCCGCTTCCCAGCTGAGTACTCAGCTGGGAAGCGGCCCGAGCGAACGGCGTGGGCGGGAGAAGGGCGCGCGAGCCGCGGGCGCGCGGGCAGGCAGGCTGCGGACAAGCCGTTCGCTCGGGCCGCTTCCCAGCTGAGTACTCAGCTGGGAAGCGGCCCGAGCGAAGCGGCAGCAGCGAGGAGTTTGCGTGGGCGGTGGGGAAACTCCTCGCTGATGCCCGCCAAGAGGGGGAAGACCTAGGGAAGCCGCCCAGCAGCTGATCTGCCCGGCGCCATCTACGCATGCGTGCCCACAGAAAAAAAGGGCGCGCATGCGCAGATGGTGTTTTTACTTCCGGGTTCAAAAATCGCAAATTAGCCGTTTCGCAATCATCGGGAGCGCAATACCCGGGGGATCACTGTACACACAAATCACACTATAAAACCATAAGAAACCTATCAAATACAAATATATGAGGGAGTTATATGGGTATATCTACATATACCCATAATAGCTCATGCTGCTGCATTCTGGACTAATTAAAGTCTTCAAACATTCTTTAAGGATAGCTCCACGTAGAGCGCATTGCCGTAATCAAGCCTTGAGATAATGAGGACATGAGTGAGAAGAGACTCCCTATCCAAATAGGGCCGCAACTGGTGCACCAGGCAGACTTGGGCAAAAGTTCTCCCAGCCACAGCTGAGAGATGTTGTTCTAGCATCAGCTATGGATCTAGAAGGACTCCCAGATTATGGACCCTCTCTGAGGGGGACAAAGTTTCCCCTCCCAGAGTAATGGATGAACAGATGGAATAGTCCTTGGGAGGCAAAACCCACAGCTACCCCATTTTGTCAGGGTTGAGCTTGAGTCTGTTGATACCCATCCAGACCCTCACAGCCTCCAGGCACCGGCACATCACTTCCACTGCTTCACTGAATTGACAGGGGTGGAAATGTACAGATGAGTGTAATCAGCATACTGTTGGGAACTCACCTGTGCCATCGGATGATCTCACCCATTGGTTTAATGTAGATGTTAAACAATGGGAGGGAGAGAACCGACCCCTCGGGTACCCCACAAAGGAGGGGTCTAGAAGTCCATCTCTGCCCCCCCAACACCAGAGAGGTACGAAGAGAACCACCATAAAATGGTGCTTCCCACTCCCAGCCCCTCCAGTTGGCGCAGAAGGATACCATAGTCAATGGTTTAAAAAATATAAAAAGAAGTTAATATATTGTGGGAACAAATGAGTAGTTCTGGGTAAAATTATAGCCTATTAGTTTCCAGAAATATCTATAAGTTATCCTAACAAGGAATTGGCCTTACAAATATGATTAGATTACAACTCCAATCAATTCTCCTAGCAGAGCTAAGATTGATTAGAGTCAAAATGTAATAAAATATAGATGGTTATTTATCATCTCTCTATCTATCCTCTCCCTCCCTCCCTCCTCCATCCGTTTGTCCGTCCATCCTATCTATCTATATGTTTGTTTGTTTGTCTGTCTGTCTGTCTGTCTACCTATCTATTTATCACATTTCTGAACCACCTATTTCCCTCGTAGAAGGATTCTCAGTGGTGAGTCCAGAACAATAATAAATTGATCATTATTGCTCTGAACCTAAATTTATGTTGTAGTGCCTTAATACATTTTAAATTCAAAGCTTTGACAGTGCCATATTAAGTAGCACTTTTGCTTAGCAAGTTCTAAAATTTGTTGGAGTAGATTAGTGGAAGAAATAATAGCTTAATAACCAAGCACTACTGTAGTTTGCATTTATAAAGTTGGCAAGTTAGATGTCTTGCCTAACCTCTTAAAAGATCTCTGGATGTTATCACTTAGTCAACCTTGGTTGATGTAATAAAACTAAATTGTGTTGGATGTAGTTAGTACAGTAGAATCCAAAATTTTGGAAACCTTTGGGGAAAAGTGTACAGTATTTTTGAGGTTTGATGGCTAATAACACCACTGTTTTTGAGTAGTACCATACAATTACATATCAATGGAAAGATAATTTAATCAAGGGTGTAGAATATTGGAAGTGCACCAGATAGTCGAAGAAAATAAAAGGGCAGTGGAAGAATACCTGAAGGACAGCGAAGTAGGTGTACTGAAGGTAGTATACGATGAGGGCTTAGTGAAAGAAAGACCAAACAAAGAATAGAAAAGAGAAATGACAAGGCAAAGTATTGCGCGCACACACACACACATACACACACACACAAAGTATTGCACACAGGCAAAGTATTAAACACACACACACACATATGCACAAAGTAGGTGATAATATGGCAGTAGTCAAAGTGCATGAATGACTGTCTGAAAGGCCCCCAGATCTATGTCTCACAAAGCACTGGATAAGAGGAAGTATGTACAATTGATTTTGTCTTCTCATAAGAGAATTTCCTATTTCATACCTGGCTGTATATTAGTTCATCGATTTCAACTGAATCTGAAAACTTGAAACTTCTTTCATTCATAATACCGTAGGATGGATAGCCAGCAATGCACTAATACATGTCTGCTTTTTTGTAGCACTCCCACCACCTATACCTCCAGAATTCAGTCCTGCTTTCAGAAGTGTGATGAATGTTCTCAACTGTGATATCATGATGCTTATTCTTAGAACTGTCCTGCAAAGAGCACTAGAGCTGGAAAATCACATGTGGACAGAAGCCATGATACAGATGGTATGTTTGCCAGCCTTGGCTTGTTAGAGTGGGACCATGTTTTAGTAATATCTTTATTTTCAATGCTTTTGGGGATTGCCTGTACAGTAATACCTCGTCTTACGAACTTAATTGGTTCCCGGAGGAGGTTCGTAAGGCGAAATGTTCGTAAGACAAAACAATGTTTCCCATAGGAAACAATGTAAAGTCAATTAATGCGTGTAAGAAAACTCCACCCCCACCCCGCAAAAATGGCGCTCCACTGGGTGCCGCCGCCCAGCTGTCACCTTTTGAAACAACCGGGGGGCTTCTCGACATCCTCCCGAACCCGAACGCCAAACCCAAACTTTTGCCGAACTTTCGGGTTCGGCATTTGGGAGAACGCCGAGAAGCCCCCCGGCTGTTTCAAAAGGCAACAGCCGGGCGGCGGGGCTTTTTGGCGACCACTCGAACCTTTGCCAAACTTCCAGGTTCGGCGTTCGGGCGGTGGGTTCGTAAGATGGAAAAAGTTAAGAAGAAGGGGCAAAAAAATTCTGAACCCCGGGTTCGTATCTCGGAAAGTTCGTATGACGAGGGGTTCGTATCATGAGGTACCACTGTATATGTTTTTCAAATCCATTTGTATTCTCTACCTCAAATGATTCCTAACTCCATATATCTTAAGCATATGTTGTGACCCGCCAGCAGTCCCATGCAGCTGGTAGCTGATTCCAGCAGTGCAGAGTGATGTGGTGATGCACCAGCAGCATGTGCATTTGGTACCCCGAGTTCGATAGTGAGGAGGCTGCAGAGCACTCGGTGCCAGAGGTAGAAATTCAGCCAGGGCTTTCAGAACCTCCGGAAGTTCCCATCAGTGACTAAGAAGAAGAGGAGGAGCCTATCCTCAATGCATCCTCTCTCTCTCTCTCCCTCCCACCCACCCTCTTCCATCCATCCAGTTTCCAAAAATAAGACTGATAATAAACCCATTCGGGCTTTTGAGTGCATGGCAATAAGGCCAAGCACTTATTTCAGGGTTCAAAAAAATTGGCACGCATAGCTGCCAAAAGGCAGGAATGGTTCCTTAGGAGGAGGTCTCCTCGGGAGTAAGACTTGGGGCTAATTGGCCACTCCCCCTAGCCTATTTAAGGGATGATGACAAAGGAGGCCATTTTGCGGGAAACAACATCATTCATATTCCTGATGGGCCCTTGGTCTCTCTCTTGGCATTTTACTTCTAGGCATTTTGCCAATCACTGTAAGATCACTGTTATCTACAAATCTGTTTACTCAGAATTGAGCTATTATTTCGTGGACTTGTGCTGGCTATTAATGAAGTTGAATTAACAGCCAGTGTTCAGAAAAGACTGCTTTAAACTGTATTTGTGTTTGATGACTACTAAGAAAGCTTATTAGTAGTATTTAATTAGTAAACTAAGGTTTGAACAGATAGGTTTACATTCTTTGTGGTCTATAGCTAGGACAGAACACCAGGTGGGCTTTCGGAGGCCTGTATTTGCCTTAGAATTTTATTTATTTCAAAACAATTCTGCTTTATTATCCTCTAAACCAGTGTTTCCCAACCTTGGCAACTTGGAGATATTTGGACTTCAACTCCCAGAATTCCCCAGCCAGCATTTGCTGGCTGGGGAATTCTGGGAGTTGAAGTCCAAATATCTCCAAGTTGCCAAGGTTGGGAAACACTGCTCTAAACAGTTGCCATCAGCATACATACAATAATATATTTGTACATCAGGGATAATTCATGAAAGAAATCATGACTGTCTCCATTTTTTGAATTATAGAAATCAGAACTTATAAATATGTATATTGATCAGCAGATTTATATACGGTACTTGAAAGATATGTCTCTTATCTCTATTTCCATTAGTACTATGGTAGCTGAGCAGTGTTTTAGGATTAGACACCAGAAGACCAATAATTTACTCTTGAGAATTTCATCAACCTTCTCTTCTTATGGTATTGCTTGGATCAGGGGATTCTGTGCTTTTTCATCTTACATTTACATGAACCTAGGCAATCAAGCAGCATTTTGAATATTCAGCAGTTCCTTTGCTTATTTTACATGTCTAGGATCAACTACCAGCACTGCAGGGAATCCAGAAATGTTCTTTAGTATCAAGGAGTAGAATAACAACTTGTAAGAGCTTCTGTCTACCTCACCTTATAGTATACCAAACATAATCAAGATGGAGTTAATTTTCAATATCTCTTTCCTTTCTTCTTTCTCAGGATTGATGAATCTTTTCTAACTCTCTCGCCCTTAACATTTTGTTTGTTCTCTCTGCATTTGAGTACTTGTTTAATTGCTGTATATCTCACCAACCAAATTCAGGCTGGTGTTCTTTTCCATCCTAAAAGATGGTCCTGGCTAAGATTGGCTATATCCAATCTATTGGCTATTAGAGCATATTCCATTACTCTGAAGGATTAAATTTGCTACTTGTCTCTTACATAGGTGCTTCACCTCCTTTCTTTGGGTTTACTTGAAGAGAAGCGTCAGTTAGAGGAGATTCCAGAGGAAGAAGTGACTTTTGACTTCTATTATAAAGCTTCCAGTAAGTCTGCCATCTTGAAAAAGAAAGTCTATATTTCACAACTTCTAACCACTGCAGCTCTTAGATTTGTATTGGTGTTAAATATATACTCTACTACACTATAATTATATTATATGTAAAATAATGTGTGGGTTTACATATTGTAGATATATATGTATTGCCTGTGCCTAAACATCACAAAATGACATTAGAAAGGGCAGTCCTTTTTCTAATTTAGATTGTACCGCCTATTCATTTATTTTTATTGGTCAGTTTTTCCATCTTATAAAAATACAGATATGCACCTGCAAGTCAATAGCTCAATTAATAAGATAATACAGGATTTTAATCTCAGATTTTATTGCTTTTTAAAATGCATTTGCTAGGAGAGAATAGCCTTTCTTAATAAAGCTGTTTTAAAAATAACATGGAAATGTGTTTTTCATCTATAAGATCTGTTGTAAATAAACAGCCTAAAGTAAGAATCAAATTTAATAGAATAACAAGGCATTGTTTTAAATCAATGACTATTTTTTCTTATTCTTTTCACTATGACAATGGAAATAACTTGGATTTCAAAATAAGAAGAAAGAAAATTCCCTCAAGTTGAACATATCTTAATTTAGTTTCATACACTGATTTTCCCTAGGATCAGTTTTAATTTTCCATATGATAGCTGACTTTTGTCTGTTTTTGTAAGATGATTCAAGTGTATGGTGTCTTCCCCAAATCAATGTCATCTTAGATCCAGCCATGGCCATCCTGTCTGGGATGATGGAAGCTCTTTGTATCTCAATGCAAATACCATTTTGTGATTTTTATTGTTTTATCCAAATACAAAATATGAAGGAAAATAGAAATAGGTTATTAGGGGAAGGAATAAGAGAGGGGGGAAACAAAATAAGGGGTACAAGGAGTATGTGAATGTTGACTTCTAACTCTTTTTCACATAGTAGAAGATAATATTATAGCCTCAACTTTTTACTTTTACACATTGATATATACTAACCATTTTTATAACAACAAATCTATCTAATCGGCAAAACCAATGTCAAAATCCAGAAGCGATTTCTAAATAAAAAACATAAATATAAATAGGATAAATATGTACATCCGCTTTGAATAAAGCAATCAGTTTAACCATTATTAGTAAAAGAAGAAAATGCAACTTATTTAGGAGAATAAATGTATGCAGCTGATTTGATTTAATTAAAAAGTTAAATCAAGTTCATTAAGTTTTAGTTTAAAAAATCCTTTCTGTTGATAAAGGAATGGGAAGCTCTGCTTTGAATGCAATGAACATCCTCATGATTTTGGAAAAGCTGAAAGGAATTCAACAACTGGAATCACAAAAAGACATGATCATCTGGGTGCTACGGGTAAGTAAGGATCACAAGTGAATAAATCAGTCAGGAATCGGCAGAGTAGGGCTTGAGGGTAGTATGGCCTGTCTTATAGTCTTCCCTATAAAATAAAATAAGGGGAAAGAGTCTCTGTAGATCGCAAGTGGAGTAAAATACAGTGGTACCTCGGTTCTCGACCACAATTCGTTCCAGAAGTGTGGTTGAGAACCGATTTGGTTGAGTACTGAATTAATTTACCCCATAGGAAATAATGGAAATGGATTTAATTGGTTTCCAGCCCCTGTTGACTCGCTGGGAACCAATTAAATCTATTTTCTTTATTTCCTATGTGATAAAAATCTGAGGAGCTCTATAGACTAACTGCTCCAAGCTGTAGGAAGGGCGGGGGTGGCTGCAATACCGGCAGCTTCGGGGGGCTCCTTTCCTCAGTGCTTCGTCTTCTTACCTGTAGGCAGCTGTACCAACTTTCTCCTTCCCGGCGGCAGCGACGGTGGCTTCCCTTCGAGGAGCAGCAGCGCCGGGAACGTCACGTAATGAAGGGAAGCCGCTGGAGCAGCAGCAACTGCTGAGATGGCTCCGGCGGCTTCCCTTCATCACGTGACATTCCCAGCGCTGCTGCTCCTCGAAGGGAAGCCGCCGCTGTCGCTGGGAAGGAGAAAGTTGGTGCAGCTGCCTACAGGTAACAAGATGAAGCACTGAGGAAAGGAGCCCCCCGAAGCTGCCGAAATTACAGCCGCCCCTACCCTTCCTGCAGCTTGGAGCGGTTAGACTATAGAGACTGGGAGGCTGTTAAACAGTAACATTTCGGATAATAAACAAAATTTTCTGTGACTGTTTGGTATCCGAATTTTTGTTCGGATTCCAAAGCAAATTTTGGCAGAAAATTTTGTTCGGTATCCAAAATGTACGAAAACCAAGGCGTTTGAGAACCAAGGTACCACTGTAATTAAAGATGACTAGGAGCCAACTACAGGAGAAAGATAAGAAGAAATAATATTGACTAAATTGAAATGGTTACTACCTGTTTCCCCGAAAATAAGACTTTGTCTTATATTTTTTTGAACCCTGAAATAAATGCTTGGCCTTATTGCCATGCACCCAAAAGCCCAATTGAACTTATTATCATGGGATGTCTTATTTGGGGAGAAACAGGGCAGTAGAGGATGCTTGGATCTCCATACGTTTCTTGCAGAGCAAACTGGAAATAATACATGTGCTACATGTAGTTTGTGTTTAACTATTAAATCTGTGCTTGTAGATGTTTGAGACGATAAAATGCTTGAGAGAGAAGTCTTCTTTTCCCATGGCCGTCAGTGCACCTACGTCAGAATCTACAAAAGTCAATGAGGTAAGCATGAAATGAGGTAGCTTTATATTCTTAAGCATTTTATAAAGAGAGGACCAGGTGAAATGATAAATATTCTCATTCCTCTGCTTTGTTTTTTTTCTTCTTGTAGTGTATGCTTTGCTGGCACATCCCTCCAGCAGACTGTTGGAAGTTTTAATGGCTCAGAAAGGGTGCTTTATTTATTTTATTTATTCTATTTTTATGCTGCCCTTCTCCTTAGTCTCAGGGCGGCTTACAACATGTTAGCAATAGCACTTTTTAGCAGAGCCAGCATATTGCCCCCACAACCCGGGTCCTCATTTTACCCACCTTGGAAGGATGGAAGGCTGAGTCAACCTTGAGCCAATAAAGACTTCCAGCCATTCTAAAACATTGCATCCTCCTGAAGTCATATGAACACAATTTGTGTCCTGGCTAGGGGTGCTCCACAGATTAAGGGTACCAGCTGCCATTAGCTGACCAGAGAATGGAAGTACTGCTTCCTGAGCTGGCCACACTCACCCATTCACTAGGGTTTATTTTCAGGGGAGGATGTATATTTGCGCCCATCCCAAAATCAGGTTTGGCCTTAATTTCTGGACATGTCATATTTTTGGGGAAACACGGTAATAATTGCAGTCACCACATTGTAGTTTGTTGAATTCTATTTTCCCTTTTCCTGAAAATTACCCATGGCACTTTTCCCCCCTCTGAGGCAGGGGTTTCCAACTTTGAGGCCATGGCCCACAACTGGGTTGTGCAAGCAGTGGGCCGATGAACATGTGTATGTGCACATCTAGAGTCGCACGAGCAGCGAGCCAGCACCCATTCGGCATGTATGAGCAGCTTTACTGCATAGGTGTGCACATCGACAGCCAGGTTCTCGTCTTCCCATCCAGCTGGGCTGTCAAGCCATAAAGATTGGGGACCACTGCTCTAAGTCTCATTGGGACCATAACCTTTCACTTTATTTATTTTATTTATTTATTTATTTATTTATTATATTTGTATGCCGCCCCTCTCTGTAGACTCGGGGCGGCTCACAACATATAATAAAACAATTCACAACAAATCTAATAAATTTAAAAAACATTTAAAAACCCCATTATTAAACCAGACATACACACAGACATACAATACATAAATTGTATAGGCCCGGGGGAGGGGGGGAATGCCTCAATTCCCCCATGCCTGACGGCAGAGGTGAGTTTTAAGGAGTTTACGGAAGGCAAGGAGGGTGGGGGCAGTTCTAATCTCCGGGGGGAGCTGGTTCCAGAGAGTCGGGGCCGCCACAGAGAAGGCTCTTCCCCTGAGACCCGCCAGACGACATTGTTTAGTCGACGGGACCTGGAGAAGGCCAACTCTGTGGGACCTAAGCGGTCGCTTAGGCGAAGAGCCAAATGTTTGGGGGTTTGGCAAGAGTATGAGAAGGAAATGCCCATTTCTATTTTATGTCCGTGATTGTCTTGAGTAATGCAGAGGGTGTTTGTTCCGCTAAATCAGATGCAGAAAATTCAGGAGAAAGAGAAAGCTGAGAGGAAGAGAAAAGCAGAAGTAGCCCGATTACATCGCCAAAAGATCATGGCTCAGATGTCTGCTTTGCAGAAAAATTTCATAGAAACTCACAAGCTCTTGTATGACAACACACAAGAAACACCCGGAAGAGATGTTATGGAAGTGGAGAGGTAGGAGGAGGGACTAATTTACTTACTTACTTACTTACTTACTTACTTACTTACTTACTTACTTACTTACTTACTTATTTATTTATTTATTTATTGGATTTGTATGCTGCCCTCTGCGCAGACTCGGGGCGGCTAACAGCAATGATAAAAAACAACATGTAACAATTCAATTTAATAAAACAACTAAAAACCCTTATTATAAAAACCAAACATACACACAAACATATCATACATAACTTGTAATGGCCTAGGGGAAGGAATATCCTAACTCTCCCATGCCTGGTGACAAAGGTGGGTCTTGAGTAATTTGCGAAAGACAAGGAGGGTGGGGGCCGTTCTAATCTCTGGGGGGAGTTGATTCCAGAGGGCTGGGGCTGCCACAGAGAAGGCTCTTCCCCTGGGGCCCGCCAAACGACATTGTTTGTTCGACGGGACCCGGAGAAGGCCAACTCTGTGGGACTTTATCGGCCGCTGGGATTCGTGCGGTAGAAGGCGGTTCCGGATATATTCTGGCCCAATGCCATGTAGGGCTTTAAAGGTCATTACCAACACTTTGAATTGTGACCGGAAACCGATCGGTAGCCAGTCCAGGCCGCGGAGTGTTGCAGAAACGTGGGCAAATCTAGGAAGCCCCACGATGGCTCTCGTGGCCGCATTCTGCATGATCTGAAGTTTCCGAACACTTTTCAAAGTGTAGAGAGCGTTGCAGTAATTGAACCTCGAGGTGATAATTTATCAAATGAATGCAAAAATTAGTAACCAGCTTAGTTCATACGTTTGTTTGTTATTGTTGTTGCTGCTGTTGTTGTTGTTGTTGTTGTTGTTGTTGTTATTATTATTATTATTATTATTATTTAGATTTCTATGCTGCCCTTCTCCAAAGACTTTGTTTGTTTCTTTGTTTGTTTGACTTATATGCTGCCGAATCCCATAGGACTCAGGCCGGCATATAACAAAACAATACAAACAATTTCAGTCCAATATTAAGCAATAAAACCCCATTAAGCTAGTCAATCCATATTGATAACAATAAAACCCCTAGACTAAACAGTACAATCATACATTCATATGTACCAATCGAACCATGATTCGGCCAGGACTAAGATATTCACTCTCACAGCCCCCAGGCCTGCTGGCAGAGCCAGGTCTTTAAGGCTTTTTGGAAGGTCAGTGGGGTGGGAGAAATGCAGACATTGGGGAGTAGTTGGTTCCGAAGGTCCGGAGCCACCACAGAAAAGGCCCTCCTCCCCACAGGGCCACCAACCGGCACTGCTTAGTCAACAGGACCCGGAGAAAGCCAACCCTGTGGGATCTAATTGGTCTCTGGGAAGTATGCGGCAGGAGACGGTCCTGTAAATAGTCTGGTCCTAAGCTATGTAGGGCTTTATATTTATGATTAGTATAGTGTTCCTTCAATTTTCGCAGGGGATGCATTCCAAGACCATCCGCAAAAGTCGAATTTCTACGAAGTAGAGATGCAGAAGTAAATACACCATTTTTGGCTATGGACAGTATCACAAGCCTTCCCTTAACACTTTAAACCCCTAAATTACCATTTCCCATTCCCTTAACAACCATTTACTCACCATTATTACTGGTACTCACCGTTGAATAAGACACTTAGTGATCCTGATATTTATAAACATAATTTTTTATTAACAATAATTATTATTTTTGTTATTTATTTGCAAAATTTATTAGTTTGATGATGACATATGATGTCATTGGGCGGGAAAAACCGTGGTATAGAAAAAACCACGAAGTATTTTTTAATTAATATTTTTTGAAAAACCGTGGTATAGGCTATTTGCGAAGTTCGAACCTGCGAAAATGGAAGGAATACTGTATTTGGATTGGTGACACCCAGGACTATAGGCTAGACTGGGAAGTAAAAATAAACTCTCATGATAAACTATGCTCTTCCACAGTTAGCTATATATATGGGACACTGTTAATGGCTCTCTTGATGTGGTAATGTACCATTTTGGATCCCTTCCAATACAGATAGTCCTCGATTTATAACAGTTCATCTAGTGACCGTTCAAAGTCACTGGGGGGAAAAATGATTTTTGATATTTTTTCACATTTACAGCCACTGCAGCATCCCCAAAGTTATGGGATCAAAATTCAGATGCTTGGCAACTAGCTCATTTATGAAGGTTTGCAGTATCCCAGAGTCATATGATTGTCTTTTGTGACAAGCAAAGTCAATGGGGGAAAGCCATATTCACTTAACTTTGTTACTAAATTAATAACTGCAGTGATTCCCTTAGCTGTGGCAAGAAAAGTCATAAAGTGGGGCAACATTCACTTAACAACCGTTTCAATTAGTAACGGAAATGTGGGGCTCAATGTGATCATACATCAAGGACTTACCTGTGTTGATTAAAGGTAATATGGGGCAGACAACCATCCCCTGAGAAGGGAAAGTGATGGTAGCTCCTAGCAGGGAAGAAGATTGGCACAGCTCATGCATTTCACACACTGTAGGGTAGAGCATAATACAAGCAGTATCCATGCTAAAATGTGAGGCATTTTTAGCAAGGCAGTGTCTCATCCAGTTATACAGTAGTACCTCTAGGTACGAGCTGCTCCACATGCGAGAATTCCAAGTTATGAGCCACGACGCGAGCGAAATTTCTGTTCGACACCCGAGCTCAAATTCGGGATACGAGCCGAGCTTCCACTAGGTGGCACAAGAATCTCCTTGCTTCCGGTTATCTTGGCGCCAAAAACAAAGTCTAAAGGCATTCGTTCGAGATGCGAGTTGATCGACTTACAAGCTCGGGTCTGGAACGTATGTCAAGGTACCACTGTATTTGAGAAACAGAGGACAGGCCTCAATCTCGTCATAAGAGAAGAGCATCGTGGCATGCACAGATTTTGAAAATATGTCTGTGTAGGAGCTCTTCTATCCCTTAAAAAGATAAAAGTTTAATCTGCCCTACATTAATCAGGATTACTACTTCTCCAGTACTACTTCTGAACAGGCTTTTGTTTAAAATCTGAGAGTGATGAAATTGTTCTTAAATATTCAATTGAGAAAGTTATTTCATTACAAAACTCAGTCAAGCATTATTAGATTTCTGCTATTACAATGCTCATGTATTATCAATCATATTCACTCGCTTCAGCTGCTTGATGGGTGCTGCATTAAACAGGTTTTAGTTTGAAGTTCGGGTTGAGGATAGATCCATTTTTAATGGTCTTGAAGCAAATTTGATTTTTATCTAAACTACAAATAATTTGTTGTAGCGATCTTTGATTGGATTGTTGACCCCAAATCCCCTGATTTGAATTTTGTGTCTTAGGTTCATACTTCCACATTATCAAGTTCGAATCGCTCTGGGGCCCAAGCGAGGCCAGTCTGTCACTGAAAAAGAAAGACTGACCTGTATCCTGTGTCAGGAAGAACAGGAAGTAATGCTAGAAAACGCTGCCATGGTTTTATCTGCCTGTATCCAGAAATCCACTGCCTTAACCCAATGTAGAGGGAAAGAACTTGAACTTGCAGGAGGTATGTATATTATGTTGTGAAACTTTTGGGGAAGTTTTTAGCAGCTGCAAAGGATCTTGGGTGAAGCTGATTGTCTGGACCATTTGCAGTCAGGATTCACGCTGGGTTATGGGACTGAGATGGTATTGACGGTGCTCATAGATAACATCTGGCAAGAGCTTGATGTGGTAATGGGACCATACTCGCTCTTTTTGACCTATCAGGCACTTTCAGCCATCAACCATGGTATCCTTCTAGACCAGTGATGGCAAACCTATGACATGGATGCCACAGGTGGCACGTGGTGCCATATCTGCTGGTACGCGAGCTGTTGCCCTAGTTCAGCTGCAGCGTGCATGTGTGTGCCGGCCAGCTGATTTTTGGCTCACAGGCTTTGGGAGGGTGTTTTGGCTTCCTGAGAGCCTCTGAGGGATGGGGGAAGGCGTTTTTACCCTCCCCAGGCTCCAGGGAAGCCTTTGGAGCCCAGGGAGGGCAAAATACGAGCCTACTGGGCCCGCTAGAAATTGGGAAACAGTCTCTTTCCGGACTCCAGAAAGCCTCCGGGGAGCAGGAGAAGCTATTTTCACCCTTCCAAGTCATTGAATTATGGGTGTGGGCACTCGCACATGTGCAATAGCATGCGCCCGTGCTCTTTCGGCACCTGAGGAAAAACAGGTTTGTCAGCACTGTTCTAGACTGATTTCTGGAGTTGGGAGTGAACGGTACAGTTCTGGGCTTGTTCCCCTCCTTCCTCTGGGGTCAGTTCCAGTCATTTTTATGGAGAGGGGGAATATCGAGCCACAGAGATCCAGGAGAGATCTCAAGATACAGTTCTCTCTCCTTCTCTATTTAACACCAACACCAGGCCTCTGCATGAGGGGATCCAACAATTTGGGGTAGGATAGCATCAATACGCTGATGATACCCAGCTTTTTAACTCCATGCTGGGCTGCTTCAGCAACATCTTGGAGGTCTTGTGGTACTGTCAAGGTCTGGACAAGGTGTAATGGGGCTTTGATTCAAATCAAGCAAGACTGGTAGTGCTTTAATTTAATATAAATGATAAGTTCTTTTCTTTTATTCCCTAAAAATATGTGTCTTGCCAGAATTGGATGTGTAAGTTTATTAGTGCACCTTTTGTAAAACATCCCTTATTGCAAAAGGAAACTGTGTGTTTGTTGATTTATTTTCCTCAACAGAAGACACTGATCCCCTTTTCATGGATCCGGACCTGTCATGTGGAACTCATACCAGCACTTGTGGCCATGTGATGCATGCTGCTTGCTGGCAGAAGTGAGTTTAAATATTCAGTAATTTTGATTGTTTGCTTAATCTTTAGTCAGTTTTCAGACTACTTCTTCTAAGGTACTTATCAGAGATGGCCTGCTACCGGAATGGTCAGGGGCTACGCTCCGGTAGCAATTTTTGGGATGCACATGAAGCTGCGTATCCCCGACACACGTGTGCGCCTCCCCCCCATGAGATTTGGCTTCTGCGCATACACAGCAAGCAAAATCTTGCATGAAGACAAGTCTGGAGGACAGAAGGGAAAGGAGGGACCTGATCGAAATATTTAAATATGTTAAAGGGTTAAATAAGGTTCAGGAGGGAAGTGTTTTTAATAGGAAAGAACAAGGGGTCACAATCTGAGGTTAGTTGGGGGAAAGATCAGAAGCAACGTGAGAAAATAGTAGTAGTAGATGCTTTGAACAAACTTCCAGCAGATGTGGTTGGTAAATCCACAGTAACTGAATTTAAACATGCCTGGGATAAACATATATCCATCCTAAGATAAAATATAGGAAATAGTATAAGGGCAGACTAGATGGACCATGAGGTCTTTTTCTGCCGTCAGTCTTCTATGTTTCTAAGACGCTCGAAGTTTTTTGTGCAGAAGCAAAAATGTCGGCAAAATCTCGCTCACACGCGCATCTTCTTACAAGATTTTACTTGCTGTGCATGCGCAGAAA
Organism: Erythrolamprus reginae; assembly: GCF_031021105.1. Lineage (NCBI taxonomy): Eukaryota > Metazoa > Chordata > Lepidosauria > Squamata > Dipsadidae > Erythrolamprus > Erythrolamprus reginae. Next base: position 87,445,891 of record NC_091950.1, on the reverse strand, counting down.
CAAAATATTGCTCTGATGCACGCTCCAGACGCACACATGCCCGCAACAGCCTCAGAGGGCGCAGTGAGGACTGTATGTCCTGTAATGTTTTATTGGTGAAATAGTCAAATTGAATGGGTACCAAATTTCAGAACTGGGTGTTTACGTATCTGAATTACGGTAGGTGGTCAATTCTCTGATGCCTATCTGAATATCCATTTCAGATACTTTGAAGCCATTCAGCTGAATTCTCGACAACGTCATCATGTTGAACAGGTTTTTGATTTAGGGAATGGCGAGTACCTTTGCCCGCTATGCAAATCTCTGTGCAATACTGTGATACCAATTATTCCTTTGCAAGAAGAGAAGATAAACAGGTATGTGACTGTATTTCCTATTTCTTAATCTGCAGCTGTTTTTCTTACATTTATGGGGAAAATACAGGATTCTTTCCTATGTTATGCAGATAGTCCTCAACTTATGACCACAACTGAGTCCCATAAATTTCAATTGCTAAACAAGGTAGTTATCAAATGGGTTGTGTCCCATTTTTGGGCCCAGTTAAGTGAATTATTACTGTTGTTAAGTGAATCATGTGATTATTAAGTGAATCTGGCTCTTCCCACTGGAACTATGCTTGTTGGAAGGCAGCTGGGAAGACTGCAAATATGATCACTTGACCCCCCCACCTACGACAGTGCAGCTCTCCCAATTGCCAAGCACCTGAATTTTGATGACTTGACCATGGGGATGTTGCAGTGGTCATAAGCGTGAACGTCTTGAGTCACTTTTTTCACTGCTGTCGTAACTTCAAATGGTCACTAAATAAATGGTTGTAAGTCAGGAACTATCTGTATGAGCATTTTATCAACATATTGTCCAGTGTAAGATCTTTCTCAGCTTTGTAGGAAATTCCAATTTTTGATAGCTAGAACAACCACCGCAAGATCTGTTCATATTTGAATAGTCACCATCGTAATCCAGTAGCTTTTCAAATGATGTTGTGTGTGTATAACGCATGCACATTCCATGGTTGTCTTTTTTGTATTGTCAGTGAGGATGCAGAAATGGTAGCTCAGCTTCTGTCTTTGTCCAAGTGGCTAGAGATTGTTATGGCTCGGATAGCCGGTTACAACAAGAAAAGCAATAAAGGTTAGTGAACCTCATGGAGAGCTTTAGAACTGAGCAGAACTCTTTTAAGATGCTGTTGAATGAGTTAAGATGTAATCCCATTTGTTTCCCAGTTACAAAATTGCTTCCATTGATCCTTTTTTATTTCTCATAATCTTTTCTTCTGGCTGTATTTTACTGGTGCAGTCAATATTCCATTTCTTTTATGATTTATTAATTTCTTCTCAGTTTATTGTCTGCACAATAAATGTTGCATTAGAGTGGCTTTGTTATTATTTCTATATTTTAAAGTCACTAACATCGAGAGAAACTATGAATCTTTATTTAATTATTTAATCTTTATTTAACCCAGATTGTTGGAGGCTATCTGCTGATTTTGTAAACCGCTTAGAGAGGGCTGTAAAATCAGTATGAAGCAGTATATAAGTCTAAATGCTATTGCTATTAACTATTTAATTTCTCATATGGCTAATAGAATAGAAATAAAATAAATAGAATTTTTGGCCAAATGACTAAATTGCATTTTTATAATAAAAGTAAAAATATTTATTTCAATTAGTTAAAATCAAAATATAACAACCTTTTATTTGATTTTTGAAGAAACCAAAATTGCCCCTTCTTTACTTAATCAAGAAATGGAAGATGTTTCATCTGAATTCCATTCTATACTTAGCTTTGGAGTTCAGCCTTTGTAAGTATTGAGACACACTTATAATGTTTTTGTTATATGTATATTGTGAATCTGTCTTGTCTGCTACTATAATTTAGCAACTTTACATAAGGATGCTGCTTCTATATCGAAGTGATGAATTCAATAGAAATGCTTCTTGTTCATGAAATATTTTGAAACATTATACAGTTGCTGAATAAAGGGTTACTATACTAGTTAGTTCAGAAAACAAAATGGATATTCTATTAAAATTTATACTGTACATAGCATATCTTAGAAAATAGTTACTTTATATGATGACAATATATTTGTTTGTTTTTTGTTTTTTGTTTGTTTGTTTGTTTGTTTGTTTGACTTCTATGCCGCCAATCCCGAGAGACTCGGGATATACTTACCGGTATATGTTACCTTTTTAATATACTGTCTTCTTAAATGAAATGTTTTTATTGAAAACATTTTAATGAAGCTCATTTATACAGTTTATTTTTATTGTCTCTCTCTCTTCGTTGTTCAAACAAACAAAAAGAAAACTCACTAATTTGAATTCCAGCTAGTCTCTAATGACATTACTTTAGGAATGTAACTTCAACTCTGGTTTAACTTTAGTGTTAACATTTAACTTAATCATGTAAAGAACAAAGAATGAAATAGTCTAGTGCAAGGGTATCCAACCTTGGCAACTTTAAGACTTGTGGACTACAACTCCCAGAAGCAAAGCTGGCTGAAGAACTTTGGGAGTTGAAGTCCACAAGTCTTAAAGTTGCCAAGGTTGGAGACCCCTGGTTTAGTATATCCCAACTTAGAACAATTTCCAGCAATGAGGACCTCAATTCTCAGAATTTTGCAGCATAATTAAGAATATTCCTTCAGGTAATGTAGCAATTTATCTTATCCTCACCAGTTCATAATTTTTGGGTTCCTTCCACAGAATTGAATATTCTAACAGCATTAAAGAGATGGTGATTCTCTTTGCCACAGCAATTTATAGAATTGGATTACAAGTTGCTCCTAATGAAGTTGACCCACGTATTCCTATGATGACTTGGAGCACTTGTGCTTTTACAATCCAGTGTTTAGGTAAGTAAAAAGTTGAATTTATGAGACCATTTGAAATAAAGCTTTTATTGTATTTGTTCATATGTAAAATAGTAATCAACTATGTTTTTGAAAATAAAGAAAAGCTAATTATAGTAGTTAATAAAATCTTGGTAAATAGAATGCTAAATGTATTTATTAAATTTATGCTGTCTGCATAATGTGGGATTATGCTAGATAAAAGTCAGGCCCTTACAGTCCCCATTAACATCCTATGCTGCTAAAAGTGGATAGTGTAATATTTTATTTTGATTTCAGAAAATACTACTTTCTATACTTCCCCCCCCCCCACCTAGTACTCCTTTAACTGTTCATAATGGTACCACCTACCCCAAAACCATTTTTAGAAATTGTCATAGATGAGAAGATATTTGTTGGCTCTAGAATTTAGATATAACAGCAAGAAACATTTAAATGCCCATGGCTAATATCATAATTAATAATATCCGTAGGCTAAGTCTTGGTTCATTAAATAATTCTACTTTCTACTTTAATTTCTAGTATTCAATATTCTAGTATTCAATTTCTAGTATTGAAAAATGAAAGGAGACTATTCTGTACACTAGTGTACAGTGTTCCTTCGATTTTCACGGGTTCGAACTTCGCGGAAAGTCTATACCACGATTTTTCAAAAATATTAATTAAAAAATACTTTGTGGGTTTTTTCCCTATACCACGGTTTTTCCCACCCAATGACATCATATGTCATCGCCAAACTTTCATCTGCCTTTAATAAATATTTTTTTTAATAAACTTTAATAAATAAACATGGTGAGTAATAATCTGAATGGTTGCTAAGGGAATGGGAAATTGCAATTTAGGGGTTTAAAGTGTTAAGGGAAGGCTTGTGATACTGTTCATAGCCAAAAATAGTGTATTTACTTCCACATCTCTACTTTGCGGAAATTCAACTTGCGCGGGCGGTCTCGGAACGCATCCCCCGCGAAAAGCGAGGGAACACTGTATTACTAAACAGATGTAACACATCTATATCTGTGCAAATGCAATCTAAAACAGAACTGCTAATTTAGAATAAGTCTAACTATAATGGAGCTTGTTTCTGGTAAGACTCCTGGAAATAAATTCTGCACATTTAATACAGTTATTAATTTGCTATTGATATATGGCATATTTCAAGTGAAAAGAATGCACAAGTAAAATGAGATTTGAATAAATGAATTGGTACATCATCACTCTTCGATGTTGCGCTGCACCAACTCTGACGTGAAAGCATGACAGATATAAAACTAAACTGCCACAGTGAAAACAAGGGCTTTGATACCTGCCAAATTGCACTAAAACCAAAATCTTATCCTATCCCCCTGAAAACAGCAGTTCATAGTGATTTATGGGATTGGGCCATAAAGATCTGGCAATTTTTGACGGCTATTCAAGTATACCTTATTGACTTTATATTTTCTTCTTGCTTTTAAAGAAAATCTTCTGGAAGACGAGGGCAAGGCTTTATTTGGCTCTCTACAAAGTAGACAGGTATGAATAACTAGTGGTAATAAATGTGTTTTTATTCATTGGCAAGATAAATAGACCGATTGTTTCTTGAGAGGGGCCTTTTTAATTCTTGCAACTTACATTATATACATGTATTTTTAAAACTTGAAAATGTGCCTTAATCACACAAGGAAAAAAAAATAGTATATTTTTGTCAAGAAGCTGTTTATATACATAACAATACATAATTATATAATTAGCCGTAATGTAATGAATAGAAGATTGGCCTTGCTGTTTAGATTAATCTGTATATCTCCAGTGAACAAGGCTCATGAGTACTGATCCAAATGAGATTATGATCTTTTATTCAGTTATTATTTGTATTCCTACCTATTATCTGTTCTTGTAAGACACTTCCAAATAATAGGCATATTTAAACAGATTTATTTATTTATTTATTTATTGATTTGATTTGATTTGATTTGATTTGATTTGATTTGATTTGATTTGATTTGATTTGATTTGTATGCCGCCCCTCTCCGTAGACTCGGGGCGGCTAACAACAGTAAAAAGACAATATGAACAAATCTAATATTAAAAGTAATATTTAAAAAAACCCAATTTAAGAAACCAATCATACATTCAGACATACCATGCATAAATTTTATAAGCCTAGGGGGAAGAGAATATCTCAGTTCCCCCATGCCTGACGACAGAGGTGGGTTTTAAGGAGCTTACGAAAGGCAAGGAGGGTGGGGGCAACTCTGATATTTGGGGGGAGTTGGTTCCAGAGGGTTGGGGCCGCCACAGAGAAGGCTCTTCCCCTGGGTCCCGCCAAACGACATTGTTTAGTCGACGGGACCTGGAGAAGGCCAACTCTGTGGGACCTAACTGGTCGCTGGGATTTGTGTGGCAGAAGACGGTCCTGGAGATATTCTGGTCCGATGCTAGATGGCCCTAAAGATATTGCAGTTGCATTCTGCATTTTTTTTTTTATGAAGAAGGACTTCAGACTAAACACCTTGTTTCCCCAAAAATAAGACTTAGTTTTATATTTTTTGGATTGACAAAATAAGCACTAGGGCTTATTTTTAGGATAGGTCTTATTATTTTTATGGCCACAATGGAGCAGAAAGTGGGGGATGAAGCAAGACAGGTGTGTGTGTGTTGGAGGAAGAAGTGACGCACCAGTGCCGCAGCCACTAAGCAAGACAGTGGGAGAATGGAGGACGAAGTGAGATGTGGGGTGCAGAGCTGCCCTGAGGGCCTCACCGTCAGGCCATCAACATGCTGACAATTGCCTGGCCTCGCGGCTCCAACAGCGCCAGGCAGATCACAAGTCTGCTTCTTCTCCTTAGTCGCTGCTTCAACAAAGCAGGCTAAGCAATGCACTGGTGCTGCAGCCATTAAGTGAGGCATTGAGGGGATGGAGGATGAAGCGAGGTGGGGGGTGGAGGACAAAACCCCAACAGTATCCTTGGCTGTCCAGCCAGCAGAGCCCTGATGCTGGCTAAGTGAGGTGGTGGCGGCTGAGCAGCCCCTTCCCGTCTCACATTAGTGGGACGCCTCCTGCCACCATTCCACTATCGGTTGCTTGAAGCCACTAAGGGGCTTGCCTTGCCACCTGCTTTCCAGCTCCCGCCCAGCTCCTCTCAGTTCTCCAAAGCATCCCTGAACTAACCTGTTTTCCAGCTCCAATCTCCGTTACAGCATGCAGGGCAACAAAAGAAGACTGGGATTACCAAAAAAAGAAGTTCCATCAGACCTTCCAACTTTGCGAGATCTTTTTTTTTCATGAGAAGTTGGAAGGTCTGATGGATCTTTATATTATTATTTTTTTTGGCGCACAAACTTCTTTTGTTGCCCTGCGGGAAGTGGAGAATAGAGATAGAAAGCAGGTTATTGAAGGGATGCTTTGGGGAAGCGAGGTGAGCTGGAAAGCAAGTGGCAAGGAAACAAAGAGAAGAAACTTCATTATTATTATTATTATTATTATTATTATTATTATTATTATTTATTAGATTTGTATGCCGCCCCTCTCCGAAGACTCGGGGTGGCTCACAACAGTAGTGAAAACAATGTCAAAGAACAAATCTAATATTAAAAAGAAGCACACATTTAAAACCAAACAATGCATACATACCAATCATAAAATATAAAAGCCTAGGGAGATGTCTCAGTTCCCCCATGCCTGGCGATATAGGTGGGTCTTGAGTAATTTATGAAAGACAAGGAGGGTGGGAGCAGTTCTGATCTCCTGGGGGAGTTGATTCCAGAGGGCCGGGGCCGCCACAGAGAAGGCTCTTCCCCTGGGGCCCGCCAAACGACATTGTTTTGTCGACGGGACCCTGAGAAGGCCAACTCTGTGGGACCTTATCGGCCGCTGGGATTCGTGCGGTAGCAGGCAGTTCCGGAGATACTCTGGTCCAGTGCCATGTAGGGCTTTAAAGGTCATAACAAACACTTTGAATTGTGACCGGAAACTGATTGGCAGCCAGTGCAGGCCACGGAGTGTTGTAGAAACGTGGGCGAATCTAGGAAGCCCCACGATGGCTTTCGCAGCCATATTTTCCTCCCCTGTGCCTCCAGGGCCTCCCTTTGTGACCACAACACACAGACACACACACACACACACACACACACACCTCCAGTCAGAAGCAACCAAATAGAATGGGCAGCCAGCGGGCTGCATGGGCTCTTAAATAGGACTTACTTTAGAGATAGGCTTATATTCGTTATAGGTATGAAAATTGGGCTTATTTTTGGTTAGGTCCTATTTTTGGAAAAACACGGAAGCTGACCATAACCTAGTTGGATTTCAGTTACAAAATTTATACCATAGCAGTTTCTGTGATGGCAGGAGAATGCCATTGTCCTTATATGGGTGTAATGTAAGAGCAGTGGTAATTTCTTTCCTTAAGGGGAATCTTTCCACTTTCTAGCTGGATAATATAAATTATTTTTTTAAAAAGAGAAGCAGGTTCTAATCTAGAACTGAATAATATCTTCATATGTAGGCTGTTGAAGGCCAAGCATTTCAGTATTTTATCATCATCTTTCAGACAAATAATTATAAAATCAGAGACAGTCATTATTTGCTAAACATCCATCCATCCATCCATCCATCAATCAATCTAATCTAATCTAATCTAATCTGTTTTATCAGATTTTTATGCCACCCTTTTTCTGAGATTCAGAGCGGATTACAACAAGACAAATACAATATGTGAGACATCTAATATTTAAATGCTCAATGCAAGATTTTTTTAAGCAGTTTTTTTCAGATTGTACCTTGAATGTTTATTTTCTCAAGTCATTAATATATAATTTTTTAGACAAGGGGAAGTAAGTCCTTCTCTACCTGTATATTTTTCCCGTATTTGCTACTGAGCTACATATACTGACTTAATTCTTCAGGCACTGAAGATAAGATTCTTTAAGAAAAAGAATAACAGAACACTTTCATTAAAACTTCCTTCTCCTTCCTCTTGTACTCTAGCACAGTGGTCTTAAAGCATTGGTACAATTTGCAGCTGTTCAGAGGACTACGGTACCCCAACATGTGATCCAACAACATCTTGTACGTCTCCTAGGAGGTAATGTGTTTTTCATCCCAAGATTTGTAAAATATTTAAAATCTTCTTTCAAATGTTTATTTCCTAATACAGTTGTGCAGGTTGATAAATAAAGCACCTCTAGCATTGCAAGACTCTAGACGCCCCATTAGATCAAGCTACATGCACTGCTAACTTGTAGATTTTATCAACAGTCATCAATAACATCATGACAGTATCAAAATTACAATTATGTAAATCATATCATTTTATGATGATATAATACAAAATAAATATTTGCCTCCTGTTGACCCATTCCCTCACAAAGATATTTGTGTGAGGGATAATTGGCTGAAAATCTAAGCAAATACAACATGATCGAAACATTTAAATATGTTAAAGGGTTGAATAAGGTTCAGGAGGGAAGTATTTTTAATAGGAAAATGAACACAAGAACAAGGGGACACAATCTAAAGTTAGTTGGGGGAAAGATCAAAAGCAACATGATAAAATATTATTTTACTGAAAGAGTAAGTAGATCCTTGGAACAAACTTCCAGCAGACGTGGTTGATAAATCCACAGTAACTGAATTTAAATATGCCTGGGATAAATATATATCCATCCTAAGATAAAAATACAGGAAATGGTGTAAGGGCAGACTAGATGGACCATGAGGTCTTTTTCTGCCGTCAGTCTTCTATGTTTCTATGTTTCTAACCTTTTTACTTTGAGATTAAATGTTAAAGAAAGAGTTTGTTAGAGGCTTTGGTTTTGTTGATTTTTTTTCTGGAGCTGCAGTTGTTGGTGAGGAAGATAGAAAAGGAATACAGGTGGTTCTCAGCACAATTGAGCCTAAAACTTCTACTGCTGAGCAAGACATTTGTTAAATGAATTTTGCCCCATTTTACAATCTTTCATGCCACAGTTGTTAAGTGAATCCCTGCAGTTGCTAAATTAGTGACACAGTTGACACGATCATGTGACTATTGGGGGGTATCAATGGTTGTAAGTGTGAATAACGGTCATAAGTCAGGTTTTTTTAATGCCATTGTTATTTTGAACAGTTACTAAATGAAGTGTTGTAAGTCGAGGACTGCCTGTAAAAACAGTGCAGATTTGCAGCTGAAATTTTCTAGGATTGAAGACAGGAAAGTAACCCAAACAAACGTCTACGTCAGGAGTCGGCAACCTGCGGCTCCAGAGCCACATGCGGCTCTTTGTCTCATCATTGGTTAGCTGTTGTTAACTTGTTGCCTTGAGGAGCTTATAATTTCGTAACAGTGAAAGGCCCAGACGGCTCCACATTGATTACCAGATACAGGGCTTAAAATGACCTTGTGTTTCTTTGTTAACAGAAAGGGGAAGACATTTTATTTTGCATTGGCCCTATAACCATCTCGGAGGGAAGGAAAAGATAGTGACAGCAAATACTAGATGAAGGCAATAACTGCTCTATCGTGCCAAGTTGTGCTGCTTGAGTTTTTGGAAATATGTTATCGTTTGTCTAGAACAGTGGTTCCCAACCTTTTTTTGGCCATGCCCCATCTAAGCATCTCTAAAGTCCTGATGCCCCCCACCTCCCAGTGACATAATTCTTATTGTTCAAAAAGTGAACTACTCACCTGGAGGAAGCCTAAAAGGCCATTAACTTGGTTTAAACAAGGTTCCATTGCACCCATTAAAAATTGAATTGATCCCTGTGGGGCATGGGCCACACATTGGGTACCACTAGTCTAGAGCAGTGTTTCCCAACCTTGGCAACTTGAAGATATTTGGACTTCAACTCCCAGAATTCCCCAGCCAGCAAATGCTGGCTGGGGAATTCTGGGAGTTGAAGTCCAAATATCTTCAAGTTGCCAGGGTTGGGAAACACTGGTCTAGAGGAATTAGATACCTAAGGGAAGGGATATTCTCATGACAATAATGTAAACAATGTATTTCAGTATAGTGTGCCATTTTCTGAAATGTCTGCCTTGCTTTTGTAGTTCTTTTGCCCAGTTTAAAAGTGGAAGACACACCATCTCTTTTAGATGTAGACCTCTTCCATGTTTTGGTAAGTGCATTGATGGCTTCTACTAATATTAATGTTCCTTATTTTTTTTTTAAACTTAACAAGTAGATCAAATACAGTTTTTTTCCCCTCCTCTAGAATCATATCTGTAACAGTTCTTTTATGTAGTTCTTGAAAATAATACATTGAGAGGACATTAGTTTTCATATGGATCTGATTTCAGTTCATGCCTATATCCATCTTAACATTAATTAATTTTAAATGTGGTATCTGATCTAATGGGTTTGATTGTTTGGATGAGATTTATAGAACATTTCAGTATATTTCACCTGTTGTGTGCAAAGCTGTTTTCAAACATATATTATGGAAGCCAAGTTAACCAGTTTCTTATTTCCTTTTCAGGTTGGATCTGTGTTATCATTTCCATCTTTGTATTGGGAGGAAAATGTAGGCTTGCAACCTTCAGCTATCAGCTCAGCTTGCAATCAACTCTACCTCTTCCATTTGTTTACTATGGCACACATAACCCAAATTATTCTTACCACAACAGCAGATGGAGGTACATTTTGGTTTTAATGGCTTTTAGATAATAGATTACATCATTTTGAGATTCTTCTGGCAAAGTTTTGTATTCTTTCCATTTGTGGATGTGCAGGGGTGGGTTCCTCCTGGTTCAGACCAGATTGCCCTAACCTGTGTCGACCTGCTGGTGACGTTCTGATGGCATCGCAGATCTGGTTTGGTTGGCGTCAGTCCGTGGGTGCCACCATCTATTTTTTTTTTTTAAAAAATCTTGTTGTTTTTTTAGTGTTTGGAAGTTTTTTCCTCTGCTGCTCCTTGAAAAAGGCCCTCCCACCTGCTTCTGGGTTTATGCTTACCTTTATTCCTTCTCCAGAAGCATAGCTGATCAGTTCTTCGACTGTGTTTCAGGCTGATTATAGCTACTGAGCATAAATGGAACCCAGCCCTGTCGATGTGCTAGTAGTTTCCAGCTTTGCTTCCCCTTGCCATTCAATTCCAAAAAGTAATGTTTTCAAAATGCAAAACCTGATGAGCTGGATGGGAAAGAAAATATGGCATTAAATCAAGGCAAGATGAAGATATTATTGGACAGTTCCCAGCAGAGGTGTTTTTTTTAAATTTTTATCTTTCATTGGATTCAAAGGTCATATTGGTGCTATTATGATGATGCACCAAATACAAACATTCATAAACCACTCAGATTTGACAGTAGTTATTAATTGCCAATAACAATCTTTTCAGATTGTTCCTCTACTCAGATGCTGAATGATAGTGAAGAAGCGCGTGCTGCTGAGGCTTTTTGCAAAGAAATTTGCAAATACACAAATCGGTAAGATAAACACGTTGCATTGCATTTATATTTTACATTCTTCAAAAGAGGGGGGGAAAGCTTTCTTCAGTTCAGAAGTTCACAATCAGTAATTTGGTTGTGACATTTACTAATACCTTGTACAAACCTATCAGAGAATAAATCTCATAGGGAAAGGGGATTAGGGCAGAAAAATCTTTTTAATATTTTTGTGAGTGACATATGGGAAGGTTTGGTAGGGAAGGTTTGCCTATTTGCCGATGATTCTAAAGTGTGCAATAGAGTTGATATTCCTGGAGGGGTCTGTAATATGGTAAATGATTTAGCTTTACTAGATAAATGGTCAAAGCAATAGAAACTGCAGTTTAATGTTTCCAAATGTAAAATAATGCACTTGGGGAAAAGGAATCCTCAATCTGAGTATTGCATTGGCAGTTCTGTGTTAGCAAAAACTTCAGAAGAGAAGGATTTAGGGGTAGTGATTTCTGACAGTCTCAAAATGGGTGAGCAGTGTGGTCGGGCAGTAGGAAAAGCAAGTAGGATTCTTGGCTGCATAGCTAGAGGTATGACAAGCAGGAAGAGGGAGATTGTGATCCCCTTATATAGAGCGCTGGTGAGACCACATTTGGAATACTGTGTTCAGTTCTGGAGACCTCACCTACAAAAAGATATTGACAAAATTGAACGGGTCCAAAGACGGGCTACAAGAATGGTGGAAGGTCTTAAGCATAAAACGTATCAGGAAAGACTTAATGAACTCAATCTGTATAGTCTGGAGGACAGAAGGAAAAGGGGGGACATGATCGAAACATTTAAATATGTTAAAGGGTTAAATAAGGTTCAGGAGGGAAGTGTTTTTAATAGGAAAGTGAACACAAGAACAAGGGGACACAATCTGAAGTTAGTTGGGGGAAAGATCAAAAGCAACATGAGAAAATATTATTTCACTGAAAGAGTAGTAGATCCTTGGAACAAACTTCCAGCAGACATGGTTGGTAAATCCACAGTAACTAATTTAAACATGCCTGGGATAAACATATATCCATTGTAAGATAAAATACAGGAAATAGTATAAGGGCAGACTAGATGGATCATAAGATCTTTTTCTGCCATCAGTCTTCTATGTTTCTATATTTAGAATAAAAAATAAAAATTTAGCTGGCTTGAAAATACAGTTTGCTTTTTGTTTTTAATCAGAGCTCCATGACTGGAAGGAAATCTGATTTAATGCAACGTGGCCAAACTATTAGATTTGTTTATTGTTTTATCAGCATAGTTACCTCTCTCTGAGAAGGTTTATCTAAATAATCTAACAAAATAAATAACATTACATTTCACAGAGCAACACCTTTTTGGGCAGTGGTTAAGGGCATGAAGGTGACAAACAGAAAAAGGAAATCAGAGCATAAAATTGCCTTTATAGCAATCTGTTTAGTAGCCTTTTTAATCACACTAACTGGTTGTAGATTATTTGAATATAACTGGGTACTTCTAGAGTGAGGTTAATTATTTTTGCCACTTTTCCATTAATTTTTTCAAGTATATATTTCTTGATGCAAAAAAAAAGGATTTTTATTTTGGAGCATAGCAGATGAAGGAATGCTTTTCACGAAACAGCATCGCTGCTTTAGTATGAGGTTTCGTTAATACATCTTTTTCCACTATGCCCTGGTCATTTATTTTTAACCAGTTAGAATTTTAATCCAATTTCAAAAGTTTGAAAATACTAAATCCATTCATTTGAATTGTTATAGTTGTTACAGCTTGCAAGTTCCAGGTTGGTATTTGTGGGATTGCATAAAGAAAGGCATCACTCCCTACCTCCGGTGTGCTGCTTTATTTTTCCATTATCTGCTGGCTGTACCTCCACCTGAAGAACTTTCATCCGGTAAGTACCTGGGTAGACTATCGTGTTGACTTTGAGTGGAGCCAACTTCAAATTGTTCAGGAAATAAAACATGCTATTAAATATGGGTAACGTATAAACAGTAGAGGACTACAAAAAAAAATTGCTACCACACTGTGGCTGTGGCTTGTTGACCATGTGACCAAGTGGGAGTGGCTTGATGGTCACGTGATTGGGGGTGGCTTAAAGGTCATATGACTGGCTTAAAGGTGGCCAACTTGATATCACTCACGTGAAGGGCTTGGGTTAGGGTTAGGGTGCCTGACCTCTCCTCGCCTCAAAGAGATACAATTTCCCTATCTATTTACTATTACTGAACATCCAAAATAAACTATTTAATTCTATGTATATATGCCATATGTGTACATACATATTATACACAGGCACACAAAAATATACATTATCTACTATATAAACTATGTATATATACACAAGCACACGCATGAACTCAATCTGTATAGTCTGGAGGACAGAAGGGAAAGGGGGGACATGATTGAAACATTTAAATATGTTAAAGGGTTAAATAAGGTCCAGGAGGGAAGTGTTTTTAATAGGAAAGTGAACACAAGAACAAGGGGACACAATCTGAAGTTAGTTGGGGGAAAGATCAAAAACAACGTGAGAAAATATTATTTTACTGAAAGAGTAGTAGATCCTTGGAACAAACTTCCAGCAGACGTGGTTGGTAAATCCACAGTAACTGAATTTAAACATGCCTGGGATAAACATATATCCATCCTAAGATAAAATACAGGAAATAGTATAAAGGCAGACTAGATGGATCATGAGATCTTTTTCTGTCGTCAGTCTTCTATTTTTCTATGTTTCTATGCACAGCTCTTCTAAAATTATACACATTCAACCTCATTTACTGCAATAGGAAAAACATGCCCATAAGGGAAAAAAAGAAAAAAATTAAAAATGTTTCTACTGGTTCTACGTACCTGACTTTACCTGTAGGAGCCTATCACTGCATATAAATATCAATTCGCATCCATCACATTTTCAATTTCAAGCAGTACTCTCCATTGAAAACCCCTCTTAAAATTATTGTCTTTATTGTAGTTGCAATCATCATGAATATAAAAAGGAGGCAGTGTAGTGCTGATCGTTAAGGGTTTACCTACCTCCAAAATGAAGACACATTAAATTATACAGAAGCTCAATGTTTTGTGCGTTGGGGCTCTTTCTGATTAGAGAGCAAATAGTCTTAATTTCTTGTTATCTCTTCAGTATCAGTTTGCTCTCTTAGCAGTAGAATTTCACAGCCTTTACAGAAATGGTCAGCGTGGCAATTGGTTGTTACATAAGAAGCCCTTTATTTTTCCCTGGTGTAAGAAAGCTGTTACAGCTTGAATTATTAAGGTTACAGTCACCAAGAAAATAAACCAGCAGCTCTGCTCACCTGTAAGAACAAGAATCTTCATGAATTCCTTATGTGCAGACTATTGTTTCATTCTGGTTATTTACAGTATTTTTATATACTGTACTGTACAGTAATACCTCGTCTTACGAACTTAAGGAGGTTCGTAAGGTGAAAAGTTCGTAAGATGAAACATTGTTTCCCATAGGAAACAATGTAAAATTAATTAATGTGTGCAAGAAAAAAAAACGCAAAAAAATGCCGCCGCCCAGCTGTCACCTTTTGAAATAGCCAGGCGCTTCTCACTGTTCTCCCAATACCGAACCCGGAAGTTCGGCAAAAGTTCGGGTTCGGGTGGCTGCTGAGAAGCCCCGCCACCAAGCTGTCACCTTTTGAAACAGCCGGGTGGCTTCTCGGCGTCCTCCCAAACACCGAACCCGGAAGTTCGGCAAAAGTTCGGGTTTGGCGTTGGGTTCGGGAGGACGCCGAGAAGCCCCCCGGCTGTTTCAAAAAGCGACAGCCAGGCGGCGGGGCTTCTCGGTGGCCACCCGAACCTTTGCCGAACTTCCGGGTTCGGCGTTCGGGCGGCGGGTTCGTAAGACGGAAAAAGTTCGGAAGAAGAGGCAAAAAATTTCCGAACCCTGGGTTCGTATCTCGGATTGTTCGTATGGCGAGGGATTCGTATCAGGAGATACCACTGTACTTATTTAATTGATGGACTACATACACTGCAGTTTTTGAATAGAGAAAGCTTTTATCCTAGGAAGTGGTGTGATTAATAATTATTATATCTAATATCTAAATTATTTTTTGAACAGTTTCAGAGGAAGATCAGTTCAAGGAACTTTGTGATTATCTGTCCCTTCCTACCAATCTCTTCATGCTTTTCCAAGAGTATTGGACTATTGTGGAGCCCTTACTTCAAAGGTATTCTTTATTGATACAAAACAACAGCAAATATGCTATAGCCAAGCAAATAAACTGTATTATTAACAGATACACAACATGCTAAGATAATACAGTATATGGGTTCCTACAGTCCAGTGAATTACACTCTACTCATTCTCATTTTGTATATGTGTTAGGGAGCAGTCTGCAAGTTGAGAACAACCATGACCTAAATATAAGTAGATTAAAATGTTCAGTATTTATTTAATCATATTTATTTATTTGATTTTTATGCCAACCTTCTCCTTAGACTCAGGATAGCACTTTTTAACAGAGCCAGCATATTGCCCCCACAATCCAGGTCCTCATTTTACCCACCTCGGAAGGATGGAAGGCTGAGTCAACCTTGAGCCAATGATTTAATAATAATTAAATATAAAATAATTTTAGGTAATTTTATGCATAATAATTGCTTATCCCAGGGTGTCCAGCAAACCTGGAAATCAGGGAATTATCAGGGAAATCAGTAGTTCTGGAAATATCAGGGAATTATCAGAGACTTTGGGAAAAAAACGGAATAAATCAGGGGGGAAAACCAAACTGCATTAAAATAAATGTCAAGGGGAAATCATGTTAAAAAAAACCCAGATCGCGCTGCCTGGCAGAGTCAAGCAAAAATGAGCATAACTGTGGCAACAACTTGCTTCCTTAGCTAGCGATATTTCTCCACGGCTAAGCCATTTGTGAGCCGCCCCGAGTCTGCGGAGAGGGGCGGCATACAAATCTATTTAAATAAGTAAGTAAGTAAGTAAGTAAGTAAGTAAGTAAGTAAGTAAGTAAGTAAGTAAGTAAGTAAATACATACATACATACATACATACATACATACATACATACATACATAAATAATACATACATACATACATACATACATACATACATACATACATACATACATACATACATACATAAAATCATCTACGATTGTGCCTTAACTAGATCGTAAGTTATAGGAAAATATCGGAATTTCAAAATGCTTTCCCCTTGATCACCCTGTCACCCGTGATCTGGATTTGAGGAAGCTAAACTCTCCTTTATCTTAGACCTTAGAAAAATACTTTCAGGTTGCTGTTGGGATCGTCTTGGGAGAAATAGTTTCCTCAGCCAGCTGTTCAGACCGATGTATTTGTTTAGAAAAATGAAAAGTTAGCATGTATAAAAGTACAAAACGATGAATAGGAAGAGCCAATCCTCAGTCTTGCTATAATAGTAGGAGTTTCTCGTGGAGGCAGGAATGAAAACAGCTTGAATTAATTCCAAGATGAGATTTGCAGACGTAAGGAAAAAAAAAAGATTAGAGGGTTGGCGCATACGAAAGCTGATTTCAAGAACTAATAATGGAAAGGCCGGATCTGCTGTGGCCACTGCTTTCTGCTCCCATGGTGCCACCATACCTTGTGAGTCGTGCACTTAACTGTTCAAATATAAGTGCTTGAAATGTGCTTGCCAGAGTAAGATTCTCATGTAGATGTCTAGAGATTTAGCAGTGCGACATGGTTGTTATAAAGGGCAAATGCACTTTGGGCTGTCAGTATAAATAAGTAATTCATTTCTATATTGAGTGGTTCGATTCTGAGCAAGATATTTTTAAAGAGATTCTGAAAAATTGCGGCAAATACAAAGAAAAGCAGTGAGGTTGGTCAGAGAGAAAATGCTTAAGAGAAGAAGTGGATAGGTTTATCTTGAGAAAAGTTACTGAGGAGAGACATGATAGCAATTTCAACCACCATAGTCTAATAGGTTTCACACTAAATAAGACTAAAACTTTTTCCTTGCTGCCCTAAATACATCCGGAACCGCCTTCTACCGCACGAATCCCAGCGGCCGATAAGGTCCCACAGAGTTGGCCTTCTCCGGGTCCCGTCGACCAAACAATGTCATTTGGCGGGCCCCAGGGGAAGAGCCTTCTCTGTCGCGGCCCCGGCCCTCTGGAACTAACTCCCCCCAGAGATTAGAACGGCCCCCACCCTCCTTGTCTTTCGCAAATTACTTAAGACCCACCTTTGTTGCCAGGCATGGGGGAGTTAAGTTATCCTTTCCCCCTAGGCTACTAAAAGTTATGCATGGTATGTTTGTGTGTATGTTTGGGTTTTTTTTATAATAAGGGTTTTTTTAGTTGTTTTTATTAATTGGATTGTTCATGTTGTTTTACCACTGTTGTTAGCCCCCCTGAGTCTGCGGAGAGGGGCGGCATACAAATCCAATTAATAATAATAATAATAATAATAATAATAATAATAATAATAATAATGTGTAATCCACAGAATAATTTTGTATAAGACAGATTCCAGCTGAATGTTAGGAAAATCTTTTCAATTGGATAGAGCAATTCAACATTAAACCAGTGATCAAGAAACACGCTAAGTTCCCCTTTGCAGGATTTGTTGAAAGAACACCTGAGCAGCCATCTTTTGGGATGATTTAATAGATTCCCGCCTGAATAGGAAATTATACTCAAGAGGCCTAAACATTTCTTCCGTTTAGGATTATATGTCTTTCCCCTTGTTTTTGCCACTGACAAGACTGATATAAAGTTTTTCCAACAGATGGTGCACTGATCCTGCTGTGCTTTGCTTCTTGGAAGGAAAAAGTATTGCAATAAGGTAAGTTTGGTTTTTCTGGCTTTACTTTACAGTGTTTTCTCAGTCTTGGCACTTCGAAAATCTGTGGATTTCACACTGGCTGGGGAATTCTGGGAGTTGAAGTCCATACACCTTAAAGTTGTAAAGGTTGAAAAACACTGCTCTAGCAGGTGACGCTGTGATACTCAATCTGTATAGTCTGAACTCAATCTGTATAGTCTGAACTCAATCTGTATAGTCTGAACTCAATCTGTATAGTCTGAACTCAATCTGTATAGTCTGAACTCAATCTGTATAGTCTGAACTCAATCTGTATAGTCTGAACTCAATCTGTATAGTCTGGAGGACAGAAGGAAAAGGGGGGACATGATCGAAACATTTAAATATGTTAAAGGGTTAAATAAGGTTCATGAGGGAAGTGTTTTAAATAGGAAAGTGAACACAAGAACAAGGGGACACAATCTGAAGTTAGTTGGGGAAAGATCAAAAGCAATGTGAGAAAATATTATTTCACTGAAAGAGTAGTAGATCTTTGGAACAAACTTCCAGCAGACGTGGTTGGTAAATCCACAGTAACTGAATTTAAACATGCCTGGGATAAACATATATCCATCCTAAGATAAAATACAGGAAATAGTATAAGGGCAGACTAGATGGACCATGAGGTCTTTTTCTGCCGTCAGTCTTCTATGTTTCTATGATACCTCTTTGAATCCTGGCTTATAGTAATTCTTTTTGTTTCAATAATTAGATATCCAAGGGAAAGAAACAAATTGATAGAGCTTCCAGAAGACTACAGCTGCCTTTTGAACCAAGGATCTCAATTTAGGTGAGAAATCTGCTGATTAGAAACACTTTTCATCGAACTGAATTAATGATATCTAAATAATCGATCTTTAAGCAGGCAATTTCATTATTTTTCTCCTTGCTGTCCATTTAAGGACAAGGAGCTTTGTTTCACACTGGCAACCAACCCAATCAAATCATCTTGGTGGAAAGTTTTCCAACAAGAAAACTTTCAAAAAGGGGGTGATGGAATTATGCCTCCTCCTGAAACCTTTCTGTACTATTCTGCTAGACTCAAACAGTGCCCTGGTGTCCTGTCACAGGCTGACTGGGATATTATTTGGAGGCATTTTTATCAGTCTGGTGAGGGAGTTTTTTGTGTCTCTCAATGTTGACAACTTGGCTGCATGCAAAGCACTCTTCTTTTCACATTTCCACATTTACTGAATAAAGAGTAACACCCATTGAAACTTTTTCTAAAAATGCTTGCAAGTATTTTGAGAGCATTTTTTGAGGTGTAGATGTTGATTGGAAATAGTATTGCCATCTTTGCCGACAATGAAATTATTATCATCCTTATCTTTCAAACTATAATGTTATCAACACTTATCTCATAGTAAAGTGTAACCTATTGTATGGATAGAATTGGCCACTCTATTTTGATGGTGCCCTGTGTTTAATATTGTAAAAAAATAATAAAAATGCTTATGTGATATGTTTTTATAATTATATAAAATCCACTATTTGGAAAATATTATTGTTCTTGAAGTTCAGTAAATAGTATTGGTTAAGAAGATCAATGTTTCTTAATATTCAAAATGCGTAACCTGCTTTGCAAATTTAACTTCAAAAATATTTCATTACTATATCTGTTATTTAGTTGTTCTTACTGCTATCCAATTTAAATCACATTTTATATATTGAAAAGGTTGTGTTCAAGACCATTTCTTAAGGCTTCGACTGATTTTTAATTTGAAATTATGATTATGTTCATAATGTCAAATAATGGATTATACTTTACATGAAAAATGCACCATAGTTTGAGTTTAGAGTCAATGTGTATTCTATGCCAAACATTTTCTTCCTACTTTAACAACTTGTCAGCTTTATAAATAGGAGAAGCACATTTCTACCTTGGTTTTTTAGCAGTCTTGAGATAAAGGTATCATTATCTAGATGTGCAAAAGTCTCCCTAAATTAAAGAGAGATTTGGGGTTTTGCTTTGTTTTTATGATCTATGAATCCAAACATAATAGGAAACAAATCAACATGTGTTATAGCTAAATTTTCAATCCAGTTTCAGACTGAATCTTCAGGTTGTAATTTGCCAGTTCCAGATTTCTTGATGAACACTCTAACTTTTGAATATTAAAGCCAACAGTGATTTCATATTTCTGAAACTGTCCCAGGTCTCTTAGGTATAGGCCTATATTAATACAAAACTGTTTGCAATTAGCTAGTTTCACTCTGTATTGTAGTGAAATATAACAATGCCCCCAAAAATACATTTTATTATCTACTTTCTAATTGTCTCATTGTACAGATATTATTTATTATTTATTTATTAATTGGATTTATATGCCACCCCTCTCACTGAAATGGTTTTATTGATGATTTAGCACTATATAAAATAGCCACCTTGGTTTCAAATCTCATCGTCTAACTTACTTTACCTTTCCAGGTGCCCTCGATCTTCTGATGATGAAACCAAACATCCTGTCCTGTGTTTGTTTTGTGGGGCTATGTTGTGTTCTCAAAACAGCTGCTGCCAGGTGCTAGTAAATGGAGAAGAATTGGGGGCTTGCAATTCACATGCAATTTCCTGTGGTGCTGGAGTTTGTATTTTTCTCAAGTAAGTGACAGCTGGAGAGTAAAGCTAATCTAAACTACCATATTTTTTCAGAGTATAAGACACATCTTTTTACCCCGCCCCCTAAAAGAGGGTAAAAACTTGGGTGCATCTCATATACTGAATATAGCCCCACCCAGCCACACCCACCCTTTGGCCTCTGCCTCCCAGCAATTTACATCCATGCAGCAAACAGAACAGAGCCTATTTAGCGAAGCAACTGATTATCAGCTTCCTGATCCTCAGCTGATTGAGGGTGGAGACAGGCCACCTGCTAAAACTGAAAGTTTTACTAAAGCTGCAAGGAGACAAAATGCTGGGAGGCAGAGGCAGAATTTTTTTTTATTGTGCTAGTCAGACTGTTGAAACTGAATGCAAGGAGGTAAGTCAATGACTATAAATATCTGTAGAATATTCAAATTATTAGACTTATTTTTTAAAAAACTGCTTTATTATTGTTTTAGACAACTTAACAAAATGAAGAAGCTTTTTAAAATAAATGCTTGATCTGAAGAGGCCCAGTGCTTTTGTATCATTTTTTAAATAGCAGAGAATAATGTATACTTCCGAAAAACCACATCAATTTTAACAGTATCTGTACAAGTATAGTATCTGTATAAATATTGTACAAGTATAGAAATGTAACAGTGTCCTGTTTTAGTATTAAGATAAGGCAGCCGAGTTAAACCCTGAGTTAATCATGTTTGGGGTAGATCTATTTAAATAATTGGGAGGAGTTAGTGTGACTAAATTTAAGAAAACTTTCTGGCATTAATATACTGCCATAATATACATTTCTCCAATTCTTTGCTATTTCTATGGGTCAGGCACACATGCACAGTAATACACAGCAAACAGTGTATATTATCTGTACTGTTTGCTGTTTGCTAGGAGGCAAATTACTGGGAGGTGGAAGTGGATTTTCCCTCCTTGTTTTCCTTCCCAAAAACTAAGGTGCATCTTATACTCCGAAAAATATGATAATTGGGATATGGTGATTGATTCCCAATCTTGTGCATACCAGATATATTGGAGAATAGGATCCATAATTTTGATGCTAGCCTAAAGAAAGAAGTGGATAAAAATAATTGTTCTGCTTTCTTTTATTCATGGAAGGATAAACAGCCAGTTTGGATGGATTATAGTACAGTTAACAAAGAAATTGGATTGTGTCTTCGGTAAAAAGGAATCTTAGAGCAATCTTATCAACTTTAAGATAGTTAGCTGGGGAACTCTAGGAATTGAAGTCCAGACGTTTTAAAGTTGTTAAACACTGCCTTCCATTATTCAGAGAATATATCACTGTTTATATCTGGAAGGTGGAATTGCCTGTGTCATAACTCTCCCCACTTAACAAACTGATCCTTGGGAATAGTGGAATGGCTAAGCATGCTAGCTAGCAGAAAAAAAATAAGTTGGAAACCTTTTCTGCAGACTTTCTTTAGATCCGATCTTCTTTATTTGCACATTCTTAACATTTTGTACTAAGCTTGCCAGCAAATTTCTGTTAGTAGATTTCAGATTTTTTTTCAAAAAACTTTTCCTATTTTCTCCTTAAGAATCAGAGACTGCAGGGTTCTGCTGATTGGTGGCAAAAATAGAGGTTCTTTTTGTCCTGCGCCTTATCTAGATGAATATGGAGAAACCGATCCAAATCTGATGTAAGTTACTGTTTTCTTTTTATTTCGTAAGAAGCTGTATCTTCAGTGGATGCTAGTTTTTCCTCATACTTTTATTTTGATTAATTCCTAGTGTGTCATAAAAGTGCCAGTAACATGTCATTTAATTTCTTGAGCAATAGAGGCTTGTTTGCTAGTTAAAATTAGAAGTGCCTGATGCTATTGCTCCTAAATATTTTTCTGTGACTAAATTAAAGCTACCCAGTAGCAAGTACCCTCCAGCAGTGTGTGGGTTCCCCTAAACCAAAAGGGACTGATAAACAGCATCTGTTGGAGATTTTTATCTGGTTGAATTAATTGGCCTGAATGGCCCCTTCCAAATGAATGAATGAATGAATGAATTATTTAATTATTTATTTATTTGTTTGTTTGTTTATTTATTATTTGATTTGATTTGATTTGATTTGATTTGATTTGATTTGTATGCCGCCCCTCTCCAGAGACTCGGGGCGGCTAATAGCAACAATAAAACAGTGTACAATAGTAATCTGATATTAGAAATGATTAAAAATCCATTAATATAAAAAACCAAACATACATACATATATACCATGCATAGAATTGTAAAGGCCTAGAAGGAAGAGGATCTCAATTCCCCCATGCCTGGCGGCAGAGGTGGGTTTTAAGTTGCTTACGAAAGGCAAGGAGGGTGGGGGCAGTTCTAATCTCTGGGGGGAGTTGGTTCCAGAGGGCCGGGGCCGCCACAGAGAAGGCTCTTCCCCTGGGTCCCACCAGGCGACACTGCTTAGTTGACGGGACCCGGAGAAGATCCACTCTGTGGGACCTAACTGGTCGCTGGGATTCGTGCAGCAGAAGGCGGTCCCTGAGGTAATCTGGTTCGGTGCCATGAAGGGCTGTATAGGTCATAACCAACACTTTGAATTGTGACCGGAAACTGATTGGCAACCAATGCAGACTGCGGAGTGTTGGTGTAGCATGGGCATTTTTGGGAAAGCCCATGATTGCTCTCGCAGCTGCATTCTGCACGATCTGAAGTTTCCGAACATTTTTCAAAGGTAGCCCCATGTAGAGAGCGTTACAGTAGTCAAGCCTCGAGGTGATGAGGGCATGAGTGACCGTGAGCAGTGACTCCCGGTCCAAGTAGGGTCGCAACTGGTGCACAAGGCGAACCTGGCCAAACGTCCCCCTCGCCACAGCTGAAAGATGTTTCTCTAATGTGAGCTGTGGATCGAGGAGGACGCCCAAGTTGCGAATCTTTTCATGCTGGGAGATGTATCTGAGCAGATCAAATAAAATGCTGCTAAGTATTGTTTTTTAAACCCCAATAATTGTATTTTTATTTCTCTTTGAAGAAGAGGCAATCCTCTGCGCCTGTCTCATGAACGATACCGGAAGCTCCACTTGTTGTGGCGACAGCATTGCGTCATAGAAGAGATTGCTCGAAGCCAGGAAACTAATCACGTCTTTTTGGGATTTAATTGGCATCTGCTCTGAGTTTCGAGCTCTTGGACACTAAATTTCCAACACCTCACTTGTGAAACATCACACAAAAGAATATGAAGAATCTTAGTTTAAGGAAACATGACTAACCCACACCTGCTTATTGAAAACTTGTGGGCTTGAATTTGGTTAGAAAAAACAATGCATGCGTACAACTTCCCAAATATGAATGCTGAATGATCAAAAGCAGAACTTTCTGGATCATCAGTGAGCTGACCTTTCCCACTTATCCAAATTTAAAACAGTCAACAGTATTTTCATTCTTTTGCAGCAGCAATTCAAAACACATACATAGTTTCAGTGCATCTGGATATAAGAACAAAGGGATTTAATCTGCTCTTACCACTCTAGTGGCTTCTCTTTCCTCTTTTAGCATAGCAGTTCTTAAAATAAGCATAATCTGTAACTGGCTTTGCCTGTGACTTATCTTTGGGTGCAGCATTATAACAACCGGAGGGTGAAGCACTACACAAAGTATAACAGCAAGGTATGCTGGAAAGGAAGTGAATTTTTATTGTGAATCTTTTAAGAATGGGAATGTGTTAGTGCAGATTAATTTGTTAATTCTGAGAGCTTCTCATTAGCTTTAATGTATATCCAAAATGAAATGCTTTGCTCTTGGCCTATCCCAAATGGGAAGGAACTGCACTGCAGAAAAACAGGAATGAAAAAAAGTCTATTTCTCATTGCAAGTAGTCTTTATTTGCATTGCCCAACAAATTTTAGACTAAATTGGTTTTTAAGAGGGATTTTTAAAAATCTATATTATACATTATAATTGAACAAAAATAATGAATACATTATTCAGAAAGTCTGCCATAGCCTCATATCTACCACACATGCACTAATAACATTTTTATATTGTATACCACAAACATAACAATACTTCAAGTAATTATATTTGTAAAATAGCAAGGTAATTCAAAAAATAATTCATAAAACAAAATCCATGCTAAAAGGAATCCTTAATATATGTACCAAATGTTATATTGCAATGTAAATTTTAAACATTACCTACTTTCTTCTTTTAAAAATACAATAAAAAAGAAGAGCTTTTTTTTCCTGTTTGCGCCTATAATACAAACTCAAATTTTTCACACTGCCAGATAAAAAGATGCCTACTGTCAATTTTTTGGCTAATGTTAATCTAAGTAATAAAAATATCAAATTAGTTCATAGGAACTTAAGGAATAGAAAAAGAGAAAGGAATATCTCTATAAGGCCACCTAGCTCAATATGGATCCTGGCTGGCATACAAATTTTGGATGGAACATGAAGTATGCCTTTTCTGCACGAACTTGAAGAATGGAAGAGAAACTGCTCCTTAAAGAAAAAAAGAGCAAAGAAAAGGCAGAGACTACATCAAGGCCTCAGTTTTGACATATCTTCTCTGCCCCAAAGCTTGCCATGACCCACGAACCATGACTATAATGATCCCCTGTTACGAAAAGCAGCCCAGATTTTAGAGGTTTCTCCAGTAAATTCATATGATTTCTCGTGCTCGTTCAGGCTTATTTTCCAAGAGCCTGACAGAACACACACACCAGAGACGTAGTTCCAATGACAGTCTTTTCAGTGCAGTTCACACATGGGGCTGTGAAATATTGGAAAAAAGCACAGAGTCGAATCAACACATGTAAATCAGATGCTGGATTTTGCATGTGCTGAAAGCTAGATTTTCAAAGGCCAAGTGATCATCTTGGCTCAGGGATTTTAATTCTCAATTACTCCCCCCGATTTTTCAATAACATGGCCCTTGAATATAATGGGTAATTCCCATGCATAGCAAGATTAAAAAGTAATATTTGTATAATTGCATCCCACTTATAGAGGAAATAATTCTAGAAATCTTCATTAATTTATTTCTGTTACCAAAGCAAATGCTGCTGCATCTTTTATACTTATCTTGATAATGTCGTCAGTAATATTTGATTAATAATTGCAACAAGGATCTGTTTTTGTTGAAACAGATTTGTTTTTTCTGATCTCTAAAAAATAAATCTCTTGGCCTGGTAATCCCTTTAGTGGAAAGCTAAGAACAGGGCTGAACTACATACCTTTTTAATTACCACCAGGGTTTGTTTGTTTTTGTTTTAATACTTTTATCCCATATATCAGAGGTCCTCAACCGCCGGTCCGCGGACCGGGACCGGGCCGTTGGGGCTTTTCAGCCGGTCCGCGGCGCCAGGGCCCCCTCGGCCTTTCCGCACCACCAGCGGCGCTCCCCCCGCCAGCCAGCCAAGCCCCGCGCCCGCCGGAACCGGCTCCTCGCTCTCCCCCCGCCGCCCGCCGCGTTTGCAGGAGGTGGGGAGGGTTGGGCGGCCCGCCAAGGCCAGGAGGGACGCCGCTGCCCCCCCTTCCCTCTCTCCGCCCGCCGCTGCGCCTCCTTGACGCCGGGAGGAAATGCCGGCAAAGGCTTTCCTCAGCGGAGGCCGGCGAAGGTGATATTGAATGTCGGGGGAGAACGGGCGTTTGCACGCGCTCCCTATCTCCCTGCTTGCCCACTCGGAATATTCAAAATAAGAAAAACCTTTGCCGGCGAAGGCTTTTCTTATTTTGAATATTCCGAGTGGGCTAGCAGGGGGATAGGGAGCGCGTGCAAACGCCCGTTCTCCCCCGACATTCAATATCACCTTCGCCGGCCCCGCCTCTCCTGCAAACCCCCTTGCTGAGAGCCCGGGGCGAAAGTGCTCTCGCAAAGGTGAGGCGGGCAGGGCGTGCGCGCGTCATCGCTGAGAAGAACGGAGAGAGAACGAGAGTGAGTGAGAGCAACAGACAGCAAGATAGAGAGAAAGTGAGAAAGAGAGAGTGAGAAAGGGGGGAGAGAAAGAGATAGCAAGAGAGAGAACAAGAGAGAGAAAGAGCGTGAGAAAGAAAACAAGAAAGAGTGAGAGAGAGAAAGCAAAAGAGACAGAAAGAAAACAAGAGAGAGAAAGTGAGAAGAAGAGAGAGAAAGAGGGGGAGAGAGAAAGAGAGAGGGGGGAGAGAGAGAAAGAGAGGGAGAGGGAGAAAGAGAGAGGGAGAGGGGGGAGAGATAGCAAGAGAGGGAGAGAGGGAAAGGGGGAGAGAGGGGGGAGAGAAAGAGAGAGGGAGAGAGAGAGGAGATAAAGGAAGAGGAGAGAGAGAAAGGAAGAGAAAGAAAGAGGGATAGAAAGAGAGAGAGAGTGAGAGATGCTCAGTGAGCCTTTCTTTGAAGTTGCCTTTCTTTCTTTCTCTTTCTTGCTTTCTTTCTTTCTCTCTTTTACCTTCCCTTCCTCTATTTCTTCTTTTCTTTCTCCTTCCTACCTTCTTCCCTTACTCTCCCCTTTCATAAGTTTCCTTGCTTCCTTCCTCTGTTCCTGTCCCTTCCCCCTTTCTTTCTTTCTTTCTTTCTTTCTTTCCTTCCTTTCCTTCCTCCATTTCTTGCTTTCCTTTTCCTTCCTCCCTTCTTTCCTCCCTCATTCCCTTCTTTCACTCCTTCCTCTCTTACTCTCCCCTTTCACACCTTTCCTTGCTTCCTTTGCACCCTTCTTTTGTTCCTGTCCCTTCCCTCTTTCCTTCCTTCCTTCCCACCCTCCGTCCATTCATTCACCCATTCCTCTCTTGATCGCCCCTTTTACGGCGCCGCTGACAGCTAGCTCCCCCCCCCCCCCCACCGGGCCATGGAAAACTGGTCTAGCTTAAAGCCGGTCCCTGGTGCAAAAAAGGTTGGGGACCTCTGCCATATATAACTCCAGACAGTGAACCTAATAATGTTGATTGATTGGATTGGATTGGATTTCTATGCCGCCCCTCTCCGTAGACTCGGGGCGGCTAACAACAGTAGTAAACAGCATATGACAATCCAATATAAACAATTAAAAACCCCTATTGTAAAACCAACATACATACCATGCATAAAATTGTAAAGGCCTAAGGGGAAAGAGTATCTCAATTCCCCCATGCCTGGCGGCAGAGGTGGGTTTTAAGAAGCTTACGAAAGGCAAGGAGGGTGGGAGCAATTCTAATCTCTGGGGGGAGTTGGTTCCAGAGGGCCGGGGCCGCCACAGAGAAGGCTCTTCCCCTGGGTCCCGCCAAGCGACATTGTTTAGTTGACGGGACCCGGAGAAGACCCACTCTGTGGGACCTAACTGGTCGCTGGGATTCGTGCAGCAGAAGGTGGTCCCTGAGATAGTCTGGTCCGGTGCCATGAAGGGCTTTATAGGTCATAATCAACATTTTGAATTGTGACCGGAAACTGATTGGCAACCAGTGCAGACTGCGGAGTGTTGGTGTAACATGGGCATATTTCGGAAAACCCATGATTGCTCTCGCAGCTGCATTCTGCACGACCTGAAGTTTCCGAACACTTTTCAAAGGTAGCCCCATGTAGAGAGCGTTGCAGTAGTCGAGCCTTGAGGTGATGAGGGCATGAGCGACTGTGAGCAGTGACTCCCGGTCCAAATAGGGCCGCAACTGGTGCACCAGGCGAACCTGGGCAAACGCCCTCCTCTCCACAGCCGAAAGGTGTTTCTCTAATGTGAGCTGTGGATCGAGGAGGATGCCCAAGTTGCGGACCCTCTCTGAGGGGGTCAGTAGTTCCCCCCCCAGGGTGATGGACGGGCAGATGGAATGCAAATGTTCCAAGGATAAATAGCTTAATTTCATAAAGTGTGCTGAGGAAAATTTCTTACTAAGTATTTAGTTATTTGATTCTGAATATATTCTTAAACAAAATGATCAAATGAGTCAGCCTTATTTACAAATTTCCCACAACTTGTAGGCAACAGATGGCTAAAGAGAAATTGGCAATGAGTTACAGAGTTCCTTCTTCCCACTCCTGGATTAAGCCCAAAGTAGTGCAAGTAATATAAAATAACCAACAGTAATTCATCTGATACCGTATGTTATTCTTTATACTTGATACCTTAAAACTTAAAATTTACATAAGAGTTACCGTGTTTATAGATGTTATTTCAAACATTGTGCCACAAACTGTTTTTTGTTAGACCTGTCCAATAATGATGGTCTTTCAAGAGTGGTGACCTCCTCAACAATCAACATTCCCTTCCCTGTTAAGATTATTCCCAGAGTGCCAAACGCTGCTTTGGGCTCTTATTCTGTTACTGGCCCAACATCATCTTTTTAAGGATTGAGAGTCAAAATGAGTTGCTAAGGTGGGGAGGAACAAAAGCAAGCAAGCAAACTAATATATTGTATGGCACAGCCAGGACATAGCACATCAGACAAACCTTGTGCTTTGATAGGTTGGCAGCCATGTTCTTATACATTGTGATGCAGTTGCCTGGTCTTTAGTATTACATTTAATTAAGATGCAGGGATATCTTTGGAGGTAGTATTTTCTGAGTTGCGTGCAGTGCAAACATCCATATGAGAATTATCCAAAACACTGGATACCTGGTCCCCTTTGCCAAGATGTTTAATTTTGGTGACGTTCCACATGGCAGTTTCCACAAAACTGTTTTCAAATAACCAGCCATCAGAGTCACAGAGTGGATCCACCTGCAGAAGAAGATTCCTCATTGCTGTTTGAAGATAACGAACTCCAATGAGGACAAGGAGCTGAAAAAAATGCAATTCAAACGAACCGTAAATTAGAGATTTGCGATTCCACTAATTATAGTGCACAGAATTTAAGACTTTGGTCATGATGACCACCATATGCTTCAATTTTTAATGTTTTTCCCTCTTCGATATCAGACCAGTTAATTTATTTGATGATAAAAACTTTAACTGGCACATAAATTGGGGCACTTTTGATTTTTAAAGGTTTGACTTTTAAAAATTGCATGAAGCTAAGATTTTTTAAAAAGCCTTGCTGTTGCAAAAAGGCAAACCTAAAGATTGAAGGGGAGGTTTTTCTCCACATGAAAACATGAAGAGTTTTAAATCCTGTCTTCTAATCAGATTCAGGATTAAGGATTCAGGTTAACCCTTCTGAATCCATTTTTCACCAATCTGAATGGTATTCTTTCCTCCCGATTCATTCTGCTTGGCACTCTCTTGCTCTTCTTCCTTTACACAAAACCATTTCACTGTTGGGTTGTTGTTGTTTAATCTCTCAGAAATGCTGTAATTCTCAACACTTTCGGCTACAGCTTCCCAGTGTCACTAAAAAATATTTACTGAATAAATGCACCAGAAACCATTTAAGACATTCATGGCGCATCCTTTAAATCTCATTAGCAGTGGTGTTTGCCAGTATTGAGCTTGTAGGTCAAGGTGTCAAACTCGATTTCATTGAGGGACGTATCAGGGTTGTGTTTGACCTTGGAGGCTGGTGGGTGTGGCCAGGATGGGTACACACAGCCTTCTTGAGTTCTGTTTTCACTGATAGAGGGTTGGAGAAGGCCATTGCAGCCTCCCGAGCGCCATTTCCGCTGGCAAAGGCACCATGGGTTGGTCCTTGGCTGTTTCCAGAGTGGCCCTGTGGGCCAGATCTAAGCACCTTGGCAGGCCAGATCCAGCCCCTGTGCCTTTAGTTTGACCACTCTGTTGTAGAGTGTATGAACATAATTTGAAGAAGAAAGTCATTACGTAAACATTAGCTTATCCCTAGAAGGGAGGAGTGAGTGAGAAAGAAACTCAAGATCATCGCACCTTAATTCTCTGCTGTGAAAAAAGGGTGAAAAGGGAATTTATGTCTAGCTTTTAAGAGAACCAAGGCTTCGCAGTTTAACCCTGAGATACAATACATATACTGTACTCTCTTTTATTGGAATCACTTACTTTTGGTAGTATCAGCCTAAGAAGCTTTATTAATCACAGCCTACCATTAAAGAAGATAATGGACTATAGTTGCTCTTGCTGTTAAACATAATTTCTTAACATGCCCATTAATCTGCTTAACTTTTCCTCTAAATTGTATGGAATAATTGATGATAGAAACTATAAAAAGACAGAAAGGTACCGCTCCTAATTCTATTTTATTCTGTTGTAATTTTTTTCAGATTAGCAGTTCAGAGAAGAGATCCAAATATCCTTGAGAAGCTATTATGAATAGAATATTTTTATTAAAAAAAAAAGTTTCACTTGCTCAGATCAGTAGAGTCCAATGAATAAGAACTTTGTTATTTGGATTTCATAGCACATAATCTAAAACTGTTTCACACCATTTCTTAGGCCCAGATCCCTGTTTGCTTTTCAAATAATTTAATTTAGATCTTAACCGGAGCCTCTTTATTATAAATACAGTGATACCTCATCTTACAAACTTAATTGGTTCCGGGATGAGGTTCTTAAGGTGAAAAGTTTGTAAGATGAAACAGTGTTTCCCATAGGAATCAATAGAAAAGCGATTAATGCGTGCAAGCCCAAAATTCACCCCTTTAGCCAGCCAAAGTGCCCGTTTTTGTGCTGCTGGGATTTCCCTGAGGCTCCCCTCCATGGGAAACCCCACCTCCGGACTTCTGTTGCCAGCGAAGCGCCCGTTTTGCGCTGCTGGCATTCACCTGCTGGGATTCCCCTGCAGCATCACAAAAACACGGAAGTCCAGAGGTGGGGTTTCCCATGGAGGGTAGCCTCAGGGGAATCCCAGCAGCGCAAAAACAGGTGCTTCGCTGGCAACGGAAGTCCGGAGGCGGGGCATCCCAGCGGCAGCGGTAGGTTTGTAAGGTGAAAATAGTTTGTAAGAAGAGGCAAAAAAATCTTAAACCCCAAGTTTGTATCTCTAAAAGTTTGTATGACGAGGCGTTTGTAAGACGAGGTATCACTTTATATATATTTGTTTGGAAAACAGGATTCAAACAATATCGTTAGTGGAATGGGGAAGGGGAGAAGAGTTCCTGCTTTTCCTTTTAATTGCAAATTACTCTTTTGACAAGATTGCACGCATTTAGAAATATTTTTAGTAGTATATCTCTTCTTCAATCATTCTTTCCATATTAAACTATTTCATCTTTTGTACCTTTTACGAAAGGAACACTTCAGTAAATGCGATTTTACCTCAAACACCCAAACGACAAACGTGGTGATGCCAATGGACCTCATGATGTCAGTGTAATAATCCAGAAGGGCTTCCCTGCATCCTTTCATCCAGATATTAAGTTCTTCTGTCATAAAGTCATAACGGTAGTGAGCAGTGTTATTTGTGAGCTGGTACTGGATACAGGGCCGGGGCGAGTTAGGATTGCAACAACTGAAGGGAACTCCATCCACCAAGAATTTCCCATCGATATTACTTTTTAGGCGGCTGGAACAAGATGGAGACGGAGAAGAGAGTTGTGTAAGAAAAGCTAATAATGCAAACGACGATTAAAAGTTACTGGTTCACTGAATTTTGTTGGAAGGAAAAGTTCTGGTTGCTCTCTAGTGTTCTCTGAATTAACCACTTAGATTTTGTTTTGAGTTCATTAAGCAATCCAAATCAACCTTCCCTGCAGAAACGCATAAAGGCATGCTCTATTTTGTAGAGATATCATCTTTTGGTGGTGGAACTCAAGTATATACCATATGGTTATAATTTTGTCCAAGATGGTGGTTAGTAAAGCAGGAAATTGTTTTCTCTTGATGTGGCAGAGGAACCAAATACAAGCAACATTCAGGAAAAAGTGATTGATAAGAGAGGTACAATAGATCTGAAATCAGGTAGATTGCCCACACGTCTTAACTCCTAGCAGATCACAAGGAACTGCTGTCAGATGATAACTAAGTTCTGTTTTGGACAAAGGCTTACTCTTTCCCTTAGGCATATGTTCTTAATTAGAGTCTTATTATCACAAAACTGCATATACTGTATATATATATAGGAATACAATTGCTGAAAACTAGCTACCTGCCATTTCCAATCAGAAAACACTCAAAAACCACAGTAGATTACAACTACAATGCGATTCCTAAACTAAGTTGAATGTACTTTAAAAAGCACCTCACCAAAAACTTGACCTCTTCCACTGAAACCCCCCAAAACAGCTAATTGTCAACTATTTCCAGAATAGGCTATGTACAGTTATAGATTTTACTTTGTTATAGAATTTTGAAGGGAAAAAATACTTTCATGCTAAAATTAATTGCTAAATTATTAAATTTTCCAGCAGGCCTGGGGCCATTGGTCAAATGAGATATTGCCTAGATCCAGCCATGTGTGAATGTGAGAGTACAGTATGTACCGGTATGTTTATTAGGGTTTTAATGTTTTTATGCCACTTTTAAAAATTGTCTTTTCCTTGTTGGAAGCTATCCAGAATCCTCTGGGAGTTGGGTGGAATATAAGTAAGACATAATAATGATAATGATAATAACAACAACAAGCTGCAACGACTCTGGCATAAGCCAGTGAAAGTGGTCCCAGTGGTACTTAGCACACTGGGCGCAGTGCCAAAGGATCTCAGCAGACATTTGAAAACCATCGGAATTGACAAAATCTCCATCTGTCAATTGCAAAAGGCCGCTTTGCTGGGATTGGCAAACATAATTCGCCGCTACATCACACAGTCCTAGGTGCTTGGGAAGCGCCCGACTGGTGATGAAATACGAAATCTAGCATAGTGATCTCGTTTGCTGTGTTGTATTGACATATAATAATAATAATAATAATAATAATAATAATAATAATAATAAATAATGTAGTGATACTTGGGGGGGGGGAAGCTTTTCCCTTTCCATTTTTATTCTGATTTGGAAGACATTCTAGAGATCATCTAATTTAGTGAAGAGAATTCTGTGCCCAGAATTAGGCTTCAGAAATGTACATGGCTGCCAAAAGACATGAAAATAATTTGCAGGACGCTTCCTAAATTAATGAATTGTTACTTTTAATATGATAGGGTAAACTGGTAAATACATGGTAAATAATCATACAAAATATATATTTGGGCTTTAAATTAAATTTAGTATTGTCCTGGCCCTATCCAATACATCCTGGTTCTATCTGTCTTTGGAGTACTGCTATCTAGCTTCCTGTACAAAAATCAAGAGTGTCCCTTGACGTGAAAATGTTCTGCATCCATCATGCAATCCAGTATTTTCAATGCAGGAATCACTCAATACCGTACTGAAGAAGAATGGAAAGGACTGGGGTCTATTATTGAACAGTTTGCCCTGTTTCACAAATATGGCCTCTCAAATACCCCTTCTAATGTTAAAGCCAAATTGGTTTCGTGCCATTTTCACTTACTGGCCCAGTCTTGCCCTCTTGAACAAATGAGAAATCTGCTCCATGTTTGAGATGATACCTTGTAAGTTATTTGACAATACTGTACTATACTTTCCATAACTTTCCTCAAGCAAAACACAAACCTTTCAGACTCCCCATTATCTAGTTTAGGGCTCCCCAAACCCAAGCTGTGGCCCACTACCAAGCTATGGCCTCTTTGGAACAGGGCCTTGTGAGCAGCGACCTGATGCACATGTGCATATGTTAGCCCACTGCTCACGCAGCCTGCTTCCCCTCCCCAACACAGCCAGGCCGCCAAGCTGCAACGGTTGTGGAGTGGACTGTTGATCTTGATCATGCTGAAGCATGATCAAAGCTGATAGATAAATTAGTGAAGATTGGACTTAATCCCTGGATAGTTCAATGAATTTGCAGCTGGCTGAAGCGTAGACATCAGAGAGTTATTGTTAATGGCGAGTATTCTGAGCAGAGACAGGTTACAAGCGGTGTTCTGGGTCCTATTCTTTTTAATATGTTTGTGAGTGACATAAGGGAAGGTTTGGTAGGGAAGGTTTGCCTATTTGCCGATGACTCTAAAGTGTGCAATAGGGTTGATATTCCTGGAGGTGTCTGTAATATGGTAAATGATTTAGCTTTACTAGATAAATGGTCAAAGAAATGGAAACTGCAGTTTAATGTTTCCAAATGTAAAATAATGCACTTGGGGAAAAGGAATTCTCAATCTGAGTATTGTATTGGCAGTTCTAGCTAGAGCTATAAAAAGCAGGAAGAGGGAGATTATGATCCCGCTATATAGAGTGCTGGTGAGACCACATTTGGAATACTGTGTTCAGTTCTGGAGACCTCACCTACAAAAAGATATTGACAAAATTTAACGGGTCCAAAGACGGGCTACA
Organism: Erythrolamprus reginae; assembly: GCF_031021105.1. Lineage (NCBI taxonomy): Eukaryota > Metazoa > Chordata > Lepidosauria > Squamata > Dipsadidae > Erythrolamprus > Erythrolamprus reginae. The sequence goes on along the minus strand of NC_091950.1, from coordinate 87,411,109 downwards.
AGAATGGTGGAAGGTCTTAAGCATAAAACGTATCAAGAAAGACTTAATGAACTCAATCTGTGTAGTCTGGAAGACAGAAGGAAAAGGGGGGACATGATCGAAACATTTAAATATGTTAAAGGGTTAAATAAGGTCCAGGAGGGAAGTGTTTTTAATAGGAAAGTGAACACAAGAACAAGGGGACACAATCTGAAGTTAGTTGGGGGAAAGATCAAAAGCAACATGAGAAAATATTATTTTACTGAAAGAGTAGTAGATCCTTGGAACAAACTTCCAGCAGACGTGGTAGATAAATCCACAGTAACTGAATTTAAACATGCCTGGGATAAACATATATCCATCCTAAGATAAAATACAGAAAATAGTATAAGGGCACACTAGATGGACCATGATGTCTTTTTCTGCCGTCAGTCTTCTATGTTTCTATGTTTCTAAGCCTAGTTTCAAACTCATTTCATGAAAGAACATCAATACTTACTCTAGAACATCCTCTGAAGTCGTATCCAGATAACGAGGTGATACCCACTGAATTTCAAACCAATCCCTAAAACCATTGTTTCCACAGCACTGGAATCTGATCTGCAAAGTGTCTATAGTTCTCTTCAAATAGCATCTTCCAGGAATGTCTGTGTCTTTGTAGAATCTAATAGCATTTGCCAATCCAAGGTATAGAGATTCTTCCAACTCATTTCTCATAGTGTAGCACATAATGGCACCCACAAAGATGCAGAAGGTAAAACAGAGAGTGCATACAATATAAGGGAGCATGATCAGCTTCCAGCGGTTAAATTTATTGGCATCCGTGCAGTCGTAACATATTTTACCTCCAAAAAAGTTGATCATGCAAACTATGGCTCCAATAGAAATCAAAATATTTGGAACAGAATTAATATCCCATCTCGCTATCACTTCCTTGCGTTTCCGTATTTCAATCTTTAGGAAGAGTCCAAGGCTGAATACAACTGCACCAGATATCACGGAAAACCAGTTGAGAATCCATAGTATTTGAGCCAGTTTGTCTCGCTTGGTTTTGGTGAATTTTACTTTAAGAATGGCCATGGTTACTACAGAATTAAGAGAAGAAGCTTTGTTCAGGAAAATCTTGTAATCAGATTATCAAAGTGTTCAGAGTATCAAAGTCATATCACAGAAGCCTATGAAACAGAAAAAAAGAACAGATTATTGCCTTTTCTCCATATACATTTATGTACAATATATGAATTTGAGACTGTTCATTATTTGGAGGCAACCCTTGCTTAATTTAATTAAAGCATACTCCCGCATTAGTATTTAGTTGCTTAATCTGTTCCATGGATTCCAAATAGTTTGACCATTGACTGACTTGGGAAGATTTGGAACCCTGATGTACAATGACGGTATACACTTATTTTAAAGGGTAATTTAGTGCTGTAACTAAATTGAAATTTCCATTCAGTGTTTTTTTATCAGGTCAGGTTAGCCCAACCTGACCTAATCTTTTCCACATTTAAGAGGTAATTTAATTAAAACAAAATACATATTGCATAAAATCATGCTTAAAAGCGCAATCCAACTTTACAGCTGTTGTTGATGCCTGGGGAGGTAGGGTTAGTATTGCATAATTTCTGACTTTCTGATAGTTGCTATGTTAAGGCAGCTGCTGGGAGATGGGGAGGGGGTGGAGAAAAAGCTCAGGACAGCAACCCCTAGTACTCCAAGACAAATAGAAAATTATGGCTGATTTTTTTAAAAACAACAACAGATATCCCGTACATTAAATCAAAGACAAAGCATTGTACATTATCTATTTTCTTTCTAGGGACAAAATAAATTAAGACCTCACAGATGTCTTATAGTCTTCAGATGTTGTACAAAGATCCGGGGTGGATCAGTGCCAGGGTAAGATAAGAGTGGGGGGGGGGTGCAGTGGTTAGAGTGCAGCACTGCAGTCTACTTCAACTAACTGATACCTGTAGTTCAGCAGTTCAAATCTCACCATCAGCTCAATAGTATAAGGGCAGACTAGATGGATCATGAGGTCTTTTTCTGCCGTCAGTCTTCTATGTTTCTATCCTACGTCAAATGAAAAAAGTAAGGTTCTACATTTAGGCAAGAAAAACAAAATGCACAGGTACAGTATATGTGGTACAGTTATTTATTTATTTATTTATTCATTCATTCATTCATTCATTCATTCATTCATTCATTTATTTTACTTAAACATTGCTCAACAGTAGTAACTGTGAGAGGGATCTTGGAGTCCTAAGGGACAACCATTGAAATATGAGCCAGCCGTGTGCAGCAGCTGCCAAAAAAGGCAACATAGTTCTAGACTGCATTAACAGAGGGATAGAATCAAGATCACATGAAATGTTAATACCACTTTATAAGGCCTTGGTAAGTTCACACTTGGAATACTGCGTTCAGTTTTGGTCGCTACGATGCAAAAAGGATATTGAGACTCTAGAAAAAGTTCAGAGAAGAGCAGCAAAGATGATTAGGGGTCTGGAGGCTAAAACATGTGAAGAACGATTGCGGGAACTGGGCATGGCTAGTTTAATGAAAAGAAGGATTAGGGGAGTCGTGATAGCAGTGTTCCAGTATCTCAGGGGTTGCCACAAAGAAGAAGGAGTCAATCTATTCTCCAAAGCGCATGAGGGTAGGACAAGAAGCAATGGGTGGAAACTAAGCAAGGAGAGAAGTAACTTAGAACTAAGGATGAATTTTCTGACAGTCAGAACAGTTGATCAGTGGAACAACTTGCCTCCAGAAGTTGTGAATGCCCCAACACTGGACGTTTTTAAGCAGATGTTGGATAACTATCTGTCTAAGCAGGGGGTTGGACTAGAAGACCTCCAAGGTCCCTTCCAATTCTGTTATAAATTGTGGACCTTTTCTGAGAAGTGACAGGGCAACATGAGAATTCATAGAATATAGCAATAGCATTTAGATTTATATACTGCTTCACAGTGTTTTACAGTCTTCTCTAAGTGGTTTACAGAGAGTAAGCCTATTTCCCCCAACAATCTGGGTCCTCATTTTACCGACCTTGGAAGGATGGAAGGCTGAGTGAACTTTGAGTCTACTGAGATTCGATCTGCCAAACTGCTGGCAGCTGATGATCAACAGAAGTAGCTTGCCATACTGCACTCTAACCACTGCACCACCAAGAAATGGACAACTGCTTACCAGTAATCAAGAGACAATGTGACTGAAAGTATAATAAAACTTCAAAAAGTGTTTTTAAATTCTAAGCAAAGATGCATAAATCAGTTCTACCAGCAATTAAAAAGCTTCATATAAGACAGAACCATTAAAAACAAAACTCACATGAGTGTACTTTCTGTAGATAAATGTGTAGTTTGTAATATAGTACACTGTAGCTACTAGCATAATAGTGCATTAAGAGTTAATTGTTCTGATCTTTCAGTACATTTTCCCCATTTTATAAAGAAATATAAGGTAGTCTACAATGAGAGTGAGGATAACTGTGAGGTAAAACTACTTCAACACCCATGATAAAACATGTCTTAAGTACCAGGCAATAATTATTTTATGAGCGCTAGCATTTGTGGCAAGTTTGTAATACAGTGTTCCCTCGATTTTCGCGGGTTCGAACTTCGCGAAAAATCTATACCACGGTTTTTCAAAAATGTTAATTAAAAAATACTTCGCAGGTTTTTTCCCTATACCATGGTTTTTCCCACCCGATGACATCATATGTCATCGCCAAACTTTCATCCGCCTTTAATAAATATTTCTTTTAATAAACTTTAATAAATAAACATGGTGAGTAATAATCTAAATGGTTGCTAAGGGAATGGGAAATTGTACTTTAGGGATTTAAAGTGTTATGGGAAGGCTTGAAATACTGTTCATAACCAAAAAATAGTGTATTTACTTCCGCATCTCTACTTCGCGGAAATTCGACTTTTGCGGGAGGTCTCGGAACGCATCCCCTGTGAAAGTCGAGGGAACACTGTACATTTGAAACAAATTGTACCTGCCCCATAGAATGCCCTTCTCCAAGAGATCCAGCAAACTCTCACACTCTTTGCCTTCCATAGGCCTTGAAGGGGACAGTAACCTAACAAGGTTGGAACCAACTCCCTCCAGAGATTCGTACTGCCTCCACTCTCCTTGCATTTCACAAGGCCCTGAAGACCCATCTTTGCCGGCAGGCATGGGGGGGCGGCATGAATGTTCAGAATGAACTCTGTCCGATTTCATGAATGGCTAAATCCAGTTGAATGAATGTGGATGATTGTGTTTTTTAGAAAAAAATGGAGTTTGGGAATTTTTAATATTTTTAATACAGTATTAGTTTTCTTCGGCGGCATAGAAATCGAAACAAACAAATAAATAAAGATGGTACTCTATATGGATGTGCAATATGGAAGATTGTTGTCTTAGGAGTCAGGTATTTTTATAAGGTTTTACAAAGTTTGTATTTTGATTAGTGGCTTTTGTTGTTTTCACCGTGACCAGAGTTGTGCTTACATTACAGGTGACTATGTAACTCATATAAAATAAATAAGCAAGTCATATTCGTCAATGTTTACAGAAATGTATTACTCCCAATGCTACTGAGAAAGCTTCTCGGCCTTTCCTTTGCTGGATCTAATTGAGTTAATGTTATTAATTCATGTATAACTACTGCTTTAGAAGTATCGAATTATTGACTAGATTCTCTAGTTCTGCCCTTAGTATTTCCCCCTCCCACCTTTGTAAAAAATATTTATTTTTTGACAAGGAAAAGTGGTAACCATTTGCATCTTTGGAAAATTATGGAATTGTTTCACATTCCATATTTCCAAAAAGATCAGTCTTTCTTTTTGGAATTACATCTCACTAATGAAAATGTGAAGGTAAAACAATCCTAAATACTGCAAATGCACCACCTTACCAATTATTCTACAATATGAGGACAAGCTGCTCACTTCCTTATGAAATCTGAATATGTTTTTAATTAATGTGAAATATGACCTCAAGCCAAAAATATGAGATATAGTGATAATGAGCAAGGTAAATTCAAATGTACATTATAGCAGGAAAATGAATGCTACTTTTCAGTAAATGGACTTTAAAAAAATAAAATATACCAAATGTATAATTATCTAGGATAATTAAACATTTACATAAATTAAATACTTATGCACTGCAAATTAATTGAGAACTAATTACAGCATTATCATTTTAAGTGAGAAAAGTACTACTAGTAGTTGGATTCATTCTGTGTTACCCTCTTGTCAATTGAAAAATGATTTCAAAATTATTCCTTTATTCATTCTCCTTAAAAAAAAAGTTTCTTTAATAAAACATTGGTCATCCATCTCTGGCTATTTACTAAATATATTGGTTATTTCAGGAATCATTTTTCCAATATATCTAGAGAGCACTCTGCTGAAAACACATATTTTAAGGAATAGTTTTTATCTTAGGAGGAAAAAAATGAAACGGAATAAATAATTATTCTGGGGAAAAGTGAATGATCATTGGTTGTCCCAGGAGGACTTTGGGGTGTACATGAAGGGGATGGCTTCAATTAAAGCTTATTAAAGTCACTCCCTTGCTTCAGGAGATCTGGAATTCTGGTTCTTATTTACTTACTCTTCCAATTTATACAGCTTCTCAACTCATATGACTCTGAGTGGCTTACAAACAATTAAAAGTGATATAATAATATATAACATAGCAAAAACAATGCAATTCAAAAGTAACAATATAAAAGCATATTTAAAACAATCTTAAAATGTATTTTAAAAAATGAGCTGTGGTTATCTTAATGAGACGGAAGAGAGGGATAAACTGCTCCATTTTTTAAAAGTTACTACAATTTCATATTAAAGTACTGCAGTGATGGTGAACCTTTTTTCTCTCGGGTGCCGAAAGAGCGTGGACATGCTCTATCATGTATGCGTGAGTGCCCACATCCATAGTTCAATGTCTGGGGAGGCCCTCTGGAGGCTGGAAACGGCCTGTTTCCCAACTTCTGGTGGGCCCAGTAGGCTTGTGTTTCACCCTCCTCAGGCTCCAAAGGCTTCCCTAGAGCCAGGGGAGGATAAAAACGTCCTCTCCCATCCTCCCAGAGGCTCTCTGGAAGCTAAAAGGCCCTCCCAGAATCTCTGTGCGAGCCAAAAATCAGCTGGCCGGCAAGCACATACATGTTGGAGCTAAGCGAGGGCAACAGCTCGTGTGCCAGCAGATATGGCTCCGCGTGCCACCTGTGGCACCCGTGCCATAGGTTCGCCATCACTGAAGTACTGTATGATCAATTATTTGGAGTCAATGTTTCAATTTGAATATGGGTTCCCTATATGAGAAAGGGAGAATAACAACTTTAAGCTAGAGGTAGGCCATTGATTTTGCTGCCTCATTTTAGAGGCTGTTTTGTGTCCAGGAGGCTGAAATAAATATTGCAAAGGCATCATAGATTTATAATATTATTTTGGAAACAATTTTAACCTCTCACTTACTGTAGAATGGTATTCCTAGTGATTATTTTTAACTTTCCTGACAAAATAAGTGAATTCTTTTTACTGGTCCAGCATCTTAAAAATGCAGTTTGTAAGGACTATATGCTTATCATTTGGAATTTTGGTTCATATTTGTTCATATAAATAGGAAACTAGCACAAGAACAGTGCCCCACTTTAATCACTTTTGTTGCATTGTTTTTTTTCTTAGCTATGGCTGCCATTCTACACATAAGTTTTTCTCAAGCTACTCTTCCCTTGGTTGGGAATAATTGGACTTGAAATCCAATATAATTGGAGAATATCACATTGGAAAAGACTGCTATGCAGAGTTATTGAATAAACTCAGCAAAGCATACTTTTACAAATTATTCAATTACTAGGTAACCTATTAAGGTATTTTATTTTCTTTGTATTATACTGTAGTTGTACAACTTCATTTTTACTATAATTAAGTTTAACACAATTACCCATCAACCGTCGTAAAACTCCTTTAATAGTGTAACTTTATCAAAAATCATTTAGAAGCAACCGGAATAGAAAGAAAAGTTTATTTCTACTTTCTTCCTCCCCCCCCCCCTTTTTTATAAAGAGCCAAGAGCAATTAATATGAATAAAACCACTAACCTTGTGGAATCTTTGCCATATTCTCAGAGGTTGTGCTAGGAAAAAGGTGGCATCCTTAGCAACTGCTGTCTCTCTGAATTTAATCTGATGAGATTATAACTGTTCCTTGTCAGGATTGATGGAGGAAAGAGTTTCTGCAGATCAGGTTTGCTTTGCCTACATCTCTAATCGTGCCTAAGATATTTATAGTAGGAGCCTTATGTCTGTTGTTTAAATCCTGCAAAGCATTCTACACTTACACTGTAATGGAAACTCTGTATGTGCCACATCTACTTTCAGAAATCCAGCCTTTTATCAGCCTTTAAAAGGAAAGATGCATACAGATAGCCCTCAATTTACAACTACAATTGATCCCCAAAGTTTTGTTCCTAAGTGAGGCTGATGAAGGGCTTTGTCTATTTAAAATGTTAACTTAGGAACAATTCAGAACTGATGTTAATGTTTTTAACAAATCTTTTCTGTGTTTAACAATAGGTACATTGGGTATACGCAGTGATGGGCTCCTACAGGAACAGACAGGAACGCAGTTCTGGTAGCAAAATTTGGAGCTCCATCCCAGAGCACCCAATTTGCACTGAAAGATGTTGAAACAAAATGCGGGTGGTATTTTTGTAAAAACTTTGGTAGCCCATCACTGGGTATACGTAGTACACCATTTTTAATTCTCGCCTAAAAATTATACTTTATCCTTCCACAGAACATTTGGAAGCACTTGCAAAAACCAAATACATAAAAAGGAACCTTATTAATAGTGTGGGGTTTTTTTCTTTAAATCTCATGATTTTTCTTTAAAATTGTTTCTGATCGCTCCACAAATGGGAAGGTGTACCCAGGCAGAATACTACTGGAAGAACTTTCCCTGAAAAATGGCACTCTAATTTCTGATGATGACCTAAAGGAGAACTTTGGAAGATGAGTACAGATTTAGCGCATCCTCCTTCTAACCTTGATGTATGAGAATGTACTATTCTGGGACATGCATGCACAAAGGAATTAGGTTTCAATCATTTATTTCATGAAATAAGGGGTTTATAGATAGCAGCATTATGTTTCAGTATACCTGCTACCTTCTTCTTCTTTTTTTGGAAATGAATGAAGATAAAGCACTTTTGAAGGCAGGCTGGTGTTTAATTACATATGCTTCACATTTAAGCAAGTCCAACAAATACATGCAAGCTTGCTTGCAAACCAGTCAAAGTGAAGATCAAGTCATTGTCCTAATAGATCCCAGGGAGTATGGAGCATTTGGAAGGTGGTCTAAGATCAGAGTAGCAGTTTTTCAGGATACTAAACCCAGGAATATCTGAGCTGGGATGGTACCTGACATTCACAACAGTGTCATTGCTGGATCAACTTAAACAGCAACTTAGATAAATGTATTTTTTAAAAAATGAAGGGAGATTAATAAAATTGTGGGCTATTTTCTGGAGATAATGTGGTTTTTTTTTTTTACCATGTTCATTTTGTTTCAGAGTTACAATATTGTCCCATCCTATAACTGCACCATTTTTGAGGAGACGATGTGACTAAGTCACATTTACAAGCAAATAAAGACAGATGTAAATTGATATTTCCACAAATAATAACTGCACAATTTTAATGTGAAGTTCAACACAAATAAACTTAATAGAATCACTATGTTTTGCATTATTCTACATTATCTCTATTAGTGAACTGAATTTCATACTATTGATTCCTATTTTATCCTTGATTGGGTCTTTCAACAAAATCCTATAGCAAAAAGTATATATAATTCCACAATTGTTGCAATATGCAACAGAATAAAAGAGCTAACATTTTATTGATATGCAAAAGTCTTTGAGTAAATATCAATTTATATTTTAAAATTTGAAAATATTTAAAATACAGTAGCACCTCTACCTAAGAACGCCTCTACTAACAAACTTTTCTTTAAAAAAATGCCTCTTCTCAAGAACCATTTTCCACTTACAACCCGAACCTCCGAAACTGTAATCAGAAAAGGCAGGGAGAAGCCTCCATGGGGCCTCTCTAGGAATCTCCTGGGAGGAAACAGGGCCGGAAAAGGTGGGGAGAAGCCTCTGTGGGGCCTCTCTAGGAATCTCCTGGGAGGTAACAGGGCCTCCAGCCTCCCTGTGGTTTCCCCAATCGCACGCATTATTTGCTTTTACATTGATTCCAATGGGAAAAATTGCTTCTTCTTAGAAACTTTTCTAGTTAAGAACCTGGTTATGGAATGAATTAAGTTCATAAGTAGAGGAACCACTATACTTAAATAAGTTAAAATATTTTAAAATAAATAGAATAATACTTCAAAACGGTATTTTCTTTCAAAGTAATGACAGTCTGTGATTCGACATTCAATCCTTATTCTTTGTTCTGATGTCTAGCTTTGCAAGCATAGTGATTTGTCTTAATAACAGTTTTCCAAAGGCGAAGATATAGTTTTGATAGGAAGCAAGAAGCAATGACAAAGAATTCTCCTGAGGCTTTTTGTTATTTATTCAACAATGCTTTTAGGTAAAATGCATTAGAATTCTGCCAGTGAAAAATAGTCAGAACTGTGCTTGTATATCCTTTCAAATGATATGAAGAAAATAAATTGGTGCCCATCAGCTGATGCTGAATTCCACTAGTTCTTTTGAATAAATTAATATGCACACTGCAGTAAATGAATATAGACACCGCAGCATGTCCTGGTTTTCATATTGGTGAATACATTAGAATGAACCTTGTTTGTATTAACATTAAATATGATCATCTAGCACATAATTTAATCTTTTAAAATGTAACTGTACTTTTGATCCAAATAGTTAAATTCTGATATATAGTAAAAAAGAAACAATTTTTTTCATATTTTTAAATTTGCAACTATTCGCAGCACAGAATATTCAGGGAAAAGATGTAATGTTGGATACCAGATTGATAAAACTAGGGACATTGTGAGGTCCTGTTTTTTGTTTATCTTTATTGGCAACCTACTGTCTTTTAAATTGGCTACCAGATTCCTAATGCTTAAATATATTAGCTTAATAATTGTCATATTTTGTATCATTAGTCATAGAGGGGTCACATATTGAACTATATACCGGTAATAATATGGTTTGCTTGTTTTTTTTTACTTACTATAGTAGAAGAATCTTGCTTATAATTTAATTTCCCCCCCTTTTTCTGAGATAATGGCTTTGGATAAATGCATGTACACTCTAGAATTACATGGGTATTTAGCTATACCATGAAGGAACACATTAAACCATTAATGAAAAATCTAAGCGTGTTGGTTACAGGAAATAAATGAATTTGAGCTTCAACTCTTATTTCAGGAAGGCAATTTGCCAATGGGATATTTGGTGGAATGACATCAGTGATTGAAATACAATAGCTAGTTTAAAAGATTTATTTATTTAGTTAGTTAGGCATATGTAGGATAACAGATAAAAGTATAAACATGATTTTGAATAAAAGAAAAGGATATGAATAATAAGGGACATTAGGACAGGGACAGTAGGCATGTTGGTGTGCTTATGCGTGACACTTTCAGATCTCTGAAGTACTTAGTATCCATGATAATCTCAGGAGACTTAGCCAACCCCATGGTCTAAAAATGCAACTTTTGACAGTTCGATTACACTTTTTTCCCCACAAAGACAAATGCAAAACAGGAATTAAGCAACTAACAAGCATTTTTCCTATTGTCTATCATTATCTTGCCATCTTTTTTATCCAGCAGATCAATTGTTTCTTTGACTTTCCTTCTTCCCCCACACAATCCTCTCTTTTTTGATATTTTTTTGCAATTGTTGCATGCCTCAGGTCATTCTGTGATAAGAGATGGAACAAATTCTCATAAAATGTGCAGATGGCACAATATTGGGCGAGACAGTTCATATACTACAGTTAACAGTCAAAGTTACCTTAATAAGTTAAGAGAAGGTGAAATGAACAATGATGTGTAACAGAGACAAATATAAAGTTCTTCATGTAGGAAAAAGAAATAAAACACATTGGTATAAAATGAGAAAAACTGGCTTGTAATGAAGTAGTAGTAGTAAAATCTTAAAGAATCTTAAAATTTAATATGAATCAATGATGTGATATGGCAGCAATAAACAATGTTACACTGCATTAATAAAAAATGTACTTTCTAAATTAATGGCACTAAAATCTGGATAACATATTTAAAAGCAGGAACCAGAAAAATTGGTACAGATTAGGAACTGATTAATGAAGATGATCAGTGGATTAAAACTAAATTATGTGAACAGAATTTAAAGGAGTTAGGCATGTTTAGCTTTGAGAAGAGGAGACTGGCGTGGTGTAGAGTAGAGCAGAATAGTTCTTTTCAAATTACAGAAATGACAACAGAAAGGATGGCACAAATCTTTTTGGTGTCTACCCTTGAGAAGGGCATGGAATGATGGGTTTTGTGAATTTAAGTTATAGGAAGACAGATCCTGACTGTAATGTTTTTTAAAATCCTTTTTTGTAATAGTTAATATGAATCCATTAATCTGAGAAATTGTAGACAGCTCTTAACAATCAGTTCCAGCTGAGGCTAAACAGTTGCCTTTCAAGGATGCCTTAGTTTAGATTTCTACATGGGGAGTTTGGATTTAGCGGTCTAAGTAATCCCTTTCAAATCTGTAATTTTATATTTTTTTGCAATTGAGATTAACTGTATTGGGACATAGTTCGTGCATTATGTACATAGCGGTCCTCCAGAAAAGTAAGTATTAATGCACAGTAAATCTTACTATCCACTCTGCATTGATTAAATTACCACTGCAATTTGCTTTAAATACGATTACCGCCCACTACTGTTATCCATAGATTATAAATTTACAGGGGATCCTACACTGCAACGGAGATGCCCAGAGCTGTTCACGAAAGACTCAGTTTAAAGCAGTTTCCATTCAGCACCAAAGTGCATTTAAGAAGAAAGTACTCAATAGTTCCGCTACAGAAGGTAAAAAATGCTGCCGAGGTGCATTTGTCCAATTTAGGATTGTGCCCCTAGTTGGAAGTCACCGTTACTTCTGACCTTTCGCACCCCACGAGCAGATATCTTAACCCCGCATTCCACCCTTTGGGAATTCCCTTTCCGATAACGCACACTAAACTACAATACCCAGAATTCTTTTCAAAAAAAAAAAACCCATTCGCAAAATTCGCCTCATAAGCAAATATGAGGACAGCGGCGTCTCTAAGATACGGCCCGCCCGTCGGATTGATTGAATGAGCTCCGGTCCAATGTGCTTCCGGCGTTTAGCGAACGCTCCAATAACGTTTCACAGTGTCGACACGGTGGGCGGATTTCTCTCGAGGGATCGCTTTGGCTGCCTAGCGCTAGGATGGAGGGCAAGGGAAAAGGAGGGGGCTAGTTGCGACGGTAGCGAGAGCAGCCGCGTCCCGCGGGGGACTGCAGGCGACTGAGCCGACAAGGGGCGGCGGCAGTGAAGCGGTTAACCCTGCAGGGGGAGAAAGAGAGAGAGAAAGAGAGAGAGAGACACACACAACGGCTGTTCAGCGAGTGCCGCTGTTTGCCCGCCTCCTCCTCCTCCTGCCCTCCCCTCCCCGTTAGTTACCCCGCCCGTCAGCTCGCGCTCCTTCAGGCTCCCTCTCAGCCTACCCTAGTCCGGTCCGGTCCCGCAGTTACCATAGAGACGGGGACGACGACTTGAGGCGCCACCGCCGCCTGCTTGCAAGCCATGGGCCGGAGTCTGCTGCTGAGCTGTGCTGGGCTGAGCCGGAGGGGGCCGCGGTAATAACATTCTCCTTCTTCCCCCTCCTCCCCCCCCTCCTCCTTCTCCTCTTCCTTTCTTTCGCCGGGAGGCTCCCCATTAAAAAAAAAAAAAAGAGTTTCTCCGAACCGTTCGCTCTCGCAGGCTGACGAGGCAGGGGCGCCGCTCGCGTTCCAGGTGAGAGCTTTTCTCTGGCCCAGCGGAGAAAACAGGGGCGGCGGTGAGGTGAGGGGGGGGAGTGTCGCCGACAAGACGGGCTTTTTGTGGGCACCTTGTTGACATTCCGCGGCGCCGACGGCTCAGGGGCCTGGGGGGGGGCGTTTCTGTGGCGGCCCCGCGGGGCTCAAAGGATGCTTTGGGGCCGGGGGTGGTGGTGGAAGGCAATGGGGAAGGCGGCGGTAGTGGTGAAGGGGCAACCGACGGGCCCTTCTTCGCCTTGCCGTTGTGGCGGCGGGGTCGAAGCATCGTGGGGATGCGCCTTTGAAGATGGAGGGAGTGATTGGGGGGGGGGGGGGGCGTAGCGGCGGCTCCCGGCAGTCGAAGGTTGTTCGGAGACAAGAGGGAAAGAGAGAGAAGGGCAACCTTTTAAGGCAGCGGTATCCAATACAGTATAGCTTTCGAGATGTTGTTCGGGCGTTTGTGTGTGTATGTGTGTGTTTAACACTCGGGGACAAGAAAGGGGCGGAAATGCTGCAATGAAACCAACAACAACAACCACAAGAAGAACAAAAACCCGATCGACCCTCCGAGGCTTGAACCTTTGCGTGGCAGAGGGACCTGGCCCATCTTTGTTCATTGAGTTAGTTTGTCCCGACTCCTGTTATTTTCCCATACAGTGCGCGCGCGGCAACTGGATTAAATAGCAAGATGGATCGCTGAAGTTCGTTCTCCTCGAACCAATGAGATTGTTGGCGATGCGAGCAGCTTTGCGAAGGAATAGGAAGAAGAAGAAGAAAAGAAGAAGAGGAGGAGGGGGGAGGAGGAAGAGGAGGGGAAGAAGAAGAAGAAGAAGAAGAAGAAGAAGAAGAAGAAGAAGAAGAAGAAGAAGAAGAAGAAGCTGCTGCTCTGTGCGGTGTTTAATATGAAAGATCACAGTTTTATCTTAATGCTTGGTTGTTTCAACATCTCTTCCTGGATTGAAACTAATGGGGAGGGGGCGGATGGTAGGCAGGGTAATATTGGTGCAATTGTCACCTTTATTCATAGAAATAGTCTGTAGTATTGGAGGCAGATGGAGACTTGAGACTAAACATTGCTGTTGCAACAAGCAGTTGCATGATGGTATGAATACAGTTATATATTAGTGATTGTGAACCTTTTTTTCCTTGGGTTCTAAAAGTGCATGGGCGTGCACTATCGTGCATGCGTGAGTGCCCACACCCATAATTCAATGCCTGGGAAGGGTGAAAACAGCTTCCCCTTCCCCCCAGGAGGCCCTCTGGAAGCCGGAAACGGCCTATTTCCCAACTTCTGGTGGGCCCAGTAGGCTCGTGTTTCATTCTCTCCAGGCTCCAAAGGCTTCTCTGGAGCCGAGGGAGGGTAAAAACACTTTCCCCCACTCTCCTGGAGGCTCTCTGGAAGCCAAAAACGCTCTCCCAGAGCCTCTATGCAAACCAAAAATCAGTTAGCCGGCACACACATACACATTGGAGCTGATCTAGGGCAACATCTCGTGTGTCAGCAGATATGGCTCTGCGTGCCACCTGTGCCATAGGTTCACCATCACTGGTATATACTTTCTTTTCAAAATGACAGGTATGATTTTCTGCTAAAGATCTTAAAACTACCTGCTGTAGTTGGAGCAGGAAAACACCTGTTTCAGGAATTACAGGCTTTTCTGTTTCTGTCCTGTAATAACAATACAATTGTGGTTGTTAATATTAGGGCTTTGTATCCTATCAATTAAAAGGAGTAGGTTATTAAATGATGATTATATCCATTCAGTTGAGTCCTACTCTTGACGTTCTAATTGGCCAAGCGTTCCACACCTTCCAATCTTGCACTATTTCTTTGAGTTTTTCTATGTTCAGTCAGGTGTCAGCTTTGATAGTGTATAGTCATTGTGTTTTTCCCATAACCTGGGTTTCCTTTTATCGCTAACTCTTCCAAACGTAATATCTTTCTCCAGTGAATTCTCCTGCATGACATGGCCAAAGTAAGCAAGATGCATTGTGATTTTTCTTTTTAATGATATGCCCAGTGTTGTACACTCCAGTACTTCCTTGTTAGTCATCTTTGCTGTAGCATTTTCTGTATATAATATTCAAGGTTATTTGAGAAATGCCTTCTTAAACGAATTTAGATTTTTATATATGCACATAAGTTGATTCTAATACATTTGAAAGTTGACTAGGAACTTTTTCAAAAGTTGAAGATAATCAGTAAAGTGTTCATAGATGTGTGGTTTGCAAGAAACAATGAACTGACCCGGACTATAGCTTTTCAAACAGTTTCAATAAAGAAGACTCAGTTATTTTCTTGTTGTACTAAATGAATTATACTTAAAAAAAATTGTCAGGTGATAGAAGCCACTGCCACGTGGAAATTAAACTGATTTATTGCTATCTGCCCTTGCATAGGAGTCTTCTCAACTGTTAATACCTATTTGGAGTTTGATAAGGGTCCATGGAATTCAAAAGGGGAGAGGGTTGTAGTTAGTCTGTTTGTGGCTATGTAGAGATTCTAGGAGACTGGCTGGACAACTGTCTTGCAACATTTGGCAATATTTCTTGGCAACATTGTTCAGAAGTGGTTTGCAATTGCCCACTTCCTTGGGCTAAAAGAAGGTGATTAGCCCAATATCACCCACCGAGCTTTGTGCCTAAAACAGGACTAGAACTCAATCTCTCATTTTCTACCCTGATGCCTTAACCACTATCTGAAAGTGTTCTCGTTTTTCATATTAATATTGAATAATCACAATATATCAAAATAGTAAGAGCCAATACTACATCAGTGCTTTATTTCCTATCCTTTTTGGCTTGCTGCATTCTATCATATCTGCTCTTGAGAGCCCCCCTCCTCCCCCCCAAAAAATATAAGATGATGGAGTGGATGGTGAAAGTTTGTTTTACTGATAAATACTATTCCATATGAATGGAAAGATGGAAAGTTAGATACATGTTTTATTTTTCACACATTTCCAACATTGATCTTGATTTTGATCTTGATATTCTTATTCTTAGAAACATAGAAGATTGATGGCAGAAAAAGACCTCATGGTCCAGCTAGTCTGCCCTTACACTATTTCCTGTATTTTATCTTAGGATATATATAAGGATATATTAGGTATGTTTAAATTCGGTTACTGTGGATTTACCAACTATGTCTGTTGGAAGTTTATTCCAAGCATCTACTATTCTTTCAGTAAAATAATATTTTCTCATGTTGCTTCTGATCTTTCCCCCAACTAACCTCAGATTGTGTCCCCTTGTTCTTGTGTTCACTTTCCTATTCAAAACACTTTACTCCTGAATCTTATTTAACTCTTTAACATATTTAAATGTTTCGATCATGTCCCCCCCTTTCCCTTCTGTCCTCCAGACCATACAGATTGAGTCTTTCCTGATTCTTAAAGGTTCTTATTCAAAAGAAAGTCTTGCTAATTTCTGTTTTGACCGCCCCCCCCCCAGTAAATAGATCAATGTATGTTCTCAAACCGTCACAAGGAAATAGGTTTTGTAAGAACTCTTTATTTGTCCCAAATTAGACTATTTTCATAGCTACTCTAGACTTCACCACAATGTATTAATAAAATATGCCTGAACTTGAAATGGTCCATAATCCATGTTCTGAAATCAGGAATCTTTCCAATAAATTTATGCTTGTGGAAATAACATTTATAAACTGCTCTTTTACAGTTTTTCTATAGTATTTTCAGTAATCCTCACTTTTAAGTATTTGAGCTATGATTCAAATCGTGTGTTGGATACAGTACTTGTTTTGCCCTTTTTTGGATGCGGACTTATGCAAAGAATAGAAGAAGCTCTTTAGCAAATTTGCCCTGTCTTTGTTTGTATGTGTGTGCATGTGAGAGAGAGGGGATGGAGAGAGAATAGGAGAGAATGAAAATATGAGAAAGAGAAAGGGGTGCCTCATTTGGTTCTACTTATTCTTCTCTAGTCAATCAGAAAGGAAGGATGCTTCTTACTGAGTTAGACTGTATCAATCTTTCACAGATCTATGGAAGTGAATTACAAAGCAGTTCTTTTCAAACTCTTATTTTTTCTGTATTTGGAGACTGCTTTGGAAGTATTTCTCTCTGTCTGAGTATGGGTGTTTATAAATCCCAGTTTTCTTCAGTACAATCCTTCATTGGTTGTGGAGACAGCCAGTAGTAGTTACCAAATAGCCACCAAATCAAATACATGGTTGCATACAGAAATGTGAAAAGAGTGCTTTGCACATGTATCCACATTTTTCTGAAACACCTCCTTCAAAGGATTTGCAAAGCTGTACCAGATACTCTAATGAAATAAATTATACTAAGAATGATGTGAAAATTATAGATATTGTGGACTGTTATAAGGCAATGAAAATAAATCTGGTTTGTAGGATTTCATAACTGATCCCAATAAAGAATTTGGTATACGCTGAAGCTGAGGAAAGATCATGAAATTTTTGTAAAGGGAAATATGAGAATTCATGAAACAGATAGAATAAAGAGAGAAAGAACAGAGTTTTGATAGATGAATTATATGAGTTGTTTATATGTGCTGAAAAATGTAAACACATATCTTGCAAGGAAATATTTATGTATTTCATTTATATACTATATGCTCTGAACCATGAAGTAGTTTGCAATAAAACATAATGGCAATCAAAATAAAATGATATTCAAAGCAAATATTACAATGCAATCTAAAATCATCAGGATTGTAATAACGCTTCTAGCGATAATCATTAAAACACAGTCGAAGAGCTCCGTTTTCATTGCTTTTTTAAATTAGGGGGGGGGGGACACCACCACCATATGGATCTCTAAAGAGAGACTTTTCAAAAAAACAGAGACTGCCACAAAGAAACATTGACATTTGCCCCCTTTTCTGAACCTCTCAAAGTTAGGAGAGAGCTTTCAGAATCCCCATGGCAGGAAAGGTAGCCAAGTCTAATAGGTTTGATTTGAAGCATATGATTTCATGAGATACCAAACTTTTAATGTTAAAATCATAACTTTGAATTGTAGCCCAGAGCCTATGGGCAGCCACTGCAGAACCCTCAGCATCAGTGTTATGTTCAAGTGAAAGTAATGACAATCACCTAATGACAGGCACGCTGCTACATGTTGAACCAACTGTGACTCCTGACAGTCTTCATGTAGAGTCAATTAAAGTGATACATACAGGAGGTGACTAGACTGTGAGTCACCGTTGTCAGGCCTATTTCTCCAGAAAGGCTGAAACTGGCATACTAGCAGTAGCAACTTGTTTCTTTCCATCCAGACCCTGACAACCAACAAGAATTAGGACAAGACTTTTACTGCCTCAGCAACCCAATGCAGGATTCCATGCTCTGGTCTAAAATGTGACTGAAAAGACTCCAGATAATCCCATTTTCCCTGTAATATTCTGTTGTTGGAACCAGAGGTGGGCTCTGGTTTTCTTTGCTTCTTGTTAGCAATAGCAATAGCATTTAGATAATAGCAATAGCATTTAGTATTTATACTGCTTCACAGTGCTTTACAGCTCTCGGTTCAGGTTTATATTGACCTGAACCGTATAAGTGTAACAATCAGCGCACAGCAAAAAGTAAAAACAAAAAACAAAAACGTCCATAGTAAGAACCCCTCAAATGAGGCAAAGTCATTTAATCACAAGTTTCAGATCTGCAGGGAAAAAAATCTACAGGGTCTCAAATTTCATTTCGGCTCATATAGACCTGAACAGAACAAGAAGGTTAAAGAGAGTAAGCATATTGCCCCCAACAATCTGGGTCCTCATTTTACCAACCTTGAAAGGATGGAAGGCTGAGTCAACCTTGAGCCTACTGAGATTCAATCTGCCAAACTGCTGGCAGATGGTGATCAGTAGAAGTGGCTTGCAGTATTGCACTCTAACCACTGCACCACCGAGGCTCTTTAGCTCCTTAACGCATGCTGAGTACATGCATGTGCAGGGCTAAAAACCCAGCTTTTGTGCATGAAGTAAAAAACAAGATGGTGGCGCCTATGGGACAGTTCAGGGCATGGCAGGCCTGGGTCTTTGCCAGTTCTATAGACTCAGGCTGCCAATTTATAATCAGTTCCATAAAACCGGTCCGAACCAGGAGGAACTACCTCTGGTTGGAACCTCACCAACAACCTTCTCCATAAAAGAAAGGTTATAAATTGGATAATAGTTGTCCTCTATGGATGGATCTACAGGTTTCTTCAGGAGGAGCCATTTTTTTAAAAGTGACAGCCACCATTTCCTTTCCCAGTGAAGTATTGACAATCTTGCTGATCTACCAAGTCACATATTTACTGGTTTTACATGGGAACAAGGTGAATCATTAATTCACATGTAGCTAATATACTGCCTTGTTTTTCACTTCCTGTCCAGAATATATTTTTTTGTCAAAATTTTACCCAAATAATTAACAGAACCTCATTGCTTTTTCCTTACTCTTGAAAAGGGGGAAGCCCAAATGCTTTGGCATTTTTATTTCTGTAAAATTTAGGCTTAAAATTATCTTAGACCTAAGTTCGGTAAATTCATTTCTGATCTTCCTCTACCAAATTTAAGGTTATATTTTGATATTCCACTTTCCAAAGCTCCTCAGCAAACCAGGCATGATTGAAATTATATAATTATACCATCTATGCACATTTAAACATTTAAAAATGTTTAAAGGTAAGAAGATATTAGTTAATATTAGGTAGGAAAACAGGCAGGATTCATAGCAAGGAGATAACAAAGATAGGTTTAAGATTCTTCTGAAAATACTATTTAAAAGATAACACAATTGACTGGGGAGAGGATTCAAGAATGTTGGACTGGCACCAAGAAGGCTCCTGCCTAGTTAATTTTAAATAGGCTTATAAAACAATATTTTCTATGGAATCTATTTCCCAAAAGCAAAATTTGGATATTTAGGCAAGAATATGCACCGGTACAGTATATATGATACCTTGCTCAATAGTAGTAACTGTGAGAGGGACCTTGGAGTCCTAGTGGACAACCATTTAAATATGAGCCAGCAGTGTGCAGCTACTGTCAAAAAAACCAACACAGTTCTAGGTTGCATTAACAAAAGGATAGAGAAGGTTGTTGAGAAGGTGATGTTGCTCCAGCTCCAACGGTCCTTGGATGAAGCCGATTATCTGGGTCCTCGGCAGTCTGGTTTCAAGACCAGCTACAGAACTGAAATTGCTTTGGTCGTGCTGACAGATGATCTCTGGCAGGCCCGGGGTAGGGGTCACTCCTCTATCCTGGTGCTTCTTGACCTCTCAGTGGCTTTTGATACTACTGGTCAGGGTATCCTTCTGCACCGGCTAGAGGGGCTGGGAGTTCAAGGCACTGTTTTACGGTGGTTTGTCTGCTACCTCGCTGGTCAGTTGCAGTCAGTGTTGGTAGGAGGACAGAGGTTGACTCCTAGGACTCTCCCCTGTGGGCTTTCTCAAGGGTCGGTACTCTCACCCCTGCTGTTTAATATCTACATGAAACTGCTGGGTGAGATCATCCAACAGCACAGGGTGAATTATCATCAGTATGCTGGTGATACTCAGCTTTACATCTCCACCCACTCTGGTATACCCAAATATGGGAGGGAGAATACTGCTTCCTTTTTTACCTTATAGGCAGACTGTCCAGGTTCAAATCCCGGTAAAGGGTATGGCTAGCTGATGAGACCTAAATAGCTTGAAATAGATCTACAGTAGTCCCTCGCTATACCGCGCTTCACCTACTGCGGCTTCACTTCATCGCGGGTTTCTGAGGAAGTCGATCGGCAGATTTAAACAGCCCACCGAACTCGATCGGCAGGTTTTTTAAAAAAAATTAAAAATCTAAAATTGTAAATACTGTATTTAAATACTGTATCTAAAATAAATACTGTGTGGGAAGGGTTTATAAACACTTAAAACAATGAAAACTTACCAAACAATTACAATATAAATACTTAAATAAGTACTATCAGTCGATAAATTCCCCATCGCGGATTTCACCTATCGCGGCCAGGTCTGGAACGTAACACCTGCGATAGGTGAGGGACTACTGTATACTAGTCTCCATTCATTTTCATTATCAGCAAAAAAAATGTTACATGCATACGTTTGTATGGATGGATTTGTAGACATACATATGATATGTGGGCATATGTAGGTGTGTGTGTGTATGTGTGTGTGTCTATGTCGATATCAGTAAGACAGTGCTAGAAATGAATGGTTTGGATTATTAGCAACTGTGTTCATTTGCAAGGAGAGTTTTAGAATAATTATTCAGTTATGCATAAGTCTAAAAGTATTTCAAAATAAGATAGTCACAAAACAATTTAGTATTGGTATCAGGAAACCATGTATGGATTACAGTAGTCTAGGCTATGCGCTAAGCTCAACTTGAAGACACTTTACATTACTTTATAAACCACATTTAAGTATAATTTGTTGGTTTTTTAAATTGTAGAGACTATAGGATGAACTATTGATATGAATTGATATTAGTGCTGAAGAAAGCTTCTTGAGCCTTGCAGAAGTTTAGAAAAAATGAATCTGGATCAGTATGGCATTTTTCTTTCCAAATTTGGTTATGTTTATGAATGAGAATCACTGAGAGACTGTCAAAAAGTTGAAGTTGTTTTAATAGGCATTAAAATATTATTAGTTGCTACAGTAATACTGTATATTTTAAGACTACACTACATGTATTTTTTACATAGTTGCTGCATTGTTACACTCCCTCACTTAAAAAGGAAGTAGGCCTTATAGATATATGATTAATTTAGATTGTAAATTAGTATCTTTATTTAATAGGTGTTTGTTCTATTTCCAGAAACAACTGCTTTTAGATTTGTGTTTTCCTGAAGCACTGAACTATAATATTCCTTTGATTAGGAGCAAAAAAGATTCAAGAAGGCCAGAAAAAAGATAACTCTGATAGTGTAAGATGAAAAGTCTGTAACAACAAAAAGATTTTCAAATGGTAAAATCTCACTAAAATAGGGGCATGGCCTTTCAATGGGCAAAGCTTCCTTTGAACTCTATTCAAAGCTATGAGTGGTCTTCAAAAGAGAATTAAAAGAGAATTATTTCTGCCACCATTCTGTTTCATTCATGGAATTTTAGGGGGACCCAGATGTTGTAATCTGCTATTGTAATTTGCTTCTTTCATCTTTTGATAGAAAACCGTTAAGGTGGAGGAGGGAAAATCCTTTCAAAGTTTTTCTGTGAATATACCATGAAAGAGCTCTTTTCTATATTCTTATCAACTTTAAAATGTTTATAGAATGTATAATGTATTTCTCATTGTTATGCATGAAAGAATATGCTCTTTTGGAACAAATACAGATTTCAAAGATATAAATATAATAAACTCATAATTGATTTGGGCTCATATAAAAATAGAATCAATAAAAGAGGAACAATATTACCAAAAATCATTTCCAGTCAAAATATTTCAGTATTTTGAACTAGTTTCTAAACATAGCTACTTGAGAGAAATTTAAGGTAACAAAAACACGAGAGTGTTAACACACTGTTTTAACCCAAGATTTATATCAAGTGAATAGATGCCATCTTGGTTCCCTTTACTGCAGACATTGTAACAAGCAGCAAAACCAAGGTATAGTGTCTGTATTAAGGGGATATGTTCTGAATTTGTGCTACACAGTGAGTCTGATTCCTTGTATAAAATTTGGCTCCTTGGGAATTAAAAATAGCATTCACATGCTCTTTTTACCTAAGGGTTTATCTCAGCAGGTTATGCAAACATCGTTACAATATCCTTATGTAATTAAGTATGTCTAATAATGGCTGTATTTGCATTTTCCCCATTATGTGAATGTTCTGTATCATTGCAACAATTATCTGAAATGTACTAATTGCTAAATACAGAACTTATTTGCATTTAAAGAAATATGAAAATATACTTTCTACCTAATTATTTATGATTCTAATTTAATTTTTAATTGTTGATTTAATATTTTGTATATTTCACAGTAAACTACTATGTGATGAATGTATGCATTTTAATAAAAATATAAATAACATGGAAGTTATTAATATATAAACTCTATTTAGCTGCAGTAGCTATATCGGTATACAGAAGCAAAGTTATGACCCAAACTATTTTCAAACACTGTTTGACAGGGATTAATTCTTGATTAGTTTTGTACTTAACATATTTTCAGGTGTTGCATGCATTGGTAATAGGCAGTATTGGGTTCCACTTACCTTTGCTACCGGTTCGGAAATGGGAGCATACTGGTGCAATGCTTCTGCGCATGCTCTAGAAGCTTCTGTGTTTTTTTATTACATCCAGGTGGGTGGGCGGAGCCTCCCACTACCACCACAGCTATCAGTTTATTGAACCGCTGCAAAGCAATAGCAACTCATCACTGCTAATAGTCCTCAGAGAGGGGTGGCATACAAATCTAAATAATAATCATAATCATAATCATAATAGGTTTCTTTTTCCCACAGAAATTCACTTCTGCGGGAAAAGATCAGACAGATAGAGTTAGCATCCTTATTTTTGTGGTAAAAAATAACTGGCATTCTGTTATGATGTCTGGACTGAATCAGTGTCTTGCCTGATTTCATCAGATGAATTATTAAGTTAGACTTTAATAAGAGACACGCTAGTTTATTCCTTGGAATCTTAGTCATTATGCTTCATTACTGCTTTGTTCTCTCTGTAGTTGCACATTACGTATGTAGCATACGTTGTGCTTTTTCCATTTTTGGCAGTTCCTTAGTAGGTTTTCTTATTTTTATTTTTGGGGAACACTAAGTATTTGCATTTCTTAATTCTTTGAACAACTGCAACAGAAACATCTCTAGCTAAAGTATTATTAACAAGTTTTGTACAATTCAGTAAAGTTAGCCAATCTGAATTACAAGAACTTGTTATTAGATTGAAAGAAAAAAAATACAGGCAGCTGTTTGCTATTTTTTTAGCAGTTGTCTGGATTTTTTTCAGCTGAAAAAGGATGTTCTGGTATTTATTTATTACATTTATATGTTTACTCAGAAGTGACCAATCTGATTATAGCTTTAAATCAATGGTACTTTGTTCAAAATTGGCTAATGCATCTTTGTAGCCTTTCAGAATAATGGATGCACATGAGAAGCCATAGGATTTTAATTTTTCATGTATTTGCCTGACACCAGGGAAACTGGAAACTATCCGGTATAATTAAAAGGAGCAAGCTGGCTGGAAAAATAGAAGAAGCTTAAGACAATATAAAAGAATGTGAATCAAGATGGAAGTGTCTATTTTGAGTAGACTTCAATGAAGCACTATATTTGAAATGCAGTGGGGTACTTAGAAGAACTCAGCAAGCTTTTTGAGAAGGGTAATGTAATGGCCCAACTGGTCTCCCAAAAGGAACTGGGCTCAGATCTTTGGTCAAGAAGGCTTTGAGTGCTATGGATGAGTTTAAGACATCATAGTTGGCTTGGGATTTCCATGCTGGTATTGTGAAAAATGACTCTTGGTATTTGAAGATCTCTGTTTAGCCACCAGATATGTGAAGCTTAGGTCTCTTGGCAAATACCTTGGTTATTGGCCTTGGTTTTTGAGCGGTTAATTTCTAGCAATTCTTCTTGATAGTACTCAGCAAGTTTATAAAGAGTTCACTTTGGGCCAATGTGCCTTTTTTGATAGATGGAAAGATTGATTGTTCAATTTGTTTCCGAATGGATAAAACGGAGGGGAACTAGAGTGCACCCCTGTCTCATACCTCATTTGACTTACCATCTTGTAAATTTGAGTAGCAATACTTCCCTTTGTATTTGCTTTGTTGCCCTACTCTTATGTTGTGTAGTTTTCTTGGAAAAAGGAAACAAGCTACTATATAATGTGTTGTGGCAACGAACAAAAAATTACACAAAAAGCATAATCTCTAAAGCAGAGTTATTGTTCTCAGTTAAGTTTTCTGCTTGAATATGGAGTTAATACTGAAATACTAGAAGTAGTTCAAGAATTGTTGAGTCGATGCATATAAACAAAACAGTGCATTCAGAAACATTCTGGTGTTTATTTTTATGACTTTTCTTAAATCTTTCTACAAAATGTTGTGCAAGATATTCTTTTGCAGAATCTTTTTATTTTAAATATCCTTTAGAATATAAAAGGACAAAAAACTGTTAGTTGCCCTCACATTCATAATCAAATATATTAAGGTACAGTGATCCCTCGATTTTCGCGATCTCGATCTTCGCGAAACACTATATCGCGATTTTTCAAAAAATATTAATTAAAAATATTTTCCCACCCGATGACGTCACTCTCTTCCTTTCTCATCTTTCTTTCTCTCTCTCTTTCTCTATCTTGCTTCTTCCTCTCTCACACTCTCTTCCTCCCTCTCTCATCTCTTTCTTTCCTTCTCTCTCTTTCTCTATCTGTCCCCCTCTTGCTCTCGAGCGGCGGGTGGCGGGCGGGCGGGCGGCGGGCAGGCAGCAGCGAGGAGCCGAAGATCGGGGTTTCCCCTTTGCGTGGGCGGCGGGGAAACCCCGATCTTCGGCTCCTCGCTGCTGCCGCGCTGCCGAGCAGATCAGCTGCTGGGCGGCCGAAGGAACCTTCCCTGGGTCTTCCCCGCCGCCCACGCAAAGGGGAAACCCCGATCTTCGGCTTCTCGCTGCTGCCGCGCTGCCGAGCAGATCAGCTGCTGGACGGCCGAAGGAACCTTCCCTGGGTCTTCCCCGCCGCCCACGCAAACTCCACCATCTGCTCATGCGCGGCCATGGAAAAAGGGCGCGCATGCGCAGATGGTGTTTTTACTTCCGCACCACTATATCGCGAAAAATCGATTATCGCGAGGGGTCTTGGAACGGAACCCTCGCGATAATCGAGGGATCACTGTATTTTGTTTCTGCAGCTTAATTACTATTGAAATTTGCTTTCTATCTTTGTTCAACATTGTGAAATTGGAAATTTTATTAGCCTGGTTTCATATACAGCTGTTTTGTTTCTATAGACTCTGCTTAAATGGAAACCACTTCTGGGAACTTGATGGTCTCTACTGACATAGGCTTAGCATAGCCACTGTACCACCCCAGAGATTGCAATGAGTGGAGGAGGGGAACAGCCGGATATTCTTACTGTGGGGATATTGGTAAAAGAAAGATGGAAAGTGGTAAGTATGTAAGTTTTATTGATTTTTTTCAGATGTTTGGTATTATAACATTCAATCAAATAAAAAGAAATCAAAATGTTATGTATATAATTTTAAGAGAGCAGACATAGCTATAAAACTGCAAGACGGGAGAAGATTGTGCATTACATCCTTCTTAAATACAGTCTGTAGCAGGATGATACATGAATAATCAGATTATGGCTTACCTAATACGATGGCTGCAAAGAAATAATGAAAATACAATAATATTATCAATGTTTTTCAGGAATGGATTCCTATATGTTACATCTGGTTAGCTGCTTTATCAGTCAGTGTTCTGCTTCTGCTCTTTTCCTGGATTCTTATTAGTTGAAAACTTCACTTTTCCTCCTTTTCAGTAATTCTTACATAATATTTTTAAAATGTTTTGTAAAATAATAGTTCTGCCTTTATTAGGCTAGTATGATGCAATTTTCTAAGCATTCTTTGCTAGTTTAAGTTAACCTCTTTTCCCTTTTTATGTTTGCGATTAACTGTCTGAACACAATCTCCTTGATGTCTGCAGACTGAGGTTTCTTGGGTTTTTTTAGTTAATGTACAAACATAACCCCTCCCTCTTTGTTTCTGTCATGCATACACACTCATTCATAGGAAGAAGCTGAAAAATCCAACGGGACAAATGAGTAGAGAGAAGGGCAGTAGGAGGAGCATGGATTTGACTGAATGGATCTGTTTGTGTCTGAGTGAGACAGGAATATTTAGAGGCAATATGTATTTTTGAGAGAAAATGATGGGGGCTTGTGGTCCTGCTTGAGTAAAAGGGTTTTTTTTAATGTATGATGGAAAACAATTTCAAATGTATCTATACAACAGGCTATTCTCTTTTAGAGTAAGTAGCATTATATAAGGCTTAGAAAAGAAGAAAATTATAAATGAAATAAAGACATTAGGTAAAAAAAGATATGTAGGTAAATCTAGTTTATACCAACGTTTTATCTTTCTATTTTAAATTTTACCATATCCACACAAGATTTCATGTGCTATTTCTCTCCTTTATTTAATGTTTTCTGGCAATAAGACATGAGAATAGGGTGGTATATCCAGAACAACGCAAGCAGGATTTTTCTACACTACAATTGGGGCAGAAACAGGAATGAGAAATACTTGCCAGAAGAATATTTTAGTAATTAGCAATGACACAGCTAAAGCATATTAAGTGAAATGCAGTATCTTTTCTCAGAACTCTTGGATCCTACACATATTCATCAAATGATAATTATTCTTAGTGTAAATTTTTATTTATTTAATCAAGAACAATTTTTTTAATATACATAGATATAACATTACAGTGTTCCCTCGCTTTTTTCGGGGGATGTGTTCCAAGACCGCCCGCGAAAGTTGAATTTCCGCGAAGTAGAGATGCGGAAGTAAATACACCATTTTTGACTATGAACAGTATCACAAGCCTTCCCGTAACACTTTAAACCCCTAAATTGCAATTTTCCATTCCCTTAGCAACCATTCAGATTATTAGTCAACATGTTTATTTATTAAAGTTTATTAAAAAAAATATTTATTAAAGGCAGACAAAAGTTTGGCGATGACATATGGCATCATCGGGTGGAAAAAACCATGGTATAGGGAAAAAACCCGCATTTTTTAATTAATATTTTTGCAAAACCGTGGTATAGACTTTCCGCGAACTTCGAACCCGCAAAAATCGAGGGAACACTGTATATACATAAGATGGGTACTGATAAGAGCGAACATTAGGACAGGGACATTACAATGGTCATTTATATAAAGAGTGTTGATTTTAGTATGCTGCCTTGGAGTACACCGCTGTTAACAGGAACGGGATTAGATATGGCGCTCCCTACTTGTTGTCTGTTTGACAGGAACCCAGTTATCCAGTCATATAGGGATCCAGAGATGGTATAGGATTTCAGTTTCAGAAGTAGTTTATCATGAACCACTGAGTAAAAGGCTTTACAGAAGTCTATATAAATTGCATCTATTTCTTTGCCCTGGTCAAGCTTTGAAGTCCATATGTTTTTGCAGTGTAGTAGTTGTAGATTGCAGGATAATTTTTTTCTAAAACTGAATTGCTTGTTGGAAAGTAGGTTGTTAGTTTACAGATGGAGAGTAATGGATTGATTCTATGACTTTGCATGTGACGCAGCATAGAGAGATTGTTCTGTAGTTTTCTACTAGACTGGGATCTCCCTTTTTGAAGATGTGAATGACCATGGCTAGTAACCATAGGTTTGGTAGGGAAATGGTCCTGTAGGGCTTTTCAAACATTATGCTTAGTGTTTCAGCTATGGCTGTGGAGAGCTATTTTAGGAAGTATGCACATGTCCATCAGATCCGATTGATAGGAAAGGTTTAATGTTTTTTTAACGTTGTCTTCATTATATTTGTGTTAAATTGTTGTATTTGTGGAATGACTATAGAGGTTTGGGTATGAGCCATTGCTGTTTACAAAAACTGAGCCTAAGAATGTGTTGCAGAGGTTAGCTTTGTTTATTTCATCGTAGCATTATTTGTTGTTGGTTCCTTTTAATGGTGGGAGGGGTCTCGAGTCCTTGAGTTTGTAGAAGACATGGTTTGATTTTGTGCGCAGAAGGCTTTTCTCTTGTTTGCTATTGTAGTTGGAGCATTCAGTCTTTATTTGGTAGCATATATTTTTGTAGCGGTTTTTAAGTTAGTTACATACCATGCTTTGTTTGCTCGGCAGAGGGATTTTGGGGGGATTGTAGCTTCCTTATTCATATGGGTAGTTTGTTTTTCTTGGTTAAGGAGGTTATCAGTGGTAGTTGATAACCACTGATAGTTCTTTTGATTTTGAGCAAGAAGATATTATATAGATGATCGACAGTGTTACAGCCAGAGAGTAGAGTTTGCTAGTCAAGAGGTCGCTGTCTATGAGTTCATAGTTGGCTTTTTAAACATTTTTCTTGGGTGTCCCATTTTTAAGGTGATTCTTGCAATTGTGTAGATTGAGGCTGAAGTCTATCATGTTCTGGTCACTGTTGGAAAAGAGTTCTTTTATTTGTAGTCCATAAATTATGCTTTTTCTGTTGTAGAATATGAGGTCGAGGCAGTTGTTGAGTCTAGTACAGTGATCCCTCGATTAGCACGGCCTCGATTAGCGCGAAACGCTGCAACGCGGTTTTTCAAAAAATATTAATTAAAAAATAATTAATAATAAAATAATCAAAATAATAATCAGTCTTCTATGTTTCTTTGTTTCTATAAGTCCGCGCTAGTTCTCTCTCGCTTTCTCTCCCTGTTGCCGGCGTGGTATATGAGAGAGAAAGAGAGAGGCAGAGGTCGGGCGCATTACCGGGAGGTGGAGGCGGCGTGGGGACGCTGGGTGCCAGGGACACCGAGGAGGGGGTGGACGTGGCCTCTCAGCTGCAGAGCCGAACAAGGGCGGAGGCAACGGCGGAGTCCGGCGCTGGGGCCATGCGGGGCCGCTCATCCAGGGGGGCGTGGACTGGCAAGTCGCCCTCCTTTCTCTTTCTTTCTCTCTCTTATACCACACCGGTAACAGGGAGAGAAATAGAGAGAGCGGAGGGCACCTTGCCGGTCCACGCCCCCCTAGATGAGCGGCTCCGCATGGCCCCAGCGCCGCCCAGGCAAAGGGGAAACCCCAAGATCGCTTGCCGCTTGCCGTATTGCAGCGAAGGAGGCGAAGCAAGGCTCCAAGCTGCAATACGGCAAGCGGCAAGCGGCAAGCGATCTTGGGGTTTCCCCTTTGCCTGGGCGGCGGGAAGACCAAGGGAAGGTTCCTTCAGCCGCCCAACACCTGATCCGCTCCGCAGCGCGGCAGCAGCGAGGAGCCGAAGATGGGGTTTCCCCTTTGCCTTTACCCCATCTTCGGCTCCTCGCTGCTTCCGCGCTGCGGAGCAGATCAGCTGTTGGGCGGCTGAAGGAACCTTCCCTTGGTCTTCCCCGCCGCCCACACGCAAACTCCACCATCTGCGCATGTGCGGCCATGAAAAAAAAATGGCGCGCATGCGTAGATGGTGTTTTTTACTTCCGCACCACTATAACGCGGAAATCGATTAGCGCGGGAGGTCTTGGAACGTAACCCCCGCGCTAATCGAGAAATCACTGTATTGTTTGTTACTAGTTGGTCGAGGCCCAGATTGGTAACAGTGTTGTATAGGGTTGTACAGATGGGTTCAATCCTGCATTCGTTTAGGGTCCAGTTAATGAGAGGTAGATTGACGTCTCCAAGAAATATAAGAGGGTATGGGCAGGAGGCTGCCCATGTTAGCAGTGAAGCTAATTTGTTCCCATATGTGATCTTGTACTCTGGGGTGTGTAACAAAATGTCAGAATATCAAGCCATCATCAGTAAAGAGTCTAGTTTGGGAGCCCTGTGGACAGATGGCTAAAATGCAATAGCTGTTGGAAAGGACAAAACAGCCAAAAGATAATGATGTGCATCTTAGTTATATTCCGTCTCAGTTAATGGGAAGACTTCCAACATAAAACAATTACAAGACAATCTGTCATGGCTGACTATGCATTGTTATCAAGGGTCCAAAATTGATATACTGAGTATAAACATCATAATAATGATCATAAAAGACTTGAATCTGAATCTGAATACTTAAGGAAGAGTATGAAGGATAAACAAAATAAGTTCTAGGACTGATCTCTGAGGGATAAATGTAATAAGAAATTCCCAAGACTAAAAATCTAACATGCAACATTGCAAAACAACGAGAAGGAAGGAAAAAAGTAGAACCAATAACGTACCCATATCCATGGATCCTAATGTCTATAGCTGTTTCTAAATGGTCAAGTGGGTTAAATACTGCTGTAAGTTTTTTTAAAAAAGGAAAGTCTGGCACTAAGGTAAAGGATATTTTGGGCACCAAAATATCATTTAGAATTCAAGAAGGTGCTATCTCAGTTGAATGGCTTGCTTCGAGTCTTGCTTGATATGCATTGAGAAGGCCATTAGAATATAAGTGAAAAATCCATTGTGAGAAGGGAACTCTTCTAAAGGTGCTTTTTCAGGAAGCAACTGGACTTCTTTGCTTTTTTTTTTGAAGACGATTTGCTTCTCATCAAAGAAGCTTCTTCAGCTCTGACAGGATAGTTGTGAAATGGAAGGTTTTATATTCCGTGCAGATAGTATTCATTTGCATCCTTTTAGAGCAGACCTGGGCAAGGGGCGGCCCATAGGCTGCATCCGGCCTGCCCGCTGTCTGTGATCGGCCCGCCCGCTATCTGTGACCAGTCTGCAGAGGTCAGGGTCCGCTCCAGTGTGAGGATGAAAGAGTTCACCACATCTGCCAAGCAGGAACCAGAGGAGTCCCGGCAGACACGGTGAGCTCTTTCATCCTCGAACTGAAGCGGACCCTGACCTCCTACCAAGACCGGCTGAGTACAGAAACCACGCAAACACTCCAGCGCAGTGACTGTGGTGCACCATGTTGCCATAAAGCAAAAAATTAGGGGTCTGTAGAGTGGGTCTGAGTGTTTAGGTCTGAGTGTTTAGGTATTGGATAGAACTGAGTTAATTATATTAATCCGGCCCTCTAAAACCATCCCAATTTCTCATGCGGCCCCATGGCAAAATTAATTGCCCACCCCTGTTTTAGAGGGTCATTGAAGCACTTGGAGGTTTATCTGTGTTCTCAGGGTCACCTGAGTAGTGTTTCTGGTTTCTATAGACTGCAATTTTTTTCTCTAGAAGTCCATTCCTACTTCCATACCATCCCAAATTGTATAGTTAAAAGTCTGTAGAGATTCTCAGTCATATCACTCTCAAAGGTGCACCTTTGGGTTGTCCCAAAGGTGCTTTTTCAGGAGGCAACTGGACCTTCTTGTTTTTTCTTTGAAGAAGTTTTTCTTCTCATCTAAGAAGCTTCTTCAGCTCTGAAGAAATATTTCTTTGTGGAGGAAAATCTATTTCCTGTATCAATAGAGCATATAACAGGATTGCTAGGCACTACAGCCAAATGGACAAATTTTCAGTACTTGTCTCACAGGCGAATGAATGCCTACATCTAGATAGTTTTTACAAGATTGCAGCAAGATGGGGTTCTCCCTTAGGAGAAGCATCCTGATAGCAGCAGATGGTAATAGACAACGAGTTGCTTTACCCCCTAATTTAAAGGTTCCAGAGCAGAGAATTCTGCAGCCAATATACAGTTGTTAATTTAAATCAAACATATGTTTTTATTTTTTAAAATTTTTATTAAAGTTTATTGTGGTATAAAATACAAATGGAAATAAAGATTTAAAAAAGGAGAAAGGAATGCAAAATAGAAAGAAAAAGATACACCCTGACTTCTGACTCTTTAGTGTGTAGCAAAATACAAAGTATAGTTGCAAGCTCAACTTTTTGCTTTATATTTTTAGTAGATACAAGCCATTTCTACAACTACAAGAATAATTTAGTCATCAAAATCTAAAATCAGAGTTTCATCTTTTTTCTCTTTTGAGAATAAAGTCTTGAAGCAGTTTCCGCTTGGAAACAGGACTGGATAACTGTTCTCACTTTTTACCTCCATTCTTTCACTTGCGGATTGTCATGTCTTTCCATTTTTTTCACGTAGAAAATAATTGTTACTGCCTACATATATAATAACAAAGTTCCTATTTTTTTAATGTATTTTCTCCAATAGTCCTAAAAGGAAAAGTTTATGTTTCAATTGTTTAGTTGTTTTAAGAATCTTCTGAATTAAGATAAAAAATCTGACTTAAATATTGCTTTCCTTTGTCACCAACGTACACCAAAGATGATAGAAAATATCTTCTTTACATTTACAACAAATATTTGAGACACCTTTATACATAAAATAAAATAAATTTAATAAATAAATAAACAAAACATTTACATATTTTTCAAACAGATGGAATACTGTAATTTTAATGTGCTAATGAAATAAAGTCTTTTAATTAAAATTTTACATATAGTTTTACATTAATTATTTTATTTTAATGCTATTGTTTCTGCTAAAAAAAGTCCAGAGATATTACATATTTTTTCAAGACAGCATTTTAGGAAGGATACTCTTGTTTTTGTGGTATTTCTAGAATTATAGCTTTTGCAGTGGTGCCTGTTATTTAACAATAAGGAAAAATCAAATGTTTTACATTTGATTAAATCTACATATAAAACTAGATTTCCAATTAAAATTCCTATATATAATTAGCTACGATTTATTTTAAATGGATGCTAATCCTATTCTATTTTTTATTTTTTATTTTTATGGCACTCACTCCAAAATGGACTCAGAGCGATACATTTTAGTACATTCTTCTAGCAGTCTTATTCTTTGCATGGTTCCACCTTTATAACTGATGGGGAACATGAAAATTCTGGATGTTAATATCTTGATTTTAAGAATACTATCATGGAGCTTTTTTAATTTTCTGAAACAATTGCTCATATACAGCCAGCAATGTTATTTTAGAATTTCTATTATTTTGCCTAATGTATTTTTCAGCAATAATAAAAAATAAGTGTACATCATATAACAGTACAGTTTAAATATGCTTAGTAATTAGACAATATTCAAAGTTTATATTAGGTAACACAAAAACTTTATTTTTTAAATAATGCACCAGATTGATACCCATTTTTATTACAGATAAAGAAGATTGGAGGTGGAGGATTTGGAGAAATTTACGATGCAATGGACATACTTACTCGAGAGAACGTTGCACTGAAGGTCGAGTCAGCACAGCAGCCGAAGCAAGTTCTGAAAATGGAAGTCGCTGTGTTGAAAAAACTGCAAGGTTAGAAGATGAACAAAGATCCTTATACTTTAGCAGCTAAGCCTCTCAAAGATGTTGCTAATGTATAGCAATTGTCCTATTGTTCTGAAAGTCAAAAAACAGTGGGACAACCTTGATAAATCAGGAAAAGGGTCTGAGAATGAATAAGATTCATTGATCAAGTGGCAGCCAAATTTAATAAATAAACAGCTTTTCTGAATGCAGTTCTGTGTTTATTAGAAAGCTTACTGAGTTAAGTAAGTCTTCATTATACACCAGTATGATAAGGATTGTAACTTTAATCACATGTTGAGGTTAAAAATAGGAAAGTTAAATTTACATTGACCTTAATAATAACTTAAATAGCTTGGTTTATATGCATGAATGAAATATGGCAGCATTCATGTTTTTAAGTTTTTGTAGTTAGGGATTGAGAATGCAGAATGTTTTTATTTTGAGTTTTGGAGATAACTATAGGAAGCCTCTGTACAAATCAATGGTGAGACCACACTTGGAGTACTTGTACAGTTCTGGTCACCTCACCTCAAGCAGGATATAATGGAACTGGAAAAAGTGCAAAAAAGGGCAATAAGTATGATCAAAGAAATGGAGCACCTTCCTTATGAAACCAGATTGCAACGCCTTGGTCTCTTCAGCCTTGAAAGATGGCGTTTAAGGGTGGCTTGATCAAAGTGTATAAAATCATGCATGGGATAGAAAAGGTGAATAGAGAAAAATTATTTTCTCTATCACACAATACTAGGACAAGGGGGCACTCCCTAAAGCTCATAGGTAAGAAAGCAAGGACAAATCAAGGGAAATATTTCTTCACCCAGCGGGTCGTTGGTTTGTGGAATTCACTTCCAGAAGAGGTCGTGACAGCTGTCTGCCTTGATAGCTTCAAGGCAAGATTAGACAGATTCATAGATGCCAAGTGTATCGGTGGTTATTGAAATTGATGTTCATGTGCCGCCTCTATGTTGGTTGAGGCAGGCAGGATTCCCTTGAGTACCATTTGTTGGGGGTCAAGGGAAAGGGAGGGTTTTGCCTTCTCTTTCTGCTCAAGATCCCCATGTACAATTGGTGGGCCACTGTGTGACACAGAATTCTGGACTCAATGGGCTTTGGCCTGATTCAGCATGGCTCTTCTTATGTTCTTATGTTCTTAAACTTGTTTAAATTTTGGAAAAATAAATGCATTCCTGCTGCCCCCCCCCCGCCTTAATCATTATAGGCTACACTTGTCATATCAGTAACTAACACAGGGGACCCCCCTTATCCTTTGCTTTTCCATCTACTTTTAATATGCAAATAATTTCAGCATTTATCAGAACTCAGAAACTGGTTCAAATCTTGGAATAGTATAGCTGTAGGTTTGATGGGAGGTAAAAGAAACCAAATGTCAAACCCAACAACATAGATCTGTCCATGAATAGTCAAGTTTGATGGACTTTTACCTTTATATTGTAAATATCTTCTTTTACTGTATTTATAGCCTGTTATCTATTTTTTATGTGAATGAGAAAGACAGACGATTGGCTTTAATGCTGGATTTGAACATCTGATAACTTGATGTCTTGTGCATACTTTAAGACTTTATGTAAAGAAATAAAATGCTAGTATGAATCTTGAGTACAACCCAGCATTTGTTTTCTTATTACTGAAAAAAAAAACATTTTTAAAATCTTCCATAAATCGATCCATTCACTGTTTGTGGTTGTTTATTTTAGGAACTTTTTGTATGAGAGAGAGCTGAAAGCTTTTAAGGCTTTAAATTGTGCCAGATTGCTTCTATCATAGAACTGATGACTTTAGGCATGTTTGATATTCCATTACAAATTCTTGAAACTGGATGAAGAGAGATGATAGGATGAACTCATAACTCTCCAGCTGTCCATCTTTTATGATATAAATACTGTATCTATAAAAGAGAACTTGCAATGTGCTTAACAACTGGGTATGGTCACAAAGATAAGTCTGGCAAGTGTGAGTTTACCTGTTCGTACTGCATTGAAGAAAATATTCCAATAAACAACTATTCAAAGAAGTGGAAAAAAGAAATCAGAGCCAGGATTATTATTTCTCAACATGGCTTTATGGTGTAGTAATAAATTTTGATGCTGTCCAGATTAATGGTCATAAAAGGATAGAATTTTTTGAATTTTTTAATAGGCTGGATTCACCATTTTGTTTTTTAGCTGCTGCTTACTTATTTGTTTTATTGATTTGCTTTTTTATCTTTCAGTTATATTATGAGTTTCCCAGAGTCATTTGTAATTGGGTGACACCTAAATCAAATACCGTAAATGTAAATTAAATTAGAATGTTGGTGTTGTTTACTTTGTGGTGCATTTCACTCAATATTTGCACATTTTTCTTGTAATATTTTTCTATCCATTCTTGACACTTGTTTGCATCTGCTAGATATTGAGTTTTGCAAGCTCTGCCTTAATATCAAGGAACTAGATATGAGTTTCAAATTTATTCCTTTATTTTTAAATTAGCCTTCTAGATTTAATTGCTTCAAAACTTAAGTTATTTGTGTTCCCTTGCCCAGAATATTTAGCTCTAATCGTCATTTGGATTCTGACTGTGATTCATTTTGACTCTTTTTAGGATGTCTTGTTAGTTTTTATCGGCAAAGTCACAGAATTAGATTTTGATGTAGTGGTCATTCCCTTACTGTTTCAAGAAATTAATAAATGTCATTATTTTTCTATTTTCCATAAGAAAGTACAATATTTTGGATAATGTTATAGATAAAAACAGTGCTGCTTCCAAACCAGTTCTGGTTCATTCAGTAGAATAAGTCAAGTTCATATTCTTCGTTCTTGTGTTTGTACATATTTCAGAATCATTCAATGCAAAGGATAATTTTTATCATTCTTATATCAGTTTTTTGAGAATATTTACAGAATTTAAGAGTGAGAAGTTTTGCTCAGGATCTCTTCTTGTTTGGAATTATACAGTATTATATCAAACTAATTTCATTATTTTCCTGTAAATCAGGGGTTCCCAACACCTGGGCTGCGGCCCATTATTCGACCATGGCCTATTTGCAACCAAGCCAGGCGAGTGACGGGCCGATGCACACAGATGTGCGCACAGACTCTTGTGAGTGGCAGGCTGGTGCTCGTGTGTGCAGCTTGACTTGTGTGACCGGTGGGCAAGCAGGTGCATGGCCTGCTCAACTTGTGCCTGCCTGCCTGCCAGTCACGTGGCCCAGTTCTCCTATTTCCCACCCCCTCCAACTGGGCCACCAAACTGCAAAGCTTGAAGACCACTGCTTTATGTAATTATTCAAAATTCAGTGTTATCTTGCATTTTTTGCAAAATTACTGCATTTTGATTTTTTCATTAAATTTTGGGAGAATTGGGACATCAGGTTCAACATAGAAAAAATAGCAGCTCCCATGTTCACATTTGGGTTACATGAATAAGAGAATATCCTCAAAATAAGGTTTTTAGCAGCTCAGTTTTGACAGTATATTCTCATGCTGTTCAGAAGCTCCATGTAGCCACTAGCCCACAGGTTTCATATTATAAAGTATGTAATGAGAAAAGAATGGAAAATATTTATCTTGTGCTTTATAGTTACCTTATACCTAAAGTATCTAAAAC
Organism: Erythrolamprus reginae; assembly: GCF_031021105.1. Lineage (NCBI taxonomy): Eukaryota > Metazoa > Chordata > Lepidosauria > Squamata > Dipsadidae > Erythrolamprus > Erythrolamprus reginae. The sequence goes on along the minus strand of NC_091950.1, from coordinate 87,373,684 downwards.
AGGTCATTCTCATTGGGTAAATTGCTTCCCTCCCCAGTTTTTGTAGCATCTTTGTTAGATATAGTGATTTGATGGGGTGGAGGACAGTTTAGAAAGAGTTAATGAATACACAGCAGTAAATATTCATAATGAGGAACTTTCACATTCTTGATTCCTCACCCCAATATTTGTCTAATTCAAATTGCATTGGAATATAGTTTTCCTCCTACATCTATTTTTTCTAATTGATATCATCACTCTAACAGCTTACATTTGTAATAAATGTTTTCATTATGCTGTAAGCAATAATTTTGGAAATAGTATTGGTTGGGAAAATGACATAGGGAAAAAAATCTGTTCTCAGTAACACCGTTATAGAAATACAAGCGGTCCTTGACTATTCAAAGTTATGAAATTTGGAAAGTCTATAAAAGTCTTTAGAATAACAGAGTTGGAAGGTACCTTAGAGGTCTTCCAGTCAACCCCCCTGTTCAGGCAGGAAATCTTATACCATTTCAGATAAATACTTGTCCAGCCTCTTCTTAAAACCCTCCAGTGTCGGAGCACCCACAATTTCCAGAAACGGTCATAAAATATCCCATTCCCTACAGTCATGTGATTGAGATGTCAGTAATTGGCAATCTGTTTGAACTTATGATTGGTTGCCAACTGTCCTGCAATCATGTGACAAAGTCAATGGGGAAGCTGCCAGAGAAGATTACAAGTGCCTGCCCCCTGCTGCAGGTTTTCCCCTCCCCTATGTGGTTTCAGAACTGGTCATGGCACGGAAACCGCTTTGGTCACGCTGATGGATGATCTCTGGCGGCACGGGATAGGGGTTATTCCTCTATCCTGGTGCTTCTTGACCTCTCAGTGGCCTTCGATACCATCGACCATGGTATCCTTCTTTGACGTCTGGAGGGGCTGGGAGCGAGAGGCATCATTCTACAGTGGTTCTCCTCCTACCTACGTTCTCAGTCAGTGTTAGCGGGGGGACAGGTCTCTCCTCTCCCCTCTACTATTTAAAATTTACATGAAACCGCTAGGTGAGATCTTCAGATGGCACCTAGCTGATGATACCCAGTTATTCACCCCATGCCAATTCAGTGAAGTGGCTGATGTGATGTGCCTGGAAGCTGGATGGGAGCAAGCAGGCTCAAGCTCAACCTTGACAATACCAAGTGGCTCTGGGCATTCTCTCCGAAGGACCATCTATCCATCAATTGTTCGGGGGGGGGGGGAATTTAACCCCCTCAGAAGGGTCCATAACTTGGGTATCCTCCTGGCTCCACAACTGAGCCTTGACCCCCATCTCTCGGCTGTGGCCGGAAGACCTTTGCCCAGGTTCGCCTGGTATTCCAGTTGAGGCCCTATTTGGACCAGGAGACTCTGCTCATGGTCACTCAGGCCCTCATCATCTCCCTTCTTGATTATAGCAACACACTCTATATTTCCTTCGGATGAAATGCCCAGAGCCATTTGGTCTTGTAGAGTTGAGCTTGAGCCAGATAGTTCAGAATGCAGCCGCACAAGCTGTTGTAGGTGTATCTAGATACACTCATATAACACTAAGTCAAATTACTTAAATTAAATTGAATTGTAACATAATTAGATTATATATGTGGTTTATGCTGCATACTGTACTCTTAAATAATGTTTATGGAGATTCCCAGTCATCTAGGACATGGTTGTCCCAAAGGTGCTTTTTCAAGTGGCAACTACCAAAAGACCTTTGGTACTCTTTAACAATCTAATCAGTCCAAATATAAGAAATCTGAGCAGCTATTTATTATCCAGATGTCAAAAGTAAAGGAGGTAATTATTAATGGGTATGATATATGAAACATGTGATATCCTAATTAGATATACTGGTTTCCTGTTTAAAATCCTAGTAATCTTTAAACTTCTTAATATTTTAGGATCAGGATTAGAGTCTTCTGCTTTCTTCCATACTGTCTCTGCTAGCCTGTTGACATCATCTTTGGAATCTTTCTAAATAACCCCTAAAATCTATTTGCCCATGATTAGAAAGAAGGTCTTTTGAGGGTCTACATCAAAACTTTGAAATACTTTTCTTTTAGGGAGGCCTATAGTGTGTAATCTCATCTGGTGTTTTATTTTTTATTTTTAAATTATCTAAAGATTTAAGTATTTTTGAACAATGGTTATTTGTTAATGTTATAATAATTATTAAATACAAATTACCTAGAAATCTACGGAGGATAAATAAAATGAAAATATTTTAAATAAGAACAAGCTGCCTAATGGAGAAGCAGAAGTCATCTTGGAGAACAATGAATTGTCTTCCATATCTTAGTCTGTATGCACTGCTGAGGTCTTTTTTCTTAGCAATTTTTGCATCACTTTATTTGGTGGGGCACTGAAGAGGCTCTGTAAAGAGTAGTAAGTTTGGTAGGAATATACAGGGAAAGGTATCTTTCAGTTAGCCTAGAGACCTAGACCTAAGACATTTAAAATGTTAAAGGTTAAGGTGTTTGACTAGTAGCCACTCAAATGGATAGCATAGAGTATATAAAGTTAAAATATTACTTTTTTAGTCTTTCAAAGCTATTCAGAAACAGTTGAACAATTTGTGAAAGCTCTTCTGCATATACTGTAATACGTTGCCATTTTCATAAAGAAAGTTATTCGAACATGGACATTTTTTAACAGATTGTAATCTTGGTGACTTACACTCTGGTCACCTCAAGAATGGGATATTACAATGCCCACAACTTGAGGCTTCCTTTGAAAAACCACTTGGAAGCTACAGCTGGTCTACATTGCATCAGCACAGTAATGGATATGACATGGTATGCCTGTGTGACACCACTTCCTCTGCAAGTTGCAGTGGTTACCAGTTGGCTTCTGGTATAGTTCAAGGTCTGGCTACCACCTATAAAGCCCTTCATGGCACATGGCCTGATTATTTGAGTGCTGTTATTTCTGATCCAGCAGAATGAATATTTTTCAAGTCCCTTCAGTTGAATAATGCCATCTAGTAAGAACCCAGGGGCACATCTTCTATGCCATCCTTTGGAACAGGATCCCCTCAGAGATCTGTACGGCTCCCCGCTTGATGGCGTTCCAAAAGACATTGAAAACCTGATTATTTTCCTAGGAGGTAGGTCAGTTGGTGAGGATGTGCTGTTTTTTATGGCTTTCTGAACACATGCTGATTGTTCTATTATAATTCTGCCTTTTTATAAAGTAAAGTGCCCAGAGACTTTGGAAGCTGGACATTTTTTAAACCTATCTAATAAAAAACCAGAATTTCCTGCAGTGTCCTCATCAATGACCTAAATGGCACTTTGTAGCCTCACATAGAAATAAAAATATAGATCTAGACAGCTTTATCAGAAAAAGATTAATCTTAGGTCTGTTAGTTCATCCTGTAGATTTGAAGTTTCTTGAAATGGTAAGATATGGCATTAAGCACTGAGGTTAAAGGTAAAAATGAAAACTAGGGAGGGGCATTTTCTGTAAAAAAAAGATTATACTGATTTTGGAGAAGTTATCCTTATTTATAGTCCAGACTATTCAGGACATCAAATCTTTATTTTGTTCTTTAAAAAAAAATATTTCTGGAAGATTGGTGAAGAACAGATATGCTTTTATGTTTCTCTGGATTTAAGACGGTGAAAGAAAATGAACAAATATAAAATATTTCCTTTTCAGGGAAAGATCATATTTGTCGATTTGTAGGCTGTGGAAGGAATGACAGATTTAATTATGTGGTCATGCAATTGCAGGTGAGTGTTGTTGTTTTTTACTTTTATTACTATGTAAATTGTTAATCATTCACTATGGTTTGCCTTCCTGCATATAAAAAAAGTATTTCTATTTAAGTGAGAAAGGCTGCAAATTAAATCCCAGATATATATCTAATATGTCTAATTTACTGTAGGGTTATTCAGTTTAAATACATTTGGATTCTTCACTGATGCTCAGCTTTATTGCTGAAAATATGTATTTGTGAGCTGATTGTATATTGTTATGCATTTTCATTGCATTTTTAGTCTCATGGGTTTTATTAATTTATAAAAAATAAACCAGTAATTTGGCTAATTGTGGAATTATATAGACTCTTCAGAAGCTTTGAAGCTTTAGTCCATTTATCTAAAGGTTTGAATAGATTTACTTAACAAACTTGTTGCTAACATTATCAACTGTAGTGATTTATTTAATAACTGTGGCAAGAAAGGTTGTATAGTGGGGCAAAACTCAATAAACAAATGTCTCACTTAACAAATTTTGGGCTCAATTGTGATTGTAAGTCAAGGGCTACCTGTATCTTTATTAAGAAAACCATATAGATAGAAAGTCTGATGATATAGTATCAGATATTGAGCTCCTTGTAATTGTTGACTGGAATACCAAAGCTGGAAATATTAAGAAGAAGAATGTAGTTGTCATCAAACAAAGCAACCCAGAGTCCTCACTTGAGGGGCATGGTTGATATTGGAAGACCTAAAAGACCAAATTAGGGACATGCCATGAAAAAAAAAAAATATCCATATTGTCCTTCACATTTGATGGCACATAATCAAATCATATCCTAAGCTCTTCACTTAATTTCTCCATTGATTTAACAGAGATAGAATAGAATAGAATTCTTTATTGGTCAGGTGTGATTGGACAAAAAGGAATTTGTCTTTGGTGCATATGCCCTCAGTGTACATAAAAGAAAATATACATTCATAAAGAATCATGAGCTACAACACTTAATGATTGTCATGGAGGTCAAATAAGCAATAAGAAATCCTGTTTGGATTTTGAAATTTTGGGAATGTGCCATGGGTGCTTTCATTAGAAGGCCGTCATGAATGCTCTTTAAAAAGTCGTGACTGCCATGGTAGATGTAGGCAATCACAAATACACATTTATAATTAAACTACTGAGGTATTTCCTGCCACAATATCTAAGTACAGTGGTACTTCTAATTAAGAACTTAATTTGTTCTGTGACCAGGTTCTTAGGTAGAAACGTTCTTAAGTAGGAGCAATTTTTGCAATAGGAATCAATGTAAAAGCAAATAATGCGTGCAAACCCATTAGGAAAGAAATAAAAGCTCGGAATTTGGGTGGGAGGAGGAGGAAGAAGAAAAGGAGGAGGAGGACAGTCGCTGCCCAGAGCGAAGGGAGCTTTTCTCTGGGGGCTGGCAGAAGTTTATTCCCTCTCCAAGCACCCAGAGAAAGGAAAATACTTTGTTCGTTCTGGACTGCCAAAGCCTCCTTAAATGCCTCCAAAAGGCTCCTCTGGCATCCCAGAAAAGCCCGAGATGGCCCAGATTAAAGGGGGAATGGCAGGAAACTGGCTGAGCCTTCGTACCGCTCTCAAATTTCCTGGAATTTTTTCCGGGCTGGGGTTCTTAAGTAGAAAATGATTCTTAAGAAGAGGCAAAAAAACACCCTGAGCTGAGTAATTAAACAAAATAAAACAGAACCTATGAAATATTCAATTAAAATGAGCTTCTGTAACTTATGTTATTTGTTCATGGATAGAGAAAAGATAAGATCATTCACAGACCCCAAAATAGGTACCAAGTAAATTTTCCTGGAAAAGGCATCTATGCTTGAATACAAAAGTTTGAGCATTCCTAGTCAAGTATAAGTGAACAGCAGTTGACTTAAGTTATTTTAACTTATTCATGGGGCAGTTGAGCACAACACCTTTCTTTAAATTTGAATGCATACGTATACATAGTCAGTGAAGAAAGTAAGGCTGAAAAGAAGTTGAAGATTTCAGCAAGTCAAACATCTGAAATATACCATGAAATCAACAATGAAGCATTAACATGGAAGAAAGTAAATGATAGAAACATAGAAATATAAAAGATTGATGGCAGAAAAAGATCTCATTGTCCATCTAGTCTGCCCTTATACTATTTGGATATATGTTTATCAGAGGCATGTTTAAATTCCATTACTGTGGATTTACCAACCATGTCTGGAATGGAATGACTTACACAATTCTCAGACTGGAGTATTATGAAAAATCTGTAGAGAAATCTCAAACATGTGGTGAATACAAGATGTTCTAAATACATTTCTGAGGTAGAAGATTTTTATAAGGTGAAAAAAAATCCAAAACCAAGAATATAGAGGAAACATTTAGAAGTTGCTATTTCTGCCAAAGATCATGTTACAAAGTGCTGATTGAATCAGTGTTCAAATCTTCCATATTTTTTTTCTTATTTTGAATCTGCAAATCTCATGTTTTAGTCCTAAATTGTTTAGGGGACTTTTCGTGTTTTAGAAAGACTTTAAAATAGTTTAACAAGGAAGAGCAAGCGAATATGTATACTTTTTACCTAAAACCATTTGCTATTTTAACTATTGAAATGGTGTGCTTCTTACATTTGCCAAGAAAAAAATAATTCTAATATCCAGTCAGTTTACCTGCTAAATGTTGATTACCAAAAGAAGATGAGGAAAAAAAAATCTGGTTATTAGTATTTTTGTTTCTTTCAGGGGCGGAATTTGGCAGATTTGCGTCGAAGCCAAACTAGAGGGACTTTCACAATTAGTACAACATTGCGTCTTGGGAAGCAAATTCTGGAATCTATTGAGAGCATTCATTTGGTGGGATTTTTACACAGAGATATTAAACCAGTAAGTTTCTCCAATTATAAAAACCAAGAATTTACTTAAAGTTGCAATTGTTTACATAGCATAGCAGCTTATTATATCTAAATAAATCTGATCTAAAATTATAAAGATACCTGCACCTATTTTAAAAACTAATATTTAATTGTTTATCAATTTATCAATGTTATCACTTTTCAGTTAACATTATGTCAACATATGTAATTAGTTTGTCTAATAATTGCTGTGAGCCAAAACTTGTACTTAACATTAAAAAGCTGAAGGTGAAGGCCCCAACTACTGAGATTATATTAACATTTTTCTCCAGTGAAGTCAGCAAATTCTTCAGAGGATATCTGCCTCCCACTTGACTCAGGGACAGGGCTAGAAATTATATCTGAAATATCCTGTATAAAGAGATATCACCTCTCCCACATTTGACCTTGTCTTACCCTGAAGAGCATGCAAACTTATCCATTCTTCCAAATACTTTCTAATTCTAGAGATCTCCCATTATTTTTTTTAGCTTCATTCTTTTCATTCTTCTCCCTTACTAAACACCTGATAACATGATAAACTCATGAACATCATCTCTTGATTGGCTGGTCTCCATATAGGTATCAGCTTGTTCTCTTCCCCAGAGATGCCAGCTAACACTGCAGCTATGGAATTACTGGCCATAAGACCAAAACAACAGGAGGGTCTGTTACCACTCCTCCAGGGAGCCAGATCATCCTTATACAAAAGATGATTGAAGCTTACAACATGATTTGTTCCATTTACTGAGGAAGCAGCTTTCTCAACAGCTGCTGTCTGCTGAGTCTGCCAGATAACATTTCTAAAGCTCCCATGGCCTTCTGCTCCTTATCAGAGGCCAAATGAACCTCTCTGGATTAGGCCCATGTTAATGACCGACCACTCACCCCCTGGAAAGCCCTTTTTGTGATTCCCAACTGGATTGAACTGTGCAGGGGGGGGAGCAGCACTGTTCTATTTCCCTTCTCCCTCTTTCTCCTTTCAAACAACATCAGTAGACCCTTATCCAGAAATCAGTACCTAGACTTCTATTACAAGGAGAACAGCTGGACTATCAAGGGAAAGATGGGCATCCAGCCTCACTTGCTTTTACACATGAATAAGAGAATTCCCTGCAGGACAAATCAGATACAGAAGAAGAGAACTATCCATGGACTATGAAGATGCCCAGTCAGTCTCCAAATACATCAGGAAAAACAGACTTCCAAGCTTTTCAAAAATGTCTGCAAGTTCTAGATTTCAACAAACCAGAATACTATGGCATCACAGAATCTATGAGCAACAGAGATGTTCCCTGAAGCTAGTATCTCAACAAAGTCTTTTAAGGCAGAAGGGGAGAGGGCATGATGTAAAGAATTGCTCCTTTCTGTCTGCTGAACTCTTTCCTATATACGTTCAACCTCTCCAGTGCCTACCTTCAGGGGAACATGCAGTAAAAATTAAAGATTTTGAAGGTACCTGCAAACATCAGGGGAACAGGAAAATAGAGATCCTGCAGCACAGAAAACAGCCTAGTCACAATGCACTCCCTTAATATTTGGACCAGACAACTAATGGTTCTGTCTGTCTAGACTCTAAATAGCATGGGCAGGGATGAACAAATCTGCTGTTGTGGTCAGTGTTCACGAGAATAATGCCCAGTTTATAATCAGAAGTGTGGCAGCTAATATGGTCACCAGAACATAGGATCATTTTGGATTTAGAGTCTAATACTGAGCTAATTCAAGGAAGAAAAACTTTATAGAGAGAACAGCTTCTGGTCTTGAAGCCCATGAATTATCTTTGCAGCATATTATTATGATCTTGTCTGAATCTTCTGAGAATAAAATATTATCTTTTCTTCATTGAAATCTTTCTAAAAAAGCTCCATGGCAACTTTTCATAATTTTAAGTTAGATAAGTTATCTGCTTACATTGGAGCAGTTGGAGAAATCATGTAAATTTGTAGCTCTAATTAGCTATGTTGGAACTGAAAAATTTATGAGTGGGACAATTGTATTCAAGTTTTGATTCTATATTAAATATTATATATAAAACTCTTGTCTCTATTATCTATATTAAAAATAATATAGTCAAGTCTATATTAAAACTCTTGTTCCTGCACCCTTTAACTGGGTGAAACGCTGTATCATAGAGCAACTATTTTTAAACCGAGGTACCTCAAATGGGCTAACTTAAAGAATGTGTCCAAAATCCAGGACCCAAGACTTCTGTGAAATTGAAATTTAGTGAATTTTATAAACCATTTTACGATAAAATTGATCATAAAACTGTTTATGTCATACTAGAAATATGGTAAAATATTTTCTTTGCCAATTATTGACTCTGCTGTTCAGCATATTGTCAAGGCAGATACATCTGCCTTGACAATATGTTGTTGTGAGCCGCCCCGAGTCTTCGGAGAAGGGCGGCATACAAATCTAATGAATTGAATTGAATTGAATCTCTGAATGCATTCCAACTTTTCCTATGAAGGCAGAACATTAGAAGTTCTATAATTGTTGAAGGCATTGAGGAAACTGCTAAGGGAATATCTCTCAAAGGATGACCCAACTGGTCATGGGCTGTCTAATAAATCTATGAAATTATTGTACTATGTGTATCACTTCCTTCTGTGCTGATTGTGCTTTGGGAACAAAGATTCTGAGAGGAGAGAAAAACTCCTCTACGATCTCCTTCAACATTCTTCTACTGAATGATTTCTGGTTTGTCAAACTGGAAAAGGAGATATCTCCTCCCACGGAAGCAACTGAGAATTCTTTCCAGCCTTTGTCTTTGGATCTCATGGGGATAGATAAATGCTGTAACCCTTTCAATAGATTACTCTCACTTTTCCTCAAGCTAGGAAGAAATTCTGGATTCAATATCACACAATTTTCTCTGTACTGTATAACAGATGACTAACTATTCTTTCTAATCATTGAGTCTGGCTGAATAATTTCCTTCTAAAAGAAAAATTGCATGTTATATATATATAGCTGAGCGTATGCATCATATTAATACAGAAACAACAATAATAATTTGTGATTTCAATATCCAATCAATTCACCTACTATTTTTCTAAATAGGTACAATTGAAATGAAAGCTGATGTTATATTGTTTCATCTTTTCTTTTTAGTCTAATTTTGCTATGGGACGCTTTCCTAGTACTTGGAGGAAGTGTTATATGCTGGATTTTGGCTTGGCACGTCAGTTTACAAACTCATGTGGGGATGTCAGACCAGTAAGAAATTTTAATCAAAGTTTCAAAATAAATAATACCTAATTCAGTGTGATAATATGAATAACAATGCGAATTATTTAATGAACACATTTTTCAGGATGGTTTTGAAAAAATTAAGTTTATAGCATATAATTTTGGCAGTACTGTAAAGAAAAAATATAATCATATTCTAATTTTATCCTGAAGTATTGTCAAACCTTAGCTTCTGAATACTTTGTTTAGGAGGTGAAACAGATTTCACATGATAAATACAAATACATGTATTTTTATTACACGGGGTTTTAAAGCAAAATTGGTACTGGTCTTACAAGGTTCTGGCATTCATTTCAGTTTGTGGATACCAAGGAAATGGATAGGGTTCTTTTCAGCATGAGGTTAGCCACCTGTGACCTAGCAATCTGCTCTACCTAGTTCTTTTGGATGGTTGGAGTATGTGTGCACGGTTATTTAAGTTAGGTTATTCTTTTGGGGGGGTCAGGGAGGAGGAACACGCTGACTGCGTTAGAAGAAATAAGTTCTGTTTTGGTCCAACCATCTTGGACAATATTGCCCATTCTGGGGACCATGTCAAAGGCCACGGAGAGGGGTGCATATAAGACCAATTAATAAATAAAAATAAATAAATAAGACTACCATACTTCCAGACTGAATCATAACAGTTTTGAATCCAGCTCTCAGAACTGAATTAAATGTCTCTGCATACTTCACTGGAGAGTCACTTAATTGAACTTGGTGGCTTGGAAATTGAACGAATAAATGAATTGATGGATGGATGGATGGATGGATGGATGGATAGATAGACAGATAGATAGTTCTAATAAGAACCTACTTAGTTATTTCTAAGAATGAAGGGAATATGTAAAAAGTATTTCAAATTCTTTCTTTTATTTCATTATTATAGATTTGAACTGACTTTGAGATATTCTCTAGTGACTTTTATTAGGGAACAACATCTTCCAATATCTTGACAGTCTTCCAGACCAGAATTGACCCTCCATCACTTCTGGCTCCCATCCATTAAGGTTTTGTGGGTGGAAGTGTCAAACAGTTTGAAAAAATATTGCCAGCCCGAGTCTGTGATGCAATGGATGCTCAGCTGGAAGCCCAGTTTGCATCTTAAGATGTTAGGTTGAGCTGTGGTGGCCTAGTGGTTAGAATGCAGTATTGCAGGCTACTTCTGCCGATTGCTGGCTACCAGCAGTTCAGCAGTTCGAGTCTCACCAACTCAAGGTTGACTCAGCCTTCTATCCTTCCAAGGTCAGTAAAATGAGAAGCCAGATTGTTGGGGGCAGTATGCTGACACTGTAAACTGATTAGAGAGGATTGTAAAGCATTGTGAAGCTGTATATAAGTTTTAAGTGCTGTTGCTATTAAATGTTTCTGAGTATCAGATTTTGTCTGCCAAATCTTCAAGCAATTATAGCAAGCTTTTCATTACAATGAAGCAATATAGACATAATTTTGCAATATTGTGCTTTTATTTAATTTACCTTTGTAACTCTGGAAATGTGTAATGTGTATTGTGTGTACTTTTCAAAAATAAACAAACCACTCTGCTCAATGTAACTTTGATTGGAAGTGTGATTGGTGGCCCTGGCTGGCAAAACTGCCAGTGCAAAACTTTTATCTTCAAAATTGATAAATATTGTATTCCAGTGTTTATCAACTTGGCAAATCTGAGATGGATTGGTTTCAACTCCCAGAATTCCCAACCCTGGGAGTTGAAGTCCATACGCTTAAAAAATGTCTAGGTTGAGAAACACTACTGTATACCATTGTGCAGGCCTAAATTTGACCTCTTATGCATGCCTATTTGGATTCACTTTGCTAGGGTCATTTTAGATGTCCGTTTGATGTCCAGAGTTCCTCAATAAACATAGAAGCCCGCTGGTATTGGCAGACAGGGAGAGGCTACCTGGGAGCTATTCTGTTGAGGGTTTTTGTCATCTCTGTATGTATCAGACTCTCACCCTTCTGATCTCTTGGTAATAGATTTGATACATAAGATGCCATAATGCTTCACTCTGCTGTATAAAAAAAATAAAAGTAGAAAAACAGTAAAATAACATTTGATTAAGTAATTTTATTTGTAAGTTACTTAAAATGTGATCAAGATACAGGTGAAACTCGAAAAATTAGAATATAGTGCAAAACTTCATTTATTTCAGTAATGCAACTTAAAAGGTGAAACATAATACAGTATATGAGAGAGACTCATTACATGCAAGGCAAGATAGTTCAAGCCGTAATTTGTCATAATTGTGATGATTGTGGGGTACAGCTTATGGATGACATGGCTCCCCAAATCAACAAAGACTGTGGAAACTTCACACTGGACTTCAAGCATCTTGTGTGTGTGCCTCTTCATTCTTCTTCCATGCGCTGGGTCCTTCCAAATGAGATGCAAACGTTTTCACAGTCTGTGTTCACTGATTGCTTAGCAACTCTTGAAAGTAATACTAATTTGTAAAAGGGGACCTACAACCCAAAATTAAAGTTCTGCTGGTCAGCTTCCCAGTCCACAGTCATATGACTAGACTTTGGGTACTTGGCAACATTAATGCATGCATTGCTATTTGCAGTGTCCCATGATCACCTATGTTTTACAGTGCTTTTGCTAAAAATGGCACTTCTGAGATTTGTCAAAACCATGCCTACTGAACCATTAGTTCCCTTAATGATTGTGGCTTTTGCTTAATGACCACAGCATTCATTTAATAACCACCACAAATGTCCTGTTCACTTAATAAATGCCTCAAAAAAGGTTGTAACATTTTATAATCATTACAACATACAACTGTAATGGGCAGTGTCGATTATGGTTGTATGTTAAGGACTATCTTGTAACAGAATCATTACAGTATATTAAAGAAGTACATTATCAGCAGAGAGAAAACTCCAAAGTAGATGATAAAAATTGGTTGTATCGGCTTTTTTATAAATAATCAATATTTACTGACTTACACTGAAAAACTGACTTTTTTTTCTTTTTTCCTTTACATTAATAGCCCCGAGCTGTTGCCGGTTTTAGAGGTACAGTGCGGTATGCATCAGTCAATGCTCACAGAAATAGAGTGAGTATGACCATTTACATTAACCTTAATATTTAAAACTGAAAACTATGCATAACGTATCTGTCATAATTCTTCCCTTTTCTGTATTTTTAACTATGCTATATAAAAACCGAAACACAACCGATATGTCCTGAACTTGTCCAACTATTGCCATATTATATGATGAAATCCATAGTACATTAACATGTTTAGATGGATCTTTGCTAGTTAAGGGGGCATAAATTGAATATATTTTACAATGTGTGTTTATAAATAAATACATAAATTAAAAATAAAAATAAATTTTAAAAAATTGAAAAGAGATTGGTCAGGATACTATGAACTCAGCATCAATGTGGGAAATATACTGGAGATCTAGAAAAGCAGTGATTCTCAACCTGTGGTGCGTGGATCCCTGGGGGGACGTGATGTAATCACAGGGGGTCCATGAAGGCTTAAAGAAATGTTATGATTTAAATATTAAGTCTTCATGGCCAAAATGGTATTTAAAGGAAAACCTGTTTTAGTGAATTCTCTTGAAATCTACAAAATTTCTTCTAGTACCTCTATTGTACTAGTATCTCAATACTATCTGGATCTGAGCAGATAGGATTAAAAATCCAGTCTATCACTTGTGAGGTACATGATTCTCATCCAGTCTCATTTCAATTAAATAGGGCTTTTCCCCCCCTTTCATCTCCTAATACATCATCCTGTAACTGAAAGAAATAAACAGAATCACAGAAATAACTACCTTGTTTTTATTCTCAGGCTTGATGAATTACCTCTTTACATACTAATTATTATTGTACTATTATTGTAGTGGCGTTAACATTTTATTAAAATTATCATTTTATTTATGTATATCATTAGTCACATATTCAAATAGGCAATACTGTATTTCTGTTGATACAGTTTGATATTATGTTATTGCAGGGGTCGACAAAGTTGTTCAGAATCTAGGAGCCAGCCAAAAAATTTAGGAGCCAGAATTTTTTTAAAGCAAACTTGGTTTTTTGCCGAGTCTCCACCTGACATCGCTTTCACCCCCTCCCCCCCGGCGCAGGCCTGGCTCCGCCGAGCCGGCTCTGCTGTACTCCCGTCGGGATCCGAGGGGAGACCGTTAGTCAGAAACCGAAACAGAGAAGAAGGAAAGGGAGACCGGGCCGGGGACGCGGGTGAGGGGGGGAGGGGGGAGGAGGGGTTACTGGTCGGAAGTCACCGCGCACGCGGCCGGAGGAGGAATGAACAAAACCTCACGCCGGGAGGGGAGGGGCTTCCGCTTCTCTCCGAAGGCGGGTGAGCGGCCAAGATCGGAGCGTCTGTGTGCGGTGGGGGGGAGTGAAGGGGTTCGAGTAGGAGGCGGAATGGAGGCAAGGGGGGGAGGGAGAGACGCACGCAAGCGCAGGGGACGCTGGGAAAGCAGCTCGCTCCGAGGTTGATGGGCGGAGCTACGGAAGCCAAGATGTACCATTTCTGGGCGTAAACACAAGGCGGGAAAAATATACTGTATACACATACAGCAGTGTTTCCCAACCTTTTTGGAGCCGCGGCACATTTTTCATATTTTCAAAATCCTGGGGAACATGGGGGGGGGGGGGGCGCTAAAAAAAGTTTGGACAAAAAAAATCTCTCTTCCTCCCTTTCGCTCTATTTCTCTCTCCCTCCCTCTTTCTCTCTCTTCCTTCCTTTCTCTCTCCATCCCTCTTTCTTTCTCTCTTCCTTCCTTCCTCTCTTTCTGTCTCCTCCTTCCTCTCTCATCTCTTTCCTTCCTCTCCCTCCCTTTCTCTCTTTCCTTTCTCTCCCTTTCTGTCTATCCTTTCTATCTCTCACCCCTTCTCCCTCTTTCATTCCCTTTCTCTCCCTCCCTTTCTCTCTCATTCCTTTCTCTCCCTCTTTCCTTCCTATCTCTCTTTCTTTTTCTCCCTCCTTCATATCTTCTTTCTCTCCCCCTTCCTCCCTCTTTCCTTTCTCCCCCTCCCTTTCTCTTCCTTTTTCTCTATCCTTTCTACTTCTTACTCTTTCTTTCTCTCCCTCCTTCATTCAATTTTCTCTCCCTCCCTTTCTCTCCCTTTCTCTCTCTTTCCTTTCTCTCCCTCCCTTTCTCTTCCTTTTTCTCTATCCTTTCTACTTCTTACTCTTTCTTTCTCTCCCTCCTTCATTCAATTTTCTCTCCCCCCCTTCCTCCCTCTTTCCTTTCTCTCCCTCCCTTTCTCTTCCTTTTTCTCTATCCTTTCTACTTCTTACTCTTTCTTTCTCTCCCTCCTTCATTCAATTTTCTCTCCCGCCTCCCTCCCTCTTTCCTTTCTCCCCCTCTTTCTCTTCCTTTATCTCTATCCTTTCTACTTCTTACTCTTTCTTTCTCTCCCTCCTGCATTCAATTTTCTCTCCCCCCCTTCCTCCCTCTTTCCTTTCTCCCCCTCCCTTTCTCTTCCTTTTTCTCTATCCTTTCTGCTTCTTACTCTTTCTTTCTCTCCCTCCTTCATTCAATTTTCTCTCCCTCCCTTACTCTCTCTTTCCTTTCTCTCCCTCCCTTGTTCTCCCCTGGGGCTGCCTGTGCCTGCCCTGCACCACCCAACATGGACGGACAGCCCCCGGTCGTCGGTTCGTCGCCCCCCACCCCCCCACGGAGGGAGATCAGGCTGGCGAGGGCGGTAGAACTACGTCACCAGCCACTGGAGGGAGATCGGGCTGGCGGGGGCGGCGAATCCACCTCCCCAGCCGCGCGGAGGGAAATCCGGTAGGCGGGCGGGTGGCCGCGGCTCCCTGCGCGCCCCTGGAAAAGCGTACAGGGAACGGTGCCCGGGGCCGCTTTAGCCGCCCCCCGCTCCCCCCGCCATCTCCCCGCGACTGCCTGTGCCGCTGCAGCCGCGGCCCCCCCCCCCGCTCCCACCGCCAGTGCCCTCCCGCCGGGCCCCAAAGGACACTTGCCGATGACGACAGGGAACCTTCAGCTGGGCGGGCGCTGCCGTGCCGGTGCCTCCGACCTCCCGGTTCCTGCTCGATGCCGCGGTTTCTGGCGCTCTCCTGCTGGGCCCCAAAGAAGGAAGGCGGGAAAAAGGCGCGAAGAATGGAGCTCTCCTTCCTGCCTGCCTTCTTTGGGACCCAGCAGGAGAGCGCCAGAAACCGCGGCATCAGGCAGGAGCGGAGAGGTCAGAGGCACCGCAGCGCCCTGCCCAGGCGGCACACCGGTTGGGAAACGCTGACATACAGTACAGCAGGCAACATTTTCTAGGCGCCAGACAACATTTTCTAGGCGCCACTGGCGACCAGGCGCCTGGGTTTGTCGAACCTTGTGTTATTGGATTATATTAGATAGGAATACATAATACAGAAGATCAACAAGCAATTTTCTCTTTTTTCTATAGGAGATGGGACGTCATGATGATCTTTGGTCTTTGTTTTACATGTTGGTGGAGTTTGTTGTTGGACAATTGCCTTGGAGGAAAATTAAAGACAAGGTTTGTTCAGAAATATAGCAATTGAGATATCTTGAGGATTAACAATGAGACTTAATTTAAGGTATCTGATAATTTATTTGTTATTTAGTAGAATACATGATAAGTTATTTTCATTAGAATTTCATATGGTTAATGATTTAATTCCTGTCTGCTTCTAGGAGCAAGTAGGCTCTATAAAAGAGAGGTATGATCACCGTCTGATGCTGAAACATCTTCCTCAAGAGTTTAACACCTTTCTAGACCACATTTCTTCTTTAGACTATTTTACTAAACCTGACTACCAGGTATGACTTCTGTGCTATGACTTGCAAATCTTCTTTCCTTCTTAATATTTTAGTTATATTGACTGTGTAAACTTTTGTTAGTTGTTTTGAGGATTTTATACACTGCTCAAAAAGATAAAGGGAACACTTAAACAACAGAATATAATTCCAAGTAAATCAAACTTCTGTGAAATCAAACTGTCCACTTAGGAAGCAACACTGATTGACAATCAATTTCACATGCTGTTGTGCAAATAGAATAGTTGTAAAAATGAAATATTCAATGAGAATATTTCATTCACTAAGATCTAGGATGTGTTTTTTGAGTGTTCCCTTTATTTTTTTGAGTAGTACAGTATATGTTCCAATCTACATTTTGTTAAAACCATGTTAAATTCATGTTATGTTAAAAGTAGCTGCCATTCCTTGTTGGCTATATATTAATTTGAATATTGGCTGTCTGTTTTTATATTTCTATTTAATTAGTTTAAATTTTTATATTTCTATTTAATAATTTATTTATTTTTTGCTTTGAGAGGTTTTTACCTCAAAATCAGAGTATAAATCTATAATCAATATGTATTATCAGAAATAAATCTGAACTGTAACAAACTTAAGTTGCTTTCCTAGTATTGAGTTGCTATTTTATATGTCATTATAATAGCATGGACTTGGCTGCCTGTTGAAGCAGGTATATAGACAGATAGAGGGTGAAAAGGGGTGAAAATAGTAGCACATAACAATTTTCTTAAAAATTCAGTTTAGGTTATTTTTTTTAAAGATCCTGTTATATTCTTGATACTCACAGGATATTTAAATCTATCTATCTCCTATTACCAGGACACACAGTAGCAAGAATTCTTACATGCAGTGTCAAGAAATTTATAAATGAGGTTATGTGTTGTTATAATATTTAATGTTATCTAATAATAAATATTCTATGAAGATTGTGTATAAAGGTCTACTTTCAGGCAATGCCAGAATAAAGTTTTCAAAAAGTTGTCTGAAGAAATAATTGACACTAAACATAATTCCTTTCTTTTTTTTATAGCTTCTCATGTCCGTTTTTGATAACAGTATGAAGAATTTTGGGGTGACAGATAGCGATCTGTTTGACTGGGAAAAGAGTGGGGCTGATGGTTCTCTCACTACTACCACCACTTCCACTACTCCACAACTGCATACTCGACTGACTCCAGCTGCTATAGGGTATTTTAAATCATTTCTTTGGATGTTAGATTAATTAGCATATCAAGTTATCATTGCTTCTTCAGGGATGATAGGATTGCAATTATTATGGAAACAAATACTCTATAATAAGATGCTGACAAATCTTAACCACCTAATATATGATTATTAATCCCATGATAAGATCAAGTATCTAAGATTAAGTTCATGCATCTCAGATTAATTGATGGATCCAGATTCGATATTTTGTGTCAGATATTTAGAATGGTGTCTTGTAATAACTTGCATTTTTATGCACTTATTGCGTTTGTGGAATTGTGCCCAGCTGCCATTTTTAGAATGATCTGCTCCCTTCTTCATGTAGAGGGAGCGAATGAACCCTTACAGAGCAGAGCTGAAGAATTTGTCCAGCTTCTTGCGGACAAAGTCGCTCAGATTCGGATGGACCTGGACTCCAATTTAGTAATGTCAACTGAGATGATAGGGACAAGTCTTAGTCCTGTTGTGTGGGATGAGTTTGACCTAGTAACACCTGAGGAAGTGGACAAGGCCATACGAGCAATGAGCTCCTCCACCTATTTATTGGACCCGTGCCCCACCAGGCTGGTTTCAGCCAGTAGGGAGGTGACGCGAGACTGGATGCAGGCACTGATCAATGCCTCCTTGTGCGAGGGGTCCTTCCCACAGCCACTAAAGCTGGCTGTGGTGAGGCCCCTCCTCAAGAAGTCTTCCCTGGATTCAGTGGATTTAAAAAACTACTGTCCAGTTTCAAACCTACCTTTCATAGATAAGTTTGTTGAGTAGGTAGTGGCGCTTCAACTCCTACGGTCATTGGATGCAACCGATTATCTAGATCCTTATCAGTCATATTTAAGGCCCGGCTACAGCACTGAAACTACTTTGGTCACGCTGATGGATAATCTCTGGTGAGCTCGAGATGGGGGGGGGGGGTCATTCCATCTGTTGGTGCTCCTTGACCTCTCAGCGGCTTCAATATCATTGACCATGGTATCTTTCTGTCAGTTTAAAAATATTGTCAGTTTAGAAAAAAGCCTGGGACATCTTTAGTATTAATTTTCACTTTTTTATACGCAGAATTGCCAATGCTACACCAATACCAGGAGATTTATTACGAGAGAATACAGATGAAGTATTTCCTGATGAACAACTTAGTGATGGTGAGAATGGTATTCCTATTGGAATCTCACCAGAAAAGTTACCAGAGTCCCCTGGACATCGTCTTCAGGAAAAGGATGTGTGGGAAGAAATGGATGCTAACAGGAATAAGATTAAATTGGGCGTACATAAAGTAAGTGTTGCAGTTGAATAAATGATATCATTTACTTTTTTTCATGTTAACATATACATCTTATTTTTCCAGCAGTGACTAATCAAGTATCCATGGAAAATGAATAAACAGAGTATGATGAACAAAACCATTAATTTGTCTTTAATGTGAGATAGATAGATAAGAGAGACAGAGAGGAAGAAGGAGGGAGAGGGAGAGAGGTTTCATTTCTAGTTGCTAATACTGCAGCTAAAACTAGATAGAATAATATTGGTCTGTTTGTAAAAATTTTGAATGTTTCAATGAATTTCTTAAGACTATGAAATTGCTTTGTCTTAATGTAGTGCAACATGAGAGTCGAAACATACACATACAGAGAGAGAGAGAGAGAGAGAGAGACAGAGACAGAGACAGAGACAGAGACAGAGAGAGAGAGAGATATGACTGCTATTCAGTCATGTCTGATTCTCTAAAACTGCAGAGATTGCTCAGAAATATCCCTGCACTTTTCCTGGCAAGGTTTTTCAGAAGTGGATAGCCTTGTCTATTTCCCAGGGCTGAGAGAGAATGACTGGCCCAATGTCATCCAGCTCATTTAAGAATGAGAGAAATTTAGAATTAACAAATGATAATGAAATGTAGCAGGTTAGAGCAACAAAAAGTAGAATGTTTGAAGAAAATAGGTACAGGAAGGAAATTTTAAGAGTAGGAAGCTAGGGAAGCTACATGAGTTCATGAAAATTGGGTGAACAGATGTAGGGTAGTTAGGTGAGCTAGTGGTCAAACTTGATATAAAATAGCTGTTTATGTTACATTGTGTTTCTAAAATATTCAGATAATTTTGCAATTACTGGTTATCAAATAGAGGAAGGGTGCCAGAACTGTTTTTAACATCACATTTGGAAAATTATATAAAATTATCTAACATTCAAGTATTTTGATAAGATTGGATTGTTATCCTTAAGTTAATTTATTTTTTATATTGTGACACTCCTTTATAGGCGACTACAGAAGAAGAACACAGTCATGGGCCAATGAATGGAGTGTTTAATGCACCAAGCCTTGGTTCTCCAATTAGAGTCCGTTCGGAGACCACACAGCCAGATCGGGATGTTCCTCTGGTACGAAAGTTACGATCAATCCACAGTTTTGAACTGGAGAAGCGCTTGACTTTGGAGTCAAAGCCAGATGCAGACAAGTTTCTGGAAATCTGGTAGGTAATGGTTTGTTTTAGGCAGATTTCCCTTTACAGCTGTGTGGTTTAGTTTTGTCTTTAGATGTATATGAATATAATTCTCAACTGTTTGTCTATGGGTATGTACATAATTCTCCACTCTGTGTGTGTGTGTGTGTGTGTGTGTAGCTGTTTATGTTAAATCGTGTTTCTAAAATATTCAGACAATTTTGCAATTACTGATAATCAAATAGAGGGAAGGTGCCAGAACTGTTTTTAAAATCACATTGGAAAATCATATAAAATTATCTTACATCCTTTTACCATGTAAGATTGATAATATCTTGGCGATGTTTCAACAAAGTCCCAGTCATCATCTTCAGGCTGGTGTTTTTGGCTTCGTGCTAGGATGAACAAAGCGTGGTCGGAGCTGTGTGTGTGTGTGTGTAGTGTTGGCTTGATTGCTGTAAGCGGGTTGGTTGGCTATGTTGTGACACCTTAATTAGTTGATGGGGTAACACCTTGAGTAGTTCTTGGAGCTGATGTTTGCAAATTAGTTGACTGTTTTGTAATGTTTGTCTGTGGTGTAACATCCTGAGTTTTGGTTTGGCTTCGAGTTTGTGGTCTGGCTATGTGTTTATGGCATGTGTCAGTTTGCTTTGTGTGAGTGTCCGGGAGGTGTGCAGCAGTTGGAGGTGCTGCCGTGATTTGGTTTCTTGGTGGTGGTTGTATTTTGTCTGTGGAGTGGGCATGGGTTTGGATCTGGTGAGGGTGATTGGTGGTGGCACCCTGTGTTGTCCTGGGTCTGGTGTCAGTTTTTGTGGCTGGGATTTGTTTGTTGATTAGGGCTAGTTTCCAGATGTCTGGTAGGCTTTGTTCACCCTAACACGAAGCTGAAAACACCAGCCTGAAGATGATTAGTGGGACCTTGTTGAAACGTCACCAAGATACTATCAAACTTACATGGGACAAGACCTGTGTGTGTGTGTGTGTGTGTGTGTATAGATGTGTGCGTGCATACACACATACACATACACAGACACACACATATATATGTAACATATTTTGCTGATAATGAAAAGGAAGGGAGACCACTATATATCTATTTTATAGATATGTGTGTGTGTGTGTGTGTGTGTGAGAGTGGGTGGGTGGGTGTATGGCTGGCTGATGAGCAAATAAGCTCAAAATAGATCTATATTAGTCTCCCTTCCTTTTCATTATCAGCAATAATATGTTATATGCATATATACACATACATATATAACATATTTTTGCTGATAATGAAAATGAAAGGAGAGTAGTATAGATCTATTTCAAGCTATTTAACTCTCATCAGCTAGCCATACCCTTATCGGGACTTGAACCTGGGTGGCCTGCCTATAAGGCAGTAGCTTTAACCTGTAAGCCAGGCTCTCCTCGTATATCAGCTTGTACCAGGGAAGAATTATATATGTTTTTTTTCTGTGTTGAATCACCCTGGCATACTCAAATATGTGAGGAAACACAGCCCCTCCAGGGGCCATCCAGGAGATTGTATAGACCAATTTCACACACACACACACACACACACACACACAGAGAGATTTACATATAGCTAACCTTCATGGCAGTTTCATTCTAGTCAGGTGTGGATAATAACAATATAGAAAGAAATGGAAAAATGGGTTCCTGAATATACAGAAATAGAAGACATATAAATGACCTCCACAAAAAAAGGTGCCTGATTTTGAACTATCATGTCAGCAATGGACAATCCTGAATAGAATTCCACCTCACACAGACTCTGTATAAATGGGGCATAATACCCTTCCCTCAGTGTGACTGCGGAGTCTCACGTCAAACTGTAGATCACATTGTGACTGACTAGCTGTAAGCTGAGGACATACATACTGGTCGAATATCTGATTTGTTAATATAAATGATGCTATGCTTCAATGGCCAAATAATACAGTGTGTATTTTATTTCCATGGATAACTAGGGCCGCCTAATTTTTTAATGAAACTTAAAGTTGTTTGAAAATATATTTATTTATATGATGTCCTGTGGATTCTGCTTTATATTGCTGAGATACAAAAAATATATTGATATATAATGTTTTTTTTCTTTTATCATTCCCTAGCATGGAAAAAAAGAAAAGAGATCTTAATGGTGGCAAAGAACCTATAATTCCAGCTTCTCAGAAAACACGTGCTCCTGCAGCTTCTTCCTGTCAGGAACATGTCTGGCATTATGATGAAGAGTATCTGCCTGAAGCTTCCAAGCTGGTTTCAGGACCTTCTCCAGAACAAGGTGATGGCGGTGTTAGCAACGGATACGTCGCTGTCAATTTGAATTCCTGCCAGCAGGAGGTAGATTCTAAGGAATGGGTGATTGTTGATAAAGAACAGGACCTTCAGGATTTCAGAACTAATTGTGCTACAGGGCATAAAACAACTGGAAGTCCTTCTGATGAAGAACCTGAGGTACTCCAGGATTTTGAAGAGTCCCCACAAGAGGATAAACCTGGGCTTCAAACCAAGCATACACCTGATGGAGCAGCACTTAATTTAGGCACTGAATGTTGTGGAATTGCAGCTTCAGAACAGTTTACAGATGAACTAGAACTCCCAATTGGAATTGCTGGCCATGCTCTTGCTGTCACGCCTACAAGCCTAATGGAAGCACAAGCAGAAGGGGCTCTTACTCCAGTAAGTAAACTAACAGCTAGAGTCTGTTGTAGTTCAGGCAAATTAAGAAAATTGCTAACTGAAAACATGGCATTTGGATTACAATCAAAGCACTGTTTAGAGATGATAATCTGCTTTAGTTCTTTGAAAAGAGGGTGAAAATGTTCATAACATTTTTATATTTTTCAAATATTGTGCTGAAAAGATGTTTTTGCAATGACCAGAGCTCTTGCAACTGGCTTTATTATTGTATGTGCCATTAAATATTTTAACAGAAATATCATACCAGAAAAGCACAATAACTATGATATTTAAACAATTAATTATTTGCATAGAATATTTTCATAGGTATTTTTTAAAATATGAATTATAGCCCAAAAGGAAGTTTGTCCCTAATTTGGTTCTGACAGATGTATGTTTCAGGTAAGACCTTAAGAAGCTGATTGCGGTGGCAAAACTGGCAGCTGATGCCACCTTGAATGCAGCTCGGTTTGCTTCAAAATTAATTGGAGCATTGGTGGCAGCTCAAAGGATGCTGTGGCTAAAGTTTGGCGGGCAGATGCACACCATAAGTGGTGATTGGCATCAGCATCTTTCACCAACGGATGTCATTTTGATGTATGTCTGGAACTACTGTTGATTGAATCCAAAGATCACAGGAAGATTCTACCATCAATTGCCGGGTGAGGGGACGTAAGGTCGGCTCCTTACTTCCAATGATGTGACAGTGACAGAAAATTGTTTCTACCTTTACGTTCATACCATGGGCCTGTATCCAGTCCTGAGACCTACAGTGGTTTATTCTACCATTTCATCAGTCCGGAAGAGGCACTTCTCTGGTGACAGTCCATCTAACGATGGAGCTCATCTCATCTCTGGCATGGTGGGATTCCACAGTGATAATCATGGGCACCTTGTTCAGGGAACATCAGCACTTAGTCATCACAACAGACACGAGCTTAACTGGATGGGGAGCACACATGGACAACCTGATGGTACAGGGCCAGTGGAACACCCAAGAAAACAGTATCACTTGGTTGGAGCTTCAGGCCATACATCTTGCCCTTCAACTTTTTTCTCAACGGACAACATGTATTAATCATGACAGACAATATTGCCGCCAAAGCACACATCAACTGCCAGGGCAGCACCAGGTCCAAATCCCTTATGAGAGAGACCCGTCAGATTGCCCTAAGGGGAGAATGACATCTCCTATCACTGTGGGCAGATCTAATATCTGGTGTTGCAAATGTGAGGGTGGACTGGCTCAGTTGCGCTTCAGTGGATCAGGCAGAGGGCATGCCTGCACCCAGATTTATTCCAGGAGATATCGGCCGTTTTTGGTCTCCCGTTGGTAGATCTATTTGCAATGCTGAGATCACCCACAGCTCAACACATTTGTGACAAGGTTTGCAACACAAGGTGTGATGAATACCAACGTGCTATGCATGCCATGGCCCAAAGATCTCCTGTACACTTTTTCACCTCTTCCCCTCACCCTGAGGGTGATAAGGAAGATCTTGGATGAGGAAGCGGAAGTACTGCTTGTTGCTCCCCATTGGCCTTGCAGGGCATCATTTGCACACCTAATGAGCCTTTCAACATCTACACCCTGGAGATTTCCTGTGCACCCAAACTCTCTCACTCAAAGGCCCTTGTTCTACCCGGACCTGCACTCGCTGAAACTGACCACCTGGTGATTGAGTAGGTCACTTTAAAAAATGACAAGCATTCCCCCCAAGTCATTGCCCCGATGTAGGCTTCTCATAGGCTATCTGCCACACATATTTATGATGCCACATGGCAATTATCTCATCAGGAGCTTTGGTAAATAATGTCCTGGAATTTCTACAAGATGGCTTAGACAAGCGCCTTAAACCGAATACATTAAAGCGCCAAGTGGCTACCTTGTCATTAGTATTACACACTCAAAATGCTGACTCTTTAATTCAACACTACAAGATCCGACGTTTTCTCAGAGGTGCTTCCAACATAGCACCGCTGATGATTCATCACTACCCCCATAATACACCATACCTAAAATTTTGAGATCTCTTGCCAAGGCACCGTATGAACCCCTACGGGAGGCTACTCTTTGCCACCTAAAGGGTAAAGTGAATTTCTTGGTAGTAACTTTGGCCAGGCGTATATCAGAACTGGCGGCCCTGTCTGTACGATCAGATCTATGCATTTTTCATAAAGACAAAGTTGTGCTCTGGCTAGACCTGGCTTTTTTGCTGAAGATAAACACACAGTTTCATCAGGCGCAGGAGGTGATTCTTCCTCATTTTTTGCCAGAATCCGGTTCATCATTTGGAAAAGTGGTGGCACAAACCTCTTGGTTTCAGTTCATTTCTACGAGGGTCTCCCAGAAAGTAATGCACCGCATTTTTTTTCTCAGAAATGGTAGGAATGAAAAACTTTAGATATACATTATTTGAATTGTCAGGAGTGCGTGTGTAAATTTTGCGTTTATTCAGATAGATAGCGTAGCTGCAGCAGAGTTTCAAAATGGCGTCTGTAAGTGATGTACGTTACAAGCAGCGTGTCGTCACTAAATTTTTCACTGCGGAGAAAGAAACTGTTGGGAACATTCACAAACATTTATGTACAGTTTATGGAGAATCTGCATGGATCTGAATGGATGCCATTTGTGGAAGACATTTTGAGGATGACGAAAAGGTGATTTGCACAGTGCAGAAATGGCTTCGTGACCAGAACAAGGAGTGGTACCAATGGGGCATAAATGCCCTTGTGTCTCTCTGGAGGAAGGCCATAGAACGGGATGGAGATTACGTGGAAAAATAGGGAGTGTAGAAGAAACATCATTCTTTCTTGTGTGTAAGTTTCATTGTGTTCAATAAATAATTGCTGAAGAAAAAAAATGTAGTGTATTACTTTCTGGGTGAGCCTCATATATTAAATGAACAGAAACCTTTTGCAATCCAGAATCTCTCTTCTTCTGTCTTCTTCCACTGTGGACTGTAAGATCACAGTCTCTACGGTTGGCCGAAGGATCAGATCAACAGTAGCCAAGGCATATGAGCTTAACTCCCAACCTGTTCCATCTCATATAACAGCCCACTCTATAAGGAGTGCGGCAACATCGGCAGCATGAGTGACTCAAGCGTCAGTTGAGAAAATTTGCCATGCGGCGACCTGATCCACACCATCACCCTTTTTATGCCATTAGAATGGTTCTGTCTTTTGGCCAACATCATGGCCATTCCTGTTCCTAGATTTTGTCTGCATCTTTTGTTCTTTATTATTTTGTTCAATACAGCACATATTTAAATACAATATATAGTTACAGTACAGTACAGAACAGGAATGGCCATGACATTGGCCAAAAGAGAAGACAGAACCATTCTCCAGGAAAATCTGAAATATGAAACAAAAGGGGCTTTGGTCTTACCTGATACGCCTCTTCTCCAAGTAATGGATATAGCATCCAGGAATGGATTAAATCCGTCTGCTGTCTGATTGGACCGAGTAGTATATATCTATTGAGTTTCTCAATCATTCAGGTTATGCTTGACCCATAGCTGCTGTTCCAAAAGGAAACTGGACTTTCTTGGATTTTTTTTCTTTGAAAATGTTTCTCTTGTCATTCAAGAAATTTCTTCAGTTCTGACTGATTGGTGGGGAATGGAAAGAGTTATGTTAAACCTTTCAAAGTAAAAACAAAAAAAGTCAAGGTGCCTTTTGAAAAAAGTATCTTTGGGAGTACATAGTGTACTTTTTTCATTCAAAAAAAGCATAGCAGTCATTAAAAGTGGTATTACTGAACATAAGAATTGTTATAAACATAGTATGATCTGTGTCCGAACGCTAAGGATAGAAATCACGTTTACTTCTTATTCTTTTACACTCTTTAGAGTGTTCTTTTCCATAACACTCTTAACACACGGTATTACTAAATTGAAAACTACTTGTTACTACTAACACAATAAATTGATTCAACCATAAAATACAATAATAATTTAGTGCTGCAAAAATATACTGTTTAGATATCCTTCTCCTGCAGACAAGGTTAATGTTCAAAATCCTTTATTTTTCTTTTGATAAATAACAGCTCTTTGATATCTGAACTCAGACTGAGATTAACTGAAACCTGGGTAGGGAAGTAGGAAGTGGTTCTTCTCAAGAATAGGCTGATCTGAGTTTTAGGTCCAATATTATCAATATTCCTAGTGCAGGGGAAAAGTAGAAGATGTTATCCTCTGTGAGATTCTATTGGCATTAAGAGGTGCTACTTTATAGATAACCAGGTGTGAAACGTCCTTTATGGAGTTGGCCCTGAAGGGTTACTTGGCATCGCCACTTATACTGCTTTCCATAGTGAACAATGGCATCTCTGCCAGGAGTGCTATCCTTTTTGTTGACATGTCAAGAGTTCCCTAGGTTAATACTGTTGGAGAACTTTACTTTCAAAAAGCAAATTATCTTGACCCTTGGCAAACAGGTTTCAGTCATGGTACAGCACAGAAATTGCATTCTGTGATGCTTTACCATAATTTAATTTAATTTATTTGAATTTTAAGCCGCCCAACTCCTTGCAGACTCTTGGAGTACAAAATAAATAATATAGCATTAAACAATATAAACAATAGTAAACAACATACTAAAACAGTGGCAATATAAAACAGTTTAAAAAGACCCCAAAAGACAACAATCATTCAACAAACATTCATATTTCTTAGGCCGGGCTAGTTAGTCTTGCTCTGCAGCCCCCAGGCCTGTCGGCAGAACCATATTTTCACAGCCTTTCTGAAGGCTAGGAGAGTGAGGGCAGTACAAATCTCTGGGAGTAGTTGATTCCATAGAGCCAGAGCCATCACAGAAAAGGCCCTCCCTCGTGGCCGTGCCAATTGGCACTGTTTGGCCAACAGGACCCAGAGAAGGCCTACTCTGTGGGTTCTGGTCGGTCGCTGGGAGTTCCGTGGCAGAAGACGGTCCCGCAAATAGTGTGGTCTGATGAAATATAGGGTTTTATAGGTAATAACCAACACTTTATAGGTAATAAACCAACCAACACTTTATAAATAATAACCAATAACTTTATAGGTAATAACCAACAGCCAACTGACTATAATTGCAATTATAAAGTTAGTGTTTAAAAAAGTATGTATTAATGTAGACAAATTGAGTAAATTATGTACTAAGAACAGGTTCTATCTAAATTATTTCTGTAAAATAATTTATCATACAGCTTTATAGCAAAGATAAATTATATGTTCTACTACTCGTTACAGCTTGTAAAGTATAATATTTATTTCCTTTCCGTACATAAGATAAAAATAAGAGTATATATTTTTTGTACTACACTATTACTCAGCTGTTTTGGAAAGTCTTCCTCAAAGCAATCTGCAACTATGGCATGAAAAAATCTATACAGTAAAAAGTATAACTTAAAAGTAAAAGCCACATAGTATAAACATTAAAATATCAAAGATATATTAATATCTATTAAAAAAGGATAAAATGGAAGAAGCGGTCAAAGAACCAATGATCGCATGGGCGAAAAATATCGGGCACACTATTCATTTGGCTGACTAGGAGAAGTCCTGGAACACAAATTGTGAAGTAATGAAATCAGCGGCATTCAAATAAAACTATTATAAGATGTTATACAGATGGTACTTAGCATCATCTAGAATGGTGAAAATTTATCTAAATTTAAATTCAAAATGTTGGAAATGCAACAAAGAATTAGGCATCTTCTTCCACCTGGGGAGGACATGCCCCAAAGCCAAAGGATTTTGGAAGGTGTTCTGCCGGCGTGTTTCAACCACCTGTAATTACAGGGTAATTAGTCCAGGAAGACACATACCACACAATAAAAGGAAAACCCAAATTTTTTATAAACAGAAAAACAGAAAGAGCTCCCTTTTTAAATGTCAAAGGGATTTTCTGGTACACACAAGGCACAGGTTAAATGCAATCCAATTGCTCACCCAATAACTGGGAAATTGAGTTCAATTCTAAAGTCCAGAGAGTCCATACACAATCTTGAACAGCACAAAAACCACGATCTTGACGAAATAATAAATAAGATAAACTGCCATGAGGCTAAAACACCAGGCTGCACTTTTATCTGTAGCACTAATTACAGCAGCCCCACCCAACCACAGGTGGCCTCATTTTCTCTTGTAATAATCCTTCAGATGTTGTCTCCTATGTATCACTCTACGCATGCATGGATGTGTCCTTAATTCTTGTTCAGAATCCAGGGATGATACAGATGATTGATCTCCTCCTGGGCTGTCTGCCAAACTCCCCTCTTACCTGTCACTCACGCTTCCTTGGTCAGAGGAGGCTTCATCGGCAGATTCCATCGGAAGCAAAACAGGCCTGCGGCATGTGGATGTTTCCCCCACATCCACCTGCACATTCCTTGTGGCAGGAGCTGGGCCAGAGCTAACCACAACAGGAAGGTAATTCACAAATGGCTATCAGAGATAACAAATACTGAATTCACCCCGGAAAATATGTTGTTAGCAATTAGGGGGGAAAAATACCCCAAAAGAATACAATACCTAATGATGCATTTAATAACAGCAGCAAGAATATCGTACACATAATTTTGGAAAAATAAAATGAATCCACCAGAAAACAATACCAGAGATAAAATCTATAATTCTGGGGGGGGAAATCCAATTCTGAATACTATGAAATTTGGAATAATTGGTATAAATGGATAAGGAATAGAAACAAAGAATTGTGATAAAATGTGTAAAGGCATACAAAAATTGAGAAACACTTAAAAATGAAACATTTTGTATATAATTATAATGAAACATTGAAATGCAAGATATGTAAAGAAATGGATATAGATCTCTAAAAAAATTATAGTGATGTTTTTAATTTGCAAAAACGAATAAATAAAACATTTAAAAAATAAAATAATTTCATATTTAAACACTTCTTGGTATACTGAAGCCCAGAAAAAGAAAGACAACTCAAATCAATTTTGCCTAGTAATGAATATGGAGATTTTACTACTGATGTCAAATTTAACTCCAATAATATCTTGAGTGAGGAAAAATAAAATTTGCTTACAAAATAAACATTTATTTAGCCCCCCGCCCCCCATTATCATAAAGATAAAAGGAGAAAGAAAGCATTTTCAGATTTGCAAGACTGTTACTATTATTAGTCTAATAAAAGTAGATTTAAGTCTACATAGCACCTATTTTTCAATGAATTCTATTTAATAAACACAATATTAACCTTATAAGGCAAAATATGCTTCCTTTGTCTTCATGTGAATTAGGGGGAGGTCTGTCTCAGGCATTTTTTGCAAACTAGTTTCTTGTCCTGGGCTTGAGCCTCATTCATTGATTGTTGCCTTGGTAACATATGCTCTCTCTGTCTTTCAAGGCCATCCTCTTTACTCACAATATTATTGCTCTAAGTTCCCATGCCCTTTGGATTTCCTGATTGATTCATTGTTCTACTAATTTTTTTATCAACATAGTTGAGCAAACTATGGAGAGGGGCTTCATACAAATCTAATAAATAAATAAAATAAATAAATAAATAAAATAAACTACACAATGTTTTGATTTTATAAAGACAGTTTAATTGTATTGTAGAAGACAATGTGCAAGGATAAAGAGCTGGTTATATCATACTAATCCATCTTTAGCGGCTACGTTGAATCACACTAGTGCAAACCACTTTAGGAAAGCTCACTTCTGGCTACAGCCTCAAAATATGTGTTACCTCTTCATTTCTTGCATGTTTATCTGCGTTAGGCATCTTCTATCTTGAAATAGGCTTTGAAACTAACATTTTTAATTCTTATGGGTAACCTAGATGTAGCAGTAGATTGGACTGTAGTTCTTGTATCTGGTTGGGGAGAATCTGCCTTCTTCATTTGTTCAAATTTTGCCTTCTATGGACATCATGGCTGTCAAAATAGTGATCACAAACTTTCCTCAATTCAGAAGATGTTGGTTTGCACATACTATAAGTAACCTGAATTGTCCTGTCCCTTAGTGTGAATTTAAACAACCAAATTAATCATATAAGAATAGTATTTTCATTTGTGAAGGATTTTACTGCTATGGTAGTCCTATTTTCAGTACATCTCATTCGGTTTCAAATGGCCAAAAATTATTGGATAAAGCATACCTCAGTGTTTATAACATCCATTAGGATGTTCTGTTTTAGCCTAGCTTCTGTATCCAAATCCTGATAGCTTTGTTAAGTTTGGCTTAATGCATTGCCAGTTTGACCCAGCTCTCATTCTCCCCCCCTCCCCAAATAATTATTTGGGAATTACATCTACAAATCCTTAGTTGCAGTAGATCTGGTCTTTGCTATAGATTGGAAGCCTTAAATTCAGAAAGGTAACATGATGGACAGAGTCCTCAGTTTTCCTAACCTTCCATTCCAGGTTTCATGCTGTGTTTTGGAATTTTTATTAAAGTTTAAGAAGAAGCTTTATTTTGTCTGTAAAACTTTATCTTGTTATAATCTTCATAATATGATTAAAGGAATTTCTGTTTTTTTTTCATCTGGCTGTGAAGCAGTTTATGAAAATTGTACAGAACTTTCTTTCTGCTACTATAGTAGCAGAATAGTCTGGGATTGGATGTTGACCTGGTTCTTCTGCCTAGAGATTGAGTCATCAAAGTTGTAGCCACGCCCCACTACCTGTCCTTCAGGCCCTAGTTTGCGACTCAGCCCAGCCTGAGAGAGACGCTTTGGTTTGGCTGTCAGTCCCGAGCAGAAATTCTTGAACTTTCAGGTTTTTGTTGCATTATTTGTCGCGTTTTCCTAGGAGTGAAGTCACAGCTTTAAGTTTGGTGTATTTTAGCACTTGCCGCCTCTGTGGTGGTTTGATAGGTTGCACTGGCCATTCCAGCCTTGCTGGGAAAGCCACTGACGTTTTAGGTGCTGGGATCATCACGCCTTAATCTGCTACTCCTGGGCTCATTCCTCGAACCCAGATTATCTGTTTGACAAAGTCCTTTAAGACCTTAGCTACCGGACCTCTTCATTTACTCTCTCAAAAGACAGCATTAGTCATTGAGATCACATCAGTCTGACATTCAGTCTGACATTCTAGCGAGCTGCATGCTTTTGTATTTAGATGACTTACCTAATTTTCTATAAGGAGAAAGTGAGTCTGTGGTCTCCATTTCCCCTCCTGCTGAAAGCAGTCTCTCATTTTCATGTATGCTAAGAAGAGGTTCCCTCTATTTTTTTTTCAAGGCCAGAAAACTCCTTAGAAATAATTATGTATAAGCTTGATATTCAGATAGCTTCATTTCTGACTTCAATATAAGAAGGATCCACGTTTATTTATCTCTTGTAATAGGCATCACAAGAACAATTATATTTAGACAGAGAAATCCAGTTTTGCTATTCCCTGAATCTGATGGCTTCATCAGCAGTATGATCTCTTTTTGGGCAGTCACTTTATTACAGCCATCTGATCTTAGCAGGGGTTGTTTTCTTGAGAGGATAATTTTGCAGGCAGTTTTATTCTCAGGTTTTTTTAATTGTTTACCAATCTCCTTATATAGTAGCTTGCTACTGAGCCAGGTATGTAAATCATAGAAACCACTGGTTAATTACTTGTAACTGTCATTCTTAACATGGCCATCTGTGAATCCAAATCCCAACTATCCATCCTTCTGACCTGGTTTCAAGGACAGCATTGTCTGTTGTGGCTTCTTTGAAATGGATGACAATGACGGTAATCCTAATTTCATATGCTGAATCTAGGGAAGGGAAATGGGCTTCCTACCAAAAGTCTAAGGTTCCAGAATGCATCACGTAAGTTACTGTGCATGTGCAGAACCCATATATGCAGATTCACAGATAACTACCTAAAGAACTTCAATTATAGGTAAGTAACCAGATCCTTTGTTTTATTATTCTGTAATAGACATTATGTGTATCCGAACAATGCTTTTAAGTAGAGCATTATATTTGCAAGCTGATAAAAAAATGATGCTTGGAATGAATATTGGCTCGGATCCAGATTTTATTTCCCTGAATAGTGTTCCCTGAAGAGATTTCCAACACCACACAAAGAATATTATGGAAAAATATAAGGGAATAATAAAGCAGGGGAAATTAGCAAATGTTACTATACTACTCAGGGAAGTGTTCTCCTTCTATAAATAGTGTTTCCAATTGTGGAAGCAAGACCTGGATCCAATTCAATACATTTCACTATTGGTTATCTTTGTCAGATAAGGTTTTCAAGGTAATCATATTTTTTTATAATTTCTTTTACTAGCAGCATTATTTTATAATCGCGTTTATAAATTTTCTGTGTTATTAGTGGCACATGGGAAAATATTGCTAAACCAGAGGAATAAAATAAGTAGTCTTTGTAGTTTCATTTTTAAAAGAGTTATGGTTTATTATTGGAAATATCAACTACTGCGAGGCTGATGTATAAAACGATATAAAGAATAATAAAATGGTTTTATTAAATATTTGAAACATTTTCTTTCTTTTCCCTGCCATATTCTCACAGCTCAGCTCATTTCATATGTCACATTTCTCCATCCCACGAATTTCAAGCCACAACATCTTCTGTACCTTGAACCCTATCTCCCACTTCATCACCCACATGGATCCTAAGAAAGTGACAAGCTTTCCAAGGAGTCAATCAGCAGAGAGCCACTCTTCCTCTTCCTGGTCACCTTCCTGTAGGCAACTTCCTGTTATTCCCTCTGGAAACAAGTTTCCCCCTGTCATTCACATCTCAAAAGCACAACTCCAGCAGGTGAATGCATCTTCATTTTCATCAGAGCAACTACACTGTTGATCATTTGAAAAGCTTTACAGTTCCAAATGACTATGCAGGGCTGAGATTTGGTTTATTTTTCTAGGAAAACTGAAAGCTGGGGGATGCAGCTTTTTTGAGAAAGTCATTTTAAAGAAGTAAACTGTTTTAAAATAACAGCAAAATCTTCACAGGATAAATCAGAGTGAATACACTAACTGATCTTTTATGTAGAAGATAAAATTATTTTTCAGAAATTATGAATGACTTTTTTGTAGTTTAAAGTTTGGGAAATAGATTCAATAAATAAGATTCAAAATTAAAGTTGTTAAAATTAAAACTGATATATGTGATTGTTACATATACAAAAAGAGAAAGAGGGCCTCATTGATTGAGAAGATAAACATTTGCAGGTTTCTTTTCTTTTAATAAGTAGAATGCTAAAATACATACTGTTCAAGACATGGGTTTAATAATAGGAATCAGTAGTATTAAAACTGTCAAATGGAAAACACCAATTAGAAACATGGAAACATAGAAGACTGACGGCAGAAAAAGACCTCATGATCCATCTAGTCTCCCTTATACTATTATTTGTATTTTATCTTAGGATGGATATATGTTTATCCCAGGCATGTTTAAATTCAGTTACTGTGGATTTACCAACCACGTCTGCTGGAAGTTTGTTCCAAGGATCTACTACTCTTTCAGTAAAATAATATTTTCTCATGTTGCTTTTGATCTTTCCCCCAACTAACTTTAGATTGTGTCCCCTTGTTCTTGTGTTCACTTTCCTATTAAAAACACTTCCCTCCTGAACCTTATTTAACCCTTTGACATATTTAAATGTTTCGATCATGTCCCCCCTTTTCCTTCTGTCCTCCAGACTATGCAAATTGAGTTCATTAAGTCTTTCTGATACGTTTTATGCTTAAGACCTTCCACCATTCTTGTAGCCTGTCTTTGGACCCGTTCAATTTTGTCAATATCTTTTTGTAGGTGAGGTCTCCAGAACTGAACACAGTATTCCAAATGTGGTCTCACCAGTGCTCTATATAGTGGGATCACAATCTCCCTCTTCCTGCTTGTTATACCTCTAGCCATGCAGTCAAGCATCCTACTTGCTTTTCCTACCGCCCGACCACACTGCTCAACCATTTTGAGACTGTCAAAAATCACTACCCCTAAATCCTTCTCTTCTGAAGTTTTTGCTAACACAGTGAATTAATATTTAAGAACACAATACTCAAACTTTCAG
The DNA here is from genome assembly GCF_031021105.1 of Erythrolamprus reginae. NCBI lineage: Eukaryota > Metazoa > Chordata > Lepidosauria > Squamata > Dipsadidae > Erythrolamprus > Erythrolamprus reginae. The sequence continues at coordinate 87,338,747 of NC_091950.1, read as the reverse complement.
AAGTAGTCTTATAAAAGATGTTATCTATGTTATTTTAACATAAAAAATAACTTTATATTGGTAGAGCAACTACTTACAATGATAATTAATCATTAAAACAATGTTTAATTTGACTCCATCCCACCATAAACTTTGCCATATGTAAAGTTTATTTCTGCGTGTAACTTTTTGCTTTTATATAAAATACTATTTCTCTCAATATAATTTTTTGTTTCTAATTCAATATTATTGAGCAATGATGAAAAAATAAGAAAAATATTCCAAAGGTCAAATTTTCTGTCAGTGAACATATAAGGGATCTATTCTATGTAACAAGAAGTAATTTCTTTAACTAGATTTTGTATATTTTTGCCTCTTGCCTTGTTTATGGTGAAAATGCAATTATTAAAAACTTAGTCTTAATAATTTAGGAGTTAGCACGCAAATCCTGGGCATTAACTGCACAATCTTACATAATGGCCATAAGATCCAAAATGGAACAAGAAACAATATCTCATTTTTTCAAAATAATTGTTTGCTTTTTAATTGAAGTAATTGTACTGCAACGTGAAGACAAAAGCTAAAAATATATTTAATATTTGAAAAATGAGCAAAGAATTGAAACAGAAGGGAAAAAAACTGGATGTGCCTAATCTATGTAGGTATCAATTCTATATACCGGTATATAAATAAAAAATGATAGTTGTTTGTAGCTAATAAATGATGACTATATTTGAATACAGTACATCCTCTTAATTCTTTGGTGCTACGTTAATTTTTTCAATCAGATCAGTTTCTTACCTATTCAAAGAAAAGAGTAGCCTTTTATGTGCTTTGTGGTAGTTAAAGTAATCTCAAATGTTGCAAAATCTTATGAGAATTCTGAATACAAGAATCTATTGGAATCCAATAGAGGATTGCAACTGAATGAGATCGTCAGGTTTTCCAGATTACAATCCATTATTATATTTTTTCTTCTTCTTTCATGGCATTTTCTTCTCCTCGTTTCTTCTTATACTATTTCTATCTGTTTAAATCGAGCATGGAACATTTATATTTTTATTTTTGAGGACAACATTCCTTCAAGACACCCCCCAAACAACCAGTAAGCGGAGCCAGAGCACAAATGAAATAGGGCCAATCCTTTTCTTTTTCTTTCCGTTGCTCTTTGATTTCATTGTTGAGCAACCATCTAGGAAAAACACTTGATTTTTATAAAAAATTGTGAATATTTTTCTTTACATATTTTTCATAACTTCCTCCTATTTTATCACATCAAGGAAATAGACAGTTTGTATTTATCTAAGGCTAACTGACTTATCTTGCAATCCATAAAGCAAGACATCTCTCAATTTGTTATTTAAGGGAATATCTTCTTCTCTCACTTTTCTCAAGTATTCAACTTTTAAACCTGTACATTGAAAAAGCACTTAAAGCATTAAATGTTCTGGTGTTTGTCATCATTGAATTGTTCTTATACTTCATAGTTCTGTCTAAATGTGTTGTTTTCTCCCTTGCTAGATAATCATAACACACTGTTTATTTTTAACTCTTCTTGATCCAAAGGGGAAAAATATATCCTTAATTTGGATTTTTCTTTTCATGATTACTTTCATAATTAGCTTTTAAAAAACTTTTGGGTTTTTTAAGCGATAAAATTGGTATACTATATATTAGATTCTTAATGTATCAGATCCCAATTTTGATTCCAGGTGGGATTTCCTCCAGTTCTGCCATTCATAGGTTTATTGTGCACATTATGAACAGTATGCGTCATCTGATTCACTTACTTATTCTGAGCTGTTCTGTTTCTCCAAATTCAGTCTTAATAATTAAGATTCTTCAAAAAAATAATCAAGTGTTTTGGCTGACTGTTTAACTGTTTTTGGCATAAAGACAGTTAACAAGACGGTCTTCTGGCATAACTCATGTGGTTATTTAAGAAGTACTTTAAGAAAACTTAAATAAGATATGAAAGCAGAGACTTGGTTTGGTAATTTGCACTTTCTTTTGAATTTCCTATTTATGGTATAGAGATACACACCAGTCTCTTCCAATTTTCAGGACACAGTGCTATTCTGTATTGTTAACATTGTACACGTTATATTCTGGATTACCTTTCCTCTAATGGCTTTAAATAGTTCAATGAATCTGTTCTTGTTTATTTGGCAGTTGGTCTGTACCTGTATTAGCTCAGTTTCTTATAAAGTTGATTCTTAAATATGTTCTCTTTTTGAAAATGTTTCTGACATTTTCAATATAGTTTTCAATACAGTTGTCCCACTTATTTTGCCCTCATTTACCATTGTTATATCTCTTCTGGATTACTTTTAGGATTTTACTTTAGCTGTATACTTTCTTATGAATTCTCTTTAAACATGCCTCTTTTCTTATTATTTGTTAACATTCTTGCTTCAGTTATCTTTTCCTTTATGGTTTAACAGTGGAATTTTGCATATAGTTGTCATATATCTTTCATGCATGTATGCAAAGGAATATTTTGTGTTCAAGGAACAGGGACAAACTTATCAGGAGGAAATTATTTTTACAGTTGAAGGCACTGCTGAATGTCTATGCCTAGTGAAGCAAGTACAGGGAAAAGGCTGTGCAGAAAGATAAGTAGAAAGCAAATTGGGACAATGATTATACAAACAGATTCAGTAATATGAACCAGATGCGAGAAGTGTAGAGGATATAACAAACTATTTTTGCTCTGATGCAAAATATTTGATGAATGGTGTAGATAAAAGGCAAACATTTAAAGCACAAAAAACTATGAATTAATCAAATTTTCTGCTGTGTATAATAACTGTTCATTATAAAGTATATTTTTATAACATTTCTTACTGGAAATAACTTCAGAATAGTTTGTAAGATCACTCAGCCAGCAAATAATGACAATGATGTCAAAAGACTGACACCATTGATGCTTAAAGAATTTGTAGGTCATGTTTCTAATAATTCTCACTAGGCACCACCAATAAATATATATATTTCTTATAGACTGAAACTACAATCTGATGTATCTTTTCACCAAAGTAGAGTTTTCAGTAAAGAGGTATAAGATTAGACTACTTAGGCCTGCCTCCTTATAGCCCATTAAAGCTTTAACAAGAAAAGGAAATAAAATAGGAGGCTGCAAATACATTTTACATTGTGTTATTTTGAAATGAATCAGTTAAATTAAAAGCATGTAAAAAGAACTAACTAGAGCAAAAAGGGTGGATAAAGACGGATTCATTTAGAGAGCGAGAGTAATAGGTGATTTTGATAAGAACAGTTTGAGAAAAACATCCTATTATTAAGTGATCCCAAATGAACACTTCTCTTCAAGATACAATGAAAAGGAAATTAACTACTGTTTTGAAAATATATGGTAATGTCAAAAAACCAATTAAATAATCTGTGGTCAACTCAACTCATTATTTAATTTTTTTTTTTTACAGGTTACAATTCCCAGGCCATCAATGGCATCCACACAGTCTACTTCTGAAAGTTTTCATTGCGGGCAGCATCTAGACAAGAAAGATCAGGATCCTCGGGTTTTGGAACATACAGTTGAACTTTCCTCCCCTAAGGAGAACGTTGCTGCTTTGGTTGAGGCAAATGGTGCATTGACTTTTAGCAGCAGTAGAACAGATTTAGTTCTCAAATTAGATTGCAACCAAGGGACCCTTGATAAAGATGCCGATGAAGGCATTGAAAATCAGAATAGCCAAACAAATTTACTTGAACAATACATGAAGAAACAAGAAGGAAGAAAAAATGTGAATCTTGTTGAAGGAATCGAAGAGAAAGAGCCTTTCATTGTTTTTGAAGACGCTATTGAAATACAAATTAAAGAACCCTGCTTAGTTGCTTCAAGAAGCACAGAATTTGTTTTGGATGGACCTCAGGTTATTACAGACCCAGAAGAACCAAGACCTTTGGCCAGCTGCTCCTTATTAAATCAGGGTACAAAACAGGAATTACAGAAACAGTCAGCTGCTGAAACATCAGACGTTTCTCTGTCAAGAAGCACTGACCTATTTGCTTACAAACAGGAAAGTCAAGAAACACAAGTACATGAAAATGGCTTTCACGATGAGGATATTGATCATCCTAAGGAACTGCAATGCCAGCAAGTGAAACTTGCCACATTTTTGCATGAAAAGGAAAGCGAAGAGCAAAGTATTCAAAGAAATGGAGAACTATTCTATTCTATTTCAGAGAATGAAACTTCTAGTCAGTCCAAAAAAGAATTAGTTAGATCGCCATTTGTAGCTAGGCAAAGTCGCATACCAGTTTTAGCACAAGAGATAGATTCCTCATCAGAATCTTCTCCTGTTTCAGCAAAGGAGAAGCTACTTTTAAAAAAGGCTCACCAAACAGACTTGGTTAGACTATTGGTAGAAAAGAATCAGCTCAGATCTTTCCTGGGTGACCTTTCAAGTGCCTCCGACAAGTCACTGACGGAATCAGCAGTAGCAGGTCCCATGCCATTTTCAGAAGATGTATTGACCTCCTTTTCCAAATTAACATTGGACACTCACTTGCGGAGTCAAGTACAAGAGAGCTTTTTGTCATCAAATAATCCACAACCCAGAAAGAGCAAAATACCAAGACCTGTATCTTGGACTACAGCAGATAATATTACCAGTTCAAACTCAGCTCAGTTTTTTCCTCGTCCACCCCCAGGAAGGCCACCAACAAGGCCTGGAGTAGAGGTTAGGTAAGTGCACACACATCTATTTAAGCAATATGAATATTTGCGTCGGGTGTGGAATAAGCACACAGACCACAGAGCTGGATTTTATGGGTCACTTTATTTATTTAAATCTAGCCCTGCAGAGGAAGTCAATGGGGCGGAACTTCCAAGTATCCTTGGACAACTAAGGGTGAAGAAATAATAATAATAATAATAATAATAATAATAATAATAATAATAATAATAATAATTATTATTATTATTATTATTATTATTATTTATTGGATTTGTATGCTGCCCCTCTTCGTAGACTCGGGGCGGCTAACAACAATGATAAAAACAGCATGTGACAATCCAATAATAAAACAACTAAAAACCCTTATTATAAAACCAAACATACACACAGACATACCATGCATAATAATAATAATAATAATAATAATAATAATAATAATAATAATAATTTATTGGATTTGTATGCCGCCCCTCTACATAACTTGTAATGGCCTAGGGGGAAGGAATATCTCAACTCCCCCATGCCTGGCGGTATAAATGAGTCTTGAGTAGTTTACGAAAGACAGGGAGGGTGGGGGCAATTCTAATCTCCGCGGGGAGTTGGTTACGAAAGCTCCTTGCCGAGCAAGGGAAGGTTGCCCTTGAACTTGGCCTTGACCTTCTCTTGCCCTCTGCCATGCCCAAGGCATGTGGGAAGGCTCACCCCTGTTTGTGGGCTTGCAGCGAGTGAGCCCTAAGGGCACCCCCTCCCCAACACTCAGGCGTATTCTGCCTGGAGCTTCTGATGAAGGGGAGCCCATGACCTTCCAAAAGGTGCCCTAAAGGAGATCACAGAGCCCCTTTTTCCGCCCCATACTGCCATAAGTATATATCTGTGCAGTATAACACCTTACAAATTGCACAGTCCTTGTGGCTTTCATTATTTGGGTGGAAGCACAAGTGCACATGCAAATAATTTTTTCCTCATTTAAAACTGAGGAAAGTTTTTATGAATTAACATTTATGATCTGTGCCTGAAGTGGATATGAGGTACAGTACTAGATTTCTAAATGTTTTGGTTTTCATATTTGAGTTATATAATTCTAAGGGGATGATAAGAATTATTTATCTCCATGTGGAGGAGTTGAATATAAAAACATTGATTGCTTCATTTTTATAATAAGCCCTCTGTATTGAAATCTGTAGTGAATGTCAGTAATATAAATGTCTATTCAATTATATTTTAAAAGCTGTTCTTAATAGTCAGAAATTTTAACCTATAGCTTCACTGTAACATGTCTTTTGATAATGTTGTTAGTATATACATTATGTTTTCTATTTGCTATAACACAAGCATCAAAAATAACAAAATGAGCTTTTATTTAAAATAAAGTAGCTTGGTTAGAAGAAAATAGATATAAAATACACTGTTTATATTATATAATACAATCAGTAAGTTATTATTTTATTGTTGTGACTAGGTGATAACATAGCAGAACTTTATTTAATTTAATTTATCACATTTACTTGCCTGCCCATCTCATAAGAGTCTGATTTGGGGCAGCATACAATAATAAAAAGAGGTAACAGACTTAAAATGAAATCAAATATAAAAATTATAATAATAAAAAGAAATGCAACTTGCGTAAAAATGTGCCACATGCAAATAAATTAAGCTGAACTAAACTAGAGCTACAGTTTGGAATTTAGAAGAATGATTTCTGAGCTCAAAAGAGAACATAACACTTTGAGGACTTTTGGAACGTTGAGGATGTGGTTTGTGTGTCTCTTCTGGCCCTCTTAGCAGCTTTTGATACCATCAACCAGTTCTGGAGACTGGGAGTGGGGCACACTGAATTGCAATAGTTCTCTTTTCCCCCTCCATGGCTGCTACTAGTCAATGCTAGTAGGGGAAGACAAGTCCAGCCCTAGAACCTTATTATCTGGGATGCTTCAGGTCTTGTCTCTCCTCCTTCCTATTTAGCATCTGTGTGAAGCTATTGGGAGAGATCATGCATGTGGTTTGGTATCATCAGTATGCTCATGATATGCAATTATACATTTCTACCCCATGCTGGGGAAATGATGCTGTTCAGGTGCTGGCTTAGCCCCTGGAGCTGTAAAGGCCTGTATCAGGAAAAAAACAGGTTTGAATTAATTCTAGCAAAAGGAACTGTTTGTGGATTTTTGACCCTCTGACATCTGGGGAATTGACATTTCTGACTCTTGAGGGGATAATATTCCACTGCACAGATTTGGTCTGAAATTTGGGGTCTTTTTGGATTCATGGTTCTTTCTGGAGGAGCAGGTGACAGCTGTGGCCATGAAGTCCTTTAAACAGACCTCCCTTTGCACCAATTACATCTATTCTGGGACTGGGAGATCTTGCCAACAATAACTGATGCCTTAATCACCTCCTGTTTGAATTGCTGCAGTGTACAGTGGTACCTCGACATACGAGTTTAATTTGTTCCAGACCCGAGCTCGTAAGTTGATCAACTCGCATCTCGAACGAATGCCTTTAGACTTTGTTTTTTGCGCCGAGATAACCGGAAGCAAGGAGATTCTTGCGCCACCTAGCGGAGCTCGGGTGTCGAACAGAAATTTCGCTCGCATCGCGGCTCGTAACCTGGAATACTCGCATGTGGAGCAGCTCGTATCTAGAGGTACCACTGTATTCTACATGGGGTTTTCTTTGAAAATTATATGGAAACTGCAGTTGGTCCAGAATGCAGTGACATGCATAGTTTTGCATGTCCTGTAGTTTATTAGAGCAATAGTGCTGCTGCATGAGCTGCATTGGCTTCCAGTTGCCTTCTGGATGCAATTTGACATGCTGGTTCTTTTATTTATTTTTATTTTATTTATTAAATTGATATGCTGCCCATCTCATGGATAAGGTGACTCTGAATGGCTGTCATCTTTAAAGACATACATTGCATAAGGCCTGCTTACTTGGAGGACAGTCTTTCCCTGAGGTTATCTGATTATCCTACCAGCTTAGATAGTGGATGTGCTCCAGATTCCCTCTCTTAAATATTTGTGGTGGCCGCCCACCTCAGTGATTGCCATAGTGGTTGCCATCAGAGAGCCCCGTACCCTTTAAGCCTTCTAGAAGGCTGTGAAGACATGACTTTTTCCTCGAGCATTGGGCTAGGATAGGAGATTTAACTATGAGGATGTTTTATCAGAATACAGTGGTAAGGGTATGTTTTTAAGTGTGTTTTATGGATTGTTGTGAGTTGCCTAAAATCATTGTAAGAGATAGATGGCTATATAAGTGTTTGGAATAACCTAAACTAAATAGCAAAACTAGTAACCTGATTGCTAATAAGTAGAATTTCATGTTGAAAAGGGTCATTTGGTTCTTTTGTCTCCAACTCCTTAGGCATATCATCAGTAATTTCCTCCTAATCTCATTATAAAATTATGTATTCCACTTGACCAGCACTGTAGGAACAAAGGTGCTGTTTCATTGAATGTTTTGCAAAATTGCTCTTTGAGATAGATATATGCTACAGGCATAATCTGTAAGTAATGGAGTGTAAAAGCCTTCTGTAGTGGAACACTGGGGATATTAGCCAGATACGGATCATAATGTGATCATGTCTGTACTTACAGTTTTACATATGACAATGAGTACTAAATGGACTGTAATGTCAACTATATGGCTGACACATACACAGAGAGAGAGAGAGAGAGAGAGAGAGAGAGAGAGAGAGAGAGAGAGAGAGAGAGAGAGAGAGAGAGAGAGAGAGAGAGAGAGAGAGAGATATTGCAAAAGTTCTCGGAGAGGGGCAGCATAAAAGTCAAATAAACAAACAAACAAACAAAAAACAAACAAACAAACAAGTAACTTTTAGTTTCCTCTCTGAATCAGTCACTGAGAACTACTTATACTAAGAAAGGCTTCTATGTTTTTTTAATAAATGATAGACAATAAAAATCTGAATGGACTATTATTATAGTGCCATGTTTACTGCTCCTTTTCAGAGAGTCTACTTCTAAATTTTCTTTGCTTCAGTAATTCATTTCTGTAACAAGTGGCAGGAAAATATATGAGACAAAAGTTTGGTCCATTGATTCCCACCCATATAATGCAAGTAAAAAGATTTACCGTATTTTTGGACTATAAGGTACACTGGTGTATAAGACACACACCAAGATTTCAAAGAGATAAGTAAGAAAAAAAAAGATTTTTGTCCTCTCTGGCCCCCAGGAGCACTGTGCAGGCCTCCAAACCCTCTGTGTGCCCTGGTTTTTGCAAAAAATTGGTGAAAAATGAAGCCTTTTCCACAAAAACGGGGGGACAGCTGCCTCCTACAGCAGTCTGCTGCATGCGGCCCTCCTGCACCTTGTTTTCAGCCTCCATGGCCTCCTGCAGCACTCTGCTGGCCGTTTTCGGGACCATTTTCAGTCCATTTTCAGCCAGCAGGAGGCCATGGAGGGTGAAAAAGGGGCGCAGGAGCCATCACACAGCCTAGTTTAGCTGCCGGTGGCACCACAGAAAAGTCCTTTGACATTTCCAGGCTGGCCCCGTGGTCCAGCTTTAAGCACCTTAAGTTTGACACTCCTGTTTTAGGCAATATAAAATAAGTAATAGGACCACCTGAACAAGATTGTATCAATAACATTAAAAAAAAAAGTTGGACTCCAGAAACAGCCTAACCAGGAATAGAGTTAGGTTTTAAGAGATTTCTGGAATGCCTTATGTATCTCTAAGAGGGATTCTGTTCCACAGGGCATGAATGAGCAAAGAAGGGATGCTTCCTTGGTCCCCCAAGATGACAGAATTTAATTAAAGGGACTTGGACCATTTATTTTATTTTATTTTATTTTATTATTTTTATGCCGCTCACTCCAAAATGGACTCAGAGCAGTTAACAAGTAAGATAAGTACAACAATAGTAAAATAGAGAAATAGTAAAATACGATCAGAATAAAATCAATAATATAATAAAACAATAATATTCTAAAAGAACCATACATACACTACAGTCAATCTAATTCCAGGCCTGCCAGAAAAGTCAGGTCTTAATGGCTTTCCGGAAGACTAATATGGAGGAGATCTCTGGGGGCAGCTGATTCCATAGGGTCGGAGTGGCTATAGAGTAGGCTCTTCCCCAAGTCCCGCCAACCGACATTGCTTGGTGGACGGAACCTGGAAAAGGCTGACTCTGTGGGCCCTTACTAGCCGCAATGAGATATGAGGTCAGAGGCAGTCCTGTAAATAGTCTGGCCCTGAGCCATTTAAGGCTAAAAGGTAATAACCAACACCTTGAATTGCATCCAGAGACCAATTGGCAACCAATGCAGCTCGCATAAAGATGGAGTAATATGGGCATACTTTGGTACACCCATTATTGCACGCACTGCTGCATTTTGCACCAGCTCAAGTCTCCAAACGCTCTTCAAGGGTAATCCCATGTAGAGTGCATAGTAATAGTCAAGACGAGAGGTGATGAGGGCGTGAGTGACTGTGCAGAGTACTTCCTGATCAAGGTAGGGCCGCAACTGGTAGACAAGACAAACTTGTGCAAAAGCCTTCCTAGCCACAACGGAGAGATGTTGCTCTAGCCTCAGCTGTGGATCTAGGAGGACACCCAAGTTGCGAGCCCTATCTGAGGGGGAAATTGTTTCTCCCCCAAGACCAAAGATGGAAAGGTGGGATCGTCTTTAGGAGGAAGGATCCACAGCCACTCAGTCTTGTCAGGGTTGAGTTTTAACCTGTTAACCCCCATCCAGATCCCCATATTCGTTCTGGCCAAGCATATTATACTAGCAGAAACAGCTGAAAACCTGAAAGCCTTTACAGATGGTGACCATATTTTTGAATTTCATGTGGAAGCTAACTAGTAGCCAGTGCAGCTCAAAAAAACAGCAATGACACATGGACGTAACAAGGATCTCTATTATGCCTTGTGCACTCCATTTTAGACCACCTGTAGCTTCTGAATTGTCTTCAAGAGAAGACAATTGTAAAGAGAATCGCAGTAATCCCTTTATGAGGTAACTATTAATGTAATATAAAAATTTTAAGCCTACCATAAGTTGAGCATGTAAATAAATAAAATATATGTAATATGACATATCCTGCATTAAAGAGCAGAATGCAGAAATGACCAATTTCTTCTTTCTTTTCAAGGTTGCGGAGGTACAAAGTGCTAGGAAGTAGCAGTTCCGATTCAGACCTGATCTCCCGCCTGGCTCAGATCCTTCAGAATGGATCTCAAAAGCCACGAAGCCCTTCACAGTCCAAGAGTCCAGGATCTCCACATAGCCCCAAGACTCCACCCAAAAGCCCAGTCATTCCCAGACGCAGTCCCAGTGCCTCCCCTAGGAGCTCTTCTCTGCCCCGTACTGCCAGTTCTTCACCATCTCGGGGTGGAAGGCCACACCATGAGCAGAGAAGTTCATCCCCACATCTTGGAAGGAGTAAATCGCCACCTAGTCTGTCAGGTTCTTCATCTTCCAGGAGATCCTGTCAACAAGAGCACTGCTACAACAAATCTAGCAAAAACGGTCTGAAAGGATCTAGTAGCTCTTGCCATTACTCTTCTAGCACTAAACCTCCCACTGGGAAGAACAAATCAGCCAATAAACTTAGCAGATAGGAACTGAATTTTGTCAGGTGTCAAGCCCCCCCTCCGTTTACTCTAATGCATGTTGTGTCTGTGTACTATGTATTTAAAAAAGGGACGTCTTCAAAGATTAGCATTTATCCTGACTTTTGAAGAAAAACAACTTTTAAGATGAATTATTTATATGGCTCACTTTGTATAGGAGTGGCCAGGCATTGCCCGGGAAAGGGCAACAAGCAGATCAGGGAAGCTGTAGAATGGAGATGGAGCAGCCAGAAAGTCCATCTGGAATCACATTGTTTGGGAGATTAGTGTTTTAATATGATTTTTCTTACTTTTTTATTTATTAAAACAATAAGTTGACTCTAGATTTTTTCATCACTACTATGCTTGAGGTTTAATCAGCTGCTATGTTTTAAAAGATTTTAAAAAAGCATGTTATTTGGGACAGCCAATTCTACAAAGTCTTCTGTGTAATATTGGCTTTTTTCACAAACAATTTCACTTTGTCCATTGCCCAAATTCCTTTTTGATTGATAATTATCTCATCAAAAGGAAAAAGTATTTATATAATCGGACAAATTTACAAACCTGTATTTTAAGAGCTTACGGTAACAAGCTTATATTTACAGCTTATATTTATATTTATACTTATATTTACAGATCCCAAAGCTTCTATTATCTGTTTGGGTTCTGCTCCATTTGATTACTTAACTGTTTATTAATTTCTAGGGCCAATTCCAGTTACAAAAATAAAAGTCAGATAATCTTAAATTATGGTAGAAATACAAATGGTTGGGGATCATGTAACATCTTTATAGTTACATTAGAATGCAATCACTTCTCAGGGCATCACTGAGAGAGCCAGTGTAAAACTTAACTATAATCTTTTATCTTTTATGAAATACTTCATTCACTTAACTTTACTATAATGTTCATCTCCAGTGTTATCAAACTGAAGAAGAGGTGAAATGTTTACATATTTAAACTTGAAACTTCATCCTTAATATAGAAGAAAATTGAAGCTTTAAACTTCTTTATAAAAGTGATTGAAGTATGGTAGAGAAAATTAGCAGATCTTTTATTTTCTCTATGAGGCAATACTTACTAGGATAAAGTTACAGAACTGTGTTTAAAATGTTAAAGTCTCTAATCCTATATTGCATAGAAAAAAGTAGTATGAGCATTTCCCAGTATGTACAGAGACGATATCTGACCTATAGTGCTATATCTATGAAAGGGCATTGCAGCATCCTCATGATTATGCCATAATATAGATGTACATGGTAGATTCCCTCCCACTTCCTCCAACATATGCTTGATTTTAAATATGGAAAAGAGGACACTAAAATTTGTATTTAAAGATAGTCTTCAATTCCTGTAAAGTATTAGTTACTGTATAGGATTGGCAATTTTTAGTTTTCCCAAACATAGGTCTGATTGATTTAGATTACCATATTCAGAAATCAATGGTGGAATGGAATATAATGCAGAATGTAAAGTAAGCATGATGAGTTTTATAAATGGAGATCTGGATTAGAAGAAGCTAAATATAAGAGGAACTTTGGCAATTACTGATCTGCTTGTTGTCATCATACGCCTTAGCCAGCATAAATTCTTTTCAATTTAATGTTATTTCATTTGCTGCCAAAATTATAACTCTGGATTAAAAAGGGAACATTTTTTTCTGCGAACTAACACATTTCTAATGCTGCATTGAAGCTGCACTGAATTATCTTGTTCTGTTGGAATGTGTTGGAAATTTTTTACTCTTAAATATGTATTTCCCCCCATGAGTAATGTAGCACAGTGTGGAATCGTAGCCTCATTCAGGTTTCAAGCACTACAGAGGGAGTGCACTAGCTGGAGCATAGTTGCTATACTGAATGATTTAAAATATATGTTGTATTATATTGTATAATAGGTGCTATACCAATAATTGCATGTTCTTATAGTAAGTTATATATTATAAATATTTATAAATATATACATACATACATACACATATATGCTTCTATATACTTTCCTGATTTTCCCATTACGTTTGTATATTTATGGACCACAGATCATGCTGTATTCTTTCAGTTACGTGCCTGAATTATATGCCCTTGGCCTTGCTATTCCTGTTTGCTGGCATGCATAAAGATGAATATTTTTCATGCTCAGTTCAGAACAGAAAGAGTGCTCAAAATGGAGTTGCTCAGCAATTCAGTGTTTCGTATCAGCATTGACAGTTCACTTTTACAATTCTGAATAAAATGGAAGGACCTTGAGAAAGTATGTGTTTAACAGACAAGGTCAGTGTAGTGTCTTGATTTTGTCTTTTCATCCTTTTTCTATATCTTTCGAACCTCTTATGAAAAACTTTCTGTTAAAGTGTGTGTCATGATACTGTTGGTGATAAATAGATATGTGTGATATAAGAAAAGTTCAGACTTTCTCTTCATCTTGCCTTGCCAGCTTTTACCCCTGTTCTCTATTTGTTGCAACAATGCAGGGACTGTCTATTTAGGCTACTGACAATTTTAAAAAAGTCTGTATTATTTAAAACGATTTATCAGCTCTATAGAGATACATTCAGCCTAGCACATTATTCCAATAACTTAGGTGCTTGAAATATTCTACATGTTCAGCTTTTTTCCAATAAGTGCTTCCAGGGAATGTATTGTGAAGCTGTATAATTTGAGTTGATATAAAAAACAACAAAGCTATATGATTTCTTCATTATAATTCCTTTTTGGGTGGATTGATATCAATCCATCTGGTTTCTCAAGTCCAACTTCAAAAAGCCTTCCTTTACATATAACCATTGTTAGATAATTTGCATAATTTACAAGGTTTTTTAAAAAATACATATATTTTACATTATACCTAAGGAATAATATTTCTAGAAAGTCCCTGGAGGAACTCCTTCATAAATATGTCCAGAGCATCAGTATTGTAAGAACAGTTTCCCTTGCATGTATGGAGATGCATATCCCAAAGATTTGTTTTCTTGCTTTGCTGTCAGGGACAAAACAATATCTATTCTATGCATTAACAAAAAGAATGTTGTAGAAATATTATACATTTCTCTTACAAATGGTATATGTATCCCAATATTACCATAATGTTCTGATTCTTTTATGTTAAAATCATTTGTATTTCTTTCCATGTTGTAGAAATGCAAGGAGGCATGTTCCAGACTAAATGGTCATTGTGGAAAGCACAGGTTAATGTCAATGTGTTTTTAATGTATTGAGTGGATTCACTTTTTAGGTTGTCATTCTGCCAAAACATAACCTAATAGTTATTAGAAAACCAATGGTTTACTAACAAAGCTTTAAATTATTGTAATAGACTACTATCATCACTCTCATCTTTCTGTAGTAATCAATGATTTTTGTTACTGATGTGCATTGTTCTTTCGGCGACATTTACAGCTTCGGGAAGCAAACCAAAAAAGTATTGTGAGTTAATCTTGATTACAATACCTTTAGTTAATAAAATAATTGTGTTTGTAACTTTGAGAAAGAATGTATTAATCTAGTTTGTCTCAAATAGTAAGTTTCAGGATTAATGTTAGGAAAAGACAAGACAATTAATATGCATGGTTTAATCTGAATAAGCAAGTCCTGCCCTCCACAGCTTGAGCCAGAATAAGAAATGTTATTTTTTATTCTTTCTGTAGAGTTCATAGAACATTTAGTCAGTGAGGGTAAACTCAAGTTTAATTGAGTTTACCCTCATCTACCCTCATTCAAACCTGCTCTGTCGTATGAATGATCAGATGTTGATAAATTGGCTCTGACACTGTTGCTGCTGTGCTGAAAAGTTACTGCTTTAGGGTTTCACATTATTCTGGGGTTTTAGCAAGAATTAAAAAAAATCCTTGTTGGGGGTGGAGGCAGTATAATTTTTTAGAATTAAAGGTACATTGCAGGCACATTAATCCTTACATCATATTTTTGTCTACAGTGTAATTGTACTGCATGGAACCAAAAGCAGTTGAAACTTACCATCTGTAATGTCTTTGTAGGCAAATGCATACTCTTAGAACAAAATGAACAGATACATTTACCTTTGCATCAGAGATAATTTGTCCATTTATATTGTATTTGTATCAAAAACGTGGAACTCCAAGTGTAATCTTCTTTGCTTAGGTTTCTTAAAAGTCAAGAAAATGCCTTGATATTTTGTTCTTGATCGTTAAATTTGGTTGGTCATCTTTCTCTTCAAGTAGGACTGCTCTAACCAGAGCTATAGGCATTTGCTCTTAGAGTTTGCATAGATGTAGTTCTCTAATAGCTCAGTTGCTTCCTGCAATAAATATAAACAATATAAACAATGCCAGTTGTCTATTCTGTAATAGTAATCTGTGTATATAAAAGCAGTTTCCAGAAGAAGACAGAACAATAATCTTAATATATGGATATTGAATGATATAGAATATATACTTTTTAAGACCCTTAAAAGTGTGAAAGAGTGCCTGCATTTTTCAGAATCCATCACCTTAAAATGTTGCTTTCACATTATCTTTTTTTCTACTGCAAGTAAAATACCTTAATGTGGAAAAATAAGGACAACTGGTTTATATCTTAAAGGGGAAAATCTTTTACATACGATTTAGAATGGAAAATTTAGACGGTTAGTCTTAGCTGATATATTGTCAACTATGCTATGCAGGCTATGCTGTCTTCTCTAGTTATGATAATTTAATGTTTGACATTCAGTGTTTTGTTTAGGTAGCATTGATCTTCTAGTGTCAGTCTTGCTTAGAGAATGGATCCTCTGACCATCCTGTCTTAAGAGGTGTCTTAAGTTTCAAGAGCACCTTTCAATTCATCCATAATAGAATCCAACATGATGTCCGTTCCTTGCTGTCTTTTCTTTTAGTGTACCATGAATTTTGCTGCTGAGGTGTGGAGGGGTGAGGGCATTCCTACATTAGGCAAGTCATGAGGAAAAGAGGCAGATTCTGCGAATTGCATTAACACCTCAGAGACAACTTGGATGAATGAGATCCCATGTCTATAATACATGGTTTGCTTTGTTTATGAGTCATGACTAATAATAGCTAATAGATACTTCCCTGAATTGATTGTGTACTCAACTGGATAATCTGACTGCACAATCTCTTCTTTTATTGTATATTAAATATGAAACAAAACACTCAATTTCATGCTTATGTTCTTGTTTGTATAATCTTTTTGCTTTATTAATTTTTTTCAAGGAAAACAGTTTGAGGAGATAGTTGGACCCAGTCCTCAAATTAGATGTATTGAACATTTGTTAGTCTGCATGCATTTCAACAACCAGTTGACTAACAATGTTCATATTAACAGAAATATACATGTAATGCTGCTTTTTTTTTTACAATTTTTGCGTTCTATTTCACATGCTCAATCATATAATTATAATGCAATAGGCTGTATGTTGAGAGAAAGAAATAGTAAGAACTACTATATGATCTTGTTTTCTTTTAAAATTAATGATAGCTTCATTACTCCAGTACTATTAATTGATTTCTATCATTGTTTTAGTAACACTAATAATGGCAAACTAGAAAAACAATAATAATGGCAAACCCTTAAAACTAGAAAATATTTCAATTTAATCCATGGTTGTTTAGATGAGCAAGTTTTTATGAACACAGTTCATCTTACAGACAGTTATACTCAGTTCAAAGAAATGGGTTCCTTTTCTATTGCAATAAATTATCACTAGGACATTTTAAATGTAGAAAGCGCTATGATGGGATACAGAAAGAATGTAAGTAGTAAGTATACTCTTTTATATCTCAATTTTTCACACAATTCTCTCTGCTCAGGTTACAGTTCAAAATACTTGTTTTTTCCTAGTAAAAGGAGCTAATTATCACATTTTAAATGGAGTGATCATTTGAAAAAAATTCTTCAAAACTTATCAAAGTACATGAATTTTTAAATTTACTTCTTAGATCATAAATAGGAATTTTGCTTTGGTAATTTTTGACTTTTGTTCCTCTTAAATTTCAGCCGTTTGCCTTAATTTTCCACTGGTAATGTTGGGTTAGGTCAAGACTGTAATTTGCCAGCACCACTGTCCCAGAATTGAATAATGCAGAACACACTTTCTGTTGGAAAATGGGGGAAAGAAAAAGAAGATTGGGTGATCAGATAGAATATTGCAGGAAGAGAGGAATTAGTGAAGATTCCCCCTTCCTATGTATTCTTCAGAAAAACAAAACAAAACAAGGAGGATAATGCCTCATCACACTATATTGTGATTCTCAACTTGGCATAAATTAGCACAAAGGTTCCTAAATTATTTCGTATTAAAAGAATTAAAAGAATGAATTAAGGAAATATAAAGTCAATTTGGTAAGTTTATTGTTCTTAAAACCTGGAAGACAGACTGTATAGAACTAAAACAATTATTTCTCCCCTGTTGCTGCTGCTAGGGAGAAATAATTTTCATGGGCCAAGAATATGGATTGACCTTTTCCATCCTGGAGCAGAATAGGAACATACAAATAGTCCATTGCGGATTGATCTTTGCTGATTTCTGTCTATGTTTTTTGTGCTGTACTCAAGTATTTCGTTTCAGTTTGGCATAAAGTGGGAGCCACAGAGCCCTTCCCATTTATATTTACTTTGCAAAGTAACAGTTTAGGACTCAAATCTGAAGTGTTTCAGCTATCTGGAGCAGTACAAAGGAGAGTAATATTAATGCTATGTTGACAGCTTGCCTTAAAAAGGATGGTGTTACACAGCTCCTCTAACCTCACCGATCACAAAATGAATATCTAAATCTTTTCCTTTATTTGTGAATAATTCATGGCTTGTTATCTTTTATGTTTTGCCTTCTTTATTGTAAAAAATAAAATAAAATAAAAATCCAAATAAATTAAAATTAAATTTCAAAGCCAGGGCTGACCATATTAATTTGAAAATTCTCAACAGTCTGACTTTTGCTTTAAATTAGAAAAGCCATCCATTATTTATTCAGGAAATATTTCAAGGATAAGACAATGAATTGAGATTAAAAAATATTCTGGAGTATCATCAAGAATTTCAAACTTTTTCTTTCTTTGCGTTTAGAGTTCAGATTAGGTGTCTTACCATTTTTGCTCAGTCATTCAGAAACAAGGTATTGACAATGGTGTCTTTATAATGCTCATTTGTACATAAAGATGTAGTTATTTATTTTACCCCATTTGTATCATATCAAGTTTTTGTAAATGTTTTGAGTTCTGTTTTTAAATTATTTTGTATTTTATTTTTATAAACTGGTTATAAATAAAAATCATTCAGCATGCAAACAACATTGACTAGGTTTGTCAGTTTATTTTTAATGGAACTTATCTAAAAATAGTTTTGGATATAATGTAAATTGGAACAATATTTTCTCCTCTCTGGAAAATGGAACTGGTGCTGAAAAGAAGAATGCAGATCTGTGAAAGTTCAGCTTTGAAATGTCACTAATTAATGCAGCGTTTTAATAAACCTTTTCTACAGTGATTAAATAAATATGAATGCTTTTGTGCTTGCTGTTTCTTGGTAGCACATCCAACCAATTACTGTTGGCTTCACTACCTCTTTTTTCAGAGCTTGGATGTACAGGTAGTCCTTTACTTATAACCAGAATTGAACTCAAAATTTTGGTTGCTAAGCAAGACACTTGTTAAGTGAGTTTTATCCCTTATTACTTTTATTGCCACAATTGTTAAGTGAATCAGTGCAGAAGTTAAGTTAGTAATATTGTTGTTAAGCAAACCTAGCTTCCCTACTGACTTTCCTTATCAGAAGGTAATGAGATTATTACATAACTATGGCAGTCTGCAGCTGTCATAAATATGAATCAGTTGCCAGGCATCTGAATTTTGATCATGTGACCATGGGGATCCTACAACTGTCGTAAGTGTGAAAAATGGTCACGAGTCCGCTTTTTTCAGTTCTGTTGTAATTTAGGATTGTTACTAAACAAGCTGCTGTAAATTAAGGATTACCTGTATTTTGCTTTAAAAAATATTTTAGAATGCATTATCATACTCATAAAATAAATACGAAACAGTTTAATATTAGTAGAATAGATTTATTTTTTAAACATCAAAGTTTAATATTTTAAATCTAGGGAATCAGAAAATCAGAATGAAATGTTTTTAGATAGTAAATATTAATTAATTGTATATTTAAATATTTTGGCAACAAATAACTATGTATATTTCTGTGTAATGTACTGGTGGTTTTTTTTGATACTTTAACTATGCATAAGATTCCTAAGCATTGTCAGGGTGTGTATTCTGATGTGTAGTATATCATATTTGTGCTGTAAAACCATTCCTGTTTAATCATTATTCACACATTTCTCACCTTATATAATCTACCCATAAAAGTGAAAAATAAACAAGGCCAGGATAAGAGTAGCAAGCTAAACCCATTTGACAAAACAACTGCATATGTCAATAGGTCACCATGACCTATTTTATCTTAGGAAAGGTCACATTTTTTTTGCAATTTTTGAATTACTATCTATACCTGTATTGAACCATTCAGTCTAGAACAACCAGTGGTGTACAGGAAGTGAACCTTGTATGAGAACAAGATGCCAACTCCGTTTCCATACTTAATTTGGCAACATTGAGTAGCAAAGGTTTAAAAACTTCATCTTCCATTATTAGCAATATTTGACTGCATATTATACAGCAAAACTAATTGTGTAAATAAATAAATGAACATATTGTAGATCTCAGTCCAGGTTTAGCAACATGTGGCAGAATCTTTTAATTCCCCACAACATTATATTTTATGGTGGCATAAAATAGGAGCAAAAGAATAGACCAGAATATATTTAAAGAATCAGTGATACAAATAGAAAATATTTCTTTTCAACTTAAAATTTCTTGAATGTTTAATGATTATATGTGGTGGTCATAATTCTTTCAGAAGATGGAATACGCTATACTGCAATTCTAATCTATTCTTCAAACCTGAATGATTTCAGTCAAGACCCAAGGGCAGACTTCTTTGCCTTTGACACTAGTCTATAGTTAAAAAAAGTTACGAATATTTTAATATTAATAAAGGTTACACAATTTTACAAATTTCTACACTATGGGGAATGTGTGTTTACGGTGTGTGTGTATGTAAATATTTACACACACACATACACACACACACACACACACACACCATAGTGTAAAAGTTAGTACATTACTAATGTTAAAATATTTTAATATTTATCAATGTTAAAATTATTTAGAGTACAGTACATCATTTCAACTTTGAGATGGGGTGTGTGTGTGTCTAATCCTCAACTAACTTGTGGACTTCAAGATGGCTGGCTGGGGAACTCATGGAGTTGAAGACCACAAGTCTTAAAATGGTCAAGGTAGGACATCCCTGTTTTAGATTAACAAAATATTTACAACTGCAAGGAAGAAAAAGATGCAGGAAATATGTTATTTGTGCCACATTTTTATCTGTTAAAGTATTTGGAATATTTTCTTGTTTATTACACTTGCCACATTAAAGCAAAGCACTTTTCTACAAATATTTGTATAGAATCAACTCCATCCTGAAGATTTAAACTGGTGCTTGTTTGTATGCTGCTTCAGTATGATTGGAAAATGATGACAAAAAATACTTCAAAGGATAGTTAAAGGAATCATAGTTTAAATAATACATACTTTGAGGTAAAGCATATTATCAGGATTTTTCTGAAACCTCTAATAATTTGCCTCAACTGCTGTATCCAAAGCAAATAGCTTAATTAATGGGAATACCACTTACCTCAGAATGCTATCTGAATCACAGCTCCTTTAATTTGCTCTATATTTTAGGCTGGCCGGAAAAGGATTAATAGGCCTTTAGAAATCAATATTTGTAAATATACTGCTCAAAAAAAAATAAAGGGAACACTCAGATAACACATCCTACATCTAAATGAATGAAATATTCTCTTTGAATACTTTGTCCTGTACAAAGTTGAATGTGCAGAACAGCATGTGAAATTGTCAGTGTTGTTTCCTAAGTGGACAGTTTGATTTCACAGAAGTTTGATTTACTTGGCGTTATATTGTGTTGTTTAAGTGTTCCCTTTATTTTTTTTTTGAGTACACCTGGCTTTAATAAGTAGTTATAATAGACAGCCACTTTTTTGGTTATTGGGTTCTGAATTGCAAGGTTATTCCACTTTAATTTTCATTGATGTTACTATTGCACTTACCTTACACAAAAGAACATAGTAGTAATATTTTTCCCCTTCCATTCATTTTGTCCAATTCTCAAAAACGATTCAGACAAAGTTCCGAAGTTTTCTTGGCAAAGGTTTTCGCAAGTGGTTTGCCATTGCCTCCTTCCAAGGATTGAGAGAAAGTGATAAGTCCAAGGTCACTCTGCTGGATTCATGTCCAAGCAAAACAAAAATTCCCGGTCTCCTGGTTTTCTAGCCTGATAACTTAATCACTATACCAAAGTGGCTGTCAATGGGCCACAAAATACATTTTTTCAACTGAAACATATAAAGATTTATAATTTATTTGATTTGTGATTACAATGAGTATAAATAGTATAATGCTATTGTGTTATCTGTATTCAAACCAGAGAATGACTATGTATGCATGTCCTATAAAAATTCCTTACACTTCAAAGAAATTGTCTCTGACTGATTAAAAATTGAATGTTTTTAAATGTGATTGTATTATCCATAAACATCCAATGGTTTTAATATGAAGCAATTTGAAATGAGGCATGTCTATATGAGAGACTCCACTAGTATTTGGAGCCATGGGGGTGAGCACACATCACCGTTCCACCTTAGCAGCCCACCTCTGGCCACGGGTGTCAAACTCACTGTACCGCGTTGCTGTCACATGTTTCACAGTTTTTCCCCTTCATGGAGCTGGGTGGCTGTGGCCTGCGTGTAATGCATCCACCCTGCGGGCCGCCAGTTTCACATTTCTGCTATAGAGTGTTTGCAGCATTGTAAGTCAATCCTATCCCTACACAAATGTTTTCCCCCAAGAAAATAAGTCCCAAGAATACTGATTTTTTTTTTGACAAATTTCATTTTATTATGCAACAAAATGCAACCTTCCCATTACTGCATATTTTGTGCAAAGTGTTTTGGTGAGGAAGTTGTATTCTGAACAGTGAGGCATGAGCAATAATCAGGAAAAACTAGTAAGCACTTTGCTGGTTTAGTACTGTACCTCAAATCCATTCCCAATGCTAGAACAGGTAAGATCCATATTATGGTATATTTTATAGGAGAGCTACTATGCAGCATTTAAAATAAGATTTTTTAAAAACAATGCACAATTTAGTTACAAAAAGATGTCTTATATGACATGTTTATACCAGAAAAAATAAAGTTGCTATCTCTTCATTCTTGTTTTAAATTCAATGTTAGAAATATCAAGATGTCAGGGTTTATTTTTCCCCTCTAAGTAAGTCAATGTATGAGACATCAGCTAGGTAAATCCTATTCATTTTTACTTGGAAGTTAACCAGATGAGGTACAGGAGGACCTACCGGTATTTCTGAATAAACATGTATAGAACTAAGCTTTAATTAATATTAAATATTGCTATATTGCCCCTCAGTCAGTTGAATCAATTTGTAACTAGTGTTGTTTCCTCTTATGATACAGGCTTTCTGCACATGAGAATATTGGAGATCTCATACAGGTGAAACTCGAAAACTTAGAATATCGTGCAAAAGTTCATTTATTTCAGTAATGCAACATAAAAGGTGCATTACTCATATATTAAATTCACCTTTTATGTTGCATTATTGAAACAGATGAACTTTTGCACGGTATTTATTTTATTTTATTTAGTTTTTTGATTTATTTTTTATGCTGCCTTTCTCGTTAGACTCAGGGAGGGTTACAACATGTTAGCAATGGCACTTTTTAACAGAGCCAGCATATTGCCCCCACAATCCGGGTCCTCATTTTACCCACCTCGGAAGGATGGAAGGCTGAGTCAACCTTGAGCCGGTGATGAGTCTGAACCACTGACCTGCAGATCTAGCAGTCAGCTTTAGTGCCTGTAGTACTGCACTCTACCCACTGTGCCACCTCGGAGATTCACCTGTACATTTAGCATTATCAGAAACGAATAGCCAAAGGGATCTGCTAGCCACGATGCAGTGCTGGAGCAGGATACAGAATAGTTACTCAAATGTCACAGTTGCTTAAATGCATTCAAGTCTTACACATCTGCAAAACAGAAATAGTAACAGCCATTTGAATGTTCCTTTTTAATAGGTCTGTGTGGAGGCCGAGGAAATTCTGAAGGGCCTGATTCTTGGGACATTGAACTGGAGCTGCAGCTGCTGCTTCGGCTGCTACTCCCGGCCATTGGTACCCTAACTCTGTCCTCGCCTAAAGGGGACCCAGGACTCAGGTATCCCGCAGTGGTCTGGGTAGTGACAGTAGCAAAGGTAGTTGGACCGGCATTGTTTTTCACATAGACATTTTTTATAGCAACTAACGTATGTGCCATGACGTTGAGGCTGTTATTGAGATCTTGCATTCCTTGGTGTAGCAGCCGAAGATTATGATTGATACTATCGAACCCCGATTGAATGATATGCAGTTGATTCTGTTGAATCTGTAGGAGATCTTCTTCTATCATTTCGTTAGAGTCTATTTGGGATTGAGTTTTTGTTTTGGCTTTTACTTTTCCGCAAGGGCCCCCTTTCGGTATCCCCAAAAAAGGGAGCTGCTCCTGGCTGGGAGGAACAACTGCCATATCTTCTGAGCTTTCTTCTGGTTCTACTACTTTCACCACTATTTCTTCTTTTAGATTGATTTTCTCCATACACGATTGTTGGGATGGACCAGGATCATCTGTAAAACCTAAAAGCAAAGGCATAGAAGGTTAATCTCTTTATGAATGGAATTCTTGACTATTATGGATATGACCAACCAATAAAAAGTGACTACAATCATTCTGAAATGATGTAGGTTTTCACTGGATATCATTACTTACAACTGCAGTTCTATTTTCAACCAGCAACTGAACATATATTAATGAAAAGATCAATTGTAAATTGAATAATAACATAGAATACCATCTTTAAAACACAATTTTACTGAAAAGAGTACAGGGAAAATTAAAAGTAAATATACTGTATTACACAAAATAGCTACTTGTGTTATTTATTGTACTTTGATCTCTACCAGAAAATGAAAAAATGTTATGAGAAGAGCACTTCAAAGTGTTGACATATTAAAATGCATAAAGACCTATTTTGTTTATCTACAGAAGATGAAGAATTTCTTCATTACTGAAAGTTTTTTTCATGTCTTAAAATGCATTTAATTATTCTTAAAAGCTAATTAAATTTAAAAACTAATATGATGGTTTGGACTTCATGAATTAAAAATTAGGCTCAAAATTGCCTCCCTTTAAAAAAATGTTCTACAAAACTATGCAATTTCCCTGTCTTAAATGAAGAACCTATAGCATATTATGCCAAAGCTGCAAAGTGGTATAAAATTCAAGTCAGGCTAGAAACCAGGCAACTGTGAGTTCAAGTCCTGCCTTAGGTACAAAGCCAGCTGGGTGACTCTGGTTAGTAACAGTCATTCTCAGCCCTAGGAGGCAATGAGAAACCATTTCTGAAACACTGCCAAGAAAACTGTAACGACTTGTCCAGGCGGCTGCCAGAACTCAACACTGACTGGAGGGCATTGCTTTTTTTAAACTTCAATGATTATGCAAAAAGATACTGCATTAAGCCGGATTTTGATGTAGTGTGCTTCTATAAACCACTTACTACAGCTGTGCCAAAAGTGATACCATAATATTATGTATGAATGCATCTATTTGATGTTGGGGAAAAGTGTTTTTAAACACAGGATTGTTGCAGAACAAGACAGAATGTGATGCATGAAACTAAATTTTATTCTCTGTGGAATAATTCAGAGTACAGTATATTCCAATCAACATCTCTCACTGATTGTTACACTGAATAACTCTTGCAGGGTTATTCATAGTTCACAAGCAGTACCTAGAAAAGTATAGCAAAGATGTTATCTTTTTGGAGGGTACTGTTACCACCCTTTCTAATTTAAAATGTGAAGCCGCATACACAAGGGAACATTGTCTGCAACAAGGACTGACACATCCTTAGATATTCCAGATCAATATACACAATTCACAACTTACAACCACTTGCTTAGTGACTGTTTAAAGTTACAACAGCATTGAAAAAGTGACTTATGACTGTTTTTTCACCCTTACCACTGTTGGGGTAAGCATCCCTATGGTCACGTGGTCAAAATTTGGAAGTTTGGCAACTGCCGTATATGATGATTGCAGTATCCCAGGGTTGTGTTATCACAACTTGTGACCTTTTGACAAGCAAGCTCAATGGGGAAGCCAGATTCGCTTAGCAATCATGTTACTAATTTAACAGCCGCAGTGATTTACTTAATAACTGTGGCAAGAAAGGCCATAAAATGGAGCAAAACTCATTTAACAAACTGTCTTGCTTAGCAGTGGAAATGTTGGGCTCAATTGTGGTTTTAAGATAAGGACTACCTGTACAATAGATGTTCAGTGTAAGAAAAGGTTTCAGACCACAGATTTTTTTAAAAAAATTAGAATTTGAAGTGGAGCTTAGTGCAGAAGAAACATTCTTACAAACTAATGAAGCTCAACCTAAAAGTTTTGACTTAGTTGAATGATACTCATTATCCATACCTATGTGTGTGTTTTCTGTTGAATCTTACTATATTAACTAAATACACACATATTTGTGTCGAATCACCTTGGTATATTGAAGGAACATCACAGCTCCTTTTTTGCCTCTTGGCCCAACCCAAGGCAGTTAATTTATTCATAGCCGACAAACTATATTCTGTATGTGTCACATGTTTTTTTGCTGAATTTGAAAATTAAGGGATACTAGGATAGATCTATTCCGGCCTTATTTTGGCCTCATCAGCTAGCCATACCCTCACTGGGACTTGAACTTGCAACCTTTGCCTTGTAAGGCAGAGAATTAACCTCTAGGCTACAGTATCTAATCCCTTCAGCTCTGTACCAGGGAAGAGTTACATGTGTTTTTGTGTCAAATCATACATACATACATGCATGCATGCATGAATTAATTTCAACTAAACATTTCAGTGAAATAATAGCCGCCCCGAGTGTACGGAGAGGGACGGCATACAAATCTAATTAATAATAATAATAATAATAATAATAATAATAATAATAAAATTTTCTTGGGATGGGAGAGATGTGTAGAGTCTTAAATAATGGGGAGTAAAAAATCCTTAAGTTTATCCACTGCAACTCATCTAAAACCATACTCCAAACCTAGCAATATTTCCTGAAAGGAGGGAACGGATATTGGCAATCGTCTTTGAAACTTTTCATTCTAAACCTAAACAAGAAGGAATCTTTCAGTTCCTAATAGTCTAACAATTTGCTCTACCCCTTATTTTCTGCCCCTGTCGATTGGGTTATTTTCAAAATTTTAGCACTGTTGGAATTCCATAATCTATTCAATCTATTCAAAGTTTCAACATGTACTAGGGGTATATATTCTGCTAGAGTAAGTAAGGAATGCAAGCTACTCCATCTTTAGTTTCTCTTGCTTTCTAGTTCGTTTTAGAGAGCTCGGCAGTTAAAAAAAACCCAAAATAAAACCAGAGCTTTCCTCGCTGTTTCATCTCCAGGTATCTCAGGAAAAGTCTAACTATCTTGGGAAAGAGCTCCCATCCATCTCTAACTGAATTGGCACAAAGCATTTTTTTTTAACCATTCTGATTCTCCTGATGTTCCCTATCTGGCCGAAGGAATATTTATAGCATCAGCCTCGAAAGCAGTTCTTTAACCCACAAAGGGCCCATTTCCAAGATGTTCTTGGACCCCACAGGGGAACTTTTAGCCGCATAAATTCAACGCAACGCCAATTGCTGCAGCAAGGAGAGCTTAGTTCTTATCCAAATGGCATCCAAAGCAGCTTTTCTTCTTGGGCGTATGGAGGAGACAAACCGCCGGCTGCACCAATGCTTAAAAAAGGGATGTCCAAGAGTGCTTCACGGTTCTGATTCACTGCCCAAAAGCTGCGGGGGGGGGGGGGGTGGGGGCGGGAGAAAAAGCTTCGAATCAAAGGGGGGGGGGAGCTATTGAATGGAAGGGCAGCCAGGTGGAGGGGCAAAGGGTGGTACAATGGTTAGAGTGCAGCACTGCAAGCTACTTCAGCTAACTGCTAGCTGTAGTTCAGCAGTTCAAATCTCACCACCGGCTGAAGGTTGACTCAGCCTTCCATCCTCCCGAGGTGGGTAAAATGAGGACCCGGATTGTTGGAGGCGATATATGCTGATTCTGTGAAAGCGCTTGGAGAAGGATGCAAAAGCACTATGAAAGCGGCACATAAGTCTAAATGCTACTGCTAAAGGCAGCCCATTTCGGGCAGGGCAAGGGGCTGCGGTCCGGCTCCTTTGCAAACTCACCCATATCCAACACGGAGGAGGCTCTGGGCAGATCTAGGGTGTCGATGCCGCCGACGATGGGCAGAGCCTCGTTGGGGGCCGGCAGCCCCGCAGGATAGGATCGGAGGTGATCGGGCGGCGAGGCGTCCTCGTTGCCCATCAGGAAGCCGAAGGAAGCGGGGTGGTGGTGGGGGGCAACCCCGCCGCCGCCGTGGCTGACTCGGCAGAGCTTGCTCCGGTCGCGGCGCTTGAGGTCCCGCCAGCGCTTTTTGAGGTCCTCCACCTCGCGAGGGCAAGCGGCCACCGGGTTGACTTTATGCCGGATGAGCTCCCAGACTTTGCGCTTCTGACCCGGGGAAGCCCGACCGGGCCCGGCCGCGAACAGCACCTGCTCGTGTTTCAACACCTGCTCGATCAGCACCTCCGTCTCCGCCTCGTTGAAATTGGCCTTGCGCCGCTTGGGCGAGTCTTCCGCCATCCTAAACCTTCCCCAGGGGAGGCGGGACGGGGGGAGGGAGGCTGCTGAAGGGGGGGGGAGGAGGCCCTCCCGCTCTCTCTTTTTATCGTGCCGCCGCCTCCACCACCGCCGCGCCACCGGCTCTAGGCCTCGCTGGGAAAGCAAATACCGCGCATGAGAGGAAAAGACGCGCAAACCCCCGGCGCAGGCGCCCCGCTTGTTGACATGGGGAGGGGGGGGGAGGTTGAGGCGAGGCAAAACCCTGCCGCCGCGGACCTCCTTTTTGAGCCCGCCCCCCGCCTGGGAGGCCTACCAATCCCCGACTTCCAAAACCTCCGGCGCCTCCCAATGGGGAACTTTGCCGGGAAAAATGGCTTCGGCTCCCTCCGACTCGTCCGCGCGTTTCAATCGCCCGCCCCTTGGGTTCTGGCCACGCCCCCATCGCTGCCTCGCAGCTCCAGGAGAGCGCGCGCTTTTTTTTTTTTTAATTTGGTTCCTCCCCCCCCACCCTCAGTGTTTGTGATCCAGCCTTGGCGGAGTGGGGGGCGGCGCCCTCTCAACCCAGCGTGTCCGGCGTCCTATCCGTCCCTTTCCCCGCCGCGCGCTCCTCACGTGCTGAGCGGTAACCCGGAGTTAGAAGCAAAAAGCAGACCCCGCCCCTTCTTTTCTTCCCCCTCCTCGGGGAGGGTGGGGGGCGGCGCTGTAGCGAGGCGTGTTTGCGCGCCTGCCCTGAAGGGCTGCGAGAAGCGGCGCCTATTAAGTTCTAAGTGGGGGGGCGCGAGGATGGCGGCCGCTTTGGAGCTGCTCTTGCGGGACGAGGTGGCAGCCGGCGCGGTGGTGCGGTGGTTGAAGTCGAGCCGGAGCGGCGCCCGAGAGGTAAGAAAAAAACAAACTCGCGCAGCCCGCTTGGGCGACAGACAAGCGACGGCTTCTTGTTAAGTTGCTAGCCCTCCGTTGGAAGTTGGCGGGGGCGGCGAAGTTTTCTTCTCACCTTCCAAAGCACCGAAAGGGAGGCGGGAAGGAGGGGGAGAAGCAGGGATGGTCCTCCGCGCGTTGCCCGGTTAAGTGTCCCTCCGGCGCGGCCCTGGAGGCTTACGGAGCGGGGCGCCTCTGGGGCCTCCATGATGTGTACGAATCCGCGCTTTATCTTTGGAGGGGGGAGGGGCGTAATCCTGACATTCGGGATCCCGCGCGCTCCTCCCAATATCCCTGACTTGTACGTGCTTGCTTTGCAGGTCAGCCTTGGCCGAGTCTTTGCAACCCATTCTTGGCGTGGTGGTGGTGTTACATTTGCCCCCCTTTGAAATAAGGCTGGGAAAAGTCAGAGGAAACTTATTAAGTATGTGATATATATGCATACACAATATATATATATATATAATATATACGTACATACACACAAACACACACACATATATATATGGTATAAACTTACGTTATCTTGTACATGTTTTGATTAATTAATTAATTACAAGATAACAAGTATGGTATAAACAAAAATAAAAGCCAAGTAGGTATCCATCAATGAAAACAATAATTAATTAATTAATTAATCAATCAATTAATTAATAAGTTTCCTTTGACTTTTTCCAGCCTTATTTCAAGGGGGGGCAAATGTAACTTGTTATCTTGTAGAATTTTTTGATTAATTAATGTATCAAAACATGTACAAGATAACAAGTATGGTATAAACATCAATAAAAGCAAAGTGGGTATCGGTCAATGCGGACAATACTTAAATAATTAATTAATAAGTTTCTTCTGACTTCCCAGCCTTATTTCAAGGGGGTTAATGTAACTTGTTATCTTGTACCTATTTTGATTAATTAATTAATAATCGATACATGTACAAGATAACAAGTATGGTATAAATATAAATAAAAGCAAAGTAGGTATCGGTAAATTAGGACAGGGACGGTAGGCCCGATGGTGCGGTTATGCACGCCCCTTACAGACCTTTTAGGAATGGGGTGAGGTGGACAGTAGACAGTCTAAGGCAGAGGTCCCCAACCGCCGGTCCGCGGACCGGGACCGGGCCGTTGGGGTTTTCCAGCCGGTCCGCGGCGTCGGAGACCCAAAGCCCATCCTGCATGGAGGGAGACGGAGCCAAGCGGGGCCACCCGGAGACCTTTTCCCGTCTTCTTCTCCTCGCTCGCTCCCCTCATAACCAGCAGCCCCGCTCGCGGGGGGATGCCCGTTCGTAGCTACGCCAGCCCGCCAAGCGTCGAGGGGGCTTCTGAGGCTGAAGGGAAGAGCCGGAATGCCCTTCCCGCGTTTAGATTGCTTGCCGTTGGGGGAAACGGAGGCGGCGGCGGCGGCGGTGGGGCGCGATCGCCTAGTTTCTGGAGCGAGGAGAAAACAACCGCCGCCGCCTCCGTTTCCCCCAATCTAAACGCGGGAAGGGCATTCCGGCTCTTCCCTTCAGCCTCAGAAGCCCCCTCGACGCTTGGCGGGCTGGTAGCTACGAACGGGCATCCCCCCGCGAGCGGGGCGGCTGGTTATGAGGGGAGCGAGCGAGGAGAAGAAGACGGGAAAAGGTCTCCGGGTGTGTGCGTGTGTGCGCCCGCGCGCGCCCTGGGCAGCGAAAGAGCCTCTGTTGTTAAACTCTCCCGAGAGCGGAGAGCCTCTTGCAGCAGCTGCCAAAGCCACCGGCTTCGGCGCCGCTCGTCCCGCTCATCGCCCGTATCCAGCAGATAGGCTTTGAGTTTTTGGCTGGGGGGGGGGGGAGAAGTAGGACCTTCCTAAGTCCCCCCCCAGTCAAAATCACAAAGCCAGGCAGCCCCCAGCCGCCAAAGGAGCCTCCTCATTCTCCCCGCCCTGTGGAGAAGTGTGGAGGGCTGCGTCACTAAACTCCACCCCTCCATAACCCCACCCCCATATGACCAAAGCCCCCCCCCCCACCGGGCCGTAGAAAACTCGTCTAACTTAAAGCCGGTCCCTGGTGCTAAAAAGGTTGGGGACCTCTGGTCTAAGGTGAAAATTTTGGGGGTTTGGGGAAGAAACTTAAAGAATAATAAGAAACATCTTCCCAAGCAAATGTGCCCAGAAGTTGCAGATTGTAACAAGGACCATATTTCATATGCATCTGTCTTTTTTTGCGCAGATGGGAATGAGTTCTTTACAATTTTTTTTTAAAAAAATTTGCCTGTTAGGATGGCAAATAAAAACGTGCTTGGATCTTGGGATTACCTGGAAGGGAGAAAACAATAGGATTTTCTTTTTCCTGTGTGGAGTCAAGTAACATTGTATCCAAAGCCAATCAAGGTATTTGGCAATTGCAGGCAAATAATAATAATAATAATAACAACAACAACAACAACCACTGCTTGTATGTCAAATAGCAGAAGTGGTCATATCAATCTAGCTTGTCTATAGCCACTTTTAAATATACAGTGGTACCTCAAGATACGAACCCCTCGTCTTACGAACAACTCGTGATACGAACCCGGGGTTCAGAAAAATTTTGCCTCTTCTTACGAACTTTTTTCGAGTTACGAACCGGCGTTCGGAGACTGCTGGGAAGCCGCGCGGCTGTTTTAAAAGGTAACAGCCGGGCGGCGGGGCTTCCCAGAAGCCTCCCGAACGCCGGTTCGTAACTCGAACAAAGTTCGTAAGAAGAGGCAAAATTTTGCTGAACCCCGGGTTCGGTTCGGGAGGTTGCTGGGAAGCCCCCCAGGCCGGCTGCAACCTTTTAAAACAGCCGTGCCGCTTCGCAGCTGTCTCCTGAAGCCGAACGCGGAAGTTCGGCTTTAGCGTTCGGCTTCAGGAGACAGCTGGGAAGCGGCGCGGGTGTTTTAAAAAGGTCGCAGCCGGCCTGGGGGGCTTGCCAGCACCCCCCCGAACCCGGGTTCGGGGGGGTGCTGGGAAGCCCCCCAGGCCGGCTGTCACCTTTTAAAACAGCCGCGTGGCTTCCCAGCAGTCGCCGAAAGCCTTTTTTTTGCGGGGGGTTTTTTGGTTGCACGGATTAATTGACTTTACATTGTTTCCTATGGGAAACAATGTTTCGTCTTACGAACCTTTCGTCTTATGAACCTCCTCCTTGCACCAATTAAGTTCGTATCATGAGGTATTACTGTAATCTAGGATTTACTGCTCAAGGATCAGTAATTTAGATTTACTGATTTAGATTTACTGATTTTTAAATTAGATTTACGGATTAAATTTATTAATTAGATTTGTATGCCGCCCTGAATCTCTCGAGAGTGGATGGCATGCTAATCTAATTAATAATGAAAGTATCAATTTTAATATGCTATCTAAATCATCAGGAGCTGGCATAGAGTCCACAAGTATAATTCTCCTTAGATATGAAAATTTATAGAACTCCTGAACTAAGCATAAAGAAGTATTTGTACTAGTTCACTCTCTAGAGAACTAATCTTGGACATGGCTACTTGGCCTCTACACACACTTGCAATGTATGTGTCTTGCTTGGTCAGTTTAAAACAACATTACAGTCTAACTGGGCAAATGTGTTTCCTATAACCAGTGAATAAAAATCAATGCTCACCAACTCCCAGTAATTGGAAAGTAAATTATACTGCCTTTATAAACAGCTGTTTGAATAAATATTTGGTTGTCTTTTTATTACACTGGTTATTGTGTAGGGTATTTTAAAATGGCTCTCTTGTGATTACAGTAATTAAGTAGTGCATTGCTAATTAAAGCATTCTTAGTGTCATTCAAAAGATTGTCTTTACCTTCAGTGCCTTTGTATTTTGGGTGGTTCTTGGGAACTAATAAGATTTTTAATGCCATTTCTTGGTATAGAGATGCTAAAGAAAGGTCAGTTAGTTGCTTAATTATTAAGCTATTGTTCAAATTAACAATAAAAAAAAATTAACGGAAGTAGAAATTAAAGGAACTAAGGGCAAACTTAGATATACAAAATAAAGCCTTTCCTCTGCTCAAAAGACTCTGCTCCAAATTAAAAACATGTTTAAGAAACAAAGAGAAAGTTTGCATGTTGCAAAGCAAGACTAAAATCCTCTAGCACAGTGATGGCGAACATATGGCACAGGTGCCATATATGCTGGCACGCGAGCTGTTGCCCTAGCTCAGCTCCAATGTGCATGTGTGTGCCGGCCAGCTGATTTTTGACTCACACAGAGCGTCTGGAGGGCATTTTTGGCTTCTAGAGAGCCTCCGGGAGGATGGGAGAGGGCGTTTTTACCCTCCAAGGAAGCCTTTGAGCCTGGGGAGGGCAAAACACCAGCCTACTGGACCCATCAGAAGTTGGGAAACAGGTTGTTTCCTGCCTCCAGAAGGCCTCTGGGAGAGAGGAAGAAACTGTTTTCGCCCTTCCCAACCATTGAATTATGGGTATGGGCACTCAGGCATGTGCAATAGCGTGCGCCCATGCTCTTTCAGCATCCAAGGAAAAAAAGGTTCGCCATCACTGCTCTAGCACATGGATGTCAAACTCAGGGGCTGTGGGCTAGATCCAGTCTGCAGGGTGCTTAAATCTGGGCCAAAAATAGCAAAAGTATTGGCCTGTGGTGCCTCTGGCAGCCAAAATGGGTGGCAGGGTGAGCATTTTGGCTAGCAGAATGCTGCAGGAAGCTGTCCAGGCTGAAAATGGGGCATGGGAGCCTCCATTATACCAGTTTCTTCATGATTTAGAACAGTGGTCCCCAACCTTTCCAGCTTTGTGGATTCACAGCCGTGGTTGTGGGGTGGAAGGAATGATTTTGCACGTTGCACCACTTCCACAAATGCAGCTTTGTGTACTTCCCCGCTCACCCACCGTTTGCATGGCCCAGTTCCCAGCATGCACCGGACCCCAGACCAGGACCCGGGGACCTCTGATTTAGAAGTGTTTTGTGATATAAGAAGCCATTCTGTCTAAACAGGCAGATTCGGTATTAAATGCATTTGACCACAAAGTATTAACTTGGAATTCTTCATCCATGTAATGCTATATATAATTATATATAACTGTCTAATCTGCTCCTGTTTAGCCCCTCCTGCAGATGGAAGTGGCTAAAGTTACCAGTGATTTACCATGAGAGGAAAGGACCTTAATATTTTGCCCAAATCATTGGTACTGTGTCCTCTGTAACAAGAGAACATCTGTAGCTAAGATTTATGTGCATGGGGTGAATTGAAAAAGCAAGAAACCTAATGCTTAGTTTTCATTCTGGTTAGTTTAATGAAAGTGTTAATAAAAATTAAACATTTTCATATACAAAGTTTAAATTATCCGGAAAAGAAAACATATATTTGTAAAGGAAATGAGTACTCTGATTATAGAAGCCTTAATAATACTGGTAGAAACAGCCAAAACACGCTTCTACTGAGGCTTTCCTATGGCATTTTTACATATTAGTATCCATCTTGGACAGGTAAGTAATATTCGCCTGCAATCTTCTGTTGAAAAGTCTGGTATTGTTCTGTCGAGCTCTCTGGTTGACTCCTCCCAACAATTCACAGGTACAAATTTCAGACACACACTCGTTTGAAAATTTAAAACAATGTTCTTTATAATGAAAATTCACTTAAACTAAGCCCTCTTTTGGTATAGCAAAGAGCACTCGTCTCCAAACAAACTGGTAATTTGTACAAGTCCCTTATCAGTTCTGTGATACTTAGATTGCAGCTGTGAGGCAATTCACAGTCCTTCTTCTTTCACAAAGTGAAACACACTTTGCCCTGGTTTGGTTTCAAAGCGGGGAAACATCAGCACACAAAAAGTCAAAGTCAGTAAAGCAGTCACGAAATACAACGATCAGATAATCCTCCACAATGGCCAAACCCACAGGCTGCTCTTTATAGCAGCCTCACTAATTACCACAGCCCCACCCAACCACAGGTGGCCTCATTTTCTTTGATAATAATCTCTCAGTTGTTGTTGCCTATGCATCGCTCTCTGCATGCGTGGCTGTATCATTAACTCTTGTTCTGAATCCAAGGAGGAGCTAGATACAGTAATTGATCTCCTTCTGAGCTGTCTGCTACACTCTCTTCCTCCCTGTCACTCATGTCTTCTTGGTCAGAGGAGCCTTCATCAACAGATTGCACGGGGGGAGGGGGGAACAGGCTTGCAGCATGTGGATGTCTCCCCCACATCCACAGTCCTTGGGGCAGGAGCTGGGCCAGAGCTAACCACAACAGGTATGAATTGTGATAAATATCTCACTGTTTTGCTGACTTCCACACAGTTCTATTTCTTTTGAGTAGAAAGCAATTTTGTTGTAGTAATGAAGGGGGAAAAATAAAAGTTTTTATGCTGACATTAGTTGGAAAGAGGAAAAATTGCTGGTGGAAGTCACTGTGGTCTATAAATATCTGAGCATATATGGGATGATGCTTTTCCAGATTGGCAGCTTGAATGCCAACATTTTAAAAAATGTATATTGATAGAACAACATGTTGCCATCTGTTAATTTGGAAAACGTTTGAGAGAAGAAGTGATTATGATTTAATAAATTATGATAAGTCTCTGATTTCTGGTTTTAGATTACCTGAGGATTTGCTTTTGAAATGGTTTCATTTTGCTTTGTTTGCTTATAACAGAGATTAATAACTGAGCTCATTCTTGTAAAAAAATGCATAAAGTCATGCAATCCGGAGTAAAATTCAGATTACAGCAAACTAAATCAGTTGATGTTTATTATTGTTTATTATTTTTGTACAGGACACTCCAATTCACCCCAAACTTGTTGCCCTTAATTTGCTTCAAAAAGACTTTGTTCCTTTTTTGCTGAACTACATCAGGGGACAGACGAGTCAGATATTGACCCATGGACCATCCACTCCTGCTAAAATTCCTAATTCCAAGGTCTTGAGAAATTCTAGTAGCTATAGGAATCAAAGGACCGGATCTGACAAAAAGTTCCATACCACCAGCTGTCGGGGACAACTTTTCTTTGATAAAGTTCCTACTGGCTTGCAGTCTCCAAATACCAACATTTCTGCTCCAGAATTGCATGGAACTTCAGTTGTTAATGGGTCAAGTGAACGGAATTCCAGTAGTGATCTCATAAATGTGGATCTCAGCAGTAGCCCAAGTGTGGGTTCGAGCCCTGTTTTTCCCCGCAATGAGAGACGATCTGCTCAGAAAACAAACTTGGGGAGTTTTCTTGTTGCTGCCCCAATAAGGCGAAGCAGAAGGAAAGGAAGCAATTGTACTAGTGGTTCCAGTCGGCCAACGGGGCATGATGTAGTAGGAAGAAACCCAAATGATGAAGGAAAAAGTGAAAGTTCCTCATTGAGACAGAAGAAACCAAGTGAAATGAATCTCATCTCCAGTTGTTCACCATCTGACCACCTTAATTTACATGATTTGGAGGAGTTTCCACCCATGAGTGCTGCTGGAAAAATAAAGTAAGTCTCAGTTCTCAAATCTGGGTAATTCCGATGAAAAGGAAATGGCCTGTTTCTAGGATGTTCTGTCGGGTCTCTGGTAGAATCCTCCCTAAAATTCACAGGTACAAATTTCAGACACACACACATTTGAAAATTCAAAACAATGTTCTTTATAATGAAAATTCACTTAAACCAAGCCCTCTTTTGGTATAGCC
The DNA here is from genome assembly GCF_031021105.1 of Erythrolamprus reginae. Classification (NCBI taxonomy): domain Eukaryota; kingdom Metazoa; phylum Chordata; class Lepidosauria; order Squamata; family Dipsadidae; genus Erythrolamprus; species Erythrolamprus reginae. Next base: position 87,302,105 of record NC_091950.1, on the reverse strand, counting down.
AAGAGCACTCGTCTCCAAACAAACTGGTAATTTGTACAAGTCCCTTATCAGTTCTGTGATACTTAGCTTGCAGCTGTGAGGCAATTCACAGTCCTTCTTTCACAAAGTGAAACACACTTTGCCCTGGTTTAGTTTCAAAGCGGGGAAAAATCAGCACACAAAAGGTCAAAGTCAGTAAAGCAGTCACGAAACACAACGATCAGATAATCCTCCACAATGGCCAAACCCATAGCAGCCTCATTAATTACCACAGCCCCACCCAACCACAGGTGGCTTCATTTTCTTTGATAATAATCTCTCAGTTGTTGTTGCCTATGCATAGCTCTCCGCATGCGTGGCTGTATCATTAACTCTTGTTCTGAATCCAAGGAGGAGCTAGATAATTGATCTCCTTCTGAGCTGTCTGCCACCCTCTCCTCCTCCCTGTCACTCATGTCTTCTTGGTTAGAGGAGCCTTCATCATCAGATTCCACCGGGGGCAAAACAGGCCTGCAGCATGTGGATGTCTCCCCCACATCCACAGTCCTTGGGGCAGGAGCAGGGCCAGAGCTAACCACAACATAGGATGGCACGATAATCTTTAGAGAAATGCAGGACTTGAAGCAAAGTTTCAAGCAGTGGTGTAGAGTTAAGGCTTGTGGGCTGGATTCGGCCCACGGGGTGCTTAGATCTGTCCTATGGAGCCGCCCTGGAAACTGAATAACCGGGCCACGGTGCCTCTGTCAGTGAAAAAGGAGCTTGGGGGGGGGCATATGTGGCCCTCCCAGGCTCCATTTTCTGTTGGGACAGCCACCTGCAACCCTTCTGCCAGTGAAAATGGAAATCTGTGTTTTGCTGGCAGAAGGCTAGCAAAACAAACTAAAAAATAAAACAAAACAAAAGGAGAAATGTTTCCCCTTTTGCGTTTTGAGCATCCAAGAACGGACAAGAAGGGAAAAATGGAAAGAAGAAAGACAAAAAGGAAAGGTGGGAAGAGAGCAAGAAAGGAAAAAGAAGGGAAGAGGGGAAAGAAGAAGAAAGAATGAAGAAGGGAGGAAAAAGAAAAGGAAGGAAGGAAGGAAGGAGATTATAATGAGGGGGGGAGGGTCTGGGGAACATAGAAACATAGAAGTCTGACAGCAGGAAAAGACCTCGTCGCCCATTTAGTCTGCCCTTATACTATTTCCTGTATTTTATCTTTGGATGGATATATGTTTATCCCAGGCATGTTTACATTCAGTTACTGTGGATTTACCAACCACATCTGCTGGAAGTTTGTTCCAAGCATCTACTACTCTTTCAGTAAATTCCAAGCATCTACTACTGTTGGCCACCACAGGTGCTCCGAACACAAATGATGCTGAGCTGGCCACACCCAGCCACAGCCACACTAAGTTGAACACGACTCTGATGCGGCCCTCAATGAAAATGAGTTTTAACACCCCTGTACTTTATTTATTTATTGATTAGATTTGTATGCAGCCCCTCTCCGAAGACTCAGGGTGTTATTTAATGTCTATATAAATACTGTATATTGATGCCACCCAAATATATGCACAGGTACTCCTTGACATACATCTAGTCATTTAGTGACTGTTTGAAGTTACAATGGCAGTAAAAGAAGGTGACTTATGATCATTTTCAGACTTGCAATGTTGCAGCATACCCGTGGCCATGTGATGAAAATTTGGGTGGTTCCAAACTGGCACACATTTATGACTGATGCACTGTTCCACTATCATGGGATCACCATTTTTAACCTTCCCAATCGGCTCCTTACAAGCAGAGTCAGTGTGGGAACCTAGATTCACTTAATGGCCATATGATTCACTTAGCGATTTCAGTGATTTGCTTAACAACTGTGGGGAAAAAATCATTCTGTTGATTATCTAGTATCAGTCCCCTTACAAATGCTAAGACTTTAAATTGCCTTCTCCTTCTCTACAACTTTGCTTCAGGTAAGTGTGTTTAATAGATGCTCATTTTAACAGCTAAAGCCTGTCATATTGCATGGAGTATGATTATATCCTTTTATGTAAAATCTATTCAGTTAAATAATTTTGTTAACTGAATATCAATTTTTTCAGTATCATTTTTTTTTCAATAGCATGCATTATTTTCTATAGTTTAATTGCATTCTTCCTTACATATACATATTTGATAGAATAATCATATAGAACAAGTTCTTCAACCTTGGGAATTTTAAGATGTGCAGACCTCAGTATTCCCCAGCAAGCCAGGATGACAGGGAATTGAAGTTTACACATCTCGAAGTTCCCAAGGTTGAGAAACACTGGTATAGAAATTACGGCATGAGTTACTTGGGGTTTGAGGACTCTTGGGTTTCTCGTGGAAAAATATTGAAGGGAAAAGTGCTGACTACATTAACTTGAGCTTTTGGAAAGTAGTGCATTAGTTTATTGAAAAAATAACTACATTAAATTTATTAAAGTATTTTACCAGTTGCCAGTAGATGGCTGCAGAATATCATAGTTTTGGATTATCTGTATGAAGAAGGAAACCTTCAAGATACTACAGCAATTTCTATTATGAAATCTTACTGTTCTTTGGGTTTTTATTGTAGAAAAAAAACGAGCAAGGAAGAATGCAATTAAACTATAGAAAATAATGCATGCTATTTTTTCTGCCGGTGTGTCTCAACCGCTCGTAATTAGTCCAGGAAGACACACACCACAGTATAAAAGGAAAACCCAAAAGTTTTTATAAACAGAAAAATAGAAACAGCTCCCTTTTTAAACGTCAAAGGGATTTTCTGGTGCACACAAGGCACAGGTTAAATGCAGTCCAATTGCTCACCCAATAACTGGGAAATTGAGTCCAATTCTAAAGTCCAGAGAGTCCACACACACAATCCTGAACAGCAAAAATCACGATCTTGACGAAACAATGAATCAGATAAACTGCCATGAGGCTAAAACACCAGGCTGCACTTTTATCCGTAGCACTAATTACAGCAGCCCCACCCAACCACAGGCAGCCTCATTTTCTCTTGTAATAATCCTTCAGTTGTTGTCTCCTATGCATCACTCTACGCATGCGTGGATGTGTCATTAATTCTTGTTCAGAATCCAGGGATGATACAGATGACTGATCTCCTCCAGGGCTGTCGGCCAAACTCCCCTCTTCCCTGTCACTCATGCTTCCTTGGTCAGAGGAGACTTCATCGGCAGATTCTACTTGGAGCAAAACAGGCCTGCGGCTTGTGGATGTCTCTCCCACATCCACCTCCACATTCCTTGGGGCAGGAGCTGGGCCAGAGCTAACCACAACACTATTGAAAAAAATTGATACTGAAATCCACATTTTCCTCCTCCCACAAAACACTAGAATCCTATGCAACCAATAAAGTTGCATTATGGTAGATTTGGAATAGATAAAAAGTATTTGTTCACAGATCAAACAACAAACAGTGGAAATTGCTATTATAATATGCAGTAAGTATATTCATTAAGAATAGATTCTATTTCCAATATCAGAAGTGGCATTTTTATTAATTTCTGTCTCCTCAAGATGGAGAAAAAGGTACAGAATGCTATTGCGCCCATATCCTATTTACATATCCCTGAAAAGCTTATTAGTCACTTAGTCACTAGGAAACAATATTGTATTTGTTTATTTATTAATCGGATTTTTTTGCCGCCCCTCTCTGAGGACTCGGAGAGGTGGTGTTTTTAGAACCTTGGCTTGAATCATCAGGTATCTTCTTTTATCTTAAATATTGAAAAGCGTATTGTCTCTTTAACGGATTTTCTCTTTGGTTTTAGCAAAACTAAACCATCAAGAAGAATAAATCCTACTCCTGTGAGTACTGAGAGAACTCTGTCCAAGCCCAAAATGTGCTTCACTTCTACACCTGTTGGCAAAACTCAAGTTCAGTGTGGACCAAGTTCTGAGACCCTCAATGATTTTCAGGAAATGAATTTAACTTCTATTTCAGGAAGCCTTCAGGAAGAAAGAGAGATGTTGAAGAAAGAAAGGTAATAGAATTTGTGATGTGGTGCCCAACAGGAAAGAGAGATACGCTATGGGTTGACAGTTGTGATTTCGGGCATTTCTTAATGCCAACTTGTCTCAGCCAACTCGCTGTAATACAGCTTGTGAAGGCCAACTCACTATAGGACAACTTGCTGCAAGACAATTAAACAGTTCAATTTAATTATTTAACATAATTTTTGTCATTCACATTTGATTTTGTCCCTTCTTTGGCATCCTTTCTTTAAAGATTCTATTCTACTTTTTTTTCTAATTGTTGTTCTGTGGCGAGTTTTCCTGTGGCCAGTTGTTCCCTGGCGAGGTGACCACAGCGAATTGGCCGTGGTTAATTGACCATGGCCAGTTGTCATAGACCCGCTTTTTAAAGAAATAGAACATCTTACATATGTTTAAAATGACTTCTCCATTACATTTAAGAGAAATGTGATTTGCAAGTTCTAAATATTCTCCTTGGGTGGTTTTTTTAGATTCACAAGTAACTGGGTTTATTTTCAGATTTGGTCAGTAGTATTATATCTGTGATGGCGGAACCTATGGCATGCAGGCCACAGGTGGCACATGAAGCCATATCTAAGGGCATGCAGAGTGTTGACCTATGTCAGTTCCAGTGTGCTGGCCAGCTGATGTTTGGCCTTCTGGAGTGCAGGGGGAGATCGTTTTCGCTTTCCCCAGGCTTCAGGAAAGCCTGGTGATGGTGAAAAACAGCCCAACATCCCAATCAGAAGTTCGTTTTCCAAATTTCCCATTGGGCTGTTGGGTCCGTTTTTTGCCATCCATAGGCTCTAGAGCAGTGTTGGTGAACCTTTTTTTCCTCGGGTAAAAGAGTGTGGATGGGTGCTATCGCGCATGCATGAGTGCCCACACCCATAATTCAATTCCTGGGGGGGGCGCAAAAACAGCTTCCCTCGCCCGCCCCCCCCAAGAGGCCCTCTGGAGGTCAGAAATAGCCTGTTTCCCAACTTCTGGTGGGCCCAGTAGGCTTGTGTTTCGCCCTCTCCAGGCTCTAAAGGCATTCCTGGAGCTGGGGAAGGATAAAAATGCCCCCCCCCAAAGGATCTTTAGAAGCCAAAAACGCTCTCCTAGAGCCTCTCTGCAAGCCCAAAATCAGCTGGCCAGCACACACATGCATGTTGGAGCTGAGCTGGGGCAACAGATATGGCTCCATATGCCACCTTTGGCACCTGTGCCATAGGTTCGCCATCACTGCTCTAGAGGCTTCAGTGAGCCCTGTGTGCATGCACGGGGGGGCACCGTGGGGGGTTATGTGTGCATGCACATAGGGGCATTGCATTATGGGTGTGGCCACATGCGTGCATGGTATCGCAGGTGTGAGCACCCTTTTGGCACTCGAGCAAAAGGTTTGCCATCACTGTATTATATAAATATGCTGTTGTTACAAATACAGTAGGAAATAGCAGTAAAAAGTATTAAGATAAGTTTCTTAAAAGATTTCACATTTTTTAAACGTCTGGATAAATGTCTGAAATAATCCAGCAGGTGCATTAGAGAAGGTAATGTTTTAGTATTTCTATGATTGGTAATTCTGTGGCCGTTTACTCTTTTTCTATTACAGATCTAAATTGTTGCATCACACATCTTCCTCTATAAGTTTATCTCTGGATTCTGGCACGCCCACCAAATCTAACGTTGGTTGGAATGTATATCTCCAAACTGAAAACCAGCCGGTAGCCTCAGCTGATTTCCACAAAGTGACTTACAGGAAACAGCTGGAACACCTAGCTGAACTTTATTCCATTTGCATAGCAGGTAACAAAATTGAAACTGATTAACACTTGGGGATTTCTGCTGATTTGTAACAATGCATGTGCACAGACGTTTATCAGAGATGAAATTTCAAATGAATCTTTCTTTGAAAAAACAGTAGCTGATAAAGAGTACAATGCTGTTCTTACCATTAACAGGATGGCACATAATATATACTGCTGAAAAAAATAAAGGAACACTCAAATAACACATCTGAATGATATGCATGAATTAAATATTCTCATTGAATACTTTGTTCTGTACAAAGTTGAATGTTTCCCAAAAGCCAAAGTTATATATACTGCTAAAAAAAATGGAACACTTAAACAACTTCTGTGAAATCAAACTGTCCACTTAGGAAGCAACACTGATTGACAATCAATGTCACATGCTTTTGGGAAACATTCAACTTTGTACAGAACAAAGTATTCAATGAGAATATTTAATTCATGCATATCATTCAGATGTGTTATTTGAGTGTTCCTTTATTTTTTTCAGCAGTATATATTATGTGCCATCCTGTTAATGGTAATTGGGTATAGTGTCCAGGCAGAGATGAATGAGGATTGTCATTGTATATTCCAAGATGCTTTTCACATTCTGCAATTAGTTATGCAGAGAGCAACTGTTATAGGTTACTAGCAATTTGCATTAGGCAAATGCAAGTCCTTGATATTTTGGTGAAAATAATGTAAAAATAATCAACATTTTCCCCTGAAAGTCAAATCAGCTTTTATATTGGGTAAAACCAATAAACCCTAGCATCTAACTTTAAAATTATTTTTAGTTACATATATTTTATTGATGTTTTAAAAGGCACTATATGTTATTCTTTTTTAAAATATAGAAGTTATTTTTTTAAATCTAAACACAGATTGTACTTTTCTTTAAAATACAGGTAGTCCTTGACTTACAACCATTCATTTAATGACAGTTCAAAGTTACAACACCACTGAAAAAAGTGCATATAAAAGGTTTTTACACTTGCAGCATCCTCATGGTCACATGATCAAGATTGACAACTGGTTCATATATATGACACTTGCTGTATTCCTCAGTCATGTGATCCCCTTTTGCAACCTTCTGAAAAAGCAAAATCAATGGGGAAGCAAATTCAATTAACAACAACGTTACTAACATAAAAACTGCAGTGGTTCACTTAACAGCTGTTAAGTTGTAAAATGAGGCAAAACTCACTTAACAAATGTCTCACTTAATGACATAAGTTTGGGGCCAATTGTGGTCTTAAGTGGAGGACTATCTGTAACGAACACCAGAAAGGAACCTTTTGGATGACTGCTGTTCTTGTTTGCTTTTTTGTTTTCTGCAGAAAACCTGGTGCCAAATATCTTCTCAGAGCTTTTCTTTGTATTGCAGCTGCTAACAGCAAAGGGAACTTCCTTTGCAGAAGATAGGGAAAGTGGCATGGGATTTATGGAACAGAATACAGGTCAGACATGATATAAGACTCCTTGGATGTCATACGTGATATGTATATTATAGCAGAGTGAAGGCTAACCTTTTCCCGACTGAGTGCCCAAAGTGTGTATGTGCACACCCAAAATGCAACTTGTGGCTCATGCACACACATCCCCCAGCATGCACTCTGACCCCTGCACATGCACGGTAGAGACCCATAGACTAGCTGGTCGGTGGGAGGAGCATTCGCTTGCAAAGCAGCGCTGAACTTGGGTAACGTCTCGCATGTCCACCGAGCGTGCCAGGTCCAGCACGCGTGACATAGATTCGCCATCATGGTTATAAAACATACAATAGTAAACACTATTAGAAGGATTCTTCTAAACAAAATAAGAGATTTGGGGAAAGTTTCACCTAAGGGCACTGAACAATTTATTTTTAGCTTAAATAGAAATAGCACTTAGATTTATATACCCCTTCTGAGCGGTTTACAGAGTCAGCATATTGCCCTCAATAATCTGGGTCCTTATTTTACCAACCTTGGAAGGATGGAAGGCTGAGTCAACCTTGAGCCGGCGAGAATCAAACTGCTGGTATCCAAGCAGTCATCAGAATTAGCCTGCAATGCTGCATTCTAACCACTGCGCCACCGTGGCTCTTTTGCTCATTACAAAGCTGTCAAAGTTATTATAGCTTCTCACTGCATCAAAAAAACTGAGAAATTATGATTAGAGTCTTACTAGGCATGTTATGTTGCAAGGCAGCTTTCAACTGTGGTTTAACATGTATGTTTCAAAATAATTAACCATAGCTTCCCAATACTTATATAATACGAAGCCATGTTAAACATCTAGATTTCTGGTTTATTTCCTCATTTTGGCAACAAGAGTTTTTAAAGTAAAATTTCTGAACAGTTGATGCTATCTGCTGAGAATAGTTTTATAACATTGAATAATTCCTTTGGTAGTTACACTTTCCTAGCTAAATGGCAGTCCTGGAAGTATTGTCTTTGTTCGTGACCAGCCTAAATACTGTGCTTTTTTTCCTATTTTGTTTACAGATTTGATTGAGAGGCAGCACTTTCACAGTATACACAACTGTGTTTACTTTGCTGTGCAAGTTTTGGATTATCAGTTTGAGTAAGTACAATGATTTAGCTGCTTTCATAAGAAAGCAGATACTTTCACACCTGGTATTTATTTCAAACTGTCATAGGCTACATAACTTTCCTATTATTTTGATTATTTGTTTAACATAAATATGTCCATTTATATCACACAACTCTGAGCAATGTTGTTTGTTTGTTTGTTTTGTTTGTATATTTGTTTTATTGGATTTGTATGCCGCCCCTCTCCGGAGACTCGGGGCGGCTAACAGCAATAATAAAACAGCATATAATAATAATCCAATACTAAAAACAGTTAAAAACCCATTATTATAAAAACCAAACATACATACAGACATACCATGCAAAAAATTGTAAAGGCCTAGGGGGAAGGGAATATCTCAATTCCCCCATGCCTGGCGGCAGAGGTGGGTTTTAAGGAGCTTACGAAAGGCAAGGAGGGTGGAGGCAATTCTAATCTCTGGGGGGAGTTGGTTCCAGAGGTCCGGGGCCGCCACAGAGAAGGCTCTTCCCCTGGGTCCCGCCAAGCGGCATTGTTTAGTTGACGGGACCCAGAGAAGACCCACTCTGTGGGACCTGACTGGTCGCTGGGATTTGTGCAGCAGAAGGCGGTCCCTGAGACAATCTGGTCCGGTGCCATGAAGGGCTTTATAGGTCATAACCAACACTTTGAATTGTGACCGGAAACTGATCGGCAACCAATGCAGACTGCGGAGTGTTGGTGTAACATGTACAAGGAGCACAACAGCAATCCTGGCATATAAAGAGTCACATCAATAAAAACAATCCAGAAGAAAGAAAAGGCAGCTATCGAGTCTTCGGAGAGGGGCGGCATACAAATCTAATTTATTATTATTATTATTATTTCTCCCTTGGCATCAAAGCCCCACTTAGAAAGGAAGATTTTCTGCAGCTTCCTAAATCTTACCTGGGCAAAACGTTACTCCCAGCATAGCTCCAGTCAATGGGTGACAGAGCTCAGAACGCAGATTGTAAGTGGAGGATATTAAGAGTAGTGGGATTCATCCCCTTTGGATTTAAATGCAGCATCACAATATGCTTTTCTTCTTCTTGCCGTTGTCTTGGCAGAATTGTTTCTCATTTGGAGAAAGGGACCCTGAAGCTCCTGGCTGAGAACGACAGAATTGCATCTTTTTCCCTTGGCTTGCATGAGAGGCTCACAGCAGCCTATGAAAACACTACAGCAAAGGTAATATGAAGCAAATATCAGAAGGACTTTGCAAAACTTTTTGGAAATTACTTCTTGAAGACAAAAAAAGATTGTTTCTTTTGTTGGTAGTGCCTGTGTTGTTTATTTCCTTGACATATTTTTGTGTATACAGTGTTCCCTCGATTTTCGCGGGTTCGAACTTCGCGAAAAGCCTATACCACCGTTTTTCAAAAATATTAATTAAGAAATACTTTGCGGTTTTTTTCCCTATACCAAGGTTTTTCCTGCCCGATGACATCATATGTCATTGCCAAACTTTTGTCCGCCTTTAATAAATTTTTTTTATAATAAACTTTAATAAATAAACATGGTGAGTAATAATCTAAATGGTTGCTAAGAGAATGGGAAATTGTAATTTAGGGGTTTAAAGTGTTAAGGGAAGGGTTGTGACACTGTTCATAGCCAAAAATAGTGTATTTACTTCCGCATCTCTACTTCACGGAAATTCGACTTTCGCGGGTGGTCTCAAAACGCATCCCCCACGTAAATCGAGGGAACACTGTACAGCTTTTTCAAATGTCCACATGAACCTCCTTCTGCCTTATAAATGACAGTTACAATTAACTGAAAATAAGGGAATACTATTATTAGAATAAAAGCAATAGCAACAGCTATAGTACAGTACAGTATAGTATAGTAATGGTAAGAGTAACATGTGAAAAATAACACATGTTTTGTAGGTTAGAGTGCTTAAAATTGGTCATTTGATTGCACTGCTACAAGTTGTTTTAACAATGAATCTAAGACTTATTCAAGATAACAGATTGCAATTCCATTTTTAAGGCTTGTTTCTGTATACTTTGCTTAGAGAGAAGCTCATGTTGAAATGGAGAAATGCTTATTTGTTGTTATGTACAATTAATAGGTTTCCCTCTGGTTGCCTTCATGTGTGCAGTCGGTTTCTTTTCAACCAGAAACTGACAATCGATCTAACTTTTCCAGTGATAAGGCATTCCATATATTCAAGAAGCAAAGGTAAGAATTCTTGGTTTCCCTTCATCAAATGTGGTGGAGGCCGTGATGGATTTTGCTGCGAAGCCTGATGCTTGTAGCGTAGCATCCACCATCTACTGGGCCGAAGCAAAAAAGTTCCCTTCATCAAATGTCAAATAATAATAAACGTAATTAAAAAATAATTAACAAATTGTTTTAATTGCCAAATTTGAACATATAAACATATTATTTACAGGAGAATCACTTCCAAATCTGTAATCTTGGTTCATTTGAATATTTTGGTGTTTTAATACAGCGTTTCCCAACCGGTGTGCCGCGGCACACTAGTGTGCCGCGAGACACAGTCAGGTGTGCCGCCAAGCTTCAGCTGGGCGGGGCGCTGTCGGTGCCTCCGAGCTCCCACTCGCAGCTGTCCCCCGGTTCCTGCCCGTTGCCGCGGTTTCTGGCGCTCTCCTGCTGGGCCCCAAAGAAGGAAGGCGGGAAAAAGGAGAGCGAGTGGGAGCTCAGAGGCACCGGCAGTGCCCCGCCCAGCTGGAGTTTCCTGGCGTCGGCGGCAAGTGTCCTTTGGGCCCGGCGGGAGGGCACTGGCGGTGGGAGCGGGAGCGTGCCGGCTGCAGCGGCCCCAGGCGGTCGTGGGGAGATGGAGGCGGCGAGAGGGAGCATCAGCGCCACCCCTCTACGAGCAGCAAGACCCTCAGCGACGGGGCACGCCGTTTGCCTTTCGGCTCCGTCGCTGAGGCTTTTGCTGCTCGTGGAAGGGAAGGCGCCGATGCCCAAAGCCTCAGCGACGTTTGGCTGCCGGGGGGGGTGGGGAGGAGAAAATCCTCCCCCCCCTCCAGGAGCAGCAAAAGCCTAAGTGACGGATTGCGCCGTTTCCCTTTCGGCTCCGTCGCTGAGGCTTTTGCTGCTCCTGGAGGGGGGGTTGGCGGTGCCGATGCCAAATGCTTTCCCTCCGCGGTGGGGGGTGGAGGGCAGCCGCAGTCAGCCCCAGGAGACAAAGAGGGAATGAGAGAAAGGAAAGAGACAGAAAGGGAGGGAGAGAAAGAACAAGTGAGAGATAGAAAGGATAGAGAGAAAGGGAATGAGAGAAAGGAAAGAGAGAGAAAGGGAGGGAGAGAAGGAATGAGGGAAAAAGGGAGGAAGAGAGAGAAATTAGAAACATGAGAGAGAAAAGGGAAAGACAGGAGAAGTACCCAGAAATGAGACAGTAGTATAAATTTCAGGAGGGATGATTGATGATTGACTGTACAGGTATTTATAAGGGGATGTTACATGGGATTGTATATATGAGGTGGTTATTTATGTATGTATGTATGTATTTATTTATTTATTTATTTGTGTCATTTTGGTTGGTGGTGTGCCCCAGGATTTTATAAATGTAAAAAATGTGCCGCGGCTCAAAAAAGGTTGAAAATCACTGTTTTAATAGACAAAGCTGTCATTATAAAACAAGAGTAGGGCCCGTATTACTCCCTCTTTCCTTCTTCCATATGCCTTGGAATTGTCTCTCTTGTGACAGCAGCTCCTGCATTTCATCAGTACAGTGGTTCCTCTACTTAAGAACGCCTCTACTTAAGAACTTTTATAGATAAGAACTGGGCGTTCAAGATTTTTTTGCCTCTTCTTAAGAACCATTTTCTACTTAAGAACCTGAGAACCTGAGCCCGGAAAAATTTCCCAGGAAATTTGAGAGCAGCATGAAGGCCCGGCCAGTTTTCTGCCATTCCCCCTTTAATCCCAGCCATCTCAGGCTTTTCTGGGTTGCCAGAGGAACCTTTCGGTGGCGCTTAAGGAGGCTTTGGCAGTCCAGAGCGAATGAAACTTTTTCCTTTCTCTGGGCACTTGGAGAGTCCGCGCCCTCTCTGCCAGCGCCCAGAGAAAAGAAATGCTCCCTTCGCTCTGGGCAGCAACTGTCCTGCTCTTCTTCCTCCTCCTTTTCCCACCCAGCTTTTATTTCTTTCATAATCGGTTTGCATGCATTATTTGCTTTTACATTGATTCCTATGGGAAAAGTGCTTCTACTTACAAACTTTTCTACTTAAGAACCTGGTCACGGAACGAATTAAGTTCTTAAATAGGGTACCACTGTATACTATGAGGCCATCCTTGAAAAATGTTGCAAAAGGTGCTTAGGCAGAAGTCCCCAACCTTTGTGGCTTGGTGGCCCTGCTGGGGGAGGAAAAGGGGAACCGGGCTGTGCAAGTGACGGGCTGATGCGTTCATGTGTGGCACACGCACAGCTTGACTCATGCAAGTCAAAAGAAGACGTTGGGGAAAGTGTTTTCCAAACTTCCAGTTTGCCCTTTGTGCTGTTTTTTGCACTCCAGGTCTTTAGGAAGCTTCCCTGAACCCTCCGGAGTGCAAAAAACAGCACAACAGCAAACCGGAAGTGCGTTTTCGGAAGTTCTGGTTTGCCGGTTTGGGTTTTTTTCCACATTCCAGGCTTCAGTAAGGCCTGTGCGCATGTGCGAGGACGAGGGGGAATTGTGTGCATGTACAGCAGCACGCACCGGGGGTTGTGCATGCATGGGGAGAGGGAAAGGGTGTGGGCACATGCACGAATGCTAGCAGACCCACCCACACTATTGGTACGTGAACCAAAAAAGGTTCACCATCATTGTGCTCTGTGATTTAACTTTACGGAGATCCTTGTAGAATGCCTATTTAATTTATTTAAATTTTGCAACAAAAAAATTATTGTAAGAATTGGTGAAATTCTATCATAACTATGGAACTGATATGCAGATAGAATTTAACAAATTATGATAATTGTGTTTTCAGATATTGACATTAATATGTCTACCTTGTTCAATAGAGACATTTTTTATGAATTGCTGCGTGAATGGGAAGATAACTTTGAAAAAACAGGCTGGGATTTTGAGAAATGTCTGGGAGATAGGATCAGGTAAGAGCTTTTAATGCAACAATTGAATCCGTAATTTACAAAAATAATGACTAGGATAATTAGAAAAGAGGCCTTGTACATTTTCGTAGTCCAATAAGTGATAACTAGTGATTATTTTGGAAAGCATTGGAGAATATTTGATCTAATAACTCAATCTCAAGATTTGCAAGAAATACCTAGGTATATAAGAAATTTATATGGTTTGAAATTGTAAGGTCAGAACTTGTAAGAAGCACAGAATCACCCATATTTTAGATAATGACAACAGATGAAATGTAGTTATGTACAGCCGGGGTGGCACAGTGGTTAGAGTGCAGCATTGCAGGCTACTTCAACTAACTGCTAGCTGTAGTTCAGCAGTTCAGATCTCACTGCTGGCTCAAGGTTGACTCAGCCTTCCATCCTTCCGAGGTGGGTAAAATGAGGACCATTATGCTGATTCTGAAAACTGCTTAGAGAGGGCTGTAAAAGCACTATGAAGCGGTATGTAAGTCTAAATGCTGTTGCTATTAAGAATTTGTTAAAGAAGAGATTAAAAAATGCCTCCAAAGAACTCCTGGAACCCAAAGAGGAACTGGCAGAGGTTCAAGAATCGATTTTCAGAAACATCATAGTAAATACTCCCTAATTAAAAGGGACTACATTGACCCTACTGTAATTCAGACATGGTTAAAGCAGAGAAAATGCAGTCTCTTTTTGTGACTTTATTGGATAGAGTGTAAATATGAAAATATAGTTATAAAAATTGTAGGAGGCTCTTCCCTCTCCCCCCCCAAAAAAATTAGCATATTTTTTGGAGTATAAGACACACCTCCCCCCCCCCCCAAAAAAAGAGGCTGAAAATTTGGGTGTGTCTTCTATTCTTTTATGAAGTTTTTTTCCCAGTCCTAAGGAGCTGCTACTGGCTTATAGGGTTATTTTTCATTACTTATCATTCAGAAGAATGTTTTTTTCCAGCCCTAACGAGGTGGTAACAATCTTCCCAGCTTTTCCCTGGCTTGCAGGCTTTTTTTCATTGTTACTCTCTCCGAAGAATGCTATTTTGCAGCCCTAAGTCTTTGCAGGCTTTTTTTCATTGCTACTTGCTCTGAATAAGGCTTTTTTAAGCCCCAACCAGGGGATAAAATAATGTGCTGAAGCTTTCCAGACTAAGGACTCTAGCCAGATGAATACCTGGTAGGCAGAATTCCTTCCCCCAATTTTACTCCCAAAAAACTGAGGTGCGTTGTATATTCTGAAAAATATGGTACATTGTAGTGCTTCAGTTTTCCAAAACTAACTGTCATGCACTAAAAAAGAATGATTGATCTAAGATCACCAAGTGAAGTTCCAGGATAGGGTGAATTGGGAGGATGAGGGGAACCAGAACCAATATTTCATAGTTTCAAAAAGAGATTTGTTACTTCTGATTTATTTATAAGAAGAGTAATTTGTTTTTTGTTTTGCAGAATTATGATGGCACATCTTTCAGCAGCTTGTAACTATAATCACTTTGCCCGGCTCTTTCAGAAACAGCTTCTTCAGGTGGGTTTGTGGTTGCATTTTAAAAAAATAAATAAATATGTTTTGCTTTGTAATAACAAGATATTTATGATAACTAAACTTGTGGATCGTTGTGGGGTCCTTAGTGCCCTCTGAGCAAAATATTGTTCTTCTGTTTTATTTCCACCACCACCACCCCCTTTTGTTTCAAAGATGTGTAAAGGATCAGTTGCTGGAGGCACAAGCTGGGGAGATACTCCAGACCAGGATGTCCTTAACATGTTGGGTGCAGATAATCTGAACCGACTGAAGAGGCTGCAAGAGAGATTTCTGGTTCCTCAGAGCATCAGAGGACCTTGCCCTCCTCCTTCTTTCCCAGGATGCCAGCAGTTTTTCAGGGACTTCATCCTCAGTGCAGGGAGGTGAGCTGCTTTTGCCATTCACATAAACTGTGCATTACTAAGTAAAGCAGGGGGTGAAATTCAGCAGGTTCCGAGAGGTTCTGGAGAACCGGTAGCAGAAATTTTGAGTAGTTCAGAGAACCGGCAAATAGCATCTCTGGCTGGCCCCAGAGTGGGGAGGGAATGGGGATTTTGCAGTGTCCTTCCCCTGGAGTGGGGAGGGAATGGAGATTTTGGAATATCCTTTCTCCAGGAGAGGTGAGGTAATGGGAATTTTGCAGTATCTTTCCCCTGGAATGGGGATTTTGCAGTATCCTTCCAGTGGAGTGGGAAGGAAAAGGAGATTTTGCAATGTCCTTTCTCCAAGAGTGGGAAGTGAATGGAGATTTTGCAGTACATTTCCCCTGGAATGGGAATTTTGCATTTGGAATACTGTGTTCAGTTCTGGAGACCTTACCTACAAAAAGATATTGACAAAATTGAACGGGTCCATAGACAGGCTACAAGAATGGTGGAAGGCCTTAAGCATAAAATGTATCAGGAAAGACTTAATGAACTCAATCTGTATAATCTGGAGGACAGAAGGAAAAGGGGGGACATGATCGAAACATTTAAATATGTTAAAGGGTTAAATAAGGTCCAGGAGGGAAGTGTTTTTAATAGGAAAGTGAACACAAGAACAAGGGGACACAATCTGAAGTTAGTTGGAGGAAAGATCAAAAGCAATGTGAGAAAATATTATTTTACTGAAAGCGTAGTAGATCCTTGGAACAAACGTCCAGCAGACGTGGTGGATAAATCCACAGTAACTGAATTTAAACATGCCTGGGATAAACATATATCCATCCTAAGATAGAATACAGAAAATAGTATAAGGGCAGACTAGATGGACCATGAGGTCTTTTCCTGCCATCAATCTTCTATGTTTCTATCCTTCTCCTGGAGTGGGAAGGTAAAGGAGATTTTGCAATATCCTTTTCCTGGAACAGGGGTTTTGCAGTATCCTTCTCCTGGAGTGGGAAGGAAAGGGAGATTTTGTAGTATCCTTCCCCTGCCACGCCCACCAAGCTACGTCCAAAGAACTGGCAGGGGGAAAAAATTGAATTTCACTCCTGAAGTAAAGGCATTTAATAGTTTTGCATTTGGTTCTGACAAGTTTTTTAAGTGCAACACAGAGTGCCTCGGAGGAATCCCTAAAGGAAATGTGGGAGTTGTAGGAGTTGTAGGAGTGAGAAAGGCAGCCTTATAAGTTGTTTAAATGCAGACAGTTTTCTACTTACAACAGTTCATTTAGTGAAGAGTTAACAAAGGCACTGGAAAAAAGGTGACGTAAGACCATTTTTCACACTTAGGACTACTACAGCATCTCCATGGTCACCTGATTTATATTTGGATGCCTGACAACTGGCTTGTATTTCTGATGGTTGCAGGGTCCCAGGTCATAATCATCTTTTGACAAGCAAAGTCAATGGAGAAGTCAGATTCACTTACAACCGTGTTGCTAATTTAATACCTGCAGTGAAAGTGTAAAAAAATGTGGCAAGAAAAGTCATAAAATAGGGACAAACTCACCTACAGATGTCTCACTTAGCTGCATAAATTCTGGGCTCAATTGTGGTTGTAAGTCAAGGACTACCTTTGTACATTCAAATCTCATTCCCATTTTGACTTTTTTTTTTAAAGCTACCGATTTAATCAACACCTGGTAGACAGTTTGTGCCTGCAGATCCTTGAGCTGGACAGCTTTGCGTTGGTGGAACATGAACCCAATGATGGAGAAGCAATGAGCGAGCAGGTAGATCTCATTCACTCAGCGCTGTTTACTGTATTTTTTGGAGCATAAGGTGCACCTTAGTTTTGGCGGAGGAAAATGGGGGGGGGGAATCTACCTACCAGGTATTCATCTGGTCAGCGTCCTTAGTCTGCTCAGCTTCAGCACATTATTTTGTCCCCTGGTTAGGGTTGAAAAAAAAACTTTATTCAGAGGGAGTAGCAATGAAAAAAAGCTTGCAAAGACTTAGGGCTGGAAAAAAACTTCTTCAGAGGGAGTAGGCATGAAAAAATCCTGCAGGCAGGCAAGATCGTTATCACCCAGTTAGAGCTGGAAAAAAAGCTTCAAAAAGCTATGTTCCAGAGTATAAGACATACCAAAATTTTCAGTCTCTTTTAGGAGGGGAAAAGGTGTGTCTTATACTCAGAAAAAATACGGCAAATACCTTTGTTGAGTCAGTTCTTTGGTTGGCTGTTTGAATGGAATGCCTGCAAATTAAAATAAGTAGAATAATGAGTATTATGATCACCGGAATGGCTCAGAATGCCTTGTTTTAATAGAAACGGGCTTATGATGTTTAGCTTTTTTTTTTTGCAAATACAAGTGCATTTCTTTGAGTTGAAAAGGAAACCTGAATGTGGATTTTATTTCAGTAAGATGTAAGCTGTGCATATTTCTGTTGTAAAGGGACAGTTTTACAAATTCCCCCAAAGTCCTTGGACAGGGGCGGCATATATAAATCTAAATAATAATAATAATAATAATAATAATAATAATAATAATAATAATAATAATAATAACAACAACAACAACAACAACAATAACAACAATAATAACAACAACAACAACAACATATCTGCTTTATTTTTGGTATTGCTTTTGTTTTGTCCATTTCCATTGGTAGTATTTATTCCTGAAAAAAATAATGTTACATTGTCAGACTTGATTTGATGTCATCCCTGCTTCTAACACTTTGCAATTGCCTTGTTTTCTTGAGGGCCTCTGACAATGAATACAACAAATTATCATCTGAATCCAATATATATTTTTTAATTTAAATGATTGGATGTCACATACTTGCGTTGACATATACAGTATGAAGGGTTCTCTTGATTTTGAAAAGAAATATTTATTTTCAGTTGTTGCATCACATATTCAGTTACAATGTTGTGAGATGAGGAAGATCATTATTTGAATCTTGCTTTTGAAATTTTATTAAGTCAGCCTTAACCAGGCCGCATTCTCTCTGTCTCAATTCTTCATCTCCAGTAGGAGATGTGATTATACATGTTGTGTAGAACCAGGGGTGGGTTTCACTTACCTTCACTACCGGTGAGCATTGTGGTGTTTCATGTGCGTGCGCACGTCCCTTCCTGAAATTTCAGTTCTGTGCATGCTCAGAAGGTGGTTTCAGGCCAAAACACCATTGAGGAGCTGCTCAGCTGTGCTTCGGATGGAGAAATAAAGACCGGTACTGTTCTGGTTTCTGGTAGAAGTTTAGTAATTACAAATAACTCTCATTAAATGCATCATTTCATTAATAAAGCAATTCCATTTATTTCTCTGCTCTCTTGTACTTCAACACATTTCCAACATCAATTGGTCTGTTATCTCTCTTCTAGCCGCATTCCTCACATTCTTTTTCCTGCTTAACTTAGACAAGATTTATTTCCTAACTACATAGCTATAAAAAACAGCCACTCTGACTAAATACAATACAAAATACTTTGGCTTACTTTAGTGTGGCAAAAAACCCCCTCCATATTTCTTTACGGCAACGTTGAAACTCCACCCTTCTTCTCCACTAGTCCCCTGACATGCCAGTTACCTCACTACAGTATTTAACCCATTCCTCTCCTTAATATCTTCTTCCAGACCTTTGCTCTCTACGTTTCTGAATTCTTCTGAATTTAGGATTAACCCAGCGTGCATCTGATTCTCCCTCGCTAGATCCTGAACTCATAGCCCCATGCTGTGGCTGGCCTCCCACCTGTTCTGCTACCTGTAACCCCGGGGCCCCCACTACTTCATAAACACTACCTGAATCTGAGTCCTCAATATCTTCATCATCCTCCAACTGATCAAGAGTATGTACAACAGGTACTAACCCGGGGGCTGGCAGGAGGATGAAGAGAAACCATACAAGCAATGAAAAAATAGCTGAAAATTACAAACAAAAGATTGCGGCACACATGGACCAACCAGCACAGACAGAACCGGATCTGTGACGCCAAAATTACATCACCAGCCGGTCACTAACCATTTGGGTGATCTAGTACAAACTGGGAGGAACCCACCCCTGTGTAGAACTCTTAAAATAACTATGGCATTTTTGGTGGTGTTACTATTCTCTGCTGCATGACAATTGTAAGAAGTTTCATTAGTTTTTTTAATTTCAGGATGAAAAGAAGCATTTCGCCAGCGTTCTTATGAGCCTTCGACTCCTGGCTAAGTTTATGGGATTCCTAGTCTTTCTGCCATATCGTACATCAGAACCAGCAACTGGAGATCTCTTGGAGTCAGCAATCACCTTAAGGAACCATGTATGTAATCATGTGCATTTATCTGCAGAAAGCATATTATAAGAGAGGGAGATTTTTTTCCTGGTCTCCTAGCCAATTGATATACGCAATTGGATTGTTTCCCTTTATAATATTAACACATTTTGCTTTGTTATTGTATATTAAGGCCAGCTTCTATTAACTCTGATAGTGTAGGAGATGAGCAGGTTGTTCCCAGGGGGTGGGCCTGTCAGATGCATCATCAGTTTGGAGTCGCTATGCTCCCACAAGTGACCCATGGTAGGATGTGTCTCGCAGCCTGACCTGCCACTCCCAAATTGCACCTCACCGCGAGATGTGCATCCTACCTGACACTTGTAGCTCCATTGTGATCCTTGGTGTTGTGTCTAGAGAAGCCCATTGTAAAAGAAAACAAATTGTGAGTTTGAGTTTGATTGAACTTACAGGAAGTTTTCTTTTACAATGGGCTTCTCTGGACACAACGCCAAGGAATGTGATGGAGCTACAAGCGTCAGGTAGGACGCGTGTCTCGCGGCCCAACGTGTCCCATCTGCCAGAAATGAGTGTCTGTGAGACTCATCATGCCACTGCTGTTGCCTTCTGGAGCAAGACTCTGCAAGGCTTCTGCCGTTGCATGCACAAATGGCAGCAGGACCCCACCTGTGTGTTGTGGTTAGCTCTGGCCCACCTCCTGCCCCAAGGAATGTGCAGGTGGATGTGGGGCAGACATCCACATGCCGCAGGCCTGTTTTGTGCTCCCGATGGCATCTGCCGACGAAGCCTCCTCTGACCAAGGAAGCATGAGTGACAGGGAAGAGGGGAGTTTGGCAGACAGCCCAGGAGGAGATCAATCATCTGTATCATCCTTGGATTCTGAACAAGAATTAATGACACATCCACCCATGCGTAGAGTAATGCATAGGAGACAACAACTGAAGGATTATTACAAGAGAAAATGAGGCCACCTGTGGTTGGGTGGGGCTCTAGTAATTAGGGCTGCTGCTATAAATAGCAGCGTGTGGGTTTGGCCGTTGTGAAAGAGTATCTGATTGCAGTTCTTCAGGAATCGTGTGTTGCTGTTTTCTGGACTTTGTTTGTTGATTTTTCACTCCTTTGAAACCAAAGCAGAGCAACGTGTGTGTGTGTGTGTCCGTTGGAAGAAGGGGTGTGAAGTTTCTTCACAGCTGCTAGCTAAGTACTTAATGACTGCTTAAGGGAAATTGTACAGGTTGTTTTGGGATGAGTGCTCTTTGCAATACAAAAAGGGTGCTTAGTTTATTTTGCATTTTGTGATAAAGAACATTGTTTTGAATTTTCAATCGTGTGTGTGTGTGTGTGTGTGTCTGCAATTTGTCCCCTTGAATTTTCGGGAGGCTCCTACCAGAGAGCCCGGCAGAACACTGTGCTGTGTAATGAAGTCCATGGCAGTCCTGCAATTTATTCATGCAATGGCACCACAAGCTTTGCAGAGTCCTGCTCCACAAGGCGATGGCGGCGGGCCAGCCACTTGGCCAGCGCCAAGAACAGGGAAGGGAGGTGGTGACGATTGGACATCCAGTCCCACACTCACCGCCTATTGCATCCCAAGCCCCCCCTCTGATAATAAGGCCAAGGCCATGTTTTGGGGTTCAGAAAAACATAAGGCCCTGTCTGATTTTCAGGGAAACATGGTATCCTTAATTAGGTAGCCTGATACTCTTTAGATGTTTGGACTTCTTCATAAGTAGTTGGTAGTTCTTTAATATGGTAAATTACCTATTAAAAATGATTGAGTAGCACTCCTCCCCCCCAAAAAAATCTTCAAAATCCCATGACTTCTTGGTACTTTGTGGTATAATCAAACTAAGTTGGAATAGTTGGCTCCTGGTTTATGGATAATGTTTTCCCAATATGGTATTTCTTTTCTCTCTTTCAAGGCCCATCCTGTGCTGGATATTTTCAAGTTATTGAGCCAGTCCATTCAGAAACGATGTTTGGTCCTGACTGTACCATGGGTGGTTGAATTTCTTTCTCTCATGGATTATATTGCCCCATTTCTTAACTACTATGAGAAAACATTTGCTCTGCTTTTGCAGCTATACAGGTAAAAAACATATAAAGCAACACTTTGATGGAGATTTGCTGCAAGGAAATAAATTTTTGAAACACAGATTGGTGGTGATGTCTTGGTAAAATTTTGGTCGTGATTGACAGTGGCAACTTCATTATTCACAAAGTAGCTTAAAGATTTATTTTACAACAGTTTTCTCAGGTTGGTGTCCTTCAGACTATGCTACTGTAGTAAAAGCGAGTAGGAGAAAGTATTGAGGATGCGTTTAGACTCTGCATTAACTCAACTTGCAATAATTTATTTATTTATTTATTTTATTTATTGGATTTGTATGCCGCCCCTCTCCGCAGACTCAATGTAGCATAATACCTTCTGCTTGTAATAATTTATCCAGCTAGAAATGCTAGTCCTTTTGTGAACCCTCCCTTAATGTATCTCCAAATAGCCAACTTTTTAAATCAAGTTGTGGATTTAATAATTTATTTAATTCGACTTCTATGCTGCCCAATCCCGAAGGACTCAGCAATGATGACTTTATAGCCCTAATGTTTTAAAATGTAAGAATAATTATTTATTTAAAGAATAAAGACATAGAAGGAAGAGGTCAAATTAATAAATTGAAGTCCCCCCCCCTCCTTTCTCATTCTTTTATAGATATCTGCTACTTTCTGAAGATAAAAAGATGTGCTTCCTAAATAAGTTACTGATGCTCGCCGTTTTAGGATGGCTTTTTCAAGTAGGCTACTGGTTTTTTTTTTAGAATTCTTAAAATTTTTAGAAATGAGAAAGAAACATTTTTCAAAATAACATATATAAGTTGTTGTATATTCATTTCAGATATTTCAGAGATTTAACTGTTGGTATTTATATTGTATTCAATATTTAGTGTTGTATATTCTTATATCTATTAAGTACAGTAGTACCTCTAGATATGAGCTGCTCCACATGCGAGTATTCCAAGTTACGAGCTGAGACGCGAGCAAAATTTCTGTTCGACATCCGAGCTCAAATTTGGGATACGAGCCGAGCGTCCACTAGGTGGTGCAAGAATTCCATTTTTTCCAGTTATCTCGATTTTTTCCAGTTATCTCGGCGTGAAAAGCCAAATTTAAATGCATTCATTCGAGATACGAATTGATCGACATACGAGCTTGGCTCTGGCACGAATTAAACTCGTATGTCGAGGTACCACTGTATGTTGATTTAAAGATAAGATAATGTTTGGATATATATATTAAGAGATAAGTAGAGTAGTAGTAAGAGATTTGGATAGGAAAAGGGAAGAGGGGTAATACCCGCAGAGTAGCAGGCATATGTATTTTAACGACGTATTTTTTTTGGTTATGTATAGTGGATATGTGTATTAAAAGATATTATTTGTGGGTTATGTTGTTAATAGGTTAAAAATAGTTATTCGGGAGGTTTAAACTCAGACAGAGATTATGATTTAATTTTGGTCAATGTTGTTGTTGTACATGTTTTTCCTTTGAAGTGGGGTGGAGGGTTCTTAGTTGGTTCCTGTTTTATTGTTTTTAACATTGGATAGCCAATGTTTCTTTCTCTGTATCCCTTTTACCTTTCTGTACCCCCATCCCCCTTCCTTTATCTTAATAAACTAATAAAGTATATTTTTAATAAAAGTTTTAGAAATGAGAGGCCTTTTCTTAGCATTTCCATGTATTTTTTTAAACATGAAATGCAAATATTAGTTTGAGCCTATGGACATCTCCTCCCTGGAAGATTAACTGTTTCAGGACTTGCCTTCCAGGTGCCGACTGTTCCAGAAAACTTGTTCTTTGTTGGTGAAGTGAGATTGGAAGAATTCTCTTTGGAATCTGTGACCACAGTTCAGGATCTGGTAAATTTGTATATATAAATTTGTGTATGCAGTCAGGCGGTAGGGAAAGCAAGTAGGATGCTTGCCTGCATAGCTAGAGGTATAACAAGCAGGAAGAAGGAGATTGTGATCCCGCTATATAGAGCGCTGGTGAGACCACATTTGGAATACTGTGTTCAGTTCTGGAGACCTCACCTACAAAAAGATATTGACAAAATTGAACGGGTCCAAAGACGGGCTACAAGAAAGGTGGAAGGTCTTAAGCATAAAACGTATCAGGAAAGACTTAATGAACTCAATCTGTATAGTCTGGAGGACAGATGGAAAAGGGGGGACATGATCGAAACATTTAAATATGTCAAAGGGTTGAATAAGTTTCAGGAGGGAAGTGTTTTTAATAGGAAAGTGAACACAAGAACAATGGGACACAATCTGAAGTTAGTTGGGGGAAAGATCAAAAGCAACATGAGAAAACATTATTTTACTGAAAGATTAGTAGATCCTTGGAACAAACTTCCAGCAGATGTGGTGGATAAATCCACAGTAACTGAATTTAAACATGCCTGGGATAAACATATATCCATCCTAGGATAGAATACAGAAAATAGTATAAGGGCAGACTAGATGGACCATGAGGTCTTTTTCTGCCGTCAGACTTCTATGTTTCTATAAACACCAAGCCAGTGTGTGTATATCCAGCAGATAGACACTAGCTAATTGGCTAATGCAGCTGCCTGTATCATTTCTCACAGAGCAGTGATCTGCAGATGAAATCTGTGGGTTTTTATGTCTCATTGGAAAGTGAACCTGTTACTACTTCTTTTTTTCCTTTATTTCTTAGGATTCTGTGCCTTTGGTTGATCAACAATTACTTTATACCTGTTGTCCTTACCTTGGTAAGTCTTTTATGTCAAAGTATATTCTGTGGAAAAAAAACAATATTGTCCCCCTGAGGTTGTGTTTTATATTACCACCATCCAAATTTGTGCTCCATGTATAACACGTAGTTTTCCTTTGCCATAGGTGAGTTGAGGAAATTACTGTCTTCTTTTGTGTTGGGAAGTGGAGGAAAAAATGGTGGCTATATAAGAAAAATAACCCCAACTGCTACAGAGGCCTTGGCTCCAAAACCTTCCCTCACTCAGCAAAAACTTCAGGTAAGGAGCATCCTATGCAAGAGGAAGCAAAAAAACTTCAGAAGAGAAGGATTTAGGGGTAGTGATTTCTGACAGTCTCAAAATGGGTGAGCAGTGTGGTCGGGCGGTAGGAAAAGCAAGTAGGATGCTTGGCTGCATAGCTAGAGGTAAAACAAGCAGGAAGAGGGAGATTGTGATCCCGCTATATAGAGCGCTGGTGAGACCACATTTGGAATACTGTGTTCAGTTCTGGAGACCTCACCTACAAAAAGATATTGACAAAATTGAACGGGTCCAAAGACGGGCTACAAGAATGGTAGAAGGTCTTAAGCATAAAACGTATCAGGAAAGACTTAATGAACTCAATCTGTATAGTCTGGAGGACAGAAGGAAAAGGGGGGACATGATCGAAACACTTAAATATGTTAAAGGTCGTGATGGGTCGAAAACGACTTTGCAACTAACAACTACAACAATTATAAGAGTTTCAGGCCATGGGCATCAACATGAATTGTCTGCTGAACTCAGTCATAATATGATTCCTTGGTATGTAAAAAATGTATATAAGTAGTCCTTGACTTACAACAGTGGCTGTTCAGAGTGACATATGACCAGTTTTTACACGTACGGTCATTGTAGCATCTCAATGGCCACATGATCAAAATTCAGATGCTTGGCAATTGGCACATATTTGTGATGTGACCCCAGGACACTGCAACCATGATCATCTTTTGTGATAAGCAAAGTCAATGGGAAACAGGGTTCACTTAACCATATTGCTAACTTAAGTGCAGTAATTCACTTAACAGCCATTAATCAAGTGAAGAACATTTGAATGTGGTGCCAGTATCAAAAGCTATATTCTTGAAAAATTATGTCTTGGCTGCTTTGCAGGGCAGTGATTATTTTCTTTTTTATTTCTCATTCTTTCTTTCCTGTTTTTTAAAAAAAGAATATTAAGGTTAAAAAAGAAACAAGCAAATTACTTTTTGAGAGTAGAGTGTTTCTCTTCGGAGGCAATAGATAGGTCGGGGTATTCTAATTTTTGAGAGTTCTTGCTTTTCTTCTTAACAGGCAGATCTGGAACAAGCCTTCTTTCACAATCAGTCTCCATCTCTGCGGAGAACAGTGGAATTTGTGGCAGAGAGAATTGGATCAAATTGTGTAAAGCATATCAAGTAAGAACGGGAGTCTTTTTTTAAAAATTAGAAATTCCTGACTTATTAATTTGTTGTGTTTTGTTGCTTATTTCTCAGAAGCTTTCATTTTTTATATAATAATAATAATAATAATAATAATAATAATAATAATAATAATAATAATAACAATAATAAGCCAGTGAAAGTGGTCCCAGTGGTACTTGGCACGCTGGGCGCAGTGCCAAAGGATCTCGGCGGACATTTGAAAACCATCGGAATTGACAAAATCTCCATCTGTCAATTGCAAAAGGCCGCTTTACTGGGATTGGCAAAACATAATTTGCTGCTACATCACACAGTCCTAGGTGCTTGGGAAGCACCCAACTGGTGATGAAATACGAAATCCAGCATAGCAATCTCGTTTGCTGTGTTGTATTGACATAATAATAATAATAATAATAATAATAATAATAATAATAATAATAATAATAATTTATTAGATTTGTATGCCGCCCCTCTCCGAAGACTCGGGACGGCTCACAACAATAATAAAACAACGTGACAATGTAAACAAATCTAATATTAAAAAACATCTAAAAACCCCTCATTTAAAAACCATGCAACATACACATTCCATACATCAAACTATAAAAAGCCTGGGGGAGATGTCTCAATTTCCCCATGCCTGGTGATATAGGTGGGTCTTAAGTAGTTTGCAAAAGACAAGGATAGGGGCAGTTCTGATCTCCAGGGGGAGTTGATTCCAGAGGGGCGGGGCCGCCACAGAGAAGGCTCTTCCCCTGAGGCCCGCCAGATGACATTGTTTAGTTGACGGGACCCGGAGAAGGCCAACTCTGTGGGACCTAATCGGTCGCTGGGATTCGTGCGGCAAAAGATGGTCCCAGAGGTATTCTGGTCCGATGCCAAGTAGGGCTTTTATTTAGCACTTTTGTAAGTTACCTTGAGAATTGAAATGAAGAAATGGCTTGGGTTCCCCTCCCCCCTTCATCTTCCAAACTGTGGTTCTTGTAGGGCAACCCTGGTAGCAGAGCTGGTGAAAAGAGCTGAAGTCATTTTGCAAGACGCTCTGAAGGCAGAAGATGGCAATCATGACAAATTATTGGATGCAGTATGCTTGCAATTGTATCAAGAAGGAGCACAAGCACTTATTCAAGGCAAAGAGTAAGGAGGAACATTATTAGATTTAAAAATGATGTCTAGTTATCCCTTAAAATATAAAAAGTTTTGAGGAGCTTTTTCCAGCAGTATGAAACAATTTGATCTCATGCTTCTCAATCAGATTATAGATCAGAGAATTTAACAGCAGCATCAGTAATCGTGCTTCATTTGTAACCGACATGGTGAATCATGTCTCTGAATGCTTTATGAAATCCTAATTTTAATATTACTTAATTCTGGTGTAAGCACTGATTAAAATTATGCTTTTTGTCCTTTGTTTTTGTTGAACGTTTGGTATATTATTCAACATGCAGCTCTTTGCTCCTGAAAACGTAACCTGCCTAGGTAATTGTTTTTTAAAACATTTCCTCATATATATATATTTCTAGATTTTGTAGGAAGAAGGCCCCTGAGGCTGTGAAAATCCTGTTGCCAGAAGAGACTTCTGCAGCTGTAAGTATTTTGGAAACATTATTTTTTTTCTTTTTTACTACTAGCCTAATAAAATATTGTATGGTGCTCCACAGTTGCGTTTTTATTGTCGCCTAGATCATGTAGCTGAAGTTTGAAGACAAAATAATGTACTAAAATCTTTTGAGCACTTCAACATCAATGGTTATTGAAACCAATGGTCCCTTGAGTACCATTTGTTGGGGGTCAAGGGAAAGGGAGGGTTCTGGCTTCTCTTTCTGCTCAAGATCCCCATGGACAATTGGTGGGCTGCTGTGTGACACAGAATGCTGGACTCAATGGGCTTTAGCCTGATTCAGCATGGCTTTTCTTATGTTCTTATGTTTAAACTATTTATTACGTGCACAAATTTACTAATATGGACCCTTCTGTTAAAATCATTGGGTAAATAAAGTGCTAAGTTTTTAAAACCACAGAACTCTTCAGTCAGTTGTGTTAAAGAAGATGTGTCATTCCCTATTAACTTGCATTTTTGCAAGTAGAGCATTAAATATTTCAGTTGATTCAAAAGGCCAATTTCTATGGAACCCCTTATTGATAACAGTTGAAGAAGCCAAAACAAGTCCTCATTTATCATCTGCACTGGTGCCGTATAATGATTTTCCCCAACTTGTTTCCACCCAAGTATGCCAAGACCCCGGAAGACTGAAGGCAGCCTTTTTTTGGCTCTTCAGATTGGCGTAGGCATTCTTAGCCTGTTGTTCTATCCCAGTGATGAGCCCCCAAGAAATAAGCCCACACACACTGATTTTTTTAAGCATGAATTTTAATATTTTAGGAGCAAGGACGCTTGGATTTAGAAATTTAGCAACAAAGCAAGATATAAGTCTGTTTGGTGCCAGCTGCTAATGCTTAAATGTCCAAAAAAGAAACCAAAACTCACAAATATTTTCTTTGATCACACAGCTCTCATTAACTGACTCACTTTGAGTTGGCAGAAAGCCTGGAGATAAAGATCCCAATTCCCCAGTTTGTAATTCATCATTGAAATAATAATATTCCAGGAGAGAAATACGAGTGGATATCTGGAACGTAACGAAAGTTGACTTCAGCACTGAAGCGTCACGTGATTCTACCTCAAATAGCCTAAGGGCGTGGCCAATTATTTTAAAGATCTATTCATGCAGAGACCTCCTCTTGCTTAGCCACTCGTGCCTTCTGGCAACTCTGTGTACCCTAGCATAAATAAGAGGGTCCTCCTCTTCTCCTGAGTTACCCTTGTGCACCTTGGGAAGTGTAGAAGGCCCTGGTTGGTTTTCAGCCTCTGACACCACATTTTCTCCAACCTCCTCGCTATCAATCTCAGGTGCCAGGTACATGGCCTAGGGTACCGGCCCACACCTGTCTCTTGATCCTCTGCATCCGTGACCAGCTGTGCAGGACGCGGATGGGCCACAACAGTCTGTTACCATCTTCAATAGTTAAGAGAGAGATGGGCTGAAATCAGTTTTTCTTTTTGGTCTGGTTCAATTTTCTTTCCACTTTAATCTGTTTGCTGTAGCTTGTATTATCTAAGGCAGTGAGGGCGAACCTATGGCACAGATGCCACAGGTGGCACGCGGAGCCATATCTGCTGGCATGCGAGCCGTTGCCCTAGCTCAACTCCAGCATGCATGTGTACACTAGCCAGATGATTTTTGGCTAACACGGAGGATCTGGGAGAGCATGTTTGGCTTCTGGAGGGCCTCCAGGGGATGGGGAGGGCATTTTTGCCTTCCCCTGGCTCCAGGGAAGCCTCTGGAACCTGGGGAGGGTGAAAAATGGGCCTACCGGGCGCACTAGAAGTTGGGAAACGGGCTGTTTCTGGCCTACAGATGGTCTCCGGGGCGGGCAGGGGGAGGCAAATTTCGCCCTCCCCAGGCATTGAATTATGGGTGTGGGCACTTGCGCAGGCACAATAGTGTGTGAGCGTGTGCTTTCGGCATCTGAGGTAAAAAAGGTTCGCCATCACTGATCTACGGAGATTCTCAATTATCCAAGTCACGGTTGTCTGTGTGTTTTTTCAAGAAGCAACTGGGTTTTCAGGTTTTTCTTTGAAGACGTTTTCCTTCTCCTCCACGAATTTTCTTCATAGCTTGTACTGCTTCATTGAATTTCTCTGTCCCCTTTCATTACACAAGCTTTCAGGAGGCCTCCAGAAGTAACAACATGTCATTGTTATTCTCATGCCCAAGGTTTTGAACTGTTCAGCAAATATCGCAGTGGGGCTGGCTATCGAAAAGGCCTGCAGTTGGCTTTCTACAAATATTGCAGGTATTCAGTTTTTCACTTTGACTTCTATTTACTGTGAATTCTTAGTAATCAAGGCTAATCTGATTATCTAGGGTGGACCGAGACATTTAAACTATTGCTGTCACGTGATGCACTTTTATTTATAAATGAATATGTCACATTCATGTAACATAACCATGTAAAATTAATTACTAGCTTGACAAAATAGTAATATCTTGATTGCCTGCCTGTAAACTGACAGTGGGTGGATCTGGTAGAACCTTGTCTCTTGATACCACTTTTATTTTGAGAATAAAAATACAGCAAGTTCTTGTTCCTAGTTGACTGTGATAATTACTGTACTGAGCTCAGGCCAGTACAGGCTAATAGTTATTATCCATAAAAAATTTGGAATAATCCATTCCATACCCCAATCCATTCATCCATTATTGTGGCTCAAGGTTTCCATTACTGATAATAAGATAAAAGGTTTTAAATAATAAGTTTCTTTTTTATACTTTGTATTTGAAATACCCAATAAAAAGGAATTCAGGAGATTTTTTTAATCTTCTCCTTTGTTATTTCATTTATCCAATTCTCTACTTTGTTCCAAAATATTTTTGTCTCAGAACATGTCCACCACGCATGATAATATGTACCAATTTCTTCTTTACATTTCCGACAAATAGGCGATACAGACGGAAACATTTTGAAAATTCTATATGGTGGAAGGTGCCATCTGTAGAACATCTTAATTTGGTTTTCTTTAAAGGAAATTGATTTTGTTATTTTCCAATTATACATCCATATCTTTTCCCATGTATCTAAGTTTATCTCTTTGCCTAAATTTTTGCACCAACTTATTATTTAATGATACATATATTGGTTGCGGCTAGAATAGTATTTGCACAGAAATGGAAAGAAAAGACAATACTAAAAGACACTGAAGTATTTAAAAAAATCATAGAATGTGCAGAACTAGATATGATGACCAAACGTTTAAATAATCAAACTGAAACAGAATTTTATAAAATATGGAATAAAGTATATGACTGGTGGAATTTTAAAAATGGTATTAACAATTAACTATAAGATAGAATGAAATAGTAAATAGTATAGCTAACTTAGAAGTGTATATTCTTCCATTTCTTTTTCTTTTGTATTACTAATAATTTTTTCCTTTTCTTTTTGTATAAGTATAGAATATCTTAAAATATAAAGAAATTTAATTAATAAGTTTAATATAAATATAGAGTTGAATTTAATAAGAATGTAACTTACATGTATGGCTTTTCTGTTTTGATCTGACTACAGTTAGGTTTTTTTATATTTCTATATTTAGACTTCTACGGCAAATGGAGCAATGGTAGCTCCTTAAATGTTTAATGTTGTATGTCCTTGTCTGTCCTTTTGAAAATCAATAAAAATATTTTAAAAAAGATAAAAGATAAAAGGTTTTAAGTTTCAGAAATTCCCTTCTCAGGGCAGAGTCACTGGTTTTACTTTTACTGGTTGGCGTATTTTAGCAATTTGTCAAATATCGCCACATTATTCTTTCTTTTCAACTAACATTAAGGAAACTGTAGATTCCAGAATTGATTCAGTCTGAATGCAGACGTGGATAGGTTGTTGATGGATTAGCTGTATTTTTGTTTGTTTCTTACAGCCCTGATCAAAAGAGAAGTAAAAGCTACCTTCAGTCGCATGCTAAAAGTACAGATGCTCTCTCAGTCCGGTGCCAATGAAATTAAACTGAGGAAGAAGGACTGCCCTCCAAGCTGCCAACATCAAACAGCATTCCCTTCCCAAATAATCAGTGAAATCAAGGTCTGGCTCTGCTATTTTCTGCTCTTTGTCAGCAGTTCATGCAAAGTAAGGTCACGATCCATTGTGGATTTTACTGTATAGAACAGTTCACCTTCCAGAATTTCTGTAGGGTAGAAACTCTGTAGTATTGTTTGCTTGTTTGGGTGGGTGGCAGAAAGAGTTGAGGATTGCCATTCTTGTCCACTGTGAAAAGCTGTATTTTCAATATGTTGAGATCCTAGAATACTTACATGCATCCTGAATCACAAATGCTTCTGTTATTCTAGGATCTACTCTGTGTTGCTATAGGCCCCAGAGAAGAAAATGAAGAAGTCCAGTTTGCTGACTTGGAAAGCTTGTTGGGAAGGGTGAGCCAGACACTACAGTGCAGAAAGGTAGCTTCATTTTTTAAAATTCAGTTTAAGTTGTTAACTTGTTTCTGATTTTGTGGCTTTTTCTCTAAGGAAAAAATATTGTGAATGGTGGAAGGTCTTAAGCATAGAACGTATCAGGAAAGACTTCATGAACTCAATCTGTATAGTCTGGATGACAGAAGGGAAAGGGGAGACATGATCGAAACATTTAAATATGTTAAAGGGTTAAATAAGGTTCAGGAGGGAAGTGTTTTTAATAGGAAAGTGAACACAAGAACAAGGGGACACAATCTGAAGTTAGTTGGGGGAAAGATCAAAGGCAACGTGAGAAAATATTATTTTACTGAAAGAGTAGTAGATCCTTGGAACAAACTTCCAGCAGACGTGGTTGGTAAATCCACAGTAACTGAATTTAAACATGCCTGGGACAAACATATATCCATTGTAACATAAAATACAGGAAATAGTATAAGGGCAGACTAGATGGACCATGAGGTCTTTTTCTGCCGTCAGTCTTCTATGTTGCTATGTTTCTATGTTTGTTGGGATATTTCATAGAACAGGGGTCTCCCAAATGCTGGGCCACAGACCACTAGCGGCTCCTGGCCAAACAGCTGGAGGTGAACAGTGGGTGAGAGAATGAAACCGAAACCATCATTATCATTCCTGGTCCCTGTGTGTGCCACAAAACCCGTCCCTGGTGCCAAAATGGTTGGGGGCCACTGCCATAGAAAATATTTTGTAAACAAAAATACAGAATATTTATATAAGCGTGGGTGTAAATTATGCAAATCATTACTATAAAACATAGTGGCATCGTTAATTCTGTGGTTTTTAAAGAGAATTGGGTACTTTTGTGGACGTTTGGGTTTATCAAGAACTACCGTGTTTCCCCGAAAGTAAGACAGTGTCTTACTTTCTTTTTACCCCCAAAAGCCCCACTACGTCTTACTTTCGGGGTATGTATTACATTGGAAAAAAATTGAAAGGGTCACGTTCCCGAAGGCATCTCCCCAGAGTCCAGAAGGGCAGCCGCGGGACAGGAGCCTCGTGAGCCCTTTTCCAAGTTCAACCTCAGGGCTCCAAGCGGCGTGCACGCGTGGAGCCACAGACGCGTGTCGGGGAAGCGTGTGTCTGGAGGGGAGGAACCGCTCTGCGCAGTTGGGCAGCCCCACCTGCCTGCCGGAAAGGAGGCGGGCGAAGGAGGGCGCAGCTCCGGCCGCTCGCCTCGGAGCCGGTCGGCCTCGCTGGCTGCTTGCAGCCGAGCCTCGGCAGGACTCGGTTGCTGGGACGAGCGCCTTCGCTGCAAGCCGCCGCCCGCTCGGCTCGCTTCGGACCAGCGCCATCCTTCGCTTTGCCAAGCCGGGGAAGAGGCGGTGGCGCCGCAGCGAGGCGAAGGCGAGGGGCGAGCGGGGAGCTTGGAAGCGACGTCATCGGGCTCCCCCCCGGCAATACCCCCGTGTTTCCCTGAAAGTAAGACATATGTCTTACTTTCGGGGTACGGCTTATATTAGCCGACCCCTCTGAAACCCCGATATGTCTTACAATCGGGGGTGTCTTACTATCGGGGAAACAGGGTATTAGCAGAAGCCCTGTGTTAGTCCTGTCAGGAAATTTCTCCTTAGTTCAAGGAGAGAAGTAACTTAGAACTAAGGAGAAATTTCCTGACAGTCAGAACCGTTGATCCATGGAAGAACTTGCCTCCTGAAGTTGTGAATTCCCCAACACTGGAAGTTTTTAAGCAGATGTTGGATAACCAGCTGTCTGAAGTAGTGTAGGGTTTCCTTCCTAAGCAAGGGGTTGGACCAGAAGACCTCCAGGGGCCCTTGCAACGTTGTTGTTGTTGTTTATTTGGGATCAGCTTGCCTCTTAATGCCAGAGCAACAACAGGTGTCTGTCTGTCTGTCTATCAGTCTGTCTGTCTGTCTGTCTGTCTATATCTATCTATCTCTATCTATCTCTTATCTATATATATATATATATATATATATATATATATATATATATATATATACACACACACAGTGATCCCTCGATTTTCGCGATCTCGATCTTCGCAAAACGGCTACACCACTATTTTTCAAAAAATATTAATTAAAAAATACTCCACGGTTTTTTTGCTATACCGCGGTTTTTCCCACCCGATGACGTCACTCTCTTCCTTCCTTTCTCATCTTTCTTTCTCTCTCTCTTTCTCTCTCTTGCTTCTTCCTCTCTCACACTCTCTTCCTCCCTCTCTCATCTCTTTCTTTCCTTCTCTCTCTTTCTCTATCTCTCCCCCTCTTGCTCTCGAGCGGCGGGCGGGCGGCGGGCGGGCAGCAGCGAGGAGCCGAAGATCGGGGTTTCCCCTTTGCGTGGGCGGCGGGGAAGACCCAGGGAAGGTTTCTTCGGCCGCCCAGCAGCTGATCTGCTCGGCAGCGCGGCAGCAGCGAGGAGCCGAAGATCAGGGTTTCCCCTTTGCGTGGGCGGCGGGGAAGACCCAGGGAAGGTTTCTTCGGCCGCCCAGCAGCTGATCTGCTCGGCAGCGCTGCTGCAGGAGGACCCGTGTCCGAAAGCCGGTGAGAGGGGTGGATTGGGCGGGCGGGCGAGTGGCGGGCGGGCGGTAGCGGCGAGGGCGCCGGACGCGCTGGGGGGGCGGGGGCAGCCGACATTCAAAGCAATCTTTGTCGGCTTCCGCACTTTCATAGCTCCCCGGCTCCACCATCTGCGCATGCGCGGCCATGGAAAAAAGGGCGCGCATGCGCAGATGGTGTTTTTACTTCCGCACCACTATATCGCGAAAAATCGATTATCGCGAGAGGTCTTGGAACGTAACCCTCGCGATACTCGAGGGATCACTGTATATATATTAGGAGCTGTGATGTTCCTTCAATACACCAGGGTGATTCGACACAAAAATATATAACCCTTCCCTGGTGCAGAGCTGAAGAGATTGGATACTGTAGCCTAGAGATTAATTCTCTGCCTTACAAGGCAAAGGTTGCAGGTTCAAGTCCCAGTGAGGGTATGGCTAGCTGATGAGACCAAAATAAGGCCGAAATAGATCTATCCTAGTCTCCCTTAATTTTCAAATTCAGCAAAAAGCATGTGACATACATATATATGTATGTCACGTTTTTTTGCTGAATTTGAAAATTAAGACCATCATATATATATATATATATATATAATATCTCTCTCTCTCTCTCTCTCTCTCTCTCTCTCTCCCTCCCTACCTACCTATCCACAAAGCATGCAGAATCAGGAAGTCTCCCTAACTGTAAAGCTTACAAACTTGAAATTTGGCATGTATGCTCTTCTTGGCCTCTATGTGCTTGCTAACAAATGTTTTTTCGAAAGGCCATCAGATCATTAATATTTCTTATATTATTATTAACACACTCTGATCCTAAGAAGTTAGACGTTCCATTCCCCCTCCCCACCTGAAATGAACTCTGTTCCAACTGCCACTTGGGAATGGCCAGCGTGTGATTCATCTGGCCTGTGGGCAGGGAGTTTGGAGAGGGTCAACGGGGCCAGCCTGAGGGAGAGAAGGTTATAAGATAGGAGAGGCCTCTATGGGACAAACATGAGGGACAGAAGGGGGATAGGAAAGGAGAGGCTTTTGTGGAGCAAGCCTGAGGGAGAGATAGGGATAGGGACAGAATGTATGCTTCATTTCTAAAATGCATGCAAAATTTGGCAATGAATTAATAATAATAATAATAATAATTTATTAGATTTTTATGCCGCCCCTCTCCGCAGACTCGGAGCGGCTCACAACAATAATAAAACAATATGCAATGTGACAAATCTAATATTTAAAAGAAAACATATAAAAATCTGAAAATAGGCTCCATTTGCATGCATTCTAAAGCATATGGCTCAATAGGATTTAAATATTTGTATTAATCATTGCAATACCTGATTATACGGTTACTGTACATAAATATTGCGTGAATAGAAATGTTTCATTTTTTCTGTATTTCAGTTCATCTGCCCAACATCAGAGCAACAGCTGGCTAAGTGCACCATTGAGCTGGCATCACTGCTAGGTTGGAATTCTAACATTTTCCTTTTTATATAAGTATTCCTTTTTTTCTTAATCTTTCATTCTTCAGCCAGATTTCAAATTCCCTTTGTATGATCCTGTAATCATATTGAGCCATATCAGTGATGGGCTCCTACGGATATGCTCAGGTAGAAAAACTTTGATTAGGTACACAGAACTGGTAGAAAAATTTTGAATTTTTTTTCCCCACCCCTTCTGGGCTCTGGGTATATTTTTCCTATCACAGTAAATGAGGTTGAATGTATATAATTTTAGAAGAGCTGTCCGTGCACCTATGTGTGTACATACACATACAGTTTATATAGTACTGTAGATAATATATATTTTGGTGTGCCTATGTGTAATATGTATGCACACATATGGCATATATACAGTGATACCTCGTCTTACAAACGCCTCATCATACAAACTTTTCGAGATACAAACCCGGGGTTTAAGATTTTTTTGCCTGTTCTTACAAATTATTTTCACCTTACAAACCCACCGGCACCGCTGGGATGTCCCACCTCTAGACTTCCGTTGCCAGCGAAGCACACATTTTTGCGCTGCTGGGATCCCCTGACGCTCCCCTCCATGGGAAACCCCACCTCCGGACTTCCATGTTTTTGTGGTGCTGCAGAGGAATCCCAGCAATGCAAAAACGGGTGCTTCGCTGGCAATGGAAGTCCGGAGGTGGGGTTTCCCAGCGAGGGGAGCCTCAGTGAAATCGCAGCATCACAAAAACACAGAGGTCCGGAGGTGGGGTTTCGAGGACTTCGGTGTTTTTGTGATGCTGCAATTTCACTGATGCTCCCTTTGCTGGGAAACTCCACCTCCGGACTTCCGTTGCCAGCGAAGCGCTTGTTTTTGCGCTGCTGGGATTCCCCTGCTGGGAGTCCCCTGCAGCATTGCAAAAACACAGAAGTCCCGGAGGTGGGGTTTCCCATGGAGGGGAGCCTCAGGGGAATCCCAGCAGTGCAAAAACGGGCGGTTCGGCTGGCAAAAGGGGTGAATTTTGAGCTTGCACGCATTAATCGCTTTTCCATTGATTCCTATGGGAAACATTGTTTCGTCTTATAAACATTTCACCTTAAGAACCTCACCCCGGAACCAATTAACTTTGTAAGACAAGGCATCACTGTATATAGAATTAAATAGTATATTTTGGATGTTCAGTAATACAGTAGTCCCTCGCTCTATCGCGCTTCACCTGCCGCGGCTTCACTTCATCGCGGGTTTTGAAGTCAGCTTCATTTGAATGATTTTACCACACAAACAAGCGCTAGAATCCCCCAGCGGGACTCCCAAATGATAAGCGGGGCGGGGACTGAGCTCCGGCGGAGGCCCGTCCCCTCGTTCAATCCCCCTCGCCAGTGCCGAAAGGAAAAAAAAGAAAGGAACGCGACGCGGCGGGGATTTCCAGACTGGGCTCGAGGGCGGAAGAGGAAGCGCTCGAGGGCGGAAGAGAGAGAGAGAGAAAAAAAGAAACAGCCGGGGCAGCTCACCAGGGACTTTACAGCCGGGGCAAGGCAAAAAACACAACATTTGGCCGAACTTCTGCAAAGAACAGAGTAAGTAGTAGTGGGGGGGGAAGGTTAGCCGGCCGTTGCTCGCCTCCAGGCATCCGGAGCTGGTAGGAAGGAGGATAAATTCCCCATCGCGGATTTCACCTGTCGCGGCAAGGTCTGGAACGTAACTCCCGCGATAGGTGAGGGACTACTGTAGTAGGGAAATTGTATCTCTTTGAGGCAAGGAGAGTCCAGGCACCCTAACCATAACCCAAACCCTTGACGTCACTGACGTAAGTTGGCCACTTTTAAGCCAGTCACAAGACCTTTAAGCCACCCCCAGTCACATGATTGTCAAGTCACTCCCACCCGGTCACACCTACAAAATAAGCCACGCCCAGAGTGTGGTAGTAACATATTTTTCAGCCCTTCACAGAGCCATATATAACCTGAATGAATTATACTGAACCTGACTTCAGAATTTGTGGAATATAAAGCCAAAGTGCTTGGATTGCCAAGTTTCAAAACTTTAATAAATATAAACCTTTTGAGTTAGTCTAACAAAATAACAAAAGTAAAAAGATTTTTAAATCATCTGAAATGTTTTACTTTCGTTCAATTTGTTTTTAGCTATGGTGATACTAACAGTCTGTTTTGCATCAATATTGATCTGAGCTGCTTTTTCTACATAAAAGACAATTGATTATTTCAAGCTGGGGCATTCCAGCTCCACAGTCCCAATGCTGCCTATTTTCCTGTTTAAAGAATGTTCAGAGGTTCTCATTGGCTGTCAATGCTAAAGAGGCTCCCTGTCTGCTGTGGAGTTTATAGAAACTTTTTTAAGTGGTTGGCAGGATTGGAAAGGAGCCTCACAGATAAGCCCAATGTTTCCATTTTACTTTCTTACAGTTTCAGATCGTGTTCCAATCCAGGAGCTGAACTTTACTCCTCCCAAAATGCCAGAACAGCAGCAATCAAAGTACCACCTCATCTCCAGCCTCCTGTCCATCTGGAAAAATAATTTTCAGGCACCTGTACCATTACAGCTGATGTTCAGTCAAAAAAACATCACCTACCTTGCAGGCAATAAAGATCATGAGGTGGGGCTGTTCAAAACCTTTTAGAGACACTTTCAAATCTCACTGTTCTTGCTCTCTTGTTTTATGCACATGAAGTAGGAAATAAAGTCAGTCTTTGGCTAATCCAGAAGCATTGATACAGGAAAATAGAAAAATCCCCAGAGTATATTTTTGAGAATTGTGGGATGTTTATGTTTATTTAGATTTGTATGCCGCCCCTCTCCGCAGACTCGGGGCGGCATACAATGTATATTGTATGCCGCCCCGGGATGTATATGAAAAGTATTTCCTAATATGGCAGTAATTTTTTCTTAGCTACTTAAATCCATTTTTATGAAATTAGAAAAAGGTACTCTTGAAAACTCCTCAGTGAGACCAAAGTTTTCTTCTTCTTAGTAGATATTTTATCTATTTCCACTTCTGAGTTTGGAGCAAATGAAACGAAAAAGCAATGCCATAAAACATACATAACTCATCCTATTGCCCCCTTTTATTTCCTGGGATCAAAAAAGGAGGAGTAAACTTTCTGTTTCAGAGTAAAACTTTTGACTTTAAAGAATGCAATTTCTTTCATCTTTTTTCTGTTAGTTTATTCTCTTGCCTAAATATTTCTGGGGAATTTCAAAGCTGGACTCAATAACTTCTTTATAAACATAGAAACAGATGAATTTACAAAACCACTAGCAGAGTAGTTCTTCAATGTAGTTACAAATAAACACAAGCAACTTCTAGTTCAGAGTTAGATCATTTCAGCAGAGCAGTACAGAGAGAACAGAACAGAGTGGACTGAGTCACGCCCAGCCTTAAGCTAAAGTTTCAATTTCGATTCTCTGCACAGACTCAGAAGTGTTTAGCTCTCATTGGCTGACTTAGTTGCCATGCCTATTCATTGGCTGACCTTGGTACCACTGGCTCTCCCAGTCATGAATATTCAAACAAATTGTTCAATTGATACGGAATTTATCTGCAGAAAGTTTTATTAAAAATGAAAACGTATATATTTTAAAAACTCAATACAGTGATCCCCCGGTTATTGCGTCCCCGACCATTGCGAACAGGGTAATTCGCGATTTTTCAACCCGGAAGTCAAAACACCATCTGCGCATGCGTGCCCTTTTTTCTATGGGCACGCATGCGTAGATGGCACCCGGCAGATCAGCTGCTGGGCGGCTTCCCTGGGTCTTCCCCCTCTTGCTGGCGGGAGGGCGAGCAGCGGGCATCAGCAAGGAGTTTCCCCACCGCCCACGCAAACTCCTCGCTGCCGCCCGCCCTTCGCCCGCCCACACCGTTCATTCTCGCCGCTTTGGAGCTGAGTCCTGAAGCGAATTCGCTTCAGGACTCAGCTCCAAAGCGGCGAGAGCGAGTGCGGACAAGCCGTTCGCTGGCGCTAGCTCTCGCCGCTTTGGAGCTGAGTCCTGAAGCGAATTCGCTTCAGGACTCAGCTCCAAAGCGGCGAGAGCGAGCGCGGACAAGCCGTTCGCTGGCGCTAGCTCTCGCCTGCCTGCCCGCTAGCGAGGAGCCGCCTGCCTGCCCACTAGCGAGGAGCCGAAGATTGGGGGCGGCGCAGCTGTTTTAAAACGTCCCCGCCGACATGGGGGGCTCGCTAGCACACCCCCAAACCCGGGTTGGGGGTTCGGGGGGGTGCTAGCGAGCCCCCCATGTCGGCGGGGACGTTTTAAAACACCCGCGCGACTTTCCAATGAGTCCCGAAGACAAACGCGTTTGTCTTCGGGACTCATTGGAAAGTCGCGCGGGTGTTTTAAAACGTCCCCGCCGACATGGGGGGCTCGCTAGCACACCCCCAAACCCGGGTTGGGGGTTCGGGGGGGTGCTAGCGAGCCCCCCATGTCGGCGGGGACGTTTTAAAACACCCGCGCGACTTTCCAATGAGTCCCGAAGACAACGCGTTTGTCTTCGGGACTCATTGGAAAGTCGCGCGGGTGTTTTAAAACGTCCCCGCCGACATGGGGGGCTCGCTAGCACACCCCCAAACCCGGGTTAGGGGTTCGGGGGGGTGCTAGCGAGCCCCCCATGTCGGCGGGGACGTTTTAAAACACCCGCGCGACTTTCCAATGAGTCCCGAAGACAAACGCGGAAGTTTGACGTTTGTCTTCGGGACTCATTGGAAAGTCGCGCGGGTGTTTTAAAACGTCCCCGCCGACATGGGGGGCTCGCTAGCACCCCCCCGAACCCCCAACCCGGGTTAGGGGGGTGCTAGCGAGCCCCCCATGTCGGCGGGGACGTTTTAAAGCACCCGCGCCGCCCCCAATCTTCGGCTCCTCGCTAGCGCTGCGGAAGTAAAAACACCATCTGCACATGCGCAGATGGTGTTTTTACTTCCGCAGCGCTACTTCGCGAAAACCCGCTCGTTGCGGGGGGTCCTGGAACGGAACCCTCGCAACGAGCGGGGGATCACTGTAGTAGATTTTTAACAATAGACTAAGTATATTAAAAGAACCAGAAAGCAAAATATGAATTTAAAGGAAACTCCAGGTGATAAGGAAAACTAAAAGATGAATGAAATAAAATATGTGTCCCAGAATATGTTGCAAGATCCTATCTGAGTCAGTCACTGGGACCAGGGGTTTATTCTTCAAGCTTTTGAATTTGTGCTGCATCCGTTCTGGAGAGGGAGAAGTTCCCTGAGGACTGGCTGCAGCATGAATCCAAAAGCTTTCTGAAGAATAAACAAAGAAAGATGTTCAAGTGTCACTTCCAACTAATGCAGATTTGAATTTGAGATATATGTATGATGTCTCTATCTTTGTTGCATTTATAAACTTAACCATTCTTCGTGTCTATTATTCTGCTACCTGATATACTTCCAGGTAATATTGCTATGTAATATTTTCCAGCTGATTTTCAGTGATTTTCAATAAACCCAATATATTCCAGTTATTTCCACTAACTCCCACATAAGAAAGGGAGCTGAAGGCTTAATTCTTTAATAGATTATTGATTATTGTAGATGAATAAGGCCATCATTAAAAAGAAAACCATTTGAGTTGTCAGGACATTTCTGATAAATGATTTATTTGGTAATGGCTCTTACATTCCTGCTAGCAAAGTGAATCAGTTGCATTCCCCCTCCCAAGGAATTTCTTAATGTATTCATTACGAACAACTGTATGTCTCAGAGCACTACTTAACACAATCTTTAGGTTTGCATGATAAGCATTGTGGGTAAGGCCGATTATATCTGTTTTTGTTTTATTGTAGTGGGGCTTGTTTTTATTCATGCTTCATGGCCTTGTTGAACACGGATTGATGACAAGTACAGAGATAGAACACGGTTTGCACGACCTCCAGAAGCAGACATGGCCTTTGGTAGGTTTCATTTGTGACCATGTTGGTCTGGGGTCCTTTTTCTCCTATATTTGTAGTAATATTTCTGTATTATTCCCTCAAAACTGTCAAACTATTTACTAAGTCTGCACTACTTTTACTGCTAGTTTTTTCTCATCATTCCTATCACCCGTCTCCCCCCACTTATGATTGTATGACTGTAACTGGTTTCTTTTATCCTAAAGATTTTTATTAATATTGATTGTTTCCTCATTGCTTATTTGACCCTTATGACAATCATTAAGTGTTGTACCTCATGATTCTTGACAAATGTATATTTTCTTTAAAGTACTTTGAAAGTGTTCTGCCGGGCTCTCTGGTAGGAGCCTCCCGAAAATTCAAGGGTACAAATTTCAGACACACACACGTTTGAAAATTCAAAACAGTGTTCTTTATCCCAAAATGAAAAATAAACTAAGCACTCTTTTTGTATTGCAAAGAGCACTCATCCCAAAACAACCGGGTAGTCTGTATAATTAACCTTAAGCAATCATTAAGTACTTAGCTAGCAGCTGTGAAGAAACTCCACACCCCTTCTTCCAACGAAGTGAGACACACACACACACACACACACACACACACACACACACACACACACACACAGTTGCTCTGCTTTGTTTTCAAAGGCATGAAAAATCAACAAAGTCCAGAAACCAGCAACACAGGATTCCTGAGGAACTGCAATCAGATACTCTTCCACAACGGCCAAACCGTTATAGCAGCAGCCCTAATTACTGGAGCCCCACCCAAACACAGGTGGCCCTCTTATCTCCTGTAATATGTCCTTACTTGGTCTCTTCTACACATAATTCTGCGCTTGCGTGGATCCAAAACGTCTTCATCCGAATCAATGGAAGATAAGGGAGGTTGACTGCCTGGCTGTGTGCCAAGCCCCCCTCTGCCGAGTCACTCCCACCTTCTTCTTCGTCCGAGGAAACTAAACTCTGAACTGATTCTGTTGGCAATAACACAGGCCTGTGACATGTTGAAGTTTCCCCTGCATCCACCTCCACATTCCCTGGGGCAGGAGCTCGGCCAGAGCCAACCACAACAGAAAGCATTTGCACCAAAGACAAAGTCCAATCACACTTGTCCCATAAAGAATTCTATTCTATTCTGTTTTGCACAAACAATATGTTCTGGACTACACTGTTTAAAGTTAATGTTTAAATATTCTTCAGCATTTCCGAATAATGCTCCAAATAGGCTTTAATTCATACTGTCTCCCTTTCCACAAAGTCAGCCTCCCCACCGAGGATGGTGAAGTAAAAGGTATGTTAGCTTGAATGTAAAAGGAGAAAATGACAACCCACTTGGAATGCTTCTAAGATGATCAAAATGACCAATGTGATATGTAACAGTAGCATAATTGTAAAAAATAGTTTAATAAGATTATATTTAATAGCATTATCAGGATTTTTTATCATTTTGGCTCACTATGTATTTTATCAACTAATCGCAGAGAGGCAGTTATGACAATTGAGACTTTTGAGACCTAGAATTGAGTGTTTCTTCCTTGTAGAAGGGGTGTATTTACCATGTCTTAATGCCAGTGAGAAGATTATTAATAAAAAAAACCATTTGATCCAGAAATAATGGGAAATGATCGTTTGAATCACAGACATAATATTTCTGATCAAGAATGTGATAGTTCTGCAACTCCAGAAGTGCATAATGTTGATTATCTGGGCTCCCTTCAATTGTTAGTTAGAAACCAGGTTCTGAAATTGGACGTTCTGTATAGAATTGCCTTCTTTTTGAAAGGTTTGCATCCTAGGCATGTTCCTTGATCTTCAGCTGTTGGTGA
This sequence comes from Erythrolamprus reginae, assembly GCF_031021105.1. Taxonomy (NCBI): domain Eukaryota; kingdom Metazoa; phylum Chordata; class Lepidosauria; order Squamata; family Dipsadidae; genus Erythrolamprus; species Erythrolamprus reginae. The sequence continues at coordinate 87,258,565 of NC_091950.1, read as the reverse complement.
ATTCCCAGGTGTCAGTGGTTATAAGAAGCACCTCTACACAGTTATAATTAATGTAACAGTTGTAATGATTTACACTGGCTAGATCTGATAGCTGATAGCGAAGTCTTGGCTATATCAATGTGGATTGCTGCAATATATTCTATGATGAGCAGCCCTTTACAGTTGTCCAAAAGTTTCAAATAGTGGCAGCTACAACAATTGGGAGACAATTAGCCCTTTGTAGAGTTATATTATCTACTATTTCAATGATATCATCTAGACAAATTGCTTCCCAATTTGTTTAAATTGTTGGTTTTGACAGGTGGTTGTTCTGACTGTTACACCATAGCTCAAGATGTACTTTGTCAAAACATTATGATTAGTAAGAGAAGACTGAAGGCTGTGAGATCTAGATAAAACTAATTTCTATGTTGCTCCAATACATGGAACGCACATTCATAATTATCAGCAGCTCTATCCCACACTTCTCCAGTTTTTGGGAAAGATCCTGGCATTTTCAGAACACTTCAGTTTTTCATATTGTTAGTGAATTTTAATGTAGAAATAACGGTAAAAGGGACGTTGGTCTTACCTGAACACCTTTTCTCCATAGAGGGTGGAGCTAGTATCTAGGGCACCATCGCCAAGGCATATGATCTGAGTTCTCTTTCTCACTTTCTCGTGTGAAGGCGCATTCCACTCGCAGTGCTGCAATGACAGCAGCCTGGACCACCCAGGCTTCCATTGAGGAAGTCTGTAGAGTGGCTATGGGCTTCTCCATAACCCTTCAGCAGGCATTAAAAATTGATGCCTTCGCATTGGCAGACGTAGCCTTCGGCCGCAGGGTCCTTCAGCAGGTGCATTCCCAGTGATCCAAAGATCCAGGACTGGCCCTCCTTTGGACACATGGCTTTGGTAGGTTGCATGCCTAGATGCTAGTTCCTCTATTCTTACATGATACGCCTCTTCTTGTAGGGTGGAGATGGCATCCAGTCCCACTCTGGGTTTTCTTTCTGGTCCTGGCTGTAGTCTTTGCTTTTTCTTTCCTTGCACTAACTTTTCATTTGATCTCATTGGAGAGGAATGCTAGTCTGTCCACAGCACCACATGTCTTCAGCCTTCATGAAGCTGAGGTCCCTGGCTCATGGGCAGGAATAATCAGTAAAAGAAAAAAAATCCACAGTCCTGTTGGATAAATGGACAAGGACAGCCCATGTTTAGATACTATCTCCATCCTACGAGAAGAGGAATATCAGGTAAGACCAACTCCTCTTCTCCATAGAGGAGCTAGCATCTAGCATGGGACATACCAAAGCTATGTGTCCAAGGGAGGGCCAGTCCTGGATTTGTAGACTTACTGGGAATGCACCCAAGAAGAGGCGTATTAGGTAAGACCAACACCGCGTCTCAGTGAGTTGCAGGATAGTCCAGGAATGCAACAGGCATATTAGTTGATAGACCACTTGTACTAATGAGTTTTTAAATATCCCTATCAGATATTGCTAATAGCTTATTTTTTTCCCCCTTTATAGGAATTTTCCGATGAATTAGAAGCTGTGTTAAGAATATTCAATTCCAAAACTCACACTACAGAGCCAAAGACCTTTGCTTGTGATTTAGGATCGCAGCCAAGAGAAACAGTTGCAGCCCAAAGTTAGCAGAATTGCCATGTGTAAAAATTGTTGGGATTGCTTATAAATGCCCTGGCAAAATTGCACTCAGAATTAGAATCTTGTCCTCAAAAATGATGTCTCTCCAGTGCACTGTATTGGAGGAGAAGGAAAAAGCCAAGTTAAGCACCTTAATTAGAGCTGCAGGAACAAAACTCCTCTTGTATAGAAATGTGTGGCTTCCAGGTTCCAGAATCTTTATTTTTTTTTGGGGGGGGGGGGGGGGAAGGGGGAGGGAAGGAAGGAAGGAGAAATACACTGAAGGAATGTTTCCAATGAAGGGGATTGCAGTGAATCCCATCGAACCAGTGACCGGTAAAGCTAAATGTATTTAATTGGGTATTTAATAGATGCTCATACTTAATTTTTTTTCACTTGAACTTTGTCTGGAAATATAATCATTGCTACGAGAGCCGTAATATTGGCTTGGATTTTTTTTTAAAGGGGTGCATGCCCTTGCCACATTTTGTATTTGTGATTTTCTAATGGAGAGAAAAATAGTTTTATGAGGAATATTGTTTTGAATGATGCCATCATTTAATTATAAATGAAAAAATAGTTGCGTTTAAAAAATATTTATATAGAAGATGGCTCTCCAATCTTGCCAATGGAAAAGGCTGGGAAAAGGATTGACATAACTTTACTTTGATATGAGACTGAATTTCCTATGAATATCTCTTCCTTTCTCTTGCACTATAGTAATGTAATTTTCTTCTGGAAACCTGCTTGTTTTATTATTAAAGATAATGCGTGAAATTAGTGCATGGTACAGATTGTCTTTTTCTGCCTTCCTTAGAAGTGAACCTGAAAATTTTACTCAGTAGATTTCTGGATAAAATGGCTATTGGGTTAGTTTTTGCTGGGCTATTCAGAAGCTCTATTCTGAAAAATGTGTGGAAAATACAGTGGTACCTCATTATATGAACCCCTCGTCTTACGAACAACCCGAGATAAGAACCTGGGGTTCAGAAATTTTTTGCCTCTTCTTATGAACTTTTTCCTTCTTATGAAGCCGCCGCCGCCACCGAGAAGCCCCGCCACCTAGCTGTCACTTTTTGAAACAGCCAGAGGGCTTCCCAGCGTCCTCCTGAACCCGAACGCCAAACCCAAACTTCTGGGTTCGGCGTTCGGGAGGCCACTGAGAAGCCCCCCGGCTGTTTTAAAAGGTGACAGCCAGGCGGCGGAGCTTCCCAGCGGCCTCCCAAACCCGAACTTTTGCCGAACTTCCGGGTTCGGCGTTCGGGAGGCCGCCGAGAAGGCCCCCGGCTGTTTTAAAAGGTGACAGCTGGACGGCGGGGCTTCCCAGCGGCCTCCCGAAGCCAAACGCGGAAGTTCGGCAAAAGTTCGGGTTTAGGAGGCCGCTGGGAAGCTCCGCCGCCTGGCTGTCACCTTTTAAAACAGCCGGGGGGCTTCTCAGTGGCCTCCCGAACGCCGAACCCGGAAGTTTGGGTTTGGCGTTCGGGTTCAGGAGGACGCTGGGAAGCCCCCTGGCTGTTTCAAAAGGTGACAGCTGGGGGGCGGCGGTTTTTTGCGGGGTTTTTTCTTCGTTGCACGGATTAATTGATTTTACATTGTTTCCTATGGGAAACAATGTTTCATCTTATGAACTTTTCGTCTAACGAACCTCCCCCTGGAACCAATTAGGTTCGTAAGACGAGGTATTACTGTACACGGCTTAAGCAAGTGTTTCTTAACCTTGGCACTTGAAGATATGTAGACTTCAACTTCCAGAATCCTCAAGCTAGCAAAGCTGGCTGTGGAATTTTGGGAGCTGAAGTCCACACATCTTCAACTTAAGGTTGAGAGACACTGGCTTAACTTATTTACTCCGGCATTCTAAAATAGTAAGATTTATTTTGTGTGGAGGGTGGGTAGGTGGGAAAAGAATTCAACAGGAAAAATGCCACTTTTAGCCATTTTCTATTTATAAAAAAAGGTATTTATTGTGAGGATATGAAAATAGCAATCTTGGTTAAAAGCAGATATGGGCTGAAGGTATGTTCCAATAAAGTGGTATATTTTGTCACATTCAATAAAAGATTTCGCCCCACTTTAAGACTCTTCTTCCTACCCCAGGCATTCACAGGTACCATAGTGTTATAAGTGCAAAAAATTATTATATAAATATATTTCAATGTAACAATTATTTCTAGAAAGCATACATTAATTGAAGAACCATAAACATAATTAGCTTCAGCATATAAAATCATTTCAAAATAAGTATATATAAATAACTTAAGTTGTAAACATAGAAATAAACAGTTGTATGCCGTTATAAAAATAAACATCTGATGCTCTGTACAATAAAACATTATCCTTTGACAAGCACATCTGCGTTATGAGAAGAGTCCATCTTAGATGTGCCTTCTAAAATCGCTTGATTCATTAATAGTGGTGCCAGGTTCAAAAAAATAAAGGAAAAAATAAACACAGTGAGTAGCCGGTGATTCTTGGAATGCAGTCCTAGAATCAGATTTGCTTCCCATCTTAAATGATGTGATTTCTGGTAGAGAAGATAATCTCTACCTCCCACTTCAAATAACACAGAGGACAACAAAGCTAGTATTTCTGTTGCTACACATTATTTCTATAGTTGTATCGGCTTCTTGGCGTTGATCATTTATTTTGTCAGTCACCATCTGTGCTTTATTTGGATCATCTGATGTTTGTTTTGTGCTACACGCCACGTTGATGTCTACCAAGTCAGTATGCACTGAAATATGCTTTCTTTTATGCTGCCCACAGTCCCCAACTAATTCAGATCAGTGAATTAGTTTTATACCCCAATGTTTAACACACAAAAAAGTGCAAGCAGTTCACTTTAAGATTCAAAGGCACTTTCCACATATTTGTGGGGAAAGAGAATCCTCTTTACCTAGTCCAGCAAAAATAAGATGGAAAACACCAACAGCCTATGAAAACCTGTTCTTACTATTTTATGCTACCGTAATTACTAAACTTAATTGCTTTCTGATTAATATAGAAGAGTGGCATATTTTACAGCCTTTGTGTTTCCTCTCCCATAAATGCTATAAGTAAGTTGCGGGCTGTTGCAGTAACAGACTGGATGTACGACGTTAAGCTCTCAAGGGGGGAATAAGTCACCCCCAAATTCAATTAGACTCCTGGGGACCACGCAGGCATAATTATTCCATTTTCCTGAAAAAAAATGTGCCACTGTCTTCCTGTACAATTAGCAAGTTTCTAAATACTAAAAGCTAGCTGACAGAAAATGGTGATAGGAAGCTGTAATTCTAAGTTACATAACTTGATTTATAAGAAATAACCTGAATAAGGTACATATTCACATGAATATAATCTACTTTCAAACACTAATTGCTATAGGAGCAGTGAGGGGTGAGAATGTTAATTCTATGCTCGTTCTCTTTGAACCTAATTATGTGAATGTGGTTTGGCATTTATTTTATACAATCATATTTATTACTTTCAAAAAGACATTGAAGGGCATAAGTAGAAAAATGTGATTTTAAAAAGCAGCTCACGGGGATTGCAAATCGATATGACACAACAGTTGAGGCTGAGAGGTTAGATTTCCAACCTGATAAAACTTATGGGGTAAAACCACGGTGGATGTCCTTTGCTTTGAGCTTATTTTCATTACCATTGGCCGTTGCTCTTCCAAAATTGGCAAGGATATTTGCTGAACGAGATGGTGTGATAGGAATTTCTCTCCAAGATTCAGAATGTAGTGGTAGCTATGTAGGAAACCTGCAGTTGTGTTAATGCTATTATATTACTGGTTTTACGCATGTAGTCTTATGGTGGAGATTCTGTAGTGTGAAAAAATGTATCCTGTAGCAGAACATTGTTTCTCTTCCTGAGTTGCATTTCTGACCGAGAGAAAGCAAAAACCAGTTCTTGTTTTCACAACTTATAGTACTCCCTTGAGAGTGAGTTGCTTCTCCAGCCAATAACACTGCATTTTTCATTGATCAGGCACTCTGCAAAGAGTTTTATAGTAGCTTAGTTTAGCTTCTAAAATTAAATGTTCCTTAAAATTAAATAAAAGTTATTTTGTGTTTTACTGCACCAGGAGCCTTTCCATAATCATCTGGTCGAAGGAGAAATTCAATGTAAAATCAATATTTCAAGGAAAACGTTTTGACCACTGTCTCTGTAAACGTTGCCTTCTCTAAACCACCAAACAAAAATCTCATTCAATTTTTTTTCCTAATTGAACTAGAACAATATTTGTAATGTGGAGTAACCATTTATGATTCTGTGTGGCCTGGCAAGCTTCTCCCTCTGCCACCAGTTTCAGACAGCAAATTCTGCTGTTGCTGGTTATTTTCAGAAACAGTTTGTTGATAGTGTGTATTATGCCCATCTAAGTGGTGAGAAAATGGGAAAGCTGAGCAATTACCAAAGGTTGTCTCTTTACAAAAGAGCTCAGAAGTCTTGCAGGAATCGCTGGGGCACCAAGGTCAACCTGCAATAATTCAAAAGGGGGAAAAAAAATCTTAGTCAATATTTGGCAATGCTATTCAATACCAAGTACTTCTGAAAAACTGCTACTTTTTACAGGGTGGCGAAAGATTGTTGAGGGAAGTTAAAAGTGTTTTAAGTGTGAGTCAGCTGCCTTTGATGTTGCAACCACAGGAGGCACTGCAATATTTGTAACTTTGAGGAACTAGTTGTAAGTACAAGTAACTGTCTGGTTTGGTTCTGCAACTTGACAAGACAGAAACAGACTTCAAGGGATAATTAGAACTGCAGAAAAAACAGTTGCTACCAACCTGCCTTCCACTGAGGACCTGTATACTGCATGAGTCAAAAAGAGGGCTATGAAAATATTTGCAGACACACCACATCCTGGACACAATCTGTTTCAAATCCTACCCTCAAAATGACACTATAGAGCACTGTACACCAGAACAACTGGACACAAGAACAGTTTTTTCCAGAATGCCACCACTCTTGTAAACAAATAATTCCCTCAACACTGTCAAACTATTTACTAAGACTGCACTACTATTAATCTTCTCATCGTTCCCCTCACCGATCTCCTCCCACAAATGTATGACTGTAACTTTGCTAATTGTATTCTTACAATATATATTGATTGGTTCCGAATATGATTTGATTGCTTATTTGTACCTGGGCTATCATTAAGTGTTGTACCTTATGATTCTTGACTAACTTTTAAGTTCACTGAGAGCATATGCACCAAGACAAATTACTTGTGTGTCCAACACACTTGGCCAATAAAATTCTATTCTAAGTAACTTTTTTTAGTGCCTTCGTAATTTCAAAAAGTTGCTGAATGAATTATAATCAAGGACCACATTAAGTACCCAATAATAATTCTACAAAGTGATGCCAGATTGTACTCATAGTATCCATGCAATACTTGTAAGAGAACACCTACAAGTGGAATGTACTGTAAAAGTATTTTCTACCCTGAAAATGTGGGTTTCAAAGAGCAACAATTGCAAGCTTTTCTCCAGCTGATAAGGAATCATTAGATTACAGTCCTTTGCACACTTTAGCATATTTTTAGGAATTAAGTTCTCAAGATATTTAAATCTGTCCTGGCAGATATGGTTTATTGTAACATGTTTGCTATGCACACAGAATTAATATTAGATAGGAAATATATCCCCAGCTTCCCCTCAATGTAAATAGATATGGTCCTTGAATTACAACCATTCTTTTAACAACTACAGTATTTGGAGATACGATGGCACTGAAAAAAGTTATTTGTGACCAGTCTTTGCATTTATGATCATTGCAGTATTTCTGTCGTCACATGATCAAAATTTGGGAACTTGGCACCTGGCATGTAGTTATGACAGTTGTAACATCTGGGAGCCACACTGTCATTTGCAACCTTGGGTTTCTAAGAAGCAAAATTTGGTGGAAACTGGATCCCTTTAGTGACCATGTGGTTCTCTTTGTGACTTGTGATTCATCAAATGATCCCAGAAAAAAAGGGTCATAAAATCAAGCATAGCCACATCACTTAGCAATTCAGAAGTCAGTTCTGATTGTTATAAATTGGGGATTATCTGTAGCGAAAAAAGAAGCAACTTTTGAGGCTAGCTTCATTTTGCATAAAATGTGGGGCATTTTGGCTATTTAAAAAAATAAACAAGGAACTAGGGTCATTCATACAGACAGAGCATTGTAAAAACATATTACTAGATTTATACCCATATGTATTGTATTAAAAATCTGGACATAAAACAGCCCAGATAGTCTGCCCTGAAAAAATGGCAATAAAATGGGTTGGATTTATGCCCCTAAATAGGTGGATTTATGCCACCATGGATATCTACAGTCAGAGCAAGGATAACAGTGGTTTTTGAATAATGACATATTATTTTGGGTTTCCTTGGGCAGATCTACCTAGGAGCTCTTGTGAATAGAAACTTCAGAAGGCTGGAAACCTACCAATACCAGGCTGGCTAAAGTTTGCTGCTTTGCTTGTTGCCAGTAACAGTTTTACAGCAAAGTATAAACAATGCAATAGCAAAAAAACTCTGCAGGTCAGTAATGCCTTTGCTAAAAGGTCCAATCAAGAATCTTAAAATCTTGTCATACTTCCTTGCACAATTTATTGCTGTTAGATACATTTTTATTTGCTTTGTCTCTGTTGTAGAAAGCAATCTTCCATATATAATATATTTTACATTAACTTTTTGCCCAGCTCTGCAGATACCTACCTGTATCATGTATATGACTTTAGTAATGTCTTTTCCAGTCACGATATCAGGTTGTAATATCCATGCACTGGGCAAAATCTCTCCTCGTACCATTTCTTTACATGGGCGAGGCATTGACTCTTCATAGATAGATTGAAGAGCTAAGATGTACATATTTTCCTAGGTGAAAGAAAGGAGAGTTACGTGATAAAAATCCACTAGCGGTTCTAGAGTTCTCCTATAGACTCCTCCTATAGACTCCTCCAACCTTTTATCAAATTATTTTCAATGTAAGAACAGGCTATCATAGTGTTCAACAGAAAAAAACGTGTATGTGTGTGTGTAAAATTAATTCATGGAAAAATGTTTGTGGGATTATTTAAAGAGAAATCAGTAACTAAAAGTAAATGAATTACTTTATGTCCAACCATTTAAATGTAGAGAGGAAGATGGAAAATCTCATAGATGCAGTCACTGTTCATCTCGCCTTGTTAAATTAATTGGATAAACATTTATTATTATTATTATTATTATTATTATTATTGTTATTATTGTTATTATTGTTATTATTATTATTATTATTATTATTATTATTATTATTGATAGATACAGGAAGTGGTGACTGAAACACGTTGCAGACAGCGATCTATGTACCTCTTTGGCTTCTACACAGATACAGCAGAAATCTCTTGGTTGCTTTTGGTAACAAAAGGAATCCTCACTCACCACGTATACTGTAATTAAATCAAAAGAAAGAAATCAGGAAAACAGCACACCAATCAGAGGACTGAATAAGTCCATATCCAATATTTTTAGCTTCCATTCCCTTCTAGCTTTTTTTTTGTCCTCACAATGCATCTAGAAGACAACAATACAACATTTGACCATTTTTGATTCTGTTAAACTGTATTATTCTTCAAACCAGGATATAATTAGAGGTATCTATAATAAATTAAACACACTCTTAAAAATGCAGTGCAAAGCTCTAAAAATAATACCCATAAAATCATAAATAACTTAAAAATCAGGGCAAGATCAGAAAGTAGAACAATATCCATTTAACCAAAGGGGGAAGCGGCAGAACCGAAGTTGATATCGAAAACTCAAAATGCTTGGCACCAACTTTATTTAGAGACTTCCTCTACAAAAGCTATTATAACCCTAGAGACAATTTAAGCATCATGTTGGAATAATAAAGCAAAAAAGTATCCTTCTGGCAGCCCAGATGAAAGCTACCAGTGCAATATGTTTTTAAAAGATCCTTTCCTTGCAAAAAAAGTGTCATTTTTTTCTACCACTCATGAGAACAATGAACATGGCACAGTGGTTAGAAGAATGCAGGATTGCAGGCTAACTATGCTGTAGGCTGTTGTTGGATTTCGACAGGCTCAAGTTTGACTCATCCTTCTATACTTCCGAGATCCCTAAAATGAAGACCCAGATTGTTGGGGCAAGATGCTGACGTTTGTAAACCATTCAGAGAGTATTTCAAAGCACTATGGAACGGTACAGGAGTCTAAGCTATTTGCTATGTTATGCTTTGGAAAGCACCTATCCAGAATGTGGTCGGTCCAACAACACAAGGGAAACATCAGAGCTGAAGAGCCATGTTTGCAGCAGAAAGAAGCAAGTGGATCTCAGGATCTCTGACCTGGTTATCCCAAGACTAATTTATGAAGCACCAGAAATCATGCATCACCTCCAGTTATATTGCCATAGAGAAGGGGATGAGAGGAAAGTGGTGCTACAAACTTAGTTTGTACATTAGAATTAGCTGTGGAGATTCTGTTTGCTTTCAAAGCAGAAAAGGAGATACAATTTCCACATTTTTAGCTAAATCCCTTCATTATTCCTATGAAGGATCATGCAGTGCTATGAAACAATTCAGACAAAGTAGAACGTGAGCCCCCTTCAACAACAGTAAGTAGTGTAGTGTAAGTAGTACTCACCCAACTCAATATTGCTGCTTATTTTCTTATGTACCTGAGCGGTGGTGATGGTTTTGTCATACAAATGTCGCTTACTGGCATCCTTCAACATACACAATACCGTGGAAAGAGGTTGGTCAATCACTCCTGCTCCCAAAAACCCATGCTTAGTTGTAGATGACAAGAAGGCCTTATAATAAACAAACACGTTCTTCTCTGTGCACTGATATCTAATGGAGAAATAAATGCAAGATGAAAGCAGGTTTTCTGAAAAAATACCATAAAAGGAACTCTCTTGGTATAAATAGAAGGGATCTATGGCCAAAACTTACTTCCAGCCAGCGGTTGCCTGCCCACTGTAAAGGTTTTTCAAGTCATTTGAACATACTGCCATAACCTTTAAAGCAAGTAAAATGCAACGTTATAGTTCAGAAGTGGTAGCCCCTTTATATAAAATTCAGCTTTATTTAAATCTAGTGATAGCTTATTATGTTCTCTTCTGGGGTCCAAGCAGCTATCCAGCAATTTATTTGAAACTGGGAATAATTTTCCTTATTTCAATTAGTGAAATAAACCAACATTTAGCTAAATACAGTGATACCTCGTCTTACAAACGCCTCGTCATACAAACTTTTCGAGATACAAACCCAGGGTTTAAGATTTTTTTGTCTCTTCTTACAAACTATTTTCACCTTACAAACCCACCGCTGCCACTGGGATGCCCCGCCTCCGGACTTCTGTTGCCAGCGAAGCACCCGTTTTTGCGCTGCTGGGATTCCTCTGAGGCTCCCCTCCATGGGAAACCCCACCTCCAGACTTCCATGTTTTTGTGATGCTGCAGGGGAATCCCAGCAGGGGAATCCAGCAGCGCAAAAATGGGCGCTTCGCTGGCAACGGAAGTCCGGA